>NW_026944385.1:1645000-4045000 GCF_033439725.1 Neurospora tetraspora
ACTGTATTATTTAAAATCCTTATAAAAAATCTATTACATTTATATTTATTATTTCATTTAGTTATTTATTACTAGTTTTTATATAAATTATATATTACAATATTTACAATGCCTTTCAATTCCGACGATACCGAACCTGTTCCCTCTACCCAAAACGAAACCCTTAAAAAATTAATAAATTAAATATTAATACGAATATAAAGGGAAAAGCTAAAGCTACTCAAGATACTTCACCAATTCCATCTTCTAGTAGTTTTCAAGCCGATTTCAATAATACTATCGAAAATAAACCGGATTTTACCTTTGATTCAAAGCCCTATGTTATAAAAGCTGGCCATTTTAAAGTTGATCTTTTACCAGTCGATATAAATAAACCTCGAAAAATTAAATTATCTTGTAAATAGTAAGAAAAATATTTTAAATATATATATACTAATATAATATATATATATATAATAGTAAAAATATGATTTATTTATATATAATAATAAAATAATAATATATTTATATATAATATTAAAAATATAATATATTTATATATAATATTAAAAATATAATATATTTATATATAATAATAAAATATGTACATAAAATAATATAAATATATATACATAGTATTAATACTAATAATTTTATAGTTATAATTATAGTAAAATTGAAAATATTAAAGGTTTTCAATCTTCGAATTTGGTTAAACATTTAAAATCTAACCATAAAAATAAACCTTATAATGAAAAGATGGAAGCTCAAATAAAAAGTAATAAGTTAAAAGTCTTTTTATAACATAATAATATAAATATATATAATTATATAAATTAGTATATTATAAAACAATTATTATTAAGATTTATAAATACTTATAAAATATAGAAATATCTACTCCCTTCGACCAAATGGAAAACTTTTCTATTAAAAGACCTCGAAATCCTACCTTTTCGGATTTTAATAAAGATACGGCTCATGCGAAAATTCTAGATTTTTTTATTGATAATAATATTGCTTTTAACGTTATAGAATCTAATTCGTTTAAAGAACTTTTAAATTATTATAATAGGTAATATTATATTCTTTTATAAAATAATTAATGATTAATAATTAATAATTATAAATACTTAATAAATTATTATAGAAATACTATGGCTTTAAATCGAAAGAAGCTTCGTAATAAAGTTTCTACTATTTACGATAATTATTTTAAAGCTTTTAATTTAGAATTAATTAAGGATATTAATTCGGGTGGAAAAGTTTCTGTTATTTTAGATTCTTGGAAATTTAAAAGCGGCGATTCCTATTTTGGTGTTAAAATCTGTTATATAAACGAGAATTTTGAATATAAATATAAACTAATCGGTAAGTTATATTATTAATACAATTATTAGTATAATATTAATATAAAATTTAAATAGGATTCGAACCCCTACCTACTAAATATTCTATTACTGGTTTTTATTATCTTAAAGCTGTTTTAAATATAATTAAAGAATATAAACCTTTGAATGGAAGTTCTATTATAATAAGGTATGTAATAATAGTATAAAATAAAATATATTTTATATAATATAATTATTTAAATCATTTTTTTATAAAAATATTGAACATGAATATTATTTATATAATAATCGATTTACTAATATATATATTTTAGTTTTACTCATGATAACGCTAGTTCGAATACGAGATTTCTTCAAGAATATTATAAAAGGCATTATATTGAATTTACTAAAAACAGTTTATTCGATATTTGATGTGCTTCCCATATTATTAATTTAGTACTTCGAGATATATTGGACTTATTTATTAGTCGAAAGGATATTGTTATTAAAGAGAGAGGAAGCCAAAGTCCTAGATCTTCAATTTATATATCAAGAGATGAAGAAGAAAATATTAACGAACATTTGAATATAGAAAATAATAAAGAAGATGCTTATTTACTAGGTGAAGAAAGTAGTTTAAAAGGTAAGTTCTATTAATATTTATATATTATATATAATATAAACTCGTATATAATTATATTATATATATTATGTATAATATACTTAATATATACTATATAATATTATACATCTGTATTTTATATAATTTAAATATTCCTATATAGAATATTTTTTTAGTTGTTAATATATACTAATATTCTTATAGATTTTGTTAATAAAATTCGAATTCTATCGAATTATATAAAGAATACTCAAGACAGTAAAGACGTTTGGATGTACGGAATTGAATATGCAAAGCGGAAAGGTAGTATAAATCCTAAATGGAAAGGATATACTATTCTTATAGGTAAGTAATTATTAAATACTAATTTAAATATTATAATTAAGATATATTAACTAACTATATAATATATAATAAAGTAATTTATATAAAACATGTAAAAATATAATATTATATATATAAAAATAATATTTTTAATAATAAATTCTTATATTAAAGAATAAAAATAGATATTTAAAAATATATATTATAAATATGCTTTTTACTATCCTAACCTTTTATATTCTATAATTACATTCCCTTTCTTTTAGTATTAATAATATAAATAATATTATCTAAGAGTTATATATAATAAGAATATTCATACTTCTTGATAATTATTCTGAGTCATATATATTTCTAATAATATTTAATAAAAATAAAACGAAAAATAATAATTAAAATAAATAAAATCACGGATTTTGAAACTAGGAGTATTAGAATCGAATTTCTTTCTTCTTTTTACTATTTACACAAGCAGATTATTTAAAGACAATTGAACAAACTAACTACTATACCATATTAATGAAATAAAGAAAGAAAGAAAGAAATAAGGAAAAAAGAAAAGAAAAACAAATAAAGGAAGGGAAAACAGGAATTATTTACGGCTTTTACGATTCTTTACAACCCCATTCTTAGTCTTAGCACCAAAAGGCCTACCACTTTTCTTAGGAAGGGTAGAAGGACGGGAAGAAGGAATAGAAATCGAACGAGAAGGAGGGTTAGAAGAAGAGGGGGGGGTATTAGAAAGAGGGTCGGGAGAAGGTAAACGAAAAAGAGAAAGACGGTTAGAAAGAGGAGGGGGGGTAGTTTTCTTCGAAGAAGAAGCCTAAAAGAAAATTAAAAAAAAAAAAAAGTATAAAAAAGAAAAAAAGGGTAAAAAAACTTATTTGGGTAATAGGGTTAGAAATTCTACGAGTAGAAGAAGGCTAAAAAGATTAGTATATAAATAAAAAGAAACGAAAGAAGGATTTTTACTAACCTTTGAAGAATTTCCTTCCTTTAAAGGAAGAATAGGAATAAAATTATTTCCAATTATTTTAATAGAAAAGCCAGGAATTTGTAAAACAATAGTTGGGTGGTTAGGTTCGATGGCTTTGGAAGGTTCAGAAGCTTCGGAAGGTTGGGAGGGTTAGAGAGGCTGGGAAAATTCAACCGAAGGTTGAATAACCGTTGAAGATTAAAAAAGAAAATAAATTAATAAAAAAAGAAAATTTAAAAAGAGAGGAGGAAGAAGGGGGGAGGGGGGAAATAAATACCGGTTGTACGAATTGGTTATTAGAATAACCGTTAGAAAGAGAGGGTTCGAAAACGGTTTAGAAGGTTGGAAGAAGCTAAAAGAATTAATAAAAAAAAAGGAAAAAAGAAGAATAAAAAAGAAAAAAAAGATTTACTTACTTCGAAGACGAATTGGGGGTCAAGGAAATTCGGATTAGGTTATTCGAAATCTTCCATTGTAGGAAGGGAAAGGAAGGCATCGTCCTAAATTTAAATTAGAAAAAAAAAAGAAAAAAAAAGAAGGAAAAAAAGGAGAAAAGGGGGTAAACGAACCGAAATAATAGGGGTAGACGAAGTTTAGCTACCTCCTTGAAGGAAGGCTTCCAACGGATCCATTATAAAAGGTAGGAAGAAGGTTGAAGGTAGAGAATAGAATAGAAAAAGGTAGGGTAGTGAAGAAGGGTGTTGATGATTTGGAAGAAAAAAAGGAAAAGGAATTCGAAGGGGGAAAGCTATGACGGCGCTAGCGGACTGGGTCTGGATGCCATACACGAGGTAGCTGCCGGAATAAAGTACATAGAGGATTCTAGGCATCGTACGGTCTAGGGGATACAAGCTATTCAATTGGCTATACTAAGACGGGTTATAAGGTAGATCCTAGCACGTATAAGGTTTGTCCTATAAGTAAGGGGATACGAATAAAGGGATTAGCTAATAGCGACCCGCCTATAGGTCCCGCTGTCGCTTGTACGATTAGGGTATTTATTTAGGTTTATACGCTTGTACTTAATTCTCTTCCTCTTTTCTTTTCCCTATTTAAAATCTTCTATTATAAATAAGATTTTAGCTTTACCTTCGACTTATTTATACTATACCCTTACATTATTTTAAATTAATTTAATAATTACCTAAAAAGGTTAAATCCTAAACGAAACTAGAAAGATTTATTATAAGAATTTAAGGTACCGAATATTTATAATAATAATACGATAGTACTACCCTATTAAATACATAATAATATTAATAGCCGTAAAAGTACTGAGTAGACCGAGAATTATAACGACGATTGTTACAAAGAAATCTCTAATAATAATAACGACCGTAATAATACCTTCTTTGAAAAGGAAGGCGGAAATAGCAACGGAAAAGGAGGCTTTAGCTCTCTAAATTCTAACCCTAAGTAAAAAGAGGATACGGTTATAAAACCGAAACTTAAAAAAAAGGTCGCCATTAGCAATAAATATAAGCCTATTGACCTTATTATTAAGGATAACGCGTATAAGGTTATATGTTTTAATAAGGAGCGCTTTAATAGCTTCTACCCTGACGAAGAATATTCTCGTAATAAATTTACAATCTTTTATAAAAAGTCCCTATACTATATATATTACCAATTAAAATCGCCCGACGAAGCTTTAATTAATACGGTAATTAATTATAATGACGACGAAGACCCGGAGCCCGAACTATGCTTCGACCTATTTAATTAATATATTACCTAAGTAATCGAAAATATTAAAATTTTCGACGCCCGCGTAATTAAATATAAGATTATTAATGACTTAAAGTAGAAAATAGAAGAATTTACTAAATTATTTATTCACAACTCCATTTCCAATATTCCTTTCTAAATATTACTCCCCTCTTCGAACCTCCCGTTTTCTAATTATTTAAGTAAGGAAAAATTCGCCGAATTATATTATAGAGACCCCCAAACTATATTTTAAGAATTTAAATTACTATTTATTATAAGTATAGCCTAAAAGGAATAGGTATTGGAACTTTACTACTTCATTTCCTACTTAAATATTAAATTCAATACTTTTATGATTAAGTTCCCGCTTTGGTAGATCAATATAGCATTAGTAACCCCGCTATAATATAATAATTAAAGGATTCTCTTAATAAGAAAGAGGAAATTATTGAAGGATTGAAAGATTTTATTACTAATTTTAATATTAATAAGGGAGCGATTAAGAATAAGAATAAAGGAAAGGTTAAAGAAATAATATTCCCTAATATTAAAAAAGACGTTAATAAGGTTCCCTTTAACGTTTTTACTTACTTTTCGACCTTGCCCCCCGAAATTAACCCTAATAACGGAGAGCGTTCTAATAATTCCCGCTACTACAATACTAAATAAACCGACCCTACTAAATATTATAATTAGGATAAAGAAAACGATATCCTTTTCGAGGCCTAGTACGACTTAATTTAAAATAAGTTCGAAATTAACGCTGACTACTACTTAACCGACCGTAATAAATTTCTATATATTAAAAATCGTTTAACGAGCTATACATATTATAATTTAATATTATACTTACGTAAAACCTACCCGGACTAAATTAAAACCTACTTTAATTTAATAACTTATTTATAAGATTAATATTATAACATTAATTAAGAAGAGAACGCGCTCTAAAATTTTATTAAATTAAAAATAAAAGATAATAATAATTTCAATTTCTTTAAAACTAAATTTGTTTAGATGGTTAGCGAGTATTAACGTCCTAAGACCGAATAGAAGCGTAAATTATTTTAACGCCTTCTAATTGAATATAAGAAATAAATGGGCGCGAAGTATTATGATTCTTCTATTTCCTTCGAATTTTATTATATAGATTGTTCCGGTTTTGAATAAATATTAAAAATTATCGCTAACGAGAATAAAATTACTTCTAAATCTAGTAAGAATAATAGTTCGGGTAGAAATAATAATAAGGGCTTTGGTTTTAGTTCCGTTTTTAAGCCTATTAATAGAGGAGGCGGAGGCGCCATTCGTTAAAGTGGTAATTATTATAGGGAAATTATTCGACTATTTAACGAGGGTAACTATTTCTTCTATAAAGAAAAGGGTTATACGAAATACGGTTATCGTAAGAAGGAAAGTTTCGATTGCAAACGTTGCAATTATATTATTGCTATTATTAACCGTTATTTGATTTACGAGAACGGATAGGAGGCTTTAGCCGCTCCACCCGTAGTTTTAATTAACGAATAGGGAAATTAATTACCTTAGGTAAATTAGATTCTTTTTTAAGGAAGGTATTAGTTGTAGAGTAATAAGAAAAGGATAGATAGAAATATGGAGAAGGATTTAACTTAATACCCTTTTTAGGGGGGGAACCTTTATTTATGTAATATATTTTAATTAATAATACAATATTTTTACTTATACTTAATATTTTAATCGATATAGGAGTAAACGGTTATTTATTTATTAATACTATTTTTGTTAAAAGATTAAAAAAACGATTATTAGTAGAATCTACGAGTAATTTTCCAGTTCGAAGAATTAATAATTATTAAGAAAAGATAACTTAAAGTATTAAAGAGGTTATTAGAGCCGCTTTAAAGATTTAAAATCGAATTATATTATCCGATTATTTTATTATAATTAATATAGTATATAATATTATTATCGGCCGGAAATAGTTCGGCCTTCACGATATTTAGGTAAATTATACGAACTATTATTTATTATTTATTTTGGAATAGAAGCCGGACCCCGATTAATTAAAATACTTAGAGGTTTAAAATATTATTCCTAATAAAGTAAACCCCGTTTATTAAAAGGATGTAGATTATTACGATTTATTAATAATTTAAGAAGATAAACAACGAACGGATAGGAGAAATAGCGGACGTACGGCCGCCCACCTTATAAGTGGTTATATTTTTACCGAATTTATCCTTACGAATTAACCTTTTCCCGACTATTATAAAAAAGAATTCGATTTAGAAGTACGAAACTAATATAAACGCGAAGCCTATTAGTATTAAAAGGATATTGAGAAATATATTTTCGAATTAAAAGCCGCTTTTAGTTAGGAATTTAAAATCGTATTAATTACGCTCGAGGATTTTAAATATACCCGAGACGAAGATATTAGAGAATTAGGTTATACCCGACCGTACTATTTTTTTTAGAACCCTATTACGATTTTTAAAAACATTAACCCCTTAAATAAAATGGAATATAATTTAGTTAACTTTATTTATTTTATAGTATTATTTCTAAAATTTAAGAAACCCCGTTATTAAAAATGATTTGCTGAAGGGAAATGGGGATTGGACGCTTAAGGTATTTACTAGTTGAGGCGCGACGGTACGGGTTGGTATAAGTATCGTTCTATTTAAATATACGTATTGGATAGAAATCTCTTTATGCGCTCCGTTAAGAAAAATAATTAAATGACTTATTTAATTAGTATTTTCGAAATCGACCAATTTATTTAGAAAAAAAAGAATTATCAACGACCCCGCTTAAGAATTATTCCCCCGCGATAAAAAGGAATTCCGTAATAAAACCTTCCGTACGGTTCCCCCCGAATATTATAATAAAATTAAAGTTTTTAATAAATACGATTCGAATACGTTGCCCGAATATCGACCGTATAATTATAAGATCGAATTCGATAAAGGCCGCCGATTTAAAGAGTTCGGTTATAGTTTTCTATATAAAATATCCTTTAACGAATTGGAAGCCGTATATAAATATATTTTAGAAAATTTATTAAAGGCATTCATTAAGGTGAATTCGTCCTTATAGGCGGTATTTATATTATTTATTAAGAAGGTTAATAGAAGTTTCCGCTTCTACGTAAATTATTGGAAGTTTAATACTATTATTCGAAAAGATCGTTACCCGTTATTGTTAATCGAAGAAATATTTGATAAAGTAGTTAAAATATGATAGTTTATAAAGATTAATATTTAATAAGCGTTCTATTGTATTCGTATAAAATTAGAAGACGAGGAATTAATTATGTTCCGTACCAGTATAGGGGCTTTTAAGTATAAGTTATTGCCGTTTACTTTTATTAACGGCCTAACTAGTTTCTAGAGTTTTATTAATTCAGTCTTAGGTAAATATTTAGAAGACTTTTATACGGCTTATATCGACGATATCCTTATTTACTCTAATATTTTAGAAGATTATTAATTCTACGTTAAGAAGGTCCTTCGCTAATTGAAGGATACTAGGCTTTAAGCTGATTTTAAAAAATACGAATTTTATATTATAAATTAAATTCCTAGGATTTATTATAGGACGAAACGGTATTTTTATCAATTTAGAAAAGGTGGCAGTTATTAAAGAGTAAGTTGTACTTTCTAATTTAAGAGGAGTTTAATTTTTCTTGAGGTTTTGCAATTTCTATTAAGGATTTATTAAAAATTACGGTTGTATAGTGCGTCCCCTTACGAATTCAATACGAAAAGGAGAGGCGTTTATATAAATTAATAAATGTTAGATTGCTTTCGAAGAATTTAAGAAATTATTTGTAAAGGCTCCGTTATTAAAATATTTCCGTTATAATGCCGAAACGAGAGTAAAAATAGATATTAGCGACGGAATATTAGCGGGAGTATTATTCTAATTATAAAAAGATACTGGAGAATAGTACCTGGTTACTTTCTTTTTAAAAATTATATAGGGTGCTGGATATAACTATTCTATTTATAATAAGGAGTTACTCGCTATTATTAGGGCTCTTTAAACCTAGCGATTTAAATTCGTTGGATTATAATAAAATAAATCGTTTATAATTATTATTAATTATTAAGCCCTTGAATATTTTAGTACTAAGTGCCTTCTTAATTTCCAATAAATTGGATAGGTAGAGTTCTTATTCTAATATTATTTCGAAATTACTTACTGACCCGGTACGAAGAATGCGGCCGCTGATACGTTATTTCGGAAATTGGAAGATTTTAAAACTTAGAAAGGTAAGAAAAATATATATTATACTCTTTAAATTTTTAAGCCCGTAGAGGAGGAGGGAATCGAAATTTTAACCCTTATTTTTATTATGACCGTTTATAACCAGTCGTTAGAAAAGTCGGTTCTAATTATAATATTAAATATAGAAGAATTAAACTGTATAGAATTAGAGAGATACGAGTTAGTAGACGCTCTTATAAAGGCTAATTGCGAAGATGAATCTTTAGAAGAATATTATATTCGTACTTAAGGATTAGACTTTAATTTCGTTATATTAATTAATAAATTCCTAATATATTTAAAATTATTTAATTGTTCCTAAATTGGATAACCCACGTATTTATATTATTAACAAAGTTTATTCGATATTAATAATGATTTATTTAAGAAGGAATAAAACCCGGGCGTTATTTAAAATATAATATTAGTAGCCCTATATAATTGGAGATATCGACCGTTTCGTTAAAAACTATATAGTATATAAAGTTAGTAAAATCCCTAAGGATAAAATACCGGGCTTATTTTACCTAATTCCCCTATTAATTTAAAAGTAGACGTTTATTATTATAAATTTTAAGAAGATGTTGAGAGATAAATACGGTTTCGATAATACGTTAGTAATAGTTAACTATTTATTTAAGTTATTTTGGGTTACCCTATATATAGAAAATACTACGGTTCGCGACGTTATTTGGATATATTACGAGGGACCTTATTATATCTATAGTATACTGGAGGAGGTAATTCTTAATGGAAGACTGTAAGTTACGTCTACGTTTACGGATGAAATATCGAAATTAATAAAGATAAAATAAAAATTAGCTACCGCAGAACATAGTTAAATAGCGGGCTAAATAGAGGTAATAAACCCTTATATTGATTAATAATTATAATTATTCGTTAATTATTCTTAGAACGATTATTTTAAAACTATCTTTACCCTAAATACTATATAAAATAATTTACTATAGGATAGTATAAGCTTATTTTTTTATAAGATTATATTTGGCTGCCCTATGAGGATACTTTTCAATTAGGAAGCCCGTACTTAAAACCCTAGTATTCCCCGGACAGAGTAATTAATTTAGGAATAAGCGTAGGATTACGTTTAATATATTTAAGGGTATGTTGAATACGTTAGAGAAATAATATTAAAGGTATAGGAATAATAGGCGGCGTAAGCTAATAAGAAGAGGAGGGAACCCGATTTCGAATTAAAAAATAGGGTTATTATTATTAAAAGGCTTTAATTTACGGCGATTAAACCTAGTAATAAGTTTAATTTTCCTAATATTCGTATTTATTATAAAATTATTGAGAAAGTGGGGTATTTTTACTATTTAGAGTTATTAAAGAATTAGAAGGGTATTAACGTCTTTTATACAGATTATTTACGAAAATACGATAATAATCCGTTCCCGGGATAGGTATTCGAATATTCTAGCCTAATTAATACAGACGAAAACAGAGACCCCGAGTAAGAAGTCGATAAAATTATAGTATTTAAGGTAGTTAACGGAAAGTTCTTTTATTAGGCGGATTAGAGAGGTTAGGACCCCGACTTAGAGTAGTATCCCGCTTCCGACTTTAAGTATATATTGAAGGCGCTTTAAGACTTTTACGAGGCTAACCCGAATGCCCTAGGCTTGCCCCGGCAATTAATATATTAATTTAATAAAGATACAGAATAGTACGACGATAACGAATATTTTAAAAAGGAAGGATTAAGGCATTTACAGCGTATTATAAAGAAGAAATAAACGTATAGTATAATTATTTAGTAAGATTCGCGGACGAATTTTTTATATAGGGGGGGGTAATATAACGGCGTTAATAGATTGGGTTTAGGTACTATATACGAAGTAATTGCCGGAATAAAATATATAGAGGATTTTGGGTATAGTACAGTTTAGGGGATATAAGCTATTTAATTGGCTATACTAAGACGGGTTGTAGGGTAGATCTTGGTACGTATAGGGTTTATCCTATAAGTAAGAGGGATACGAGTAAAAGGATTAGCTGATAGCGACCCGCCTATGGGTTCCGCTATCGCTTGTGCAATTAGGATATTTATTTAGGTCTATATGCTTATACCTAATTCTCTTCCTCTTTTCTTTTCCCTATTTGAAATCTTCTATTATAAATAGAATCTTAGCTTTGCCTCCGACTCACCCATACTGTGCCCTTGCAAAAGCTGTATATATAGACTAGATTTTTCATTAAAAGAATACCTCGTTATATTAATTTCTTAAAGAATTATCCGTTTTATTCGTTGAAAAGGTATGAAAATCTTAGTTAGAAAAGGAAGGTAGGATTAAGATAACGGATGGTAAATAAGGTTATATTAAATAGTCAAGTAACGAAATTTTAAGCGCCGAGTTTCAAAAACGTACGATTTCGCTGCTCTTTTGAATTAGATGACGAAAAAGGTCTTCAAACCTTAGAAGGTTGGATTTGGAAGCCTTGGAAGCCTTGGAAGCCTTGGAAGCCTTAGAAGCCTTGGAAGCCTTAGAAGCCTTAGAAGCTTTAAATTGTTTAAAAGTTTATAACCCTTATTATTATTATTATTATTATTATTATTATTATTATTATTATTATTATTATTATTATTATTATTATTATTATTATTATTATTATTATTATTATTATTATTATTATTATTATTATTATTATTATTATTATTATTATTATTATTATTATTATTATTATTATTATTATTATTATTATTATTATTATTATTATTATTATTATTATTATTATTATTATTATTATTATTATTATTATTATTATTATTATTATTATTATTATTATTATTATTATTATTATTATTATTATTATTATTCTTATTCTTCTTCTTCTTCTTCTTCTTCTTCTTCTCTTCTTCTTCTTCTTCTTCTTCTTCTTCTTCTTCTTCTTCTTCTTCTTCTTCTCATTATTATTATTCTTATCATTATTATTATTATTATTCTAATTCGTATTCCTATTCTTATTCTTATTCTTATTCTTATTCTTATTCTTATTCTTATTCTTATTCTTATTCATTTATTATATTAATTAAATCTTTTAGTATTCTACCCTTTTTTACTTCTTACACTTTTATTTACCCTATATATAATATAATATTATTTATTTATTAGATTTATATATAAATAACTTATTTAATTATATATTTTTTAATATCTAGTATTCCTAGTACTACTCTAGTATTTCTAGGATTACTCTAGTATTCTTAGTACTACTCTAGTACTACTCTAGTAGTACTCTAGTACTACTCTAGTACTAATTAGTATTTTAGTATTATTTAAAACTTATTATTTATTATAACTTCTGATTATAATATTTAATAATAAAAATCGTATATTTCGTATCTACTACTAGAATTCTAATAATATTTTTCTATAATTATTTATTATCCTTTTTATACCCTTCTAAATTTATCAATTTATAAATAATTAAGGAAAATTCCTTTACTAATAATAATACCATTTATATACTTTTTTATTTTTATATACATTATACACAGTTTAAAAAACTATAAAATATCAATTTTCAGAAATTAGTATTTTTAGTATACTAAAGTCTAGTCTAATACTAAGGTAGTACTAATACTAATACTAAAGTCTAGTACTCTAGTACTACTAATTAGTACTGTACTAATTCCCAACTCTGTCTGGCTGGCTGGATTCCTCCGGACGAGATACCGTCTCAATCGTACCATATCGCCTGTTTGGTCCGCCGTCAGCGCCGTAAGCCCCTTGAGTTTTGGACGCGACTGTCCAGATAACAAAATCGCGCGGTGATCCGCTTGTACCGCTTTCGACGTTAGACTGTTCTACCTAGTCTTCTCAGACAGTCAGTGAAGCTGGACAGACGCCAAGTTATCAAAAAGGGGCCGGCTGGTGGGGGTCCGGGGTACCCTAACGGCAGGCGGCCGCTGAGCGATGGCCCTAAGCGACAGGGGTTACAGTAGCGGGAGTAACAGATTTGCTGTAATCATGGGGATCTTGAAGTTCTTCAGGAAGTTCAGGCCGTATTGGCCCGTTCAATGAGTGCTTGATTGTGCGAATGGCCACATTTACACCACCACAGAATCACATCCACGTTCGCGGATTCACTACATGCTCTCTTCCAAACCTCCCGGAACCCTACCAACAGGTGAGCCGGTCTCGTGGGTCGTATAAACTCCGACTAGCCGGCCGACGATCGGCCGGCCACTCTGCCGCATTGCCGTTTTAGCGAATCCTTCTGTACCACATGACGGCAGCCTTCCAGGTCCATCACTCGTACGAGCACACTGCAATGCTACCACGGACGGACTTCTGGAAATTTCAACGAAGGATGTGATTCGAGTGACTGCCGCGCCGGTGAGCAAAGTTATCTGCTTGGGTCTCTCACCGGTGGGCAAGGTTTAATTGCGGATCCGATTTGGCGTGTTGGTACAGTACGTCGGTTAGAGTGACTACGACACTACCTGTAGGCTATTGACTGACATTACACATGTTGGTGATCACTTATACACCCCAGAGGACACCGGTTCACAGTACACTAGGCATACTTGACTGTTGGAAGTGGGAAGCGGTGCACTGGTTGACAGGTACAATACCTCTAGGCCGCATGTACCTTGGAACTTTAAATGGCTCTGGAAGAGTAAAAGCCTTGAGCCGGGAAGTGTACCAAGTGCCACTTTAAAGTCTGACAGATCACAAATTCGGTTGGCAAAAATCGGATGAGAAGGACGCGTATTATACAGCTATGGAAGCAAGTCCCGAGCTATAGTCCATCCATGCATCTCTTCTTGACGAACTTCCCCATGTTAGAGTCCTCTTGAAGAAACGAACCGCCAGTCAACTACGTAGACGAACCATCACCCCACATCTTGTTAGCCCTTCCAAACTCTATGATCCGTGAATGCAACTCCCCACTGCGAATCGCCTCATAAATATCCGACGCCATGCTTCCAAGAATCCTGTTCCTTGACCAAAAGTCATTACCCTCCTCTATGTCCTTAGTACTTAGTTCTGCCTTGCTGCGGATGACCTCCCTCACTCTGTTCAACCCCTCCTTGAGAAGCGGGGGATGGTCAACCACGCCCCGGTTCAGCGGAATCTTCAACTCCTTCCTGACAAACTCGTAGACGACTGTAGAGCCACCGCTGAGCCACCGCCCAGTGTCCTGCCGACCCTCGAGCAAGGTCTTTCGGTGGTCACCATAACAGTCTGACACCACTCGAGCGGTCTTCAAGTGGTAGGCTTGCAAATCACTGATGCTCAGCGTTGCACGGTCGTACTCCCTCCCGCAGTGAAGAAGTCCAAGGGCGTCCAGTGCTGACTGCTTAGTCGCCACAGAAGCTCGCTCTTCCACGTCCAGGTGAGCCAGCTTGTCCCATTGGTCCAGGATGTTCGCTGCAATCATGCCTGCCAACCTTTGGCTCTTCGTTATGTCATTCTCAGACAAGCAGCCGTTCTCTTCCTCTTTTGCCTTAGGCTCCGGCTTCTTCACCGCAGCAACATCAGAAAGAATCAGACTTCCGATACGCTCCGGTAAGTCCTCCCGGAATTCCAACTGCAGAACCCTCAGGTCCAGCGCCTGGCAAAGCACATAGATGTAGGTGGCCGCCATCAAACTAACAACTTCCACTGCCTCCAGCGCATACCGAGCCGCAACTAACGCCATCGAGTTGACACTTTGGTTGTTCATCTCAGCCACCTGGACATGCGAACTGACCGGCTTGGCCAGGTACGCCAGCTCGGCCATGTACGCAGCCATGTTGACGTCGAAGCCCTTGCACGTGTAGCTCTGGCTTGGCTCATCCGCCGACAGGTTCGGCGGCAGTCCCTTGTTGGTCATGTTGTTGAGCAGCTCCGAGCTTTGCGCATAGAGCAAGCGGCCCAGGTTCTGCAGGGCTAGCATGGTCTTCTCCATGGCCGATGTGAGTGCCATGGCTTGGAAGTTACCGCCGTGGTGGATGAATCCGGAAGAGGGGTCGATCAGGGGGTTGTCCGTGGTTGAGTTGAGTTCTGTTTGCACCTGCTTCGTGGCGAGTTCCAGGTCCTCGAGCTGAGGTCCGATCCATTGAGGCGCGGTCCGTAGAGCGTAGCGGTCCTGAGCAAGACCCCGGACCTTAGCCGGTTCGCCGTTAGAGCCGTTATGGGACTCGCAGGGCGCAGCAATCTTGGTCCCGGCGAGAAAGGCTAGAATGTTGGACGCTGCTTCTGCTTGACCGGGGTGCGGCCGGACGGAGGAGATGAAGGGATGGTAATTTGCAGCTGTGCCGGCCAGGGCTTCGGTACCCATGGCAGTTAGGAGCTGGACAAGAACGGCCAGCTGGTTGGCTTCCTGGATGGCAATGGAGGCGGTTGCGCAGGAGGGTGCGGTGCCGTTGGTAATGCCGAGTCCCTCTTTGACTTGGAAACGCACCGGTTCCAGACCAGCAAGGTGCAGAGCTTTATCGGCCGGTAGAATGTCCGTCTTATTGCCCGGTTTCCTGACTTTGAGGTAAATGTCCGGATTTCCTTCGAGCGCGCCGGCAATGTACGAGAGGGTAGACAAGTCACCCGAGGCCGAGATACTTCCCCGAAGCGGGATGATAGGGGTCATGTCCTTGTCCAGAAGCTTCATGATGTTTTCCATGACCAGGGGCCGAACACCGGAGTGGCCTCTCATCAGGGAGTTACAACGTATGAGCATGGTGGCCCGAACCACGGGGCTTGGGAGAGCATGGCTGCGAAGAAGCTCGTTGGTGTAAGGTTTTCCTGTTCGGGGGTTGATGCCATCGCGACCCTTGTCGGCGTGTGTAAGAATTCCAACGTTGAGGTGCTGGACTAATGCGCCTTGTAAACGCATCAAGGGTTCGGCTCCAACATCGGTTCGAGTGTCGGCGCTGCCACCGAAGCCTGTGTTTACGCCATAGATGACGTCGCCTGCTTGTATGCGCTCCTCGAGTAACGCGATGCTGCGATCGACTTGTCGGGTGTCAGCTGAGAGATGGGCTTTTGCGCCATGCCTGTTGTTCACGGACTGTCAGTGACTGGCTGGAAGGTCGCAAGATGGAAAGGACGTCTGTGGAAGGACCATACAGCGAGACCGCAATGACATCGGCAATGGTCAGGCAGGAACCTGATACCTCAATGGGCTGTTTTGATTCCTCCAGGTTTTTGACACGTGCCCAGGAAGCGTAAGTAGCTTGCGCATGAGAACTGGGCGCGTCAGACATGCTGAAGACCTTGTTCCGTCGGTCGCGGGTTTGTTTTGTCCTGCCCTGGGTGTTCAGTCGCGTGTCAGGTGCAGTTTGGAAAGCACACGTTCTTGTGTACCATACCCCTCCGGTGATGACTTCCTGTTTGCAGAAAGTGAAAGAGAGATCGAGAGTGTAAATCAAGGGGAAGGAGAGACTTGGCCCGCTGGGTGTTTGTTGCCTGTTCGTCATCGGCGCCGTCGAGGCCGTTCTTGCCAGGCAATCACTGGTGACCGTCACTAAAATAATAGGCAACCGGCATGCAGATACCCGCCCGTGGTAGCCACAACTCCGTGTTCAGTTGGAAGCAAACAACACGAAACAATGCCTTACAGTCTGACCGTACTGTCTTGTAAGCTGTGTTATCATAACTCTCACCAATCGTGTGGAACATGAAGACATGGATGGCAAGTGCCTTGTTAGCAGTGCCAGAGATCTCAGACGATTCGTATGTTGACTAAAGAATGAATTTGCTATCATGGCGCAAAATTATCTTCATGTATGCTACACTCTCTACCTTGATCCTCCCTGTTCTTCCACCTATCTCCCGCCGCATTTCACAAGATATCCTCCCCCTCCCATCTTTCCTAAGAAGCCCATTCTCTCTATGTTACCGATGCACCCGGATGTGGTTGTACTACAGTGTCTGACTCAAGCTCTTACATACAGGCGCCGCCATCAACACCGATAACCTTACCATTGATCCACTCGCCATCCTGGGAAGCCAGGAAGCAGGCAACACGAGCAATGTCGATGGGGAGACCCACGCGGTGAAGAGGCGACCAGCCAGCGGCATACTCGTCGACACCCTCGTTGTCGAGCTTCTCGCCGTTGGGGATGTACTCCCTGCACACGGCGTGGTACATGTCCGTCTTGATACCGCCAGGAGCGACGGCGTTGACGGTGATCTTCTTGTCCCCAAAGTCTAGTGTCGGTGGTTAGCATTCATCCCTGAGATACACCCAAGATAACAACCTACCAATAGCCATGCAGCGGACAAAGGTCTCAATGGCGCCCTTGCTAGCAGAGTAAACAGTGTGCTTGGGCACGGCCTTGGCCTGGCCGGTGATGGATCCCATGAGAATCAGGCGGCCACCAACCTCAAGGTTCTTGTAGGCCTCGCGAGCAACAAAGAACTGGCCACGGGTGTTGATGTTGAAGACGCGGTCGTACTCCTCCGGGGTGACATCCTTGATGTGACCGAACGAGACAACACCCGAGTTGGAGCACACAATGTCGAGCCTGCCAAACCTGTTCTTGGCCTCGCGGAAGAGCCTCTCAATCTGGTCGACGTCGCTCACGTTGGCCTTGATGGCGACCGCGTCGGAGCCGCTCTTCTTGATGGCCTGCACAACCTCGTTGGCCGAGATGTCGCTGTTGGCGTAGTTGACCACCACCTTGGCACCACGACGTCCAAGCTCGAGAGCCATCTCCCTTCCGATACCGCGGCCTGGAATCCACAAAAGATGATATTGTCAGTCTCTTTGGCCCTACATGGTGATGGTGCATGAAGGGCATGTTGTGTTATGCGAACTGCGCAGGCCTGACTGGACCAATGACACGTTACGCAGCTACGCCTTGCATCTGCATCCTTCAGTGGGAGTGTTGTCGGTGTCTGAGGGGGGAGTTGCCATTGGGTTTCGGATTGCTTTTGGGTAGGGATTGAGAGGCAGTGACTGAATGGATTGAGGGAAAAGGGCGGCGTCGGAGCTGAACATGGGGAAATCGGACTTGGGGTTGGGGTAAAGCTACCATCCCGTCCGGTGCGGGAGCTCCCTTCCACCCCTTGTCGCTCATCCTTTGCCCCTTGCAGCAGTGCTTGGCACGACATCACATCCCAAACAGAAAATAACAACAACAATGACAGAAAGGAAGACGTACCGGCACCGGTTACAAGCGCTACCTTGCCACCAAGTTGGGCAGACTGGATACCGAGGGGACCGGGAATCTGGTCATACTTGCTAGTACCGGACGGGGCTGTGACACCGGGCATCTTGGCGGCTGGAGTGGCTTTGATACTGGAAGTAGTCGTGCTTGAGCTGTTAGAGGAGACTGGTACTGTCTGCTGTTTCTTCTCTGTGGCGTTGGCTTTGTTAGACGAGAAGTGGGACAGGAGACGGGCGAGAAAAGAAGGGAGGGCCATTGAAGCAGCAAACTGGGTGGGACAGGTTGCCTACTGACAGTCGGTTGATGTCGTCTCTTGTTGAAAGGGTGATTTTGGTTGTTGGCGTGGCTGGAAGAAGATTTCTTGAGTTTGTTTCCTGGGGAACAGGACATTCTTATATGCCATGTCCGTTGCTTGTCCCTAGTTAATAATGTGAGACCAAGTCCCTGCCGACTTTGATTCTGTCCGTCCCAGGGCCAAGTGGTGATCAAGTTCGATAGGACCGTGACCTTGGCGGTTGTCGGACTGCGTTGGAGGAATGCCGGATTAAGTGTGCAGTCACTACGCGCGAAGGAGCGCAACACCGCATTGAGGCGTCAGCCGAGACCGACGATATTGTAGCTTTGCCATTGGCACACGGACTCATCCTGAGATCGTCAAGTCTCGTCCACCCTTGGTGAGCCAGGGAAGAGGTGCCGAATTTAGGGAGACATTCACAAGCAATACCCATTCTGACTGCAGCATGCGGATATCTGACAGCTGACACAAGCACGGCAAGCTTAAAACGATCTTCAGGTGACGAGACAGGAAGCTGCAAAAAGACGATATCCTGAATGCGATTGACATGAAGCAAGCACTGCCCCTTCTGCGATCTGTGAAGGAATTCCTGGGTTCCCTCGGTAGATGCCCAGCTTTGGTTCCATTCCACGGCACCTGATCCCTTTTGAGAGTTGCTGTCGTGGTTCATGCCCTTGTTGTATTAGTGTTAGTGCGAAGCTGGTGGTCAAAGCTATATTACTAACATGCAGCTGCCCTGGAACAGCGTCTATGGCGTCCTTCATTCCAAGGGCTCTTGTTCTGATTCCCACGCTTCCGTTTCCAGCGCAATGGCTCTACAGTCTTTTCTTCCTCGGTCCGAGCTGTTGCGACGTTCAGAGATCGTGAACTCAACACCGCCGTCGACGTGCTTCATGTCAAGTTCGGATGCACTTCCACTGTACCGGTAACTGGTTTTTCTGGCAGGAGACCCTGTGGCAGTCAGTTGCTCGGCATCGCCACACCCTGCAAGTGAGGGCGTTGACAGGCATTTTACAGGCTCAGAAGTGACTTCAGGCACGCCTGCCATGGACAGGGCATTGCAGGTGCACTACACAGCTGCAGCATCGGTAGGGGGTACCTACAGCGCCTTCAACAGGGCAGCACCGCACGTCCCTGCACGCTGCGCTCCGTCCTTCTTCATGGTTGATGCCCAAGACCACACTCTCTTGGAGAAGATGACCCTCGGTTCGAGGATTGCAATGGCATTGGGTCGGTCTTTCGCCAGAACCACTTTCGCAAGTTAGGAAATGGCGACCTGCCAATCCGGATACACCTCATGCCAGCTCATGCCAGCTCCCCCCAACTCCGCACCGCCTGGGCGCTTGCGGAAGCCGAAGGCCACACCGGACATCCGAGCCGGAGTTGAGCAACTGTCCGTCACGGCGTCACCCACCCCAACTTCCAAGGGTAAGCAAGAGGTCCGATCTTTGAAAGGAGCAAAAGGAAAGAAGAAAGGGCGACTGCATAGCGAAAAGAAAAAAAAAACGAAAAAAAAGAAGCAAAAAAGAAGCAAAAAAGAAAAACATACAACACCAGGGATTCGCTGGTCGTCACCGACCCAACTACTAGTCTGGCCCTCACTGGCTTATCTATAGGAGAGCGGACGGGATCCCGAGTTTTCCAGTGGGTATGGTCGTATGTGCTCATTGTACCCTGCGGTTCTCTCCTTATACCCACTTCAACCTGCATGTCTTCTCGCATGCTGCTGGCGCTTTTCAACTCGCATCTCATCTTGCACTTCCACTTGGCACATGGATGGATTGCAGTCTTCATCCCTTTCCTGTCTCCCCTGGTCATGCAAAGAGGATCATCGTTGCGCACGACGTGGTCCCTTTGACGGACCAGCCATATCCTCCCACGCAGGACCACTGCTCTTTCAACTCTCACGCAAATTCTGCCCATACAGCGAGACTGAACAGAAAGAAAATGCCTTGAATTTTTACTTTATCCAGGTACCCAAACGTACTCCCCATGAGACCATTTATCCTATACACTTTTCATGAATCCTAATCCCAACAACACCGAACCCCGTTCTGTTATCCAGTTTTTCGATCCCTTAAACCCTTTTACTTCCTGTAAACATCACCAGTCCTCTCAATCTCAAACGCCTCGTCCTTTCCTCTGCCCTGCTTCTCAAGCTCTCTTACAAGGGGAATAACATTCTTGCCAAACTCCTCGACCTCCTCCTCATAGTTGAGGAAACCAGTCAACACCAGGTTGACGCCCAAGCTCTTGAGCAAGACAATACGCTCGGCCACCTGCTCCTTGGTGCCGATCAGCTTAGTCTTGAACCCGTCGTTGTACTGCACCAGGTCCTTGAACGTGCTAGTCGCCCACATGCCCTGCTTGTTACTCGCGCTAGCACCGGCGTTCTGGACCTCCTTCTTGAAGGCTTCAACAGCCTCGACATCGGCCTTGCCCTGGATTTCTTGAAGAGTGCGGATGGCCTCCTCCTCGGTGTCGCGGATAATCACAAAGGCGTTGACGGCGAACTTGACCACGTTCTCGCGGCCGAACTTCTTGGCGCGCTTCTTCACGTCGGCGATCTGCGTCCGGAAACCCTCAAGGTCCATACCGTTCATGAAGTACCAGTCGGACACCTCGGCGCCGTTGTTCTTGGCGTCGTCCGAGTTGCCGCCCTGGAAGATCTCCGGGTGCGGGTTGGCGATGGGCTTGGGGCTGAGCTTGTAGTTGCGGAACCGGTAGAAGTCGCCGGCGAAGGTGAAGCCTTCGTCCTCGGGAGCGGTCCAGATGCCACGCAGGCACTTCATGAACTCGTAGGAGCGGCGGTAGCGCTCGGCGTGGTCGAGCCACCATTCACCGACTGGTATACCGTGTTAGCCACCTTTCTCATTTTCTTTGAAATTTTGATGCTGGCTTACTGGCATGGAACTCGCTCTTATTCCATCCCGAGACAATGTTAACAGCAATACGTCCATCCGTGTAGTTGTCAATGCTAGCCACCTGCTTGGCAACGACAGCAGGGTTCCAGGGACCGGGAAGGATGGCGGCAATGACCTTGAGCTTCTCGGTGTGGTGAAGGAGAGCCTGTGAGAACGAGACAGACTCATGCTGGGACGCGGCACTGTACGAGGCAGTGAAGCGGATCTGAGTGAGAGCGTACTCGAAGCCGACGGACTCGGCGGTACGGGCATAGCGGACGTTGGACTTGAGGTCCCAGCCGGTGTTCTGGGGGATCTTGGAAACGACGAGACCGCCGGAGACGTTGGGGACCCAGTAGCTGGTTTCAGGTTAGCACTGGTCTGGATAGGGAAGAGGAAGAAGTCATGGCTTACGCAAAGAAGAGCCTGTCGGGGCCGCTGTTGAGTGTGCTGGCGTCGACCATTGTGTCTGTTTGGGTGTGCTTGGCAGGGGTATATTGTTTGTTTTGGGAAGGTAAAAGCGAAGTGTTGATGACCTTTGAGTGGTGCAGCTCAGGGGCTAGAAAACAAATGGTAAAAAGGGGAAAGGGGGTCTTGGCTGAAGGGTTGAGGCTCGATATTCACCATTTCAGCTCGAATGGCGTGCGCATAACTGGCGTCTTGTATTGTACCATATCATTTCCGAATCTGTTTTGATGATCATCTTTTCTCCTTGTGTGCGAAGTCGCTCCTCTATTCAAGAGCCGCCGTCGGTTCTCACAATGGCGCGACCAGATGACGCCATTTGAGTCGCAACCCATCTCATCGCGGAGTGATGGGCTTGGCGTGGGGAAGGTGAAGCTGACGATCGTTTGGTGTTGTTGTTGCGGCTTCGGGGCGCTCGAAAGGCGCTATTCAGGCGGTTGGCTACCCTGTAAGCTGCATTTTTTGTGATGATGAGATACACTATAAGAAAGATCTCAAGATGTCGGAATGTAAACAGTTAACCGGTTCTTGTTTGGAGCGGTCCCTAACGGGTTACCGTGAGAATCATCTTGTTCCCGACTTGGTGTGGAAGGGAGCATTGGCGAGATGGTATCATCCGTCGAACCGGTTGTACAATACTGACCTGCATCTGGTGAGTAAACACTCACCAATTAAGAAGCTCTCAGAAGGCGATGTCGCCGAAAGGGTGGTAGTACGGTAAGGCTTAGTAGCAATGACTTACGAGAAGCCTAGATGCTTGGGGTCCGAAAGCGGTGATGATTTAGTAGTGGAAACCCGAGGGCCAAGACGACATCTCAAGGTTCAGCTTCTCCCAAGATCATGAGATGTCGAGCTTCCTTCTTGCTTGCGAAATGTTGATGTCTGAGTGCGCAATCCAGGAACAGGAAGATGACTGGAGGATGGAGGGAAGACGTGATGGCGCAAGACAGGCCTCTGTAGCCCCCAAAAACCGTATAATGGAAGGCAAACCGCCATCTCAGCCATCGTCGTCGTGGACTTGTGACACTCCCATCCTTCTCATTGTCGTACAACTACCTTTGTCTGTGCTAGTTCTCGCCCTGTCCTGTAACCTTTCCATACCTCAACCATACCGTCAACACCATGAGCTTCTCCGCTACCACCCAGGGCACCGTCCATCCAAGCAGCGACCCGTCCATCTACCAAGAGTACGAGTCCAAATGGTCAACTCTCCCCTCAGACTCAGCCGGTTGGATCCAACGCGCAAGAGACGTAGCCGCCGTACTTGCCCCCGACGCCGCTGCGCGTGAGAAAGCCAACAAGACTCCCCGCGCCGAAGTGGCTCTCCTCAAACACTCCGGCCTGCTCAAGATCCTTGGTCCGAAGGAGTACGGCGGTGGTGAGCAGCCATGGAGCGTGGCTTACCAAGCGATCCGGGAAGTCGCCAAGGGTGATGGGTGAGTAGAGTAGTGTCTTGATATGCAAACACGAATCCTCCATGCTGACTGACATACCTCCTCAAAAAGCTCGATCGGCATGCTCCTAGGCTACCACCTCCTCTGGGCCTTTTCCTCTTCCATCCTCGGCACCCCCTCCCAAATCGCCAAATGGACCGCACTCATCACCTCCCAAAACCTCTTCGTCGGCGGCGCCGTCAACCCGCGCGACAGCGACCTAGTCATCACCTCTGACCCCAATGACTCGACCAAAATCATCTTCAACGGCTCCAAACACTTCACCACCGGCGCGGCCGTCTCGGACCTGATCATGCTTGAAGGCTCCCTCTCTTCCTCCTCCTCTTTCCCTGAGTCTGGCGGGGGCGCCCACATCTTCGCCTACGTCCCCACCACCACTCACCCCGGCATCACCTTCTCCTTCAACTGGGACGCCATCGGTCTGCGGCTGACCGAATCGGGCTCAGCGCAAATCTCCAACGTTTCCGTCCCCTGGGAGGACGCGTTAGGCTGGGATGCTTCTTCCACAAAACAAGAACCCCTGCCAGACATCCTAGGAGTCCCCTTCGCCACATTGTTGCTTCCCACCATCCAGCTAGTCTTCACCAACTTCTACCTCGGCATCGCCCGCGCAGCACTCGACCAAGGAGCCTCTTACACGCGCAAGAGCACGCGTCCATGGCCTTACTTATCAGGCGGCGAGCGCGAGACCGTTTCCCCTGCGGAGAAGGCCACAGACGAGTTTTATATCTTGTCCACGTACGGCACGCACCATGCGCATTTATTGGCTGCTACGGCGCTGGTGGATAGGGCTAATGAGGCGGTCGGAGAGCTGTTCGCAGCGTATAATCATGAACGGGGGAATCGTGGGGAGTTGACGGCGCAGCAAAGGGGTGAGATAAGCGAGTTAATTGCGGCTGCCAAGATCGTGGTGACGGATGTCGGGCTTAAGGTGACTAGTGATGTGTTTGAGGTGACGGGGTCAAGGGTGACGGCGAGTAAAGTTGGGTTGGACAGGTTTTGGCGGGACTTGAGGACGCATACGCTGCATGATCCGGTGGCGTATAAGCGGAGGGAGGTTGGAAGGTGGGTGTTGTTGGGAGAGATTCCGACACCTACTTGGTATACGTGAGCTCCTGTCCGATGAAGACGAGTGATGGCGGCGAAGACGAACGACGACGACAGAAGGACACTGGCGACTGCAAAGTAATGGCTTCGTAGGTCTGAATGCTAGAAATACAAATTGCTTAACAAGTAAGGGATCCTGCACCGGTTTACCTCCACCCGCCCATCGCCGTCGTTCCAATCATAACAGTGACCGTGTTGTGTGTATCTGTATCTCATCTACTTCTACCCCATACCAACAATAACCAACCGACATATATATCATCTCCAGGGGTATGGTGTGGATCAGCGTGCTCCGGCTGGCCTGTTGACAAAGATCTCCTCCGCCTCGTCGTCATCCGGATCCTCAATACTTGTCCTCCTCTTTGCCTCTACCGCTCGGTTGATCTTCTTGCCGTCCTCGCCGATAACCAGATCCTCCATCATAGCATCCAGTTCCTCGGGCTCCTCTGTTATGGTAACACCGCTTCCAGGGCTAACATTTTCCTTCTGCTTTTCTGAACCCTGCTCGCCCGTCGAAGACGCCGTAGCCTCCTTCTCATCCTTCTTTCCGAATCCAGGAGTAGAGAAAGGCCACAGGTTACCAAACGGACTACCGCTTTTGCTCGGATGGACGGGGAGTGGCTTGACCAGGATCTTCTCCCGCGCAGGGTCAATGCCAGAGACCATACGACCCGAACCGGGAGAGTGTTCCGAATCTTTGGCGTTGCCTTCAACCTCGGGCATGGCAAAGTCTCCAAACTCTTCGTCGTCGATATCATCCACCACTTCACCTCCGTCACCCCCATCATCAGATTCGCTGTCACGCCCATCCCCGAATCGTTCCGCATCCTGGCTATCCTCCCTGCTCTTGTTCTTCTGTCCACCAGGAACCATACCGCGCCACCAAGACCCACGATTCCACGTACTGCCTCCCATGCCGTTATGGGCTGTGTTATCCAAGTCTCCATCATCGCTACCAGACCCATTGCCATCGTTTTCCTCATCCTCATCCTCGTCCTCTTCATCCTCAAAAGGATTCCGGAGGCTATCGCTGGCTGACTCATTTGGGAGGCTAAATGTACCAGAACCGGTGGAGTTGTCAGCCTGAGCCGAGCCGCCCTCTTGCCCGCCATTCGCTGCAGCTTCAGCGTTGCGCTTGTTCATAGCTAGCCTGGCAGCAAGTTGGAGACGCGCACGAGAAGGAGGGATGTTAAGCGGGGGAGGAGGTGGTGGGGGCGGTGGAATCGAAGGTGGGTTCATCGAGTTCGACAGGTTGGCGTTAAGAGGGTCGGTGTAAGCACGGAACTGCATGCTGAATTAGCATATTGTTCGTATCTGGAAGAGAAAGAAACAAAAGGAAATGGTTAGTGGAATGTGAATCAAGAGAAGGTGAGCAAGATCAGGCAGGCATGGCGACTGGCGACTGCGTAGCAATACGTGTAAGGGTCTGGAGACAGAGAGTATGCCATCGGGCGGAATATAGGTGATATGCAACGATAGAAGGAACCATGGGAAACAAGAGAGGGTCTTCTTGACGTTGCGGCACCCTTGGTGTCAGAAAAGAACCGACCACGGCCCTGAGGAAGGGAGCCTGATCACGAGTATCCACTGGAGTGAGGAGAAGGAGGAAAATGAGAGGAAAACATGTCCGAAGTTGCTAGCCCACTATGTCCTTGGCGCCCTTTAATCATACAACACCCTCAACCAAAAGAATAATCCTGACAGCTCGGACGACGTGAAGCAGATGAGAGCAACAATTTGTTGCCCGAGTCTCGCGTCAGAGGGTCCAGATCGGGGATCGGACCCTCATATCCGGTCGGTGTCCTCTGTTCGAGAAGGGGACGGAGGAGGAAAGTGGATCATCCGGTTGATTTGACAAAGAAAGTGATTGAGCTCGAGTGCGTCTGTAGGGCTGGGTTCCGGCCTCGTCCATTGGCCTTCAAAGTCGTCATAGAGTGGAGCGTCGATCTCATCAACGCCCCATGCAGGCTCGATAGGGCTCTCCTGGGTGGAAGGTTGCGGTCTCACTGGTGACAGTGCCTCGGGGGATCGAGCTGGCGGTGGCGGGTTTGTCTGGGTAGGGGGTCGCTGTGCGAGCGTTTCCGCTTTCCAAGCAACGGCTGGAGAGCAGCCATCAAAGTCGGCAAGACCTTCTTCGAAGTCCTCAAGGTCCAATCCATAGCTGCTTGGGTCGTCTTCGTAGTCTTGTTCGTCGAAGGGCTCGTTGTGTTCGACATCGACTTCGAAATCAACATCCTTAACATGGTGGACCTCGGCAAGCTCCTCCCCGTCGACGAAGGAGCCGTGGTCGCGTTTGCTCGGTATCAAGGGCTCACTTGAGCCTAGGGGGAACATGTCATGGGGGTGGAGAAGAGATGAGACATAATCAGAATAACCAACCTCGTTGTTAACATCCTCCTCGTTGTCCTGTTCTTCGTCCTCGTCCTCATCGCTCGAACTGCCAAACCCGCTCATAAGAGTACCGGCGCTGATGGCAAACGGCCCAATCCCATTTCCACCCGAACTGTCCGCAACATCCTGTCCTCCATTCAACCCTGCCTCAGCAAGGGCGTTGGAACCGCCACTCAGACCAAGAGATCCAAGAGCGGAGAGTCCGACGCCAGACATCCCGGAGCCAGAACGGCCCATGAGGCTCTCTGGTCGCACACCTCCGAGCACGGCATTGTCGCGTGTTCGCGTAGCGCTAAGCGGGCCTTCCACGTACTCGATCCAATCCCGCGCCATGACCTTCTCCAGAATGCACTCTGTGAGAACTTCGGTTTCGTGGCGCTCAGTAAACTTGACCACCTCCTCAGCAATGAGCGTCAAGTGCCCCATGTATCCCATACGGGTCTTTCTCTCGTTCTCGGATTTCTCGCTGGCGAGCTGTCCACCAATGATTTGGTTGGTGATGTCGGCCGTCTCAAAGAGGCTGATAGCTAGCTTATGGTTATAGCTGTCCTTCATAGGGCCGTTAAACACTTGCTGCACAATGTCGTAAACCACGTTGTGCAGGAAGTTGTTCCACGGGTAAGAGAAGAAGAAGCTCAAAATCGTGGGGACAACTTTGTATTCGACAAACTGCATCTTGAGGTAGTCGCCGACAACAGGCTCGTGCTTCTTGTCGGCCTGAGAAGCGTCGTGGGCGATCGTGGCATCGGGGTCACTCTGTTCTCGACCGGTAGACATTTGACCAGTCTCCGCCTGCTCCTCCTTTGTAGTAGTGGCCTGGTTAGGCTCCGAGGAGTCTGTTGTTCGGGCGGATGTCGAAAAGAGCGGCGCAGGAGTATCGTCCGGGTGGGGAGACATCTCTTCTGGAGCTACGCGCTTGTCCGAGCCGCCGCGAAGTTCCAACTGAACGTCCTCGGAAGGCTTAAGATCCAAATCACTTCCTTCTTTGCTGGTAGAGGTTTCCTCTGTCTTGTTTCCATCGTCGTTCTGTCCTTCTGAAGCAGAAGCTGTCCTGATAGGTACGGATGCCTTCTTGGTAGGGGAAAGAGGCGCAACCACCAGGTTCGGGTCGTCGAACTTGATGGGTGCTGTATCCTCCATGGGATTATGGAGGTCGCGAACACGCAGCCTTGGAGAGCTCAGCGGCTCGTCAACAAAGTCGTCCTCGTCCTTATCAAGGAATGACGATGTCGGGCCTGGCAAGGAACCTTCGGGAAGCTCCTCGATGCCGTGCGTGATGTCCTCGTCGGTGGTATGCGTGACCTCCTCGAAGCCATCATCATCTACCGATGTGTTGGTGACCCCCAACTTCCTGCCGGTATCCGCCGGGGAAGAGTGCGACGCGCGCATTGTGATATCTTCCGCCGCGGATGGGGGTTCCTGCTCCCGAACAGGCACGAGCCGGCCTTGCGTGCGGAGCAACTGTCGCTGAGCATCACGCTGCGCAATGACTTCTTCGGCGCCCACCTCATTCAGCAAGCCCATGTTGCTGCAGTGGAGCAGCTCAGCCATCAGCTCACATGTCTTGAATCTGTCGAAGCCCAGCGGCTCGATATGATCACCAAACGTGGAAGTGAAGCGTTCCTTTTGCGCGGGGGCGTTCATGATGAGGCTCATGAAATCCGGAATATGGTCGGCAAACATGCGAAGCAAGGTTCCAAGGTAGATCGGGTCGCGGGTTGAGGGGGTCGAGTTGGGCTCGGTTGCCTCTGGGTCGTAATCGGAGTTGTTCTTTCTAATGACTTCGATAACAATGCCCACACCACACGTGAGGGGGTTGCCGCCACCAAGCATGTACTTGATCAACTGCTCCACGCAGGGCTTCGAGACAAGTTGTCGTGTGAGCTCGTTCGGTCCGATGCAGGTCTGTTCATTCTGCGAGGCATTGGCGGAGACAGTAATGATGGCCTTGATGAAATCGGCGGCGGAGGTCTGGGTTGCCCAGCCATGCTCTGGGCCGAGGAAAGAAAGCAGAGTGGGCATAACGTCTTGAGTATAGAGCCACTAAAAGATGAGGACGCCGGTTAGTAAAAGGGAACTCGCAGTACCGGAACTGATCCACTTACCTCGACTATACCATGCCCAGCCTCGGTTCTCTCCAAGCTGATGATCCTCAGCAGCAGGTCCATAACCATCGGGCAATCGACGTGCTTGAGCATATCGGGAACCGCATTGTCGAGAGATTTAAGAAGGTCGATCATTTCCTCGGTTTTTCTGTCGAACAAGGACTCGTTCACCTTGGTGAAGTAACTGGCCTGGAGGGGGTCGAGCGGGGCAGGGCGCTTCAGGAATTGCCAGAACTCGCGCAGCAGGTCTTTGCTCTCCATAAGAGCCTCGAATATTGACCAGTTGTCCGACGACAGAATCTCGGCCGCGACAAAAGCATAGCGGTTCCATTTCTTTTCGACGGCGCTGTCGTCGTTGCTTGCATCGGTGGCCCGCGATGAGGCGCGGGGTCGAGTAAAGGGTAGGGAGATACCCCTCTGGTTTTCGTCTTCCTCATCGTCCTCATTTTCAGCAGCCGCCACGGGCTCCAGCTTGGGAGCGACAACGTATTCTAGCAACCTCTTGAGGACATCCTGGTCGCGGAGATACTCGACAAGCTTCGCATTGTGTTGCTTGAGCTCCTGGATCAAGTCGCTCTCATCGAGAAGCTCCTCAAGGGCAAAGTCGCCGCGGTCGAGGATGTTGTCTATTGTGCTGGCAACAGCGTAGCCGCCGAACCGCCAGAACATGTTGGGCAAATGTTATGAGTACGTCGGGGCGCCAGCGGTGAGGGGCACTGACACCGGACACGATTGAGGTGGCTCTTTTGACGGTTGTATGCAAGTTCGGGGGGCGGGCATGCGGCGGGGTTGAAAAGCAGGTGGGATGCGAATTGCGGATTGACCGGATTATTTGGCCGTCCTGGTCGGATGTGGTCTAGCCTAGCTCGGATTTTTCGTCTAATATTAGGCTTTGGGCTGGGGGGAAAGTATCGAATCGGGTTATGAGCTTGTGAATCGATCGGGCAAAGGGTATCTCAAGGTGTAAAACTGCAATGAGGAGTAGACAGCGTTAGCTTGTGAAGCGAGGCCAGAACAGCAGAGGCCAAGCAAGGTAGAAGATGGATAGTAGCGATGATGTAAGATGGGCGCTTAGGGTTAAGGAGGAGCAGGTTCAAGAGAACGAGGACAAGGCAGAATAGGGTTCGCTGGAGACGGCAACTAGGAGCAGGTAGCCTTCCTTGGGGATAGGGGCAACACAAGGTCTCTCAAGGGGACTGGAAGGGGAGCTGGAACAGATGCAGGGGGGCACGTGAAATGACTGGCTGGGACGATGTTTGGCGCCGAGGGTCGAAGGGTAGAAGCACCTTCTCCAAACCATTTGCTGCTGGGTTTCAAGGCGTGCAGGAGCAGCTTGCATTTCCCAGCCGAACCGGTTCGCAAGCGCGATGGGTAAGGCAGTTGCTAGAAGATGTTGTTGTTGACGGGGAGATGGTGATGATGGTGATGAGGGGCGATGGTGGTCGACTTGTTGGTGGTTGTGATGATTGGTGACGGGGGGCAGGACGGGGGGGCACGGGGCAACATCCACACAAGGACGGGAGGGCAGAGGAGGGGAAGCTGTGCTTGGCTACGACGACCTCGAGCCCTGGCTGCTTGCTGCCCTGCGTGGTGGACGGGGCAGGGCGACGGCGGGCACGGCACTGGACTGGGGATGGGACTGCAGTGGCCCGGACTCGGGGGCCTGGCCAAGAAGGGGGCTTCGTCGACGGGGTCTGAGGGGGGCCTGAGAGAGGGACCAGACTGAGAACACGTACAGAAACTTTTTGGTTGTTGAAGGAGGCAATCAAATCGCAGCACGGCTGTGAGCTGACTACCCAGGTTGAGAAGTAAAAAAGGGCGTTGCCGTCATGAAGAATCGAGCGATTGACGGGACAGGAGCAATCGGGGCGCGTGGGCAAAGGTTGGCACGCTGGGTTGTTGAAGGGTCTGGGCAGATTCCAGATTCCAGATTTCAGTTGTTGATGTTGACGCTGAACGCTGACGCTCTTGTCCATCCGAGTCAAGTCTGCGAAATTGGAATGGAGTGGGCGATGGGCTTGGTCACGCTTGATTACGTCTCGTCTTCTCCACAACACTGTGTACGGGAGCTTGTCATTGGTTCATTTTGTTGGGGTCGGGCGCTTGGGCCAGCCTACACAGTAGGTCTGCGCTTTCGTCGAGCGTGAGAACGCCGACTGGGCTCAATGAGGTGGTTCGGAGTGACATTCTTATCGCTCTTTATCAGTCAGCATCAAAACATTGATGTTGATCTCTTACTTGCCTCACGTCATTCCGAGGTCTTTCATCGTGAGGGCCGTTTTGTTCATTCATCTCTACAAAAGCCGAGTGGCACAATGAAATCCCCAGGTTTGTCCAGGAACAAGCACCCGGTTGCGCCCTCCGATAAGCCCTTCGTTGAGTCGTCGACAGCAAGAATAGGGATATCTCAACTCTCAGCTCATGCCGAATCGTGGTCAACTCAAACGTTAACATGTGGCCGTCTCTTCCCTTGGGCTCATCAGTGATTCTCCCTTGCTGTCAAGAGAGTGAAGTCTCCAACCCTTTCACCAGGTTTCAAGGCAATCCAGGCGAGCTAGGCTCAGTCAGGCCACCAGCGATCCCAACGATCCATCCAATCCTCGGTCCTCTCACTTGAAAGCAATCTGTCGCGCCGCCCATTCGCCACGTTTTTACCCCTGGCTCAGCACGTGTCGACCACAGATGGCATGCCACTGGCAGCCGCCAGCCCCCAGATCCCGAACCGCCAACGAACCAATTCTCCGTTATCTTATCTCGTCCGCAGGTCAGGTAGAGGTACCCAGGAACTCATCACTCACACAATACACCATCTGTTTGTGAGATGCCACCCGTGAAAGATATTTGGCCAGGTATCGAAACGGTTCATTATTATATTATCCAACTTGTCTCGCATATGCGCGCCAGACAGTTGGGATTATGATGGTTCCGTTGGCGACCAGGTACAACTAGAAGCTGAGATAAGAGTCAAGTGAGATCCTAGAATTACATTCAGGGCAAATATCGTTGATGATCCAAACATGGTCCATCACGTATTCCTCCGAGTGTTCCAACTTTTGGAGATTATTGTAGGCAGAAAGAGAGGAAAGAGGATGGCCGGCCATCCAAAACTTTAGAGAAGTAGACGACTACACATCATTTTCCTCCACGGACGCAGTGCCGGGATAGATCTCTTCGTCTGTCACCTCGATATGAAGCTGCATCATCTTTTTCCGTCCATCGTAGCTAGTGTAAGCAAAGGTGGTTCCTCGCAATGGCCTGTAATTACTGCAGCTCATAGCATCCTTTTCAGCATGATTATGGCCTTGTGACTTATCAGCGTCGGGTTCTGGCAGGAAATCCACCGTCGCACCTTTGCTTCCGGAACTAACGCAAAAGTGCGTGGGATCACTGTAAGCACGACTGCTAAGATCCCAAACATGGCCAACGGCTCGGCAGCCCCCATTGCGGTACCGGAAAATGATGCCCAGGCACGTTCCCTCCGAGCCGCTCCCGTCATCAAGATAATAAACCCGGGCTTCTGATACTTCCGAAAGAGGTGCGTAGCTCACGACCCCGTCACAAGGAATATTAAGATTATCAGGCAGTCTGGGGTAGCGAAAGGTGCTGATTTCGTCTTCATTGAGGCCTCCAACATCATCGGATGGTGTTCTTGTTCCTTCGGAATTGTCGAGGTCATGTATTGTCGCGAAAATAATATTCTCTTCGTGAAGCCTACACCCTTGGCCGTACACTAGGGCTTTAGGCTTTTTTTTGCTCCAAAGCACCGGTGGCCTGCCATCTGGGTATCCCCTGTATCGAGGAAGCCCGATGGTATCACGCGTGCTCATATTTATAATAATGTCTCCCGCGAGACGCATGCGAACAAAAATGCGGCTGTTCTCGCACTGGATGACGCCAATGTGGAGAATTTGGTCTCCGGGAGCAATTGGCAGATACCACAGACGCCTCGTTCGGTGCTTCTCAACGATTGGCGAGTCGTAAAATCCAGTGTCATCGTTGTAATGGGCGAAAATGGATCTCAGGTCAGTCTTGTGACTGAACATGAAAGTCAAGCCAGTGACTGAATTGAAGTTGAGGATGTGGCACGTAGAAATTCCTTTGCGAACGGGGAAGTATCGAGAGCGCGGGGGGCTAAAACGCTCGGTAATCAGACGTGTGGTTTGGCCCGGGGAAGGAGGATCTGGTGTATCCCACATGGGTAGTTCAAAGTGGTAAAATTTTGGAAAACGGAGGCAGAGTAAGCCGTCCTTGACACAGGCAGTAAAGTTACGCAATGTAGAAAGCTTCTCGACGACGAAGCCAAGATCAGCGAACCAAATCCCGGTAAAGGAAGGATGACGGGGAAGCCGCTCAATCACCTTGATGCCACGGTTATCAAGCGTGATGCGCATGACTGAGTCTACATCATTGATAGCAGACACGTGCTTAGGATCGGAGGGAAGAAGCAGGTCTCGTCGCTTCCACTTGACGATGTCGGCCAGGGGAATTTCTGTGAAAGGTTGTTCGGGTAGTAAAGCGAGTTGCAGGGCCAAGGTATAAGCCAAGATAGCTTTCCATAGAAAAACACCCGGCGAGGAGTGCTCGTGAATGAGTTGGACAATTTCGGTTGGGCACCGGGCCAGTCCAGGCAGACCGTAGGCACGGGCAACCTCCCTGATGGCCACCTCCGACATGTCGAAGACGGTGGGACTTGTGACTTTGTAGTAGTACGGACGGGGACCGGGATATCTCACCACGGAAGCCAGCCAGAGTCTCTCCCTGGCCAACTCTGGGGAAAGAGGATAGGCGTGGAGGAAGGTGGCGTAGCAATCGTGGTGATAGGCGATGGCGCTGTAGCGAGGGACAATATCGAAGGGCCAGCTCTCACGATTGACCGAGGGGCGTGGTCTCCAGGGAGGGTGGGTATGGTAGAGACACCATTTGCCGTCTACGATGGTGTAGGCAGACTCAACTGTGTATTCAAAGTGTCCGCTAGCGAAGCGAAAGAAGGACGGAAATGGGCCTATGGAGCCGACGTAGCTAAGCTGGTCTTTCAAGCCATACAAGACTGTCATAAGCGTTTCGGGTTGATCGCCACCTGTCTCCGGTTTGTCGATATCGACGAAACAGGCTCCGCAGCACGGCAAGACCCGCAAGGCCTCCGTACAATCCGCGCCTGGTCCATCGTAGGAAGAGCAGGACGGGGGATCACGGGATTCACGCAGGGCTCGAAATGCCGACCTCAATCTCTGGTGGCGATTTGAGCCCGGACGAGGAATTGCGTGCGAATCTTGCTGAGAGATGTTTTGCGAGTCGTTGGAGGTGACGGTGGAAGAGTCGTTCGAAGTGACATTGGAAGTGACATTGGAATGGATGTTTTGCGAGGTGTTGGAAGAGACGTTGGAAGAGACGTTGGAAGTGTCGTTGGAAGTGTCGTTGGAAGTGTCGTTGGAAGCTGGAACGCCGTTCATTTTGAGGATTATTTCTTGAGGATTCAATAAAGTGGAATGTCAGTCTGATAGTATCAAAAGCAGACAGGCGAGGAGGACCAACCGATGTAAGGAATGATGGGTAACCTTGATTGATCGGAGGTTGAAGAAAGAACGAAGCAGGGGCAATGAATGCCCTTTAAAATTTTGAATTATATCCAGGAACTAACGGCAAGGTTGGTTGAGACTGCCAGATATACCGAGTTACCTTGTACACACCGGATTTTGAATTAAGAGGTGGACGGTCAGGACTTCCATGGTTCGGACGAAGTGATCTCTAAGGGGGTGGCTGGATGTTTGTGGTAAATTACGCAACGTACATGTATGTATGTACACTGTACTGGCTGTAACCTCCACTGAGTGGACATTAAGTGATAAGGCTGCATGGGCGGGCCACCCCGCTATGCGGAGCCCGTGAATCCCCGCATTTCAGGAACAGATACCATACTGGTAAGATTGTAAGGTAACATTGGCGACTCCTTCCGTCGTTGACGAAACAACAATTTCAATTTCGATTGGAGACACTTATGGCAGTCACCATCAAGAATCCCACTCTACCAACTCCCATCGTCCCTTGTCAGATATCCTTCCCGTTCAAACATTTGACGGCGGCGGCGGCGACCAGGCTCGAAATCCCACCTCTTCTTCGGAAACATCTCTTCGATGTCTTCCCACCGAAAACTCCCTCGTTAGCATGATTCCGCCCGAGTCTCTCCACGCTCCCGGCATCTCTGGAACAGAGCGCAGAAACTGCTCCATGGAGACTGTACTGGATTTGTCTCCAGTATTGACCGTTGGATTCGGTAGTCGCCGGGCAAGAGGCACCTCGTCGTCAGCATCATTACCAACCCTCCGAACCATTGTTGACTCGGACGTGGCCGGCTGTGTGCCTCGTGTCCCGCTAGCCTGACTGGTGGTATTTCCTGCGGATCGTGCTCGCTTCCTCTTGAAGTAGTCTTGGACCGCTAGACGTCCAAATGGGATGGAAACAGCAATGATGGCGACTGCTAGCTCGGCGGATTCCCAGACGACTAGCTCTGCTGCCGAGTCTGGGTCAACACGACAGGTTAGCCATAGTCCCCAATTCTGACCGGGATCAAGAAATACTGACATGTGAAATCATTCTCCAGGTCCGAAGCTTTGATGTAGGTTGTCTTGATGGCCGCAACGATACCGGTCCTGCATCGTCTTGTTAGCACGATGTTACAAACACCCAGGCGGATAGACTTACAGAAGCCCAAGACTCAAGACAAACCCAAGCACAACCTTTTCGATCCTCCTCACCTGAAGGTGCCAGATAATGCACCAAGGAAGTGCCACCAAAGCAAAATCCGTCACCGCCGACCACGCTAACCATCCAGTCTGTCAGTCAGAAACCCCTTCCTTCTTCTCTCCGACGGAACGACCAGGAAGACAAACTCACCTCCCGAAAAAGACCAATACCGACAAAGCACATTAATATCCCAACACCTTCCCTTGACCGTCGGATTCCACCTTTTCTGGACAGGCGAGCACGAGACGAAAATAAAGATGCCCGACAACAGCTTCGTCACCAGCACCGACGCCGCCACGAAGACGAGCGCGTACCTCTGCCATTTTTTGCGTGCGATGTTGAACAGCGTCAGGCAGATGGACGTCTTGGCCAGCGCGATGCCGAAAAACACAAAGGCTCCGCCGATGAAGACGATCCTGGCGGCTGATATGGCTCGTGTGGGTGGGTGGATGGTCCAGATGTGGTAGCCAAAGCCGTGGCGGGTGGCAACGGCGGCGCAGATGGCGGCGGCGGAGAGGATGAGCTGGGTATGGGTATGTTAGATTTGGGTCCCGTGGTGATGGGCATAAGAGATGGATGGATGTTCATAACAACGTACAAAGGAGATACCCAAGAGGAGATCGTCGACGCCTAGCTGCTTGGCGTAGCGGTGCTTGCAGTAGTATCTGAAGCCCAGGGTTACGCCGGCTAAGGAAGCCATAACTGTGAAGACGATGATCAGGCGGGTGACCGCCGAGTCGGACTCGCTGGTTGAAGTCATTTTGGTGAGTGTCTGTGTCTCTGGGTTCTGGTGGTCGACATGGAGGCCATCGCTGTAGATGGTAGGAAGACGGGAGGAGGACGAAGTAGAGCAGACAGCTTGAAGACGCCGACTTGAAAGCAAAAAGGTACTGTGGAATGTCCAACGTGCTATGCGTCTACCTGGGATGCATCAAAGGCGATGTCTTCCATAGCTCAAAAGTAGTTAGTTCGCTGGTATGAATCACAGTAATGATCCCCCGGACCTCTTAATGCCAGATATTCATTCACCTACTAGCCATACTGTACCTTCTGAATCTCTTCTTTGGAGATATTATACTCCGTCAAGATGCATTCCAAACCACGACGTTGTTAAGGCAGTGGGAAAGGGGGTAAACAAGAAAGAAACGACGGGTTGGGTTTAGACTTCACGCGGGCTATCCCGCCCGCCACGTTGAGATCCTAGGGCGCTTTCATTGTGTCCGTTCATTGCCCGAGAAGCAAACAAATGATGAATGACGCATCGGTCCTCTGAGTTACGGCTATGGGTAATGGGCCAATGCAAACGAAGGGATGGTCAACCGTCGCCGGGCGTGTGTATGTCCGTTGGTGCGACGTTGAAGTCGAGGCGGTATAAGCATATCGCATGAAAGGTCGCCGATACTGCGGTGATACACGTCAACTGTGTCAACATCATTCACGTTTTTTGCGTGCTCTATGGTATATGTTAGGGATACATAGGCTGGGTGTCCTGTATCTGTTTTTAACAGTCAAACAGTGGGACGGTGGTCGAGTGGTGTGGTGTGCTGCACCAGTTCCCAAGGATATGAGCGATCTTGGTTGATGCATCTTAGTAGGTGGCCCAAGGTCCCAATGAGGGAAACCATCCGGGTTCGATTCCTGGCTCAGCCCTTCCACGAAATCTTTTTTGCTATCCTTTTCTTCACTGCTGCCCATCTTGGGTGGGGATAGGGAAGTATCGATCGTAGCCAGCGCATCTGAATTCTATTTTTTTGTTTTGTTTTTGAAACTAGACACAGACGCATCTACTGCGACAGGTCGTCACCCCAGACCTGCTTCGCAATCTCGACCTCGAGGCGCACCTTGGCCCACTGCTCCTCCACCGTCAAGTCGTTTCCTTCCTTGGTCGAGCTGAAGCCGCACTGGTGCGACAGGCACAACTGGTCCAGACCCCTAGGGCAGTAACCCGCCGCCTCGTTCAACCTCTCGATCATGGCCTTCTTGTCGTCCAGTTCGGCCTTCTTGCTCGACATGACGCCCAACACCACGATCTTGTCCTCGGGCAGGTGACGGAGCGGAGAGAAATCGCCTGATCGCGCATCGTCGAACTCGAGGAAGTACACATCGACATTGAGCCCCTTGAACAGCGTCTCGGCCACAGGCTCGTAGCCGCCCTGGGCGAACCACTGCGAGCGGAAGTTTCCGCGGCACAGGTGGATGCCGATGGTCATGTCCTTGGGCCTCTTGCTGATGGAGGCGTTGATGATGTCGACGCACTGCTGGGTCAGCTCGGCGGGGGTCTTGCCGTGGCGCTGCGCGGCCTCCTTGCTCATGCCCTCGTCGCAGAGGTAGGCCAGGTTGGTGTCGTCCAGTTGGACGAAGCGGCAGCCAGCGGCGTACAGGTCGTCGAGCTCGGCCTGGTAGGCCTTGGCGATGTCGTCAAAGAGGGGCTCGAGCGTGGGGTAGGCGTCGGCGTCGATGCCGTCGCGGCCGCTGCGGAAGTACACCATGGTCGGGCTGGGAATGCACACCTTGGTGGTGACGGTCTGCGACGAGGCCTTGACCGCCTCCACCTGCTGGTTCACGTAGTTGAAGTCGTCGACCTGGATGGCGTTCGGGTGGCCCAGCTTGCCGACAACGACCAGTCTGGGAGGGGTCTGGCCATGCGACGTGACGTTGGTGGACGCGACATGGCCGCGCTTCTCGACGCCGGCCAGATGCTGCAGGAAGTCGATGTGGAACCACTCGCGGCGGTATTCACCGTCGGTCACGGACTGGAGGCCGTTCTCGATCTGTTCCCGGACAACAGTAGCAATGTGCTCGTCCTCGACCTTGCGCAGGTCCTCGGCGGTAGCGGCCTGGCTCTCGACCTTTTCGCGGGTCTCGAGGATGGCCTTGGGGCGGAGGAAGGACCCGACGTGGTCCGCGCGGTAAACTCCGGCCGGAAGAGGCATGGTTGGATCTGTGTGTGGTGGGAACGGCCCGGGTATATTCGATAGGATTCAGTGTCGACGGTTTCCGACCCAGTACCAAGGTTTACATCGATATGCGGAATAGAAAGAGGGTGTGAGCTGCTGAAAGGGAGGGCGACAGACAGGCCGGCTCGATATGGGCGTCTCTTTTGCTATATACCACTTGGCTGCCTACCAACACCCAGTCATCCCAGATCCACCTATCGTGTCATTTGGCGAGCAATATGGGTCCAACCGGCGCGAGCAGGCTCGTGTTGAAGGGTCCGATCATCCATATTGGGAGGGTCCCGAGGCGAGCGAGGGTGGTGTCGGTGGTGAAAAGGGCATTGCCGATGTCGAGCGCGTCCAACTTCAGCTCCAAACAACCATTGCCGTTGTGCGGGGTAGGAGGCGATGTTGCTTTGCTGGACGCTGCTGGAGCCTGGACATGGGCAAAGCTTTTCCGGAGGAACGATAACCCCGAGCTTGTTCTCGATACGTAGCTGTTGTCGGCGGCTCGGCCCCGTTTTGCCCAGCAAACCCTTCGGCGGCTCGTGATGTCATTCAAGGTGAGTGGAGGTCGTTTGGCGATGAAGCTGACTGCCGAAGAAAATGCTGTGGACGGGAAGCGGAAGATCGGGACACTAGCCGAATTCAGCTGGCACCAGTGGAAACAGTGGAGTCGGGTATTGTCGCAAGATATTCAGGGCAGTCCACCAGAGAGCAGATACCGACGGCATTCCGAGATTGGCTGCAACAGACCGGAACACCAAGAATTGGGTGAAGGGGAATATCTCAATCACTGCGCGAGAGCTTCATCTTTATATGCTCAGTTTTGACTGGTAAGGCCGGCAGATGTCGTCGTGATCGGGGGTCTTTGGTGTTGATGCCGGGCCGGGTTTTCTTGTCCAGGTCCCCGCCCCCGCTATGTATGCCGTACCCCACTTTCCGATTTATCAGCTGCAAGAGTGGCATTTCCCGCTCCCGCTTTTGACGGACGACCTGTTCCTGAATTGCATCTGCATCGATGTTGACAGACACCAGCAAATGATGCTCAGGTTCCTCACTTCTTGGGCTTCCTCTTTTCGTTGTTTGTTTTCAGTCGGGAACTGAACCCATTCCCCTGCCGGCGGCCGCGGTCTTCTGCATCGTGCGTCACCTTTCCTCACCGAACCGGCGTATCACGGTCTCACCTCCAAAAAATGATCCATTCCTTGCCTCTTTAGGTTCTTTGAGGAATCAACATTCCGCACGGCGTCTGCCTCAGTTTTCTTTCCCTCCCAATATTATTCCCTTTCATTACCGCTTTCAACTCGCGAGGCATGATCCCGTCATTTTGGGGGGTTCCCATTTTGTCCCACGGTCACACTCCAAGCCAGCCCTCTAGGGTTCTCCCCTTAACACAACGTCTCAGATAATTGCCAACAAGGCTTATTGCATGCAGCTTTTGTGCATACATTTGCCCTTTTCTGTGTTTCTGTGTTCAGTTACTACTACCCCTGGCGACTGGAGGTTTCCGTGTCTTTTTTAGCGCGCACTCGACTCGTTGTTCTTTTTCAGGCAACTGGCAAAATGCCACGATGCTTGTCTCGGTCTACGGTACCATACCTCCATACCCAGGTCCCAGCCGTGTTGCCAGCCTCATCATCGGGGCGGATAATCCCCAATTCGGCTTGTGTCTCAGAGCACGTTCGTCTCTTCTTGTAGTCTCACTTCACGTTGTTGGGGGCCGCCGGGTTACTCAAAATCTGGTTTCGGCACTCCTGGAACAACTGGAACAAATTAGCAGAAGAAGCGGTGTGTTTTGAGTTCTTCTTTCAAAATCCTCCGATCGGACTCAGAGGAACATGCATGTGCATGTCTATGTCTTGTTCAAGTGCCTAAGACCAGGCAGATTTCTTTGGTGTTTCTTTTCTTCCTCTTTCGGAGCATGGCACCGCCAGGAGCGCGTATCGGTACAACGAGCGAAAGCCGAGAAAATTCACGCATGTGGATTTCTTATGATTTTGCAGTGCGAGTGCGCTAGAGAAGAGGCTAGGCGCTCGCTAGCAACCGTCCATGGGGAGTCGAGCAGCGCTAGCGTAGTGCGGAAAACGCCACCGTCTCGGTAGATGCCAGATGCCCAGATCAAAGATGCTTGCTTTAACACGTGAACCGACAACCGGGCGATCACTGGTAAACAAGTGTTGAGACAGGCAATGCGTGGATCGCGGTAGCGGACCGAAGGCGTGGAACCGTGGGGTTTTTCGTCAAGTTATCACGAGCTTGAAGATGCGGTTGATATAATCAATTAAGTAAGGTTGGTGGTATAGTTACGGTATCCAACAAAGGTATACCAAGGTATCGAGGATTGACAAAGAAAAGACAACAACAACAACAACACCAGGACAACCACCACACACCACCGCCATCGTACATCACCCCGCGCAAAGATATCATAAACAACTTTAAGCCTATCCAACCGCATATCCAGAAAAATCATTCCCATCACACATTTCATTCCCATCGTTCTCGTACTCCGTCGTGCTTGCTGATCAAAATCATTCGCTCAAAATACAACCGCGGGGTATCCATCATGTTTCTTCTCGAACGCTGACCGTGTTGGTTGAAAGCGTGGGTGGTTGTCCATCTTCTCTCTCTTTTTTTCTTCGTTTATTTAAACCTGCTTCTCAGTGGGGACGTTGAGCATGCCCTCCTCAGCGGCGTGGGCGAAAGTGGTGGTAGGCTTCCACTTGGCCGACGTCCTGGGGGTGGTCTCCTCCATCATCTTGTCGACCTGCTCGAGCGAGAGACCCTTGGTCTCAGGCACCAAGAAGTAGGTGTACACAAAGGCGCAGGTGCAGAGACCGCCCCAGACGAAGAAGACGGACGACTTGAGGTTGCCGCGCTTCTCGCCGACCATGTAAGGGGTGATGACGGCGATGATGGTGTTCCAGAGCCAGTTGGAGGCGGTGGAGAGACCGACACCGCGCGAGCGGATGGGCAGGGGGAAGATCTCGCCGATCAAGATCCAGGCACCGGGACCCCAGGTGGAGGCGAAGAAGAAGATGAAGATGGCGATGAAGGCGATCTGGGCGTTGACGGCGTTGATGTTGTTGGCGATGGGGTTGCCGTTGGCGTCGTGGTGGGTGTGGTTGAAGCCGACGGTGACACCGATGATGGCGACGAGGAACTGGCAGATGAGCATGCCGAGGGCACCCCAGAAGAGGATCGTGCGGCGGCCGAAGCGCTCGACGGTCCAGAAGGAGATGGGGGTGGAGAAGACGTTGATGATGGTGAAGACCATGGAGATCAAGAAGGTGTTGGAGATGGCGCCGGTGGACTTGAGGAAGGGGGTGGAGTAGTAGAAGATGAAGTTGACACCGGTCCTGGTTATTATTAGTATTTGGATCTTGTGTTTTGTTTGAAGAATTTCAAGGGAAGCTCACCATTGCTGCATCATCTGAAGAGAGGTACCGAGGATAGTCTTGCGGAGGTTGGAGTTGGCCTTCCAGAGAGAACCCTTGAAGCAGTTGGCCCACGAGCCGAACCAGGTGGTGGAGGGGATGAGCTGACGCTCGTACTCCTCGTTGGCGACAATCTCAGCAAGCTCGACCTGGATGTACTCGGAGTTGGGGTCCTGGCCACGAAGACGGGACAGAGAGTTGGTGGCAGCAGCGAGGTTACCCTTCTTGACGAAGTAGCGGGGAGAGTCGGGGAGACACATGAGACCACCGGCGAGGATGATAGCCCAGATAAACTGGATGGCGATGGGAATACGGTAAGCACCAGTATCCTTCCTGTCCTGAGTTCCGTAGACGATGCAAGAAGCAAGCATGAGACCGATGGTGATGCAGAATTGGTAACCGGCGACCAAGGCACCACGGACCTTGCGAGGGCACTGCAGACATTGGGTGGTTAGTTGACGGACCTGAAGAGGACTCATCAAGGGTAAGGAAAACTCACAATCTCGGACATGTACAGAATGACGACGGCAGACTCGAAACCCACACCGATACCAGCAATGAGACGACCAGCAACGATAGCACCGAGAGCATCACCAAGACCAGTGATCATCTGGATCACGCAACCAATCAGGTAGATGAGACAGCCGAGAATGACAGTCCACTTGCGGCCCATCATGTCGGCGAGATCACCGGCAATGAGGGCGCCAAAGAAGGTACCGCAGGACAAGATAGAGACGACGAGGGACGTGTGAGATTCGGAAAGCTCCTTGTGGATGGTAGCGGTGCCTTCGACGGCATTGATAAAGATCTGCGAGCCGAGAACGCCGTTGATGTAACCGGAGTCATAACCGAAGAAGATACCACCGAACGACGCGAAGGCGCAGATGAGGTAGGCCTTCCATGTGACGGGGGCTTCGATGCGTTCGACATCTGGAGTGTGAGCGAGCCCGATGTGGGCCGCTGTAGGAGCCGTCTCCTTCTCGTGAGTGGACGACATGGTGTTTGGTGATTTCCCTTTCTTGTCGTCTGGTTGTCGTTATGGGAAGAAGAGGAAGAGAGACGAGAGGAAGGAAGAGGGGATGAAGGGAGGTATATCACTTCTCGACGACACAGAAAGGAAGTCAAGAAAGCGGCTTATGAAAGGGGGGTGACAGACGGGATGCGAGGCTCTTTATGTAAATTGAGTTTGCATGTTTAAGGTCATGTATGTGTGCCCGTAACTGGTTAATGTGGTACACTCCGGAACCTTGTCGACTTTTTCGGCTTCCCCATGGCCACATGCATGCCCACAAGAGTCCCAGGTTGGAGTAGACGGGGGAGGGTGGGAATCATGTGGCTGCGGAGGGCTTGGTCGGATCCGGCCAGTCAGAAACGGAGATACGCACCTAGACCAGCCAGACTGAGCCAGACAGAGGGCGATTTCCCCGACTTGGCAAGGTGCTCCGCTCCCATTTGTTGCGGAGAAGGAAGATTCTACCCCAAATTCAGTAGAAGCTCCATCGTGGGGAGAGTCTGGAGTGTTGGGTCTGGGGTTGGGTGGAAAGGCGGAGGGTGGTGGAGGAGTGGTCCATCCCATCTCTGTTCAGGGGGGTGGCCTCCTTCTCCATGGGGTCTCCAGGTCGTGGTCATCCTCCTTGGGTCCCATCCATGCAGCGCCATGCACGAGAGATGCAGAATAACGCCGAGCGAGAGAGCTTGGCCTCGAACAGTCTGGTCCGACTCTTTGGTTCCTCTTGAGATGTCTCTGAAATTCTGAATCATACCCCCCTGGTAAGCCGTATCCGTATTGTAACGTCATGTGAAGGAACGCATCCGTACAGCGCTTCTGAACCCCATTTTAATGCGTTACATTCCTTACGCAAAATTACCTAAGAGACAACCGCTGAACCCCCTTCCGTTACTTCCTCCCGGTATGGGATGTCTTGGGTCTCGATCCAGTCCCGAATTAGCATTGTTTGTTCCCGGTCGTCAATCTTCAATGTTCCATTCTTCGATGCGTGTCTTGCCTTTCGCTCTTCTTCAATGGATGCATGGGGCGAGTCCTTGACGACATCATCATCATTTGGAAACTTTCACTTTGATACAAGCCAACCACCCGCCTGGAATGGAAGAGACCTCCAGATCACCCGCATTCCACACCGTTTGCATTTCCGCCTCGGTCAACTGTTCGCGCTCAAAAATAGGCCGAGGCCCAGTCCCACCGCCATGCAACCCCCGGGCCGGAGTCCCGACCATTCAGTTACCAGCCCGACATCACCACCAAGACGTCAAAGCTGCATCTCTTGGGAGAAAGATCCCCTTGGGAGAAAGATCCCCTTGGCTATTATCATTTTCTCTCGCTCTCGTCCCGAATGACTGGTTCCAGTGATAGCTCCCGCGTGATTGATGTTATTAGGCGACCTCTAGGCGCAATTCCCAACTTAGCAATTGACCGAGTGGACGCCCGTCCAGCTCGCGCGTGGGTGTGGTTACATTCCCCTATACAAATGGGAATGGTTCCCTTCTACGGTACGTATTTATTTACGAGCCCCCTTTTCCGGGTCATGACACACACCAAAGATCATTTTGAGAGGATGGCGACAACCATACCATACTTGGCAAACCATGGTGATGGCGACGACGATGACTCGCATTCGTTGATGAGGATGTAGATGAAGGATTCTTCGCTCGGTGCTTCTCATCCTATCCTTTGACACCCTTCCCTTCCATTTTTCTCCTATGTACGACCGGTGCATTTTAATATATCTACGCGTTACACACAATGGACGGGGAGCATTCATCTTTTCATCTTCAGATTGCAGAATCTCAGATAAGGGATGAAAGGAATTGAACGGTCTCTTCCTGCGTATAATTCTGAAAAGACGAGTTGTTGGCCGGCCTACTTGGCCGATGGTGCAGCTTGCCTTTCCGTTACTATTCCCAATCTACCTCCCGCTCCTTAATTGTCCTTGTTATGGATTGCCGCCCGCCGCGGTTCGCTCCCGCCGCATCGCAGCAGGTTGGGGGTACAGAATTTCGCCTCTTTCAACATCATACGCTATAACTTTCATTACATACGACAAGTTTAAGCTCCTCATCCAAGGGCCTTATTCCCTATCCCTAATATCTAATTTCTACCATCCATGAACGCAATCAGATCATCCAACGATCTTCGTTACAGTAGCCAAAAGGTTTTAGGTTTAGGTTCGTGGTTTTATGGGTTGAACAGTCGCACGGACGTGTTCTTACCCCTTCGTCGTCAACCCTTGATGAGGATCTGAGGATGGGGAGACGATCCTGATAATATGATGATGCACCGTTATCCAATACCCACCCAGTAGTATCAGTACCGAATCTTCAGCAGTGATGAAATCTGCAATGGGTTGAACACAAGCAACGAGTATAACGCATTGTTGCAACTCCAGCCTTGTCGTACCACCCATTATCAGAATTAGGGTCCTGGGTCTCCTCGACACAACATGGATCAGTTTGAGGCTGAAGTTATGTATGTGATCATGGTGGCACGCAACACGATACCCTATTTCATCTCGAGGTCCTTCTTTCCCCGCCGGTCTGCTGGCATCATCGGAGTACGTACCGAATGATGCCCAGAACTGACATCGTGGTCGCCAAGGGCCCAAACGAGTCAGGTCTCTCTGCTTGGAGGTTGAGGCCAAGCAACCAAGTTCGCTGTCGTCCTCCCACAAGGAGCCGCACAACGACGTCCAAAAGGTCAACCGTCGAAAATCCCGCCTGCAAGACGATAAGAATGACCCCCTTCGGCAGTACTTACACATTAGTACCGGCGCTTTTGTGGGCGCACTACATACATCATCCATCAGCAACTCAAACTAATCTGGGTAAAGCGTTGTTGAACGCCAACACTGACTCGCATACGGCATACCAACATACGTACCATATCGCGTACATACTCGGGGTTACTTTACTCGGTGTTTTTTTTCTAAATGGGAGCTTCATGTTTGTTTTGGGCATCATCTGTACCGCAACGTGTCGTCGCTTGGTCCGCAGGGCCGGATCTCCTCTTAATCCATCTCTCCCGGCGCTTTGGCGACGGCGACACGGCGACGGCGATGGTGACCATGACAGCGACGTTATTATCAATTAACAATTGGCTGTTCGCTCCCAACAACAAGCTTTCCTTGAACCACAGATCACAAGTGCATCACGACCGAGTCGCGCCGCGCCGCGCCGCTTCTCTGTGTTATGTGAGCAATGTCAGCAATGGTAACAATCGTCGTAACGTCGTTCTTTTCCTTACAGAACGACTTCGACGTTACGACGTGACAACTTACTTTTACTTAGACACCCTCTGGCCCTCCATCTGTTCGTCCCAAAGAAGAAAACCAGAATGCTGCTGACCCCAACATTTCAGTGGAGTCAGGCACCGGGCGCGCCAACCCTAGGACAAGCATGGAAACGTGGTCCGGGGCGACAGGGGAGGGTCGCTTGTAAACGGTCCTTTTCTGGGTCCTCTTCTCGCATCTAGATTGACTCCAAGGCTCCAATGTCTCCATTGTCTTCAGTCTCTCCAGTCCTTCCCCCCAATCCCCTCACTTTTCCCCGCTCGCCCCGACCTCGCGATCTCGTTTCCCCAGATAAACCCCATGATATTGGATCTCTCCATGGTTTTTGAGCGGGCTTCTTCCCCATGGGACGGGTGGATTGACACGTAACGATTGAGGAGACAACGAACGACCAACAGACCTGGGGAAATCCCCGCCCAATACCACCGCACGAAATCGGGTGGGTATTGGTGATTGGAAGTCTAAAAAGCCACTTTTTCATGGCATATGACTTTCATTCTAGAATTCTGGACAACAAATTGAAGACCGGGAACGGGAACGGCGACAGTGGGGCATTCCCATTCCCCCCCCCTTGTTCCTTTTAGCAACAGCACTTCGTCAGCGCTTGGCATCGGGCTTTGCCTGGTAGGCTAAGGAGCTAAAAGTCGTCGTCCATGACATGAGTGGCTGTCCGCTGTAAAACCACTGAACCACCACCGTGGGTTCCCGGCTACCGTTCAGCACCATTTCGTTCAGGTTGCCTTGGCCCAGAATTCGCTAGCTCGCCGAGCCCTTCTGGAGAAAAGCTCTTTTTACCCGGGATCGCCAAGCTCTTTTTACCCGGGATTGGACAGTGGAGATGGAATTTCTTTTTTCTGTCATGCTGCCTTTTTGGCGCTGGGATTTCTCCATCACCGACCGGCGACCACGATAGCCAAACCTGCTGGTAGACATGGCCCTACGCTTCCAGTGCACGAATGCCCTCTGTTTGGAATCAGAGGGGGCTGGACAGCTGAACTTGACACCGCAACAAGATGCCCGGTGGTCATCATTCGATTTCTTACGGCGGTGTACGCAACAGATTGAGGATTGCACCGACAGTTGAAACAGTCGACGTATCCGGCCAGCCTGGACGGTAACCCGCATCATGTGCCCCTGGATATCAAATGTGGTCTCATGTGACGAGGTCTCTTTCTTTGTTGATTTTTCGGCAGCCCACTTGGGGGCTGGAAGCTCCCTTTGTTGCACCTGTCGCCTGATTACTTTCAGTTGTGATGGTGGTTGGCATATTTGTCAAAGAAACTTCGTTTGCCAGCTCGACAGGCTGGAGCACCAGCCCTGTTTGCCCTACCAGTCAGCCGCCTGGCTACACTAACCACGGCACAGCTGTGAAGGTTCTGTGATTCCACACCTGGTTGGGCCTGGATCTCCGAGTGCCCCAGCGCTCTTTTGTTTCGGATCGCAGCTCGTTATTTTCCGGATCTACAAATCAAATCTTCAGGACCGAAGGTGTTCGCACGAGGTCACTCCTGCCAGCCTTGCCATCCACGAGGAATTCCAGCTTGCTCGGCAGCATTCTTCGAGAGACGGACTGCTGAGACGTTTGGCGCTGTGGACGGTTGGACGTGGATGGACACACGGAAAATCAGAGTGGTATCCGTCCCTGTGTATCTACGGCGTGGCAGTAACCGAGGTAAAGGTAGCCAATCCTTTACGCCGACGTGCTTCTTCGGTCTTCCGGCCCCACAGCACGTCTGGTCCCCTTCGAGTTCTTCGACCCCCCTTGGCGTCCAGTCCTTTTCATTTCCATGTTGTGGTCGGGTGTGCCACCATTGGGTACGCGGTGCAGAGGACCGGAGGTTGAGGGCCGGATGTATTCCCTATTCTGTCTTCTTTTCGGGCCGTTCTGGGGGTGTTCTGACCAACAAAATCGGCCACTCTGCAGTACCGTGCCGCGTTAGCAAGGAGGCGTTGGTCATTCGCGATCCGGGAGTGCATTTGTAAATTGCGAAGGATGATTTGTTTACAAACCGAAAAGATGGAGAAGCAGATATCAGTTCTGGATAGTGCCAACTAGGGGCACCCTCTGTCTAGCCATGGCAATGATTCTTGGTCTTGTCATCTTGTGTCGGTGAGTTTCTGCTTTTGTCAACCCCTTTGCCTCCTGACAACTTCATCGTCGTGTGGGTGCTGTCAAACTTCATGCCTGAGGAGCGTGCAAATGCTAACTTTGTCTAGAAATGACGACGAGACAGATGTCATGACCGTCAACATTGCTCCTTCTTCCCAGTTGAGCCAGTCAGCCAGTCTTCCATCGTGATGACGGCTTGACTATCCCAAATTCGACCCAACTTACGTCGCGATCTACTCCTGGGACGGCGACATACCAGGCTGGACTAGCAGCGTCGTGCATCCAACACCAGCATCGACGTCGTCCATCGCCAGAATTCGAGTCGCTTTCGGTATTTGGCACGCTCGAATATCGAGAAAAAAAAAAAAAAAAAAAAAAAGATCGACCTTGCCGCTGTCAACTGAAGCGCCCTCGTTGGAGAAAGGCAGGAAATGCCATTACGATTCTCGACCTGTCGATTCTGCGCGCAGAGTTTGCCAGTTCCGCATGCCGTCTACCCCGCTTGATGACACCAATAAGAAGCAAACCTGTGCTAACCCCAGACGCCACAAGTTTCGGGGGTGGCGTTGGCAGCTTGCTGGGCGAATGCGGGACAGTGGCGGCAGGCAGCCAGGTGAGGGGACAGGTCGAGTTGGAGAAGTTGGCCTTTGTTGGAGTTGACCAGACTTGTCGATATTCCCGATGGCTGGCGATTGAACATCGAAAACGCCAATTGATCGCTGCGGCGGCGGTGGCAGTTTCGGCCGACGAGAAACAGCAACAAAGGTGGCAATTGAGTGCGAGAAAAAAAGGTGAGTGCCGTGGGATTACAAACTGCCGTCTTCCCTTTCCAACGGTTTCGGGAACTCGAAGCGAAAGAACGAACGTGACGAGTGCCTGAAACTGTCCGTCCGGCCCGTTTGACACTTGGTCGTGCAGTGGCCCGTAGCGCCCGGAACCTTCGCCGCGAACGGTCGGGGCTCTGAGTAGCCGCTGTCCGCATTCCGGCGTCTCGTACATCGCCGTCGACGTTGTGCGCACCGAGATTTGTGCTATATGAGGCATCGGACAGTTGCGCTGTGCTCCTCAACACAACGAAGTCCATGCCTCGTACCTCGTGCCTGTCCGTTCTGTGTTTCCTATGTTCAGCAACCACCTCCACTGCACTTATCGTCACGATGTGATCTCAATTGATGAAGACAGCGAGCACTGCGCGTGAACGGTGATCTGCTTGTAACAAACTTCTCTTACAGAAGGTGCTCATCACTTCCTCATCCGGACTAGTTTACCCCATACCCCGGTATCTATCAGCGTAACATTCGTGTTCGTTTATAAGTTGATACGTTGTTACGCATTCGTTACATACGCAGGGCTTCGTTCGTTCCAGTGCTTCGTCATTTCCATTTCATGGAAATATTCTCATTCCATTCTTCACGTCAAACCATCCCTTGAAAAGAATTTCGGTGTCTCAATATCACCAACAAGCATTTTTCTAGACGTCGTTTCCGTCAAAGAAAAAAAAAATAGCAACACCCGGCGGGAACACGTCACAATCCCTTCTGTTAGATCCCGTGAAAACGTGGTTCTTCCGTGTCCGTGTGTTTCAGTTCCGAGTTACTTGTCATTTTTCTACGCGGAACTCTGTAACAACCGCATCATTTTCCAACAACAACCTGAACTGAACAAAAAAGAAAATGAAACGCATGCAATCGAAGAGCGCTCTGTCTCTTGCAAAATGAGTACAAAAATCTCCAAAAGATTTGACGGGTACAACTTCAAACCCCCATGGATGCAACCCACCGAGTTGCCCGCCGTGCTGCCCGTGTCAGTGCGTCAGAGCCCGTCTCGCCCGTCAAATTAGAGGTAGCAACTGCAACCATACCTAGCCTCGCTAGCCTACCTACATTGGACTGAGTATGGAGAAAGGAGGTGGAATACAACGTTTGTTGCTTCCGAAGGGAACCACATTCGTTGATGTCGGTCGTTTCGTAGGTGGTGGTGGTAAAGAGATCCTCTTTTTGCGATCACATCCCCCTTGATCCTGTTCATCTTTCTCGCGACACCATCACTCACAGTGAAGGGAGAGTGGTCGTTGACAACATCGTCTTCCGGGGCGCCCGTTAGAATTGACTGAAGCGCAGCTGTTATTTAAGTCTAGGAAAGGATCTCAATCACCAACTCAAATTTTGGCGGTCTACCTTAAACGCCAAGTTATATCTCAATCATAAAAACGAAGACTTGGCGGTCTACCTTAAATGCTAAATTAAATCTCAATCTTTTTATAAAACTCTAAATTGAATCTCAATCATAACACTCAAATTTTAGCAGTCTACTTTAAATGTTAAATTATATCTCAATCTTTTTACAAAACTCTAAATTAAAACTCTAAGTTAAAACTGAACAAAAAGTAAAATATAGATGAAAATCCAACAAAAAAGAGTTCAAGACTTACAGCGCGAACCCTACCTTAAGTCTCTAGAGAACGAGTTTCCTAAGCCTACTCCGAGGGATAGCCCAAGATTTACCTATGCCTTAATTTCTTTACCTTACTACACCACAGGACTTTTATGGGCAAGTTCCCCCTAAACGGTCTCCCCAAATCGGTCACCCCCATGGTTAATATATAGTAGCTATAGTTAATATTACTCTACAATCGGGTTTATAATTTATATTAAAGTTAGCATATTTATTAAGAGGGTGTTCGAGTTAGTATATAGGTTTTTTTTTTTTATCTACTTATCAGAATCCGGGTCCAGGGAGTCGAAGTCGGTCTAGAAAATCAAGGGTCGGGCCAACGGAGTCGAGGTTTTCCGGGAATAGAAGCCGATCCGGACCAATCCTGCAAGTAAGGGTATAGTTCACTCCCACCTAAGCCATAGAACCATTATGGCTAGTCGTCACCCAAGACTAGTAATAGAGCTTATAGGAAGTGAGCTTATATAGCCGAATTTAACGTCAATATGGTAGTATAATAATAATAGCAATAATAAAGGTAATAATACTAGATATAGTGTTGAAAGTGATGATATTGAAGGTAGTGTTGAAAGTTATGGGATTCTTTTTTTTTCCCTGGTCATAGGCATGTCATGTTCGATCTCAAGTACACTTCCCGTCTTTGTCGGCAGTTAATGAAACCATGTACGATCTGATGAAGCGTGTCTAACCGACGGTATGTATAACACTCTCAACGGCGAGATTGATATACATAGCAAGGCAGGTAAGGCAATAAAACGGCGACGGCAACGGGAACGGGAGCGGGAGCGGCAGGGAAAACACAGAAGCGAAACAATTACACAGTAGTATCCATTCATGAGCAAGTCCATCGTCAAAAAATCATGTGAAGCTCATCTCTCGAGAATGAGGTATCATCAATAAATGGAAACCCTCTCCCCTGAAGTGCACACCGTTGACACAACGGTAGGCCCAACGGTAGTTCCATTTCGAACACACCATAGAAAACATGGACCAAAAATCGCAGTACCTACTGTGACTTCAAATCGGAATGCAGCACCGATTTTCCCGTCCCTGTGACGAAACCAAGTAGAAGTGAGTCCATCGAGCGATCATAGGTACCCAGGCTATCGGCACGCACGTTGAATTTCGTTCTGATCACGATCTTGGAAAGGATGCATATATTCACTGTTTTGGTTCCCATGAAAACGTCAGCCAGTCCTTTTCTTGCTTTGCAATTGACTTGTTAGCGGACAGTCGTCTGGGCTGAAAGACGATACCAGCGGCCTTCAACTTTTGGTCTTCCATCTTCTTGATTTTTCCACATGCCCTGACGGGCTGGCCATCTGAAAGAACCTCGTCTTGAAAATAAAACCATCTTTGCTACAGAGAGGAGATACATTAGCTCTGCCAATTGCCTTCGATCAAGGTTGAAGTTGCATTACAATAGGGAGCATCATCGAGCATGGGATTATGTGATGCTGTAATGCGGCTGTAGTGTCAGTAATCAGATGATGTGATCAAGAGATGGCATGTCGGTATGCTTGGATCAAGTCGATATCGACCTGGTAGGTTGCCCGTCTCCGGATCAATCAAAAATGACGACTCAATGTAGTAGAGGAGCCCAAAGTAATCAAGACAATCGCGAGACAGCAACCATTTTTGTTCGAATGCAATCTTTTATCTGTTGCTCTCGCTGGTATACTCGGAGATGAGCCGTTATTACTATTATACACACTTTTAACCGTAGTAAAAAATGACTGCCAAAGAAAACGTTTGCTTATTCGAGCATTACCGTAATACCATGACCACAACCGCCTTCAGCCTTCAGTGCGGCCTTCAAACACCCACGGGCGAGTTGTTTCATGAACCCATACACTCCATGACTCTCAGATAGCCCTATCACACCCTGACCCAAGACATCTTCCGACAACCTACACCACCATTTCTCGCACTATTTAATCATCATCTTCGACCGTCGCCCTTTAGTCCTCCTCACCGATGCGGATCCTACCCTCAGTAGCGAGGCCATGAGACCAGTAGCCGTCAAGGTCGATATTGGTTTCGGGCATGGCACGATGGCTAAGCAACAACCAGAAGCCAAAGACGGGCTTCGCAAGGAGGTCGAGAACTGTGTAGATCATGATCTCGGTATCGACGCTCGTCTTGCGGGCACCATCGGCGATTCCCCAAACACTGTAAAAGGAGGTGTAGTTAGCATTTAGCAGGATGCAGATAATGATAAACGAAGCACTTACATGGGATACGCAGTCCACAGCAACAGCGTAAACAGGGCCAAACCGGTAAACAGCCTCGAGACACCACGTCCCTTGGCTCTGACAGTCCTGCTGCCATGAAGCGCCACATGCCAAATGACGAAGAGGTACGAGACACAACCAATGGTGTACCAACCCCACTTCTGCGCTGTATTTCCTTCCTCTCCCAGCACCGCGAACAGGCCGCCCAGCACCATAATCACGTCCGCCACAATCGCCATGAGCGTGTGGGCGCCATCAACGCCGGCCAGCAGACACAGGTCCAGCAGCAACAGCGGCGTGGTCAAGGCCCAGTCGACGTAGCGGCCCCAGAACACCTGGCGACACACCTGGTGCGACGTGTCGGGCACGTGCTTATGGTGGTCCCAGACAGTGCTGCAGTTGTACGTGGTGGCGTGGCCCGTGGCCATGGCGAAGTACGAGAGCGAGGCGACGATGGTGATAAGCGTCGTGATGACGTGGAAGAGACGCTTCGAAGTCGGCACGTTCCACGACAAAAGGGCAAAGAGGCCCGACGAGAGAACCATGAGGGCGAAGGTCACCCATAGGGTGCGGTGGCCTGTTTCGCCAACGGTTTGATACTCTGTTGGGGTAGCTGGTTCACGGATTGTTAGTCTGGAATCCAGTCTAGCGGAAGAGAATTAACAGACGGGGACGGGAGACGTACGGATCACGGTCGGGACCGGTCCCGGCACAGAGGTAGCTGGTTCACGGACTGTTAGTCTGGGAATCCAGTCTAGCGGGAGAGAATTAACAGACGGGGACGGGGACGGGGACGGGAGACGTACGGATCATGGTCGGGACCGGTCCCGGCACATAGGTAGCTGTAGTGGATGTGATGGGCCGAAGCATGTCGGCGACTTGCTCTGGATGGATCATGTTGTTTCAAAAGTATCAAGTTCGACTACACGACAAGCCAGTTGGTGATATGTCGATGAAAAGGAGAATAGCGAGGGAACCCGCCCTGATCGCTCAACAGCAGAGGACACACACTTTATTCCTTCCCCTGGACAACATGACGGCACTGCTGCCACTGCACGGGAAGGAGGACAATGCGGAGATGCAGGCAAGTCAGCTGGTGGGCATCCGTAACGGCGACGTCATCCAGTTCCTGTGTGTCACCCGAGATGAAGTCCGACCCGAAGTGGCGCAAGTGGTGCCTTTAAGACGGTCTGCCAATGTGCTTGTGTTTCTTGGACTCGGACGAATGCTGGGAAGCTGCCTGTTGTGCCTGGTGGTGACGGTGCGGGGAACGAGGTAAACAGCATCTGCATTGCATCGAGCGTACGCGTCCAGAATCTCCCGATTCGTTGCCTGGCAAGAGACGCGGGAACAAGATGGGATCTATGTGGACATATCGTCATCCAAGAGTCCTTCTGACTTTTGCTTCCGCTTTGCGCTCCATCTTTGTTGAGCGAAGGCCGGCTTCAACCGGTCCAGACCATGTCACTTCCTGCCTGCCTTTGTAGCCAATGGCAAGTGTGAAATTGTCGATGGGGACCGAGAGGAAGTCGCGAATGGAGATAAGAAGGAGCGACCTGGCTTCGCCATCAGACCTAACTTCAAAGAGACACCAGCTTCGGTGAGCTTGCGATAAGAAGTCGCAAATGGAGAGTACCTAGAAGGAGCGATCTGGCTAGTTGGCGAAAGAACTCCAACAAGAGATTAGCCAGAAATGTTCTGATGAGGTTTGGGAAAGTAAAGAGGATGGGGGGTTAGGGTTGAAAGCGATCCCCATGGGGCCCTAGATGCTATCTGATAAGCCCGATAAGCTGATAAGGTACTGTCGCCGGAGGGTGCCCGCTGGGGCTGTGGCAGTCGTGCAGTGGCCAACTAAAAACACCAACAAGGCGAACCAACCAAAGTGGTAGAATTGGATTGATTGGAAGGTTGAAGAGTGTAAGAGGGAATGCCCCGCCTGGTCTGGCTTAAATACAGGAAAATGGTAGTGTCGGTTGTACCTGCTCACACCAACCTCTCCGAGCTTCCTTCGAATTCCTGAGGTTATTCCAGACTGCGGGGGGTTGTCCCTCATCCTCTTGCCAATTTCCAACCAGCCGAGCAAAACTCATCATTAGTCTGGTGCGGCCTGTCTTGTTTCATGTGCTCTCCGACAAGAGATCCAGTCCGGGTCCGACCCGTCTTGGTCGTCCATAAATCAACGGACGAACCCCGCAGCAGAGAGCTGAAGAGCCTGAAGCCCACAGCGGCCCGAACAACGGAGAGGAGACGACAGAGCCATCATTACTCACCATCGCAACCATTGTGAACGTACTTGAAATGTGTCCCTTATTGTCTTGTGTTTCCTTCGGTACATGAAGAAGGGACCATTTGGTGTCGCTTAGACAAGTTCAACTACAGCCAGAGCCCAATTCGAGCTTTCGTTGACGAGCTTCTTGGTAGACTGTTTCTGAGTTCACCTCCCAGGGACAATGGGGAAGACAACAAGAAATGGTTCAAGGCTGACTTAGAGAGAAACAATAGCGGCAAATTAGTGAGGATACCAGTTCATGGTTTGAGTCGTTGGGTCACTGAGATCCCCTTACCCTAACTGACACCTTAAAGAGTTGACCCGACATCGTTTCAATGAGCTTACTTGTTGCAACGGACAACCACCGGCCTCGACCCTGACCAGACACGGAACTCTTTTGATACAACAGCCCCAGATACCAGAAACCGCCGAGGGCTTCACCCACCAATCTATTAACGGAAAACGCCCATTCGTCAGCATTTTACTCTCTTTCTCACCAAATCAGCACCCGAAACGCCACCGTCAACGAAACCCCGTCCCCTGGCCCTACGTCCCATCTCAACCTCCAAACGCCAAAACCTCCTCATTCCCATCCTCATCCCCATCCCCAGTCCACCACCCCAGCAGCCCACCCAGCACCTCACCCAGGACAAAAAAGCAAAGAAAGCCAAAAGAAAACAACAAAAACCGGGGAATCAAGCTCACCTGCCAAACATCCAACGCCACCCCACCTTCAAATGGCCCGCCCGTCGCGTACGCCACGATCCCGTTCAGCCACGCGTACTTGTCGCTGCTGGTCTCGAACAGGATGTGCCCTTCTCGGTCATCATGATGGTAGAGTTGTCGTCCGTGTGCAGGGTGTAGACGGTGTCCGGGCTGAAGATGCCTTTGCCGTCGGTTAGGCCCCAGTCCAGGCCGATGCCTACTTTTCCCGTGGGTGGGGGTGGGTTTGTGTTAGTGGTCACTCTGCTAAGTCTTGATGGGAAAGAGGGGGAGAGGTAAGGGGTTGGTTGGGCTTGGGATTGGGCTTGTGTTGGTTGATGAGAGTGTCGGAAAGTTGGACAGGAAATAGTTAGGTGATCCGGGGAAGGGAGATCGTACCGTTGAGTTTGGGACCGGAAAAGGTACCGCCGGAGATGGTGAGGAGAGCTCTACTTCCGTAGGGAACATGGCCGAGGTCGGTGCCGGCGGGCATGGTGAGGTTGACGCTGTACAAGTAAGTTAGAGGAGGAGGAGCCGGTGCGGCGAGGACTGGGTATGCAGCACTGGCGGCGAGAGCCAGGAGGGAGAGGAGGTGCTTCGTCATGATGGAATGCAACTTTTCGGTTATGTTACTTGGGATAGTTTCGCGTTGCGTTTAACGAGGGATGGCGCTGAGAAAGCAAGGGGACGTCTTTTAGCTTATGTTCTTTCCTGCTTTTCTTTTCTGATGATATGGCGTTTCGGTAGAACATCATCACTTTCGGGACTCCGCCCGGTTGAGTAGGCGGATAATCTACACAATCACTTGACGGTTGTATTGAAGTTGAACACGGCTGACATCTAGCCTTGTCAACCTTATCGGTAGATTTCCTTATCGTTCCCCACATAGATCATATATATAAGCTCGTAAACTTTACATTCACTCCCTTTCTCCCTTTCTCTTCAATTTAATCAAATCATTTTATTTACCTTTATCTTCGCTCCATATCTTCCACCTCAATAGGTTATAAGCCCGGACTACGCGCGCTCATTTATTATGAATAAGTTAAGTTATTTACTTACTTTAGTTTCTTACTTTCACTTTATTCGACGCGCTTGAATTTATTATCTTACAATATTTAGAAACGCTACGCTACAATTACTTAGCCCATATACATCAAATTAATTTTATTTCAAAGGTCTATGGACTATTCTATATTTCGTATTCAAATATTAAAATACGAGTTTACACTAAAATACGCATTTTTACCAAAATAATCGTTCGTCCGCGTTCAATATAAGGTTATCTTATTAAACTAATTTACGAGAATTTTATAATAAAACTACTAAATCTGTACCTAACGATTAATATTATTAAAATCGTATTTTTAAATGTATATCGAAGACAATTTCTCGTTAGATTTATTTCAATCGCTATAAAATAAATAAAAATTATTTATTTAATTAGATTTTAATTAAAAATATTTGTTATAATTATTATTGGAAGCGCACCGGACGCTGCTTACCTTATAATTCGTCGGCTTCGACCTATCGCAATTTATTATAATTTATCGTTCGTCAGCTCAGACTACGGCTATTATAGCGGAAAGCGTACTGGAATTACCTTGGTTTTTATATTAACAACGGCCCGATTCGGCCTACCTTCTACTTTTAATTTATAAAATTTATTTTTTAATACTATAATACATAAACCCCTAGCTATTTTTTATAATAGTATAACGCTATTAAATAAATATAATATTTTTAGTAATAAGGCCCAGTAATCTCCGGTATTATAGTATTTGTACCGATATAATTTCCGGCTTCGGCCTTTCGCGTTTACGACGGTTAATAAATATTTAAACTACTATAATTTCCTTCGTTTTACGCGAAAAATATAATTTTTATATATAAGAATATTTAGCGAAATTACCCTCAATATACCTTACGTCCCTATTATTATTATTATTTTATTCTTTATTTCGATTTTATTAAACCTTTTTATACTATTTTTATTACCGAACCTTACTAATCTTTAGGGCTTTATAATTATTACTCCCCTAAATTATTCGCATTCTAGTATTTAGGTTCCCTAAGTATTCAATTTGTAAAATTATTCTATAAATTCTATAAACAATTTATAAAAGCCCCCTAATTCTAAAAATTCTATAAATAATTCCAAAAATAATTCGTTGAGTTTTATAAGCAATTTAATAAATTCTAACGGGATTTCCTATAACGCCTTCATTCTCTCTGGGTATTTTATAATATTTTCATTAAATTCTTCTTCGTTAAATATTTTTATTTAATAATATCTAGTATAAGTTTTTTATTCGTTAGAATTAATAATATTTTTAAATTCGGTAATACCGATAACTAGGTACGTTAGAAGAAGGATATTTCGGATTATATTCGAATAATTAGTAAAAGGGACTTCTTCGAATCCTCCGCTAAACTGAAGCGTAAGAAGGACAAGGATAATAAAGCCTATAGGGACTAGTTATAAGCTTGGCGTAAATTTTAATCTAAATATATTACTTTTGTTATTGATTATTACTATTTTATAGGCCGCAAAATAATTAAGGATCCTATAGAGCCTTTTAAAAAACCCGAAACCGTTAAATAAATTTTCAATATCCTTTAAAAATATTATTACCCTAAGGGGTCTACTAATTTCGTACGCCTTTACTACAAATTTTAAAATTTTACCTTAATGAATAATAGCGACGTTTATATTTATACAGACTAATTTCAATAATGATTAAATAATTTATATTTATTAAATAAAATACACGAAATACTGGCGCCCTTACTTAATTATAAATTTTTCTAAAACTTTAATAAAAAAATATAGCCTTTTTATAATAATTTACTTTTAAAACTATAATCTATTCCCTATCTACAAGATTAATAATGATATTATTACCCTAATAATCTCTTTCAATAATATAATTAAACCCGCTACCCGTGACGAAAAATAATTACGTTTTAATTAAGAGGAAAAAGTATTATATATAGCTAAAACTAATATAATTAAAACCGCTAAGAAAAAGAAGACCAAGGTTTTCCCTTAGGCCCCCTATTTAATATATAAAGTCCTATTTTATAATAATAATTAATATTACAAATAGTATCCGGAATTGAATTATAATAAAATTAGAAAATATATATTATAATAATTATTTATAAAAGCTACCCCCGGGCTATACTATATTAATAATAAATACGAAGGTTCTAATCGCTCTAATAATACTACGAAAATAGCGATACCTAGGTATTATAAAGTAAACGAATTATTAAATAATACTAATAAAGAACCCCTACGTAAACGCTAATATCGGGATTAAAAAGTCCTTCGTTTAGTGATTCTAAAGATCAGTATAAATAATACGCTATTATTATTAATTTTAAGGAATCGTTAAACGCAACAGTTTTAGGATACTTTACTATCGTTCCCTTAATTCAATTAATCCTAAGTAATTTAATTATTATATTAATTATAGAATATAAATCTAAAATTTTCTTTAATAACCTCTAATATTCATTCGCTATAAATATAGGCGCTACGCACTATTTAATACATACTATTTAATACATACTAATATAGGGTTCATATCATTATATTCTTATAATGGTTTATTAATTTTTGATATTAAGAATGTTATAATTACTCCTATTAGTATTAGTATATATAAAGTCCCTATTACCGTTAATAATAAGCCTAGTTACCTACTCTTTAAAAATATTTATTTACCCCCTAAATTGTTTATGACTTTATTTCAATTTTAACTTTACAGTAAAAAGGTTTCAATTTTACTATTTTAGAAGAGGGCTAATTCTATAGTATTTTTAACTATAAAATTAAATTTATTTGAATTAAATCCGGTAGCCTTTATTATTTCGATTAATTTATATTTACCTTCTTTCAGGACGTTCGCCGCGCTTTAATTGCCTACTATATTTTAAATAAATATTTATAAATATAGTATGACTAGTTTACTTACCTTAGCGAACGTAATATTAAAGAACTTTAAAAAATATTTACTAGTATTATACTAATTTAAATTATTTGTATATATAAAAATTACGTAGTTAACCGCTTAAAATAAGTATTTTACAAAGGAAAGATCCGCTACGGAATAAGGCCTTTAGAATTTATTTACTTTAATATTTGTAGCCCGTTTTAATATAGAAGCATTTATAATAAGCGTTATTAATTATTTATTATCGATAATTTTACCTAATTCTATTAGGTATTCCCGCTAATTTATAAATCCGATTTCTTCGATACCTTTAAAATATAGGCCGAGAGCGTAGAATGGTTAGAGCGCTAAATTTATAATATTTATTTAAATAGAATAGGAGAGAATTCTAATAACTATTTCTGCTAATAGTATTTAAATTATAATATCGTCTTATATTATATTATAACCGAATAATACTAATAGAATAATATTATAAAACGTTCAAATAGAATTTTTTAGAACGAATTACTATCCTCCTACTATAAATAGGATTATTATCGATATATTAGCCATATTTACTCTAGTCCTTTGATTATATTAAAACCTATACTTTAATTCGGTTATTAGTAAAATATTATACGAAATTTAATTTGGAAATCAGCCCGACTTAATATATTTACGTATCTTCGGCTCTTATAGTTTCTATTATATTTTAAACCGCGAATACCGCGGTAAAATATTACCCCTAAATACCTACTATAGGCTTCTTAATTATAACGGTTTATATAATTATATTATATTTATTAATTTTAATAAACTTTTTATTACTAATAACGTTATCTTCAATAAATAGCCTATATACGTTATTAATTCGGCCGTTTACGGGTGCTCCGGAAATTAGAATAACCCGCCGGTAATTCCCTGTTATAATTGAGAAAGAATTTCTTCTACTATATTATAACCAGGGGGAAATAGTCAGGAATTTATACTAAGTTTAGAAACTCCCTACACTCCCCGTACTCTTAAACTATAAAAGTATTAATAGGATGTACCTAATATTAATTTTATACCAGATTTACTATTATTATTAATTATTATACTACATTTACATTTATTAAACTTAATTACTATACTATGATTACTAACCCCACTATTAGTTATTACGCCGGTTTCTTTATCCCTATTATTAATTATACTATTATTATTAATTTTAAATACTATCGTCGTTGGAAGCGCCCTTTACTTTACTGATTAAAATTATATTTAAATATTTATATTATTATATAGCCTGAGGAAATCGTATTTAAAGTTATTATATTTTAAGACTTTTATATTGCTTTAACGGCTATAGTTACCGCTATAAATAAGGACGAAGCTTTATTCGAACTTAAGAACTACTGATAAATTATAAAGGATATATATTCTTAAATAATCCGCTACAATAAGCAATAAATATAAATCTTTTATAGATAATTTAATTTGGGCTTTAGTACCTAAACTATTAGGCTGGAGGGTATTATTAGAAAAATAGGTATATAAGGTTAAAACGGGCTTTAATAATAAAATTCTATACTATAAGGTATATTAGGTAGTAAGAGGATTCGAATAATAAAAAGATATTAATTATAATGAGACGTTCGTTATAGTAGTTAAATTTATAAATTATACATTAATCTTCGCTATTGCCGCTGCTTTAAATTTAGAATTCGAATAAATAAACGTATATACTACTTTTTTATATAGTACTATTATTGAAGAAATTTATATAGAATAACCCCCCGGCTTTATTAAAAACTTAAATAAAGTTTATTAATTAAATAAAGTATTATACGGCTTAAAATAAATACTACGGATTTAGTATTAAATATTCGTATTATTCTTATAGTAAAAAGAATTCACCCCTCTTACTGTAAACGATAGCGTCTTTATAAAAGGATATACCTATATTACTATTTACATTGATAATTTATTAATCGCTAGACCTTTTAAAAGAGAAATCCGGGATTTAAATAATATACTTAACCGACGGTTTAAAATATCCAATTTAAACCCTTATTTATTCTATTTCGGTATAGTAATAATTAAGGACCATAAATATTGTACTATCTTTTTATTAACGAACCTATATTAAACTAATTATTCGGATTTTTGGATATTAGGACGCTAATTTAGTAACTACTCCTATAAAAATAAATAAAAGTCTAGAACCTATAGAGGATTTCGAATTTAATTCGAAAAATAAATTTTAATACGTAAATACTTTTAGCTCGCTAATATACATTATATTAAGTATTAGGCTAAATATTACCTTCGCTATAGTATTTTATAATAAATATATATTAAAACCTATAAAAACTTATATAACCGCTATAAAACGCATTTTCCGATACTTATAAAGTATTATCAATTTCCGGCTAACTTTTTTAAGACTAATCGAAAACTTTATTAACTTTATAAATATAAAGTAGGTTAGAGACACTTAAAAGCGGAAATCTACCTTAGGATACGTATTGAATATTAGTAATAATATTATTAATTAGAATTCTAAGAAATAAGTAACTATAGCGTTTTCATTTTGCGAAATAGAATTTATAGTATAAACCTAAACTATAAAAGAAGCTATTTAATTAAGAAAGTTACTATAGGAGTTCGATATAATAAAGATACCTCTTATAATAATTATTTATAATAATGATTAAGGAGTTCTCGCTCTTACGAGAAACCCTTAATTTTATATTAGAATTAAATATATTAATACCTAAAAATTCTTTTATAAGGAAAAATAAGCCGTTAAAGAGGTTAACTTTAAATATATTTCTACAAAAGAATAAATAACCAACGGCTTTACTAAACCATTGTTTTATAATATTTTCATTAAATTTAGGGATATATTAGGACTATAGTAAAATACCCCCTCTACTTTCGGCAATTATATTTATTTTTAATAATTATAAACCGATTTATATTCGAAAGGTATTAATACAAACGGTTTTTCCTATATATCTAGCGACTTCTAATCTTAATTATTCTCGGTCCGATAATCTAAATTACAACTTTCGAATTTCCACAAAATTTCCTAGTATAGGAAAATCGTATCTTTACTCATTCTTATTTTTCTCTGTCAATCTCCACTCCCGCATATATTTCTTAGTATTTCTTGAACCGTCTTGACGAGCTCTTTCTAGCTCCGGTCTCGGTTTCTATGTACGACATTTGGATGAAAAGCTATAGGATATTTTCGGAATTGGAATTTAAAAGTCAATATTTCTTATCATTTTCGAAGTATTAACCGCAGAGACCTTTTCTCCCACTAGGTTTTTATTGGCCTATAAGATTCCAGCACCTCTAAAGGCTTAAAAAGAAGAAGAAAGCGACGATCCCATGTACGGATCGAGGGGGAGTATTAAAGTTAAATACGGTTAGCATCTAACCTTATCAACCTTATCAATAGATTTCCTTATCGTTCCCCACATAGATCATGTACATAAGCTCGTAAACTTTACGTTCACTCCCTTTCTCCCTTTCTCTTCAATCTAATCAAATCATTCTGCCCACCTTTGTCTTCGCTCCATATCTTCCACTTCAACAGGTTGGGCGGCGGCTTGGTTGGAGCCTTTTGTCAACCCCCTTAATGAGTAGGGGGTTGAGGAAAGGTCCCACCACCGAACCGCACCACAACCCCCAAGTACACACTTCTAATCGACCGTTAAACGTCGATTCCGATCTGCACACACCATTTGCCTAAATCCGCCAAGACCGAAGTTGCGAATCACACCTCTTTCTGTTGAAGCCATTCCGTGTCGGACCCCTGGGTTTCTCTCCAAGGAGTATGGGACCTGCATATAGCATGCCCGTCAAGGCAGGAACTGGACCAGATGTCTGGTAGCGACAGGCAATTGCGGAATTGCCGTTGGAGACGGTTCCTGATAGATGGATTGCTATCCGAGAGCGAGGTCTAGGTTGATCGCGAAGGTAATCCCGGACTCTACCCAACATTCCCATCAGCCAAAGATTTCCGGCCCTTGCCAAAGGACCATATCCCAACAGAATGTCGTTCAAGCTCTCTCCTACGTACTTCTGTCTTGATATCCTGGTATCTCTCTCTTATCTATCCATCCCCCTCCATCTCTTGACTTCCCTAACCACGATCTGTACTCCCACTCGACTGGGTTAGAAACACCCTTTCCCACCTGAGGCTTCGATGTTTTTCGAATCAACCCGCCAGACCACAGGAGAAATCTGGGGGTTCAAAGGCCGTTTCTAGCCCAGACGATTACTCTCGTTACCTCCTCTTGACCTGATCATCGTCACGACACTTCGCTCTATTCGTGCGGTGTGCCCCAACTGTATGTCCACCGCTCGCTTGGTTCTCAGTTCGACTTGTACACCAACGGGCGCTGAGCTCCAGCGCGCTATCGGTAGCTTTCACGATCATCGAGACAGGGAGAGTGGGCGGTGTCGGGTAGCGACGTAATGAAGATAGGGGGATGTGGTCGTGGTCGTGGTCGATCTTGCGGTGGCAGATGGTGCTCGGGATTCGGCATCATGGTTGGGATCGCGGTCGGTTTCGAACGGGCGACAGAAAGAGGTATTAACCGCGTGTCTTCAGAGGTCAGATTTTCTTATGGCGGTGATGGTTGGTCAAGGAATGAAGCCGAACTCACGAGCCGGAGAGGAAACGGGCCCTGGCCCCTCGCAGAAATGGTTTGGCGTTGGTTTGGGACGGCGGCGATAAGTAGAGACACCCGAGTTTGGAGGAGTAGTTAGGCGCAAGTGGACATGGCCGATGCAGGAGGATAGCCTGAGGCTTGAATACCTTATTCTACACAAGGTGACGCAAGGTTAGGCAGGCTGTCACCGATGCCCACAGTCTGCATCATCTGCAAAGATTTCCGACTGCATCAAAGGTTCCTGCCTGCACTCGTCAGTGGGCCACCATCACCGAGAGTCTGACCTTGAAGGGTGGGGTGCTTGACTTCTCTTGAGGCGTGCCTGCCTTCTCTGTTTCAAATCAACTGGAACACTCTGTTGACCGCTTTTCACAACTTGAAGCAAGAGACACCTGAATGGCCCTTTGCTCCTTCCCTTTGGGCTTTCCAAAGCGCACGTCAGATGGATGCCTGATTTCTGCCCTCCGATCGAAAAAATTTCCTCCCACTTCTCGTCGTCGCGTCAATTCCGTCGCACTGAAAGTCGAACTCCTTGACCCTCGTATCGCGATAAACTTTTCTCATCCCTCATGCCCTTCCATCGGTCTACTGCCTGACGCCCTTTGCCCGTTCTGGGGTTTCAATCCCTAGAAACACCGCCGTCGAGATGCGAACCCACAAGATGACCACACGGTCATTGAGCACTGCCCAAGAGCAGCAGCCCCGTTCCCGCAGAGCAAAATCCCAACGACTCAATCAGCACTTCCGGAAGAAATTCCGCCAGTTCTCCAGGTTTCCGTCCGAGATACGCCTCATGGTATGGGAAGAATTCCTGAACGACTACGAAGACAACCCACCGGTCGCTTGGACACTGATCTGGGACATGGACGACCCCAACAACCATCCTGATCCCACCAACATTCGCTTGCGTCCGTACATCTTCATCGAGAAACACTGCCAAAACGACCGCCTGGTAGAGTACAACTCGAACCCGCTCCTCAAGGTCAACCACGAAGCACGTGCTGCGGCCCTCCACAACCAGCGTTATGTCAGTATCCGCGTCTGGCACCTCGACATCAACATCATTGTGCGTCCAGCTATGGATTACTTTTACGTCGATTCGATCACATGTCGCAACATGTTCACACACGCTCTTCGAAAATTCACGGCGGAATATGGGAACCCAACTACCTTTACCCTCGCAGAGGATATGAGCTTCGTAAAACATGCGTTTGTTCGAAGTCTCTGCTTTAGCAAGACCAATCAGTATAAGAAGCACTTTGATATTCTCAAAAATGCTCCCGCAGCAGTATGCACATGGTGTGCTCTCGACAAAGTCTTCAACAGCTGTCTCGGCACCACAGAGACCATCGTCGCTGTTTACTACGAGTATGAGGATCCTTTTGATGAGATTGATTGGGAGGAGAAACTTGACTTTGACTCGCAGTTATTTTCTGGCAGTCGTCTGTGGCCAGTCTGGGCCCAATACAGCTATCTTTGCGGCGACTATATTCGTTTGCCATTCTGCACCCATGTATGAGAGACAATTTGGATGGAGCTTACTGGACCAGATGCTGATCAAGCGCTTGCATGTCTTCCATACTCTGGGTACTGGTTTCATATCTGCGACTTGCCGATTCCGGATGACCCCGATCCTGACCTGATGTACGAGAGAGTGCGTCAGTCTCTTCGACCCGCTCAGACTCGCAAAGTTAGGCCTCGTCGGCCAGTGCGGGTTCTACCGCATGGAAGGTTGCTTCCTTTGGAAGCCCCAGGCCTTGCTTTCAGGCACCAACGGCCCTGTGAGACGATTGAGCTTCGAACTACATGTGTCGCAGAGTGCGAGGACGGTGTACACGAGTATCGGGTCGAAAAGGAGGATTCCTGCTCGGGTGGTGGTGGCCTTGAGGCTGGTGATGGCAAAGAAGGTAGTGATGCTTGGCTGAACTGGACATTTGTGAGTGAGGGACTCCACTATGGCGAAACAAGCGACGAAAGCGACGAAAGCGACGATATCGATGATGATGATGATCATGCCGAGTCAAGCGAGGAGGATGATGATCACTCTGCGGAACCGCTCGACGAGAACAATACCTCTGGTCAACTCTCGCATTGATGACTTCTCATCTAGCTGGGAAGTCCACAGAGAGCATGACATTGATGTATTCACTGCCTTACCAATCTACTTTTTCTTTGGTGTTCCAACAAGCAGACTAACATGGCATTCCTATTTTCAACATGTACCCGGGGAAGCAATGTAACAAAAACTTTGTGAGCTGGCTTAATTCCTAGTCATAATATCCATCACTATGTGTAACAGGTCTATGGAATCAAGACCTATCTATCTCTTCGGGGAGGAAGCGGGACCTAATAAACATGTACCATGCCTTAATACGTGAAACGCCACCAATTCTAGCGTGAACTACTTCTTCCTCATGTTTGCAACCATCGCCGATCTCTGGGTTAAGTCAAGGATAAGATATTATAAAAAGGTGCTGGCTCTGTATCACAACTTCAGCCTCGATGGTAACACAGGATCAGATCATGATATCTCGAAGGTACCTCTACGTACACAACCACCCTCTAAGTGCGACTGGGTAAGGGTTCCTACACAGTATCTGGGCTGGAACTTTGGAAGCCCAGGCATGATCATGACCACATGGTAACACGAAGATCTGGAAGGTACTGGTGCTTGTCATCGCAGCAGGAACAGGCTCGGTTGTGATGTCCCGGTCACGCTGGCGCTGAATTATGCGGGCTGCCTTCTAATGTTGTTATCCAAGAGAATTCAGGACCGCACAATGTGAAGAGGAATCCAAGATACGGTCCTCCGGCCTCCAATAGTTCGACTCCGATCGCGAAACGAGAGACAACAAAACAAGCACCAGACGCAGACGTGCTCGCCCTTCAACTGCTCCGACGTGAGATCCTAGGGCAGATCCTAGGGCCAGTTCCTGGGGATGACAATGTGCCCAACCGAATCTTTCTTGTTCCCTTTTCTGATGTTAGGTATTTTTACTCGTCGCCCATCGAAGACCTTTGGGCACGCCTTCTGCTCTTTCACGACAAGAACTCTCTCGAGTCTCGAGCGACCGCCTCGCTTTTAAGCTCCCCAGCTCCAAGGTTCCAAGCACGCGCGTTGCTACCAAGCGAATACCTCCGTCGTCCTGCGCAAGAAGCTCAACCTGAACGCCAACGTAGGCCCCATCGAGTCCGCCATGACCGCCGCGAAGCTCGTCGATATGGCTATTGCGCGCAAGAACACCAAGGATCAATACATCAAGGAGGAGAAGACGTACGAGACACATAAGCTTCGACGGCAAGGTGGCCGAGGACCCGAGGTCATCAAACGCATCTCGCAGCACGCCTCTTGGCACGCCACCAGCATCGTCTGCAAGATTACCCTCCGCTACCAGAAAATCCGTGACAGCGGTAGCCTTTCCTTCCACAATTGTCTCCTTGTAACCGCCAGACTCGAGCGCTTCAGCCCTGACCCACGGAACGAAGAGACAACGAATCTGTCGGATACCCGGACACGACGAGCCAATGGAGTTGAGAACTCCAGGGGATCGGTACCTCGGTAGACAGATCGAACACATCGCCTACTGAGCCTTTGGAACATTACCAAGGGTCTGGTCCGAATCAGGCAACCTGTATCCAAATGACCATGGTCGGTTTCTCGACTCTTACAATCCTTGCGGCAGATGAGCGTAAACGGAGGCGGACAAGAGCAAGCGCATACACAATGGTCAGTCACATCACGTCCCAAGACTCAAGAGTCGGAGCCGGAGGATATAGTCTTCTTCTATTAGTCAATCCACGCGTACTAACAGATGCAATTATCCAGCCCAAACCGAGAATTCCGGTGTAGCCTCGAATGCAACCCCATTCATTCCCCTTGATTTACGTGACGATACAATAAAACCAAGCAAACACAAACAATATCGAATCCATGCAGCGCAATGTTGCTTTGCGTCCGATTATTGCCAAAAGCTCGTCCCGTGTCTCCGATGATCCGATCACCAGTGCCATCACGGCCACCATGTTGAAGTAAACATAGCGAACAGAAGAAGGGGCAAAAAGCTGATGATCAACGAGGCACAAAGATGGTGATGAACTTGTTGGTTCCAGAAGACAAAGAAATACGGGACTACAAGAGGGTGGAGGACCCTCGATATATACAAGACTGATCCATGTGTGAATCGAAACATTGCCAAAATAACTGTCTTGCTCATTATCCTCCCCTTGAAGATATCATCCAAGGCAGTAAGGCAGTATGCTTACTGATGCTTACTGCGACCCGAATACTACAAAAGGAATGTTACCGGGCTACCGCGGATCCGAACACACCCTAGATAATTATGTTCAGTAAGACCCAGTGCCTCCCTATCCCCCCCTTTCCCCCCCTTTCCCTCTTTCATCACTTCCTCCTCAACCCCTGCCCCTTTACCCCCTTCCCTATCAAACCTTAATCCTGCTTCCCTGGTACACGATACAAAAAGAATTGTGCTTCCCTCTTCTCCCTCCTTCGAATTTCCCTCCACTGGTGACTGTCAAGCCTCCCCCAGCCTTTCACCCCTTCCAAAAACTGCACTTTCTTCGGCTTTGGGCTGCTGCTGTTGCTGCTGTGGAAGCCTGCTGAAATGTCATGCCCTCCTAAATCTTCTCCCCCCTTACTCGACTTGTGGTACTCTGATCGCGAACATCGCCCCCTCCCGGCGGTCTCTCCTCCTGATCATATTCCACTGGCTTTCACCCATCCTCGCCGCCTTTCCCAATTTCACCCTCTCTTCGAGAGCAAACCGAACTTTTTTGCCCGTAGGCTTGATGTTGTTGCTGTTGCCACTACTACTTGTAGTGCTCTGGCTGTTGTTGCCATTACTATTGCTGGTGCTCTGGCTGTTGCTGCTAAAGTTGTTGCTGCTGCTTGTGATGGTGCTGCTGCCTGTATTGGCGCTGCTGCTTCTGGTGTTGCTACCGTTAATAGTGCGGGCAGTGGCCCTGCTGCTTTTAATAGTGTTGCTAGCGGCGATACTATTGTTACGAATGAAAGTTAGCGCGGGCACGATTCCAAATAGGAGGTTATAAACGGAAGTCCGGTAAATCGATACTAATAAAGGAAATGATAGAAGGAAGGGGAGAGGAGTACTTACTATTCCACGTAGCGGAAACTAACGTAGAGGCCTATAATAAAGATAGTTATTATAGCGATTAAATATTAAACTATAGTAATTACGCACTTAGAAAGGGAAATACCTCTAGTAGAAAATATTTTAATATTTCTAAATGATAGTCTTTTCGTTAATTGTAGGAATAATGGAAAGAAGGGGCGAAGAATACTTACTGCTTCGCGTAGCGAAAGCTAATAAAGATACTAAGGACGACGAAGGCTATCGTCGTGATAATATAGTGGGTTGCGGCAAGTACGCGCGTAGAAAGAGTAGTAGTTGAAGATATCTTGATGTTTCTCGATGATAATGATCTCGTTGGTAATGCGTTCTTGATGAGTTTGATGAAATTGCGGTTGTTAGGCAAGCTTTGAGATTCTCTCCTCTACGAATAGGTACTCTCTTGTCTGTATATATAGGCTTTTTGTCGTTCTTGCTGTCGCTACTGTCGCTGGGATCTGAGATAATCTTGTGCTACTAAGGGGTCAGAGGGCATCATGATTCCGGCCCGGAAATTGGGGAGTTGGAAGAAGATGCGGGCTGTTGCCGATAAGCGTTAGCTGTGGGCGATTCTAGAAGGGAGGTTACGAACGGAGGTCCGGTGAATCGATGTTGATAATGGGAAATAAGGGAAAGAAGGGGAGAGGAGTACTTACAGATGGTAGAAGCTGAGGCAAGATCCGACGATGATAATGAACATCGCGGCGAAGAGGTCTTCTACGACGGCAATGACGCGCGCGCGTAGGGTCTTGCTTATGGCAGGCATCTTTGAAATGTTGTTCGATTTGTAGTGGAAGCTTCGAATGCGTACGATGCGAAGTCTAATGGACGACGACGTCTTGAGCCGCAGTAACTGCGCGCGTAGAAAGAGCAGTAGTTGAAGAAATCTTGATGTTTCTCGATGATAGTTCTCTCGTTAGTAATGCGTTCTTGATGGCTTTAATGGAAATTTGATGGTTGTTGCAACTATGTGTTGATGATGAAGAGAGCTGCTGTTGTTGTTGTTGCTTGTGTTGTTGGTGTTTTTGGTGTTGTTGGTGGTGTTAGTGGTGTTAGTGGTGTTGCTTGCGTTGTTGCCGTTGCTGGTGGTGCTCCGGCTGTTGACCGAGGGTGATGGTTGAAGACATGGTTTCGACTGTGACGAGCTGCATTCAGGTCATCGATAGGTATCTTGTATGGCAAAATTGCTTGATGGAGTTCACAAAAGAAGTTCCGATGTGCCCTGGTCTGCCATGTTGTCGAAGCGAACGGAGGGAACGAAGACAAAGAGGTATAAAAGTGGCGATGATGAATTTGCATCGAATGAGGGATGTAAAGGATAAAGAATAAACAGAGTGAAGGAGATTGAAGTGAAGGAAGACAAAAGACAGGAGGTGGTGATGATGAACTTGTGTGACTGATTAACAGAAGCATAGGACCAAAGAAAGGAGGGAGATGAGCCCAATATATAGGTATTCAAAAACTCGGTACGTAATCCAAAAACGTTTGATAACACAACCCAATGCCAACTCCGCCTGCCTTTCCCAACCCCCTACCCTCCCTCCCTTTCCTCCCTTTCCCCCCTCTCCTCCCCTTACCCCTCCTCCCCCTCAACCCCTACTCCTGCGGGACACGACAAGCGAAATGCCTCCCCTCCCTCCTCTCCTTCCTCCGCGCCTCCCTCCACTGACTACTCGTCATACTCCCCCATCCTTCCCCCCCCTCCAAGAAACGCACTCTCTTGCTGTTGCTGCTGGTGCCAATAGTGATGGCGGTACTGCTGCTGCCAATAGTGATGGCGGTGGTGTTACTGCTGTCTTTAGTAATGGCGGTAGTATTGCTACTACCTTTAGTAATGGCGGTAGTATTACTACTGCCTTTAGTAATGGCGGTAGTGTTACTACTACCTTTGGTAATAGCGGTGGTATTGCTATTGCCTTTAATAATAGCAGTGGTGTTGCTGCTGTTGAGAATGAAAGTTAGTGCGGGCACAATTCTAAGTAGGAGGTTGCGAACGGAGGTCCGGTAAATCAATACTGATAAAAGAAATAATAAAAGGAAAGGGAGAAGAGTATTTACCGTTCCGCGTAGTGGAAATTAATATAGAGGCTTATAATAAAGACGGTTATTATAGTAATTAAATATTGAATTATAATAATTATACGCTTAGAAAGGGAAGTACTTTTAGTAAAAGATATTTTAATATTTCTAAATAATAATTTTTTCGTTAGTTACGGGAATAATAGAAAGAAGGGGCGAAGAATACTTACTACTTCGCGTAGCGGAAGCCAATAAAAATACTAAGGATAATGAAGGCTATCGTCGCGAAAATATAGTTAATTACGGCAAGTATGCGTATAGAAAGAGTAATAGTAGAAGGTATTTCAATAATAATTTTCTCGTTTATAATGTGTTCTTGACGGCTTTAATAAAAAATTTAATAGTTATTACAACTGTGAGTTGATGATGCAAAGGGGAAAGAGAAGAGGAACTGGGAGAAGTGGGCGGGGACTACCTGTACCCTAAAAGGATTGCACGGTCTGAGTGGCAAGACGCGTCTCTCCTGGCCACTTCCATAATGGGAACTTAACTCTGGCGCGTAGGCCTATTGGGTGTATTTTATCCTCCCTAAGAAGGATGACCGGATCTGGATAATTAGGTAGCGAACCGCCTACAATCAACGCGCTTCAGGCCTCTCGAACACAATATCGGAGTGCCCAATCTCACTGTGGAAGTCACAATGCATAACTGTTAGATCACTGGTTTTGTGCAATGTCCATGCCGAAGGCTTTCGAGACATCCAAGCTGGTTTCAAGCACCGGAGTAAGGAGCATGGTAGCGAACCGGCAACCGAGCTGGAACAAACGACCTATGATGTATCAGTTTCATGAGAAGATGTCACACAAGGGTTTCTTGAATTGGAAAGCATCCTGATGTTCGTTTAGCCTCCATTTCCGTTGATAATCTGGTTCCTGGGATGAGAGATATGGTGGGTGTTGAAGTCCGACCACATTACACCATCTCTCTATGTTCATGCTCGCAACCGGCATTATATACATTGTTCGCCTGACTCGTATCCATCTATTCTTACCTTGTCCTACAGGTGTATGTCTCATTTGCACCTTGATCTTGTCCTTGGTCTGGTACGTACAGCTTCAACAACTGGTTCACCTACATACCACGCCTGACGTCCTCTTTCACGGTCTTTTCTAATATCATATATCATTATTCCATCCCAATCTTTGTTCAGACGCATGCATATGTGCTATGCAGCCCTTCCCGGCGCTAGTGCCTCGCAGCGCCCGTGATCGCTGGGAGGCATGCGTCCGGATGACAAGCCAAGAACTCGGGACAGGGGTAGCAACTCCACATTTAAGGCTGACCAATGAGATGTTATACAACATGCAAGCTTAATTTGACGACATCGCATCGATGAACGTTTCCAAATGCCTGATATCGAAAATGTGGTGATGTCTGCCGTTGTCGTGGCTCGACACAAATAGCTCAACTCTTCAAACTCTTACCAACCGCTAGCTGCAAGGCCTGCGCTGCTGTTAGGGCCGCCTGGACTGCTTCTTGTCGGGTGTTTTTCTGCACAATTTACAGGGGAAAGAACTGCTGTAGCCTGACCTGTCGGGCGCCCGACACTCCTCATTTTACGCTTCATATTTAGCTAGAAAGCCTCACTGTAACTCTTGACTTCCTCTCCAGTACCTAGCTGGCACCTAGGTACTCCAATGTGATGCCCCATAGCCATGTTACCGCAGGCCCTTTAGGGACCTTGCTCACTGTACCTGACTCTCGTTCTGGGACACAACTGCCCTCAACACCTCCAAGGTCCTGGCCCCCAGGCTTCCCTGATAGACCTTCTGACAGCATTACAGCGCCTTCTGGTAAGCCCACAACTTCCTGTGGGTCTGTCGGGTGAACGCGGAAGAACACCGATCTGAAAGCGCGTTTTGGGAAGGCGCGTTTGGGCTTTTCCAGCAATCAGGGAAGGAGTAGACGCGTTTTGCCACCCAGATGCTGCCTGCCAGTCTGGGCCCCATTCCCTTAAATCCCCCGCGTCCCCTCGCACTTCTCCCTCTCCTCTTCTCTTTCCTCTCTTCACCAACACTGTTGTCATTTGCACTTGCTGACAAGCCACAACTTTTTGCTTCACGACTGCTCTCAACACAATCAACTCACCATGACTAACTCTGCTACGTATCCCCTCTCCGGATTTTCGATGTTCGCCATTCGGCTAATCGTCTGTCTCTCTCTAGGTTTGATCGCAGCAATCGTCCACATCGAAGTTGCGATTTGGGCCATCGCGACAACGATTGTGAAGCTTTTCGACGCGATTGCTGCTGATCTTGCCCATGTCCGACAAGAAGCGTCGACTTTTGGTGCGTCTGTTCTCGAAGAGAAGGTGGACGGCGAAGGGACCTAGACGGAACCGGAGCCTAAGCCGACTCCAAAAGAGCAGTGCCCGAAACGAGACAACACCCGGAGGCGCAAGAAGGTGCACTTCGCTGAAGGGACAAAACCCCCGATGCCGGACACTCGTCCGGAGGTGGTGGACAAGGTTACTGAGTGGAGGGCCTTTAGGTTGGAAGCTCTCAGCCAAACCCGCCATCTGCTGGACACTGGCCGCACCCTCCACGCTCGCGCTCAAGCGTTCCGTCTCTCTGAGGCGAACAGGCGGGCCGAGTTGGGGGGGAAAGCTGGTGGAAGGCCTCGGATGTCTAGGGATCCGAGAAGGGTGCGTTCGGTTTCATTCCGGGCCACTCGACTTGGTTCTTTAGATCCTCGGTAAGTTCTCCTTCTTCTATCTCTCTTTGCTGACTTGACTTTTAGGTATACAAGATCTTTGTGCTGTTCAGGTATGTTGCCACTCCTCCACTCTTTTTGTTTTGTTTGGTCAGGTACTGCTAATTTGTCGTCTAGGTATAGAGGATCGGAGTCTGTTTTGTTCAGGTATGTGTGTCTTTTCGTTTTGCTTCGTGTTTGCTCTTGTTTTGCTTCGTGTTTTGCTCTTGTTTTGTTTTCGTTCTTGCTTTCTGCTTTTGGTTTCTGCTTTTGGTTTCTGCTTTTGGTTTTTGGTTTTGGCTTTTCTGGCGTTTGACTATAGAGGATGAATGTTTTGGTTTCTGCTTTTGGTTTCTGCTTTTGGGTTTTGGGTTTTTGCCTTTTCTGGCGTTTGACTATAGAGGTTGGGATTTTGCGTTTTGTTTGTGTCTTTTGGCTTGTGGATTTTGGGTATAGAGGAGTTCAAGTTTGTTGTAATTAGTTTGGCCTGACTTGGCACCAGCGGGGCGTCACATCCGAGCCTCTGCCTGCTGGCTTCTGGTTGTTGGTTTCGCTTGGTTTCCCAACATCACCCTCAGGGGTCCCGAATGGGCAGTAAGGCGCTATTTCAGGTCTAGATAGTTAATGAGACTTTTTGCTTTCATCATGTATCACTGTCCTTTGCTTGTGATATGTACTACGCTCCTAGAAAACGCCTCTTGAATTACCTGCTTGCTACTGACCGACAAGCTTCCGACAACAACAAGGAGTGGCATGTCGTCCCATATTCGCATTCCTTGATCATCTGGATATTAAGATGGGCAATGCTGAGCTAACTACCTAGCCAATCGCGTGTAAAACTGTAGGTACATACATGAGGTGTTGTAATTTTATCCACGTAGGTACGCACATAGCACATGCAGCCGGTTCGGGAGGTTCCGTCGGTGCGTTCCACACATTGTAATTTAATATTATACCGGTTTTCGAGGATAATAAATAAGTTTTTAAAATAAACGAAAATCGATAGAACTATTCTATTTTAAAGGTAATAATCCTAAACGTAGCTAGTATATTAATAGATAATTAGTATTACGTTAGTATACCTTATTTTACTAGGGTTATAATTGAAGAAGTTTATAATTAACCTTTCGTTTAATTTATCGCCTCGATTGTATTATTTTTATTTAATTTAACGTTTAATTTTCGTAGTACTACACGTATTATATTAAATAATAGAAGGGCCTTTAAAATATATTCCTTCGATGTTATAAAGGTAATTAAAATTTAAGGACCGTAATATCCAAATTAATAATACTATAGAAAACTATTCTTCTTATAGTATTTACGGCTGGTATAGGAGTTAAATTAATTTCGTCTTGTAAAGAAACTAGCCTTAATTTCAATAAGGAGAAGGTCTTCGAAAATAATTTAACTATATCGTAAGAATAGTTGATAAAAGAATATATTATTTAGGGAGCGGAGATAATTATTAAGTAGTTTATAGTCCTAATAATAACTTTACTTTCTTAATAACTAGAGAAATACCAAATTAATTACAAAATTAAGAATAAACGCTATATTTTTTAACTTTAGCCTCTTAAGTCCTTTTCTCCTTTAAATAGCAATATTAATAATACTATATCCTTAAATAGGAATAATCAAATATCTAGCCTATAAAATTTCGCTATATGGTGCGCGTTGAAATAAAATAAAACGAATAATTTAGTTAAATACGTATAATAAGCTTTTAAAGTCGAATATTGTATAATTTTTAAGTAGGTAGATTGTATTTTTATTTTCCCCTATTTAGAAGGCTACTTAATTAATACTAAAAATAATTTAATAGACGCCCTTATTAGCGAATTAATTTGGGGTATCGTCGTTCTCTTAATTGCTCTAACAATTTTTATTACAATTAGAATTATTATCTTTTTTAGAATCCTTATTAAAAAAAGGAACGCTATACTATTTAATTAATTACTTATCATAAACATCGATTTTGCTACGTAATTTATTATTTTTACGAAAATTCTTTTTAATAACCTTTTAAATTTTCTTTTCTCCTCTCTAACCAATTTTAACTAAATATAGGGAAATATACTAATACTTTTTAAGAAAATAAATACCTTATTTATACGCTTTATAATGAAAAAGGGTCTTTTTTAAGGACTTTACTAATTTAGTTCGCTTCTTTTTATTACGATATAATTTATTTTAATAGGCGTCCCCGTTTTCGATATTACTTTTATTTAATGTAGGTCTTATTCCGAAACTTCCCCTTTTAATATTATAAACTTTATTTATTAATACAGTTAGAATCTTTTCGAAGTTACTTTTATAATGGAAATCGCTAGATACGTTTTAAAAATTTAATATATTCTTTTTGATATTTATGAAAAAGTACCAGCTAACGCCGGTTACTTAGAAGGGACGAATTATTTTTAAAGATTTAAGAAGGTCGTTTAATTACGTATTAATTTAAATAGTTTTTAAAATCGTATAACGTTTAGCGAAAATTATAATCCTATCCTACCTATTTATTTGTTTATTTATCTTACCCTTAATTTCTTTCGTAAGAGGTTTAAAATATTCGTAATATCGATAGCAAACGTTAATTTAAGTATTAATAGGACGGTAATTATAAGTTCTTCTAAATATAATTAAGTATTCTAAGGTTGTACCCAATTTTTCGAAGGTATTAGCTTTATATTTAATATAAATAGTCTCTTATATTTATATCCTAATACAATTATTATATAATTTAAAATTGCTAATAATTTTATACCGAAGGTTATTAGTAAATTATTTAGAATTAAATATACGTTTTCTAATCGACGAAAAGTCGGCTAATAAAACGGTAAAGTCCTTTTCCCAATTTATAATAAATTTATTAATAGTTTTAACTGTATTTGAAGAGGATAACGGTTAATTTACTGTACCTTAGGTTTGGCTAGCCGGAGCAACTGATATCAAATTGGAAGAAATTGAAATTAATAGAATTGTTATTAAAGAGGAGGCAATTATTATTCTTATAATTAGGATTAATATTATTAATCGAATAAATTATAATAGCGTAGGTGGTATTAGAATATACTATATTAAAGTAAGTTAGTTTATATTTATAAATTTAACGTATTGGAGGGTACTATTTTATAGCTTTACGAGGCTTACCTAAACTTTAATTATATAGCTCGAAGCGGCGGTTAATAGTAGGTAAGAATCGAGAGGGTATAAGGTATTAAAAATTAGGGCTAGTTCTTTACTTAGAAGGTAATTAGTAAATTAATGATTTTTAGCGAAATTAAATAGCTTATTCTCCTAATCCTTATACTTACTTAGGGTATTAAAGTAAGGATGAGAAGTCTTATTCGTCTCGATAGTATTAATTATATCCTTAGAGAAAATTATAATAGTAAGCTTAATAAGGTTAATGATCAGGAATGAAGAAATATTAAGTACAAGTGCTTTTGAATAGTGTTTTGTAGCGTAGCGATTCGATATTTAGACTATTAATTATTAGAAAGCACGTAAAGTAGGTCAAAGAGATATATAGTAAGAAGTGATTTTATTCTAATCTTCCTTTTTCCAATCCTCTTTAAGGGTACTAAGGTTTAAGTATAAGAACTAGAGATTCCAAGAGATTAGTCCTCATACAATAATATTATTAAATAGCCTAATTATCGAGCTATAGTTATAAGGGGATTCCTGCACTATATATGCAGTATATGAAGTTATATAGATAGGGAGGCACATATTGGACTAGAAGTCTGGCCATCCATGCATGCCCTGATAATCTGACAAGATGCGAAGGCGGGGCCACGTTGTAGATCTTGATTTTCATCTGGTGTTTAAGGTTTCGATACCGTAGTATTGGGTCTTCCATTTCCATCCAATGTGTCAAGTAGGACGGACGTGTAAGTTTCTGACGTCGGTCGTTAATAGGAAGCGTAGATCGAGGTTCAGTCCGACGACTGGTGTGGTTGGGTAGCCTTTGTAACAAGGTCGCAATGAGGTTGTGAATGTCTGTGATTGTCAAGCATTGTCGAGACTGGTCGGGGTCTGCTGGAAAAGGGACATGGGGTATGTATGTCTTTCGATGCGTCGAGGTAATGTCGTGATGGTTGGTTAAACATGGTCGGTACACTTCCAATGTGACTTGGAAGGTTCAGATATTAGCAATTTGGCCCTCGTTGAAGCTTTGCGCAAAAGTTGGATTACTTGATGGCCTGATGCCTACTTGATGTCCCAGTTTCATTGCCGATAGCGGAGTGGAGTACGGGAGCGATACGCAGAAATACTGGAAGATCATATTGGACAGATTATTGACAACAGAATTGTTATTGCGGTCAAGCACGAGGCAAAAAACTAAAAAGCAAAAGCGGTAAAAAGGGATTCGCATGTTTGATATATGTGCAAAAGATGGGAAAAAAGAAGAATCGCATTTCGCCGCCGGGAATTGAGCCCGACGTGGGGGTCGAACCCACAACCTTGAGATTAAGAGTCTCACGCTCTACCGATTGAGCTAGCCGGGCGAGTGCGAGATGATTTGATGTCTTGGCGCTTGGACGCAGTACCTATTAACGATAACATGCCAGAATCATGGCTCTTCGAGAAGACGAAGAAATGTTCATGATCGATTGTGCACAGCCTGAAACTACGCTGTTGAAGGAAACACCGAAACACCGAGTTTGACTTGCAGTTGTGCTCGTGGTTGCAGTGCATGAGGGGATGCGACAGGTACTAACGACAAGCCAATCCCAAGCCCTGGAAGGCGCCGTAGACATGGCTTGCAGGGAGAGGTACCGTCCACGAATGAGCGACTGCCGATGATGCTCAAGGTGCACCTCGGCTCGAGGGACGCCAACGAACCATCATCAGCTTCATTAGTCATGATGACGGCGATACCACTTTGCCGTTATCCCGGTGGCCGGATGAGTCAAGAACTGGACACGCCAAAAGCCAAATCCCGCCAAGGGCCCTCATCAATCTTCCACAACACTCCAGCAAGGAAACAGCAGACATGTCGAACATGAATTCAACACAGCACGAGCGAGAGCCAGCGCCGTCTTATCGCCAGTCGTTCGACACTCTGGCACACATCCCCGCAGACCCAAATCTGTCGGAATTCAGGGCAAGCCGGATTGACAACTTTTGGATCAAGGTCTTCCCACCAACGTAAGGTTTCACCGCATCCGCATGCCATCCATCACGGGAGAGGCTAACACCTCCATTACACAGGCCAAAATGTTACATTTGCCAAGACAAAACGGACACCGCGAATCTACTCTCCAGGCCAGGATGCGATCACAAGATTTGCGGCAAATGCCTGATCAAGGTCTTTGAGCGAGCCGTCAACGACAAGAAATGCATGCCGCCCAGCTTCTGCCCTCATGGTGAGGTGTCGCCCGATATGGCGCCCGGCTTGTTCGACGACGTGTTCTTGGCGCAATGGAACGAGAAGTACTTTGAGTATTTGGAGCAGACTGTGCCGTCATGATTGCTATCTGGCGTCCTGAAGACGGGACAGGTTGGACATACGGACATATGGAAACGTTCGACAATTGGCAACATGGGCGACCCGATCCGATCTCTCGAAAAGGCCAGGACATGAAGCGATAAATCAGTAATAAACAGATGTGTGCGACTCCGGCAGAACTCCCATCGACGAATGACCATGTTCGGTGAGTTGTTATGGCCTTGGAAATACTTCTCAACACGGATGCTAAACACATCTTCATCCAAGGACCCCCGAGGACCCTGGATCAGGACTTCCGAATAGAGCGACAGCCTCCAGGCACCAGCGACTAGCGTGAAAGTCGTGTGGGGCTACAATGTCGACGCCATCGCCGACGGGATGTACGCATCATCAGGACGCATGGATTCGTCTCTTTTCTTTTCGAGATATGAATATCAAACTTCGACTCTTCCTCTTTTCTTCTTCTTGTTCTTTTGTTCATCCAAGACAGGACAACCCAAGTTTCTTCCTACAATCATCCTATCCAAGTTATTCCTCGTGGCGTGCAGGCCAAGCTTCAATGTCTGTCGCCATGTCTGAACCGATGGATGCCGTTCCCATTCCCGAACCTGATATCCCCCCCGTTTCAATCTCACATGGGACCATCCAATCTCTACATCCACAAGCTCCGACCACCAACAACCTCCGGATCCCCCCTCCAGAACAAACCTCACAGGGGGCAACGGTCGCGCGTACGCTTCGATCAACCACTATCCGCCCTACCCCCTTCAAACTACCACCTCTTCCCACTTACAACTGTTCCATGGGCCCAAATCCGACGGAATCTGTAGCAGGTGGCCCGCCATTTTGGGACGTAGCCGACATGCCATCCGAGTGGCATCCTCCTCCTCCTCGCGACCGTCGCCCATTTCCTCGCGCCCCAAATTTTTTGGACCAAGAAGATGCAACCGGTCACGGGATCAGAGGCCAAGTTTGTGGCCGTTGGTTGCGGGACTGGGACAAGCTTAACCACAACCACCGGTCGAGGTCTGACAATGAACGACATCTCAGGCAAAAGGCAATGTCGATTGGTGGCTAACCGCCTGTTCTCTCGGAATATCCTCAAGGACACGAGCATATCCTTTGCGAACCCGACTGGGACATGGCCGAAACAGCTGGGAGCGGTGGCGCAAACAGGTACCCGGTGGTCTCGAGCCCAGAAGCACGACAAACATCCAGTCGTTATCATTTCGAGCAGCTGCCTGCTGAAGTCTAGAAGATGATCGTGGCATACCTTGTACCTGTCGGCTGTACGTACAGTTTTAGTACGCCTAATTACCTCCTCTACCCGTCTACGGAGGGAACCGACCTTGCCGGAGCCAAATTTTGCTCCCTTGTCCAACAGATGGTTCCTGTCTGGCCGGAAGCAAGGTCATCACCAGGCCCCTCCAACGCAACTGCTCCAGTCGCCTGAGGCTCTGCGCATCTGGCCATCGCAAATACCAACCGATCCTTCCAAGAGCTGGTCTACGAGCGGTTCTTTGGAGACAATACGTTCATCTTCCACCAGACCACATCGCCAATTCTATTCAGTTGGACCAAGTCGGAGACTTCATCTTCACCAAGTGGAAATCCGTGTCACGCATCATTGCGCGATCCGAGCCGGATGATGAACCGGGAAAGGCACCTTTCGGGCACCTTGGAACTCTCGGCCCTCGCGCAGCGAAATATTTGCGAAACGTACACCTGGTTATCGCCTCTCTTCCGACCGAAAGTGACGATGCCGAGGCAATGACCAAGCTCGCCAACATAGTTGACTCAACCATCGCCCTTCTCCTGCCGGAAGACCACGGGGTTGACGAAAAGGGACGGGAAAATCAAGATGTTTCTCTGCACTTACACACCTCACACCCATCACCAGAATATAGAGACATAGACAGATCTCATCCCTCACGGCGTTGCCACCAACTGGCCGCCCTGCAGGCTGATGTCAACCCGGCTACAGGAGCGATGAAAATAGGTCTCAGGAACGACCATACAGTACTCAGAAAGGTAGACTGGCCATGACCGTCCAACCAGTTCCACAAAGTACTCGAGCCTTTGCGAAGATTGAGCCGGCGGGTGGACAAGTTGTGGGTATCGGGCGTGGAGATCACACCGGAGTTCCTAGAGGAGATGGGCTTGCGAGTGGACAAGACGAGCGCGAGGAAGAACTTGACTGTCCCGCTTGGGTGTTCGGGATGGAAAGTTTTGACGGCGACTTCAAGGTAATTTGTCCTGGTTATCCTGGTTGTCCACGGTCGCCAGAGCGCGTTGCCAGCCACTCCTGCAAGCTGCCAGCCACCTCCGCCTCCCCCTCATGCATCTTTTGCCTCCTGCCTCCCCCCAAACCTTCCCCGCGCCAGCCCAACCCCAAGTGGGCCTTATAAGTTCCCTTTACTGGTTACCTTTTCAGTGGTCCGTTGGTGCAACTGGTAAGCACATCCGGTCTGACCACCTGGAAGATATGGGTTCAAATCCCATGCGGGCCTTCTTTTTTTCCTTTTTTTCTCTTTCGCATTTTTCTTAAACTGAACGACAAAAGAAGGGAAACCGTCCAGCTGGGGAATGAGCATCAAAGAAATGTTTTACAAACTTGCGAGCGGTATAAAGTAGGCGAGACGAATTTGGAAACTCAAACATCGCGTGTCTCAACAAGGAAAAGAACTAAAACACTGTATGTGGCAAACATAGAATGAATCCAAAAGAACCTGCAGCACCTACCAAGGACAGTCCCTCTCTAGACCAAGATTCCGCATCATCCTCACTTCCTCAACAAAGCTTCAACTTCCCCCGTAATATCCGGCATCGGAAACCTCCTCCTCCCGCCCGCCACCGTTCCTCCACCCACGGTAAATCCCCAAAGCCCAATATGACATACAACCCGCTCGGCCCAATCTGCGTCACCGCAACCGTCACTCCTTCCCCCTGGGGAAACTCCTCATCCCTCGGATACTCCACTTCCACGGTACCGACATACTCCGCCCTCTCCCACCTCTTATCCCTCGACCGTAACACCTGCACCCCCGACCCGTGACTCGCAACCAGCAACACCGAGCCCCCGTACTTGGGCGGGAGGTAAATCGCGTCGGTATCGTTGTACAGCACTTTGGGCGTAATCGGCACTGCCACGGGGTGGCCCCTGTCAGCGCGCATATCAAACCGGTAAATCTGTCCGTCTCCATCATTGCTCAACAAGATCTCGGTCCCCGGGACGGCGGCAAGACCACCGAATCCCCCTTTCGCGAACGGCGTCCCCGGTGTCACCGTTGGGAAGGGGTCAGGGAGGTACCACTCCTTGATTTCCCTGCCGTGCTTATCAGCCCGCAGAATCGTTCCGGGAAACGTGCCGACCACGTAGGTGTTCCCCCTCCGATCGGTTTCCACGTCTTGGAACCCGCCGTAGCGTTCGTGGGTGAGGGTGGTTAAGTTCAGAGTCCAGAGGGTGTGGTTGGTGATCGGGTTGTATTTGATGAGGAGGTGGTCGCCGCGGAGGTCGCCGCCTTCGGTGTCCCAGGCTGCGGCGGGGTCGGTTAGGATTGTGTAGAGGTTGGAGAGGGGGTCGAAGGCGACGCCGCCTATGTGGTAGGTGCCTGTGTTGGTGACGCCGGGGAAGGTGAGGCTTTGGGTGATTTGGGAGAGGTAGGGGTTGTAGATGGCGACGGAGCCGTTCCAGAGGGATCTGGAAGGTATGGTAAGTATGGGAGTATAGCATCTGGGGCTTGGGGAGGTGGTGGGAGTGGGAGGTTGCTCACCCGAAGATGACTTGGCAGGAGTGGGCGTCCCAGTCGGCGTTTTCGGGGTAGAGTTGGAAGTAGTCGATGGTGAAGTTACCCTTGTTGAAGGGAGGGCATTCTTTGTGTTTGCCGATTCCGAGGATGCTGTTACTGCTTGGAAGGAGAGATAGGTTGGGCCATGCGCGGGCTTCAAGAACACTTGCGAGAGCGAAGCCCAGGATTGGGAAGTTTCTCAGCATCGTCTTTGGTATTTTTGAAGGAATATACTGGAGGGTTTGGAGCACTTGCTGTGAAACGGGGAGATGCCGGAGCTTATATCATTTCCAGCATGGACAGTGACACTCTGTGATGATGCATTATCGCCCAGCTATGGTGCAACAATATCGAGCTTCCTACCATCTTTCGAGGCGGCGGTACCCTCTTGGGGCTTCAGCTATCGATGTATGTAGCTCACTCAGCTTACGGGAGCCTTCCGCAGTCCCCGAAGACCGATCCTCCCATCCCGAATCCCCTGGCGGCCACGTTCGACAACCTCTGCCCTCGACTGTAACCCCAAAAGGTAGGGCATGACCAGAGTTTTGGGAGAATTGAAGTGGCATGAGAGGGAGCGGAATAAGCTGCAGTCAGCAATACGAAGAGGTCCATGGAGACACGCCATGCACATCGACTATCGACAAAGTTCGGTGCGTGGGTGGGACAAAGGCAGCATAACTAAAGCAAGAGCAGGCAGTGAAATAACAGATGAAGTGTTGGGTTCAATGGCCAGCTGGTGGCGCAACATGGCCATGCTTAGGCCCGAAAAGGCAACGGGCAAAGATGATGGCGGCGATGCCTTCAACTTAAGTTGGTTGTCTTCAAGTACAGTGTAGCAGCGCTTGCACACGGACCTTAGGTCTACCGGTCTAGGACAGCTCTTTCAAAACGCACAGGCCACCCGCTTTTGTCCAACGTCAAAGACCCTTGTCTGATGCCGTCGTCTTGATCCACATCTGACCCACCGGCCCCATCCGTTCGCGTCTGTTCGATCACAGACACGAACACTCAGGACGCGATCACCAACGTCATCCATCGCATTCTATCTGTCAAGCTACTGAAGAGCTTTGTAAATCTTCTTATCCCGTCTCCAAATACTCTGGACATCGATTCCGAAAGCAATAGCGATTGCGACAACAAAAACATAACCCAAACTTGACCTGCATCTCCCCCAAATCAACCATGCCTCCCCGCAAAAAGGTCGCCGATGCGACAATCGAGACGGAGATCGCAGATGCCGTGCGCCGCATCTACCACGGTCCGCAAGAGCTCACCGTCAATGCTGTGCGCGAAGCTGTCGAAAAGAAGCTCAAACTTGGCGAGGGGTTCCTCAAAGATGGCGACTGGAAAGCAAAGAGCAAAGAACTCGTCATGGACGCTCTCGTGAGTAGCCATTGACCCAATGGAGTAGCGCCGAGAGACAACAATCCATTGCTGACAGAGGAGTACCCATCGTAGGCCAAGATAGAATCTGACGAAGCGGAACCGTCCCAGGCCACTCCCGCGAAACCAAGCCCCAAGAAGTCGCAAAGCACCGCCAAAGCCAAAGCCAAAGCGCCTGCGAAGAAGCGCGCAAAGAAGGAGGCGACACCTTCCGAAGAGTCAGAGTCCGAGTTAAGCGATCCCGAGGATAGCGAAGAAGAGGAGGAATTCAACGAGGAGGAATCCGAAGAGGAACCGACCAAGAAGCCCAAGCCGACAAAGGCGACGGGCAACAGGAAGAGGAAGGGTGTATCCGATGACGAGGACGAAGAGGAAGCCGAGGAGAGCGAGTCCGAAAGACCTAAGAAGAGAGCGAGACCCGCCGCCAAGGCTGCCAAGGGCAAACCAACCAAGAAGGCCGCCGCTGTGAAGAAGAAGGAGGTCGAAGCATCCGACGCAGAGTCCCTGCTTAGCGAAATCGACGAGACAGGACTGGAGGAGGAGGACAACAAGTCCAGTGAGCTATCGGACGCCATGGATGTCGACACTCCAAAGGAGAAGGACACAAAAGACGAGGAGTATACAAAGGCGGAGAAAGAGACGAAACCGGCCTCAGACGACGAGAGCGAGCTTTCCGAAGTCATTGACGAACCCCCCAAACGGAAAGCCAAACCCAAAAAGGGCGCCTCTAAAGACTCTTCCGAATCCAAGCCTACCAACGCCCCACCCGCGGACAACTACGACGAAAGTTCCATGTCTGAAGTCTTCGACGAACCTCCGAAGCGTGGCGGCAAGGGGCGCGGCAAATCCAAGGAGGCCGCCAGCAGCACCAGCAAGGGCCCCAAATCCAAGTCCGGTTCCGCCGACCTTTCTCCTGACGAGGCGCTGATCAAACAGCTCCAGAGCCAGCTACTCAAGTGCGGCATCCGCAAGATCTGGCCAATCGAACTCAAGAAGTACGGTGACGACACCAAGGCAAAGATCAGGCATCTTAAGAACTTCCTCACCGAGATCGGCATGACCGGACGGTTTTCCGAGTCCAAGGCCAAGGAAATCAAGATGCGAAGGGAGTTGGAGGCGGAGCTGGATGCCGTGAAGGAGGGAGAGCAGAGCTGGGGATTGGGCGATGGCGGGAGGCCCAGGAGGAGGGCGGCGGCTAAGGTGAAGAGTTTGAAGCTTGAAAGTGATTCTGAGGATGAAGAGGAGGATGAAGAGGGTGGGGATGGAGAGGACAAGAAGGAAAAGAAGCAGAAGAAGAAGAAAGCCGAGAAGGAAGCTAGCGGTGAAGAGGATGGGGATGATGATGATGTTGAGGAGGACAACGACGACGATGATGATGACGACGATGACGACTCAGAGGATGCGGAGCCAAAGGCAAGGGTTAGGGGCCCGGCCAAGCACAGAGCGGATTTCGCTTTCCTGGGCTCTGAGAGCGAGTCTGATTAAGTCACGGCGATCGATATGGAGCAAGACACAGGACAGGGTCTTGTAGCACCACCACCACCACCTTTTCATGATCATGTTTTGAGCGTGTACGATTCAGCGAGGTGTTTTATACCCTTTTGGTTTTGTATGATTATCAAAGTTACGCAATGGGTGAACGATAATATGGCACAAGAGAGACGGGATTACTTTGTGGCGTTCATTCTCTGAGCTATCAGGCTGAAGACTGCGACGGAACTTAGGAACAGGACGGCGTTGTAGAACTAGTAGTATCATGTCAGGTCGGCTTATAATGGTTGAAGCAGCAGCATCGGAATGTGACGTACTGCTTTTCTGGACACGTCTCTTTCTTCACTGTCTGTCCTGGCCTCGATGAAGAGGCGACGAAGATTGGGGAAGTTGGCCTGTTGTAGTTAAGCCTCTCAGTCTTGGCAAAACGGATATTTGGGGGATCTCTGGGGCATTACCATTGTCTCGCCTCTGCCGGTTGACACTGGAGGCGTTGATGCTGGTGATAGGTTCTACTTGTAGATGACGGAGGAATAGGGAGAATTTGTATGAGCTAAACTGTCGCCGAATGACCGCTGCTCTGGTGTATCAAGTAAAGACCGTAGGCGGATGGTTTTCACAAGTTCCCGCCGTCGTCACGACCATCATCATCGTCCTCGTCGCCAAGTGCCAAGCCACAGCTTCCAGAATGCCCAAAGACGGCGATGTGGCTGAAGCTCTCCTTTCCGGCGGGGCAGCAAGGACCCTGTGAGTGGGGCAATACAAGGCTCACGCCAAGACGCTCTGGCCTGTCGCTGCAGTGACACTTGGAGGACACCACAGTGTGGCCGCCGTTCAGCGCGTAACACTGGACATCTGCCCGTCCACATCATCGTGATCCATCCCCGACGCCAACGACGACCCAGCGACCCGATCCAAGGCTGGACCACGCCCTCGACAACAGCACGCAGCCTTACACCCGGCCAGGTTGCACTTTTGTTTCCCGGCTTCACGACTACCGGCCCCCCTCGCGATCGACACCCAAAAGCATCCGTGTGTGCGCCATTCCGCGACCACCCGTTAAGGCGACCTCTCCTTTGTCGAAGCTCGAGGTTTCACCGCCCGACCTCGACCTCGCCATCTCCTCCTCCACCACTGCCCTTTCTCCCCGAGTGCGCAGAACAACAACGCCTTTGCAATGTCAGCTATGAACCGCATTAGAGGCGCGTTTGCGCCCCCACGCAAGGGCGAGACCTTCGAGCTGCGAGCCGGCCTTGTGTCCCAATATGCCTACGAGCGAAAGGAAGCCATTCAGAAGACCATCATGGCCATGACCTTGGGCAAGGATGTGTCGGCGCTCTTCCCGGACGTCCTCAAGAATATTGCGACCTCAGACCTCGACCAGAAGAAGCTGGTGTATCTCTACTTGATGTGAGCAACAGCGGTCCCCGTCTCTCGCCACTTCACGAACGAGCGCTAACCCCTGACTCCAGGAACTACGCCAAATCACACCCCGATCTCTGCATTCTCGCCGTCAACACATTCGTACAAGACTCGGAAGATCCGAACCCACTCATTCGAGCGCTGGCGATTCGAACGATGGGCTGCATTCGCGTCGACAAGATGATCGATTACATGGAGGAGCCGCTACGAAAGACGCTACGAGACGAGTCCCCCTACGTACGCAAGACCGCCGCCATCTGTGTCGCCAAACTGTTCGATCTCAACCCCACAATGTGCATCGAGAACGGCTTCCTTGAGACACTGCAAGAGATGATTGGCGACCCCAATCCCATGGTTGTGGCCAACTCTGTCCAGGCCCTGTCCGAAATCCACGAAACCGCCCCCGAGACTAGAGCGCTTGTCCTCACACCCGCGACTCTAAAGAAGCTGCTCATGGCGTTGAACGAGTGCACGGAATGGGGAAGGGTCACCATTCTCACAACACTGGCCGAGTACAGGGCCTCCGACGCCAAGGAGTCGGAACACATTTGCGAAAGAGTAGCGCCCCAGTTCCAGCATGTCAACCCCAGCGTGGTTTTGGCCGCCGTAAAGGTCGTCTTCACCCACATGAAGGCTCTCAACCCTAAGATAGTGGGCGCCTACCTCAAGAAGATGGCTCCTCCTCTGGTAACGCTTATCGCCTCTGCCCCTGAGGTACAGTACGTCGCTCTGCGGAACATTGACCTTCTGCTGCAAGCCAATCCCGATATTCTTAGCAAAGAGCTGAGGGTATTCTTCTGCAAGTACAACGACCCCCCGTACGTCAAGCTCCAGAAGCTTGAAATCATGGTCAGGATAGCAAACGACAAGAACTTCGATCAACTACTTTCCGAACTCAAGGAGTACGCCCTTGAAGTCGACATGGATTTCGTCAGAAGAGCCGTCAAGGCCATCGGCCAGGTCGCCATTAAGATTGAGGCCGCTAGCGAGAAGTGCGTCAACGCGTTGCTTGATCTCATCTCTACCAAGGTCAACTATGTCGTGCAAGAGGTTATTGTGGTTATCAAGGATATCCTCCGCAAGTATCCCGGATACGAAGGTGTCATCCCAACTCTGTGCAAGTACATCGACGAGTTGGATGAGCCCAACGCCAGGGGTGCCCTGATCTGGATTGTTGGAGAGTATGCCGAGAAAATCAACAACGCCGATGAAATTCTGGAAGGGTTTGTGGAGGGTTTCCTGGAAGAGTTCACGCAGACCCAACTGCAGATTCTTACCGCTGTGGTCAAGCTGTTCCTGAAGAAGCCCAGCAACACCCAAGGCCTAGTACAGAAGGTCCTTCAGCAAGCCACGGCGGACAACGACAACCCCGATATCAGAGACCGTGCTTATATCTACTGGCGTCTCCTCTCTGGCGATCTCGATGTTGCCAAGGTTTGTCGCCAATCCGTACCCCTGACTGCGTAAACAATGACTAACCTGCGTTCACAGAGCATCATTCTCTCCCAAAAGCCCGCCATTACGACAACAGTAACATCCCTCCCTCCCGTCCTCCTCGAACAACTCCTTTCCGAGCTTTCCACTCTCGCCTCCGTCTACCACAAGCCTCCCGAGTCGTTCGTCGGCAAGGGCCGCTTCGGCGCCGACGAGATCCAGCGCGCCGCCATCCAAGAACAGCGCCAAAACGCCGCCGAGAACCCCATTGCCGCGTCGGTCGCTGCTGCTGCCAAAGGAGGCCAGCAGAACAACATTGAGAACCTTCTCGACATCGACTTTGACGGCGGCGCTCCTGCCAGCGCAGAGCACGGCGGTGGTGTCGGCACACCAGATCGGTTCGCCAGTCCCGCCAACGTCGGCGGTCTTCCCGGGGCGCCACCGCAACCCAGCGGCGGCATGGCGGATATCATGGGGCTTTTCGATGCACCACCGCCCATGCCGGCGGCTGCTGCTGCTGCTGCTGCGCCGGCTGCGGCAGGCGGGATGGGTGACATGATGAGCTCGTTTGCGGGCATGGATCTTAGTGGGACGAGTGCGCCCCCGCCGCCCGGTCAACAGCTGGGGCATACGACTAGTCAGACTCCTCCTAAGAGTGGTGGGGGCAGCGAGGATTTGCTTGGGTTGTTCTGATTTACTCGTAAGAGGGTCAGGCTGGGAGAAGGAAGTCATGATTGGACGAGTATGGGTGTTACTATAATAGCATGGCGGTGTTGTTGGTGATGAGGGAATGGGCTAAAAGCGAGGGAAATGCCAGCGCCTTGTTTACCAGTTTTTGTCCATGTCTTGTGTCATGAGCTGATATATTAATAGATATCATACATTGGGCCTTTCGGCTTTTCGTTGAGCCGGGACTGCACTCCGTCCGCTGGATATTCCCTTCGCTGCTCTGACAGTTCTATGCCTCCATTCCCTTTGATGCCCTTGCCTTTTACGTTGTCGAATCCCTTTCCCTTTGGATCAAAGCTGTAATATCACTAAGGTACCTATGATAATCCCCAAACCTGCAATAACCCAAGATGAAGACAAGTCAATCGTTTGCTAGTTAAACCTGGTTAGTCACCCATAGTGCTTACTGTCTTCTCTCGAACCTTGCTGATAACAAAAGTGTATTTGTTTGAGTGTTTCTAATCTAACTAATCTTTGGATGTCTCAACATCCGATACGATGATGTAGCTTGCGAGAAAGTCCTTAAATCATAACCAGCACGACGGCGACCCGCAGTGACAGCCCTTCGTCACTGTCTATTCCTTGGTAAGCTTCACCACTACCGTATAAACTCGGGAAATTGAGATTAGGGAATGCAGGGTTAAAGGTGTTGGTCAACCACATAAAACCACATACATAGGGCATACATGCTTTTTTACACCTTTAACCCTGCGTTGTGCCTGCATTCCCTAATCTCAATTTCCCGAGTTTATACGGTAGAGTGCCGTCCTCCACTACAGCAGGCTCCGTCTCCATATGCGCTACTAACCGGACTTTCTCGACACTCTCCATCGTTCGCAAAGGCTGCACCCGCCTGGTCCTCCATTGGATGCACTCGGCCTCCCACGCCTTGATATCCCCTACGGATCGTCTGAGTTGGGACTCAACTTGGATTTTGTGGGCACGGGGTAGGAAACCGAGACTGGGACCTGGGACGTCTCACCGACTTGCGTAGTAGAGGTAACCTCCGTAGTGCCGCGAGAAGTGCTAGCGGGACCTGTGACCCATTTCCCCGTCGTCTCAAGCCCGGCGAGGACCGGCTCAGTCTCCGTTTTGATGGCGTCCCGCATTTCTTGTTGGCTGTCTGGGGCTTCCCATTCTGCAACGGCGTCCTGCTCTTGCCAGAGCGACTCGAGTTCGCCCCGCATTTGTCTCGCCGTCTCTCGCAGGCATGTTTGCTGGTAACGGTGATCATGGTAGCTGGTGAGACCACTGATCAGGCTGCTGGAGATAGCACTACCGGACGGGATTGTCCAGACGTCATGTTCTCGGTGGTAAGCGTCATGAAGAACCCCATCCGCGCCGCCGTCGGCAAGCACAATAGTCTTTGCGGAATGCAGGTAGCTGCGGGTGATCATTCTGCTAGCGATGGCGAAGGAGGGGACCTGGTAAGTTCCGGATATCGCAGCGGTGGTCCACCCGAGCTGCGAGTCCCATGTGTTCCTGAGAAACTCAAGGGTGTCGGCGAAGAGCCGTCGGGGTGATATGAGAACCCCGACGGGCGAAGGTGGGAGGGTGGATGAGGACGAGTGATTTGACGACGATATCGTCAAGAGACCTGGGAGGCTGGGGTATGTCCCCAGCAACGTCTGGCCAAAGGAAAAGCTCAACGAGGGCGCCCTCGATGCGGAAGAGGTCCAGCGCAGGACGAACAATGATATTGATGTCACGGCTCCAAACAGGCACGGAGACGTAGCGGTCGTTAGCCGTAGCGGCTTTTCGGGCCTCGATGTTGACCTTGAGCAGTGGGTTACAGTTGACTTCGAAGAATTTGCTTGTCAGGACCAAATCTTCGTGTTGACACCCAAGATCTATAAAGGGGCGAATGGGAATGTGCCCCTCGCTCTCTTCACCGAAGCGCTGGCGTATAGCGGCTCTGGAGGCCGGAGAGTCATCAACTCCCCATTTGAGATCCCAGAGAACGCCGCAGCTGTCCTGATAGTCTGAGAGATATCGCTCCCATATCAAGAGACGAAGCTCGCAGGGGAGGCGAGAGAAAAGGTGAAACTCATGGTCAGTCATGGTGTCGACTTTGGTAGGCTGGAATCGACGTGGAGGAAGACTTTTGTGGAAGGGAAGCCTGGTTGTTGAGTTTGACGGCAGCTAGTGAATTGTTATTTCGTGCTGTGCAGGTTCGGGACCAACTTGTGATATAGATACTTAAGACGGCAGGGTGGGAAACGGCCGACAAAGGTTCAAGGTCAGCAACTATTCCCTTCACCTCCAGCGCCCCCCATCCCATACTGGGCCAATTGATATCAAGACACTGTAAGCGTCCATTGAAGACTGTATGTTCCATACTGGGTTTCGATGTCGAGAAGAAGATCAGACGTTAATGTTACTATGGAAGTCTCAAAGGCTAAGGTATCGATTTTATATACTCAAGCTACTCGTGACTGATGCTTACTTGTACCTACAGGTTCCGAAAACGCAAGTCCCAAGATTACCTACTCGTCAGGACTAGAAACGTCTCTGACCCCATGTGTAGGGGAAGAAGGCGATTCTAGTCCTGACGAGTATAGGGTAAGCAAAGACATAAGAGCCCAGCCATGGGACATACCGCCGATTTATACGCTCTTCAAGATGTAGAATGATTGAATTCATGCACGTGTGTATACACACAAACATGTCTAGTTGCCACATTCACTCAGCGTGAAGTAAATAGTTTAATCGCGGAGCCAAGGTTGATGCCGGTCAAACGATCATGTTAGATCAGAAACACTCAAATAAAGACATTCCGTTGTCAGCTAGGCTCGACGGAGACAGCAAGCACTATGGGTGGCTGACCAGATCCAACTAGCAGACGATCGGCTTTTCTTCATCTTGGGTTCTTGATAAAGCCTCCTATGAGTCTAACATCCGTCGCATAAGCTTAGGTAGCAAGTTGGATCCGGCATCTGGCTCCCATCAGCGAGACATCTGAAGTCTGCAACTCGTACTCTGTGTATGCCTGAAAGAGGTTGATTCAACGCAAGTAAAGCGCAGAACAAGAGAATACCGGCATTGATGAATCCAAAAAGACACGCAATAAGCGTGAAAAAGCCAGTATCATACGGCTATGAAGGAGTGTCTGTCGCATGTAGACAACCTACACAGTAAAGGTATCGTGACGGATGTTGAGCTGAACAGCCCTTCATAGAGGCATGATTTGAACATCTTTATAACAAGGTCCGCTGGCTCAATGGCAGAGCGTCTGACTACGAATCAGGAGGTTCCAGGTTCGACCCCTGGGTGGATCGAGTTGTTTTTGTTTTTGCGCTTTTTTTTTTTTTTTTTTTTTTTTTGGTTATCTTTTGTGTTTCCCACATTTGAGTTCATGCAAATGTGCAATTTGGAGCAGCAGAATTTTCTCCATTATTTTCGTTTCGTTTTGGTGGGGTCGTCACCCCCCACGGCTTGGGAAGACCCTGGAGATAACAGGCGCCCGCAAGCGAGTCCGGGGAAGTTTGGAAGGACCAATCAGTGGCTTTAACAGATACAGCGCTAGGCCTCATGGGGCACTTGTTAATCTTAACCTCAATGTCACCACTGATTTCAGGGTCGCTTTCCGTCAGGAACGGGCCAGGAATGATCCCTTTCCCATTCCCGGCCGTCAGTGGCCTTTTTCCTTTCCTTTTCCCTCCCTTCTTCCCTCCATCTTCTGCAGAACTTCGGATTCCCATGTCCATCGCCGGCATTATCTGAGTCGGTGTTGCAGAACCCGCCGTGACGGCGGCTCGCCCCTCTTGTTTTAGTCTTTCCATCACTTATACGGGTCTGTCCGACCCGAGGCCACTCATTCCCTTGTTAATTGATTCGTTGGCGATTTCATCATGACTACCGAATCCCATTCATTCGCAATGTGCACAACACGACTTGTGACGCACTCCAATCTTTGGATATCTCGCTTGTCCTCCCTCGCCCTCCTTGTTCTCTACTGCGCCACCGCGACCCATGCTGCCACGACCACAGTCTGGGCCACCCCTCACGACAGCTACTCCTCCTCGATCGGCGTCCTCGGTTGCAAAGTCGACACCGACCGCATCGCCTACTGGCCCAGCTCGGTCGACTGCAACAACCTTTGCGTCTCCCTCTCGTACGGCGACCGCAAGGTCAAGCTCCTGCGCATCGACCAGTCCCAGGGCGCTCACGACATCAGCTACGATGCCTGGAACTATCTTACCACGGGCCACGGGGCCAACGACCGACCGGCCGTTGGCGGGCCCATCGAAATGCAGACGGAGGAGCTGGACGCTTCCGAGTGCAAGGACCTGATCCACACAGAGGGACACAAGCTTCCACTGTCGGCGGCCAACAGCATGAACTTTTTGGCGAGCTGCCTCGACCACAAGAATGGCAGCTGGGTGGGCGAGAATTACATTCTTTACAACATCCTCGACTCGATTTGCACGTGGGGATACGACGAGCCGTGCGAGCTGAACTGGCCGAGTGCGAACCAGGCGCAGTGCAAGCATGCTTTGGGCACGCCGAACACGCTGAAAGATGACCCGGTTTACGATATCAAATATCCTTCGGGCAACAAGGTTATCGCGGGGTCGGGAGAGGTGGTGAAAACGGGAGGGACTCCGTGGGGCGATGTGGGCGGGACTGGTCAGGAAAACGCCGCTACGAGAGGTCTGGTTGCGGGCAGTTCAGCGACGTTTTTGTTTGTTTGGATCATGACTATGATGAGCTACGGGGCTTTATGTTGGATATGACGATGCTTCTTTTCGTACAAGTTGGATAGTTGGTGGGCCCTGTTTTGCTTCGATTCTTGAGATACCCCTTTTAGCACGTTTTGGTTGAAATGGAATTTTTTTTTCTTTGGGTGAGCTAACTCCGGGTTTTTACTGGACATCTGGTCGGTCACAAGTCAGCGGACACTGCGATGACACCTTCCACCGGCAGCACCGTGACAACCACCGTCTCGCTCATTTGCCCTCCTCGGTACGCATACGTAAACGTCCAACCGGACGCCGCAGCCCCATGATTCCCATCCTTATCCACCACCACAAGTCCACTTTGCACACTGGGATATTTCCTCACCATCCTTCTTACCGCATCTTCAGCCGCCTCTGTCGGGGTCATGCCCCTTCTCAAGCTTTCTACAGCTTGATAGCAAGGCAGGAAGCGCATCATAATATCCCCATCCCCCGTCGCACCGCAACCGCCCACCTCCCCATCAACATACGCACCACTACCGACAATCGGTCCATCGCCAACCCTCCCTGGCACCTTATGCGATGCACCATTCGTAGATGACCCAGCCGCCATCCTTCCATCCTTCCCAATCGCAATCATGGAAATAGTATCATGCCCGCCCCTCTCCTCCCCCGATCGCATCGACTCTCCAAGACCCCCAGCATTCCCCAACTCCCTCTCCGGAACAGGCACAAACGGCCCACATCCTCCTCCTCCTCCTTCCCCTTCCCCCGAATCCACAACAACATTCCTCCTATACGAACCCGTCCTACACCCCTCCCTCCTCCACTCTTCACACAACCCCCTCGACTCCCCCGTCCCCAAATCCTCTTCCGCAAATCCATTCTCCCTCGCAAACCCCGTCGCCTGATCGCCCGTCAACAGCGAGTGTCTTGTATACAGCAACACGCGCTTCGCAACGGCAATCGCGTCTCGTACCCGCCGTAGATTGGCCACGGCGCCCGAGTCGAGCGTGTCGCCGTCCATTATCAGCGCGTCTAGCGTCGTCTCGCAGCTTTCGTCGGGCGAGCCGCCATAGCCGACGGTGCCGTCGCATTGGAGACTCTCGCAGGTGGAGCAGCCGGTTACGATGGCGTTGAGGGCGTGTAGTCGAGGATTGGAGTCAGAGGGTGGAGGGGAAGTGAGGTAGGAAAAGGCGGAATCGGTGGCGGAGGTGAAGGCACCGCCCCAGGTGTTGATGATGAAAGGGAGGCCGGGGGAGTTGTGCCAGTCGAGATCGGGCTTGGGGGTGGTGTTGGAGTTGGGGTTGGAAGAGGTTAGGGGGTGCTGGGACTTCTGAGAGGCGAGGGTCGGAGTGGTTATTGTGAAGAGAGCGAGGAGGGAAAGGATGGTCGTGAGGGGGGCGCGGTTTGGTGGAGGGGTCATGATTGATGCGGGGGTAATTGAGGGTGAAGTGAGTACTAAAAGGAAGTGCAGTTTGAACACTCAGTGAAAACGACTGGATAATCTTGCTTTGTGGTCTTCAGCCCTCGTTGAGGTGCAGCTGAAATGTGCCAAGTGACAGTGACAAGGTGGTGGTGAGGATTTCAGAAGCGGGGGAAGTCGGGAAGCTTTTCCCTTCCTGGAAGACGGTAGCAGAAACACAGTTCCAACCCTAACCCTTTCACCCCATCCGCCTCACCTCAGGGGTTTGTTTACTTGCGAGTGTGATCCAGAGCCCTTGGCTTCTTCTTCTTTCTGGTCTAGCATTGCAACTGTTGGTTCTACAAGTTGGTCGAGATGCAACCTTCATCCGCCATCACAACACGTGAAGCCCGCCACTACGCGTGAGGCCTACAGGGCGTCACACCGAAGCCGGCGTACCCCTCATGTACCCCAACCTTCTCTTTGGTGGTTCGCCCCTTCCATTTTGAACAATTTCTCATGATAAAAGGGAATGAACGACTACCACTTCTTCCCAAGCCAGAACATGTGGCGAGCGACAGACCAAAACACTCGATACAGAATGTTATCGTCAAAAGACCCGGCCGAAAACGAGATCATCTCACCCATCTCATTCTCGCCAGGCGAACCATCAGTCTACCATGCCCACGACCACTCTGTCTCTGACGATGAACCAACACCATCTGATCGATCACCCAAGAAAACGGGCTTTAACAAGTTCATCCCCAGTAGAGACACGTTAAGTCAACCAGTCCTAAATCCAACACCTCCTTCCCCTCGGCGTCCCCCATCTAACACGACTGTATCACAACAGATACTGGGGTTCCCTAACCTACAACCTCCTCGCCTTCCTCCTCCCCGCCCTCTACCAAACCCTTTCAAAACTCTGGATCGCCCAAATCGACTCCGACTCCGTCGTCCTCACCGACGTCTACACCTACATCTCCACCATTGCCGAAGTGCTCAACGAAGGGCTACCGCGCATCGCGTGGCTGATCATCGGCAACTCGGCCTCTTACTCCCTCTCTACGCGCCTATCCCTCTCTTATACCCTGATCATCTTCCAGACTTGCATGGGGCTGCTCATGACGGTAATCTTCATCGCAGCCGCCGAATCCTTCGCGGCGGGATTTGTCCCGCCCGAAGTCAGGGAGAAGAGTCTGAGCTATGTGCGCCTGTCGTCGGCGGTGGCGCTGACGAGTGCGGTGCAGACGGCGGTGGCAAGTTGTACGAGGGCGATGGATTGGCCGGATGTGCCGCTGGTGGTGAGCTCGGTTGGGTTTGCGGTGAATATTGTGTTGGATATGTTGTTCCTTTCGTGGTTCCATGTGGGCTGGACCGGGTACAAGCCGACGGTGTTGGCGCAGGCAGGGATTAGGTTGGCGTGTGATGTGACGGCTGCTGGGGTGGGGTTGGGGTATTTTGTTTGGGTGGCTAGGCGGAAGGTGAGGGAGGAGATTCAGAGTCGGATGGGACTTAGGGGAGATGAACGTGTGGATGATGAAGGGATGGGGAGGGTTGTTTGGTGGTGGACGGCAGGGTTTTGGATGATGGCTAGAGAGGCGGTTTATACGTTTGCGGAGTCGGCGGTAAGGAATGCGATTTACTTGTGGTTGGTGAATAGGATCATTGGGCTGGGAGCGGACTATGCGACGGCTTGGGGGGTGTTTAACACGATTAGGTGGGGGCTGGTGATGGTTCCGGTGCAGGCCTTGGAGACGTCGGCGTTGACGTTTATTGGGCATGAGTGGGGAGAGTGGAAGAAGGGCAAGGAGGGAGTGTCTAAGCCTGCGGCAAGATGGGGCGAAATCAAGAGTGAGTGTCCGTTACACTGTGTGAACCGAACCACTTGCTAACTTGTTGAACTGTATAGGAATCAGTCGTCCAGCTATTAACTCGGCTCTAGTATCTCTGGCCGTAGAGATACCTATCTGTATTTTCCTCTCTTTGTGGGGGATGAAGGAATTTGCCTTCTACATCTCAAACTCGGAACGGGTTGCAGACATTACCAAGAAGATGTGGCAGGTGAGTGTAACATGGGACTCCTTTGTCTATGAGAGAGATATGTAGTACTGACTAACGAGTGACAGAACATCGACTGGTGTTACATCTTCTACGCCCTCAACTATCAGCTATCGTCCATCCTCTTGGCCACTGTTCCTCGATGGTTCCTTTACCAGTCACTGTGGTCGAACTTACTATGGTCATTGCCATGGGCCATAGTTGTCACGGTCATGAAGTTCAAGGAAGAACAAGCGTGGACGTTTTACTCCGTCATATTTGGCGGGGCGAATGTGTTCTCTTCCATCGTTGTGGCTATCGTGTTGGGAGCTTGGGTATGGAGACTTCACAACGGGATGATCAGAGTATAACCGCGAGCACATCCGAAGCTCGTGGTTGTGTTGAGAATATGAAACCATCGCCGGCACAAAGGTGTGTGGACTGTGTTGTGTCACCTTCATCCAAGTGAAAAAGATGGTTATCCTATGTTGAACAATGTTCAAGGCTTTCTTGACAATATTGACACTATACAGTCTTGCTTGTTCGTCCTCAACGACTGACCCTCCCCTTTTGTATAGTCCGTCCTCGGCGCCCAAGCTGAGATTCATTCGCTGTGAACAACATCAATCCTCGCCAAAGATCTCTTCGTAGCTCCAACAATGCTCGCCAGGGATATCTTTGTAGCTCAAGTTGTCCCCCTGCGATCTTAGCCACAATGTCATATCTTGAATGAAAATATTCTCTTGTCTCGCTTCAGGACTCCGCTCCCGGCCTTCTGCCCTCAGTGCCCTGAGTCTCTCCTTTGCCGCTGCCAAGCCGTGATCGTTTAGGATGCCTGAATCGAGATCGACTATGATCTCTCCGGTATAAAGGCAACGACGAGCGTGCACCCTGCACCATTTCACTAGCGTACGTGCATATGCTCTGTCCTTGCCTCCTCCCCTCTCCGGCTCCCATGTATCCGTATCGGCGTCGTACCCAATAAATTGGAAGAAGCGTGGCTTGTACTTGGAGACGGCCTTGAGCCATGCTTTTTCATCTTCCGACAGTTTATTCTTCTTTACCCGGTCATATGACCACGTTTTGCCCTTATAACCTCCCGGCGAAGTTACGGTAAAGAGGCCAGTGTAGCTACCCTTATCCGGGTCGCAATCAACTCGAAAGCCAACGCTCGAAAGTGGAAGCCATTCCACGGATTCTGCTGCCTCCGGCTCCGGCTCTGGCTCCGGCTCCAGCTCCAGCTCTACCTCTTCCTCTTCCTCTGCCTCTTCCTCTGCCTCTTCCTCTGACTGGGTCTCCCACTGGGCCTCTTCCTCTTCCTCCGCCTCTTCCTCCGCCTGGACCTCTGCGTCTGGCTCTGGTACTGCCTCTGGCTCTGGCACTGCCTCTGGCTCTGGCACTGCCTCTGGTTCTGGCACTGCCTCTGGCTCTGGCACTGCCTCTGGTTCTGGCACTGCCTCTGGCTCTGGCTCTGCCTCTTCCTCCGGCTCTGCCTCTTCCTCTGCCTCTGCCATGGACTCTGCCTCTACCATGGACTCTTCCCACTCCATGGCCTCCGCCTCTGCCTTGGTTTCTTCCCACTCCATGGCCTCTACCTCTGCCATGACCTCTGTCTCTGCCTCTGCCTCTTCATCCATCGTCGTGCGAACGAACTCATATGTTTCAGTGTTGTCTTCTCCTCCATGGCAGACCCCTGAGCGATCCCCCGCCCCTGAAACCGAAGGAGTGCTCGTGTCGACCGGTGTCGTGTCGGAGTTGACAACGCTCGCCGTTGCCGCTGGCGTCACGCTTGAAAGAGAAGGACTGGTGCTCGTGGAAACCGGTGTCATGTCGGAGTTGTTAACACTGTCGCTCACCGTTGCCGCCGGCGTCACACCTTGCAGTTCATCAATGAGCTCGTCCAGCAATCTCAGCTGACTGATGACTCCTGCCCTTTGATCCATGAGCCTTTTCACCAGCTCCGAGTTCTTGATCCTTGGTCCTGTACCAGTAGTGGCTGTGGTATTTGCCGCCATACAAGCACACGAGTCGTCGTCGCCGGTTTCCTTCCTCCTTTGCCATTTCTCTCTCTGGTTGTCAGGCCAAGTGAGCGGGATCAGGTCGCCGCTGTACGTGAAGTTTATCTTCGGTGATGATCCATTGTCATTGGTGTATGATGGGAAAGATGTAGGCGCCAGTGCATAACCCGTGGGTGGGCGATCCAGATCCAGGTCAAGTAGGCAAAGTGAACCGCTGTTTGGAGGTACGTAGACGCAGACGTTCACGTCGTCGTTGAGACCTGATGCTAGTTCATTCGATTTCGACCTGTGTTTGTGTTGGTGCTGGAAGACGCCCCGCTTGTAAGGATCGTCCTCGCTCGGCAACGTCCACAGCTCCTGGCGCCCCAGAGTTTTGTCATGCCTGGAGACCACGTTGCAGACCGCTCTGGGAATATGGAGAACGTCTTGAAGCGTGACTTCTGCACCGTGTGTCGGATTGTCGTCGAAAGAGTTGCTGCACTTGATAGGGAGGGTGACGCTGCCGATGCCGAACACTTCCATGAGTACACCCTTGTGGTCTAGCACGTAGGAGTCAAAGGGGGTGTAGGTTGTGAACCATTCACGGTCTTTTGCGAAGCTGTGTTCAGAATCAGCTTATCATGTTCAGAATTGCTTGATACGTAAAAGCGTGGTCCTCAGATGATCGTCAGCTGGCAAAGATATTTCCTGCAACGATCCCCTTCCAGTACCGTTCCTCTGCCTCTATTGTCATTGTCATATTCGCTGAAACTTACGAGAAGTTGGACTCGTAAGACACCAACCAATCTGAGCACAGGCGCTTCGAATGCCCCTTCCATTCTTCCTTTCCTCTTCCCTCGCCGTTCTCGTTCCCATTTCCGGACGGGGAACTAGGGCGAGACGAGGCAGTCTCCGAGATTGAACTCATCGCGAATTTATTCCGAGCTCCTAATAGCAGCAAGGTTGACCTCGTTGGCGAAGTTGTGCAAAAGTTCGCGATGAAAGGCTGGATCGGTGGATCCTGGGTTGTGGCCCCGTGTAGATGCTGGATACTGGGTTGCACCGTAGCTAAAAGGTGTAGGGAGAAACCTGTGCCTTTCAAATCGAGGTGGAAATAGTATACATGAAAGTGCAATTGGGAAATAGGGAAGTAAATGGAATGAATGTCTTTGGGTGTATAAATGGAGGTGCAAATGGAGATTCAAATGGAGGTGCAGATGAAAGTGCAAATGGAAGGAGCACTAACAGAAGTGGACGAATATCTGTTAGGTCTAACAATTCTTCTGCGGGCGAAAGTGCATTTATGGGTTGTGCGTTATGGTTCGGTTAGTGCATGCGGGGTTTTGTGTGGTGATCTCCCGCGAAAAGCACTAACACACTATTCGCACGTTTTAGCGTGCCAGCTACTGCAAGTACATATATCGAGACTTCTTGGCATTATGGGTACCGAGCACATGGATCATGATTACCATCCATTCTTCATACAACTTCTTGGAAAGCGGGCGCTCGTAACCGCAAGAACATACTATACAAGAAAGAACATTGTGAAGTTCAAGTAAGAAAAAGCCTGGACATTTTACTCTTGTCGTATGCGGCGGGGCCAATGTCTTTTCTTTCATCGTCGTGCCTATCGTGCTGGGAGCTTGGCTATGGAGACTTCACAACGGGATGATTAGAGTGTAAACCGTAACTAAACCAGGAGGAGAGACTGGAGGTTTGAGAAATGGGGATGGAATTTCCAGGAATCGGCAATGCTCTATCTTACCCCGTAGATATCAGTATGATGTTCAACTGGACCTAAAAACCTAGGTGAAAAGCAGGAACCAAGACCTCGGTTTTGGCCTCTGCCTCACTTCGTGTCCACCTTGGCTTCTTCCTTCGCCTTTGCCTTCGCCTCTGCCTCTTCTTTCATCATCCGACGGACGAACGACCTTCCAGTCTCTCGGTGCTCTTCGTCATTGATCGTCAATCCCGAGTCTCTGAGAAGATGATATTCGCTTTTGTAGTTGTCCTGGATCCATCGGTCCTCCTCCAAAGTATATGGACTTTGTGTGTCCTCGTCCCCTTCAGTGTAGACTGATCCGTCGTCAAAGATCAACTTCTTCTTCGCGTGAGTTGTCCTGTATTGCAGCGGTGTTGACGTTTGTTGTTGGTGTGTGCCGGCCGTTGCTGTGAAGTTTTGTAGAGGATGAAAAAGGAAAGTTGAGATCGTAGGCGAGCGAGGAGTAGTAAGCATTTATCAGATCCCGAGTTGAAGCCAGCGTGGGACACAAGGCAAGTAACAGCAAGTCAAGTCAAGTAAAGGGTGTTGCTTGCTGTGACGAACCGTTACAAGCACAGGAGTATATCGCTGGGATAGGTAGAACAACGGTAGTAGTAGCCGAAAGGTACTGATTGATTGTAGAAGCTATTGCTTGCTGAAGAGCCGGTATTCAAGAGGCCTGGGGAGGCCGTCTTATATACTGGCCTTCATGGACCCGTCAATCCGGACCAGTGGACCCGAACCTCCGTATCGGGTCCTACCTGATTGGTCCCGTTGGTTCTATCTGATCTAGCTTACATAAGGGATCCTTGATTGGATCGTAACACTTGCCTTGTTTGCTTGCATATGTGCATGCCCTTATTTTTCCCCCTCGGGCATACCCATCCGGTACGTGCAGCGTACTTTTTGGTGCATGAATACGGGTGAAACTACAGGCGCCAGTCGTCATATCGCTCCCGATTACGTCTAACTGACCGAAATTTCGTGTTCTATACTAAATTGTATCATTGAGGGAACATTTCTGTAACTCATCAGTTCAGGCAAGTAAGCCAGGCAAGCCAAGTAACGGATTGAAGAAGTCAAGCAAGGCCTCATCTTGATAAGGCAAGGCAAGTCAAGGGTCTTACTTGCCTTGACTTGCCTTGTGTGCCACGCTGGTTGAAGCCGGCGCTTCGAAGATTACCCAGCCCAGGATATGAAGTGATCTCGACTTCTTGGCATTGTGGATACTCTACGCCCCACAAGGATCGCAGGTTAGACGCAACAAGAACGTCGGCTGATAAGAGACCGGCACTCGTAACTGTATGGAGAAACCATACAGGAAGGAACTATACAGACGAGACCAAGACATAAACAAGCTTTCGGTATTTGACAACTCGATGGGCCAACCGATCTGACTAAGAGCCCTGTCATGTTCTTCCAGGTCGTCACTTGCCCGCCTACAATTTGTTATCTTCATACAAGCAATTGCAGTTTCGGGACCATTGCCGCTTGTCCTCTGCAGATGATTCTTTCCATACAAGAGGCTCTCTCAATCCTCCAGCATCCTTCTCCCCATTCCCGTCCGCACCTGCATATCACGAAGTGTCTTGGGGCCTCGGAGTGAGGTTTCCAGTACGGGAAGTTGCAGAGCAGACCCCACTCCTCGTTTTCGGATTCTGTGATAATCCAAATCAACTCTAGCAACCAAGAGACGAGTATTCCCAAGGTGCTTTCTCCAAATCGAGGCAGCCAGTCGGCGTTGGAGAACTGTGCCTTTCAACTCATCCTGAATCGAGTTCGAGCATCCTGGACATGGACGATAACATGGCCGGTAGTCGACATGTCGCCGGGTCTCCCACTTTCCGTATATCCACTTTCCCGGCTACCGCCGAAGCGGGAAACAGAAATAGCGACATGTGCTTGGTGCTAAGCTATTAGCCTTAGCGATGTTGTGTATAGTTCTCGGTTTCGGATTCGGATCTTATTTCGCATTTGGTAGTTTACGGTAGTGCGTACCCCTGAACCGGGAAATTCATCTTCTTGTGTCGAATTGGTGTCTCCGCATAATGGCTGCTTCGTACTCGTACCTGCCGGATCGTCGTAGTCCATTACCTCATTGGGTAGCGGGTATTCAGCACAATTTATCGGTTTTGTCTAGGTAAAAAACAAACGAGTTCGAGGAAAGGGGAAGGGGGGTTTCATAACGTAGGTATTTAACATGATGGGTAGCCAGTCTTCTTTACCTTTTTCGGACGGTGTTTGACTAGACGGTGAACCGTGAAGAACTTACCCTTACCGACTGCAACAAGATCGCCGCAACGATGGCGCTCCTAAGCTTGGGTTTCGGGAACCTGATGGCCCTGGCTATCGCCTCGGTATGTATAGCTCGCTGAGTTGATCTGAACGATGAACCAATCACTGACCCGCAGTCCAGGCCTGCCTTTACGTATTCGGATACGCAATCTATAACCTTTATTTACACCCTTTGGCAAAGTATCCTGGCCCGCTGTTGATGCGCGCAACACGGTTAGGGTATTGTCAAAAATTGCTGCAGGGCACCTTGTCCTTTGACTTGCTGGAACTGCACAAACAGTACGGTGATGTTGTGCGTGTGGCCCCGAACGAGCTGGCCTTTGCGAATGCACAGGCATGGAAGGACATCATGGGCCACCGGACCGGTCCCGGCGGCGACTTTGAGAAGTGGGATAAGTTTTATCGCCCCGTCGAGGGCGTAACAACGGATATCGTCAACGCTGGGCGCGAGGAGCATGGCATGTTGAGACGGACCATGGCCCACGGGTTCAGTGACCGCAGCATGCGTGATCAACAACCGCTCATCAAAGGGTATATCGACTTGTTGATGCAGAGGCTGAGAGAGAACTGCGATAATGGCAATAAGGCGGTGGATGTCGCGGCCTGGTACAACTTTACCACTTTCGATGTTATTGGCGATTTGGCTTTTGGTGAAAGGTACGATCCCTCGTCCTACATTTGACAGTCAGCAATTAACGGCGAAACAGTTTCGGGTGTCTGGAAAAGTCTAAATACCACTCCTGGGTGAAGAACCTGTTCAAGATGGCTAGTGGTGGCACAATCTTCCAGGCCATGTCGCATTATCCGCCCCTGATGAAGCTCATGCTTGCGCTTGTCCCCAAGAGCCTCATGGAGGAGCATGAAAAGCACACCGAGAACGCCAAGGACAAGTTGCGCAGACGTATGGAAATGGGCCAGGATCGGGCGGATCTCATCGAAGGTTTATTGAAGCGGAAGGATGAGTGGGGGCTTACGATCGACAAGCTGCAAGCTAACAGCGCCATTCTCGTCATCGGCGGATCAGAGACGACGGCAACCCTGCTGGCGGGCGCTACATTCCTGTTGGCGACGAGCCCGGTTGCTCTGAAGAAACTGACCGAGGAGATCCGAAGCTCCTTCAACTCCGAGGACGAGATCGACTATGCCAGCGTCAGTGTTCTGCCGTACCTGTTGGCTTGTTTGGATGAGGCTCTGCGCATGTACCCCCCTGTTCCGACAGGCTTGCCACGTGTGGTGCCCAAGGGGGGAGCGAGCATTGCGGGTCACTTTATCCCCGAAGATGTGAGTCGATGTTTCCAAAGAGGTTGAGGCGGAACAAGCTGACAATGATTTGTAGAGCATTGTCGCCGTCCACCACTGGGCCATGTACCACAACGACAAGCACTTCAAGGACCCGTTCACCTTCCACCCGGAACGCTGGCTCAACGACCCGGCGTTCGAGAACGACCACAAGGAAGCCTTCCAGCCGTTCCACATTGGAGCCCGCAACTGCCTCGGCAAGAAGTGAGTCTCTTCCTCCCCGTCTCTCTGGACGTTTGACATGACCATGAGATGCTGATCTGTGCCTCTTGTTTGTCTCTTTAGCCTGGCGTACCTCGAAATGCGCATCATCTTGGCTCGCCTGCTCTGGAACTTTGATTTGAAGATTACCGAGGACAGTGTCGACTGGATGAAGAAGCAGAAGATCTTCAACTTTTGGGACAAGGGTGCGCTTAACGTGTATCTGACGCCGAGGAAGTTCTGAGGGGACATACCGCATCTTCTCATTCAAACCGGATTTATCTAAACGCGGGAACTAGGCTCAACGCAGTCTAAGGCATGAACTGTCGCTCGATCGGCTGCGTGTCACTTGCATGACAGACTTGCCAGTCGCTCTGAATGGTTTGTTCAACTTATGGCCGCCTTGCCTGCAGGTGCTTCCCCGATCTACTAGACCGTAAGGGGGATAGGATAAATCCGGTTTGAATGAGAAAAAGCGGTAGAATGAGAGGTACATACATAGACTATAGAGGAAGGATGGGTTAGGGTTTAAAGAGGTTAATCACTAATACAAAGTCGTGCTTAATCGATTGGTTCTGCTGCAGCACGGTTGCAGGGGGCAGCTCACAGCCTGAATGACCCCCTGCTGGTCAGGCGCTTGCAGTGGTCTCCCTTGCTGCCCTGGCAGTGACTTTTCTGCTCGGTGTCGTCATGCTGAATAGATCGTTCTTGGCGTTTGGCCAAAGAGGAAGTGAGGAAATTGTGAGAAGCTTCCATCTGTTGACTGCTGTGATGAGGCATCGCGGCCTTGTCAACGTGTTGGGCATTTCCCATGTAACGTTCTGTTGAGAGAAAAGAGAGGCTGTTCCAGTTCGGCGCAAATGTGCAAATCTCATCGTCCCGTTCGGTTTCAGTCAATGGCACACTCGGTACCGTGATGTAGGTGCGCCATTTGTGACCCCTGGAGCCTGTCAAAACGGCCAAATCGCGGCCAAGCTCCCGTGGTCTATAAGGGACATGTTGTGCAAGCCGAGACGCGATCCCATCAAATCGGAGAGGGAAGGTGGTGGAGGGGGGGCTGCTGACAGGTCCAAGACTCCATGTGGAGGAAGGGAAAGAGACAATGAGACGGAGGAGAGTCGGGGAGTTTGCCAATGCTGTGTCTGTGGAATGGCACTCAAAGAGTGGTCGACGGGAATGCAATCAAGTCAACCTGGAACCTCTGAGGTAATCAGACAATCCACATGAGAGACAGCAAGTGGCAGCTGATGCGATGCAGTGCGTGTTGGACAAGTCGTGTGTTTCTCTCGGTCTGGCCTTTCCTCTTGAACCCGAGTTTGATATGTGCCTGTAGGTTGGTCTGGAGTTCCGGGATCGCAGTGACAGGACTTCCTTCCTCGCCGGCGGGGCCCATGAACATGTCCAATTTTTTGTGTGTGTGCTCTACAAGTTCTCTGTTAACCCGACCTCGATCTTGAAAGCACTCATCTGGTCCCGGGACTTCTAACGAACTGAACTACAAAGTGTTTGCCTTTTGAATCCAGGCTTCCCCTCTGGTAGCTTACGTCCTCGTTATCAACCACCGACTATCCCCGTGCTCTGCTGTCTGATACATACAACTTGTCCCCCGCCGTAGTTGCGCCGGTCCACGATCCCGATCATCATTTTTCGGAGTCTATGCTCCATCCCTGACAACCGCCAATCAGCCCCACCTATCGTTGCATTTGCGGTTGCTTGGCGTTTCCCGCTGCTTCTGACAGTGCCCCGCCTTTGCACCTGCAACTGCTGCTAGCACCTCCCGCTTCCAAGCTCTCACAGCGCTGCGCGTCCGCTGGGCTCCATCGGGGCCTGGATTGGTTGACGTACTGCATCGTTCGCTTCTTTCAGACCGGCCATTCCAAGTTTCCAATCTTCAACATTTTGCATTTGCGACCTCGTCCCGTCTTTTTCCTGTCATCCTTCTTTTCCTCCTTTCTTCCCCTCATCATACAAACTCTCCCTATATCCCATCTCTCTCGCCGCGGGTCTGCGCATTCGATCAAGGGAAGCCGTCCACAAACCCACGACAGACAGCCAGTCAGCCAGTCCCGTCCCGCCCTCTCCAACTTTTGGCGACGCCGTTATTTTGGAGCATCCCCGCCATCCATAAATACATCATCGGTCCTCCCCGCCACGGTCCATCCCGCTCCTTATCATCAACCACCACCACCTCAACAACCACAACTGTCACAATGCCCGGTGTCGTCGAACCAACCGGCTCCGGCCGCTTGCTGCTCATCTCCAACCGTCTTCCCATCACCATCAAGCGCTCCGATGACGGCCAATACACTTTCTCCATGTCCTCTGGCGGCCTCGTCACTGGCTTGAGCGGCCTGGCCAAGACTACAAAGTTCCAATGGTACGGATGGCCGGGCTTGGAAGTTCCCGAGGCCGAAACCGCCAGCATGAAGCAGCGCCTGAAGGAGGAATACGACGCCATTCCTGTATTCATTGACGATGAGCTGGCTGATCGTCATTACAACGGTTTTGCGAGTAAGTGTAGCAGTAGCAGCTTGCGTCACTCTTTGTTATTCGCTTTTTTGTCTGACATCAGTGCCCCTCCACAGACTCCATCCTCTGGCCGCTTTTCCACTACCACCCCGGTGAGATCACGTTCGACGAGTCCGCCTGGGCTGCTTACCGCGAGGTCAACCGCTTGTTCGCAAAGGAGGTTATCAAGGATGTGCAGGACGGAGATATGATCTGGGTTCATGATTATCACATGATGCTGCTTCCCCAAATGCTGCGCGAGGAGATCGGCAACACCAAGAAGAACGTCAAGATTGGCTTCTTTCTTCACACCCCCTTCCCCAGCAGTGAAATCTACCGCATCCTGCCTGTCCGGGAAGCGCTTCTGTTGGGTATCCTCGACTGCGACCTGATTGGCTTCCACACATACGACTACGCAAGGCACTTCCTGAGCAGCTGTTCCAGAATTCTGTAAGTTGGCACAGTCGTCAATCCCGATGCGCCTGATCCCCCAAGCTTGGACTAACGTATCAACAGTCAAACCCCGACCACCCCTAACGGCGTCGACTATAATGGCAAATTCGTCACTGTTGGTGCCTTCCCCATCGGTATCGATCCCGAGAAGTTTGTCGAGGGCCTCAAGAAGGAGAATGTCCAGCAGCGTATCGCCGCACTCACACGCAAGTTCGAAGGCGTCAAGCTGATTGTTGGTGTCGACCGTCTCGATTACATCAAGGGCGTGCCACAAAAGCTACACGCACTCGAGGTCTTCCTTACTGAGCATCCCGAGTGGATCGGCAAGATCGTGCTAGTCCAGGTTGCCGTACCCAGTCGACAGGACGTCGAAGAATATCAGAACCTACGCGCCGTTGTTAACGAGCTTGTCGGCCGTATCAACGGCAAATTCGGCACGGTCGAGTTCATGCCCATCCACTTCCTCCACCAATCCGTCTCCTTCGATGAGCTCACTGCCCTCTATGCTGTCAGCGATGTTTGCTTGGTCAGCTCCACTCGTGATGGCATGAACCTCGTCTCTTACGAGTACATTGCCACTCAGCGTGAGCGCCACGGTGTCATGATCCTGTCCGAGTTCACTGGCGCAGCCCAAAGCTTGAACGGAAGTCTGATTGTCAACCCTTGGAACACGGAGGAGCTTGCGAATGCGATCCACGACGCCGTTACCATGAGCCCCGAGCAGCGCGAGGCCAACTATCGCAAGCTTGAACGCTATGTCTTCAAGTACACCAGCGCCTGGTGGGGCCAGAGCTTCGTTGCCGAGCTGACGAGGATAAGCGCAGAGGCTGATAAGAACGCCGATGCGCAAAAAGAGCAGCATCCCATCCGCGAGGGTATTGCCAACGCGGCCAATAAGGCTATTGAAGGTGTCACGGATGCTCTAAAGTCCACCAACCTTTCTGATAACCAAGAGTCGTGAGTGGATGCCGGGTTTTGGCAGCAAGAGTTGGGTTAATAGATGATTTTCTGGTTCGTCCTTTTAGTTTCTTCGCGACGAGTTGAACAGTGTTAGCGGGAACCGAAGAGGTTGCGGTTGTTAAACGGGTAACATTATGAGTAAACGGGAATTATGTTTTATGGAATGGCAACTTTTTATTGTCATTGTCGACTTGTTGTGGTGCCCGGCGAAGGGAGAAAGCCTTGGAATGATAAAAAATGACCAGTGAATAGATATAGCATGGAGCCAGGCGTTGATTTAAGAACGCGATTCCTTAGCAGTCCGCGTGTGCCATGTTGATATTTAGGCGGGTGAAAGCCGCTTGAAGTGAGTGATCCATGTTCTCATCGATAACGGCAGCCCGCCATCTACCTAGTTTCGAACCACCCATTGGATGGATCCGTATCCAGTTTATACCTCTAGGTGTCATCTAATTCAGGATCACCAGGACGTCAGCCAACTCTTCGGCTACACCCGCGCCATAAGGAAAGACCCCTGGGAAAACGCTCCTTTTCTGGTTTCGGCCGGTTTAGTTCCGCGCTGATCCGGCACCCATAAACATCTTACTATATCTCTCCCATATTAGTTGAATATCTGGATGCTTTCGTTGTGATTGGTCTGATCATGATATCGTCAATCCTTCGACTTGGTGTTTGTCGTTGCGATTATCATTTCATTAATCGATGACGTCATTCCTCCTAGCACTATACGGGGGTCGTTAAAGAGGTCCTGGGTTTAAGCCTATTTCGGACGTGCACCGCCTGACTCTAGCCACCGCACGGACAAACACCAATATTACTTGTAATTTCTGAGTCCCGTGCGCAATCGCGCTTAGCGCGCGAACATTGCGGGTAATGCGCGCTAAAGCTGCGGGTTAGTACCGGCCAATATGCGTATTGCGAGCTGGCATTATAGCAGTAATACCGGTATCGTTATATACAATGTAAAGTTGAGGTTGGGTTTTTGAAACTTTATATATAGTATAGGTATAGTTAGGAGAGTTTTACTTTAAAATTTTAAGTATATAAATATAATATTAAAAGATTTAATATTTAATATTATAATTTATTATATTCGAGTTTAGTTTCGTATAATAAGAATGTTGTTTAATGATTATAATAATTATAAAAGAATTCTCTTATTGAAATTACCGTCATTATATTACCCTCTTTTTTTTTATATATTAAAATTAATTTTATATATCCCAGTATTCTAATAGTGCGGGAAACCATCAGGGTAATTAAATTATATAAAAGTAAAAAAAGGTAAAATGATAGGTAAAAGTGCTTTTGAGTAGCGGAAATGCTACTAATAAATAATATTCTAACTATTTGTTATTTTACATATTCTCTATTTTGGTATTTATATTCTTTCCCTTATTAATATTATTTTTATTAGTATTACAATTATTAATAACCTTATTAGCTTTATTCTAAGTAACTTTATTTTAATTAACTTTATTCTAATTAATTTTATTCCAATTACATTTATCTTAATTAAATTTATTCTTGTTAAATTTATTTTTACTAAATTTATTTTCATTAGATTTACTCGTACTGTTTCCGCTACGCTCGCTATTATAGTCGTCATTGTTAGGAGATTTTCCTCCTATATTCTTATTATTATTAAAAATCGTACTAAATAAAGATATACCCGAAGTCTTATTCGAGAAAAAATAAATAGTAGCGGCCTAATAGTTAACTAATTAATATCCTGCATTTTAAAAGCATTTTTATTCAAATTTATCATATTAGTATTATAAGGTTGGAAGCTTCTTTTCATATTATATACATTTTAAATTATTTCTTTAATAGCTTTTTGTATTAATAAACTGAATCCGCTATATTTTCCGTAGTTTGTACTTAATATTTAAAGAATTCTAACTTTGCTTCCCTATATATTTTTTTCTTCGGTCTTTTTAATAATTAAAGTGTAGGGAGCGGTATTAAAAGTTTGCGGGAAAGTAGTGGGGCTAGGAGTTAAAGGGGTAATAGTAATATTATTATTTTTTTTTATATTCGCGTATTTTGTTGACGAAGCTTTGGCCTTATTTATAAAAAGCGTCGGTACGTTTTTTAAGCTTTAAAATACAATTTTTCTCCTATTAAGTTTTTAAGTTGGGAATAATATAATACGAGATTTAAGCGTATTAATATTTATTAAATAATAATTAAACTTTAAAAATTTAATTTTATACTTTTATATAAAGTAGTATAATTACCCTTCGTATATTCTTAATAAGTATTTCCCGTACCCTTTGGGTTGAAGTATTTTTAGGTATTACCAGTTTTATTATTAATAATTTTATTAATATAAATGTTATGAAGTAAGCTCTTCTTTATACCAGGCTCTTTCGTCGGCTTTTTATTCGGGGTAGGCGTGTCCTTTATTTTTATTTCCGGTCCCTTATTATTTTTTTACTATATATTAGCTTTTAGAAAGTAGTAGGAAAGTAGGGTAATTATTTTACGCGAACCTTCTTTAGAGTTCTCTTTTTTTTATTTTCGTTTGCTTTTTTATTGCTAATGCGCGTATTAGAGGGTATTTTAGTAAGTTTGAATTATATGCTAAATAATTATAAAGTTTATATTGATTACTATTTAGATTCGTTTAATAAGAAAGTATAAGTATTTATAGTAGTGGGAAAGATGCGTAATATAATAGAATTTACTATATATATATAAATAACGTTAATAGAAGTTAAGAAAGCGATGGGTATATAAATAGTTGTAAAATTGTAAAAGGAAAGAAGAAAGAAGGGGAAGAGGATGCGATAAAGAAAGGTAGAGAGGGGTAGGGATTTCCTAATTAGGGATATCTATTTAAATAAATTTATTTTAAATATATTATATAGATTTTTAAATAGAAGGTATAGATAGAAGGTATAAATGAAAAGTATAAATAGAAGGTATAGACGAATTTATTATATTATTAATTATTATTTCGAATTTAGAATATTTAAATATTTTTTATTTTATTATTTATACGAAATATTAAAACGGGGTAGTAGTTCGTTAATAACCTATAAGTATTTTGAATATTCTTTTAAATATATAATTATATATTACAATATAAATCATAAAAATTTATAAAATAGTTAAATAAGGTATAATAAATATATATTTAATATTTTTATTAAATTTTATGTAAGTATAGTATTTAAGGATTAATTATAAGCGACTATAATTAATAATTACTAATAGCGTATATAAAAGTATAGCTTTTAGTACGGGGTTATAATTATACTATTTATTATACTACGTTATAAAATATTTTACTAGTTGCTTATTTTTAAAGGGTATTACCTTAGAAAAACGTTTAAAAATTTTAAATTTGTATTACTTTAAATATATATTTAAAAGGTATTTTTTTCGTAGCTTATAAATATTTAATAATAGCCTTATATAATTAAATATATTAACGAAAGAAGATATTAAGAATAAGATTTCTTCTTGAGAAATAAAAAAAGAAGACTTATATAGGTATTAAGGATTTTAAAAATTAGGAAAAAGAAATTTAAAGAATTATTAAGGAAATCGAATTAGAAAAGAAGAATTTAGAATTAGAAATTAAGTACTAATATTAAAGTAGCGAATTAATAGGTTATATTTTATGTATATATTCGTAAAAAAAGTATTAGGGATTTTAAAAATTAGGAAAAAGAAACCCGGATAATTATTAAAAAGATCAAATTAAAAAAAAAAAATTTAGAATTAAAAGTTAAATATTAACGTTAAAGTAGCGAAGTAGTAGGTCATCTTCCTATTTTACTCTATATTATTCCTAAAATTTAACTTATATATTATTTAATAATTGGATCAATTCCTTTATTTTCATAGCGATAATAACGTTAATACTATTTCGAATTATAAAGTAGAGGTTATTTAATGTCCGGTCTAATTTATTTAAATTACTATTATTAATTTTTATAAAATTTAGAATCTTTTATAAATTTGTATTTAATTACTTATTAACTTCTTAAAAATTTAATTTATACTTTTAGAGTGTATTAATAATATAATTAAAAGTACTTTTAAATAGTGTATGAATTTCTTTATAAATTTCGAATTTATTTTTAGTTTAAAGATTAATTAGTTAAATAAAATGAGTAGGTTATAATGAATTAAAAGAGGGGTAATAGTATTAAATATAAATATAAAGTAGTTACTAAGTAGCGAATTAGCGGTATTTATATTATAGTATACTTATAAGGCGCTTATTAATACTTATTAGGTTATTTTCAAAGTTTTAAAGTTTCGGGTTTTATAATTTAAAAAAATTGTTTTCTTTAGGCAGTGGTCGTTCGGGTATAAAGATAGTATTCGGCTCCTTATCTTCTATCCTATTATTAAAAAAAATAAAATATTAGCGAATTAGTAGTTAAAAAGATGCGGGATAAATTTTATTTATTAAGTTATTTTTTTAATAATAGTATTTCCTAATAAAGTATATAAGTATATTTAAACTTAGAGGGTTACTATTTACGCCGTTATTTTTTAATAGTATAATATTATTAGAAAATGAGAGTTTGTATATAGATTAGTAATTTATTAAACCCAAATTCCGGAAAAGCTAATATAAGCGATCCCTAATAGAATTTTGAGCGGGATTATTATTTATTAATATAATGAAAGTAATTATATATATTATTAATAATTATATAGAAAGTACCGGTTAAATTATATAATATTTTTATTTTCTATTTTAAAATAGCGTTAATAGTTTTTAAATAAGTATATTAAGATTTAATTATATTTATAATATTAATTTATAAAAGTAGCGGGACTGTATATTTAAATTAGTACGCTTAATATTTGGTATAATTTTGTTAGTTTTTGCAGAGATATTTAGTTTACATTAGGTTAGTATGAATAATAACTTTATTAATAAATTAGAAGTAATTTTCTTTTATTAATTGGTTATATAAAGTTGTAGTTATAGTTCGTAAGGTACGGGTATTATTTTGGAAGTGCTTGTAAAACGTAATTTAAAAATATTTTTTGTATAATAGATGTTGGATTGCATTTACCCCGCGGTAGATAATATTGAAGGTAAATTATATATTTTTTTTATTCTATTATTAAATCGTTTATAACTATATATTTTAAAACCTAGCCCTATAAATTACTATATTATTCGATTAATATTTTTAAATATTTTTTAATAATTTTACTAATTTGATTAAACGTAAAGAAAAAAATAATACGAAATTACAATCCGTAATTATTCCGTACTATAATTATAAATAAGAAAAAGGTAAAATAGGTTGTATTATATATTGAATTTATAATTATAATTACGTTAGATTCTTATAAGATTTCTACATAGTTTTTATTTATAAAGATTAGTTTAATAATAGGTTTATTCTTTTTTTTTTCGTTTTTAGGTTAAATTTAGGGAGGAAAATATATTTAATTTTCTAATTATTAAGATTATTAAGCTCTTAAAAATATTTTTCGTATTCTATTATAGGGAGATTTACTTTATTAATAATACGCGGTTTTTTCTTTAATTTGATATATAGGGACCTTATAATATTAGCGAACTTTTAAGTAGTAAAATAATAACCCTTGTAGTAATTTATCCGCTTTCTATAAGCGGGATAGTCGTATTTAAAGACTATTTTTTCTATTATTATAATAAGGTAATTTATTGAAAGGAGAAACGTAATATACTTTTTTATAGCTATTAATATATTATTTTAATTATAAAATTTTATAATATAATTATATAGTTCGAAAATAGTAATTTTATAATTATTATTATATATTACCTATTTAAAGCGTATAGGATAACGGTTTTTTAAATAGCGGATATTTTTAAACGTTTTTTTAATCCCGCTACTTAATTATTTACCGTCTTTATATATACGGTAGCGGTATTATAATTTTTCCGTATACTCTTTTAACCCCCTTTTTAACGTTTAGGTTTCTCTTTTAATATAAATATATAAAACCTAATATTAATTATATTTTTATTTAGTAATTAGTATCATGAACGTTCTTTTTTCCTAATAACGCTGACGGATTTTTATAATTTTTATAAGAATATAAAGATTATCATTCAGTTACTTTATAATTGTTAGAATTAATTTAAGGGGTTCGCGTTCTATTTTCTACGGCGGTTACTTTAATAATTAGTTTTATTATTTACAATAGAAGGAGGCGAGGAAAGTGCTTAAAAGGAATTAGGTAGTAGTAGGTCTTCGTTTTTTATATATTTAGGGCGTACGGGTTCGTTAAATATTTTAAAAGTAAATTAATTAAGTATATTGGAAGTAGGACTAAGCGTAGTATCGTCGGCAATTACTTCTATAAATAGTTGGTTAAAATGAACTTTATTAATTAAAATTAAGAAATTTATTGTCCTACTTTCCTATAGTAGGATTATATTGGGCCGGTAATTAATATACGAGTAAAGAATTATGGTATATAGTAGCGAGTAGCTTATTTATTATTAATATATAGATAGGTATATATATTAGTAATTAATATAGGGTTGTGCTTTGATAACATTGTATAGTATATAATAGGAAACGTAGTGAATAATAATATTTATTATGGTCGTGGTTGCGCGAAATTTAGGGAGCTAGTAGTAACCACGGGGAAATTGCGGGAATATAGCGCAAGCGAAGTATAATAGTATAAATATTGTTAGTGGGCGCTTAGTGTGATTTTCTAAGTTTTGCGCAAAAGTAACTTTTGTGGCTAGTGCTGACCCCTGTAGGCCAGAAACCTAGGACCTCGATAATGCTCCCCACTACACCTTTCGAACAATCCCCAAAGTCCAAACAAACATTTTCCACTATGGGTGTTTCGCTCATCGCATCAACGGTGAAAGACAACGGTCCAGGCCCGCGCATCCTTACCATCTGACCCTATACATCGCACGCGCAAATCACAATGCCCTCAGACGACCTCAAGGATAAGAACAGCGAGCCCATCCATGTGGGTGACCACGTCTTTACTCACTCCCACGGTGGAAACCGTGGAAGACACGAAGGTGAGGTGGAAAAGATCGTGATCAGTAAGGAGGAGGCTGAGAGGGAAGGGGTGCAACATCCGCCTAAGGTAGGTATTTTCAACTCCAAAATGACATTTCGGTACCTCGCAGAGTGTTGACGCAAAAAAACACAATACTCAGGTTCTCTTTACAGATCAGCACGGTCATCATGTGGAACATAACCCGGAGGTGTTGCAGCATGGGGAGTATAGGAAGTGACGGATGCTTCGACTTGGAGGAGTGCATAATAAGAGAGTATGGTGTTTGCGGCTGATAGTTACAGTTTATGAGAGACGTTGGTGCTCGTTGGACGCTGGTGATAATCGCTGTCACGAAGCGGAGAGACTTGGTGTTGCTGGCCGACATTGATGAGGTCATTATTCTAGTAGTCTACTGGATCTGCGAGTCAGTTCTTAGATGGGACACATGGAAGAATTTAACATCCATTGGTCCGATGGTGTAGTTGGTTATCACGTCAGTCTAACACACTGAAGGTCCCCAGATCGAGCCTGGGTCGGATCACATTTTTTTAAGAGATCTTTTTTTTTTCGTCATTTTTTGTCGAACCACACACTCTACTCTTCCTCCCGTTCTCTAATTTTTGTGTCCCCATTTTCCCCCTGCTTTATAAGAAAACAAAAGCAGCACCAAGCAGTTCTGCAGTTATACCAACAGCCCTGCATAGTCATGACACCTAAGAAGGCAACCTCAAATGAACCGCCATCCGGTTATCAGCCACATTCGACAGTTGCCCGCCCGTGAACTGCCCACTGGTGCACTGATCCATGATCTTGCCCGCCGTCTCGGCCACCTTCTGGCACGTGGTCGACACGTACGCGACGGGTCCCGCGACGCCCACCACCTGCGCGCGGCCGTGGGTCCAGAAGACGGCCACGGCGTTGGCGACGCAGGCTTGCGAGCCGAGGGAGGCCAGTGTGTTGATGCAGATTATTGCGTCGGGGACCTAGTAGGGCAAGTCAGTCAGTCAGTCAGTCGGGAGCGGCTAGGGGCTGGGTTGTGGGTTTTGGTGTGGAAACGAGATGGGTGCGGGATGAGGAGGAGCGGGGTGCGGAAGGGGATGGTAGGGGATGGACGTACATAGGCCTGATCAGCCATTCCCACACAAGAAGCCGCTCTCTTTGACAGAGCCTCGGACGAAGTGCCGTTGGTCGAGGCAGTCCATGCCTCGATAGCCTGCTCGGGAGATAGAGCTGTGTCGGGGTTGGCGATGATGGAGTCGACCCATTTCTCGAAGGAGAAGACCTCACGGATTTCGAGGGCCTCGGAGACGGTTGGGGCCGCTGCTGCGAGGGGCAGGGCGAGGGCCAGGGAGGCGAGAGTGAGGAAGCGGTAGGTGATCATTGTGAGAGTGGTAAGAGGGTGAAGACTGGGTGAAATGGGTGAGTGATGTTTGGCTATTTCTTCCTGACTGAGTTGAGGATGTCAAGGCATCTTTATACGTCTTTCAAGTTGGGATATTCAACGTCCGGTTGTTGCCTGGTGCAACCACGGGTATGAAGTTGCCGTCTTTCATGGAGTCCGACATCATTTGTTGAAGTTCCGATGCCAATGCTACTGGTGAGCATCAAATTTGCTGAGCCGCATGGGGAGCCTCAAAAGCATTCCAATGCAATATCGGTAAGTCTATGAATGGTCCATGAGACCCTTAATGGTGTCTACGAAGGATTGCGGCTAAACTACCGCTTAAAGTGTAAGCTACGCTGTGAGGTAATGGTCTTGGTTGAGTGCACCGGTGGAAGGATTGTTTCCGAGCCTCAACTCGGACTTCTGAGAGAATTAAACCAAAGCAAGCATTGAACACTATGCCGTGGTCCGACAATCCAATATTCCAATTAGATCAGCATACTCAAGAAGACTAGGGTCTCGGCCTTAGAAGGTAGCGGTCAAGATCATTTTATTAGGAGACTATGGTAGCATCTCATGAGGGTAACTCGGATCCATGCCCCTGAAGTCTCATAGTGTCTCGGACTTCAATGGAGAAAGTCGTTGTCTGTTATTGGATCCAGCACATGGAAAAGTCTTCAGAGACTTGACTGTGATGACAACATTTTTCCAGCTGCTAAGGTAGTGTTTGTATCTCAAGTCGCATTAAGTGTTTTTCGTCCCTTCTCTCTAAAGTCCATGAAGAACCGTCGTGTCATGACATTATAATATCTAACTCGAATACCTTCATCAGTCATAACTTCATAAACCAGATGCATGCCCGTACCCATGCCCCATAACGTAACTGCGCCTTCATTCATCACCATTTCCCCTCCACCCAACCTAATACCTCAAGTCCCTCCTCAAATCCTTCCTCGGCCCATTAAGCATCCGATTAATCACCAACCCGCCCAACGCACTCCCAATCTTCCCCTTCTTATCCCCCCTCCCATCCTGCCTATGATCCGTCGCCACTCCCACCGCCGCCGCCGCCATCGCCGCCGTCAACACCCTCGACCCCTTCCTGCCCGTCCACGGGCCGGGCTCCTTGCGCACCCTGACGGCCTCGATGGCAGCGGCGTCGAGAGCAGCATCAATGCTCCGCGCCCATCGGCTCTTGGAACGTGGGTCACGGCTGTTTCCTGTGCTTCGATGGCTGCTTCGCCCACGCTGCCTGCTTTCGTACCGCTCGGGAGAGTAGGAGTAGGAGCGTTGACGGTTTAGACTGGCTCGAGGCGGGTAGCGGGAGGAATGGGTACCACTACCGCGATCGCGGTCGGGGGAGTGGTGTCGTGATCGGGAGGAACGTTTCTTGTCGTGGGTGTAGTTGGTGCTGTAGTCGGTGTCGTAGTCGGAGTCGTCCCCTGCCCCATCACGATAGCAGCCAGATGACCTGGTTCTTGCTGAATCTTTATCTTTGTTGAGGCCGAGGTTGCCAAATGTGGAACTGAGTCTGTCCAGGGCTCGACGGCTTATGGAGCGGTGGCGCTTGGGAGGTGCTGTTGCTGACCGGGAGGGACGGTCGTAGTCGGAGTAGTCTGAGTAGTCGTCATCGTCTTGGTAACGGTCTCTGTTGGAGCCTCGTCCTCGCCCGCGGCGTTCTAACATTTTGTAATTGGTGTTTGGTGATGGAGACCTTGGTGTTTTAGTTTGGGCTGGGGTTGAGGGTTCAATGTTGTCTTTGTCGTCAACCGGAGTAACCAACTTTGTGTCGCAGTAGTGATCAATAGTGAAGGAAGAAAGGATGAACTAGTGCCAGGGGTCTTGCTTCGGTTATCAAACTCCTCAACGAGGGGTTGCTCCTTCATACCGGTAACTCGAGCTGGAATCGCCACATCATCTGCAGGTTGATCGGAAACAAGTTCACTTGAACACAACCATCCACACACTCAGCCCTAACGTCATACCGAACACACCACGCTGGTAGGTTACATTGGGATGTCTTGGCCAGACCCTCAACGCATAGGATTGGCTGAACTGAACTCGGCACGTTGATCCGAGACGATGAACATTTCAGTGCATGGAAGTTTCCCCCAGTCTTTGCAAGATATATAGAGAGCTATGCCCAGTCTTCCAGATCAGGTTGTTGACCAAAAGACCGAGCTGTGTTCGATGCTGCTCGCATCACTGGAGTGCTTGGTGCTTGGGGACAAGTGACACTCCGGCGGTATCTGTAAAGAGGCAGCAACTCAGCGAGCACCAACTGGGCGGCTCAGTGTTTAATGCTGACGCATACAAAATCAGAAACGTCGGACCACCTATGAACACGCTGCTTCAACAAAAATTTGAGATTCGAGGTAAGGAGGCTTGGAGGGCTAGCGTGAAGTCGACGCCGTTGAGGTCCTGAACCCCTGAACATCACCGTTAACCCTAACCCGATTGATTGCAACATGACGTCAGTGCAGCAGTTGAAGATCAAGTGCCGACCGACGATAGGGACGATAAGACTGCCAATCAAGTCCCAACTTGACGCTAAGTTTTCCCTTGGATGCTGCCTCATAACGTCACCAACCAAGTCTCAACTCTGTAGGGCCATCACTAGACTGATCACTGAACCAGAATGAGCACCACCACTTGAGCCTAAAGCAAGCCACCAAAAGTGGCTGAGACCAGGTGGGATTACTTGCATTTTATGGCCGGCGATCCATGTGGTGATGTTATCATGACGCTCCACGATGTTCCTGACGAGGAACCTAGCACACTTCCCCTGCCGTGTCTGCTTCTGATGATGCTCCTTTTTGCTTCTATAACTTGACTCAGATTCGCCTCGTGAGACTGTTGAATCTTCATCGCCTCTTCATCACTCGCTTTCCATCCACACACCGGTCATCTGGGGAAAAGGGTGCTTTTGAAGCACACCATCGGCCACTTACAGCCCTAGCAGGGGACCGTGATCGACACCACTTGGTGTTTGCGCCCATACAATCCCATTGCCACTTGACAAGAGACTCAACCGGCCAAATCTCCTCTTTCCAATCATCGGAATAGCCCCCAGACGACAAGCAATCCCACACAGTCAGAATCCAGAAGAAAGCACTTTCGAAATGGCCCCAACAAAAACATTAGCCTCATTGGCCAGCCTGTTCATCCGCCAGGACCCACCCACGGCCACCGTCACCGTGGTGCAACAAGCCGACGACGGCAACGGCAACGGCGGTGGAAATGACCATCTCAGCACCGGTGCCATCGTCGGCATCGTGATCGGAGTCATTGTCGGTCTCATCCTGCTCTGGTGGATCTTCAAGTCGCTGTCCCGCGACAAGAACTCGAGGATGGCACCGGCTCCGGACCGCCAAGCCTACGACCCCGACATGCCGCCCGCTGCCATGTACCGGTCTCGATCTTCCAGGTCACGCTCGGCGCACCGCTCACGCTCGCGCGGCCACCATCACCACCATCACAGACACTCGTCGAGGTCGAGGTCGAGACCGGTGGTGTATGACGATAAGATGTATGTGGCTACGCCGGTACAACCGGCGGCTGTGTACACGTACCCTGATCGGAGGAGTCGGTCGAGGTCGAGGTCGAGATACTAGGTTTCTTAATCCAGAGGTTGATCAGGGGAAAAGAGTGTGATGGATGAAAGGTGGCCGGGTCGAAAACCTGGGGCCACATATGAATGGCTCTGCCTCCCTGCCGAAGAAATGATCTTGATGGGAAGACGATATTGATGAAGTTATGAATGATGATGACCACCGCCAAACCACAGCGACGGAGACTGCTACAGTCACGCAACGACATGATGATGATGGTAATGCAGCGAGAGACGAAGCTGGACTGTACTATTCTTAGTATTACTATTTCCCTAATGTATAATAGAAACATGATACCAATCAACGACTTACACATGCGCATCTGACCTTTACTCATGTTTTTCTTGTGAAACTGGGTGAGATTGGTTGTTGTTGAGGGGGAGGTGCACTAAGAGTAAATGCAGTGGATGAGGGCCACTGAAAGTTCACCGGCCAGAGATGAGGCGCATCTGCGAATGACTTCCTTTTTGCTCCTTCAATTCCTCCTCTTCAAGTCGGTTCGGTTCTTCCCCCCATACGGAATCGTCTGGTACGTCATTGTCTCTGCGCGGCACGATCCAAGTAAAGAGTATGTGAATTCAGATTTCAGGACCGCGGCTTTGTGAGGAATGAATGGAGTTGTAAGTGCCAGCTGTGCAGCGCAGATTGGTGAGACGTGATCGCTGGATTTGGATGAGGTTGTTCACTGTTTCGTCCGCTGTCATCGCGGGCCCCGGCCTGCTTTTTCGACCGTGGCCCGAGCCCTTGCCTGCCGCGGCCGCATAACATCCTGACCAATCACCATCGTTTGCGCTCGCTGTACATAGCGCCCGGCCCGCAACAGCGCCAGCGAACGCACAACAACAGGGAGTCAACAGTGCAGTTCCGTTCAAGTTCGTCTCTTCAACCTCCGTTCGTCCCAGAATGTTTGAGTCGGTGGAACAAGTCAACGCCAACCCGCGAACCTTATCGAACGGAATGAAAATGAAAAACTCACCATGTTCCGCCGGGCTCTACAATGATCGTCGATGTCTTCGACGTGGTGTTCAAGTTCGGACAAGGTAGCCATAACGGGAGCAACCGCGCTTATGATGGCCGGCGCGCTTACTCGCAGACGACCTCATGGCGAAGAACTCCGGGCGCTTACGGACCCTTCCCGGACCATCGCCTTGGGTTTCCAGTCGGCACATTCTTCAATTGACCCGGTTTGAATAATTACTTACTTTGAGTACAGTGTAGCTTTACACTTTCGAACTCGGACACCTTCCCGAGCGCTAACTGTTATCAACAACCCCGGTTGGTCTGGAAATGTCAAATACATATAGGAAGCTAAAGCCTCACATAGCCAGTTAATATATCCAATGCCTATTTACAAACCTCGAACGCAGTTCGGCTCACTATAGCCTTCAAGATGTGCACCTTCTGTTACACCCCCTACATCGGATGCCCCAAAGGACGACGACACTACTACCTCCAATGGTTGAAATGCAAAACTGCCATCAAGAACGGCCACAGCTACTGTCCCATCGGCGAATCTACCGAGGTTAGAGAACTCCAGAAGCTGTCTGGGAACGTTCTTGCTTGCCCATTCCATACGCACATCGCCATACAGCAGATTGAGTTTGAGTTCCGCCAACGAGACGAAGTTCCAAGCCCGATAGAATCTTCCGAGCCTTCTTCTCCCACCACATCCAACACAACTTGTGTAGCTTCTGAGAACGAATCCGAGGTTGAGGTCAACCACGCAAGTCAGAAGTCCTTGTACAGACCTTCTAGCACCGCAGTTTACCTCGACCTAAGGTTTCCCAACTCCGGTCCCATCAAGCGGCACAAGTCAGCATCACCTCTGAAGACAGAAACCAGAAAAACACATCGAAGCACGGGCGGGAGCCTAGACAGTCGCAGTGAACCCAACAAAAGCATTACCTGCGACCAATCTCCTCCCAGCAGCAGCAAGAGACGTCCGCTCATCAGCCCAGGCCTCCCAGCTAGCCCGGCTGCATACCGTCAAAGTCGGAGTCGAAGTCGAAGCCAACCCCCGTTACAGCCACACGCCAAACCCACCTTGAAGGCACTCAAAACCGGGCTTGATACGAGCACTAAAACCCTGGGGGACGCCAACGAGTTCTCAAAACCAGCCCACTACCCACTGGCACCCAGCCCTCCTCCACCCGAAATCATCACGACATTACCGACCCCAGTTGACCAGGTCAAGCCATCCAACCCCGACCTCTTGACTCGCCGCCTGGGGCCCTCGACGGCACTTACCATATCGATTACCAAAGCCCCAAAGCTTACCATTCAAAAAATCACATCTTCCAAGTCCGAGCCAGAGCTTAAGTCAACATCCAAAGGTCCCGAATCAAGTAAATCCACCACCACCACCACTCCCCACACATTCGATTCCTTCCTCACTCCCTCCGGTACTCTCCAGACCGACGCTCACTCTACCCCCACTCCCACCTCCACCGCGGGCAACACCACCAAGAGCAGTAGCAGCAGCAACCTCTTCACCCGTCTAAAAGACAATACCACAACAACACTCCATCATCCCGCTCTGAGTCGTACACTCAGCGCCAGCACCAGCACCAACCGCCGCCGTCAAGCACCAGCCACAGACCCAAGGAACATCGCGCCATGGGATCAGGTGCTTTTACCGGCCTCTATCTCCAAGCCTGTCAACCTTGAAGTCGGAGAGAATAGCTCTACCAATATCAAGAAGCCAACCACAGTGCTAGATGGCACCAACCGCGCTGGTTCGGAAAAAACAAACGCAATCGACGGTCACCTTCTCCAAGGGAGGTTAGGGGGGCAAGGTCCGAGGACGGCGCCGTTGCCAGCCGAGATGGAGGTCATGATGTCGAGATTGGAATCAGTCGGAGTTGGTGTTGGACTTGGGATTGGATTGGATGGAGTTATCTTGAGTGTTGATGATGAGGTAAATCCTATAGCGGGACAACACAAGAGGAGTGGTTCGGCTACTTCATTGAGGGGGAGAATGGGGCTGGGGCTGGGGCTGGGCTTGAAGAAGAGGGGGGGCGAATGTTGTTGATCGGATGGATGGCTGTGCATTGATTGCATTTGGGGCTTCCTCGGGGTTTTCCTGAATGGCAACTGGGCCGACTCGTTACTGATTGGCGAATCGGGGCTTGGCTTCCATTGGGATGGGGGGCAATTGACTGTGTAACAGAAAATCTGAGACGAATGCATACATGCCTATTCGAGTAAATGATCGTTCCAAATTTGCCGTAAGCCTATCCTTTTCTTACTGGACCATGGGATGGCACAATGAGGAACGAAATGAGTATATAGGTAACGAGTGGTACTCCAACACTCGCTGCCTCGACCTTCTTTCTTTCTCTCTTTTACTTGGTCACCGATTCCCTCTTTTGATCTTTATTCATCCCTGAGTCGCCTTCTTTTCAGCTGCTACCTTGGCAGCATGTAAAGAAGGTCTTAGAATATCGGCAGCATGTAAAGAAGCGCTTAGAATATCGGCAGAAGGGGTGGGGGGGTGGGAGGGGTTGCTCTGACAGGCGGCGGTTTGGGCAGAGGTCGAAAAGAGAATTGAAAGCGAAAGACCACTCACTGGATTCGTCACCTCCCGTCTCTTCGAGAAGTTCAATTATGGCATACGAAACCTGGCCTTCGCATTCTGCCACACTCGTTTCCCAGCAAGACAACGAACGGCACAACCCTCCTCCACCTCCCATACCGTTCGTTTTCCAACCTGCCAACATGAAACACCCAACTTCAAAGCAAAAAAAAACATGTTACAGATAGCCAGCAAGCTGGTGTCTTTCTTCAGCTTGGGCAACACTACTACAACGATGAGAAACTTGACAAGCCGAACTCCAGCACCCAACAACCCATTCATGCCTCGGTGAACTGCAGTCACTACCACCCTATCAACCACTGCGATATATGATACCTAGAGGCAGCAGCCGCACTCGCATTTCGAATGTTATCCGCGGCAGCAACATACTCTCTGCTGGGGTCACATTTGCCGGGAATGAATGGATGGTTCACCACTCTTCTGGAGTTTTTGACCTCTTACGGTATTGGGTTTGTTTTGGGAGTCTTTAGCTCCAATAGTTAGGGTCAATTGCTTTCTCTTCTCTGGAGGATCACTTCAGTCATTGTAGCCCAGGTAATCACAAGGCCACACACAAGCTGGATGGATGGATGTCTGACATCAGAAGAGCGGACTATGCAGCTGCAATATCGAAAGCAATCCAGAGTTGTCTCAAGGATGCGAATAATTCATTCACTACCTCCTTTCATCAGCATACCTTAACCATAGCAATCACAACCCTCCTTCCCAACATTCTCTCTCTCGGGCTATCTAGGTATATTTTCTCTCCTTTTTGACCTCTGACGTCTGAACCTCCAACCTCTTCCCATTCGCCCACTCATGAACAGTGTCTATAAAACCGAAATCCGACAAAAACAAACTGGGTATAACTTCATCGCCTGACACCTCACCGACCTCACTGTCCTCCCTGTCCGCACGACTTCACCACTTCACAACTTCACCATCACTCCTTATCCTTCCCCTCCAATCCCCTCAAACCCCCTCAAACGCTCTCAAACCCTCAACTAGTCAAGCTAGTTCAACCCCCAGCTCAATACCCAGCGTGACTAGTCCCCTGACCATCAACCCTCGGATCCAGTTTATTTCAACAAATCACTCCCATGCGGTGGTCCGGCCGTATTTGATCCCGGGCCCGGTAAGTTTGCCGTTGTGTTCGAACTGCCACCCACGTCGTGTACGTGATGTCCCGAGCCAAAGCCAGAGCCAGAGCCAGCTGTCGTCGCATGCCCCTGTTGTGGCAGATGTTGGTTATTATGGTGCGCCCCCACCGCACCGAGCCCGTGTCCAGTCCCTGCGGCGGTGACGGTAGAAGCGTTGGTAGCCACGTCTACTCCGTGATGAAACCCGTGACGGTGCGGGTGACGCTGCGGAGGAACTGGAACGTCGCTATTCGGATTATCCATCCGGTTGTTGTGGTTGGGGTCGTCGACGTGCGAGTCGAGAGTAGTGTTGGCTAGGCGAGAGGAGTGTGTTGGGCCGTAGTAACCACCACCCTCGGGCACCGCATCGTGTTGCTGATGTTGTTGGTTGTAGGCATGATGGGATCCGGTGGTGGTGGTGGAAGAACCAGCGCCGCCGCGCATACTTGGGCCCATGCCAGTGTGTTGGTGGTGATGGGAACCTGGTTCGTGAGGACCGTGTCCGTAGGTACCCTCAGCGGTGGCCATGGCGGCGACGGGCTGATGATCCATGGTGCTGTCCACTCGGGGATCGAGCTTGTTGAGGATGTCGTGCTTGTGGAAGCCGGCTGTGGAGGGTGCTGGGCCAGAGGCGGGATGTTCGCCAAAGGTTTGGTTGGGCTTCATGGTGGCGGCCGAGTGGTTGGTTGTCTGGTCGGCGCTGGCGCGACGAGTTGCTCGCTCGGTTGAGGAGAACATGTTGTTGTCTGGTATAAATGTTGGGAGACTATACTAGGTTGTTCTTGGTGTAGTTAGTATAGGGTTATAGTTGTTAACGTGTATAGGGAAGCAAGGGAGAATCGTGTGAAAGTTGGTGTTGTTGGTGATGTGATGAATTGCCATCAGATGTTCTTCCAGACATCAATGTTATATACCACGTCAGTTCACAAAGCCCACAATCAGTCATTCTTGCCTTTTCTTCCACAACATTTGCCCCAAAGAGGAAGAAACCTGTTGAGCCCGCTTGCCTATGGTGATCTCATTCTACCCGTACCCACGTCACGTTTAGTTGGCAGCGTTCAGAAGCGTGGACTTATTTTACCAGGAGCTGCGGCGGAACTTGTCCGGAGAATTCATGTCCAAACTTGGGCCAGGGCGGGAGCGAATGATCTCATCCCGTTGTGTCACCTGCCCGAACAACGCCACATCTAGATCGCGGGAAGGGATACCGGTAAAGGTAAATTGGAAATGACGACAGAGCACTCGCAGGAGCACACACTGGACGGCCTCCTCACTTACGTCGATCGTTTTGGGGTGCTGATATCGATACACATCTCCAAGGAGTCATGAGTGGTAAACAAGTAGACAGACATAGATCTTGCTACATACCTAGCTACTGAATGAAACCCTACAGCTCATTCCAATCCATCACAAAAACCTCCAGAAGCCGCTCAGACAAAACATAAACCAGCTCGAAACCATAAACTCCTGGGCATCATCAGAGTCCCCATCATAATCGTGTCGTTAAGTAGGCAGCTCTCCACCTATTCATCCATTGAATGTACCGTAGAAAAAAAAAGAAGTCATCGATAATCATTGCAAACCCTCCATCTCAAATACCGTTTAGTACGGCGAGTTGACGATGTCTTCCCTCCTCAGCCTCTGAACAGCCGGCGTCCGAGGACCACCGACTCTGTTACCCGAACCTCCCCTCGCGGCGTTGAGGAAATCGCCGGCAATGCTCTCTCTTGTCGGCCTCTTGAGACGAGTGTGATCAACCATGTTGACCTCGTGTGGAAGTGCGACAATCACATTCTTGTCTGTACCGAACTTGAAGTCGTCGGCCTTGACATCGTCCGTATATCGCTTGATGAGATACGGTGTCTTCCTGCCGGTGAGCACCTTCTTAAGGTTCCATTCAATGATATACGGACCAGTGGCGGTAATGATGCTGGTCTCCTCAGTTCCGGTACCCGTGTTGAACTTGGCAGGCGTGAAGTTAACAGGCTTGCCAGTCTCATGGGTGAACTGGGCCACATGCTCGGGAGTCAGAGCAAGACGGCGTGGCTGAGGCTTCGAGTCGGCAGCAAAGGACTTCTCGAATCCAAGCTTGCCATCATTCTTACCTCCCCTTTGCAGGGCGTCGACCAGCAGGAGGTAGTTGCGGCACGTGGCAAGGACCCAGCGACCGTCGGCAGAAACATCGAGACCGAGAATGGGCTCACCAAGAGCGGGGATGTGGGTCTTGGCGTTGATACCGAGGCGGTCAAACAGACGAATGTCACCCTTGTTGGATGCCACGGCGATATAACCCTTCTCGGTAGTCGCAAGGGCAGAGAAGTCGTTCTTGCTGGCGTACTGCTTCAGCTGGCTGTCGACAAGCTTGGTTCCGGAAACACGAGGATCGATACGGTAGAGCGCATTTCGGCTAATACCCAAGAAGGTAGGTTCGTGGGTCATCTGGGCGAATTTGTTTTCGGGTGCAAAGGTAACAACGGGGATGTCGTCATGAACCTTCCACTCGTCGACAACCTTGCCGTACTCGAGATCCATGCGATACAGCTTGTTCGGGTCACCATCTTTTTGGAGGACAAGGTTCCGATCCTCGTTGTGGAGCATGACCTTCGTAGGCGAGAAGAGCTCGCCCTTTGGCGTCTCGACCTTGGAGATGTTTGTGCTGAATTCGAGATGGTTGCTGGGCGTATGCTTGAAGACACCAATCTTGGAGCCGCGGACAACAAACGACCGATCGTGCTTGTAACCAACAGCGATCGACTTGTTGGTGTCGGTGTCCTTGGGCTTGTATTCAACATCATCATCCTCCTCGTCGGTGTCGTAGTGTTCGCTTTGGGGACCACCATCCTCGGCATCCTCAAACTCCTCCTCTTCTTCCTCCTCCTCCTCAGGATGCTGGTCCTCAAGAACCAGGTCGTTGAACGCATCGAGAACATAGTTCTGTTCGGTCTCCTTGATCTTGGCCCATTTCATCTCATTCTGCTGTTCCCAGAGAGCAGACGTCAAACCCTCTTGGAATCGGTCGAGGGTGGGCTGGTCCTTGAAGCGCAGTAGCCACGAATACGCTGAGCCATCGTCCGTGAACTGGTTGAAGATGAAAGAGAGATATTCGGGGTTGAAGACTGGGTTGATCTCCGAGCTAATGGGAATGCCGAGCCACTCGCGGTCGGGAGTCGAGACTTGCAACCAGTACTTCCAGTTGCCAATTTCGGAGACTGTTGCTGTCACCGAGTCGGCCTGGAGGACGAATGCTCCCGAGGGAAAATCGTAGAAGTGAAGCTCGCCCTTCTCGGCGGCCATAACCTCACGGGCCTCAGGAGGTACCGTGGCCTTTGGGGGACTATAGTTTCTCTCTTTCTTGACAGGAGTAGACTTGACAGGAGTAGACTTGGCAGTAGTAGACTTGGCGGGTGTAGAGGGGCCTGCGGCGGCCTTCTCCCGCTTGACGCTAGTGTTGGCCGAGTGTAGAGGCATGGCGTCGATGGAGTCGATTGACCGCGTAAGAAGGGCAGGGCTGTGAATGGGGCTAGCCTGAGGGATCGGTGGCTCGTCAAAGAACTCGAACTGCTGGAGGTCCTCTTCCGTGGCCAAGGTATTGGGCTTGCGATATCTGCGCTCGTACTGGCACTGCTTGGCAGCGAGCTCGAACTGGTCGACTAGCGAGGATGAGATGGTGGTGTCGCAAACAAACTCGTAGACGTCTCCCACGTCTCCGCTCAGGTCGCGCCAGGCCAAAACGTGATCGCCACCTTCTCTCTGTTCGACGCGGAAGTGGAGGGCCTCGTCGAGCAGGAATGTCTTTTCGTCGCGTTCGGCAGCGAGGATGTCGGCGTCGATGTCGGCGTCCTCACCTTCCTCTTCGGCGAGCAACTCGGCCTCGCCCTCTTCGTATACTCGCTGTACGACGAGCTGGTACTGGAAGTCTTGTGCTGTGCGACGGATGCGCGCCGAGGCGTCCTTGAAGAGGAGTTCGGAATATCCCTTGGGAGAGAGAGGTCTGACGAGGTAGAGCTGGCCTTGAGGAAGCTCGACTAGCGTTTCCTGGTTGTTACCGGAACCAAACAGAAGCTTGGCCGCTATAGGGTAAGTTAGCCAATGATCGTAACGAGGCTTTGAAGGGTTGATGTTCGCGTGGTTGGGTAATGTGAATGGGTCTTTGAAAAAACCATCGATCGTGAGGAAGGCAAGAGGTGTAGATTGGGCGCGTTGCTGGGGCCAGCCCAGCGTTGCTTCCTGGTGGATGCTCCCACCACTGAACGCCAGCGATCATATGCCACAACGGTGGGGGAGTGCTTCAGGGTTCGTTTGAGTGGAGGGGAATCCATATTGACTTACCTCCTCTGAGGACAAACATTGCTGCCGTCGGTCAAATATGATACTTGACTAATCGTATTGGACGTGATATGAGGTTTCACAGCTTAGCAACCGGCGTGGACGGTGCGTTATCGCTGGCTGTGAATTGTGAATGTCGAAGGGAAGGAGCCCCGGTGTTGAAAGGTAAAAGTAAATAGAGAGGATAGCGCTCTGATCAGTGGGGACGTTGCATGTTCTGGCCTTCCTTGCCTTCTGGAACGAACCTTCAGGTGCAGGGCAGAGGCAGCTTCAAGTCTGGGGGAGAGGGTACCACAAGGAACCTGCAAAAGCTGCGTCATAACAAGGCGGAACGTGGCGGTGCATGTCCTTCTAAACCAATTAAGACCATGATTGTCGACAGGAACGCCACGGACAGCCAAAGCCCAGCTGAGTCACATGCGTGCCGCCGCTCATCTCGTCTCACTTTCAACAACAAAGGGAGGCGTCCAACTGTTAACACCCTAACATTTTGCAGCGTAAAGGCCGCCATTCTCTGTTAAGGACCGTCACTCACCACCATCTAACATGAACGACGCTTGTGCCGTCTCGTTGATGCCAGGAGATTCCAATGAGCACAAGCCGTAGAGATCTAGGCCGATGACGACAAGTCTAGAATGGTATGTGATTCGCTCTTCATCTATCATAAATAATCAAGGACAAACGCCGGAAAGCAAGAAACAACCGAAAGCCCCAGCAACACAGGAGGCGCCTGGACTCCTGTGTAAACCCCGAAGGGATGGGTTAAAGGTCCACCAGCGGCATCTCGGGCAACTCGGTAGGCCGTGTCTTGGGAACTTCACCCGCCTTCCGCACTCCTCCCCTACCAGCGCCTCTTCCTGCTCTGTCACAAGTCATCTTGAGCTGTTGGCCTGGCGCCAGGCTACCATCACCACTCTGGACACCTCCACTCTCTACTCCCCTCATGTCGTCCACAATCAGTCTCGCCACGTTTTTGCCCATCAAAGCGTTGGTCTCCATGGTCGAGATGAAGCTCTCCATACCAGAGGTGTAGTAAAGGCCGGTTCCAACAATGGGGTCCTGGAATGTTACGCGAGGCTCGGCCTTGGGATACGAGTAGAACACATGGGGATAGTACCACGAAATGGGGCCGACTTCAGCACTTGACTGGTCCTTTGGCTCGGCGACAAACGTCTCTGGGACCTTGACACCAAAGAGACGGCGGAGAAACTCGGGAGTGACCTTCTCAGGAGAAAAGATCTTGTAGGCGTACTCCTCCTTCTGGGTCTTGGGGTTCACCAGCTTACGCAACATGCTGATGCTAAAGAAGCCAGCGCTTCCCGCGCCTTCCACTCCCGATGTCGCGTTATCATTCTTGCCGAGTGTTGTTAGCACTGTTCCGGGGAGAGCTTTGGGATTCTCCAGACCAAAGAATCCGGGGCTGTAGCGGAAGGGCGAGGTGAAAATGGTGACATGAAGCTGCACATAAGGTATCTCATCAATGTGGGTTTCCAGCACACCATCCGCGATTTTGATGTTGCTGAATTGGTACGGATTGGCGAGGATGACATTGTCGAACTCCACTGGATAGGCTGTGTCCTCCTGAGATGATGAATGAATAGCTCGGAGGCTGTACCTGGCGGAAGTGGTGGTTTCGTTTCCGGTTTTCGCGAAAGCGATAGATGACACCGAGGTGTTGAGCATGATGGTGGCCCCCGAACTCTCAACCATCTTCTGGAATATTTGCCAGTTGCCACCTTGAACAGCTGTCGAGCCTGCGGGCGCCATCGCAACCATGGTATCGAGTCCATGGAGGCGTCCAATATTGGAGGCGTAGTTGACCCGGGTGCTGGCTTGAATGATGTCGTGGGCATAGGCACCATAAATCTGGAAACTGTCAGTCAAACAGTCGACCAAGACTCGTTCCGCAACTTACATCATTCGTTTTCAAGAACTCCTCGCCAGTCGCCCCCGTAACAGAGGTCAAGCCAAGATCATATGCGCGTTGTGTCAGAGATTTGAATGGAAAGTACGGTTCTTCGTACATGCGCAAGAATTTGGAAACAGTCTCCTGAACGAGATCATTTGTCCGCTTAGGGGTCCGAACGCCGTACTGCCAGACGATGTGCCAGAGCTGGGATATCCAGCTGCTGCTCGTGTCAATCTCAAAGAGAAACTTCTCGCCGTCCCAGATTCCCATTTTAGGGTCGGAGCCTACATCAGGATCCTTCTTTCGTAAGCCAAACTCCTCCACCGACTTGTTGAGGATGTAGTTCTTCTCGATGAAGATGCTGGCTCCCAGTTCAAGTCGAAGCGAGGGGTCATCATAGGGGTTGATGGTGAGAGTCCGTCCACCAATATGATCTGTCTTTTCGAAGATGGTGATGTTGACACCGACGTTGTATTGTTCGGCATACTTGCGCAAGTGGTAGGCGGCGGAAGACCCGGCTGCCCCAGCTCCTGTGTGGTGTATTAGCTTCTTGTGAGTGGGAACGATGTGTACGGAGAGAGATCAAGAAAATGAAAGAAAATCCATGTGAATCAGGATAAAACTGGAAACTCACCGATGACGGCGACCTGTCGCACCGGTGTGTCTCTAGATTCGAGGTTGTCTCCCTCGATCGCAACGGGGATTCTGCGGGCAAGAGCTGGCGATGTAAACAGAAGCAGCGCCGCAGCGGCGGACTGCAAATCGCATGGCAGTCTCATGCTGTGTTTGGGAACGTGGCGGTAGGTAGGTTTGTGTTGCCTTCGTTTACACGAATCGGTTGAAGCGAAGAAGCAAGAGCACTTGATGAACTTGAAGGTATGAGAAATAGATGGAGGAAGGAAACACTTCTCTATTTATTGGGTTATCTGACATTGAAATTCGGACCAGTCGTTCCAAGGGAAAGCCGCGGTGTAACACAAGCTGCATTTGTCGCAGCTTTATTTTGAATACGGCAGGAGCTCAGTTGGTATCAAGTAGAGAGAGCTTCCCGTCGCAGTGAGCCGTTGCACCCTGCCGGAAAGTGGCATGAAGCCACGTTCAAGTGATATGTGAGTACACCAATTTCCTCTGTGTTTGCTCATCGAACAAAGTACACACCTATCATCTTGCCGCTATCTTTTAAATACGCAGACAACCTACCTTAACTTGAGACGTCAGGGCAGGCCACCTGATGGTGGAAACAGCTCAGTTTGTACGGGAGGTGGTCATAGCTTCTTGTCCATCCCACCGCCTGCCACCGCCCCTCCATGCCAGCACGCCCTCCAGAATGCCAGCACTGACGGGAGCGGGACCACAAGCTGTACCTACGACAGGGGCTGCCTGCCGCATGCCATCCGCTGCCGCCTCCGCCCAAATCGACGCCTGGACTGGAACACCACGGAAAAAAAAGTTAACGCAAGATCGGGGAACAGCTCCTTTACATGCCAAAGAACATCCCGCCCTGCAATCACATCTCTCCTATACAAACAATCTCGATATCCCCGTCCCATCCACAGTTAATCCGCCATGTCTGCTGCCCAGCTTCTCAACCCCAAGGCCGAGTCCCGGGTACGAACGATCCTTCTGTCAAGCGCCTCTTGAGGCCCGAGCGGGTTGGTGGATGTGTTGTTTGCTAACTATGTCAACAGCGGCGGGGCGAAGCTCTCAAGGTCAACATCACCGCGGGTGAGGGCCTCCAAGATGTCCTCAAGTCCAACCTGGGCCCCTCGGGCACCATCAAGATGTACGCAAGCTTCCTGTTGCATTTCCGACTTTGACTTTTGGCTAACAACAACTGCAATGCAGGCTTGTCGATGGCGCCGGTCAGGTACGAATTCCATAAAGGGGGTGAGAAGGCGGGGATGCCATCAACACAACATACTGACCGCCCTGCGCTGCACAACAGATCAAGTTGACAAAGGATGGCAACGTCCTCCTCCGTGAGATGCAAATACAAAACCCGACAGCTGTTATGATCGCCCGTGCTGCGACCGCCCAAGACGACATTTGCGGTGACGGCACAACGTCGGTGGTGTTGTTGGTGGGAGAGCTCCTCAAGCAGGCCGATCGTCACATCTCCGAGGGTCTTCACCCCAGGATAATCACTGATGGTTTCGAGATCGCCAAGACCGAGGCGCTCAAGGTCAGCATCCCTCGTCGCTTTTGTTTGTTCCCGTGAAGCTCTCCTGACACTGTCGCAGTTCCTCGATGACTTCAAGCTCCCTCGCGAGGTCGACCGCGAGCTCCTCCTCTCCGTCGCCCGTACATCGCTTGCCACCAAGCTTAGCGCCAGCCTGGCCCAGAGCTTGACCGCCGATATTGTCGATGCCGTCCTCGCTATCTACCAGCCCCCGGCCAAGCCCGACCTCCACATGATCGAGATCATGACCATGCAACACCGCACTGCCTCTGATACCCAGCTTATCCGTGGTCTCGCCCTCGACCACGGCGCCCGCCATCCCGATATGCCCAAGCGCGTCGAGAACGCATACATCCTCACTCTCAATGTCTCCCTCGAATACGAAAAGTCCGAGATCAACTCTGGCTTCTTCTACTCCAGCGCCGAGCAGAGGGACAAGCTCGTGGAGAGTGAGCGCCGCTTCGTCGACGCCAAGCTGAAGAAGATTGTCGAGCTCAAGAAGGAGGTGTGCGGCAACGATCCCACCAAGAACTTTGTTATCATCAACCAGAAGGGTATCGACCCTCTGTCTCTGGATGTGTTGGCCAAGAACGGTATTCTCGCCCTCCGGAGAGCGAAGAGGAGGAATATGGAGAGACTTCAGCTCGTCTGCGGCGGTATTGCTCAGAACAGCGTCGACGACCTTTCACCGGAGATTCTCGGCTGGGCTGGTCTTGTCTACGAACAGCAGCTTGGCGAGGAAAAGTACACTTTCGTTGAGGAGGTCAAGGACCCCAAGTCCGTCACCCTCCTTATCAAGGGCCCCAATGCGCACACCATCACTCAACTCAAGGATGCCGTCCGTGATGGTCTTCGCAGTGTTTACAACATGATTGTCGACAAGAGTGTTGTTCCCGGTGGTGGCGCTTTCCAGGTTGCCTGCGCTGCTCACCTCAAGAGCGATGCCTTCACAAAGACGGTCAAGGGCAAGGCCAAGTGGGGTGTCGAGGCTTTTGCCGATGCCCTTTTGGTTATTCCCAAGACCCTTGCCGCCAACGCCGGTCTTGACGTTCAAGATTCCCGTAAGTTATTTTCCCCCCCTATAGCTTTGCACATGCTAACTCTTCGTCTTCAGTCGCTGCCCTTCAAGATGAGCAAGCCGAGGGCAATGTTGTCGGTCTCGACCTTGCGACTGGCGAGCCTATGGACCCTACACTGGAGGGTGTTTACGATTCGTTCAGAGTATTGAGGAACTGCATCGCCTCCAGTGCCAGCATCGCATCTAACCTGCTGTTGTGCGATGAGCTTCTCAAGGCGAGACAGATGGGTAGGGCCGGAGGTCCTGGACCTGGCATGGACGGACCCGATTCTTAAATAATTGTATAACTCGTCTCCATGTAAGATACCTATTTAAGAACTTAATTCATGGCGACGAATGTCAAAAACTCATGTTCATGCTGTCCTTCCTGCTTGTTTCTTAACGCATACCCCTGAGCTCACTGCACTTGATAATCAGCACCTCAGGGGCTGGCTGCTCTGAGCAGGGGCCACATCAACAGCCCTGGACAGGACGGGACCTGGCCCACGGTCATAGCGGGGCCCGTTGAAGATTTACCCCGCCAAAATTTTGAGGGTCCCGCTGTTGCATTGGAATTCAGTTGCCCGGGCGCCAAAAATTCCAAATTCCATGCTTGACATATTTGTGATCCACCTGATAGCTTCTATCTCTACATCTCTAAACTGAGCCTATTCCCGAACCATTTTGCACTCCAACTTGCGACGTCTAAACCGAACGTCTATCAGCAAATATGGCCCCCTATGACGACTCCTCTGATGAGGGTGAGGATCTCGAGTTCACCGAGACCAACGTCCTTCTAGGCTATGCCGACGCCGACTCCAACGGCGAGAAGATCAGCCGCCTAGGTGGCCGTCCTGTATGTTATTTTCCTTATCCATTCGCGATCCTGGTCCATCTCGTTTCCTAACCGAAGAAACCTTCAACAGGAATGGCTCGATGAAGAATCCCCGGCCTCGGCCGCCCTCGCCAGGTGCAAGGTCTGCAAGGACTACATGGTCCTCCTCCTCCAACTCAACGCCGAACTCCCCGATCGCTTTCCCGGCCACGAGCGCCGCCTCTACGTTTTTTCCTGCCGGAGGAAGAGCTGCCGCAGGAAGGAGGGCAGCATCAGAGCCGTGAGGGGCGTCAGGGTGGCCGTAGATGCGCCCGCGGCGAAGGAGGACAAGAAGAAGAACACTCCCGCTGTGGAGCAGGAGAAGAAGGAAATGCCCAAGGCTTCTACCCTGGGACTGGGTGAGGCTTTGTTCGGCGCGAAGCCGGCTGCTAGCGGAGGAGGAGGAGGAGGAGGAGGAGGAGCAAAGACCAACCCCTTTGCGTCAGGCGGTGGTGCCTCTTCGAACTCGAACCCGTTTGCGCCCAAGGGATCTGCTGCTGTGAACCCGTTTGCGCCAAAGCAGGAGACACCAGCAGTAACAGAGACACCGAAGTCCGAGACGACAACAACAATAACAGAACAGCAAAAACATCAAGAACAAGAACAAGCCGAAAAGGATGACCTCCCCAAAACCTTCGCCCAAACCCTCTCCCTCAACAACACCACCACCCAGCAGACTCAGACCCCTCCCGCCCCGGCGGCCCCCTCCGAGCCCTGGCCAACCGACGCCTCCGCTCTCCCTCCTCCCTACCCCGAACGCTGGATCTGGGACGCCGACTACGAGACCCTCGACCCGACCCCCTCTCTCCCGCCTCAAAAGATCGAAACGATGGACATCGACACCGAGACTGGCTCAGGTTCAGGAGGAGGAGGAGGAAAAGAAGACAAGGACGTCTTCGAATCCACCATGGACGCGGTCTTCCAGCGGTTCGCCGACCGCGTCGGGCAGAACCCGGAGCAAGTGATTCGGTACGAGTTTGCTGGTCAGCCGCTCTTGTACAGCAAGAATGATGCGGTGGGCAAGTTGTTGCATGTTCCTGCTGCATCCACCAATGAAAAGGTGACTACTACTACGGGTAAGGGAAAACTGCCTAGGTGTGGAAACTGTGGTGCGGGAAGGGTGTTTGAGGTGCAGTTGACGCCGCATGCGATTGAGGAGCTGGAGTGCGAGGAGGACTCGATGGAGGGCATGGATTGGGGTACTATTATTGTGGGTGTTTGCGAGAAGGATTGTAGCCCGCGGGGAACGGAGAGGGGCGTGGCTGGGTATGTGGAGGAGTGGGCGGGTGTGCAGTGGGAGGAGTTGAGTGTTAAGCGGTAAACTTTCGTGAAAGGGGTACTCATGAGAGGATATTCATGAGATAAGTCGAGCATTCAAGATACTGTTCATGGACATGAGAACCGGAGTTGATGCAAAGGGACTGTGGTGGATTGTTTGTGTATTGTAACGTTGGGCAGTCAAAAGGCGTTAGGGAGCCAAAAAGTTGAAAGATAATTTCGGAGTTAACTAGACGATCAGAACCAAACCAGTGCTCGAAACAAAACGAGGGCGAGGAAACACAATGCTGGGAGGCTGAAACGGCAACAAGCTTATACACTTTTTGACGTTTTGACGGAGATTCAAAGTCACGCCGAGACTTGCCAAACACGGGACTACCAAGTGGTCATATCATCGTTTCGTATTCCGACGCCCTTGACAAAGTCTACCATGTATGTATGCTCTTCCAAACACCATAGAAACCCGCAAGACATCCACCACCGCGGTCAGGAATCCCACTTCTGCCTCTTTCTACGCGACGGCTGTCTGTTCCGAGACCAAAAGACAGGTAAAGTAGCTAGCAACAATAGTGACGGGGTAAAACGTGCCCGCCCGATTCCGTTCTTCAACATTGTTTGTCTGAAAACCCAAAAACGCCAGAGCTTTTTTTTGCTACCAGATGCAAGAAATTGGGGCCCAATCACACACACAGAAGGATGTAATTATACGGGTATTGACATCAGGCCCCCCGTTGTTTCTCGTCCTCTTCTTCTTGTTGTCCCCCCTCCTCCATGTTTCAAAAGAAAGGTTCCTTCTGTCTCTTTCATTTCTTCAAATCTCTTCCTTCCTTTCCTCCCCTAGTTGCGCTTCGGCTTGCTCCACAGCATCTCACTGCCAAGTGACGAAGGCGGCTCCTCACTGCCAAGTGTAGAAGACGACTCCTCACTGCCAAATGTTGAAGACGGCTCCTCACTGCCAAGTGACAAAGACGGTTCCTCACTGTCAAGTGACAAAGACGGCTCCTCAATGCCAAGTGTTGAAGACGGCTCCTAAGCAGACTCCTCCCAGCTGCGCTTGATGACCCTCGCGAACATGTCGACGTTGACGTCCTCGCGGATCTCAGCCTTGCGCGCCTCGTTGTCGGCGTTCTTGGGGATCTGGACGAGATCGCCCTCGACCTTCCAGCCGCACGTCTCGGTGATGAACTGGGTGGTGGCCTCGGCGTTGTTGAGGCCGAGCCAGCTCTCGAGCACGGGGAACTGGATCTCGCGGTACGACTGGCCGACGAGCTGGGCGATGCGGACGCGGATCATGTCCTCGAAGCCGGCGATGTCGGTGGTCAGGTCGGCGTAGAGGTCGTCGCTGTCGAGGGTGGCCCAGAAGCGGGCGTACTCGGCGCCCTCGAGCTGGGCGTTGAGGGCGCGCAGCTTGGAGACGGCCTCGGTGAGCTCCGAGGACGAGTTGGGGCCCGGGTTGGACTGCGAGGGGCTGAGGAGGTGGAGAGCGAGGTCGAACTGGGGCGAGGGGAACTGGGTCATGGCCTTGACGAGGATGTTGGTGATGACCTCATCCTTGATGCGGTCGGGGTTGAGTTGGTAGCTGTTTGGGTGGTAGGCAGACAGGCTTGTGGTTAGCAAAGACATTGTTCATCAAGGTGTTTCTGTAGACCATGACTCGGGAGGGCAACAAGTTGTGAATAGAGGACCAGTTGTCAGATAGAGCTAATAACGGAACTTCATTCGCGGATATTGTTCCACGATCAGGTAATAGGAAACGTTGACATTGCACATCATTCAGGTCTCTGCTTGCTGGGTAGAGAAGACAAGAGGTATGGAGGGTGTCGACGTACAGCTTGAGCAGCGCGCGGTTGGCGTTGCAATCGCAGAACTTCTCCTCACATTGTTGGGTAAGGTAGGCCTCGAGAGTGCCAGCGGCTTCGGGGTTGTAACGCTCGAGACCGTTGATGATGGCGCGGATGAAGTCGGGGCGCTCTTGGGGATCCTCGCCGTTCATGATGGGCAAAAAGTAGGACGAGTTTGGTTGAGGGTCGGGGGGTATTTAACTTCGGGGCGAAGGAGGAGAAGATGGGTGGGCGCGGGGGGGTCGGTGCTGGAGTTTCGGCGAGGTTGGCAGTTGATGGGGAGACAAATGCAGAGTGTCGACACGATTGCGTTCGCAAGTTTTCGGCCTCAATCCATCAAAGAGCGGATGGTGGGGTTCTTGCCGTAAACCACTGCCCTTTCATGGAGCTGGTTTTTCGTGTGTGAACGCTAGAGCCCGATTGGGGTTAGGTCCAGGGGTGGGGTTGATGTCTTGGCAAAGAGGCCCTTGACATTGTTGAGGGAAAGCGTGTGACAGCTTCGACAGCTTGAGACAGCTGGTCGGTCAGGTGGCCGCGTGGCAGGCTCGTGCAGCTGGCAAACGCGTTGTCGCGATCAAGCAGACGTCATCAACTCGGCTTTGTCCGAATGCAAACATTCATCAACAACACCGACGAGTCCTTGTGACACATGTTGTCACTCTTTACCATCATGAGCCTCTTTGATCCATGACTTTCTGAACTTCAGACTCCAAACACTTTTCCACCCAAAACATGTCCAGTCCAGCCAAGAAACGCAAACTCAACTCGGGCGCAAAGCAATCTTCTTCCGTGCCCAGCAGAGGTCTCGAATACTTCTTTGCTAAACAGAAGCAGAATGGTGCTTCCAAGGAACCATCTCCTTTGCAAAAGGAGTCCGACTCACAGCCAACTCAGAAAGGGCCATCAGAAGAGCAATTGTCCGATGAGGAACTTGCGCGAAAGCTGCAGGCCGAATGGGATGCGGAAGCAAAGGCGTCAACTCCAAGGGAAAATAAGGTCCGCCCGCATGATGTGCCAGTGCCAGAAACAGGGTTCGTGGACACAGTTGCGGTTGAACCAACCAAGGAGTCGAAACCACAGACAGTAACCTCACCATCCAAGGCCCTGCCGAAAGGGAAGAATACATTGTCACTCTCTTCAGAAGCCGCTGCAGAAGACCAGGCATCAGCATCCATCCCACTTGACGAGTCTCCGTTGACCTTCGACCCAGCCAAGTACATCCCCCAACTCCAGGATTCGTGGGCCATTGATGGAGGCGATGCGTCCTACGCCCTCCTCACACGATGCTTCGTCTTGGTTAGCAGTACCTCAAGCAGGATCAAAATCGTTGACACCCTGGTCAACTGTATCCGATTGTTGATTGAGGCAGATCCGTCCAGCTTGCTGCCCGCGGTATGGCTCGCAACAAACGCCATTTCCCCGCCGTATGTGTCTATGGAACTTGGTTTGGGTGGTTCTGCTATCTCAAAGGCTCTCAAACAAGTGTGTGGCCTTGACAATAGGTCGTTAAAGACACTCTACGATAAGCTGGGTGACCCGGGCGATGTTGCGTTCGAGGCAAAGAAGAAACAGAGCTTTACTTTGCGAAAGCCAAAACCGCTAACGATCAAGGGGGTCTTCCAGTCACTGGTCAAAATAGCCAAGACTCAGGGGCAGGGCAGCGGTGATGTAAAGCAACGGATTGTTGATAAGCTGCTCCAAGATGCTCGCGGAGGTGAAGAAAGCAGATATGTCGTCAGGACACTTTGTCAACATGTGAGTTGAGCTTATCCGAGCCATGTCATCTGGCTAACATGGTTTAGTTGCGCATCGGAGCTGTAAAAACCACCATGCTGATCGCCCTTGCTCGGGCCTTCTCTCTCTCGAAAACTCCAGGCGCAGACTTCCCAACAAAGGACCCAAATCAACTGGCGAAGCTGAGGAAAGAGGAGCTTGCCGAGGTCTATCTGAAGGCCGAAGAGATAGTCAAGGCCTCGTATGCCCGACATCCAGATTACAACGACCTTGTCCCAGTACTGCTCGAGATAGGTGTGTGTGAGGAGTTATTGGTGCGATGCGGTCTAACACTTCACATTCCCCTGCGCCCCATGCTTGGGGGTATCACCAGAGACCTGTCAGAAATGCTCTCTCGACTTCAGAGGCGTGAATTCGCTTGCGAGTACAAGTATGACGGCCAGCGTGCCCAAATCCATTGCGACGAGAAGGGAGTTGTCTCCATCTTTTCGCGCCATCTTGAACTCATGACAGACAAATATCCCGATCTGGTCGCGCTCGTTCCCAAAATCAGGGGCGAAGATGTCCAGAGCTTCATCATGGAGGGTGAAGTGGTCGCCGTGGACCGGGCCACGGGCGAGCTGAAAACTTTCCAGACATTGACGAACCGTGCCAGAAAAGACGTGGCTATAGGCAGCATCACCATCGACGTGTGTCTGTTTGCATTTGACCTCATGTATCTCAACGGACAGCCGCTCCTCGACAGATCATTCCGAGAACGACGAGACATGTTGCGATCACTCTTTGTGGAGATACCGCATCATTTCACCTGGGTCAAAAGCATTGATGCCACGTCGCAAGACTCGGAAACCGTCCTCGAGTTCTTCAAGTCAGCCGTTGACAGCAAGTGTGAAGGTATCATGGTCAAAATTCTCGACAACCTACCCGAACTAGAAGCCCCCGAGCCCGCCGACGACGCCGCCGACCCAGGAATTCTCGAAGAGCAGCAGCTCCCTACCTCCGATGCTGCCGCCACAGTCTCAGCCTCCTCAATCAAGCCCCCCAAGGGAAAAGCAAAAGCAAAACCCAAACCCAAACCAACAGAGACGACCCCCTCCGATACGCCACCCATCCCCGAAAAGAAGCTCCCCACCCGGCGCAAACCCCTCCTAGCGACCTACGAGCCCGACAAGCGTCTCGACTCCTGGCTCAAAGTAAAAAAAGACTACATCGGCACGTCCGCCGGCGTCGACACGCTCGACCTGATCCCCATCGCCGCCTGGCACGGCTCCGGCCGCAAAGCCAAGTGGTGGTCTCCCATCCTGCTGGCCGTGCGCAACGAAGAAACGGGATCCCTAGAAGCAGTGTGCAAGTGCATGTCGGGCTTCACCGACACCTTCTATAAAGCCAACCGGGAGTTTTACGACAAGGACGGCTCGTTCAGTTCCGATGGGGAGCCCAGGAATGTGCATGTGGCGAAGCCGGGGTTTGTCGAGTACGCGGGGGGCAATCCGGATGTGTGGTTTGAGCCGCAGGAGGTGTGGGAGGTGGCGTTTGCGGATATCACGATTAGTCCGACGTACACGGCGGCGATTGGGTTGGTGCGGGAGGACAAGGGGCTGAGTTTGAGGTTTCCGAGGTTTTTGAGGAAGAGGGAGGATAAGGGGATTGAGGAGGCGAGTACGAGTGAGTTTTTGGCGGGGTTGTGGAGGAAGCAGGAGGCGAAGGCACCCGCACCGCCGCCGGTTGAGGGTGGAAGGGAAATTGATGAAGCGGGTTTGGAGAATGAGGATGAGGATGAGGATGGAGAATAGGACGCTAGTGATGATTCTTCGCCATTCTTACCACGTTCTTCTCTGGCAATGCCTCAGTTGACGCTGACTTGCAATCACCATAGATGCACAAGGGAGCGAATTGTAAGAGTATCATTGTGTGTACAACTACTTCCATTCGTGCTTCCTTTTTGGTATCTAATCTCGCATATTTTTCACACTTCCCTCCACTCCACCACACATCCTTACTCCTTCCACGCCCTGTACAGGATCTTGCACCCATACTTTTCTCCCTTCTTCAACAACATCTGCCCCTTCCACTCGGGCACATTGCAAGCGTTGACCCACCTGCTGGGCTCAAGGCAGAAGCCGCTGCGCGGCTTGCGAGCGGGAACGCCGTCCACCGCGGGAATGTCGATGTACTTGCCCGTGTAAAACTGGAAGGCGGGCTCGGTGCTGTACACCTCAAGGTGGATCTTGGACTCGGGGTGGAACGCGCTGAGGTTCTTCTTAAGGGGCAGCGAGCGCGTGTCGATGGGGACCGACGAAGGGTCCTCGTTGACGATGAAGCAGTCGTCGATGTCGGGCTCAACAGCACCGAGGGTGAAGGGGATGTTGCCGGCCTTGTCGGCAGGGTAGAGGAAGGGCGCGAGGCCGCCGGTGGGGATACCGCCTTGGTCGACCGGTAGGTATCGGTTCGTGGCCAGGGTGACGATGGTGCCTTCGATGGAAGGGCCGCCGCTCAGGTTGAAGTATCTGTTGTTGTTGTGAGCGTCAGCCCTGTCGGTTTACACTGGTCCACCGGGAAGACGACGGGAAATACATACGAGTGGTTAGTCATGTTGATGACCGTCTCCTCCACCTCACCATCCAACAGCTCCGCCTCATATTCAATGCCCAACAGAACCTTCTCCTTGCCATCCTCGCTCTTCTCCTTGCTGACCGTGTAGATGACCCTCGCCTCCACCTTTCCAGGAAACCCCTCGTCGCCGTCCTCGCTCACGAGCGTGAACTGGACGCTCTCACCACCGTCGATCTTGTCACTCTTGCCCTCGAACGCTGGGATCTCCTTCACGCCAACGGGAGTAGGGCCGTTCCAGACCTTCTTGCCCCAGCCGACCACGCCGCCGTGCAGGTTGTTGGGCCCGTTGTTGGCGGCCAGGGTGTACGATTGCCCGCCGTTGAGGGAGTCGATCTTGGCGTCCTTGACCCGGTTGGCGACGCGGCCGATGGTCTCGCCGAAGAAGCAGGCGTTGTGCGACTCGTAGGCCTTTTGGGAGGGGAAGCCCAGGACGATGTTGGTGCCGGCGACGTCGAGGGACTGGATGATGGCTCCCAAGGGGATGAAGGAGGCGGTTGCGTCAGACATGTTGGCTGTCTTGTTGTTGCCAATATGCGCTGCTATACTCGGCTGGTTTGGTGCTGGTGATGGTGGTGGTGGTGGTTAAAGAAAGGAATCTGTTTTTGAGAGTGTCGCGCAAGAAGAAGGCGATGATGTCACTGACGCTGTTTCACAAAATGAGAGAAATGATCACGAGATGGAAGTCACAGGGAACGAAGGGAAAGAACGACGATTTGTATTCCATGGTGCTACCATAGGGTGAGTACCGAGGAGGGAAGTGAAGCTCACCCGCCGCGACTTCCTCCCGAACGGACCGATTCCAGTTTCGCGTCGTGCAAAATGGTCGTGACACGGGAAACTGGAAGCAGCAATGGGTGGGCTGCAACGGGTTGATTTCAGCCTATTTTCCTGGTTGTTTACGCCTTCCCCTCAATTCACCCGGCACAAACCAGCTGTGGACACTGCGGGACACTGCGATTGACATGATTGACAGGGTCTGGCTTGCAAGGGGCCAAACCTGTTTGGTGGGGGATCTGTGGAGGAGACTGCGGGGTGCCGTGAAGCTTGCTTGGCGGCAGCGATAATTGCTGGGGAAACCACCGGGGGTCAAATAAATATTTGTATCACGATGATACACTACCTACACTTGACGCCCAGTTCGATGTGTTATTCCAGAAACTGTATGTATTCATGGAGCATTAAAATCTGCGCTATTGCAAACTATACTGACTCTTCCATGGTGAGTTCCAGTGACAGATCTGCGGTGCTTCTAATGATACGACAGGTATACATGTGGTTTTTGCAAGACCAGTGCTCAGTTCCCCGACCAGAACGCATACCTTCTCCGTCCGAGTCGTCGTTGTTCTATCATATGAATATACCGCTTCCTCATTTCTCAACGCTGGGTCCACGCTTTCCTACGACACCGTATGTTACCCAACTGACGCGGTCAATCTTACCGTCCGAAAGTCACGGCCGTGTACCTTGGCTAGTTCGTCGTGCGCCTCTTGTCGAACTGAAGCAGCCCTCTCACCAACCTAGTCCAAGGCCTTTCCGAAGAAGACCTGTATTTTGCGATCTGGATTCGGTATCCTTCACTCTATCCCAAACCCGGAAATGTTGGAAGATCTCCCTTGTGGTCGAACAGTTGACAGTACCGGGACTGGCTCCAGCTGTCTCCTCCGCAGAATTTGATTGTGGGGTTACGTCTTGGAGAGTTATCGTTAATGAAGCTTCTTTCTTGGTGATTGGAATGCATAAGTTTATATGGGACAAGTCCGGCAGAACAGGTTCATGACTTACATAGACCAGAGTAGTCCTCCCTGAACTCTTTGACTACCATTCTCCTGCTCCCGTCGTTCCAGTCCACATAACTGGGAGCCATCAACTGGTAGAACGACATGAACCCCCAGGTTTGTTGCCTGTCCACGGCATGACCATGAAGCAGCTCAGCCCGCAGTCCACGCAGACCATCTCGAATGAGATCAAGTATGAACCCATCAGCCTGTTCGTCTGAAGATACAAAAGTACTCGCATCTCCCACCTTGTCTTCTTGATTAATAATTTCACAGGGTAATGGCCGTGTGAGCTCGTATCCAATGTATGACTCAGTGGGCTCTGGAGAGTTTCGGGGGTCGGTTCTGGTGCATCCCGGTTCCAAGGCTTCGGCAACAAACAGAACGTGGCAGAGGTCGGGTTCGCGAGGGTGCAGGACGGGATTCACAAACTGCACGTGCTCCACTTCAATCAGCTTCTCCGTGTCCGAGTTCTCTTGACTACCCGTATAACGGGGTCCTTGCTGGCAGTGGAAAGCGGCGCACATCTCGTTCTCAAGAAGCTGCGTGAACCTCGAAGAGACGTAGTCTGGGCAGTGAGCGTAAGCGGTTACTTTCCATATTTCCCCCCGATTGGTCAAGTCAATCCGTCTTTTCAGCGGCGCAACAAGAGGATTGATAGATATTTCCAGTTCCAACTCCTCTGTAGTGATGTAGAGGTCTGGTTGACTAGGAAATCGGTTTTCCACTTTCGTCATTGACAAGTCGACAAAGGACCTCGGATGCACACCGAGCAAACTCAAGTTGGGAAGAAAGACTTTTTGCAGATAAATGATCGATGGCCCGTTGGAGGAGAGCACGTAAGAGCTATCGATGGTTTTGAACGAGAATCCGTAGTCCTTTGGGTAGTCATAAGCGCCGATGTCCCGAGACCCGAGGTGGCAGAACAAAACATAGGGAAGGATGGTGAGAAAGAGCATGGCAGCAGATCCATCCCATTTCCTACACATCATGGTTGTTTTCCCATCTTGGTCCATGATATGCGGGTCGAACAGCAAGTTGGTGAGGTAGAAGTCATCACTGACTATAGCCGCTATGACCAGTGCCGATAGAATCTTGATGGTCGACACATGTTCTGGTTCGAGAACGTCTCCAGGTCCATAGGGTATTCTTTTGGTCAGGTAAACTGGTTGCTTGAAGAGACTGGATAAAATAAGGGAGAGGCGAAGTCGATCGAGACCGCCCTCGTAAGCTGACTTGAAGCCATCGAGATAAATTGGATTGAACCTGGGATCAGGCTCTGAGTTGTCGTTGATTTGATTCCAGGAATGGAGGAGTTGCTTACGCCAGGAGGAGGCGCCCGTTGGAGCTTCCATCGCGATGTCCATCAGAAATATGCTCTTTGTTGACTGTTGACTGTTGATGTTGCTGTTTTTTCCAGTATTGCTGCTTGCTGGGAATGCGGCGGACAGAATGCCGAGTGAGTTTTGTTTCGTCCGAGATGATCACACTGCCTTTTATCGACAAACGCGGTGTGCCGCGACTTGATGGCGTGTCACGAGTGCTATCAGGCACGATGCACGAGTTACTTCCTCGCTGGACGCATGGAATGGGACTGGATGCTTGTAGAGGTAGGTACTTACCTATGCTAGTGCCGTGAGTCCCGAGTAAAAGGGAGGTGACGAGGAAGATCAAAGTACCGCAGCAAAATTGGGCAATCACGTATTTGGAAAGACCTTGTTCGCTCTGTACCGGTTCACCAGAACACGCAAAATCCCCAAGAGCGTTTGACTTTCTAGCTTTCAAAAGCTCCCCTTGCCTCAATAGTAACTCCCGGTAAAGAATGCAGGAAGTACCTGTCCTCTTGCCGTCAGTAATACGATTGGCGTTGTGATCTGAAGTCGGATTGCCTTGAATCGAGGCCAAGCTGGTCTGGAGAGTATCACAACTAGATGGTTCCTTCGGTATGAGCATCTAATCAACATTGATTCAATGCCTTGCAAATTGTATGATCGATTAATGGTAGGATGGGTGTCGTTTCGGGGAGTTATAGGAAGGCGGGCATAGTTTCCGTATGGAAGGGGGCATTGTTGGGAACTTGCGTGGTTCGGTATATCAAGACGGAACGAGGCTGGTTCTTCCACAGCGGGTTTAGCTCAGTTGGGAGAGCGTCAGACTGAAGTCCACTTCACTCATAAATCTGAAGGTCGTGTGTTCGATCCACACAAACCGCATCTTTTTGTTCTTTTTAGCGACTGGATTATATCCATTCAGTATCGGTTCGTGATCCGATGATGCGCATCAATGTTTTTGTTGTTTCTTTTTGGCCCAAGATAAAGGTAGGCCAGGTGTATAGCGTCTTATGGCCATAACGCGCATCTTGTTCACCTGCTTCTGTTGCTTAGATAAGAATTATCCCGATGCACCATGCTGCTACAACACCGTGAGAGCTCCTTGAAGGGCATCATCAACTTGCCTTTTGAAAGTGAAAAAAAGGAGTCGTCATCGAGCTGATCGAGTTATTCGGTGCTAGCAAACAGCCCCGGTGCAGCCAATCGCCGCATCCGGAAGCGGGTGGAGTCACCGTTCCCGCAACATTCCGGGCCCGCCGCTTCCCGCGCCCGCCCCGCCGAAGTCCACGTCGCCGAACCCGCTTTCCTGCTGCGGGGTACCCGTTATACACACCGTCAGTCTCACTTATACCTTATCGCTTCCCGCTTCTCAAGCGACCTTCCACCTGCCCTTCACTCACCCTTTCCCTCCACCATCTCATAATCACGTACCGCCACTCACAACGACACCAGCAAGAATGGCTCAGAACGAAGTCTTCCAGTACTCCCTCATGTCCGCCCTGATGCACGGCGTCGCCACAAACGGCACCCCCATTTCGCGCGTCCTGGACCACGGCAACCACGGTCTCGGCACCTTCAAGTCCATGAACGGCGAGATGATCGTCCTCGACGGCGTCTGCTACCAAATGAAGTCCGACGGCACCGTCGAGCACATCCACACGCCCTCGGAGGTGATTACGCCCTTTGCGACCGTGACCCGGTTCAACCCGGACGTGTCGACGCGGGCCACCATCTCGAGCAAGAAGGACCTGTCAGCGTTGCTGTCCAAGCTATTTCCCCAGGGCAAGAACCACTTCCACGCCATCCGCATGGACGGGACGTTCAAGAAGATCGAGGTGCGGACGGCCGGCGGTCAGTGCTTTCCTAGGGAACGCCTGGTGGCGGTTGCGGAAAGGCAGACGACAAACACGTTTGAGGCGGTCAAGGGCACGATCATCGGGTTCAGGTGTCCGGCGTACGTGATGGGGATTAATGTGGCGGGCGATCATTTGCACTTTATCGATGAGGAGAGGCAGAAGGGCGGACACATTTTGGAGTTTGAGACCGAGGGCGATGTGGAGGTTGGGGTTTCGTTGATGTCCAAGTTTCATTTGGAGGTGCCGACGGAGGATGAGGAGTTCAATGAGGCGTCACTGGTGTATGATGAAGATGGTATCGAGAAGGTGGAGGGTTAGAGAGGCTGGAACAAACAAGGACGGTGAGGAGGAATGGATGCATCATGATGTCACGAAAGAATATGAAGATAATGATAATTCACAACGAAGAAAGGGAAAATGGCCCGGAAAAAAAAACGATGACTTTCATCAAATAGTTAGCGCAAAAGTGAAAAAGAGGAAAAAGATAACTTGGGAACTCCCTCGGTAAGGATCGAACTTACAGCCTCCAGATTAACAGTCTGACGCGCTAGCCAATTGCGCCACGAGGGAGAACAGATGATTGGTTGTTGAAAAGGCGGGGCGAAACTGGCCCTCATGTAGTCGTATTACAGAACAATGCCAAGAGGTGAAGACAGAGGAAGTCATGGACTTCAAAGCTGTGCCAAAGATGCGACAACGATTGTGGTACGTAGCAACTCAAGACTTAAGACATAGTTACTTGAGAGAATATTTGGCTAACGCTATACATGTCCGGGATGTGAAGACCTTATTCTCTAGGTAGGAAAAGGCTGTTGTTAGAGAGGTCTCACTGGAGTGAAACAAGAGTGTTTCTTCCCTCCGAAGGGGTAAGAAATACCTAGACCCTTTGTCCGTGTTTTCTTAAATCTCGGTCCAAAGTTGAACGGTAAAGGACAACTCGTACGATGGATCAAAGAGAAGTCTCTGGGCATTTCTCGGGTAACTCTTCGTGAGACCATGCGAGGGTAAGAAACTCAGCAAGGCCCGACGCCGAGATCCCCGCAACTCCAAGATCACAAGCACTGACTCCGCTTCTCGGTCCGCGTACCGAGCAATGCCATTGCCGGGCTTCAATTTCCGAACTAAAGCCATCGGAACTTCACCCCTGATGCATTGGCGGGAAAAGTTACGGCGTCAGGACGTCAACGGTAACCCTGCCCTTGGAGATGGCCCTGCGATGTAACATGCACCCCCGAATCTCGGCCACTCGAACATGGGTACAACCACAGCATGAAGCTGTAAGTCATGCACACGATGCTACTGTAGATCAAGGTACTACCTACCTCATCGATCCCGGCGCCGATTTGCAAGATATAAAGCTGGATCGCAACATACCTCTGACTCTTTACTCACAAGGCGAGCTCCTCAAAGTCTATTGCAACGAAGGACGCCTCAAAATGGCTCGCTCTCTGCACGCAGTCAGCCATTTCTTGGTGACAGCACTAGCCATCATCCCATTCGCCTTCGCAGACCTCACCACCACCATCGACCCTTCTTCCAACTGGGGAACCTGGGAAGGATGGGGTACGTCCCTAGCCTGGTGGGCAGCAGCCTTCGGCACGCGTGACGACCTCGCCGACATCTTCTTCACGACCCAAACCACGACCCTCAACGGAGTCTCCCTGCCCGGGCTCGGCTTCAACATCGCGCGCTACAACGCCGGCGCGAGCAGCTGGAACAGCATCAACGGCACCAGCATGGTGGTCTCGCCCAAGATGATTCCCTCGCGCCAGATCGAAGGTTTCTGGATCGACTGGGCCTCCACCAGCCCCTCTTCAGCCAGCTGAAACTGGTCCGCCGACTCTGCCCAGCGCGCCATGCTCTCCAAAGCGCGCTCGCGCGGCACCAACATCCTCGAGCTCTTCTCCAACTCGCCCATGTGGTGGATGTGCAAGAACCACAACCCGTCCGGCTCCGACGGCGGCAGCTCCGACAACCTGCAGTCGTGGAACTACCAGAGCCACGCCGTCTACATGGCCACCGTAGCCAAGTACTTCACCGACCACTGGTCCACCACGTTTTCTTCCGTTGACCCCTTCAACGAGCCCAGTGCGACCTGGTGGAACGGCAAGACCGGCACCCAGGAAGGGTGTCACTTTGACATGTCCACCCAGGCCACCGTCCTCAACCACCTGCGCACCGAGCTCGACTCGCGCGGGTTGTCGTCGACCGTCATCTCCGCTTCGGACGAGAGCTACTACGACGACGCCGCAAAGACCCTCCAAAACCTCGGCTCGACCGCGCTCGCCAAGATCGCCCGCGTCAACGTCCACGGCTACCAGTACGGCTCCGGGCGGCGCGACTCCGTCCGCAGCCTGGCGACGCAGTACAGCAAGAAGCTCTGGCAGAGCGAGTACGGCGAGGGCGACGCGACCGGCCACGACCTAGCCAGCAACTTGCTCCTGGACCTGCGCTGGCTGCGGCCGACGGCGTGGGTGTACTGGCAGGTGCTCGACGGCGGCGGATGGGGCTTGGTCGACGCCGACAACGATAAGAAGACGGTCGGCCAGCCGACGCAGAAGTACTTTGTGCTGGCGCAGTTTACTAGGCATGTGAAGCCGGGGATGCGCATCCTGGATGCCGGGAGCGATTACGCGACGGCGGCGTATGATGCGGCGACCAAGAAGTTGGTCATTGTCGCGGTCAATTGGGGGAGTGCCCAGTATCTCAATTTTGATATGTCCAAGTTCAAGACGCCGGGAGTGAATGGCGCGGTGGTGAAGAGGTGGGCGACGCAGATTGGCGCGTCGACGGGGAAGAGGTATGTTGCTTCTACCGACACGACTATTAGCGGCACAAGGTTTTGGTCGTATTTTGAGAAGGAGATGGTGCAGACTGTTGAGGTTGAGGGTGTTGTTTTGTAGTGTGGTTGTTTGGTGCAGAATGTCGCAGCACGTACATGATACGGAAAATTTCTTTGGGTACACAGAGGAACATGGTCAGAACTCCCAAGCGACAGAACACAATATTGCCCAAGTCCCGAAGCAAGTAGATAAAGAACATTCACAACGGCATGAGTGATAATGTTGCAAAAAGATGACGAGCACAAATCCAAATGGGACTATGTTCTATCAAGAAAAAAAGGACAGAAATGCAAAAGGAAATATCTTGACAAGAGTGGGATTCGAACCCACGCCCTTTCGGACCACGGAACTCTTGGAGAAGATTAAGGGTTTACCTTAACGTGGCGCCTTAGACCGCTCGGCCATCTTGCCTTGGTGTCGCTGAACGTCCGATTTTGATCATTATATGATTGACCTCACAAACTTGCATGGTTCACGATGTGTCACAAGAACTTCGCGCACAAACACTCAAAGCTTTCTATATATATGCCTGGAGGTTTTGTAAAAGCTTGATGATCACTATAAAGAGCGTGTTAGAAAGCTTTAAATATTAGCTGGTTTTCTTCTCTTACAGGTGGATGTTAAGCTCCCCAACGGTAGTGTCCAAGGGGTGCGTGCAGGCTGGTTCGAAGTGGACTGATAAGCACCTGTGTATTAGGTTGATGTGTTTCAGACGCGCTTTTGTCTATTGATGATACTAGTCTAACGCTCAAAGACGGAAGGAACGCAAAGAATCTTTGACGTTTCTAATAACATCAACCCTCCATAGCATAGCCGCTGGTGTCTTTCGTCTTCAAATACGCCACAGCAATTTTCTGCAACTGATATCTCTGCACCTTGCCCGTGATGGTAAGCGGCCATGTCTTCATCCCCAGCTCTTCCAGTGTGAAAACCTCCCCGAGCGAGAATCCTGACCCAACCATCTGAAGAAACATCTCGTTGATGTCTGTCGCCGTCACATTCTCGGGTAAACGGTCAAGAATGACATAGGGCATCTCGCCGTGCATAGGCGACGGGATACCGATCACGCAGACCTGTTCAAATTTGTGTGGGATTAGTAACAGTCCGCAAGCGATTCCGTCCACTCGAAGAGTGTTTGAAGCTAAAAGAGGGCAGTGAACTTACCTCGACCGACAAATATTTGGCCAAGAACTCCTCAATAGCCGTAGGATTGAAGAACCCGACAGAGCTCTTCACCATATCCTTCACCCTGCCCACAACAAACACCATTCCGCTCTCATCAATCACCGCCAAGTCGCCTGTGCGGAACCACTTCGTGCCCTCCCTATCGCGGTAAAACATCTGCGGCGCAAACCCATCGAGATACCCATCGATAAACGCCTCGCTCGAGATGTGCAGTTCACCTTGCTTACCCCGTGGCACCACCTCCCACTCCTTTTCTGTCTGCTCGGTCTGCGGCGGCATCGTCCCCGACTGGACCTTCTCAACATCAACAACCTTGATCCTCGTCCCCGGTGTCGCCGTTCCCGCAGGCATCACATTCCCCAGCGGCTTCGGCATCCCCTCCTTCAGGGCAGTAGGAGGGTAATCCAGCGCGCCCACGCCCTCAGTCATACCGAATCCAGCCACAAATAGTACCTCCGCACCAACACCTAGCATCTCCCGCAACCGTTCCAGATACCCAACCGTGATGATCTCGCCACTAACGAACACACCCTTAACCGACCGGATTTTTTGCGGAGCAAAGTCCCTGTGTTTAGCCAGCAGCACCAACTGGCTGCGCATCAGCTGCAGATATGTGACACCGCACCGCTCGATGGCTTCCAGGTTCGCAGACACGGAAAATACACGGGAAGGGATGACCACGGTGCCGCCGATGTGCCATTGGATTAGGGGGGCGGTCATGGAGAGAACCATCATGTTGGTGGCGAAGATTAGGCCTACGCTTTTGGGCCGCGAAGTCTCAGAGGAGCGGGGAGAATGGAAGGCGGTGCGCGAAGCGACGGCCGCGCACACGTTTCTAGTCGTTCGCGGCACGCCTTTAGGCAGTGAGGCCGAGGTGCCGCTGGTGAAGAAGATGTTGGAGATGCGATCGGGCCGATCGCGGACCTGTTGAGTCGAGATGCTGCTCTCTTGTTCGGTGAAAGGCGGCTGGGGGGAGGCGATGTCAGAGGCGAAGGAGATCCAGTTACCACCGGATGCGCGGCGTGCGGTGCTGAGAGGGGAGAGGCAGATGCCCAAGAAGAAGCTGCCGCCGCCAGAGTCAGACACCTGCCGAAGTTTATCAACAATCTCGGCGGACTCCTCGTCTTCAACGACCACGACTGCGGGCCTCAGACGACGGAAGTAATACTCCTTCAGCGTCTGGTCGTCTGGCAAGCTGGAGTGAAGTAACTGGATCGTCCGACTGACGAGGGTATGACACTTTAGTGCCGCAGCCCACATGATGAGCGACCATTCAGCGCCGTGGGGAATGAAAGTGAGAATGGTCGAATCGGCCGGCACGTTGTATCTTTCAAGAATGGCTCCAAGACGAGCGGTTCCTCGCTGCATCTGGTCGTACGACCAGATCAGCATGGAGTCTTGGTGCTTGGGGTCGACCGTGGATTTGGCGGGGCATGATGGCTTGCCGACGAGGGCTTCAAGGTGGCTGGCGGGCTGCCAAAGGGATACGACGGCAGCCCTCTCGGGATCAAAGTCGATGCCGTGCTGGATAATGGACCATACGGAGTCACCGCAGGGGGGCGGCGGACCGCCGTCGAGCTCGGAAAAAGTCAGAGTTTGGGTCATTGTCGTTATTGCTGTTGTGGGAGAGTGGAGGAGTCGAGATGCATGGGACAGAAACCGATGCTCGAAGGATGCGGAGAGGTCCGTTTAAGTAGCTACAGGGTCAGATCGACGCCGAGTGTAGATTTGGCGAATGATCGCCGGATCACCTAGCTGAATCGCGAGCTGAATCGTTAGTGCGAGGGTAAGCCGAGGCTATGTTGGTAAAGGTGAGGGTTGCTCACGATCCAGCAGCGTCCCACAGGATGTTTCCCGGAGGACGGTTAGAACGTCGGCTGTGAGATATGCTTGGTGCCCTCGTCGCTTTGCGCCTCGGTGCGCTGTGTATGTAATAGGATCTCAAAGTTCTGGTATGATGTGGTTGGTCTGAGAAGAGGTTCGTTAGGCGCAGTGAGGGTGGCAAGAGGAGAGGGCGTCCGCACTGAGGAGCCAATTGTGGATCAGATAACCAAAGATCGGCGCGGCTGAGTACCTTAGTTGTCGGAGCTGACCCAAGAAGTGGGCTACACGTACACATGGAGCTCTGTTACGGCCGTCGAGAACTGGGAGAAAGGCTTTCCATAGCTAGCACCGCGACAACAGAAAAAGAACCTGTCTCCGACACAGTTGCTATCTCTATCAGGATATGCTCAGCTCATTCATGAAACCATTCGTGAATCTCTCCGCCACTTCCATGCCCGCTGCCCTCACTAGCCTCACTGCCATCATAGGTTGTCATCATTGCCATCAATCCACCGCAATAAGCAACCACCCCTCGTCTAATCATGACCAGGACCAAGTACATCCAGCCAATGCTGCCTCTGATATCTCTTCAACAATGTTTGCCTCCTCAAGAGCAATCACGCGAACAGCCCAGCATCTCTGTCAATGACCTTCAAGGTGTACAATCGAGACCCTCGTACCTGACCCGTTACGAAGCTGCACCATACAAGCACCAAACTCGTGAAACTCGAAACCGGCAGACGTGAGAGTACGTCACCAATCAAGATAGACAATGAAGCAATGGCGGCAAAGTAGATACATGGAAAACGGTCTGCTGCAACTCAGCAGTCCTTTGATGATCGATTTGCTTGACTACCTCTTATGAGAGGCACAATGGAAAGAAAACATGACTGGGTATCTCTTGCAAACGTGACGCTAGACAGCCGAGGAAAAGCAAGGTGAAAACAACACTGCAACCCGCCAACCCAACTACTCAGGCGTTCTGTGAGCCGGACTGAGCAACAGCCTGGAGCGCATTGATGCGCTGGTTTAAGACCATTGCCTCCGCCTGGGTGGCAGCCAGCTCTCTCTTGGTCGCCGCCAACTCTGCGTTGGTCTCCACCAACTCGAAATTAGTCGCCGCCAACTCTTGCTGGGTGGTCGCCAACTCTTGCTCGGTGGTCGCCAACTTTTGCTGGGTGGTCGCCAACCCTTGCTGGGTGGTCGCCAACTCTGCATTGGTCGCGGCCAACTCCGCACGCACTGTGTTCAGTTGGTTGGTAAACTCGCCCATCCTGTGCAGGCAAGTGAGCATCATGTTGCCGCTGCCCTGTTGTTTGGCCTCGATAAAATCGAGGCGGTGGCCGTGCTTTTCGACCGGTCCCACGTACCGGCCGATCTGGTCTTGGACAACGTTGGCGGTTTGAACCGCGGTCCTGATGTCCTCGTCGACGGATTCGAACTTCTTCTCGAAGCGACGCAGGACGTTGACCTGCTTCCTGATGGCTACAGCCTGGTCGTTGAGGGTGGCAGCTTGGTTCTGCATAGTGAATTCTTGCTCGTTGACCTTGGCTGCCAGGCTGCTATTCTCGAGAACCGCATTGATATCAAGTTCCTGCATTGCAGGAACCAGCTGGTCCTGAATTGCCTGTAGAGGAAAAAAAGTCCAGTCAGCATGATGAACACAAGCTGAGTAGACCATATGACAAAAAGAACAAGATAGAGTCAGGATCTGTCCAGCTGTAATAATGCATCACCAGACCGGTCCACGAATAGTACCCCCACCGCGAGGCAGGATCCACAGACGCGACCTACTGAGCGCCATTTCAGCCGCAAGACAAGCTCCCCAGCCCGGCAATACGCTGACCAAGCGCATGCCGCCGGCCAGCACATATGTGAGCCTGGTGATGCGCCGTGGGACAACTCTGAGTTCAGATGACAACATGAGAAGTTGTAGAGCTGAGGCCGCGCAGCGCTCGGGTGGACGACGTATCCATGGAACTGCCCCATGGGACGCGGCCCCTCAGGAGATACTCCTTTTGCATTTTGAAAACTGACTCCCCCGCGAACTTGAACCCGACCCAGGCGCTAAGAGTCCCAGGCCGGCGGCGGGCATGTGGTCGAGTATCGGTTTTACATCCCACGGACGACTTGGCAGCATTACACGAGAACGATGGTGTATGACTGAACAGAAACTGGGCTGGACAAAGATGGACATACCTGGGAAGATGAAGCGGCGGCGCCGTCGCTGTCCTCGGCAGCCTCGTGCTGAGCGGCCTGTAGTGAATATCTGTCAGCTATTGCCCCGAGAAGTGATGGTGATATGGAGGAAGACGAAAGAATGGAGGCAGAGGACGTGCGATCAGAGGACCAAGATGTGAGTGCAAGGTGAAGATGTGATGAGGTGCAGGCGGTTGATGGTAGTAAAGCGACAACTTACCAGCTCTTCCTTTCTTGCGCGCTTCTTCGCGCGCTGCTCCGCGTGAGGGTTATTACCAACCATGATGACTGATGTGGACGATGCGAGTGGGTGATGCGATGTATAGCAGTCTGATGATGCTCTTGCGAAGTGGTTGAACTTGATGGTCAAAAGAGGCGAGACTTGAGGACGTCAGTTCAAAAAGAAGGTGGAAGAGGGAGAAGGGGAGGGGGGAAGGGGGATTTAAATACTGGATTGGGAGGCTGATCCGTGGACCCACCCTGAATAACACTCGCAGCGTGAATGGGAACGAACAATAGCAAGCCAAAAGCTATTGAACGTTCAAGTTGCAGGTGAATCGTACGTCTCTAGATGGGACGAAACGTGGAAAAGTGGGTCGAAATTGTGATGTTTGCTTGCGAGGCGAAGGCAACAGCGAGGACAGGTGTTGGCGCTTCAGTCACTGCCCGGTTGCGTCGCCGGGCTCCCGCGAAAGATACATCGAGAACACCCAGACGGACACACGCACACTAGCTCATTCACGCTCCTGTGGTCGGTTCCCAACCGGATAAAAAAGCGGCCGATGCTCAGTAGAGGAAACTGCACAAGCTGAGTGTCCTATGGACATGATATGGTTGGGAACTGGCCGCAAGATGGTCACTGGTCTGGAGCTGTAGAGGGGCGTGGAAGTACACCAGGCGAGGTTGACGCAGGGCGGGGAGGGGCCCGCGAAGGACGTGAAAGATGGGATGAAAAGTCGAGGCGGTTTGCAGAACGTTGAATGTTGACTCTGGACCCATCCAAAAGTAACACACCGGCTACCAGGTGACGGCAGCCACCCCGCTTAGCCACCTGGGGAAGGGAAGGGTTGAAGGACCTTAGGCGCCCCGGTCCCGAACCCAAGTCCAGGTTGCTAAGCTATGACGAAACAAGATGTTGACGTTCTTGTCAGGGCAGGAGTGCTCCGCGTAGCCAGGAAGAAGTGAACAAGAACACATGAGCCGCAGACTGCATCTCTTGCTGGTAATGGACTTGAAGCTGATGCCTGTGCTCGAAGCTAAGCTTTCATTTCGAGGGCATATTCGCCTGTGTTGACTCTGATGTCGGCTTTCTTCCGTCCCACGCTATAACCGTAAGATAGCGCATCAAGGTTCCATCTGCGGTAACCACTGGCATAGCAACCCTTGCCGCTTTCAGGTTGTCCGAGACTCCAAGTGAATGGACCGATGGGACAAAGGGTACAATTTCCAAGAGGCAGTTGGATGTGCCAACGGCACTAGTCACGCATCAGGGTAGCCGTTCAAATATCTGCTCCGCTGTCTCCCACCATCCTCTCTTTTCCTCATAGGAAAGCACGGCCATTGAAGAGTGGGAACAAAGCCGTAAATCCACCGCCCAAAATGCCACGCTATAAGCAGACAGCCCGCTGGGCCGGCGAGGACTCTGGCGCGACCCCGCGCTGGCAACCCTCACAGCGGGCCTCTTTCGAATCAGATGTAGCTCGATTCCTCGAGCACACGGACGACAGCGATACCGAGAGCCATCCTCAGCTGAAGTGGTATTCGAAGCGGGGGGGGCTCTTTCGATTCTGATACAGCAGAATCACTCGATCAACTGGACGACAGCGATATCGAGAGCCATCCTGATGGGGCGAGGGATTTGGGCAAAAAGGCAAGTCTGACACTGCCAGAATCTCGTCTTCATGGCAGGCACTGGCACCCTCTCTTCCATCGCCCTTTGCCCATATCCCATATACTGTCGAGTAACAAGTGGAAGCAAAGTACTGACTCTGCCGTGTTAAAGACTGAAGAGAACCCCAAGGAGGACAAGCACAAGGATGAGAAGCCCAAGGAGAAGCCCAAAGAGGAGAACCCCAAGGAGGAGAACCCCAAGGAGGAGAACCCCAAGGAGGAGAACCCCAAGGAGGAGAACCCCAAGGAGGAGAACCCCAAGGAGGAGAACCCCAAGGAGAAACCGTCCTTTGCGAACCACCAGAAGCATAAGACCTTGTCCGACCTCCGCTTTTCGCTGGAGGTTCTTCAGATTGTTGGCTTGGCTGCTTTTTGCTTGTGGGTGCTTCGTTGCCTCGCTGTACTTGAGTCACGCATCGCTTCAGCCGAGGCAGGTCTCGAGAGGTTGGGTACCGATTCCAGCGGTAACGATGGTCATTTCTTCCTCCACTTTCCGCTGGAGGTTCTTCACATTGCTGGCTTGGCTACTTTTTGCGTGTGGGTGCTTCGTCGCCTTGCTGACCTTGAGTCGCGCATCACTGCAGAAGCCGCCTAACGAAATTTCATCGGACTGGACATGCCGAAACCACGCTTGACGGCATTGAAGGAGCTCCGAAGAGCCATCTTGACCCTGGAGCTTTAGTTGATGACATGGGAAAATGGATGAACGCATCGTTTAACAAAAGGAGGTGTTGCGGTGTTGCGGTCGGGTTCTGATCTTCGCCTGCGGCAGCACCAAAATAGGCGTGGCTACTGAGTCGTAGAGCGGACCGGCAGACAAGAGAAACAACATGAATGTCACATGGGTAGATAGTCCAACCAGCCATTAGATAGGAAGTTCAACAAATGAAGGAAACAATATTGTGGTTGGGAACTTGCATGACAGTGACCATCGAGTCTCGGACATGTAATGATGAAGTGACGTTGAAAAGGAGTCACTTGACTGTGCACGTGATGGTGGGGTTGGTGGGGCTTGCTTTCAGGGGGGCAGACAAGCGCAAGGTGAAAAGGACGGCAGTGGGGGAGTGACGGGCGGTCAGTGTGATGTTATGGGTAATAATCGATATGAGGTTCAACGTGGCTTGATTGTGTGTGTCTGTATAAGACTAGCTCTATAGACTCGAAGCTCTAGCATCTAGATAATCCCGTATATCCCAACCTAATTGGGTATGTATACGCCCAATAGATCCTCTAGCCTCTAATACACCCCCTTAGATCTAATATATAAACTACGCCAAATCTACCCAAATATACCCTAAAATACCTTAAAATCCTTCTAAAATTAGCTAAAAATAATATTATTCCCAAATTACTTCCTCGTTATAGTAGCTTTTACATTTTCATTCGTAAAAGTCTTACTTTATTATACTTAGAATTATATTTACCGATTCGTTACCCGAATCCTCCTCTATAGAATCCTCTATACCCTTCGGGCGGCTTATAACAATATCTCCACTGTTAAACGCTCGTAATTAAATCTATAGCTGCTATAACTCTACGAATCCTAATTACTTTATGAATTTTAAATATATTATTGGAAGGAGGCTCTTTATAAAACTATCCGCAATCTACTCTTTAATAAGTACGTAGACTACGTTTATTAGCTTCCTCTCTTACACTTACTTTAATTAATACTTATATATATTAATATACTTAAATTTAATTACGAATTAAATTCCTTCTTTAATAATAAATTATATCGTTTATTTATTATTATAGTTTATAAGTGTAGCCTCTTAATCTTTAAATCCTAAAATAAATTCATTAAAGAAATAACGAACGTAAATAACCTCTTTAGTTCCTTAATTAAAGGATAATAGCTTAGCTTCTATAAATAAAATTATAATTATATTTTACTTATTAGTTTGCTAATTGATTATAGCGTTTAAGAGTCTAAGTATAAACGCTTATCAATTCTTTTAATTAAAAAAATATATTTATAAATAAAAAATTATTTATAATATAAAAGTCCTAGCGGTCTTTACTATTTAATTAAAAAGCGTAATTTTAAATTATGAGAGAGTAAAGTAGTATTTAATTTATAACCGTATAATATATTAGATTGGGATTCAAATTAAATCGAATAAATTTAAAGACCGAGAATACTATACCTAGTTGCAACGTAATAATAATATAAAGAATTAAACTAATTTTAATTTAATACGTATAAATTTTGTACGGAATTATATTATTTTAATAAAGTAGGAACTCCTCTCTAATTATAAATATAAAATATAGTTTCTTAATATATTTAACCTTCTCTGTCATCTTTTAAATGTAGTCGCATTATAATAATTAAATTAACCTCTTCTCTTAATTTCAAATAATTTTAATATTTAGGAACCACTTTAGTAACTCTCTACCCTTTAATTATAATAATCTCTTTATCGTTATATTAATAAATAATAATAATATTATCTATATAAAAGAAAAAAAAATATATTATTTTTAATTAAAATATTAAATTCTATAGGAAAAGGGTTTACACTTAGAATTACAAAAGTCTTAATAAATTCTTACTACTAAAAGAAAGGAAATTTCTATAAACTATATAGCGTATATAATAGTTAAGATACTTAGTTTTTCCTAATATATTTAGGGGGAGCCCTTATAAATACTACTTTATCGAATATAATATTAATAAAAGTATTCTTTATATTATATTAAATCAAATTAAAATTGAAATAACTGGCTATAGTTATTAAGATACAAAATAATTTAATTACTAAAATCGGTACGTATATTTTGTATATATTATCTTTAAATTATTAATCCTTATTTATAATTAAACGTATTTTATATTTAAACAACCCACTGTTTTAATCGAATTTATAAGTATATACTTATATTAAACCAAATATTTTATTATCTTTTACTTCCTTAATACTAACTTACTTCTAAGACTTCTTATCTTTATATTTGTCTAGGTATTCCTTCTCTATATCTTTAAAAAATTCCCTAAAGAAATAAAAATTGAAATTACTATGATATTTTAGAAGGGGTAGAAAATTAATTCGATAAAGGGTTTTTAACATACCCTTTACTCTATAGCGGTTAATAATCTCCTTTATTATTTTTAATTTAGGATTATAGCTGGAATTGATATCGATACCCCTCTTTCTTATTAATTCTAAGAAAGCATAATCTATAACTTTATTTCCCTAGAAGCCTATAGGTCGATTACCCTTTATAAATAAGAACAACGCAGCCTAATAAAAGTATTAATCTATAATTAGCTATGACTGTTTATTCGAATAAAAGAAATTAATTATTAGAAATATAACTAGATTATTAGGAAGGGTAAGAAAATAGCCCTCTTCCTTATTCTTCGATCTTAAAACTATACTCTAAAAATCCGACAGCGATTATACGGGTAGTAATAATAAAAGCTTTAGACCTTACAATTATCTTTCTATTACTTACAAGACCTTTAGAAATTTACATTGTATTTATATTTTTAAAGACCTTAATTCCTCCTCTTCCTCTAATATGTTTTTAGTTTCAATAAGAAAATTTTAGATAACGGGGCTAAGAACTCTATTATTTACAACGGGTATAACTTCGACCTATAGGACGTTTACTTATATAATATTCATTTAACAAATTTTTTTTCATTGTATAATTAACTCTTTAAAGGAAATATTAAAGGTATTATGGATTTTTTTAACGTTATTACTAAAGAAAACCTCGTTCTCTTTTAAATATAACATTTTATATAATAATAATAGAATTAGTATCTAACCAAATAACTAATCCAAGCGCAGTCGTTAAGTTTTATTAATTTATTCTATTCCTTTATAATTTTTATTATAAGAGTAAAGGCTTTATAACTATATATTTTAAAGTATATAATAATAAGGGAGGGGTTTAATAGAGGAATAACACCGTTTTTAAATTAGTAATACGTTTCGAATCGGTCTTAGGGAAATTTCTAATAATATTCCGCCTTAGGGGTTAAATTATATAAATATGTAACTACTCTAATAATATCTATTTACAGTTCGTAAAGAAGATTTATACCTAATTATATTACTATACCTTTAATCTTAATTATACCCCCTAAGCGCTTTACGCCGCCGTTTTGAATTTATATATAAGGTATTAAAAGTTCGATATTAGTTCCCTTAGTAGTAAATTAGGTAGTAATCTTCTTACTATTAATTATTTTATTATTGTATTCGATTACCCGAAGTATAATTTAGTATTAAATTTAAAATCCTATATAGAGGGATTCTAAATATATAATAATAAATTCAGCTTCTTTATTATTTAAGTAATATACTTAAATGAATTTAAACTACTAATCTACGACTACTATTAAATTTGAATACTTTTAACCCCCTACTTTTATTTTCTTATAAAAGAAGAAATCAATAATGAATTATAACTTAGGGCCCTCTAAGTAATTACGAACTTCTTTACGCACTTAGCGCTTCAATTTAGCTTTAATATATAATTCGTAATATATTATATGTAATCCCTTAAATCGTATGGTATATTTTTACTCCGTTAATTTAATTAAAATTTTAAATTCCGGGTAACCAAATCTTAAATACCAACGGAAGGGTTCACCCTCTTAAAGCTTCTATTTAATATAATTTAAATACTATATAATAAAAAAAAACTTCGTTAATACTATTCTATAGAAAAATATACTCTAAAATAAATTACTTATATTTAAAATAAATATAATAAATAAGGGAGTTTGTAAAGCGGGAACGTAAATAATTATTTTTATAGTTTTAATAAATTTATTCATCTTTGAATTATTTTAAAGAAACGAAGTTATAAGCTATACCCAATATTAGGACGACGTTAAAGAATTAGAACTCCCTATTTCCAACGTCGTCTTAAACTATAATTATAATAATACTATACCCCTCGATAAGAATCCGCTTATCTCCAACCTATATGTAATTACTAGTATTTAATAGAATAAAGTTTTTAAATTAATTAACCTTATTAAAGATATATATTATTATATTTAAATCGAAGATTATAGAATCTTTAGGTAAATATATAATATTGTATTTTGCTATAAATATTAAGAAATTATTCTTACTTACCTGACGTCTATAGAATTAATTATTTTAATTTTCGTTGTCCCACTATATTAGTAAACGGTTAATAGCCTTTTCAAATATTTTATCCTTCTTTAAATTAATAAACATACACTTCTTAATAATAAGACTTTCAATCTAACCTTTATAAATTAATTATAAATTAATATAGTAATATTTATTTAAATTATAGCCCGGCTACTTACAAATTTATATAGGGATCGTCAATTGTTTATTCGTTAGTAAGGACGAAGAGGAAGTACGCTTATTTTTATTAATATTCTTCCTAAATTTACTATTTTTTCTTATAGCTTCTCCCCGTCCTTTTACTTCTAAGTTAAAGTTTTATTCGTTGCTAGGAATATCCTCTTTAACGGATTTACTACTTAATATAATTACGAACGTAATACCTTTAAATAAAAGGGTATAACCCTTTCCCTAAATAATATTCGCTATTACTGCTTTACGAAAATCCTTAGTTATAATACGGAAAAAGATTCTAAAATTGGAATTTCTTTCAATCTTCTTATTATATTAAAATTAGTTATTATTTACCGAAATAATATGAGGATTCGACTTTATAACTATATGGAATTCTAGGAATTATAAATTTAGTTCATTTACTCTAACAATTTCTCTAATAATATAGAAGGCTATAGCCGCCTCCTAATAAAAGGTCTAACTATATTAATTACAATTAACTTTACTAAGAGGCTTAAAAATATTAATAAATCTAACCCGGGCGAACCTTTTTACCTTATAATCGTTAAAAGCAGTAGACTTACTAAAATTATCGTACTATTCATATAAATTAATACATTTAGTAAAATTAATTTTATAATAATTATTTCTAATAATTTTAAATATCTAACGATTTAGCATAGTCTTCTTAATACCTAAGTTAAAAAAGGTCTTAACCTTTATACGCTAGTCCAATTTCTCAATTATATAGTTATAGTAATCGCGCTTATAATAAAAGCCGTAAAGCTTAGTAATAATAAATAGGGTAGCCTCCCTATCCTTTTTAACTTCCTTAATTTCTCCAGCGAGAACCTCCCCTTAGTAGCTAGCGATATTAAACTCTATAAGCTCAATTGGCTAGGGCATATGATTATTGGGATCGATATACTTCTAAAAACTAAGGTCCTAGGCTATAGAAATAAAAGCATCTTGCTAAGCCGGCCAATCCTTAGGGCTATTAAAAGTAACGCTATTAATTTTAGTCGTAAATATTATTAGTAATCGTTTAGTCGATTGTCGTTATTAGCAATGGCTTTAACAGTTGAATTAATAAAACTTTTAATTATAATATTATAGGTAATAATTAATATGGGGTTCAACGTGGCTTAATTGTGTATATCTATGTAAGATTAGTTCTGTAGACTCGAAGCTCTGGCATCTAAATAAATCCCGCATATCCTAGCCTAATTGAGCACGTGCACGCCCAGTGGATCCCCTGGCCTCTGACAGTCAGAGGTTTTGGAGCAGGATAGGAGGAGGACAAACTGAATGGAACTGAAGGGAACAGGAAGTGGGATTGCTTCCACTTTAAATGGGAGCTTGGACCGGCCCTGGGGGTCCATGCAGTCAATGGGACCCATGGAGCCGCCTGTGCCTGCTGGTACTAGGGGGTTGAAGAAAGAAGCCCCCAAGTACTGCTGGCTGCCACTGTGCCCGCTTGCTGTTGCCCCGCCTGTGGAAGGACAAGTCCCTCTGTACAGCACAGCAGCAGCCAGCAAGGCCAGACCAGTGAGACCACACCTCCTTACCTCAGTCCCATCCCGTCGATATTTTTCTGGAGCTCTGCGCCAAGACCCACGCCCGACCCGATTGCACGAGCCTCACAACATCAAACTTGAAGTCTCCCATCCACCCACCACCCATCTCTCCCGCTTTGCGCCCTTGTTCCTGAAGCTCCGCCGTTGCTTGGTCTCTACTATTCCGAGCTTTAATTCCTCTCCATCATGTCTTTCGGAGGCCAAACACCGACCATCATTGTCCTGAAAGAGGGTCAGTCAGCCCCTCCATGATCCCCTCCTCCTCCGTCCTGTCCCCTTGCCCCTTTTTCCACTGACAAAACTGACACCATCGCCGTAGGCACCGATACCTCGCAGGGCAAGCCCCAGATCATCTCCAACATCAACGCCTGTCTCGCCGTCCAGGCCACCATCAAGTCGACACTCGGACCCTATGGCGGTGACCTATTAATGGTGGATGCCAACGGCAGGCAGACAATCACAAACGATGGCGCCACCGTCATGAAGCTCCTCGACATTGTCCACCCTGCCGCGCGAATCCTCGTCGACATTGCCCGATCACAAGATGCCGAAGTCGGCGACGGCACCACCTCGGTCGTCGTGCTCGCCGGCGAGATCCTCAAGGAGATCAAGGAACATGTCGAACAGGGTGTCAGCTCACAGATCATCATCAAGGGCCTGAGGAGGGCCTCCACCATGGCTGTCAACAAGATCAAGGAGATTGCCATCAGCACCAACGAGTCCAACCGCCGCGAGACCCTGAGCAAGCTGGCCGCCACCGCCATGACCAGCAAGCTCATCAAGAGAAACACCGAGTTCTTCACAGAGAGTAAGCGAATCAATGTCGCAAACAGGCCACCCTCGTGCTAGTACTAACAGACCCCGCCTGTGCGCAGTGGTTGTCGACGCCGTCCTCTCCCTCGACCAAGAAGACCTCAACGAAAAGTTAATAGGCATGAAGAAGATCCCCGGCGGCTCCCTGACCGACTCGCTCTTCGTCAACGGTGTCGCCTTCAAGAAGACCTTCTCGTACGCCGGTTTCGAGCAACAGCCCAAGTCGTTCAAGAACCCCAAGATTTGCTGCCTCAACGTCGAGCTCGAGCTCAAGGCCGAGAAGGACAACGCCGAGGTGCGCGTCGAGCAGGTTTCCGAGTACCAGGCCATCGTCGACGCCGAGTGGCAGATCATCTACAAGAAGCTCGAGGCCATCCACGCGACAGGCGCCAAGGTGGTGCTGTCCAAGCTGCCCATTGGCGATCTGGCCACCCAGTACTTTGCCGATCGCGACATCTTCTGCGCTGGCCGTGTCACCTCGGAGGATATGGAGCGCGTCGTCCAGGCCACCGGCGCCACCGTCCAGAGCACCTGCTCCGACATCCTGCCCGAGCACCTCGGCACCTGCGGCACCTTTGAGGAGCGCCAGATCGGCGGCGAGCGCTTCAACTTCTTCGAGGACTGCCCGTCGGCCAAGACGTGCACGCTCGTCCTGCGCGGCGGCGCCGAGCAGTTCATCGCCGAGGTCGAGCGCTCCCTGCACGACGCCATCATGATCGTCAAGCGCGCCATCCGCAACAAGACCATTGTCGGCGGTGGCGGCGCCGTCGAGATGGAGATTTCGGCCTACCTGCACCGCTTCGCCGACCGCGACGTCGCCCACAAGCAGCAGGCCATCATCAAGTCCTTCGCCAAGGCCCTCGAGATCATCCCCCGTCAGCTCTGCGACAACGCCGGCTTCGATGCCACCGACATCCTCAACAAGCTCCGCGTCGAGCACCGCAAGGGCAACACGTGGGCTGGTGTCGACTTCACGAACGAGGGCGTCTGCGACATGATGGAGCGCTTCGTCTGGGAGCCCGCGCTCGTCAAGATCAACGCCCTCCAGGCGGCCACGGAGGCGGCTTGCTTGATTCTCGGTGTGGATGAGACCATCAGGAACGAGGAGAGCCAGGCGCCACAGGCTCCTGGTCAGAAATTGCCGCCTGGTGCGGCCCAGAGGGCTTTGAGGGGTAGGGGCCGTGGCATGCCTAGGCGGTAAATGGGGACAGGAGTTATGTTAAGTTAAAGATGATAACAAACGTAATATAGATGGCATAGTGTGGGAATGTACCTGTACGAATGATTCTGTCAAGTTGTTCTGGACGCTGGCAGCAGTTGAGGTGATTTCGGTGACACATTATGAGCCTAAGGCCTGGGAACTCAACGCCCGGTACTGGTCCTAGGCTGGTGCATGTTTCTGTCCGGCTGTTTTTCGTATGGTCTTGCTTGATCAACGCCGGAAAATTACTGACAAAGGTATTCAAAAGAAAAAAAAAACTCTTCTATGTGTATTCTATTGACGCAAAGTTCCTGTATACTAAAAGCGTCGGCAAGTCCTCCAACTATTTTTTATCTTTCCTCCTTGCCGTCGGCATCATCGTCACCAGAAAGCAAGTGGCTTACATCCATCTTGCCACTTCCACTTCCACTTCCATTTACACTACCACTTCCATTCGCACTCCCACTCCCACTCCCACTCCCACCACCTCCACCTCCACCTCCAGCACCTCCAGTCCCTGTTGCTGTCGCGGTCGCCGTCGCCTCCCCCGCAGAACCATTACCTGCACTTCCACTACTACTTTCCTTCTCCTCTCCAGTTACTGGTTCGGGATTCGGTGCTGCCGCTGCCGCCGGTGGAGTAGGTGGTGTTCCTGTTCCTGTTGTTTCTGTTGCTGTCCCGGGGGTTGGGGTTATTCCAGTTTCTGTTTCTGTGGTTGTGGTGTCCATTGCATCTGGATCGACGGCAGCGATGGCAGCACCGGGACCAGCAGCTGCAGAGACTGCGACTGCGTCATCAGCAGAAGGATGACTACTGATGGTGGTACTACTTTCCCATCCTCCCCTAGTATTCCTATTCCTATCCTGGCCACCACCACGTTCCTGATGATCGTGTTCCTGATGATCGTGGCTGTTGTCCTGGCCGTGATCGAGACCGTGACCATGGTGATCGAGACCGTTTTCCGACATGTCTTCTGTAGTCATATCCATGCCATCTTCTTCAGCTGGATTGAGGCTTGGAGATGATGGGTTTAGGTGGTGGTCCTGATCCTGATCTTGATCCTGATCTTGTATCTCGTCCTGATCCTGATCCTGATCCTGATCCCGGTTCTCATTTTCATTATCGTCGTTGAGATCCATATCGATATCATCATTATCATCGCCTTCTGGCTCTTCCGTCGCGTCTGCAGTGTTTGCATCCGCTGCTGCTACGGCGGTTTCTCCGTCCTTTATAACTCTCACTTGCTCCCTAACATCATGGCCTTCTCGGTGGTGTTGACCATCGATAGAGGTATTCACCGCCACATCTGAGCGTGGGCTTAGACCTGAATTGGTGGTGGTGATGTTCCCTGTAGTTGTAGTAGAAGAACTACTAGTGGTTCCTGCTGCTGCTGCTGCTACTAGGTCGTGGCGGTTTCGGTTATTGTTGATGCTTGTAAAGCATGATCCCGGATTTGTTGTGTCCATGTCAACATCACCACCGGCACTAGCGCTGGCACCCGACTGTTGTTCTCTTCCACTTTCCCCCCAAATTGGCGTGGGTCCTCGTGATAACCTTACTGCAGCAGCGGCCTTCTGGTACTCATCCTGACCTTCGTCCTCATCATCATCCTCGCTACTGGTTTCAACCAACATGTCCAAATCCTTATCACCCCCCGCTTGTCCTCCCCCACCACTACTACCACCACCCCATTGCTCCCCTCTATGATCCTCCCTCCCACCATCCGACCTATCAGCACCACGCTCCTCGTGAGTTTGATCAAAGTGACCACGTCCATTCTCATACTGACGACGTTGATGATGCTCCTGCTGCTGCATATGCTGCATCCCGCCACCACCACCACCACCACCGCCACCACCACCGTCCATCAACCCGCTGGTCCCACTCCCGCTTCCCGATCCCGATGCCACCCCATCACCCACACCCACACCCACACCCATCCCGATACCAACAGCCTCGGTACCCGCCACAGTCAACAAAGCCTGGAACGTGTCCGAATCGGTATCAGGTTCGGAAGCAGAAGAGGCGCCACCGGCGTGGTGCTGCTGCTGGTGTTGTTGATGTTGGGGGCTTTGATGCTGCTGCTGCTGCTGCTGCTGCTGCTGCTGCTGCTGCTGCAGATGATGATGTTGGTGTTGGTGAGGTTGATCATGCTGGTGCGGCGCGTACTGGTACTGATACTGCTGCTGATGGCGGGTATCGTGCTGCATGATGTGATTATGACCGCCCATGGGAAGAGCCCTCGTTGTTTCGGGAGGGGGAGGGTAATGCTGAGCGCCATGGGACGGGTGAGCGTTGTGTGCTGTCGTAGTGTGGAGCTGGGATGGGTGGATTTGATGTTGTTGGCTATACACCGTCGTATGCGGCATCTGTGTGGGCGGATGGAGAGGATGTCGATGGTGGAATGGGTTTGGATGATGCTGAGGCTGATGGTGCTGGGTGTAATCTCGCTCGTTATGGACTTGCCCGTGATCGCTTAGGGAATGGTGATGGGCAGTGGTTGTTCGCGCAGACGATGGCCCTGGTTGGCTTATCATTTGTGGATCGATAATGGGGGGCAAGGAGACGTGCGGATGATGAGGCTGGTGATGATGAGAGGGTCCTGCTACAGAGTGATGTTGCGGTTCATGATGCGGGTGGGAAGGATAGGGAGGTGGGTAATGATGGTGGTGATGTGGAGGAGGGGAAGGATGGTGTGGTAGCATTGGACTTTCATGCGCCGCGTGACGAGTAAAGGGGTTATGCTGAACGGTGGCTAGGTTTGTTGTTGTATCAGGGGTTACTTGCATGGGAGGACCGGGGGAAGGGGATGTCAAGATGGAGATCTGATGACCGCTGGCATCAGTAAAATGCGGATGACTCTGGTTATAGTGATGCGACGAGGCAGCATAGGGATCTATGTGAGATGGTGGCTCGGGCGGCAAGGCAGGTATGGGGTGCGTCCTGGGCTGATCACCTATGGTGACAGTATCACCAACCGGGACAAAGCCAGGAGATGGAGCGGGAGATGATCGCTTGGAGCTGCTGGCCCCAATGGGCGGGCTAAGATTCGGACGCTTTATGCCGCTGGACGTTGTGGTCATGATGTTAGACAAGGAAGGCTGGTGCTGGTGCTGCTGAGCTTGGGACGTTGATGACAATGAAGACTTTCCCAGTTCTTTGCATTCGGAACAGTTCCTAATTACATCCGAGACCGTCTCCTTAATGCGACTCCAGTGGTAGCGCTCCGCAATGGTGGCCGTGGTTCTGTTGATGCCCGCATGCGACTGGTTGTGCACCTCTCTCGCAATGTCGTACTGGCGGCGCGGGTCCGAGATGACCTCCTTGTCCTTGAGCATGAGGACGTCACCGTCGACCAGCTTGTAGTGAGTCGCGGCGCTACGAAGCCTGCTTTTCTCGGCTCGGTCAGCCCCGTTCGGATAGCGGCCGTACTTGAGATAGAACTTGATCTTGTCGAAACGCTCTTCACTCACAAGTTCTTCGTTACCTGCCGCGTCGCCCAAGTCCCGCCCAAAGATGATGGCGTCCACCAGACGGTCCGGGTAACTCTTGAGGTTGCCGGCCCCCTTGACACGGCCAATGCGCTTGAAGCCCAGGCCGTCCCAGATCTTGCACGACGCCACGTTGGTCTCGTACACGAGGTTGAAGACCGAGTACGTGTAGCCCAGCTTGGGTGCCCAGTCCAAGTAGGTCTCACCCATGAGACGCCCGACGCCGCGGTTGCGGGAGGCATCCGTCACGATGAAACCGGCATTGCAGATGTGGCTGCTGCGGCCAGGGTAGTTGGGCTTGATGTAGAAGGTGCCCAGACACTCGGTCGACCAGTTCTTGTTGTCGACAATGTCCTCGCCGCGCTCGATCTGGCCGAGAAGCATGACGCCGGCAAAGTTTTGGAACCAGTAGTCGGCGAACTTGTCGAAGGGCATGGCATCCATCATGGGATAGGTGTCACCACCCTCGATTTCCTTGTTAAACTGATCATGGAGATAGTGCAACAGGGAATCGGGTACCTGATGGCGCGAGGCAAAGGGGACAACGGTAGCCATCGTCTGGCGATCCCGCAGAGTCACATGGCGAGGGACAATGGTGGGCGGGAAAGAAGGGTGAGCAGGGTCTGGATAGGGAGCCGCTCCAGAGACGCGGTAGATGGTTCCGGCGGAGGGGTCCTCAAGGATGGCTGGCATCTTGGTCTTGGTCTTGTTGCAAGTCAATTGATATGAACGCCGTAAAACACTCGAACTCCCGTAGTGTCAAAGTATGCGCCCTGCCAACGGTGTTAGCCACGTTATCTAGGCGTAAAGATGCAATCCATCAAGATGAAAATGCATGAGGTTATAGCATACGCACTTTGAACAAGAGACAACTAATCAAAGCTAGTTGAAGCCAAAAGAACACACTCGTTGTATGAATCGAGAGTGTGAGTGTGCGAGATATATAAAGACGGCGACGTCCAAATCGGGCCACCTGGTATGTATAGATACGCGGCGGGGTAAGAAACGAACGCGCCCTAAAGGTGACAACCAAGACCGAATTGGATGGCTGATCGATAGCTCGATAGTTCGATAACTCGATAGTTCGATAAAAGTTCGTTTACTGTATCGGGACTCGGCTCAGGAGCCGAAGTGGGGCCGTGACCGCGGCCGAGATCCGGCAGTTGGTGCGGGTGTGACGATGTTTGACCCCGAAAACGGAGGCCCGGGGTGACACCCACACTCAGCCCCACCTCACAACCCCAATCCTCGGGATTCTGTTTCCCGGGTCCGACACGGGATACGGAGGGAGAAACAACGGGACCCGAGAGTCGCACCGACCGTATGGACTGGGTGGACACTCCGAGGCGTACCGATGACCAATGTTGGATCACCAATCACCAGAGGGCTGTCTTGTCTTGTCACTGCTGTTGTGCACCAAGTGCAACGGGACCCGACAAGCATGTGAGTGTTTGACGTGACTGCATAAACGCGCCGTCGCAGCTCTGAGCACGACGAGTCCAGCCCCGTGTAGCGCGTGGGTGGTGTGCGGGCGGCGGCGGCGAATCTGATAAGCGTTTGGGTTGGATCCCCGTCGTTCTGAAATATTCGGCGTGGTGATAATTTGTGCTCACGGGGAACAAAAGAGGGAGGTCTGAGAGTTGTGAATGGAACTCTCGATTCTCACATTTTGGTTCGTGAAAATGAGGGTGTCCGCTGGCTTAGTCATCATTGTCTCCTACAGTACCTATCTACACAGCTCTTTCCCCTGAAACTCCAACATCTCGAAGCTTTGTTTGTGAAGTAAGAGTGAATAAACACGCCCAGTGACGTTGTCCTGCCTTATGATACCTTTGAACCTTCTGAAACCTGTCTGCAAGACACCCTAAATAGTTGAAGGTACTTGACATGCTTGGTTGCCCGTGGTTGCTACATGCAATGCACGACTGGCCGGCAACTACCGAAACTCACCTACCCAACTCATCTCATCGTTGCAAAGACTAGGTATTCGGTATATAGTACAATAAAGGCTATTTTACAACCCCTTCACATGCTGCACTGGCCTGGTTTCTCTACCATGCTAAGACATTTCCATTCCTCTTTTTCCATATCTCTTTCTTATACACGAGCACCACCACCGAACATCTCCTTGAGCGCATCCTCGCTCAGGAACGTGTCCTTCTCCTTCTGCTCCTCCACGCTGTTGTCCTGTGCCTGTCTCCTCCGGACGTCGGCCGCCCGCGCTGAAGCCAACTCAAAGTACCCTTGCACATCGGCGGGCGTCTTCCATGTGACCTCGCCGCGCTGCGCCGCTTCGAGTCTGCGCTTCTGGCCACGCTCACCGGCACGGCCGAGGACGCCGCTGATGAGGGCGGTTGCTCGCAAACTGGTTTGAAAATCATAGTCGTCAGTAACTGTACATACAATACCACACACAGTAAAATCGTCAATGTGCATCCACGGGCGAGGAGTCCTTACCTGTCATCGTTGGCCGGAATCTGGTAAGTAACCCACGCGGGATTGGTGTTGGTATCAATAATACCAATAGTCGGGACCTTGGCCAAACTGCACTCGTACAACAGCGTCATGTTCTCTTTGGGGTTCAAGCACACAACCAGATCGGGCGCCAGGGGTCTGCGGTCATGCAAATGATCCTCGAACCCGGAGAGCGGGCGATCGAGCTCGTCCACCACGGTCAGCGGGACGCCTCCCAGCAGCTGCTCGCGGTTGGTGATGGTTCCGGGCCTCCACTTGGTGAACAGGTGGCAGGCCCTGGCCAGCTCGGCGGCGCGCACGACGATGGGCCGCTGACCCGGGCGGGTGCCGACGAACAGGATCAGGCCGCCGCGGTAGGCGACCTCCTCGACGACGCGGGCGGCGCGGCGCAAGTGCGTGGCCGTCGTCTCGAGGCTGATGATGTGAATACCCTGGCGCACACCGTAGATGTAGCGCGCGTTGGCCGGATTCCAGAGCGAGGTGTTGTGGCCCATGTGAGCCTGGGCGGCCATGAGGTCCTCGAGCGAAGCGTCCGAGGGGGGGTTGCGGAGGTACTGCTCGGGGATGTAGCGGACCTCGACGCCCGCGCCGAGCTTCTGGGTTTGCGCCTTGGTCTGCTTGAAGAGCTTGAAGTTGCCCGGAATGGCCTCGATTTGCTGCTTGAGCTTAAGCGCCTCCTCGTCGACGAGGCTTGGGTCCCATGTCGTAACGGTCTCGGTGGCAGTAGCGGAGGTCGCGGACCAGGCCTCGGCGGCCGGGGAAGCGGCGAACTCGGGAGTGAGCTTCTCGATGCTCTCGGCGTAGAAATCGGCCTGCTCCTCGAGGGTGGGCTCAGCAAAGGCTGTCTCGGCAGCCTGCTTCTTGGTGTTCGTCGGCGGCGGCGGCGCAGTGAAGTTGTCCTGGGAGAGGAATCGCGACTGGGCCTGGAAAGAGGCCCGCGAAAGAGGAGTGGCCAGGGCCCGTCGGCCTGCAGTGAAACCGTCAGCTTGCCATCATTTGGCTTGTTCAAAGAGGAGACCGGAATGCTCACCTAACCGCGCGCCGATATTCCGAACAATCATGGTGGAAATGCTGGGGTCGGACACATCGTCGTCGGGAAGACGTTGTAAATCGGCCGCTCAACTTTTCTGGACGGTACACGGCCGAAGGTGGCCCGTGCGCCGACTCACTTTCGGCATTGCGCCCGCCAGACGTGGATCACTGCACCACTGTAGCGCGGCCTCCTTCAGGCACTGGAACGGCCCCACCACGGGAATTCTGGGGTCAAGTGGCCGACCTGTACAACGGGCAATTCGGCATCGACAGAATCCTCAGAATCAAGACGGGAATAGGACGGGAACCAAACAAAAGAGATAAATCTAAAAAGAACGCTCTCTCGCAGACCAAAACTTAATCACAATGCCAAAATGTAGTCTGTAGCGGGTAGTATTTCTACGGTAACCTATACCAATCCGGCCAACCCCTCTCTCTCACTCTCAGGGTCCCATTCCCGGCCCTCCCGTCCTGCATTCATTCATGCATCTACCTTTAACAGGCGAATGAAGAATAATCATTGGATTGGGCAGCCCATTATCAACAATCTCTCGAGCCCAACAACAACAACTACTGCATCAATCTTTGGCATCAAAACCACAAGACTCCCTGCTTCGTCTTCATCTTATCTCTACCTAACTTCTCATCCAAGAAACCAAAAAATAGTGTAAATTCTTATAAGCTTAACGGCTGGTCAATCTCGTAATGGTAAACACACTAACGATCACCACGGCCAGGGTGACAATAGCACCCGGAAGCAGCAGCTCGTTGGGGACACCAGCAATGACCTGGGCCGGCTCTTGTTGTGGCTGAGACATTGTGCGCATGCGCGTGGGACGGCGACGGACGGGCTCCTCCTCCTCCTCACTAACCTCCTCGGATTCCTCCTCGACCTTCTTTCTCCGCTCACGAACCACCGACGAAGCAGGAGGGGTGGCGGGGATCGTCTCAATCACCGGCGCAGGCGTAGGGGCGTGGGAAATAGCAGGCTCCGAGGGGTCGTGCACAAACAAGTCAACCTTCTCGCGAAGGCCGTGACGCGCAAGCAGAATGGCTTCGAGGAGATCCGGGTCCGTGGTGATGGAAACCGAGTCGCCCTCGTCGTCAAGATAGCTGAGCGCAAATCCACCGGACAGCCTGCCGTTCTCGACCTCAGGGGTGCCGCCAATAGCGTCCACCTCAGCACCAAGCTTGGCGGCGACAGCGGCGACAAACTCAGCCATGCCGTGGGAGGCTGTCACCTGCAGACGGTGGACGCGGCCGCTGGGAGCCTTGAACTTGAAGGGGAAGGGGATATCAGCAGGGTTGACCTCTTGAATACCACCCAGCTGGCTGTGGGACGGCGACTCGATGCCGGCATGGCTCGCCGAGTCACCAGGCGCCACGCTGTCGACAATGCGCTCGCTGCGGGCCATGTCGGGCGACATGAGCGATCTAGGCCCATGGTGGGTGTGGTGGTGCGAGCCGTCGCCTGATACCATGGACTCGGTTTCGTGATCCAGAGAAAGCCAGAACTTGTTCCAGGCAGGGCCCTCGTTGTCGCTACCGCTGCCCATCGTGTTGATCTGTTCGAGGGTGGCGTAAGTGAGCTTGAGGACGTCAACCATGCCGACAATCTCGCCAGTATCGTTCATCACCGGCAGGTTGAGGTAGTGGCCATCGTGCATCTTCCTCAGCGCAGCCTGGATGGTCATGTCCATGGGCGCAAAGTCGGGATGGGGGGTCATGACGCGAACCACGCTGCAGGTGGCAGGGTCAAGGCCGGGGGCAATCACACGGAGGACGACGTCCTTGCTGGTGAAGATACCCGTAATTGCTCCCTGATCCTGTACCAAGACCGCCGTGGTGTGGTTCTCCTTCATCAACTGGGCCGCCTCCTTCACCGAGGTCCGGACGCTGACCGTGGTCGGGGGAATGCCGTTCAGGACAGACTCCAGGGTCGGGCCCGACATTTTGGATCGCAGGGCCTCGACGTACTGGATGATCTGCTGGGGCTGGCTGGCGCCAAGCTCCGACTGAACACCCTCGAGCGCATCATACAGCCGCCTGGACGAGGCATAGGCGCGCTCCAGCTTCTCCATCGCGTCGTAGAAGCACTTTGTGATATCGAGAATGCCCGAGATGTCCTGGTTCTCGTCCATGACGGGCAAATGGCGGAAGCCCTTGCGCACCATGAGATCAAGGGCGTCGGTGGCGCTGGTGTCGGTCCTAGCGCACAGCGGGTTCTTGGTCATGATCTCGGCAATGGTGACGGTGTTGGCCTTGAGCCCGCCGCCGACGACACGGAAGGCCAAGTCCTTGGCTGTGAAGATACCAGCAATCCTTTCATCGTCGTCGGTGACAAGAACACAGTCTTCGCGCTTGGCGGCCATCAACTGGGCGGCTTCGGAAACGGTGGTCGCGGCCTTGATCTGGAGGGCGGGACTCGGCTTGAGGGCGAGGACGGTTCCGGGAGGGGCTTTGCGGGTATGACGGGCTCGGCTGGTAAGGTGCTTCTTCTTGGAGAGATCGCTCTCCATCTTGCGGCGGATGGCCTGGCAACGGCGGTGTTAGACGGCATCTCCAACCTCATCGGGGCAGGGAAGGGGGCAAGCGGCGGTGACAAGTTCGGGATCACGCACCTCATCTCTCTTGGACTGCTTTTGTCTGCTCACGCTGAAGGAGGCAGAGCCGACCTCACTCCCGGTGGCGGCATGGTTGGCTTCGAGGACGGGGCGGGGGATGGCCGAGCCGGCGTGGTTCTGGCCGTAGGGCGTCGCGCTGCGATTCTGTTGCTGGGCGCTGCTGCCACCAGCACGGCTGGGGCCGCGCGCTGGGTTGGTCGACATGATAAGGGATGCTCGACAACCAAGGATGCGGATGCGGATGTGAGTGCAATAGTACTGTCTCTCTCGTTGTTTCTACGCACAAGCGGACACGAGCGGCGGGAATTGGTCCTCGGTGTTTGTGCGGTGCTCGACTTTCGTTGTGACGATTTTTCGTGGTCCCTGAACCCGAACCGATTTGCGACGACCAGGAAAGGCCGAGCTAAGGCGTCGTCCAATAAGGTAATCAGATGACTCGACGCGGAATCACACCTTGTCAGTCGCCAGTCGCAAAGCAAAGCCCGAGTCTGGGGAGTCGTTTCAATGGGTCACCTCACGACGAACGACGACGGGGACTGCAGTATGTAGTGTACTGACGAGGGAAAACACGGGTCGAATGAAATGCCGCGCAATGTCAGTCGATTTCCTCTTTCACAAATTGTACAAGTACGGTTCCCGTCGTTACCGCCGCGCGCGCACCGCACCGCACCGCACCGCAATGAAGGTTCCCCTTGTTGTTAGTGGCCGCACTAGGTACCGCACCGCAATATGGAAAGCACGGGCCATGTCACCCACTGTTTGGAGAAAGGGTTTTGAGGAGCGTGTGATTACCCCACCATGGCCCGCCCACGAGACAGCATCCCGTTTTCCTCGGCGATGGCGGGGCCTGTCTTTGCCTGTCTGCAATTACGAGATGGTCATGTTACCGGCAAATTGACGATATTTCCCTTGCAGTGAGCACATGCCTATGGTCCAGCCAATGGTGCAGAGGTTGAAGTGTGTTGTGCTGCGAGTTGTGATAGCGTTACCGGGAGCTCTCTGTAACCGTCACGGTGAATGCAGCTGTCCATTGAGCCATGTTCATGTTGGTGTGATGTTCGACTTGTCCGCCGTCGTCAAGTTCGTTGACCTCTGCAAAGCAACGAACAACCTTTTGTAAGAAAAGGGGCCGCTCGCTCATTGATAAGATAATTAACATGGGCAATTGCGGATACCGAAGAACGGTGAGCTGCTATTTATATCTCGCCAAAGACATGCTAATCTGCGATTAGCTCCAACCTCCTAGGATTTCACGTGTGGAAGTGCCGGCGATACCGTACGTGAAGAAGTGAAGAGATTCCGTCGGTCGGATTCCGTCGGTCGAATTCAGACAGCCATTCACTATCATGAGAGTGGGGGTTGAGCTCACCTCTGCTCATGACTGAAGGTAAGCATATATTCTATATCACTTACCTACAGATGCCTCAAGCACCCCACACATAGAGTTGAGGAATCTTCCATCGTGATCGTGCCGCGACGATACCATTTCGAACTATGGACAGAGGGGCATTCACATCCTGCCAATACGAGAGAAGAGCATAGAAACACGACAAGATCTCTCTTGAATCTCCAGTCCTCACACTGCCGAGACTGCTTACCCTACCTTACCCATTCCTTCTCGATGCCACCTCAGCCCTGTAGGCATCTTGTCCGCGTGCCGTTGTCGGAAACGAATATTAGGGCTATATAAAAGATACGTACCTTTTCCGCCTACATCTTGCAAGCCAAACCAAACCCAAGTACCTGCGATTTTCTTCACAACCGCTACATCAATCTCAGCACAACTCGGTATATAGCTAACCCCTATAAAAAGGCCCCTTTTGGACGCGCTAAATTTACTGGTGAAGTCCGTTTTTTAATATAGTAATTTTTCGTAAAGTTATAGTGAAAGTCTTAAAGAGGAGAGACTTGGGGTTGGACCAGCGACTTGGCGCTAAGAGACACTGCTTGGCCACTAGAAAAGGGCGAAGTAGAGAAGGTACGTATCTTTTATATAGCCCTAATATTCGATACCCCGTTGTCTCCTTTCAATCGGGGCGTCCGGCGGTGCCATCTGTCAATTTGGTGGGCCATATCTAGCTAGTAAGACGAGGGTTCTGTAAGAGGACTAGCCTCCTAGCTACCCCAACAGCGCTACAGACCTCCCTAATACTCTGGGATCCTCCAACCTATATATACAGTCTTTCTACTCTATATACTCGATCAATATAGCGATCAACCTATATTCTCTACATTCACATAACCATACAATCTAATAATTAACAATCTAACTTCGTAATCCCTATACTACACGAATATATTTAAAAGCACGAAATCTATCTACACAACCCTATATACAACCGAAACTATATCCCTATCGAAAGAATCTACCTCTAAATCCAACCGACCTTACCTCGACACCCCTTTAAAATTCCGTAAATAGAATAATAAATTCCTAAAATACATTAAAGGCCTAAACCTCACCAATTATCTATAAAGCCTCGAATTAACTGTTATTAAACCCTAAGAATTGTATTATTCTAATTATACTTTTAAGGCTGTAGTTACCCACCGTATCAAAAGAATTCGAAAATCCCTCCAACGCTTCGAAATTAAATTCCTAATTTACTATATCTTAGCAACCTTTAATGCCACTTCTATAATTATTAATAAATACCCTAATAATAATATTGAAATTACCGACCGGCCTAAAGAAAATTAATTAATTAATATAATCATTTATTTAACCGACCTTACCCCTCTAATTATTAAAGAATATAAATATAATAATACTATATATAATAACCGATAAAAGACCTACGAATCTTTTAAGACTAATAATATTAACCTTCGAAAGTAGATATAAGAAACCGTATATTTAAATTATAAAATTAGCTCCTTTACCCCCTTAGAATCTACCGTTGTATAATATACTAAAGTCTGTAATATTTATAATTACCGCGAAAAATATATTATAATCGAAATATATTAACGATATTACGATTACGTTAAACCATTATCGAACGAACTTAATAAAAACTCTAATAGAATAAATAAATAAATCGACGGCTAGAACTTAATAATAACTAACGTTATATAATATAAAATCCTAAAAATTAAATTAGCCGTTACTTAATTCAAAAATCTATTAAACTATTTAAAACCTGTACGCCCTAACTAAATATCCGGAATCTCGAAATTCTTTAATAAAAAAATTATAATTAACACTCTTAACTTTCGTATTATATCCGGGGACTTTCGTCGTAAAAGCCTATATAAACGACCTCCAATTACTACGGTTAAAGTTAAAGGGTATAAGAGAACGTTTAAAATAGGTATTACTTTTAACAACTCGTAGGGTAACGATACTAAAAATAAAAACGCTCGATTCAATAGAATTTACAATTAATATAAAAAGAAATGTAATACGAAAAGTAAAAACTATTCCCCTCGCTATAAAGTATATAAGAAAGGTATATATATTACCAAATAATATTAATATATGCTCCCCGTTCTAACTATAATAATAAATCTATAATAGAAGCCCAATAAAAAAACTCAAAACAAAATTGCAAAGAACCTTAAAAATAATTTAAAACTAAAAAGAAAAATCGAAATTTATAAACGGAAAATAGTAAAGTAATACGCCCAGCCTCTCCCTAACTTTAATAATAAGAATAATTAACTGTCTAACGAAGGTAATGTATATAAAATAACTTTTAATATTAATAAAGCTACTCTCTATATAAGTGAAAGTTTAAATATTTACACTCTTAAAAATAATATAATCTTCGATTCTAAGAACTCTCTCCATATATTTAATAAAATCTCTTACTTTTTTAATTTCCATTATACCCCACATAATAATAGGCTTTAAGTTAAAAACTCGTATATTCCTATTAAAGGATATAATAATATAAATATTATTATAAAAAAAATAAAAAGACCTAAAAAACTTCGCCTTAATAACGTAGCCTTCTACTTAAACTTTATAGCTAACTTCGTATCTCTTTACCTCTTACGTAAAAAAGGCCTCTACTAAGACTAAAAACCCCTAAATAACTATCTATACGCTCTAAATAACTCCCTTTTCTATAACCTCTCTACGCATTACTACTAAACGGTCCTCAAAAATCTCTCCCTAACCTTTTCGAAAACTACCTTCTTTATAAAACAAAACCAATTCAACTCGCTAACTAATTAGAAATACTACAAGAAAGAAACTATTATCTAATATTACTAATTCAGTTACTACAACCCCTAAATATTAAATTACTTCGGTAACGTTATAAGGGCCCGTTTTAAAGGACCTGTAACTGTAAATTATAACGCTTACGCAATTTTGAAAATAAAATAATAAATTAAACGAAAACTTTAAAACCGTAATTATAAATTTAATAAAAAACTCGCTATCGACTTCTTAAATTATAATAAAAGCCGCCAAAGACACTCTAATGTTATATTCATTATTTATTGGTATATTAATTATATTTAAAATTATTATATAATAAATTATAAAATTATAATTATTACCTCCTTCTTAAACGACCTCTTTACTATATTCGCTGTCTAATATGATATCGAACCTAAAATTATTAAATATAATAATAAAATCACCGATTCTAAAGTAATAAAAGATTTCCTCGCTTTTAAAAGAATAATTATAAAGCCCTCTACCCTAAATACCTAAGTATAAAATAATGGTGCAAAACGTTCGGGAAATATAATTAAAGAGAAATTTCGAACAATAAATCTAAATATATATTTTACAAAACATCTATAGTTAAATATTATTTCCGCAACAATCTACCTTACTAACTAATCGCCCAAATAGCTTTACGACTAAAAATCCCCTTATAAACGGTTTTATACCTTCATCGCCCACCGAAACAGCCTTAATACAATATCCCTATACAAATTAAATATAATATACCTACACGTTTATAACTATAAAAAATATATAATAATAATAATAATCTTATTCACGCTAACTATCTATTTAACTAGTCGCCCATTTAGGTATGCGGTCCTTCGTCGGTTAAAGCCGGGAGGAAAACCCGTATTTCCTAGGTAAAAACCCCCCGCATCTTTATTGCCGTTCGGTAGAGGCTATCGGCGACGCATCTTTATATATACTATCGGTCGTAGTTGCCCTTACTGGTATATTACCCTATCGAAAAACTATTATATATTCTTATAAATTTACCCGCCGTTGTTATGAAGTTTAAGTGAATTTAAACTCCTATTTCTATAGTATTAATATATTATAAATTTGTAACCTGGGTTTTATCCTATTTTTTTAAATAAAATTTTAAGTAGGTCCTACCCTCTTCCCTTATAAGTATAAGAATGTAGCCTCCCCTCCTAAACTGCCTCTTTCTTCCTTCTTTCTCTTTTTTATTATAATTTTTACCCTCCCATTACTTTGCGATTACTATTAAAATGACTGAATTTATCGATATTAATAGCCCTAGTAGCAAAACCGATATTATTCCCGATACTATTAAAAATAAATTTGAAGGCAAGGTTTTTAAATTTATTAGAAGTATATACGGTCGTAATAAACGCCCTACTCCTGAAGCTTCTTCTACTACTAATATTCCGTATAAGAAATTTACTACTAATAATAAGTATAATAAGCGGGCAGTACTTTGCCTCCGTTACGTCTAAACTTTTTAATATATCATTAAGGCCGTTCCTTTTATTTATTCTACTAAGGCTAAATATAAGGAATTTAAAAAAAACCTATCGTTATCGTTTATATAAATTACGTCCGTAAATTATTATTTAATTATCTCCGCCTTTCTTTCGCTTCCGCCGTTAATTCCTTTTTAATTATTAAACCTAATAATATTTACGTTCGCTATAAAAGTATAAATAAAATAGAATGTAATATTCTTAAAAACTTTAAAAATAATACCCTCTTTTTCTACGAAGTTATATTTAAATTACTAAATATTAAATTCGCTGCCGAATAGAAGATTACTATAAATTAAATTATTAACGTAATAGGGGATTAGAAATTCAATTTCGCAGTTTGGAAGTCCGTTTATAATAATCCCTTTGCCGGTTTAATAATTTTTATTATTATTATTATCACGACTTTAATTACTACCCCCGCTATAGCCTCCGTTCCTATTATTTAATCCTAATTTAGTAATATTATTGACTCGAATTTTATTTCCGCCGTTCGCCCAGTTTTCGATATAGAATTCGCCCTTATATTAATAGGGATGAAAAAAGATATTATTAATTTTAAAAGTACGGTATATAATTCTATTTTCGAATTTGGTCCGTTTTCAAATAGTAATTAACTTTTTTTAAGTTTAGTAATTAGGTAACCGAATTACGATTTTAAAATTCCTTTATATTACCTTAGTAGCTATAATTATTGCGCTCGTAACTTTAAAAATATTAATAGTATTAACTTTAAATCTAATTATTTCGGTTAAAGCGCCCTCGATTCGCCCTAGTAGCGATATAATAGGATAAGCTTTAATATTATTAGAAGGAAGAAGAATTTAAGAAGAAGGAGGAATATAAAGGATAATAAATAGGATAATAATAATAATGAATTTTAGGAATTTAATTTTGGTCTAACGTTTTAGCTATTTTATATAATAATTCTAGAGAAATAGAAAGCTTTACTCTTACTTCGTTTACGCTATTTATAGATTATTAATATATATATTATTATTATTAATTTTATAATAAATCTTTTTCCTCCCTTTCTATTTCCAATTGGATTGTTAACTAATATTCTTTAAATTTGCCTTACTAAAGTATTTAACCGAAAATCTATTTTACGCCCTTTGTAGTATCGAAGAGGGCGTAGAATTCTATTATATTAGATAGTTATTTAAGCTATAATTTAAATTCCGTTGTTTTAAGATAATCGAATATTGGGTATTCGAAGGTTTCTTCGCCTATATTATATTAATAGTAAAGTATTATTACGTTTGGTACGCCGTATTTAAATAGGAAGAATTATAGCCCAATTTTACCGGTACGGGCTTAAATTAAGAGGGAATTTTTAACTTTAAGGAGGTACTAGGGGGCGGGTTTATTATTATTGCTAAATTAAATATACTAATAAAGAATATTACTATTAAAGTTAGTATAGAATTTACTTACATTAAGGTTCCTACTTTATTTCCGTACTATTATAGCGATTTTAGCTGACTATTTAATAATTTAATTTTTTTATATAGCCGTTTTTAACTATTTTCTTTTCTTTTTAACTATAAATTAATTACGTCCTTCTTTTTTAATAATAATATTATTAACTGGTACCTATTTTTCTACCTATTCCTTGTTAACTTTTCCGTTCGCTAGCTATATAACGGTTCGTTTCCGTTGCTATTAGATTAATAATCCGATCTAAGCTATTATACTTCTTATAAATTCCCTTATTCTTATTCTAGTTAATTGTTTTTCGAAAGTCTTAACCCTCTTATTAAAGTAGAAGTCGAAGGAGGGTACGAAGGTTTCTATTTCTAAATTATAAATTACTATAACTTTATACGTATTATAATAATATAGAAGCAATTCGTTTATGTAGTAAATAGTTATTTAATAAATCTTTTCGGTTCTTAGTATAATTCCGTTAGGATATGGTAAATTGAAGCGTTATAAATTATAGCGTTTCGAATTACCTTCGTATATATTTCTTGGGCGCGGGTTAGGTTATATTCTTATATTTTGGCTATTAATTTAGTTAGAATAAAAGTTTGTATACTTGCTTTTTTTATTATTGCCTATTTGTAGCCTTTATAGGATAATTTCCTATTTAAAACTACGTTGAAGAATTGTGCTGATTTAGAAGGTATTAGGAGGAAGTTTTTTAATATCATTATTTATTAGTATAGTTCTTATATTTTAATGAAGTAAATAAATTCCAATTTGTTCGCTTTAAATTCTATCCCCCCTTCCTCCGCTTATTTCTTATATATCAGCTACGCTTCCATTAATTTCGTATTATTCTCTTTTAGTATTTATGAAATTATTAAAATATTAGTATTATTTACGAAGTTTACTATTTTAATTTTTAAAATTCTAATTAGAATTTTATAAAATATAGTAATAAAGAGGAGGAAGAAGATAAAGGAAAGTAGTAATTTTTATAGAATTTCCGTTAGGATATAGAAGTTCTGAGACTTTTCTCCGTTAAAGAAAAATTAATTTACTTTTTTATTTATTAATATATTTATTTATTAGAATAGTTAGAGGGGGAATCCCTTCTTATATAAGGTATAAAGGAGCTACTTATAATTAACCTAGTTGAATGCCCTTTTTAAATTTAATAGTAGGAGCGAAATTATTACACCCTATTTCTATACTTTGTATATAATGCTAATAATTACCCTAATAATAAATTCGATTAATTTGTTTTTATAATTACTTATTTGGCTATTGGGGAAGAGGCTACGCTTTTCCGCTATATTAAAAATTCGTTTTATAATAATTATATCGAATATTTTATTAATATTATTAAGTAAAGTAATAGGGTATTATATGCCTACTATACGTTATTAAACTAGTATTTTATTAAATTTCTTTAATATAACGACCTTTATGCGTCGGAATCTACGCGGGAGAATATTTATTTTAAAGTTAATTATTATTAAGATTATGATTATTTTAATAAATTAATGGTTGTAAGTTTTTAATAATTTATAAAATATTATATTTTCTTTTAGCGCTTTATTAAATGCTATTCTTCTAAATATTTTCTATATATTATTTATAAAAATTATATTATTAATTTTTAATTCATTAGGACGGAAGGTATTCTATTTTAAAAGGTAATACGTAGGTATATTGGCCTTAAGGAAGAACTTTATTATTAGGATTTCTATTTTATTAATATAGGTAATAAAATATTATCGGACTTATTTATTTAAAAATTGGGTATTTTAAGGGTATCGGCGGGGACGTAATTTTGTAGCCGCGCCTATTATTTAATTCTTTATAATAATTTTAATTTTTATAAAGCGTTGGAAACTATTTATTTTTATTTTTTACGTTAAGAATATTCTATAGCGTTTTATTTCTATTTAAAGGCGGCCTCTATTTTTTAACGCTGGAGTAGCGTACGAAACGCCTTCTAATATTAGATATGGTAGTGAGCCTCCTAAGTAGTATTTTTAATATAGTAATTATATTAATTGGCTTAACGGCCGATATTAAGTTTTTCTTTTATGATAGATATTATAGTAATTTATTTAAATTAATTTATAAGAGTATCGAAGGCGGATTTTACGGCCTCGGTTATAGTAGGTTAAGGGAGGATAGTAATAATTCTAGTAATTATATCTTTTATAATTATTAGGTTTATAAAGTTCTAATTATATCTTTCTTCTAACACGCTAATTATACGCTATAATCTTTTTACTTTTATATATATTATTTAGGGGTTATAATCCGAACCGATTAAGGGAGTATTATTAAAAAAGAAATATTCCGCAGCTATATTACTATTAATTTATATATAATGGATTATACTATTTAATTCGTTTCTTATTTTATTCTTTAATTAGGTTGGAATATTCTAAAATATTATTAATTAGAGGCTACGCTGCCTCGCTATTGCTAAAAGTATATTGTTACTATTACTATTCTTCCTATATTTATTTTAATAAGTGTAATATAAATTTATATTTCCGATTATTATTTCGTATCCCTTCGAATACGCCATTATTTCATTAAGTAGTATATACTATTTATATTCGGGTATAGAGTTTTAAATTAATAAATAAATTAACTAAATTATAATTCCTATTTTTCTTTTAATATATATTTTTACCCAATCCTTCCCGTTTTCGCTTTCTTATTCCCCTTATAAAAAGCGTTGATTAATATATATTACTATTCGTCTATAATTTAAATTATTTATTACCTAATACCGAAGCGTATTAGGGTTATATAGTTTATAATTATTTAAATTCTATTTAAATTCTTATATTACTATAATATTATAGTATTTATACTATTCGAATGCAATTTTATATTAGTTATAAAATTTGCCTATATTTTATAAAAGGGTTTTAAAATTTATAATTTAAATTCTAATTTAAGAGCTAATAATTATACTACTTAACCTAGATCGGCCTAGGAGAGAGAGAAGGAAATTATTTTGCCAGGTTCAGCTAAAAGGCGTTATTGCCTTACTTCGGCTATAATTACTTTTTGCGAGATTTTAGTTCGTTTATAATTAGATTTCGACCTTTTTAATTCTACATTTTAAAAGTATATTCTTTAATTTAGAACGTTTTTTTTTAATAGTAGCGAATACGAAGGCGGGTATAATATCGGATTAGTAGGCATAGGGGCGGTAATAGAGAGGATAATAATAGGGGTAATAAAGAGGGGAATAATATTAATAGGGGGGGGAAGAAGGGAAGGGGGGGAGGAAAAGGTAATTATTTAAATTAGAGGGGGGGGAATATCAAGTTTATAGATTAATGTAATTCTAATTAAATTTATTTTATTTATAAATTTTATAGTAGTTTCTTTACGCCGTTAGTGTAGAGCAAATTCTCTAAGGCGGTTGGTAAATATAATAGAGGCTTTTCCGGCCGCTGTATATTTCTGAAGATATTCTTTCGAATATATTATATACCTATCTTTTTAATAAGGGATATAACGGATAAGCGCCGGGTTGGTATTAGAAGGGTAATTAGCCTTTTAGGCTTTAATTTTAATTTTAGCGTATACCCTTTTACTATATTTTTCGTAAATAGGGTCTTTCTTATAATATTTAAATAAATGTCCGAATTTGTAGTAATTGAAATATTATTATAAAACTACTATTAATTCGAATAATTTATATTTATAAATGTTATTGCGCCAAAAGGAGGAATCCCGTATAATTTTATTAGTTTCGGCTATAATAATTATTTTTAGGAGGAGGGTACTTCTTTTAGAATTAGAGCGCCAATAATATATTTTAATTTAGAGGATAGGGATATTATTAATACGATTGGCCTCTTTAAGGAAATTTTCTTTAGAGACTTTGTTGTAGAATTTTTAAAGTATTTTTTTAATTAGGATAGTAATTATATAGAATAAGAGTATAGCCCCCTTTCCGAATATAGTTTCGATTTAGATTTAATATTTTAAATATTACGCTTAGCCGCTTCCATCGGATTTAAAAGTTATAACGAAGTTATTATTCTATAATTTCGTAATTACTTTCGCTTTTATTTGTTTATTTTTATTAATACCTTTTAGGATTTATTCGGGGGATTGAATTATTAAATTGGTTAGTAAATATTTATTGTTTGCGATTAGGATTTATTCGATTCGGTTAGGGATTACTTTTTATATTCCTTTGGGGCTGAGCGTAGCGGGATTGAAGTTGCTATATTTCGAATTATTAGCGTTAGCGGCCTAAATAAATTTACCTATAGGGGGCGTATTCGTTATTATTATTATTGTAATTTTAGTTTTAATTTCGGTTAAATTGGCGCGGATCTTACGAAGTTTAAATTTCCTTAGGATTTTTATAGCGGTCGCGAAATAGTGTATTGCTTACGCTTTTTATTCGTCGGTAATTTTAGAGAGGCTAGTTTTTTTAATAAGAAGTAATATATATTAATTTATTTTATCTTTTATTATTTTATTAATAGCCGGGCGTTATATTATTATTACGTAGGCGTTATTATTATTATTAAGTAAGGTGCGGCAGAGTTTTTGGGCGCGTATTGGCTATTCGATAGATTACTACGAATATTTTTAATATTATTACTATTTGCGCTTTCGTCGCGCGCGAGATGTGTTATTGTAGGAGGGGGTAATCGGACGTATTGAATACGATGCCGTCGTCGAAATGGATTTTGGCGTTGACGTTGACTAAGGACCTACGTTCTAACATTTCGGAGGCCTTATAAAATATATATAATAATTATTATTATTTAAAAGAAGGAGTAAAAACGTTAAAAGATAAACCCCAAAGCCTAAATAAAATACTTTATTAACTATATAACCGCTTTAATCTACCGTATATAAAATTCAATTATAAATATAATTATTAGTACTCGTAATATATTATTTAATAAAGATACCCTTTTCTTTAGGGAAGTACTAAAGGAAATACAATTTCTATAAATTACCTCTAACGAATTCACAATACTATTCCACTAATACAACCAATCCTAACTAGCGTTAAAAATACTAAACTTCGTAAATAATTGAATCGATTTCGAGGACGCCTAAATATACGACCTCCCAAATTTATTATTAAAATTAGACTAAACCTCTTAAAAAGGAAAGACTGACTACGACTCTTTAATACTCTAATTGAAGAATTCGAACTCCCCCGCTAATAAAATATCCTTCAACTTTATCCTCAATAAAAACTACCCTACTCCTCCTAATATACTACTACCCACGTCCTTTCTTACAAACTTTTATTTTAATAAATGTACAAAGGATAAAATCTACTACAATTTCAAACTATAAAAGGTTATATTTAATATAAAAAAAACTATACTAACCTACGGCCAAATATTATAATAAAGTAATTACAAAAGCAAAATTATAACGCTTTTCCTAAAAAGATAAAATCATCACCCAAAAAGAATTCGACTTTCTTATTTCTATAACTCTAAACCATCTACCGTTAAAAACTATTACTGCTACTAAAAAAACTATAAATCTCTTAACTACTACCTCTTTAAGGACCTCTTTAAAAAAGCAAAATAAATCCATTTTAATAACTATAAAGAAATAAAGACTTAAATAAAAATTAATAAGAATAAACTTGAAATTAAAGAGAAATAACTACTTAATTATATATAGGTATACACGTATAAATTTTTTAAAAACACTAAACTTAACAAAATCAAAATACGTCTCGTCGTATATAAAAACCAATAAAAGAAGGAAGTAAAGTAAGAAACGTATACTTCTATATTTACCAGCTAATTCTTCTATACCCTCATCGCTATAATTATACGCTTTAACCTCGAACTTATGTAATATAACGCTATTAGTACCTTTATTAACATTTATATAAATAAAAAGATTTATATATATATACCCCTAAAATACTAAATACTAAACAAAATATTAAAAATTATAAAGGTATTATAGGGTAACCCAGATATGCTTAGAAATCAAGCAATATTAGGTAGCTGGAGCGCTAACTTCTATATAGTATAGCTAAAACTACCCTTGAATTTGATACACCCCCTCACTTACAGACCTTCTAAATAGGGTAAAAGTGAAGCTATTTACAAAGTCTTTCTTTTAGTACGTTAATTTTTCTAACTAAATTGTGAATATCATCTAGAATATTATCCGGAATCTCCTTATCCATCCCTATATCTTTACGAATTAATATATTCGTTATTCCTATTAATTACTAAAATTTCTTATAATTTAATTATCCTAGAACCTTCGTCAATCTATCGGCTAATATCTTCTTCGTCTCTAAATATTTAACTTCAATCCTTCCCTCCATAATCTCTTACTTTAATTAATAATAATAGATACCGACGTACTTTAATTTAGTTATTAGCTTTACTATCTCAATAATTAATATATAGATTATTTATATATTATTATAATTAATCACGGGTATATTTTTATTAACGGGAATATGAATCTCCTTATATAAACGTATAATAACGATAGCTTCCTTCATAACATTTAAAATCGAGAATAATTCTATTTTTATTATTAAAGTAAATACTATCTTTTATTTAATTGTACCCTAATAAACCAAAGTACTAAAGAACTTAATTATAAATTTGTACGAATTTTTTCAATTTAAAGAATTATCGGCGTATAATACATTTAAAGCGATTTCGAATTTCGTTAACTTACCGTAATAGAAGGAGAGATTAAAATAGTATTAAAGATAATAAAAAACTTTATTAATAACTTTACAGTATTAAAGACTGGAATTATAACTGTGATGAACTAGTCGGCTAATAGCGAAAATAATATTAAATTAAGTAATTATAGCGGCGTATATTATAAAATCAATAACGATTTAATTTTCCCCGATTTTATTGAAAGAGGCTACGCTATTATAAAATATAAGCTCTTCGTTATTTATTGGAATAAAGGCGAAAATATAGGGATTTTTAATTACTTTAGTAATTTTATAAATATATTCTTATTAAAATAATTATATATAATTTACTTTTTGGTTTGGAATAATTTCGATACCCAAAAACTATTAAAGGTTATTATTACTAGTAAACTTATACTTTTTTTTTAAGTTCTTCATAATCCGGGTAATTTTATTATACTATAATTTATTAAAGGCGAAAATATTGTTATTAACGTAATAGAAAATGAGAATGCTACTATATTTAAAAATATACAGGTCTTCGAATAATAGTTTAAACCGTAGGTTTTCGAAAGTCTTATTAAATTTTCGTTACTATAATAGAAGAATTCGTCGGAGATTATAAAGGGCTTTAAAAATTATAAAAATAATACTATACTTTTAATAATTAGAAAGTATATAGATATAAATCTCCTCGTCGAAATAAATATTAATAAAGGCGTTTACTATATTGTATTGAATAAATTCGAAATTAAATTTGGCGGCGTAAGCAATAATTAATTAAAATAAATAATTAATTTACGTAGAGGTATACGTCTCGTTACCATAATTATACTACTAATTTCTTCTAATTATAAAGCGAGCCTTCACTTTTAACAACCAATTATATTTATTTAATTTATATATATATACTTATATATAATCGAAGATCTAAAAACCTTTAATACGAGGAACGTCTTCGTTAATCTTAACCTATAATCTTATCTCTTTATAATTGTCGAAATATACTTCCTCTACTTACTTAAACAAATTATTTAAATTATAATATACGAAATCGCGGTAAGTCTTTAGGATTAAAGGAAGGTCTTAACGTTTAATAGAATCTAATTTACTACCTTTAAAAATTAGGCAGTTAATTTCTACTTTCGTAATTATTTTACGTTACCACTATCTAATTAATTAAATAAATCTTCTAATATTAAATACGGCTTCTTATAATTCAAAGGTTGGGAAGGAAATAAATTCTAGAAAATGTATTATAAAGTTAGTAATAAGAATAATTAGTAATATATTTAATAGAATAAAGTAATTAATTATAAAGTTGATAAATATTTTACTTTAAACGGTAGATTCTATTAATTTTAAAATAATTTTATTATTATCTTTTTAAAGTTCGTTATCGAGGAATAATGGTAAGAGAGGGGTAAAATCGTTATCTTTTATATTTTAAATCTTATTAAAGGGTTCGAAATATTATAAACATAATTAAAGAAGTTAATTAATTCGGTTAAAAAATTAGTAATCTCGTTATTAATTAGCTCTAATCCTTCTTTAATATTATTAAGGTTCTTTAAATAAATTAAATTTTCGTTAAAGAATACATTATAAGTATAGACGATACAATTAGTCTACGGGTTCTAAACTTAATAAGTAAAGGAAATAGCGTAACTAATAAAGAATCCGATCTAAGCTTTTAATTAAAGCTTCTTACACTATTACTCTTTTTTCTATATAATACCTATTATTATGTATATTTTATAACTATAAATACGTAAATAATTGAAATTAGGCTTATAAAGCTCGGTTTATACCCCCTTACAATAAATTACGAAAGTATAAAACCGCTCGTATAGTAACTTCCAATTATAAAATAACTTAAGCAATCAGTTAATAGAGTAAACTAAAATTAAAACAATTTAAAGCTAGAAATTATAAGGAAATTTAGCGCTATTTATTATTATACGCGCCTTTTCTTTAATTATACCCCCTAAATATTTAGTACCGCCGTTTTAAATTTGAACATTAAATATTAAAGGTTCGAAAATAATAAAACGTATAATTAATTTATCCCTAGCGTATTAGGTATTAAATTTATTATCGTACTTAATATATTTAACCTTAACGTTATATTAGTAATTAATTATATCGATAACCGAAAGGAATGCTTCAACGATAGCCTCAACTATTTAATTCGCTATATAAATATCCCAAACGAATCCAATCTATCGATAAATAATAAATATAATATAATTAAAGCTACCTCTCTCTATTTTATATTCGAAGAAATTAACAGCAAAATGCTCTCCTGGGCTAAATCTCCTATTTCGTAATTTTCGTTTAATTTATTATTTAATCTTTAAAATACTATACGCATCGTATTAATAAATAGCAGGCTCTTTAAATCTAGCGCCCTCAACGTTATAAAAATATTTAAGGATTTAAAAATTATAATAACCGAATCGTTTATATTAAAATTTAGCGGACATCTTATATACGCAACGGCCAGTAAAGGAATTAAAGCAATTTTAACGAATAAAAAAAGTAGTACAATTAACGTAGAGGAGTAAATATTCGAAAACTATTTAATAATAGATTTCTTAAATGAAATAAAAGAATAAACCATTTAACTAATGGATATTACTACTAAAAGGTTTATAATCCTAATAAAAACCTTACTTTCAAAATAGGCGTAATAATATAAAATTTATAATAAAATTAAAGTAGAAGGCTACCTCTTTTAACTATAGCCTCAAAATTCCCTTCTCTCCCTATATTTCTACGTTAATAATCTTAAAACCTTTAGTAAGTATTTAAAATTCACTAACTTAAATACAATCTTTTAAGGACGTTACTTAAAACGAAGAAAAACGATTAATTTTATTAGAAATATAAATAGAAGCTCCGGAATCGAAGATTATAAAGTTCTTAAATAAATAAACATTATTCTTACCGCTATTCATATTAAAAATACTTTATTTAACGAAAAATATTAAATTATAAATATTAATTTCTTATCTCTTTGAATTTTTCGAAATAGTAATTTATATAGAAATAATAAAATAATCCCGCATTTAATTCTTAACCTTCTCAACCTCTTTACTAATCTCGGAATACTTCTTAAAGTTCTTATTAATAAATTTCTAAATAGGGCCGCTTAATTTCTATTTAAAATTATCTTCAATTTTAAATATTAAATATTAGTAGCGTATTATTAAATAAAGGCTTCGCTCGTAAACCTTACAAAGCGGCATAACGCCTCCTCTCTTTTTCAGCCGTAAAGAATCCTTTATTTATCTACGCCGTATTTGTTTTTATATTTATTTTCTAGTTCTTTTTATAATTAAAATTAAGAGCGTTCTCTTTATTAAATACAAATTCTTACAAACTAAAGCAGCCAATACCTTAAATGTTATAAAGTATAACCTTTTTAAAATTAATTAATAATATAATATATTCTAATATATTAACGTTTTTAAAATTAACGGATATATCTTTATATTTTAAAAATATTTCTTTAAATTTATTATTGAATTTCTATAAGTTGCTAACCTAAATAGGCTTATATTTACAGACTATATTAATAAAATTGGTAAACTATAAAATAAGGGAAATTACTTCATTAATTCCGAATCTCTTCCTATATATAATAAAAATTTCCCAATCGGATAACCACTTTTTGAAATCCTTAAATTGCTTCTTTGTAGTTTCTTTAATAAAGATTTAATAATTTCAATAAGCTTTAACAATTTAATCGATAGCTCGATAATTAATCTAACTCTTAATTTCTCTAAACTAATTGCAAATAAATTTATTCTATTTAAATAAAGTATCGGTATAATAAATAGCAATATAAATACTTATCTAATTATAAATTCAGGTATTAGCGTTATTAAAATCTTTCTAATATTTATGACGAATATTATATATATTATTAATTTAATTATACACTACTTTCCTAATAATTATTAAATTAGTAAAAGGGGTAATAATTATATCTTCTTTAATATTTTATTTAATATAATATTTATTATCCTCCTCTTCCTCTTCTTCGTCTTCTTCGTCTTCTTTTCCTAAATTTCCTTCCTTATTATTTTCGTTAGCGCCGGTAGCGGCTTCTTTTTAAAGTAAAATAATAATAATAATTTTAGTAATAGTACTATTCGTATTAATAACTATAATAGTAATAATTATTATAATTATAATTACGGCCTTTTTAACCCGGATTCCTCTATTAAATTTAACGAACTCCTTCTTTACTATTAGAAGGTAGTTCTTTACTTACTTAGTAAGGAAGAAGTCTTCCGATTTCGGGGGTAGAACCCTCTAAATTATAAGTCTTCTCTTAAATAATTAATTACTAAAGTCCTAATTACTACTAGCGAGTCTCTTAAGAGCTTTATACTAGTTAGGCTAATCGGTAGGGGTATTAAGGATAACTGTAATAGCCTTATCAGTAGATTCCTTTAATAAGGATATAGTTAACGTTATTAGTTTCATAGGAATATTGCTTGTAATTGATAATTATAGTATTAAACGTAAATACGCAAATCAAACTATTAATTATCAAATGTAATAGTATAAAATTAATTAATTGAAGAGTGTGTATAACTGATTCACCTAGAAGGTATAAGGAGTATTAGGATAACCTAGATATGCCTAGAAATCAGGTAATATTAGGTGGCTGGAGCGCTAACCTCCATATGATATGGCTAAAACCACCCTTGAATCTGACAGTTTACAGTCGCATCGCTGGCCCAACCACCCCTGACTCGCGCGGGATGGACGATTCGGAGGAGACGGGAAGCCACTGGAGGCAACCTGGAAGCCAGCAAAGCCAGGATAGGACTACGATGAGACCTAAGAGGCTAAAACGCCCTGAAGGGGGGCGTGCAAATGCCTGCCAAGTGCCTGAAGCCTTGACCAGCCGCAACGGATCGTGCATCCGGCAATGACGTCGATTAACCCAGTTGGGACCAGCGGCCGCCAAAGTCGCGCATCCTACGCAAGAGACGGGCGACCCCACAGCAGACGACAAGGAAGCGATAAGCCGCCAGCGACAAGTCCTTGTTTGTTTCGCGAACTGTGAATTTTTTCGGTCCTATTGCGGGTTCAGCTTCTAGGGGTCACAATGACTTCATTCGCTATAGTCATCTGGGTTATAGCACCACCCAGCACTGAAATATTTACGAGTGTTCATGTCCAACGGGCATGGCAGAGGTTGCTTGGCCCTCATCAGCCAAGCATGCCCTGCGTTCGAGTCCGTCGGAGAAACATTTTGAGATTCAGGTTGGTTCATGGTTGTCTCCTCAAGGGGTCCCGAGTTTTTCATGGTTCGGGGTCCTCGGATTGAAACACGATGCGCCGGATATGGGGGTTTCGAAGCCACACGGCAGGATGCGCCCGAGTAACATGCTATGTTGCGGCGTTAAGTGTGCTGCTGTGCAACGCGGGAGTTGAGATTGGTGTTGAAGGAATGAAGATTGAGGACGGTGACCGTTGAGAATTTGAGATGGTGTGGCAGCACAGAACAAGCCGCAAAGACCTTTATGAAGCACGCCAAGCATCCATGTCCCCTGACAGCTGCCCCTGTGTGTACAAGTCTCGTCTCTGCTTTCCTCTAGTGTAAAGGCATCTGCCGTGCATTTCCCACTTGCCCTGTATCCGGGCGTGGGCGATGGGCGTGGGCGATGGGCGTGGGCATGGACGTGCTGTGCCAGGAACAGACAAACGGAAACTGCCAGGGACATACGCTTGTTTCGCCAATCACGTCTTGGCTCCTGCGTGTTGGCGATCATCCCCTCCTTATCCCTTCCAATGAAGGGTGATACAATCGGCAGCAGCCAAAGACACAACGGCACTCGCAAGACGAAACACAAGCACCATGGCACCGTCCCGCTGGCCGCTGCACCACCTCCACGCTGGACGGTCCACGGCACTGGAGCTGTTTGTGCTGGAGCAGCTGGAGCAGTTGGAGCAAGAAACCTGGAGCTTGTGACTGTAATGGAGCCAGGCAGTCAAAGCATAAAAACAGGGGCCACACAGAAAGCCCAGAACGAACTGCCATAATTCGACGGTGGGCGGGAGGAACAGCCCGGCTTGAGCCCGGCTCGGCGCTGCGTAACGTCATCCACTTTTCCACTTCTTGGCTCTCTGGCGATTCAGGTTTCTTTTCTTTTCCTTTTCCAGCTTCTTCACGTTTCCTCCGTGATCAACATAGCTACAGGTATTCCCCCCTTATCTTTTTGCTGGGTCCATGGTGCTTTTGCGTTGTCCTTCTCTTCTTCCTCATTTCTCCCGCCCACCAGTCCTCCATTTTCACTCGCTGCGGCTTTTCTGCATCACCACCCCGGGCGGCCTTGTCGAAGGAATTGAAAGAGAGGAAGCGGAATTCCAGGGAGCAGCACGACGGATAGCGGACGCAACTCACTAAATTCGCTAGAGGTAATTCTAGACGCGGGTACTGACAGAACTGCCCGCCGAACGACCAGCCAGTGTCCAGCCAGTGGAACCTGCCGCTCGGCGCTTTTCCCGGCATCGAATCTTACGAGCACCACATCAATCGTGAAACGGTGGGATTGAGAAAGAAGGGAGGGAAAAATACGAAAGACAACCTGATCAGACAACGGGGCCTGGCCAATTCCATTTCGCTGCCAAAGAGACATTTTCTTTCTGGACAACATCTTACACTATCGTTGATTTGGACGCCCGTTGATCAGGTACATCGACACCTCAGCAAAACCTCAAACCAACTGACGGCGGGCGCGCTAAGCGAACCACCAAACGGGATCACCGCCTCCAACAACCCTCCTCCTCCTCCACCACAACCCTAGAGTTGGTAATCATCCATTCGTTTTCTACCTACCTTACGCATCGGCGATCGAGTCCGTTGCTGTGCAACTGCACGTTGCAAAAAAAAAAAGGAGTCCAAACCCAGCAAAGCGATCGGCATTTTGGTGTCGCGGAGAAGATATATTGTTGGAAACGTAAAAAAAAATACAACAAGGGGAGCGAGCACCAACTGGGGGCTGCATCTCGAGGTTCAACAACATTTAATATCTTCACAAGCTCAAAGTCGCCCATCACCACCGATAATGGCCGCCATGTCGCGACGACAAGATCCTCTTCCCATGTCGAGTCGGTCTTCATTCCCATCATCATCGTCGCCGTCGTCTACGACCTTCAAGCGCGCCGCTTTCGACGCAATCCACCATATCCGGGCATCTCTTGCCTCTGCGACACAAAAACGCAGTACTGATCCCAATTGTTCGCCACAGCCGGGCGTGAACCTCTGCGAGAAGCCAGCAGAGGCAACCTCAAATGTTACCTGGGCGATAATTGGCAGTGTGCTGTGAGTGTTTGCAATTTCCTCGTATTCTTCCTTCAACCTAACCCGTCGCATCCCCCGGTCGATGTCCTTTCAAGGCGCCGCCACCACCCCTGACAATTGCCCGAAATGGAAACACCAAAAATAAACACTAGTTGGAACGACATGCCACCCGCCAGACCTCGAATACTGACAATGAATTGTAGCGGTTTCGTCGCGGCAACCACCATTATAGTAGCATATCTCCTACACCTTCGCCGGAAAAAGGTGCACAAAAAAGAAGATCGAAATGACCCGTTCCAGATGTCCGACTATGGTTTCGACGAAGCAGCTGCCGCAGAAGCAGCTAGGTCAAAGGCGAATCTATTCCGAAAATCCCAGCATTCCTCCACCGCTTCGTTTTCCACGCCATCGCCACCAAACCCCGTGGAACGCAAGCTGTCCTTTGACGAATCGCCCTACGCTGTTAGTGCCGCTGCCGGGATCCGATCATCTACAACCGTTGGCGGAGATGTTATCTATAGCGACATCAGCACTCCACCGGGCGCGGCACGCGTCAGCATGAGGGGCGAGAGCCAATTCCTTGGAGTTCCGGGAATTGAGGGGATGGACTTGGGCGGTATGCCGATGGATCGGGAACGCGAAAGGGAGCGGTCGAGGTCGAGGGCCCGGTCGTCTTATTCTCACTCCCCTCATAATGGATCCCATAGACAGATGCAGCGCCGATCCCGACCCTCGAGTGTGCAGAGCGCTCCATTTTCGCCCGGACGCATGACGCCACCGCGAGGACCTAGGCCGGTTGGAGGAGGCGATGGAGCCAGCGCCGCCAGTGGCAGTGTACTTCGCTCTCCCCTTTCTGACGACGCTTCCTCTCTTTCTGTCAGGTCTTCCGAGATGTTGCGCCCGCCCGTCGACGGTGATGTTGATGGTCTTGCCGGCGCCGGTATGCTCGGCCCGGTGCCATGGGAGAAGGATCAACAGCAGGAAAAGGTCGTGGTTATGGAGACGACGATGGAGAAGGAAAGCAGCAAGAGAATTTCGGAGGAAGATGATACGGTTAATGAGCCTATGAGCAACGAGATCCGCATGGTAGCCGCGGAAACAACACCGGCCGCTCCAGAGGAGGAGGAGGAGGAGAAGCCCACAGCTGCTCAACAGGAGACAGTGGAGGTCAAGAAGGAGAAAGAGAACGAGCAAGAGACAAGGATATGACCTGACCGCGGATTAATGACGCGTACGCGCGCGGAGGGAGGGGCATTTTGGATGTGCACGGTGTAATGAATCATTTTACTACTTACAGGAAAGGAGAAACGGCTGTTTTCTGGTACATTATTTGAGAGATAAAACGTTGCAAGGCCGGAGGTTACGGATACGTCCTGATTTTTTTTTTTTCTTCTACTTTTATCATGGGCTCTACCTATCTTTCTTCGGTTTGGCCATGATATCATTTACTATCATCATCATCATCATCATCATCATCATTATGGGTCACTGCGTAGCGTTAATGCATTGGCATTCAGTTTCGTCGCAATGCTTCCTCTTTCATATGGTTACTTTATCGATAATGCACGAGGGCAGATGCGAGGAGATGCCAGCAAATCATCTGACGAGTGGATTTTACAATGAAATGGGCGATGGATGGGATCTGTAGCTTCAATGCCATGAGAAGTCAGAAAAGGAAAGTATTGATTCATTTGCGCGAGTGTCTGCCAGAATGATATGGAGATCTTAGCTATTCCGGGGCAAGATGCCTTTGATGATACGACGACAAAGTAGTCGAAGAGTTCACATTATTATTTACGAGTCGTCTGGACCTATGAATTCCTCGCTCCAAGCCTCGTCTACCTACATGGCGACAAAATACCTACTCTTTTCCTTTATTCTTTTTTTTCTTTTAAACTTCCTTTTTCTTTCTCTTTCAATTCAACCCGTCCTTCATCGCGTCTGTCTGTCTGGCTACATAAGGTAGGTAGGGTAGAGTAGCTCATCGCTGCTGCTGCTGCCGGTCTACTATCTGCCGTCCAAGAGAAGGGACCAGAGCTAGGTATGGAGGGCGAAGGTTGGATCAGTCCAATCGGGACTCGGACGCAACTAATGTCAGATCGTCGGGTCGCCCCTTCCCCACCTGGACTGGCGGTCGGAGGGTGGGTATAAACGAAGGAGCGATGGAGAGCAATGGGAAAGAGCGAGCGGACAGTAGAGGTAGGTAAGGAAACTTGGAGAGTCGAAGTGCTGGAGGTTGCTTAAGGGAATTGCAAACCATGGGTAAGGTACTGAGTTGCTGTAAAGTACATAGGTACCTCTACCCGTGAAAATGAGGTTTGCTGGCTGGTTGACGACTGCTCAACCTAAGTAACCGTCTTCATCCCCACGGGTGCAGATGAAACCAGGTACCTTCTTTGCTCGAGGAGAGGGAATGAGAGGATTTCGAAGGTAAAGTAGGATTTCAAGGTGCACAATCGTTGTCCAGGCGGTGTTTTGAAGTCGACCATTATTTCGTCGATTCCGAAAGTGATATTTGTCACCAAGTACAAAAGAAGGCAGGAAGATCCGTACCTTCGTGAAGCCAGTGCTGTCATGTCGGGTTTCAGGGAAAGGTGACCGTATCGGTGATTCACAACGCCCGACATGAAGTGAATGGTATGTCCGGGTAGAGACGGGAGGTATGGACAGGCTCTGGCTCCAGGCTCCTTCCGTTTCTATACTGGGGAAGCCAAGATCATGGAAGTCTGATAGCTACCCACGGCAGTACTTAAGGTCTGTGTTTGGCAGGTACTGTCACCAGACCACCGCGGGGACGGTAGTTCAGTCGTCAGATGCCTAGCTAGCTTCTCCTGGCTGTCTGCTTCCCTAGTAGAAGCGGTTCGTTCGATCCCGGAGACGGGCGGGCAATTTTTTTGCTTCTTTTTTTTTACACTCTCATCTTTTTGACTACTTCCTGTAATTTTTTGACTTACGCCCACCGAATGAATAATATACCTACACTCCTTGATCTTTCACTTATTGATTGCATTCTTGGTGTCTCCTGTTTGTCAGTTGTTGCACGAAGAGATATCCGTCGAGTCAGAGTGAGGAACTTGGAACTTAACAACTACCGTCGAGTAATGCGTGCCTGGTAAGTTGGTGTCATTCTCATCAGCTCTACCTATCTGATGTGCCGTGTCAAACGGCTGGAGATGAATGGGGGGATATCGGGGGTAAAGCAGGAAGAGGGTGCACAATTGCCGCGCGTTTGAATGCTCTTTCCAAGTCGATCGTCATTTTGTCTACCGTAAAGGCGATACTTCTCACCATGTGCAAAAAGAAAAGAAGGTAGACCCATACTTCTGTGAAGCCATTGCCGCCAGAATTCGCGCCGCTGGGAAGAGGAAACCAAGTCATTCAAGAAATGGAGCCGGGTTTTGACACGTAATATACTTGGGTGAATAAGCGTAATACTACAAACATCCAAGGATCCGTTGTCATCCAGACAAAACATTATATCCCGGAGGACTAATTTGGTAGACACATACTTCCAATTGGTCATATGGATGGGACGTAGCACCGTTGATCACGTACAAGATGCGTTCTTGGATGAATATGGAGAGAGAGCAAGACGTACGTTCCAAGTACCAAATATTGAGAGCTATTAGAACCCGTCCTCATTCTCGGAACAGCCTGGAAATCAAGCCGCATCCATCATTTTCCTACACGCACCCAAGAATTCCGAGAACTTTTGCTGATAATGCAAAGAGTACCTAGAAAGCAAAGTATACGAAGTTTAAAGGATGTACTAAGAGGTCGTGTGCTACTATTATCGAGTGTCAACTTGAAAGTTCTTGGTTGCGTGGAGGGAAATCTTCGGAGTAAGGAGACCGTCTCGATGGTTCACAACGAAGTACTTCTATTGATCAAAACACTGAATCTTCCTTCCTACCTACTTTGCCAGTTTGCGTCAAGCAGTAATGAGAAACAGCGCACTTCAGAGTGAACAAAGTAAGCAAAGTGAACAAATCAATGGACGTTTGACCCTTTGGTTACCGTAGAAACTCGGAAGATTGGCCGACGCTATCCCTCTTTGAGCGCCGGGCAGAGGGCAGAAATCTGCCAGAAATATGCCCCGTAAGCACGCATATGCCAGCATATGTGCCCGCCCAGTTAGTGAAAACTCGAGGACATTGCCCACCACGTTAACTTACACACACTCAAGTGCACAGGACCCGGGCTTGTCCTGTCAGCTGCCTGCACAGATATGCCCTCTGTCCGGCGCTCAAAGAGGGATAGCTTTTGGCGACTTTCACGAGTTTATACGCTACACCAACAAGAGAGCATGTGATATTTCGAACACAACGCAACACCACAAACGTCTATGACATAACTACCTCTACCTCAGCACCTCTTTGGTATATTGCAACTACACACACCCAGCAAGCCTCCTTAAAACAAACCACTCTCCGTCACAGCTAGACAGGAAGAAGCGGAGGGAAAAAAAAGAGTCAACAACGGAAGAAAGAAAGGTAATGACAGTTCTGTTGCTACTTTAAGATTATTAATACAAAAGAGAAATGCGACCGCAGCCAATATTTTACACAGTAGTAACCCGCCCGACCTTTATGTGCTCCGTACGCAAAAATGTGCCCGAGGATTAGGATGAATACATATCCAATGAGTGAAAAGCAAACCAACCAGCCACCCATCCCATCGCTTCTTCTTCTCCCCATGTTGATTATACATACGCCGTATCTAAGCGTCCCATATCTCTCTATTAACCCCACCCGGTCCCGCTACCGTGATCTCATCGCTCAAGTCCGACTGGGCATCTTCTTCGTACAAAGTCCCAACCTCTAGAGATGGCGAACTTTTCCGTAGTTGATCTTGTGGTTGTTGCTGTTGCTGAAGATCGGTAGGTACAACCACCTTCCCACTTTCACTCTCCAGCCTCTGTTCACTCGTCGTCGTCGTCGACGAGGACAAACCCCCGTTACTACCATCGTAAGAAGAACCCGGGATCTTTTCAATCTCAGCATGCCTCTCCTCCTCCCTCACCGCCTCGACCTCCTCTCGCGGAACGGAAACGACTTCGACTTGGCGGACTACAAGGATTCCCGCGCGGGGAAGCTCGGCAGCGGAGGCGGGAAAAAGGTCGCTGCTGAATGACTCGTCCACGTCCGACGCAAGGTTGTTGTTGCCGATGTCTTTGTCGCTGGCGCTGCACGACGACGAGGAAGACGACGAAGAGGAGGAGGACGAGATAGATGAACCGATGGAGTCCGCGGAACTGGATGAGGAGGAGGAGGAGGAAGAAGAAGAAGAAGAAGAAAGAGAAGAAAGGGAGGCGGTAGAGACCGTCGAGTGCCTGTTGGAGGTTCCGCTTCCGCTTCCGCTTCCGCCTGCGCCGGCGTTGTTTGAAACATGGGCATTGACAGCAGCAGCCTCCTGTGCTTGTTGTGCCTGTGAGGCGATCGACTCGGAAAAGAGAAAAACGGGGTACCTTTGGCCATCAGGCTCATTGCAATAGGTCACCGCCACGGCTTGCTTCCATCTTGCCGCCTCCGAGTCGGTATATGTAGATTCTCCTCCATCTTGCGACTGCGGTTGCTTCTTCTGCGGTTGCTGTGGCGCTTGCTTCTGCCCACGAGCCCTGTTGTTATCCGCCGTACTGGTAGACGAGGAGGCGGCACAGTCGTAGGTACCGTCATTGTTGTTGTGCTCTTCTACCACCGCTTCTTTGCCATTAGTGCTATCTGTATCTGAACCGGTGGACTTTGTCAAAGCTGGTCTTGATGGGACAGGGGAGTGAGCAGCACCACCACCACCACCACCACCGCCGCCGCCGCCGCCGCCACCGAACAGTCTGGGAAGTCTTTCGCTGTTACGTCCGGGCACGTTTGTGGCATGAGAATCAGCAGCAGCAGCGGCACTACCACCGTGGTGGTTGTGATTGTTATGTGGATTCGACACAACCGCCAAGACAGGCGCCGGCGCCGTAACCGTCTGTCCCGGCCTTGCATCAGTGAACATGACAGGCGGCACCTTGGCGCCGCGCAGGACAAACTTGGACTCCAGGATCTTATCCATGCTGTGGTGCTGGATGAAAAGGCTGCAGATCAGCGCCGCCACGCCGGCGCCAGTGATGACCCAGTAGACGCCGTGGAAGCCGACGACGTACGCGTCGAGGGCGCCGACCCGCACGGGATCGTTGGGGTCCATGGCCACCATCTGCATGACGAACTGCTCCGAGTTGTGGGCGATCTCGGCGGGCAAGCCGAGCTGCTCGAGCCGCTTGACCATGACGTTCTGGAACACGGTTCCGCCGATGGCCACACCGAGCGACATGCCGAGCGTGCGCATGAAGGCGTACATGGCCGCGGCGCTGCCGGCGTCCTCGACCCGGCTGATGGCTTGGATGCCGACGTTGACGCTGGTCAGGAGCATGCCGTGACCGATGCCGAAGATGGCGAGGATTACGGCCCAGACGGCGGTCTTGGTGTCTTGCTTTAGGTAATGGAGCAGACCACAGCCGATGGTGGCGAGCACCCAGCCGCTCCAGATGGACCAGCGGAAGCGCCCCAGGCGGGAGGTCATGAGGGAGATGACGATGGATCCTGGAAGGAGAAGGCAGGTGACGGGGAAAATGTTGAGGCCGGACTGCGTGGGTCCGGTGAAGCGGACGGCAGTAAAGTAGAAGGGCACGTAGTAGAGGGCGCAGAACAGGATGAGACCCTGAAACAGGGCGCAGCCGTAGGCGGCGATGGCGGAGCGTGAGGTGAAGAGTGATGCGCGAAGGAAGGGTTCACGAGCGCCATATTTCTCCCAAACGATGGAGGCGAGGACACTGACGCCGCCAACGGTCATAGGCACAATGGTCTGCACGCTGCGCCACTCGAACTGGATACCAGCCCAGGACATGCCGACGAGGAAGCTGGTCAGTCCTCCAATGAAGAGGAAGCCTCCGAGCCAGTCGACTCTGGCTAGCTTGGAGCCCAGAGAGGTTTTCTTGGTGGTGAGTTTGACAAAGGCGGGCACAAGAAGCAAGCCCATTGCGCAAAAGGGGAACTATTGTTGTGGCATTAGCGATTATAGTCCCCTGCACATTTCAAGAAACCGAAAACTCACGTTCAAATAGAAGCACCACCTCCAAATCGCATGCTCAACAAACAGTCCTCCAATCAACGGTCCCAGCACGCTCCCCAGCGCCCACGCTCCCAGCACAATAGCAAAGTACTTTGGCCTCTGTCTCAGCGGCACGATATCCGCAAAGATGACCTGGCCCATGGTGATAATCCCACCACCTCCGATTCCCTGCACCGATCTGCCAGCAAAGAACACTGCAAACCCCTTGGCAATGGGTGCGCACAGGGCCGTGCCCAGAGTGAAGAGCAGGACACTCACGAAGAGCATCTCCTTGCGCCCAAAGATGTCCGACAAGGCGGCGATGAAGGGCTGGCACACAGCGCACGTGAGGAGATAGGACGTCCCCGCCCAGAAGGCGTCGGTCGAGGTCCCCCCAAAGTCTTCAGCCAGCGTGGGCAGAACGGACACGAGGATGGTGGCGTCGAGCGCGACCATGAGACTGATGATGGCCATGGTTATCATGACTGCTAGCTCCTGCTTGCCGGGTTTCCAGTCCTCAAACGACGGTATGTTTTCTTCGAGCTTGGATGGATCGAGGACGCGGACCAAGACCTCGTCGTCGTCGTCAGTTGAAGAGTTCACCGTGCGTGGTGGCTGGCGAGTATGGTGGTGCTGGTTGATCATCGGGACAGGTTCCGAGTAGGAGCGATGGGGTCCCGGCGGATGGTGGGAGGCTATTAGGGGCGCCATCGGAGGCAGAACGTCACGCTTTTCCGGATCATTTTGGTGAGAGGTTGGCTGTTGACGTTGTTCGGCCATCGGTGTTGATTTTTCCTCGCTTTAAAAACGAGAGATTGAATGAGGAGCGAGGGCAGCTCTAGCTGGAGGCTGATATCTCCCAGGAGTAACACCGGCGTTATGCAAGTGAACTGTCGAGACAAACGGACCGGATGTTACGTGGGATATGGGAATTCCTCGGAGTCAGATCTTGCCTAGCAACGATGGAAAACTAGGAAACGAGACCGTTGGCAGTAACAAAAGCACTATGAGTCGGAAAAAAGAGGATGGAAGATGTCGGAACAGAAGAGCAGGGTTTTAAGGTTTGAGTTTGGGGTGATAACGAGCTTTCAATAACTCATTGTTGATGGGGAAGATGAAGTTCGAGATAAGAAAACAACGATACCGCAATGACGAAACCCTTTGGTGCCGTTCAGGCATCGCGAACATCAACAAAGGAGGCCACCAGATTAGGACCAACTATCCAATCTAAGTGAAATCCGCTATCGTTGAGCCACACTGAGTGTGCTAAACCATGACGTGTAAGTGAGACAGCTGCCTCAATGACAAGAGTATGGGCTAGTTCTCTTCCTCTCCTCCTCTCATCACTAGATAATGAACGGTATGCAAGGTGAGGTGGAATGAGCCGCCAAGTCGAGTCATAGTGGGCGCTCACGATAACCAGGTTGCTGCTGGTACCGGGGATCGTGGCGATGATGGAGGGCTGGTTCCACGAGTGGATGAACTTGGCCACGGTGATGGCCGAGTTGGCGGGGAGACGACGGAGACGATGGTGTCATACAGCCAGGTACCGGCCTGTAAGGTGAGGCTAGTGAGGCGGAGATGGACTCGTAACCAAAAGGGTCAAAGGTCCGTTATCACAGCTCTCCTCTTCTCCTTCCCGGTCCCTCGGCTCCTCCGACCATCGTGCTGGGGCGGCTCTGCATTGGTAAGTGATATCTGCGAGCGAATGTATATAGGCCGTAATTGTAGAGGGGAGTGACGAGTGGTAGTGACGATGGTGGTGATGGCTGTGGTGTTTGTTTGTTTGTTTGTGTGTATTTTACGTCTACTTCCGCCTCCCGAGGGGCATGAGACGTGCCTAGCAGCAAAGTGATGGCTGTGGTGGGGGAGGGGGAGCTTACCCTTGATGCCGAGAGCTGTTACACCCTGGTTGACAGCATTAAGGGCATATTCTGAGAAATAGTCAGCATGATAAGGTGGGTAGAACTCATGATGATATCCTGGGTGGACCCTTTGGGTCGAGATGGATCTAGATCGAGAAATCCCGGATGAAGGCTCCCGGCGAGAGTTGATGGGGAATAACGACGGGATTACCGTCACTGAGCTGAGAGATGCATTAGCTTGCTGTACCAGACAAGGGAAAGTGGTGGCATCCATACATGAGCAATGTGAGTTGTGCTTTAAGGCTCGGCTATGTACCGCAAAGACTCACTCAAGTCGGATTTATCCCCACATTGTACGGCCAATCACATCTGGTGAAGGACTTGCATGCTGACGCCTCAACGTGGCATGCAGCCCAGCAAACCAAATAATTGGCCAAAATAGCGTGGGGATTAAATCCGACTTATAGAGACTTAGCGGTAGGTAGTTAGGCAGGTACCTAGGCATGTGAAGAGACGCGGTAGAAAAGCAAGCAGACCAGTCGTTAGCCTTGAACTGTGGCTGGCTAGAACGTCTCGAAGAAAGCAAAGTTGAGCCAACTGGCAAATGGGTGTTGGGGCTGTAAGAGCCTCCGTCCAGTTGGAATGTTTGCTCTCATTTTATGCGGTTATCTGATTGGCGCAACAAAGACAGTTGGTGTCTCCCATGGCTTGCGTTCATAGGCTCGGTTGACGAACGGTTATCCTTTTAGGGCTGAGCTGAGATGGGGCGGTCTAGTACTAGTACCATCTGGCATCTCATTTGTCCAGTGATATGACAGCGGAGAAGTGGTATCAACCCAACACGGCTGTGATGAACTGGCGAGGTTCTTTTCTCTGGTCGTTCAACTTCACTGTGAAGACTGCGGCTCAACCGACACCTGTAAATTGGGTCCGCCGTAATTGGGCGAATTGGGCGCCATCAAGCCAAGCGGGCTGGCTGGACCATGCAGCAGCATGTGCAAGTGGAAATGCATCTTGACATGTGCAGAAAGCGCAGAAAGCGGGCGGCCATATTTTGCGTTGGAGTGGATTGGATGAATGAATGAGTGAGCGTAATATTTTGCTGTTGAGGTTCGAAAAGATGTATCATTATCGAATAGAATCCCCAGACCCTCGAGGTAAGCCCTAGGCGTTAGCTCGGTTATCTCATGCTCCAGCCGTTGACTGGGCGACGACATGGTGGTGGTTGGCGGTCGCTTACACAGTACTGAGACTGTCGAGCATGTCAGCGTGCGCTAGTAAAAAATCTGATGAAGAGAAGGAGTCCTCCTTTTTCCAGCATTATCACGAAAGATCCAACAGCCCGCGGACCTTGCACAATGGAAGTTGATGTTGATGATGTCGTGTTGGTGTTGTTGGTTTGATGTTGAGCCGTTTGACAGGAGGTTCAATTAAACTTTCAGCCAACGTAACACCGGGCAGTGGCACCCCACGCCAAGGACAACTCTTTAGCGCTCCAGCGCCTATCGGGTACTATCTGAAACAGCTTGATACTTTAACAAATTCTGTTAGTGCTCGTTAACGCGCCCTGTATTCTCGAGTGACAGCGCGACTCACAGGGGCCGAACACTTGCAGGGATCTTTCGGGAGCGGACGGGAGTGACTTGCCGTAGAGATACAGTAGAAACCCTAGTAAATGCAACTAATCCGGGCTCTATGGGGAGTCTCCAAAAAAGTTGCATTTACTAGGAGTCTCGCAGTTACTAGGGTCACACTTCTCTATATATATATAGTAGCTTACCCCCAAAAAAGTGCGGGTAGGGTGTTAGTGCTTTTCGCGGGCGGCCCCCATACAAAACCGCGCTTGCACTACCCAATTCATAACGCACGGCCAAAACTGCACTTTTACCAGCAAATAAATTGTTAGGCCTAACAGAATTTCGCGCTTTTTCTGTTAGTGCATTCGCGGTCCAAGAACTTCGCGTTCGCCTACCGGGACCTCTCCAATTCTACCTCCATTTGCACCTCCATTTGCACATCGATTTTAAACCAAACGTTTCTCCCTACCTTTTATTTCAGCTACAGTACAACCCAGTATCCAGCATCTACACGGGCTACAACCCAGGATCCAGCCTTTCATCGCCCGGGGAAGGGAAGGCAGCTATGCTGCCTCCCCGAACACTAGTACATACGACTGGACGAAGGCGGGCCACCAGTATACTTGCATATACTAGGTAACTTTATATATATTTGAGTTTTCTGGGGGTTGTATTTACTAGGGTTTCTACTGTACATCGAGCAGGTACCTACCGCCAACATGCTAACAACGCCATGTACGGTTTCTTTTATGCGTCCAAGTCGGCGGCTTGACGACAGTCGGAGTCCTCCGGCGGCTCTCATGCGCTTTTGATTGACGCCCATTTGACGTGTTCAAGACCGATAAATGTCGAGCTTCTTGTCTACTTGAAAGATTAAATCAGGGGACAATATGTCTCCTTCATGGCCCTACCCATTTACACCCTCGGCCAGCGCCACACCAGTCCACTCATCGATGATGAAGCAGCTCGTCTATCAGCGCCGCTAACACGTATCAGCCAAAGGAGGCTGAGATAAATAAACAAACAAACACCTGCATTGCAATGCTAAAGGTAAACAAACATACGGACAAGATAAGCCTCTACCTAGCCTCAAACGCCCACGGTAGAAACAGCCCAGGACAACACAACAAGCACATCACAACCCCCCAACAACCCCCTCCACCACATCCCCCAACATCCTCAACCCATAATACCTCGCCACATTCCTATACACCTTCAACCGTCTCATCACCTCCTCCCGCTTAACCAGCTCTCTCCACTCGCCACTGCACGTACAATGCTCCATGAACTCGTTCACCCTCAGCGCGCCACACCTCCCGCACTTGAGGTCCTGCGTCGTCCACTCCACCACCATGGCCTCCACCTCCGCCACCAGTCTCTCCTCGATTTCGTTGCGATCGTAGTCCATTTCGCAGTAGGGGCACTTCCACCTACCCTTTTCTTGTTGTTGTCCAGCTACTTCCAACTCGCCGGCCGCTCCTCCTGCTGGGACGTCAGACACTGCAGAACCCATGAAATCCTCATCCCGACAGAGATCAATGTCCCTCGCCATGGTACAGTTATCGCAGCTGAACTGGGCCAATCTCAAGCTTTCAGACGGGTTCTGGAACGCGCCGTCCTTGCTGAACTCGCGCACGTCGAACATAGCCAGGAGTTCCTTGCGCAGCAGCCTCGCTTCGAGCGTGATGTTCTTGTCTAAAGACAAAACTTGCATCAGGGCCTTGACGAGCTCGAGGACCGGGTTGGCCGATGCCGCTACTTTCTTTCCTGCAGCGTTCTTGGTAGTAGACTTGGAAGTGGACGAAGAAAGGTGAGACAAGTGAGATCCTGGCAGCTGCGGGAAGGTGTAGTCGCCTGCCAGCTCCGGGTGCAGGAGCTCGCGCTTTTGCGTGTTGATCAGGTTGGCGATCTCCTTCTTGAGCGGCTTCTCGAAGGCTTTGCCGAGGATGATTTGCCCGACGGCGCCGTCCTCGCCTAGATTGCCGTTGCGCATGTTGACGGGCAGTTGAGTGAGACGCGGCGTGGCTGTTGGGTCGCTGCCGAAAGAGGGTCGCTTGATGCTGTGCATCAGCTGGATGAACTCGACGACCCAGTCGCGGAAGATGGGCTGCAGGCGGACGGGGAGGAAGGTTGCCATTTGCCAGTGCATGATCATTTGCAGGTCCTGTTCATCCCTCTCGAGAACTTCTTGTGTCGCTTTGCCGCCGTAGTTGAACTCGTCGTACCACACCAGGTAGTCCCAGTACTCCTTGATTTCAAGATCGATAAAGTGAAAGAGCGGTTTGCCCTTGATGCTCTTGAGGATGTACTGGGAATATGCATAAGCATTGCCCACCTCGGACTTGGTGGTCTGGAGCAAAAGTCTGTTGGAGCTGGCAAAGATGACTTGCGATCCCACACGACGGAAATCGGCCATGAGCTGAAGGAGCGCCTTGCGGCTCATCATCTGAACGTAGTAGTGCAAAGCACGATCGTACAGACACGAGGCTGGCGACTCGACCCAACGAACCAAGTGCTGGACCATCACGTCAGCCATGGTGGACCCCTTGCAAGCTTCTGCCCACCACGACTTGACCATCTCGCGAAGCACCTGCACGCCAGCATTGGCAAAGGCGTTCTCCGAATAGAGAAATTCTTCGCCGTCTCCATTGCCGTTCGCATCGGCTGCGGGATTGAAAGAGATACTATCCGCACCTTCCAGCTCGTTGATGAGCGAAGAAGTGAGAATGGTGTTGATGGCCAGGTTTCGCACCTCGAGATCTATACACACCGAGGCATAAGTGCCCGGGTTGTTGACAGAAGGCATCTGAACCTGATCGAGCGGACCAACCACATCGTCCTTCTCATATCCAGCGTGGTCGGGGCGCGGACTCGGTGACCACCAGAGCACGACATTGTTGGCCATGAGTCGGCGAGCATATGCAATATCGATCAGAAAGCGGGGGTCGTCTCGCTCAAGGTTGCACAGCGGCACGTCGCCGTACCGAGCAAGAGCCGTCATATGTGTGATCCAGGAACCCAGGCTGAGGTAGTGATTGACCAACCGACGCGCCACCACGCTCTGCCAACCCAATGGGGGCAGCGAGCTGTCCCCTTGATCGTACCTTAACGGCATAACGGGGAACTCTCCCAGGATGGGAATCTCATGAACCAAGAGATTGCGCTGTGAAGATTGGATGACCACCATAGTCGGTCCAGACTCTTCCTTTCTTAGTTTCTTGACAATGTCGCCAACCTCAAGGAAGGCCTTCCGGCGGGTGGTGACTTGCGTGATCTTGATGTTCAGCTTGTCCTGATACGGGAAGCACTCTTGCCAATCAGCCCCGGCGGCCTCCTGATTTCTCCTTGCCAACATGTCGGCATAGAGCTTGTTGATGTTTGGCAAGTCTTGCCCTCCATCCTTGGTCCTCTGCTGGATAATGACATGGGCTTGGTCACTGGTGGTGGAGAAAAGACCAAAGATCTGACGCTCACCAGCGCTAATGTGGGAGAGATAGACGTAGGCCATACGGGCCCCGCCAAGGTACTCCCTCGGCTTAAGTGACCTCTTCAACCCGGACAGGTCGAATCCTTGGTCAAGACCCTTTCCAAGCACGCCAGGTTGGCTTTCGTCAATGGTGCAAAGATTTCCAAGTTGAAGAAGGGCGCGCATATTGAGCGGGAGCTGTTTCTCATACACGCCTTCCACGCTGGGATGGTTGAACAACAGAGAGAACTTTTCTGCTTCCGCAAAGTAGATGTCCTCCGGAACCGTAAGCTTGAAAAGATGCACAGAAGAATGGCCATTAGGCAATGTATGGTTGACCTGTTCAACCTGGCAACCCTCAACCTCAATATCCGGCAGTTCCCTGCTCTTCAGATTCAAGAATACTTGCCGGGGTACATTAATCTTGAGGGTATGGATCTTGGCATCGATAAGCACATGAGCGATGACAATGCCTGGACTGTCCGACGCCCTCAGCTGAAGCAACTGCCAAGTGTTTCGGAATGTCATCTCGGCCTGACTGCGGAACGTCTGCTGGATGTTGCTCTGCGCATTGCCACGCCTTTCACCGAACAAGTGTCGCCTACGAGCTCTTGCCTGCTTCTGGAGCTTCCACTTTTGCTTCTGGTACTCCAAGAAAGCCGCGTAGTCCTCGCTAGGCGACGGCATCTTTTTAGGAAGCGCCGCGAACGGGTCCAGGTTCTCGGCTGCTGCTGGCTCCGGATCCTTGCGTTTCTGGGCCGATGCCGTTTTCTGCGTGGCAGAAATGGCATCACTGACAGTCTTGGGCTTCAGCAAGTTCCCAAAATCCTCCATATCTCCTAGCTGGGTGCCATTCGCGAGGTGGGTGATGTCTTGCAAGGGGCCTTTGGTGGTAGGCCCGAACAAGTCGGTGAGCTTCTTTTGCTTCATCTTATCCTCCTTGATGTTGATTCTCCGCTGCAGCCAGTCCGGATGCGGCACGCGCGGTACCGGGTTGCGAACCTTCTGCAGGGCGGCTGGGATGGTAATGAGCTTCTGGATGACGGACCCGAGACGTTCGAGATAGTAATCCCAGTCAAGGAGTGCTCGAGGGTCGGTATCAGCAGGCTCCTCCTTGAGCCACTTTTTGAGATACATCCTCTTCGTTTCCTCCTCGGCCGAGAAGATGGCAACAGGCACGGCTCGTTCGGTGACTGGGGCATTCTTGGGTCGAGCGCAAATAATAAATTTGCAGTTCAAGCCCTTGTCTTTGACCATCTGCTCGCCCAAAAAGTCCGCAAGACGCTTGGCAGTGGTGATGGATGTTGACTTTTGGCTTCCGTACTCCTCCAACGTCTTGGCCATGCTGCGGTTCTCCGAAATCAGTTCCATAAGTTCTTCGTCCGCAAGCGTTGCACCCTTGCTATGGAGTACATCAAGCCAGCGGTTAGCAACCTTGGCGACAGCATTATAGCATTCCGCCAGGGTGGTACCCTCCAAGAAAAACTTGAAGATCTGCTGCTGGAAGATCTTGATGAGCTTCAACTCGCCTCTTCGCTTCACTTCGAAACCTTTGAGCTCAGCAAGACTGCCATCGTCATTGAAGACGGCGTATCTCTTCTTCAAGTTTTTGTCTTCTTCCTTCGAGGTGGGTAGAATCATGGCCTTGTACGGACCGTCAACTTCGAAGAAAATGGAGTTGTCGCTGTGCGTTTCGTACTTGAATGTCTTCGGATTGACCAGGGTCTGGTACTGGTGGTTGGTAAACTTGTCGTGAACTAGATGGTTCAACATGACACAAGGGTAGGAGATAGTCATCTTCTTGCCATTCTTGAGTTTAAACACAAAGTTCTCTGGGAATGTCGCCGGCAACATGCACCAGATACCATCAGTGTCTAGCTCGAGTGGACGACCCAGTCGCTCAATCAGTTGTCTCGCCAACTGGATAATGGTTGCGCCCGTCAAACAGGTGACACCCGCCATTTCCATCGAGTACCATCTGGATCCCTTTCTCATGACGTATCCGTAGAAAGAATTGAGAATGACCTTGTGAGCCAGCTGAAGAGAATCGAACAAGATAATCATCTTCTTGGCATTATCGACCTCGGATGCGGATGCGCCCGAGCTCTTGAGGGCATCCGTCTTGCCCTTCCACACCTTCGCCTTGCCCTTGTAGTCGTATCGTCGGTCACGGAAGTCACGGACTGTGTCGATATAAAACGGGTTCTCGCGCTGGCAGATGATAGCTTCTCTGACAATCGTGGTGGAATCGTGAATTTTGTGGTACACCTTTTGTGAGTAGAGTTGCAGTCTCTTTCGGATGAGGGTGGCTTGTTCGTCTGCACTCAGGTCTTGGAACGACCGCATCGGGCTGTTTGGGTATTTCCCCGGAAATCTCTCGTTCTCGAGTGCGTGGCGAATCATGTTGTACTCGTCGCGCTTGGCTGGAAGGTACTCTCCTCTCCAGGCCCATGGCAGTCTTCTGTCACAAGTCTTTCCTGGGCGGTTGAAGTCGCATGCTGCACAAGTTGACTCGGAAATCATGGAATCGGGTTGTAATCGGTTTGTTGTCATGATGTTGGGGTACATGGAGGCAACATCAAGATGGTAGATAAGAGGCCGTTCCAGTCGATTGGGGGTTTCTTTGAGGTTCATCAACCTGGCCATTATCTGCTCCTTGACCTCGTCATAGTTGGTGATGTCGCTCAACTCTTTCTTCTCTTCAACAGTAATGCTGAATGTTAGGGCAGCGTCAAGATCCCGAATCAGCTCGTCCACAGCGGTCGGATCAACCGCGAAGTTGACGGGGATATCGGCACGGAAGACACCAGCTTCGATACTTTCGACGTGACCACCAACGTACGTTTCGGAGTCCAACAGGTGTCCTTCCCAGAATGACTCTTTAGGTTGGACATGTTTATTGGGTAACACAATCTCCTTTTGGTAAGCCTGTACCATTAGCAACATCTCGCATAGCGTACCCGTTCCCTTTCTTAGTGTATCGTCTGGGCCTAGAGGCAAGATGGTACAGAGAGAGAAAATGAAGGGATGCACATATTTCATGTACAGATAGTATGTTGCGACGGCATCGGAGACGGAGTATTCAGCCAGCGTCTGCGGTCTCTCGCTGGCATACGGTGTCATGAGCTCGGGGTCGAGTTCATCGGGGTCGTATCCCAGCTTGGCAACAGTGACGGCCTTGAGACCTCTACTACCCTGGGGCAGGTAACTGTCACGGTTTACCCAGTGGAAGCAGTCCATGTGAACACTGTAGTTGCACTTGTACTGGTCCTCACTGTCCTTCTTCCAGCCGATCTCGTGGTACATGTCGATACCATTGATACTAGCACGAGCCTCCACGAAGGGCCAATCGAAGAAGTCGCCGTTGTATGTGGCGATGACGGTCGGCCGGGCCTCCTTGATGTGTAGGAAGAATCTCTCGAGAAGAGCCTTTTCGTCCGGTTCGTTGAAGATCATAAACGGACCTTGGTACTCGGGTTTTGGTGTATAGTCGAAATCAGCAATGTCTTCGGAGATAATCTCTCTATTTGTGATCAAGAAACCCTGGCCATCGATCATGTATGAGATCATCATGATTTGGTCGATAGCGGCGTCGGGAAACTTGAGTGGCAGCTTGGTGGTCTCGATATCGAACGCCATTACGACTGGGTCGGCCATGGCCAAACGCTCCTCGTTTACTTTTACTGTCGTGACTCCATTCTTGGCCTCGACATGGTACCATCTAGCAACTCGTATGTCTGTTGTGGACGGTCAGTCGAGCACACGCTGGGGTTGTGCAAGGAGAACTGACCCAAGTCTATCATTACTCTCACATGGTATGGGACGTCGTATTCCCGGATATCAACAATGAAATCGCTCGCCTCTGCAAAACCAGCATTATGTCGTCGCTCGTCATTTCGTGAATCGTCATCAAAAAGATCAAACCCGCCGTTCGCTCTATTTGGGAGTTATATGTGTCAGCAGCGGCGGTCAGCCTGCACATGAGAAGAGGTACCCACGATGCTACTTCGGCATATGTATCCATTGCATCCATGCCCTTTTTGTTCTTTTCAGCAATGGGCATGACATCGCGCTTGGCGGACATCAAGTCCTGCACATTATGAAACCTCAGCTCCAAGAAGGTTCGACGATAGCCCATCAAGTGGTTGGGCATCTTGAGATCTTCCTTCTCGACCCTCCGGATGGACTTGACGCAGCCGCCACCGGGCACTCTCTTGCACCATTCCTCCACCTCGCCTTCGTGACCCTTTCGACATGCGACCAGGAAGTATGGCTCGTATTCGACTGTGGCTTTGAATGTTGACCCGTCCTCTTCGATAAAGTAGCAGTCGAGTGCCGCGCGGCCGCCACCGCCGGGGATACGGGAGTCGTCGATGGATGTTGGTTGTACGTTGACCAGCCAGCCTTCGCGCTTCTTTCCGGCATCGTATCGGGCGAAGCCCATGTTCTCGTCGATCTGGTTCGCAAGGGCTGTCCTTTCCCACTTTTCGTCTATCGAGGTAGCCTCGCCGCGGGCGCTGGCCGAGGCGGCGAACGTTCGTGTCCTGGATCCGCCATGGTAGGCGTTCTTGCCACCACGACGGTAGCCCTTTTGAGGCTGCCGCCGTAGAGAAGTGTTGGGCATATTGGAAGAATCGGATTGGCCCTCGCGTAGGCCTCGAGATGTTCGTCTTGTGCTTCCGTCTGCCCTTCGTTTTCCGTCCTGGTCGGTAGAATCTCTCGGTCGAAGAAAATTCGGAATTGGAAGGAGAGACGAAAAACAGTAAGTAGTATGTCTTTTCACAAGTAAGTTGACATGGAGGGCCAGCCAAAACTCGAGTTATGGCTGGTACAGGGTCCCTTTGGAGTTGCGAGGGAAGACAGAATGTAAATAGGCCGGGATTTGAAGAGGTACGGAGTGACCCGTTGCACTGTCAATGTTTGAAAGTCTCAACTTCAACTGGAACCCATTAAAGTCGTTTAACTGGGAGACGCGCCAGACGCGACTGGACCGTCCAATTTGACGCGACAGGCGCTAAACACACACGCGTGCCCCACCAGTCAAGCTGATCGTTTCAGGGCACACAAGGCGTCAAAGCGCTGAACAGGGGTCGGAACGGTGGGGAAGTGGGCTGCCGGCAGAGGCCCGGACACGGCCCCACCATGCACGAAACCATGAAGCGGATCGGAAAGAAGCTTGGACCTTGTCCCGTCCAGCTCCCGTTGTATTGCCGAGTCAAAGCTCCGTCATTGTATCAAGCTCGTCCCGTGTAGCCGGCTCCGAATTTGAAGGCTCGATATCTGAGCTAGCAACTTTTGGTTCAAGTTGAAAGATACCAAACGGAAACTTTGAGGACAATTGGAAGCCGAATTTGTTAGCTCGCCCATCTTCTCCGTGTCAGTGCGTACCTGCATCTTCCCCGTAATCCCGCAAGGTCCCCACCGAAAAAAAAGCTCCCCCGCGACACGCCCGGCCGCCGAGCGAAGACGAGAGAACCTCAACGAGCTTGTCTCCATTGGACAATTCCACTTTCTTCAACACTTCAAACTCACCACCTTTTGCCATTGCCATCCAGACAACACCCAAGCTTCTAAACACCGCCATCACGACAAGCGAACAACAACCTATAAACACACACACACACCCATACGCAGCACACCTGCGCATTTCCGAGAAAGACAAAGACAAAACCATATCTCAAACCCAATTGCCAATCACAAACCGCAACACCATGTCGCGCGACCAAACACCAACAACAACCCCCGACGCCGCCGCCCGCTCTTGGCTAAGCGGCGGCTCTTCCCCTTCCTCTCCTGCTCCCTCCGCGCCCTCTCAAGACCTTACCCCCCCGACCGGTCAACAACCACAACAGACACCCCCTCCCCAGGGACAATCACCAGCAGACGCCGCCCAACAACCACCCCAACCCACCAAAAAACAGCCCCAGCACACCAACCGCATCTCCCTAACCGAAGCCGTCTCCACCATCACTCCGACCGACTTCCTCTCGGTGCACGAAACGCCCTGCGCACGCCAGGGATTTATGACAGGCATCGGCTCGGGCGCGGGCATCGGCGCGTTGCGGTGGATCATGGGCTTTCCGATCCCGAAAGCGGCCAACTGGGGCGTGGGGTGCGGGATCGTGGGGGCGATGGCGCACTACGAGTACTGCCAGTGGCAGCGGAGGAAGGAGAAGGAGAAGATGCAGCGGGTGGTGGCGGTTTATACGAAGAAGCAGGCGGATAGTAGGGCTAAGGAGGCGAAGGAGAGGAGGGAGAAGATGGAGCAGCAGCAAGGGAAGGAGGGGGAGGTGTCTGGGCAGAAGAAAAGTTGGTATAAGTTTTGGTGAGGTGGTGTGAGGTGGGATGGAGGGCGAGGAGCATACTTAGTGGATAGGAGGTTGGATGTAGGATATGATGTGTATCGATATCTGGGAAGTTCTGAGGCGTTTGGACATTTACGTACAATGGAAGCATGGTTATGGCGCATCACGGCAGCGAGTTCAGCATGTAAAAATTTATTCTCCAGGGACAAAGGCGTGCTTCTACGCTTCGAAGTCATGATAATCAATGATATTAAGCAATGAAAATACACGCCTCTAGAGTACTCTAAACTCGAGGCGCCCCAGTTCTGCGAAAAAGTAGAGTAGAGACTCATGTGTGAATCTGTCCTTCTCTTCAGGTATCCTACATTCAAACCAGTCGTACTCCATACTCAAGTGAAATTTCCCATAATCCCTTCCGCCGGCAATTATTTGCAATTGACGGCGCCTTATCGTATCCGGTCCAATCCCTCACCCAAACGCCAAACTTGCCAATGAACTAAGGTAAGCCATGAGTTGTTCATCCCAACCGAATAACTTGCTTGCCTGACAAACAGAAGAGCCATAAGCGAGAAAAAAAAAGGCCCGTCCATCAAGCCTCAACCACAGCAGGGTCAGCGCCAGCGCCAGCCATACCAGAGACGCTTGTATCACCACCACTTCCATCATCCCCTCCTGAACCTCCTTGACCCTCCGCCGCAGCTGCCGTCTCAGTCTGCGTCACACCCTCCATCGTCGTAACCGGTGGCGGTGGCGGCATCTCAACAACCGTCCTCGTCACCGTCTCCAAAAACCTGACCCTTCTCTTCTCAGCCTTCAGCTTGCCCTTAGCAGTCGCAATGGCATCCTTGCCCTTGGGTCCAGCACTACCACCTCCACCACCCTCAGTGCCGCTCCCCACCAATCCGTCAGCACCCGCTCTTCGCTCTTTCCTCCTGGCGCGAGCCTCGCCCATCTCGCGTTTGCGATACTCGGCCAGCTGCTTCTTGCGCTTCATCCTGCGCGCGTGTTCCATCTCCGGGGTGGGCTTGAAGCCGATGCCGTTGATACCGGTACCGTCATCGTCGCTGTCGTCCGGGTCGTAGACGGTGATTTCGGAATCTTGCCAGGTGAGGCTGGCGCGGAGCGGATCGATTATGGTAGGTGAGTTGGGGGAGGACGTCGAGGTGGATGCGGCCGGTTGAGGTTGGAGGGGAGGTGATTTCGATTTGCGAGGCTTCTTGGTTGCGGCCGCTGCTGACGACGATGACGGTGGAGCCATACTGATGTTGGCCGGCTTCGGCGCTAAAGGTCTCTGGGTTGGTGTAGAATTGGGGTGACCGACCGCTTTGGTGATGGACGAGAGGGGCGAGGAAGAGGGTATTTGGATAGCGTTGTTTGGTGTTTGGGTGTCCCTTGTACCGCTTGTTGTGCCCATGTTGTCGGAATGTTGATTTTCGGTGGGGTCCATATTGAACTGAACGCCCTTGGGCGCCAGTCGCCGCTTTGGAGATGGTCCATCCGGAGTAATGACCGCGCCTGATTGTTGACTTACGGGAGTCGAAGGCGGTGGCATTGAAGAACTTGGAGTCGCTCCGGCGGCTTCAAAGGGTGTCCTGCCATTGTTCGTCGAAGCGGGAGGCCGCATTGGGGTTCCGGCAACACCCGTCATGTCAACGTCTCGATCGGGGAGTTTGACTCGTTTACGGGGCCCGTCTGGTCGCCCATGGTCCTCATCGACTTCCTGCATGTCTCGCGACCGTGACACGCGTGGGAAGGGGTAGCCAAAATACTGCTGGTGAGTTTGCGACGATGGTTGCTGTGGTTGCGACAGGGACGGTTGCGACGCCGTCGACACTGATGTTCGCACAGGCACAATGCCTCCACCACCAAAGACCCCACCGGTAGAGGTACCGCCGAGGCCCCCGCCATTTAGGAAGAGGTGCTGTAGCCTGTGTGCTACAGTGGTCCGCGGACTCTTACTGCCGTCCTCAGCATCTGTGGATGAGCCGAGTTCGAATGTGAACTCCCCTGTCAAGCCAGTCAAGGCCCTGGTCTGGTTGAGGTTGGGAATTGTCGGTTCGAATGGTAAAGGGCGTTTCCGCTTGGGGGTCGAAAAGGAAGATGGGGCTTCCATGCTTAGCTGGGGTTAAAGCTAGATAGATACCCAACACCGTCGGTTGTGAAGTAAAGATGATGTGGTGTTGCGGCTACAGTTGCTCTCTTCAGCTTGCCCACCAAGGCGGCGTGACGGCGTCTCTGCAAGGTACGTTGCCTGTGGGTGGGCGATAAGGATGATTGATGCAAGATCCAAGGCGATTGGTAAACCTAGTGGCGGCGGCGATGCATGGCGTGGAAGAAGAATCCGAGTAATCAAGAAACGCGCCAAGAGCCAGTTCTTGAAGCAATGGATAAGTTGATACTGGAAGATTGTCGAGTTGGGTATTAGTGAGTAGAGCTGTAGTTGTACGGAGGGTTATCTTGGTGAAGGACGGTGGTTGTTGACGTGCGCCCTTGCTTTGACTGCTTGGTGGGCGGTCGGTTGTTGGCCGGATCGCCTGTTGTTGGAAGAGGAATGGAATGCAGTCAACCCGATGGACCGAGGGAAAGCATCGACGGGAAAAGTGGAAGGAAGAGGAAGCAGTGAAGGTGCTTCCGGTTAGTAGAACCTGAAGCTTGATAATCCCTTCGATCCGGCGGCCGGAAACTGGTGGGTGTTGTCCATGGCTGTCTGGCTCCTCCCCAATGGATCGATCAATGGACGGGACCTGGTCCTGGACGAACTGAGGTGACAGATCGGAGTGACGCTCCCCTCGGAGGGTTCCATAGCTGGCCCCGCATCCCGCCTCGTGGCAGCCCAGCTTACCTAGGGTTCGCCAGGGTAGCTCGGCAGGCAAGGGACAGAGGGACCAGACCTCGCGCGGCAAGGGACGGGAACTATCCCCACATGACTTCTTCCTGTACAACCAATCAAAAAGCTTGTGTCTTTCTTTCTTGGTGGAAATCATCGAGGAATTCGAGTCGTGTACACGTCCTTCTTCTTTGCTATCCTCTTCATACCTGCCTTGATATTTGTGCTACCTCGAATGGTTACCCAACAGCCTCATATCCAAGCCCAACACTGACGTTGCTTGCGGCGGCTCCTGCCACGTTTCTGCCAGGGCAGCCACTGTCCGCTATTTGATCACCAAGGGCGTTTGTGAGGCTGAATCAGTCCAATAATCACAGTTGAACGGTTCAGCATCATGTTCACACATCTGGAGAGGTGACGTAGGAATATTGATCAGTCGAGGCTGTCATCTTCAGATGCTTCACGTTCATTAATTGACTTCAGATGCTTGCAAGACCAACATCAACCTAAGGCGCATCGTCCACGGAAAGCAGGCCTTTCTCTGTGGGGGAGATATGGAATATTTCACAAACTATAAACTCGCAGACACGAAAATGTCAGCTACTGTCGGCTTCTCATGACCTTCCGTAGAAACTCGAGACATACACCACCTTAGTCTGCAGATGATTCCCTAAGTCGGCCACATACTTTTGAAGCTCAAGCAGATAGAGCAGCGTGATTCTCAGCTTCGGGCTTCCTAACAGAGTTGTCTCGTCAGTTGCGTTAACTCTACCTGAAGGATCAAGTATGAAGCGGAGTTGGGGAATATATTTTAGAGACCTGGAATCCGACTTTCTCGAGTTTTTACACCATCTACTCAGGAGGTTGTATTTCTGAATTCAATATCACCATTGAGACTTGTGACCTCATAAGAAGGTGTTTTTTCCTAATCATTTCGGATCAGAGTTCGGAGCATAGCTCAAACCATAATTCTCAACCTTCGCTACAAACATCATCACCGGATTCTAGCTAGACAAAATAACGAGAATACCTACTCCCGTTGTGTCAGACGTGTGATCATATAGAAAAACCGATGTCTTAACTTTCCTTATTCTCATTCTTCTATCTCTCTACTCGTATTATAGAATGCTCTTGCTATCTCGATGAATCAAGCGTTACACCGAACAATTTCTATTGAACGACATCAACCAACACCATGATTATGGACCTTATTCTGGAGTTTCCAATCATCGTTGCAGCGGTGGTCTTGTGCATCTCAAGTACAAGTTCACAGCAACTGTCAAGACTCGAGAGCAAGCGTCGACATCGCGACCATTTGAACCAGGAGCCAGGAGCGTACAAATACCAGCTCGACAACGCAAAGCTCTAGCAACAACACCAACATCATCCAGCCAGATCCAGCTGAACTAAAGGACTGTCACTCAACTTTTCCCCAGGCATCCCACGGTGGTTCGATGTTTGGACTGGTGAGGTGTTGACTTGAACGTTCCACTGCGGGGAGAGACGTTGCTTGTCCAGATGAGCACCGCCGTGATGCTGGGCATAAGGTATCTACGGTGAAGATCACAACGTTGTTGATGAGCATTTCCCTATTTCAGGCTTACCGATATACTACGTAGGTAAGCAGAGTATGCAGTTATTGCCCGTTGTTTAGAGAACTCCTCTCCTAGCCTATATATCCTGGGAGTTTCTAGGGCGTGTACTTCGTCTTGTGTTCGAAGCCGTGGGATTCCCCTTTTGCACCCGGCCACTTGTTTCTATCAGCTCTCAACATGATGAGAGGTCAATACCAACAATTGGAATAAAAGGTACGACCTGTTGCTTCGCTGTCAACGTGAACTGTCCCCATAAGTATAAGTAATGTGGCCATGGAGAGCTTTCCGTCCGTAGCACCGTTCGCGTTTTAATCGCCCACTTCCTCGATTGTTGACCCGGCATCATCACGGCCATTACCCTTCCGTGGCATGGATAGCCTGCTCGCCACAATGTTCGCAGCGAGATCTGAGCAGCTAGGAGAGTCACCTTGACGGTCCAAAAGATCCGAGGCTGCCCGAAGTGCCCAATAACCGGACGCCTTTGAGCTTGAAGATAAACTCCCCAGTGGTTGCTGCCCCAAGCTTCCCATTTAAACCTTATGCAGAACGGCACGGGAAGGAGCCGAGCACAATCACGTCCGTCTTTGCGCCCACGTCCTCGGGCATCACTCGACGGTTCTCTGCCCGGGGCGATTCAACCATATCGGCATGCGGCTGCTGTCGGTGTGTCGTGAACGGATTGGTGAGATCGAGTTGCAAAGCGGCAAAGTCGAGAGGCCAAGGAACGGAACACGGCCGTGATGTTGAACAAGTGTCGAGGTCAAAAAAAGAGGTTGACTGGAAAGGGCGAGCAATCAGATATGTCGGTTGACGAGAAAGACCCTAGAAGCAGTAAAACGCGATTCTCCAACATCAGAGGCAGACAGCAAGCGGGAGGCACAGGGACAAGGAGGTTGTTCATCAACAGGTGCTCATTATTGGTAGACTATTGGCCTGGTATCCCTTTGCTGATCGAAGGAACCCATGCCATTCCGATTCCGTTTGTGTATCCGGTGGTTGCCAGCTCCTTTGCTCCTATGCAAAAAAAGCGCCATGTCATGATATCATTTGCCTTTCGGCCTTGTGTTCAATCCATATACCCCCCAGAAAATCGAAATGCCGACCAATGCAGAAAACGCCTGTTAACCCCGAAGCTGGTGTTTCGCAAGGAAGTCGCTGTCAAGGTCGCCTGATTTAGGCGGTCTTAGCACCCTGGGTAGGGGTGACCTTCTTGCCGTCCTTGTTGTAGCGGACACGCGGGGGAGGAGCGCGGTTGCGGCGGCCCTCGCGGGAACGGACACTATAGTCATCATGTCAGTGGGACGGACGGGGGATACTTTGTAGAGTTTTGGCGGGAGCAGAGGTTCGACCAAGGTTCATCTCAGCCGCCCACGTCGCTTTGGAAGCGAACGTGGCTGTCCCCGCCTGGCGGACAAACGTACCGGACAATCTTGCCGTGAATGGCGCAAGAGACGCAGTACTGCAGCTTGAGGTACATCTTGGGAACCGTGTACTCAGCGAACACCGAGGCATCCGAGATATCACCTGCGGGGGAGAAGACATGGTCAGCAATCGTTGTTCATCAAACCGGTGGTGTCGTCGACGTACGGATGGCAGCGGACTCAACCATGTTGCGGATGGTGAAGCGCTTGATGGCCTTGTCCTTGGGAGTGCATCGCGAGCAGTTGGAGCAGCGGATGGGCTTGACGTGGCCGCGGCCCTTCTTGTTGCGGCCGTTGTTCTTTCTCTTCTTGACCATCTTGGCGGTGTCTTGAGTGATACGGTTCTCAAGATGTTGCTGTCGATTGGAAGGACGGGAGGAGGAATTTCAAGAATTCGACAAAAGGCAAGACGTGCAAAAGTACGACGGGCGGAGCGTGGGTGCCAAGCGTTGTGTGGGGCCCACAATTTGGTACTGGTGGTCTGTGCACCCGCACAAGTGGGTGCTTGTGCTGCAAGTGTTGCCAGTGCCAGAGGGCTTCAAACCCACACTGCAGGCGCTGGGGCCAGGTGAATTGCAGCTTGGCCCCAGGGCTACCGCTCCCAGAAACCCTAAGGTTCCTGCTGTGTGCGAGCCGCCCGCCCAAGTCAGCTGACTCCGCTTTTGTGTGGGGCACGGTTGACAAAAGAAATCCGCCTTTCGCGGCCGCCTTCAAATCCCGACTTCTTTTTCTTCTCGTCAAGCACCTTCACACCGAATCTACAGATTGCTGAGGAAGACACCCGTGTCTAGGTACGTCTGCACGATGCTGTGATGAATCGTGGTGCTGTGCTCGGCTTCTACACCCATCTTTTATGATACCCCCCTCGTTCTTGTCATTCACACAAGTCGATATTTTCCATGATCGCTTTGCTGGGGATTTCTCCCGCGGGCGGGAGGAAGGGAAGATAACGATATTTCCACGCTTCGGCGCTTCCCACACCCCATCCCCAGTCAAACATCCTTTGCGCGTTTTAGCCGGGCGCAGCATCATGAGGAATCGCAGGAATCGCAACCTCTCCTCTGCTGTGTCTCTGTCTCTCTAACACTTCCCTACCACTTCTCAGTAGGCAATCATGCAGATCTTCGTGAAGACCCTCACGGGCAAGACTATCACCCTTGAGGTGGAGTCGAGCGACACCATCGACAATGTCAAGCAGAAGATCCAGGACAAGGAGGGCATTCCCCCTGACCAGCAGCGCCTGATCTTCGCCGGCAAGCAGCTCGAGGATGGCCGCACCCTCTCCGACTACAACATCCAGAAGGAGAGCACCCTCCACTTGGTGCTTCGCCTCCGTGGTGGTGCCAAGAAGAGAAAAAAGAAGGTCTACACCACCCCCAAGAAGATCAAGCACAAGCGCAAGAAGACCAAACTCGCTGTGCTCAAGTACTACAAGGTCGACTCCGATGGCAAGATCGAGCGTCTTCGCCGCGAGTGCCCCAACGAGACCGTGAGTTGCCCTGTTTATTCACCAAAGCCCATCATTCGCTAACCCAATTTCTACAGTGCGGTGCCGGTGTCTTCATGGCTGCCATGCAGGATCGTCAGTACTGCGGTCGCTGCCACCTCACCTACGTCTTCGAGAAGAGCTCTTAAATTGCTGGAAAGCTTAGGGGCATGATCCGGGACGGGGAATGACAATACCACATCTCGCTACGATTGGGACTTCATGTATGGCGTTTTGAGCGGACATCAGGGTACCTTTGACTGGCGAGGGAAAGCAAAAATGGGAATGGCATGACCGACTTGACCGAATCTTTGTCTCTTGAAATCCGCTGCTGACTGTGATTGTGAATATGTTTATTTACTCTGGCACTACTACATATCCCGACGGCATTCACCATCCGACACATCGACATCCACGACTACGACCTAATTTCCCGGAAATCCTGCCCGCAAGTTGTCATACTTGGTGTTCGGGTAGTCGATGCAGTTCTGATCCCAACGCAACGCCTGCAGGCCGCCAAAGCCCTCGACGACGGTGCCAATCAAGCTATCAGGGCCTTCCTTATCAGCACTGCTCTCCCACCACATGCCACCACCGAGGCCTCTCTCCCGGATATACTCAGCCTTCATCCTCGCCATGCCAGGCGTATCGTAGCTCACCAGCGTCTTGGTCCCCGGATGATAGCAATACGTAGCACCGGACTCGTAATCAATGCGCTCCTCGGCTCCCTCCAGCGGCAGCTTCTTATAATCATGCACGCCACTCTCCCACGTCCCCTCACCAATACCACTATACGGCTGCCCCAACCCCTCGGTATTCTGGAACGCGCGCCCGTACAGCGGCATGCCAAGGACAATCTTGTCGGCCGCCACGCCCGTCGACAGGTAGTACTCGACAGCGCGCTGGGTGCTGAAGGGCGTGGCAGCCGGGTTGCTGTTGCAGTGGAACAGGTTCGCCTGGTGGCCGGATACACTGTCCCACGAGCCGGCGTAGTCGTACGCCATTAGGTTCCAGAAGTCTAGGTACCGGTCCATTTCCGGCAAGTCCATCTTCTCGTAGTTGTGCGGGCCGGCGGGGCAGGCGACGCTCATCTCGAAGTGCGGGTTGCCCGGCACGGTGGAGGCGTAGACGTCGAGGGCGGAGCGGCAGGCGGCGAGCAGGGAGACGAAGTCGGCTGCTTCTTGGGCGTTTTGGGGGTATTCCCAGTCGATGTCGAGGCCGTCGAAGCCGAGGTGTTTGACCTATTTTGCGTAAGAGTGTTAGTGAAGCTATCCCTGGCGAAGAAACATGGAATGAATGGGTGAACAGGTAATGAAGATAGATGAGAGATAGACAAGAGTGAAACCAAACGTACAAGCTCAACAGCACTCTCAGCAAACCTCCTCCTCCCCTCTTCTTTACTCGCCGGCTCCCTGAAATTGCTGCTATACGTCCACCCGCCAATCGACAGCAGCACCTTGAGGTTGCGGTTGCGCCGCTTGAGCAGGTTCAGCTGCTTCAGGCACCCGTACAGGTTCGTCCCGGAGTCGTTCCAGCTGTCTCCTTCCCAGTGGATGTCCGTGTCCGCCCACTGGTCGGTCAGGTAGACCTCGCCCGAATCTGGACGCACGTTGGCGAAGGCGTAGAGAATGTGCGTCAGCTTCTCGACGGGCAGGTCTTGCGGCCGGTGCTTGCGGCCGTAGATGGCCCAGTTGACGAAGTAGGCTACGGTGCGGTAGCCGGTGGAATCTGGACCGCCTCCCATGGTTGTTGATGTGGATGTTGGTTGTTGTTGTTCGGTAGTGGTGCTTGTTTCTGTTGTGGCTGGAGTGGTTGAAGTGACGGAGGATGGTGCTGGTCCTTCGTCAACAGAAGTGATGGTGGTCGTGACTGATTCCGCAACGGTGACTGTAGCTGTGGTTATGGCTGTTGCTGTACTCCAAGGCGGAGGAGGAGGTTGACGGCCAAAGAAGAGGAGGACGACGAGACTTATAAGGAACAAAGCGGCGGGCTTCCAAACGGATCTATTACTCGGGGCTGTTGATGATGGCATACGGCACAGCCCTTTTGGATTTCTAGGATTACAGAAGCGACCGGACCCAATGGGACGGATAGGATTCGATGGAGATGGATCTCAATGCGTCTCGGCAGCCGGCTTGGCGCACCTGGAATGGATTGCTGGACTTGGGATTCTGGGATTAAGTGGACGAAAGGGGATGTCAGGAGAGGGGCTGAATGCTCTGATGGGTGGGGTTTGTCGGTTGATTGGAGTTTTCTGTGACTGTTTGGCGATGCGAATTGCGCCTCGTTTTGCTGGTCCGGCAGTGTCCGGTTCAAGTAGTTAAGGTGGTCTGCTTGAAAAGAGTGGTTGCCTGTGGTCACGGTGAGGCAAGGAATCAGTTCAGTCACATCGTCCGTACCTTGGTGCCCTGGCCACTGGGACCTGACTGGGGGACTGATTCGATGCCCTGGTTTGACCTTTTTTGGGACCTTGTAGGGTTGAGTCCTCGTGCTGTGACGACTGGCGATCATGAAGCATGGCATGTCATAGAGCTGAGAGACACTGGGCTAGCCAGGGGTCCAAGGCTTGGCGCTGCGCCACTGTCTCCGCAGAACGGATCCAGTCGTTCAAGTGGCTGAGAGGCCTCACAGTGGATCCACAGATGACGACGACCCAAACTTTGGGAAACCAAACAACGAAAGAGATGCACAAGTATCACCAAGTCGACTCGACAATATGTGCCATTGTTTCTGGTTCTCAAGACGGCAAATTCGACAAGTCGCGGCGATATGACGTTACACGCAACATTTTGAAACAAACTGTCGTGAATTATTCTTCGCGGAAATAGACTTGCCGACTTCAATCCAGGTGCTTCAGTCTGCGGGAGTCTTCGGAGCAATGAAAGACGAAAAGATGGAAGGAAAATAATCCGGTGTTAAACAAATCATTCCTGGTTTCTTGATCACTACAACCATTTATTTACAATCAGCCATTCTCAACTTTCAACGACAGTCCAGCCTTCAGGCCCGCCATGTGGTTCGTCTCAAATGTTTCCTCCGGCAGGGTTCGAGCTTCATGGCCGTCGAAAAGCATCAAGTCGTCATCCAGCCGAACAGTTTTGGCATCCGAGAACGTGTTCCTCGTCCGAACGGTCGGCAGCTAAATAAATTCCTCCGCACCACATCCTGTCCTCTCTTGCAGATCCAAGCTGTGAATATTTATAACAGTGAATTTCCCAGCTACGGAGAGATCTCGGAGGAGCGTGGCGAGCGGAGATGCACCGTCTTTGCATCCAAACCGGCATATATTCCGTTGTATGTGGTTTCCGGTGTACATGTCTGCGCCTTACATCTTGCCTCTCCGAATCCCACGTTCGGGAGTGACTACGGTATGAGAGCGACAGCATCAATTTCGCGATTGTCCGACACATTCACTATCAGCCCGACTTCCGCATATAAACATTCCCGTCGGATGCCCGATATCATGATCAAAATGTCGGACTCCAAAAAACGTCGTGCATAAACACCGGGCATCCGGCGGTGTTGCATGAGCGGCCACAATGGTGAAAGAACGAACGTGTCCTTAAATGTTCAGGATGGGACTGATAAAGTCCCCCTTCTTTTCTTTCCCTTGCGCACTTGATCATTTACATTCAAACCGGCAAAGAGAGAAAGACCACACCCCGTCACATCAGGAAAGTTCGGCCATAAAGTCGGACCAAAGAGCACGACAACATCAAGGCACAGAACAAAAAGTAAGTTTATTCCAACTATCGAAAGACAACAGCATCCTCAAAGAACAACAATATTGCTCAGTCAACATGTCAAACGAGAACCATCCACCCCGAGTGCGGCGCGTTACCCCGATCTACTCAACTTTATCTTATGCTGAGATCGTCAAAAAGGGATTGTTAGCAGACCACCAACCACAAATTCCGAAGGAGAACGACAAATCCGGATCGCACGCCGAGCATACCGTCACGATGCCCACGGAAAACGGCAAGTCCCCGTTGTCCTACGCAGATACCCTCAAGACGGGCCTGCCGGCACCCAAAACATCCGACCAGAACAACCGCCCCAGGTCAGCGGGTGAATGTTCGTCAACGGTGTCGTCGAATGAAGACACACAAACCACCCACACCACCCAAGGGACCTCCTCATCTCGGTCAACGGTAGCGCCTAACAGCGGCACCTCCACGGATTCCTCAGACCAGGTCAGTCAGGTTCTTTTCTCTTTTCTCTTTTCTCTTTTCTCTTTTCTCTTTTCTCTTTTCTCTTTTCTCTTTTCTCTTTTCTTTTTCTTTTTCTTTTTCTTTTTCTTTTTCTTTTTTCCTCCTTGCTCTGCCAGCAGAATAGCCTCCAAACTTTGTGCTTGCTAGGCATTTTGCTGCCGTGTTAGATGGACCGGAGGCACCAGATGATGGCCTATGACGAGAAATTCGACTCCAACGGAGATGGCAAGAGATGCAATTATGCTAAGTAAGGCATCGATAAGCCATCATTTTGTATGGCAAGGATCAGACAGCCCTGGCCCGCCCGGAAAAAGGCAGAAGCAAGATGGCTGGCTGGTTTTGTTGTTCTACACGCGATCAATCCTTTTATTATCCCCCCCATCTCATTGCACAAGAAACGAAGAAAAAAGGCTAACATCCAAACAACCCCCTCCCTAGCCCCTTGCCGCATCCCGGAGCACTCAACCCGTCATGTTCCTCCGCAGCGTGGCAGCCAACTGCGGCTGCCTGTATATCGCCGAGACGGGCATCAGCGGGCATCCCTCACGCGACGACCTCCTCGAGTCGGGCTTCCCTGTGAGAGGTCGCTGTCCGAAGTGCAACGTCCTTGTGACCGAGATTCGGGGAGGCGGTGGTCACGGAGATTAGTCAGCCGCCGGAGGAAGAGCACGATGGGTATTCGGAGGACGTGGAAGAGACCTATATCGGAGAGGATGATTTAGATGATTATGAGTCGGGTGAAGCATCCCAATCGTAGGGCGGTTGTGGTGAGCATGCCGAGGGTGACTATGGTGGTGGAGGACTATGGGGCGATTGTTGCGAGGGCGTGGAGGACGAGGATGGTGTGGATGTGGACTGCGAGGATGGTGAGGAAGTCGGGGTTTGTTTACGGTGAGGAAGACGAACGAGTTTGGCGGCAAGTTGGGACGACTCTCTCCACGGAGAGCAATCATTCAGCCAAAAGTTCAAAGTCGCCATCGCTCCTCGGTTTAACCCGCCCGATCATGGAAGGCATCGTCATTGCCCTGGTCCCCCTAGCCTTGGGCGCCGGCGCCGGTACCACCCGACGCTGGGAAGCGAAGCACTGCCCCTTTCTCAGGAGATTTCGGGAGGCCATGGACAAGGAAAAGAGCAGGGAGACGGTGGAAAATAACGGTTGTCGTTCCAGTGACAAACTGCCAAAGCGTTCTGTATAGTTTTTTTTTTTGTCTGGTTTTTTTTGTCTGTTTTTTTTGTCTGTTTTTTTTTGTCTGTTTTTTTTTGTCTGTTTTTTTTTTTTTTTTTTTTTTTTTCATTCTGTTCCTCTCCTGGACGAAGAGTGATAGTGGAGAGGGACATACCTGTTGGGCCGCAAGAGTTCAGTTGGAGGTCATATAGCACCTTCAACCACAGCGAGCGTCCCCATCTACCCTTCTTTGGCTACTACCTTAACGAGCGTCAATTATCACAATACTTATTCCGGTATTATCCCAATTCAAGTACCAGGTATCTGTCTGAGACGGGATGATCCGAGTGTGCTTCGGGAGTTGGAGCTAAAACCGTGAACCAAATAGCGATTCGGTAAGTAGTGTATCATTGTGTACCCTTCTCCATCTTTAATTCAAACCACATTATCAGCCAACGGCTTTGCCTTGTCCTGACGGGATAGACAGAAATTGTGTAGGTAAGTACCGTACACACCTCGTTTGACTCCTCCAATTGGGACTGCAGATAGGCGCGCTGCATGACAGGACTGCAGTAGTTGCTTCCTTGCAAGTGGAAGTATCAGGATCGGGCAGGAAGTGCGGGGGGCGGGTGAGCACGTCGTTCGACTTTGCAATCTTCAACTGCCCTTGCGCAGTGGTTAACGAAATCACCGAAAGTCTCGAATAAAGGGACTTCAACTCATCCTACTATGAAGTGGAAACAACACGTATTATAACCGCAGAATATCTGGTCAGCCAGGTAGGCCGTGAAGCCAAGGACCTGGACGAGCGGACGTGGTCATTGCTGAGATACCTCTACCGCCATAGGCATTCCTCTTGCAACGCACCGATCCCGCTTGCACGCTCGAGACACTCGACGAGAACAACATGTCACATATAGAGAGAGACTATACACATAAGCCGATGGATCCAAACGAAGCTCAACCTCGACTGCGGTCCCTCTTCCGAACCGCCTCCGTCGTAGTTCGTTCGTTCTGCTTCCTCCTTAGTCCCCATACCCCAGTCTCCAGCTAGTGTCGGTTCCCTTCCCCTCTTCCTAGTAGCAAAGCTAACCAACTCCTCCTCCTACAACACCCCTCCAGGAAGTGGAAATATGCCGTCTAAGCGCCATAGTATCCTGGCTTCTCCTTCACCGCATCCTCCTCGATCGCGGATTCCTCCTCCGCCATGAACGCCCACGTCGAGGTATCTTCGGCCTACGGCTATGGCCAACCAGCACCGACCGCCGCGTTGCCGCCATCATAACGCTCACCACGGCATTCTGGTTGATCGCCGTCATACTCGAAGTCGTCGCTAACGCGCCGTCAATCCTCGAAGCCTTAGCAACCCTCTCTCATGCTCCCATCCTCCCTTCCCTCGTCCTGCTACTTTGGTACCTCCTATCCGCCGCAGGCCCGCGCCTCTGGTCCGGCTCTCGCCTCCGGGGACTTTACGACTGGACTTCAGCGCTGCAGGGGCACCCGATGCTTTTATACGCATTCAAGTCCCTCGTGATCCTCATGGTCGGGGTCCCAGCGTTCGCTTTACTTGCCACATCTGCTGCCAACCAGGGAGACATGCTCCACGGCATCCTCTCCCTAGCAGGCCTCTTCCTCTTCCTCTCCGACACAGTTCTCCGCAACCCTTACGCCCACCACGCGCCCCATCGCCACGGTCCCGATGCACTCCGCATCATCCTCCCGACCACCCACCACGAGGGCACAGTCTACGTGCTTCCAGATTTAGACTCGAACTCAGAAAACCGCGGGTTTGACGCGGTATGGTCGCCCAAGATACCAGATGAACATCGCGCGGCAGACGGGGAGATTATGGCGCTGTTCCAGCGGATGCGATCGAACCGGTGGGCACGAAGCGAGCCTCTAGAACGGTTGCGGGAGACGTTGGCGCAGTTTTATAAGCGGGTGAGCGTTGATGGGTTGGCGACGGAGCATGTGGAGAGGTTGGCGCGATGGATTTATGCTGCTCCGACGACGACGACGACCGGACATTCGAATGAAAAGGTGAACGATAACGATAAAACGAGCCGGAAGATCGAGTGTCTTCGAGCTCCCGGGACTCATCTTATTGGCCGCGACTTGATGTTTGCCCTGTGTCATGCTGAGTACATCGTTTTCATGGCGCAGGGGCAACTGTCTCCTGAAACGAGGTCGAAGCTCGGTACCTTGAGATTGATGACAAGAAGCGGTGCGGCGATGCAGTCGACAAGCGACAAGGTGGAAGCTATAGGATATGCCAATACGGGATACGTAGGCTACCGGGATGCGGTGGAACACGTCTATGCCATTTTTGGTTACTCTCCCAGCGAGATTGACCGGTCGGCTCTCGAGTTTAGGGGTGTACAACCGCCTCGCTTCTCGTACGCACTTGATGGAAGCCCGGATACCATCGAGGAGTACGTTGGCGAGCTGTGGGATCTGGCTTGTCGTCACTCTGAGTCAACCTTCAGTGCCTTGTGGTTTTTTACAACTGTGTGGTTCATGGAAATTGGAAATGTGAATGGGTTTTACATCTTCCCTTTCCGATGCCAATCTCGGGATGGGGACCAAGTCTCTCAGCACATTGTACTCCGGCAACTCTTATGGGCCGGGTGCGTTTCACAGCTTGTCTCTGTTAGCCCAGTGCTTTTCGGTGCCTTTGTGGCGGGATTCATGTCGCGAACCCCATGACATGTCTGTTGACGATGCGAAGGGTCGTTGATATGGGCCGCCGGCCAACGGGGGCAACCAAGGATGCTCGAACTGTCGCATTGTGGAGCGAAAGCCGAAAGAACAAGCCTTGCCTGTTCATCTTTCGTTCATCGTGCGCTGAAAACATCAAAGCTCCAGCTTGAAGGGCAGGGATCCTGCGGTATCTTCTTCAGTAATGTCTTTCTCCTGCTTGAGGTCTCCGGCAAAGTTGAAGATCTGGTCAGTCTCGTAAATGTCGTCTTCCATAACGCGATAGAGGACCTCGGAAGCCTTGCCCTGGATGTTTACGGATTTGACCTGAAGCTCTCTACCCAATAGCTGGAGAAAGTATCCCTGAATCGGTTACCTTTGTTAGTGTCGGTCACAACACCTTTGGAGAGGGTAATAACGTACAGCACCGGGGTATCCGAACTTGATCGGGAACCACACAGTTTCTCCATCGAGCTCCGTAAGGGCCTCGAGGACAGGGAGATTGAGCTTTTCTGCATCAACACGCTGCCCTGCCTCACTGCGAATCAGGCGATGGAAATTGTACTCGATTCTCTGCAGAGTGTCTGCTGGCAAAGGACGCTTTACTACCGGGCTGAGAATGTCATAGAGGTGAAAGACTGCCATCTCGTGAGCAAGTTCGAGGGGGGTCAAGTTGGGGTAGCCGAACTCGGAGGTCCTCGTTCGGAGGGTTTCTGTTCGTCTGTCAAAAATTGCTCTGAGCGGACCTCCGTCATAGGACTATGTGGGCGACTTACTGAAAGCTCCATATTCCAGTAATCTCTCAACGACATGAACTGGCGCATGATGATATACTGCTTGGTGGAGAGGAGTCCACATTGAGAGGTTGTGGTACTGCGCTCGATCTTCTGTGTTTGCCGTACGTATCAGCCTCTTGTTTCGCACTCCTCTTTGTCCAAATTATGATCCACTTACTCATGCGTGGCGCATTGCCCCAGAACTCACCAAACGCCCGGAACCCCTCCTCGAGCTTGTTGAAGACGACTTCCCAGTCACCCCAGTACACGGCTTCGGATAGCTCGTTCCGTAACTGGAGATATTCCGGAGAGTGGTGGTCGGTGATGGTATGCCCAAGCCAGGTCCGAACCCTACTTGCGGGCTCTTCTGAGCTGTTCCGTAACGTAGAGACGTCGGAGAGGCGCTCCTCCGATCCCTGGCAAAAGGCGATTGTGATCTCAGACCGTTCGTCAGATGACCTTGTGAGCTTCTGCAACTCTTGTTGGGTTCGAAGAAAAGTCAACCTGTTATTTGTTGTTAGCGACGAGATTCCCTCATGACAGACAAGACTCTGACTTACGAGTTGAGCATCATATACGAGTTGGTAACCTCCTTCTCCTGTTCCGCCAGCTTGCGAACAAGCTCCTCAACTCTTGAGTGGCTCATCGACCATCACAACCGTCTCGCAATACCAAACCGAGATTGACCGTTGGCAATGGTCGATGCCTCTTGGACCAGCTCTTCCAGAGTTCGGTTGAGTCCATCACAGGCAGTGATAAAACTTGCAGCAATACCGGAGTCAGTTGACTTCCGAAGCTCGATGAGCGTCATCTTCATTAGTTCGATGCGATTTCTTGTTCGTCCGACCAGATTGAGGATCTTGTTGAGATCCTCTCTTGCCTCTTTGACCGTCACATAGAATCTTTTCAGGACAACGACGGCCTTGATGCAGAGGGTGAGGGACTCGGTTGCGACGGCAATGCCAGTAAGTACTTCGGCCATGATGTTGCCTTGTGGTCAGCCGTTGACCACTTTGGTGTCTAGGTAATCGATGTGGCTCTTTGGTTAATGTGCAAGCTCATGCAAGGAAGGGAATATAGGCTGAAAATGGCAAAGACTTCCGTTCTTCCTGAGTTCTGGATCGTGGATGTGGGGCCTTTTTGTTCTCACCTGCCCATAATAGAGTTGTGTGGTTGATATCGTGGATGACTGGCGTTCAGGATAAACAGGCTGGCCGCTTGCGGTTCGTGGTGGCCGAGGCTGTCCCATCTTGGTACCTGGAGATTCAACGTTGTGGCTGCTTCTGTCTGCCTTCCCATGCGGAGTGTCGGACGTGATGGATATGATCATTGGGCGATACCGCCTATACAAGTAGACCGTGCGCCACATTCAATGCTCAAGCGGTTTTGTGACACCCTCCAGACCTCAGCCCAGGCTTGGCTTGAGGATATGGGTTGGAGAGTGACTCAGTTGCGAGGCTTTCTGCGCAATGAATACCCAAGTTGGGCCATCCGTCTTCCCAATCATCACAGCAGTCATTGGTATTGCATGATGGGGGAGCCTTCTTTTAGGTGGGCGGCCTCCCTCTTTCCACTCTACCCACGACATCACTTCTATCCAAATAGAAGCTCACGAGACGAATGTACGGCTATGCTGTTTCAGAACGGCGACAGCTCGTTCGAACTTGCAAGTGCCCATACTTCTAACTTGGACCGACAAGTGTGACATACGAACTCAGCTAAGCCATTCAGCCAAGAAACTTCTTGAGAACACTCACCGAAACCAGGGACACAGCTTACAAACGCCACCATGCCTCGTTTCAAACCCACCTCGGCAGCCAGGGCGAGATTCTCGGCACCACTCGATGCCGTGAACCTCCAGACACTCAAGTCCGGTTTTTCCGGCCAGGTTGAGCGTGAACGCATGTCCCGACTTCGGAGTAAGATTCAAGAGGTGCGGAATGCTTGGTTGGATAATGACACATATGCGCAACTCGTGGAGGCCGTACGGAGATGGTGCAAGCCTGAAAGGCTCCCGGAAGAGGTGCGCGAACCACTTGAACGGCTGCTGAGTGGTTACCGCGACTACGCAGACGTTTCGATCAGTCGCCCTTCCAATGCGCACGCTACCCGCAGCAGCGAGCAGTACGATGCCTTGGAGATGTACTGTTCTATTCCGGGATACGACTACCTGTTCAAGCTGGTCAGCGACACCCTCCGTACGGAATTCCTGACGATTGACCTGTATAACCTCCGACTGTCTCAACTTGGCGATCCGCGGTATGGTAATTTTGAGGGTCTCACGCACCGCGGAATGCCCGTCTACCAGGAAACTGTCCGCTTCTATGAAGACATCATGCGGAACCCTGACTTGACGATGCGCAGCTTTGCTATCCCTTTGGCCTTGACGTCGACCAGTGCCGATCCTAGGGTCATGGAAGACTTCGCTACGAAGAAGTCACCGGGGAACGAGCGGTTAGTGCATATGCACCTTCAGGTCCATACGAGGGGCATCGATGAAGGCCTGCTTTGGGCATATCGGAAGCGATACCCGGACAGCGTGGTCACTTCCATCTGTGCCATGCCGGTGGCCAATATTTCGCCGGAGGGTGAAAGGGAAATTTTGCTCAGGGGTGCCTTCTTCCAGTTATTGTCTGTCACCACCAAGCAAAGCGGAGGGGACGGCGTGCCCGTTGTTCAAGTCATTGTTGTCACTATGAACTCCAATCGCGATCACTCGACTGAGTCTTCCTCAAACGTTGACGAGAAGAGAGTCCAGCGCGAGATCTTCCGGCGGCTTGTTGATGCATCCAAGTATCGGGCATGTGCAGAGCTGGCGGCAGAGTTCTCTCCTGCAGACGTGCAGGGATACAAGATGTTGGCAGACAAAATGTTGAACGAGATTCGTGACATGCAGGAACTCGACTTGGAAGAATTCGACGAAGCATCTGCCGGTGCGCTTGGCCTCGAGAAGGAAGATGTGGCGGTATGGCTGGGTGGAAGATTGGTTAGCAGCTATCCAAGTTAGTATGCTCTGCGGCGCAAGCAGTGGCATCAAGCGCTAACGAAGAAGGACTGGGTTGGGGCTCTGAAGACACTCAATAAAGAGTACAGCTGGCGACAATGTGACTGGTACAACACTGGGCCGTTGGATGCCGAGGGCGATGGTCTTTCAGCACTGCACATAATTGCTAGTAGCAGGCCGCCCGAAGACAAGTACTCTGAGGAGCACCGAGCGTGGGAAGAGCTCGTCGAAGGAGCTCAAGCAGATCCTCGTGTGTGGAGTATGTTGACCTATTATTCCACGACGTTGTTTCAAACATTAGCTGACTGCGCTGATATACAGAGACCTTGAAGTCCTTTGAAGAAAGAGCGAAGACGGCACGGGAGACTTCATATAACCAAGAGCTGGCGGAGGCATTCAAGCCGGAGATTCTGCATCATGTGGAGGAGAGAAGGCTCGCTCACCTGGAAGAGCAGCTCCACAGATTGATGAAGGATACTGCTGGTTCTCTTGTAAGGTCCCCGAAACACGGTTCGTCGGATGTTACATAGCACTGACCCCCAGAGACAGGTCGACCCTTCTCGCTTCAGGATACCACAGCTGTCGTGTTTGACAGAAATGGAAGACCCAAGGTTGTGGATCCCAATACCACACATGTACGGAGTGAGTACCGAGTTTACTCTTCACATGCTCGTGTGGTCTTGGCTGACTTGCTTGTTTAGGGTTTCATGGTTGAGTTACTTCGATCCGAGGAAGCTCTCCGGGTGACAACTATCGAAACCATTGCTGGTCAGACTGCCCCTCAGTCCACGATACGGGTGTTGGAATCCACCCCGATGAGCTTCGGGGCTCTTGAGGTGGAAAACTTGGTGACAGAAGATATTGCAAAGTTGACTGTCCAGTTGACTGTTATTCCGGTTTCTGAAGAGGCGGTTTAGGTCTAGAAGCGTTTTGGGGTCACAACCATTGTCACCTCGTGCTGCAGTGAGGTAGCAGACAGTCTCGGCAAAGGAGCGCATCTGCGGTGCTGGGCCAGTTACATCAAGCTCGTTCGCGTAACGGAGGGGGTTCCGGGTTCCCTGTCGTGGTGGCCTTGGAAGCTCGATTGGTACATTTGGCTATTCGCTGTGGTAATCGGCGTGGTGTGATTTATATCTGCGGGGACTGGGAGAACATTGGTGAGGGTGACGGTGTTTTGAGGAAAATTTAAGCGACGGCACTGCAGACGGGATTTCTCGAGCGGTCAAAGCTCCCGTTCGCTTGACAGCCAACGGTTACGGGCCGGTTCCTTCCCGGTTCCTTCAATGAAAACTCCAACAATGGGAACACAGTTCCTTCCTTCTCTACTACACAGGTCTTGGCAGAGACTGGAGCCAGTCGTTATTGCCGCGATGGGAGGACATTGGACACTGGAGAATCTAAAATCTTAGGTAACTTTGAACTGAGAGGAAACAGAAAAAGTCTTGAGGCTCAAGTTTTCCAGTCGCAAACTGGAAGACCTGGTCAACTTCCCCCTTATCACACCCATGCTCTGAAGCTCAGACAAACTCTTCCGTCAACCCTCCATTGGATACCCAGCTTTTGTCTTTGTGAACAGGGTTACCTTATTCTCAGGCGTCTTTACCTCGTCTCCCTGGCTTTGTTCAGACATGAGATCGTACTCAACACTATTTTCTGCGACCTCTTCCCGCTTTCTGGGCACTACCTCTCCCGTCGTAGCAAAAGCGGCTCCCAAGGTCTTGAGTGGCAGCCCAGGGTAGGACCACAAGGTACCACGCATCTTACTTGCATTCAAGTATTATGTAATAGGCATCACTATACAAGACACCAGAACACGGCAATGCATACAGAATTTGGATCAGCATACGGATTCAGTAAGAAGCTCGCGCAGCTACATGGGACTGGGACGGCCAGAGAGACCCTGAGGGACGGGAGAAAGAGATCTGCAGAATGTTATCCTGGTATAAAAGGTCGCCGTCGTCATCTGACATAAGGCGTCCTTGCTGTCACTCTCGTCTTCAACTCTCAGAGCTACCAACATTGTCAACATGCACATCCCTTCAGCGCTCTGGTTGACGGCGGCCCTCTCGGTGCCCGTGTCGGCCTTGAATCTCCCCTCATGGGGACAAAAGGCCATTGACACTGGTGTGGCTCTTCAAGGCCTCAACGCAATGGCTTCTAGGAATGCCTATCAAAGGTTCAATGGCAAGTGCAACAGGAAGAATGTCAAGGTCAGAAAGGAATGGTAGGTACTTGCAAGACACAATGTTACTAGTTACCCATAGGTCTACACTGACACCATGTTGACAGGCGCAACCTTTCCAAATCTGAGAGACGCGATTACATCAAAGCCTTCAAGTGTCTTTTGGAGAGTCCCAGTAGTCTTCCGGCAGGCGAAGCTCCCGGTGCTGTCTCTGCTTTTGACGACTTGATCTACCTTCACTTGAACGTGACACCCATCATCCATTGGTCGGGTCTCTTTCTTCCCTGGCACCGCTACTACCTTCATGGTTTCGAGCAAGGTCTTCAAAAATGTGGCTACAAAGGTTCGTCTAAACTCTTTCCCTTCCCTGATCGAACCCCGTTTCCCGCCAGCCAATGGTCTAACCAAATCCGAATCACGACAGGCGCCCTTGCTTACTGGAACCACGGTCTCGACGTCGAAAACCTCCTCGCCTCTCCCATATTTGACGGTTCAGACACCTCGCTCGGCGGCAACGGCGATCCGGTCCCCCACGGGGACTCAGGCTTCATATTCCCCGGTTTCACCGAAATGAATATTCTCCCGGCAGGGCCCAACGGCCGTGGTGGCGGCTGCGTGACCACGGGTCCTATTGCCGGCATGCAGACGCACCTCGGGCCCGTAGGATTGCCAAAATACGGAGAACCTGGCAACTTGACCGTGGCAGAGAACACTCTGGCTGATAACAGGCGGTGTCTGAAGCGCGACCTGAGCGAAGGGCTGGGGAGAAAGTTTGCTACCCTGAGAAACACGACGGATCTGATACTGCAGACCAGGAATATTTTCGAGTTCCAGACCACGCTGGTGAGTTTCCATCTAGTCGTTCAAGGTTACCTGCTTGGCCAAGAAGAGATTTTGTTGACAAGAACATCCAGGAGGGCGACCCTCGCTACCACCCGGAAAAGCTGGGCGTCCACATCGCCGGACACTTCATGATCGGTGGTGATCCCGGATCCGACATGTTTATATCACCCGGCGACCCGGTCTTCTGGCTTCATCACGGGCAGCTCGATCGCCTCTGGTGGATCTGGCAAAACTTGGACTTTGAGAACCGGCAGGTGCGTAGCACTTCCAGGAACTTTCCCTCCCTTGTTTGCAGTATGGTGTGCTGACTTGTTGCGATTGCTATACAGGGCGTCTTTGGCACGCACACCATCCTGGACCAACCCCCTAGTGCGAACGTCACGACGGACGAGACCATTGCCATCGGTCCAACAATGCCTGATGTGCAAATAAAAAAGCTGATGGATACTGTCAGCGACAGCCCCTTCTGTTATGTATATGAATGAGCGGGCGGCAGATGCAACAAAGCATCCGTTCCTGGTAGGCTTGTTAGATTGGCTTTATATGTATGACGCTTTTCCCAACCTTCAAACACCGGGCATTCCCAAAGACTCAAAATAATACTAAAGCTGTAGAGCCTAGTGAATCTCATTTTATTGTCAGGACGTCACATATCTCGATTTGAGTAGACACGTCTCATCTTGTGGGACATATCTCACATTTCTTGAGCACTTCATCTCACAATTTGTTCAGTGTACACGCATCCTGTTTTGCACACTGGCCTCTCCGGGGACGTCGGACGAGGAGACTGAGGAGTCAATACGTGCACTTCAGAGAACCATGTCATTGTAATCTCCAACGCGTTGCCTGATATTGAACAACCTAAAAGGCATTGTGGAAGAACCAAAAGAAGGAAGCGGAGAAACCGTAACAGGAGAAGGGTGGTAGAGAAAAAAAAAGCAAAAAAAAAAAAAAAAAAGAAGCAAAAAAATTGCCCGCCCGTCTCCGGGATCGAACGAACCGCTTCTACTAGGGAAGGAGACAGCCAGGAGAAGTTAGCTACGCTTCTGACGACTGAACTACCGTCCCCACGGTGGTCTGGTGACAGTATCTGCCAAACACAGACCTTAAGTACCAGGTAGCTACCTCTATGAGACCTGGTCTTGGCTCACCAGTACAGAAATTGTGTGCCCAGGGCAGGAGCCTGCTGCCGATCCGCACCATTCACTTGGGACGAGATTCAAACCATTCACTCCGGTTCTCCACCCTCCGAAGGCAACGCACAAATTTTAAGTTTGACGAGTACGCGGGGTACAAATGCTGAATTAGAAAACCTTTCTCCTTCCTCCTTCGCACCTGCCTTGCTCCCTTCCCAAACTTCACACTCTTTCTCCCATCCACATTTCGGGCCCCTCCTCGTCAACCTCAGACATACACAGTCACTTCCAATCTCCGTACGACCACGCGGCCTCGACAGATATTGGAACCGCTGTTATCCAACCATTCATGACTTAAAAATGAATCCAGATGCATTTCCAGCGCCGGTTGCTGCGTTGGACCACCCCGTCATGGACAAGATGATGCAGGAGCTGGCGGCAATGAGATACCCAGATCGGCATACACCGACACCACCAACTTACACCAGCGTGGTCACCACGATCAGGTACAACGATGAGTATCACCGGAACTGGTTTGTGGCCCGCCAGATTGCCAAAACCCACTTCGGCGTTAGCCAGCTCTAGGACCCTCTGGATGAGATTCTGGAACACTCCGGGCGTGCAAGCGTGACCCCCGCGCAACGCGCAGCAGCAGCCAAAATCCAAGAATGGTATCTAGAGGGGTCTCAGGATGTCATGATGAGGTTTTACAACCTCGGATTGAGCCGCGTGTTCACCGCGGCACACCTCTATGCGCTGGATTTTAGTTTGTGGATGAGAGGTACGTTTGTCGCAACTCCCCAGTAAAGCTACCTACACGCGAACGCCTTCGATCAACACTCCTTAGCTGATATACATATATCACCTCTTCTGTTGGCCCATTCTAACCAAGCTACATGTCCAGGATACGCCCTCCCCCGCGGTGACTTTGGCAACGACAGATTTTACTACACAAAGCCGTCAGCTCACGTTGGGCCTTTCTCCTCCGAGTACGACAATTTCTTCGCAGAAAGATTCCGTGAGAGACACATGGCCAGCCGTATGGTTACACCCAGGGACATGTCTCCCCAGAGTGCACCAGGCCGGTCCCAGCATGTCACCATCACCAGCACCAATATCGACCCACTAGTGAGAGAGGAGACCGAGCGAGCCAATCTCGAGATACCTGCGATACAGGCTCCCCCAACGTCGACAGCCCGACCAAGGCGTGATTCAAACAAGCCGAGCCTTGACGCTGGTCTTCCGAGCGCCGAGATCAACCAACCATTGAAACAGGAAGCCAAGCCAGCTCCTCCCGCGAACTCTGCGACAGAGGCCCACCTAACGTCGACAACTAAACCAAGCAGTGGTTCAAACAAGCCCAACATCACGAGCGGCGACATTGACCAACAACTGAGACGGGAAACTAAGCCCGCTCCTACCGCGACCTCTGCGACAGAGGCACACTCAACGTCGACAGCTAAAGCAAGCCGTGGTTCAAACAAGCGGAGCCTCGACGCGGCCGACACCATGGCCCTAGCTCCGCAACCCAAGAGGGCACAGCCAGGACTCCCTCTGAGGACGCTGACCAGCATGGGCCTGCTTGGTCGCCATGAGGTTCATTTACCCGCCCAAGCGAAACAACAGTCGCAGACCCCGACTGAAGCCACACAGAACAGAAACCAGTCATATGACTCATATAGACCTCAAACGTCCGCTCAAGACTCCAGAGGACGTCCTAGGCCAAATTCAAGACCCTGCGGCAATAGAGCGTGTCGGAGCCCGGACCACGAATTGGCCGACTGCTTCGGGCCGCCATCCATTTTCGGCGACATTGAGGGGTGCCCTTGGTGCAACACCAAAGAACACGCAATCGACTGTTGTCGACGTCTATCTAATATCGGAAAGAAAGACCTATTTGACATCTTGGTAACACGACGGGCCAATTTGCCGCCAATTCGATCTACCATCTCCATTCCTTCCATGGCAGTCTGTTTCGGAAAATTAGATGTGCTGGCTCAGACTATGCCGCTTCTAAGAACCACGGTCAAAGACTCCTACATTGAGATGAGGCCTTGGGAGCATTGTGATAGATCTAGGCTTCGTCGGGACCCCTCTCTCCCGTCAGACCTCGTACTCTTTATGGACAGGCTGCAGCGGGATTGGTCTAACATCACGACACAGACCATGTGGTGTCATGATAACCCAGATACCGTACCCCAGGGCATGACGGTCTTTAATCAGACATGGACCAGTGAGCTTGTGCCATATCGCACGTCTTTCGAGGTGGCCGGGGTTTTTGTCAACGGTCGGGGTCGCTACCCATTTGGGGCCTCCAGAAATGGGATAAAAAGAATCCAGGTTGGCCACAGAAGTATGGTTAACCTGCGCCTCTTAGATTTGCAGAGGGAGCAAGCTGCGAGTCAGCAACAACGCAATTGAGAGCGTGTAGGGAGAGTAACAGGAACGTCATATTGAGTACTTGTACATTAATGTAATCATTCATTGTAGAGTAGACTTTCAGGCCCAAGGACGCATGCTACTACAGGAGTCGGTGTTGGGGCCGAAAGGCGCCGGCGCTCAAGGGAGAGATCTCGCGGGGTGGCGTCGGAGTGGCTCTGAGGCAACACGAGACTACGCTGCAAAGGAGACGGCCGTCTTCATATAGATAAACAGTTGTTAGACCCTTCCTCCTCTCAGGAAGGGCTAGAGATTAATGTACTTTTCGACCTCCCCTTACCTTTGGCATCACGTCCCTGTGGGAACGCTCTGTCTGTAGACATCTCAAACATTGTCCATCCTCCACTCCTAATATAGATCAACTAATCGTTGCTTCATATCATTTGCTTTGGAGAATCAAGTCCCACCATGTGCCACATCGTCGTTCGAATCACACTTTTACTCTCATGTCCAGATGCTGATTGAGTGCTTTTCGAGCTCTGAAAAAGGTTATTGTTAGCGTCCAAAAGGTCATCGAAATGCACGAAAATGCCTTGTCACAAACCTTCAACATCTGGAAAGGATATGGTTAAGCATCTGCAAGATCTGGCCACGCGTTTGCTGCTGCGTAAAACACATAATCACAGCATCGTAAGGCATAGAAGACTTCATGGTGGGATGGGATGTCGATTAATCATTACTAGGCGCTCTTTGGGGGGCCCAACGGAAGCCAAGCACCCCCAGACAACAGCAACCTATTACAATACTATATACATAGAAAAAGAAACCGAGAATGATCCCGCCAGGGCATCTACTCCAACCACGAAAAGAAAGGAACCGACCCTCCACCCACCCAACAAACTACCCCACCAGGGCACCGCCTCCCCAGCTGGCTGGGAAGGTCAGTCAGTCCAGGCATTATACCTTCTAGAAGGTATAATGCCTAAACATAACCTTCCCATAATCCAACTGGGTGCGCATGACCCTCAAACACTCCCCGCCCTTGCCCTCCTCCCCCTTACGGCCATCGCACTGGTGACCCACCAGAATGGTGGAGCCGCGCCCCAAACCATTCTTCACCAAGCCATCAACGCAGTACCACTGCGAAATCGTGCCCTGTTTCAAAAGGGAGTCGAAGTTCTCCCAGGCCTGATCGTGCACGGCGATGTTGACCACGCGCAGGAACAGCGTCTCGAGACGCAGACCGCCGGTTACCTGGGGCTTGATCAGGCGCAGGCGACGCTTGATCTCGTCGCTGAGCAAAGCCGGGGCGATGAGGCGCTCCCAGAGGTCGGGCTGGATGAGGCTTTCGACGGAGGGGCGGGCGCTGGCGACGACGGTGGTGGTCTCTGAGTCGGAGAGGGTCAGCTGGGCTAGAGGCTCGCCGGTCTCGGTGAGGGAGCGCTTGGATTTGGTGGACTTGAGCGTCGGGCACGGAGTGTCGGGGACGGGTTGCTCGGGTGCGGGGGAAGTGGCGAGGGCTTCCTGCTCGAATTTGGCGAGGCGGAGCTCGAGGAGCTTGTTGTTGCCGGTGAGGACGTCGCGCTCGTACTTGAGGTCTCTGACGATCTTCTGTAACTCGGCGATTTTGTCCTCCTTGGTGCTCTTGGGGCTTTTGCTGGTCTTGTCAGCCTTGGATGCATCGTTAGTGGTGACGGCAGTTGAGGCTTTGCCGGAGATCGCGCTGGTGTTGCCGATGTGGTGAGTGATGAAGGCGATCTTCTGCTCGAATCTGGCAAACCCGTCGACGAGGAACTTGTACTGCGCGTCGCGGAAGTTGGTGGCGTTCTGGACACTGCGAAGTGCATGTGAGCTCAGCTTGCTGTAAAGTGCCTTGAGACCCTTGTTCTCGGCGTCTCTGCCCTCCAGGACACGATACATCTCCTCGATCTTCTGCTCGAGACGGTCATGCTGGTCCTTGAACAGCAGTCTCTCGCGCTGCATGTCTTCCTTTGCGAGCTTGAGTTCCTCCATTGTCAGTACCATCACCTCCTTTGACTGACCCAAGACCTCCTTGCATTGCTCCTTTACCTCCCTCACGTCCACCTGAATCTCGTCGGCACCGTACTCCAGGTTGTAGATTTGGTCAACCATGGCCTCTGAAGAATTAATGATCGTCTTGTTAGCGTTCTCTGCCATCTGCTTGATCTCCTCTTTGGCTTGCTCCGACATCTTCTTTGAATCCTTCTCCATCTCCTCTGAAGTGTGCTCGAGTTTCTCGACTTGCTCGACCATGGCCTCACCAGTAAGAGCCAGTGCCTTGACGCATTTATCTGCCATATTCTTTGAGTCGTCCGCCATCTCCTTTGAGGTTAGCTCCAACTGCTTCTTGAAATTCTCCGACATCACCTTGAAAGCCAGCTCAAACTGCTTCTTGATATGCCCCGCAACTTCCTTCGAGTCCAGCTCCAGCTGGTCTTTGATCTTCTTCTGCAGCTGCTCCAACTGCTTGGTCGCCTGTTCAATCTGCAGCTTGGTAGCAAGATTCAAGCTGGCAGCCTCCTGTGCGCTTGCGACGAGGTTGAGGAACTGGCCCTTGACATTCTCAAGATAAACCAAGGCGACGGTGAAAGCTTCATCAGCTTGAGAAGTTTCTGAGAGGCTGTTGTTAACGCGAGCGATAATCTCCGCCAACGCGTCCGTGGTGTTGACAAGGTTCGCGATGCTCTGCACCAGCGCATCCTGCGGCTCCTGGGTAGCTTGCGGGGTCGACATGACTGCGTCGCGCTGCCTTGTACTTGCTGTGGCTGTTATCACGAAGTGAAGAAAGTGAGGTTTTCAAAAGAGAAATGAAGAGGGGCTAGCTGCGTCGCGCTGAATTTGCTTGCTGTAGCTGTGATGATGGAATGAAGAAAGTGAGGTTGACAAAGAAGAAGTTGTAGTAGTGAGAGGGGTGTGCGTTCATCCAAGCTTGTAGATGCAGTTGCTGAGGAAGTGAGAGAAAGTTGGGTGACCAAACCGTAGACTACGTTGATTTTTGAAGACTGGTTGACGTTGTTCAGTTCAGAAAGTGAGAGTGTTTGGAAGTTGGAGTGGGAAAAGGTAAAGGTTGAAGGTGAAAGTGATGATGGTTGAGGAAAACGAAGAGGAAGAGGAAAGGATGTGCCCCGCCAAGGTGAAATAAATACAGTGTGGAGTGTGCGCGCGTTGCCGTGGTGACTTGTTCTACAGTAAAGAGCCCCTCATTGCCCGTCGAAAGGGATATTTTCCGTGTGTCATGCAAGGATACCGCTGGATACAGCTGCCGGTCACTGTGATATTACTGGTCATGATCGATATGGGTTCAACGTGGCTTGATTGTGTGTGTGTGTAAGACTGGCTCTATAGACTTGAAGCTCTAATATCTGGGTAAAAATCCCGTATATCCTAGTCCAATTGGGTACGTACACGCTCAGTAAATCCCCTAGCTTCTAATACACTCCCTTAAATTTAATACATAAACTACGTCAGATCTATCCAGAAATGCCCTAAAATACCCTAAAATCCTTCTAAAACTAGTTAGAAATAATACTATTCCCAAATTGCTTCCTCGTTATAGTAGCTTTTAAGCCGTTACTCGTAAAAGTTTTACCCTACTATACTTACTATTATATTTACCAATTCGTTACCCGAATCCTCCTTTATAGAGTCCTCTATACCCTTCGGGCAGCCTATAGCAATATTTCTACTACTAAATTCTCGTAATTGAATTTATAACCATTATAATTCTTTAAGCCCTAATTACTCTATAGACTTCAAATATACTATAGGAAGGAGGCTCTTAATAAAGCTATTTACAATCTACTCCTTAATCAGTACGAAAACTACATCTACTAATTTCCTCTCTTACGCTTACTTTAATTAATATTATATATGTTGATATATTTAAATTTAGTTACGAGCCGAATTCCCTCCTTTATAATAAATTATATTATTTATTTATTATTATAATCTATAGGCGTAGCCTTTTAATTTTCGAACCTTAGAATAAATTCGTTAAAGAGACAGCGAATATAAATAGCCTCCTTAGCTCCTTAATTAAAGGATAATAATTTGGCTTCTATAAATAAAGTTATAACTATATTTTATTTATTAGCTCGCTAATCGATTATAGCGCGTAAGAATTTGAATATAAACGCTTATAAATTCTTTTAATTAAGAAAATTATTTATAAATAAGGAATTAATTATAACATAAGAATCCTAGCGGTCTTTACTATTTAGTTGAATGGTATAATTTTAAATTGTAAGAAAGTAAAATAATATTCGATTTATAATTATATAATATATTAGATTAAGATTTGAATTAAATCGAATAAATTTAAAGATTAGAAAAACTACATCTAATCGCAACATAATAATAATATAGAGAATTAAACCGATTTTAATTTAATACATATAAATTTCATACGGGGCTACATTATTTTAATAAAATAAGAATTCTTCTTTAACTATAAGCATAAAAAATAATTTTTTAATACGTTTAACCTTCTCCGCGATCTTTTAAATATAATTGCGTTATAATAACTAAATTAGTCTCTTCTTTCAATTTCAAATAATTTCGATACCTAAAAACTATTTTAGTAACTTTCTACCCATTAATTAATACTTCCTCTCTATAGCGGCTACTACTTCCTTAATTATAGCTATCTCTTTATTTTTATACCTATAAATAATAACAATATCGTCGACGTAGAAGAAGAAGAATATATTATCTTTAATTTAAAATATTAGATTCTATAAGGAGAGGGTTTATACTTATAATTACAAAAGTTTTAATAAATTCTTATTATTAAAAGAGGGGAAATTTCCGTAAATTACATAGCGTACGTAGTAATTAAAATAATTAACCTTTCCTAATATATTTAGAGTGAACTTTTATAAATATTATTTTATCGAATATAATATTAATAAAAGTATTCTTTACATTATATTAAATTAAATTAAAATTAAAGTAAACGGCTATAATTATTAGGATATAAAACGACCTAATTACTAGAGTCATTATATATATTTTACGTACGCTATCTTTAAATTACTAATCCCTACGTACAATTAAACGTACTTTATACCTAAAAAACTGGCCATTTTAATTGAATTTATAAATATATACCTATATCGAACCGAATATTTCGTTATTTCCTACTTCTTCGATATTAATTTATTTCTAAGACTTCTTATCCTTATACTTATTTAGGTATTCTTTCTCTATAGCTTTAAAGAATTCCCTAAAAGAATAAAAATTAAAATTACTGTAATACTTTAGAAGAGGTAGAAAATTAGTTTAATAGAGGGTCTTTAACGTATCCTTTACTTTATAGCAATTAATAATATCTTTTATTATTTTTAATTTAGAATTATAGCCGGGATTAATATCGATACCCTCCTCTTTTATTTATTCTAGGAAGGTTTAATCTACGATTTTATCTCCTTAGAGGCCTATAGGTCGATTACGCTTTATAAATAAGAACGACGCAGCCTAATAAAAGTATTAATTTATAGTTAGCTATAATTCTTTATTGGAACGAAAGAGGTCAGTTATTAGAAATACAATTAGATTATTAGGAGGTATAGGGAAATAGCTTTCTTTTTTATTCTTTGAATTTAAGATTATATTTTAAAAATCCAACGGCGATTGTACGAGTAGTAATAATAAAGGTTTTAGAGACTTTTACAATATTTCTAAATTTAATAATATCTTTAATATTTATAGGACTTCTAAAAATTTAAATTACATTTATATTTTTAGAAACTTTAATTCTTCCTCTTCTTTTAATATATTTTCAGTTTCGGTAAAAAAGTTTTAAATAATAGGGTTAATAATTTTATTACCTATAATAGATATAGCTTCAACCTATAGGACGTTTACTTACACAATATTCATTTAATAAAAGTCTTTTAATCATATAATTAGTTTTTTAAGGGAGATATTAAAAGTATTATAAATTTCTTTAACGTTACTACTAAAGAAGACTTCGTTTTTATTAAATACGACGTTTCGTATTATAATAATAGAATTAGTATTTAATTAAATGGCCGATTTAAATACAATGTTCAAATTTTATTAATTTATTTTATTCTTTTATAATTTTTATTATAAAAATAAAGGTTTTATAATTATATACTTTAAGATATACAATAGTAAGGGAGGGGTTTAATAAAGGAATAATACCGTTTTTAAATTAGTAGTACATTTCGAATTGATTTTAAGGAGATTTCTAATAATATTCCGCCTTAGGGGTTAAATTGTATAAATATATAGTTACTTTAATAATTTTTTTTTATAATTCGTAAGGAAGATTTATACTTAATTGTATTATTATACCTTTCATTTTAATTATACCCCCTAAATACTCTACGCTACCGTTTTAAATTTGTATATAAAGTACTAAAGGCTCAATATTAATTCTCTTTGCTATAAATTAAGTAATAATTTTTTTGCTACTAATTATTTCATTATTATATTCGATTACCCGAAGTACGATTTAGTATTAAATCTATAGCCCTATATAGAGGGATTCTAAATACGTAACAATAAATTCGGCTTCTCTATTACCTAAATAATATACTTAAACGAATTTAAATTACCAATCTACGACCATTATTAAACTTGAGTATTTCCAGCTCTTTACCTTTACCTCCTTATAAAAGAAGAAATCGACGGTTAATTATAATTTAGGGCCTTTTAAGTAATTACGAGCTTTTTTATGCAATTAGCACTTTAATTTAATTTTAATATATAGTTTATAATATATTATATCCGGTCTTTTAAATTGTATATTATACTTTTACTCTATTAACTTAATTAAAGTCTTAGGTCTTAAGTAATTAAATCGAAAATATTAGCGAAGGGGCTTACCCTTTTAAGGTTTCCGTTCAATATAATTTATATATTATATAATAATAAAAATTTCGTTGATACTATTCTATAGAAGGATATACTTTAAAATAAATTATTTATATTTAGAAAGGATATAATAAATAAGGGAGTTTATAAGGCGGGAATATAGGTAATTATTCTTATAGTCCTAATAGATTTGTTTATCTTCGAATTATTTTAAGGAAACGAAATTATAAGTTATACCAGGTACTAGAATAACGTTAGGGAATTAAAACTCTCTATTTCCGTTATCGTCTTAAATTATAATTATAATAGTACTATACCCCTTTATAGGAATCCGCTTATTTACCGCCTATATATATTTACTAATATTTAAAGGGGTAAAGTCTTTAAAGCGATTAATTTTATTAAAAATATATATTATTATATTTAAATTAAGGATTATAAAGTCTTTTAATAGGTATACAACGCTATATTTCATTATAAATATTAAGAAACTACTCTTACTTACCCGACGATTATAGAATTAATTATTTTAATCCTTATTATTCTACTACATTCGTAAACAATTAACGGCCTCTTTAAGTATCTTATTCTTCTTTAAATTAGCGAACGCACGCTTTTTAATAATATGATTTTTAATTTAGCCTTTATAAACTAATTATAACTTAGCGTAATAATACTTATTTAAATTATAATTTAATTACTTATAGAATTTATATAAGGATTATCGTAGTCGTTTATTCGCTAATAGGGACAAAAAGGAAATATATTTATTCTTATTAATATTCTTTCTAAATTTACCATTTTTATTTATAGCCTCTCTTTATCACTTTACCTCCAGGCTAAAATTTTATTCGTTATTAGGAGCGTCCTCCTTAGCAGGCTTATTACTTAATATAATTACGAATATAATACCCTTAAATAAGGGGGCGCGACCCTTTTCTTAAATAATACTTACTATTACTACTTTACGAAAATCCTTAGTTATAATACGGAAAGAGATTTTAAAATTGAAATTTCTTTCAATCTCCTTATTATATTAGAATTAGTAATTATTTACCTAAGCGGTATAAGGACTTGACTTTATAACTATATAGAACTTTAGGAACTATAGGTCTAATTTATTTACTCTAACAATTCCTTTAATAATATAAAGGGCTATAGCCGATTCCTAATAAAAGGTTTAATTATGCTAATTACAATTAACTCTACTAAAGGGTTTAAAAATATTAATAAATTTAATCCGGGCAAGCTTTTTTACCTTATAATTATTAAAAGCAATAAACTTACTAAAATTATCGTACCATTCGTATAGACTAATACATTTAATAAAATTAATCTCCTAATAATTATTTCTAACAATTTTAAACATCTAGCGACTTAGCGTAGTCTTTTTAATACTTAAATTAAAAAAAGTCTTAACCTCTATACGCTAATTTAACTTCTCAATTATATAATTACAATAGTCGCATTTATAATAGAAGCTATAAAATTTAATGGTAGTAAATAAGGTAACCTCCTTATCCTTTTTAACTTTCTTAATTTTTTTAGCAGGAACTTCCCCCTAGTAATTAGCAATATTAGGTTCTATTAGCTTAATTAGCTAGGATATATAATTATCGGGATTAATATACTTCTAGAAATTAAAATCTTAGGCTATAGAAATAAAAGTATTCTCCTAAGCCGGCTAATCCTTAGGGCTATTAAAAGTAACACTATTAATTTTGGTCGTAGATATTAGTAGTAGTCGTTTTATCAGTTGTTATTGCTAGCGATGGCTTCAATAGTCAAATCGATAAGACTCTTAATTGTAATATTACTAGTAATAATCGATATAGGTTCAACGTGGCTTGATTAGGTGTGTGTGTAAGACTGGCTCTGCAGACTCGAAGCTCTGGCATCTGGGTAAAAATCCCGCATATCCCAGTCCAGCTAGGCACGTACACGCCCAGTAGATCCCCTGGCCTCTGACAGTCACTCCTCTCCAGGTGGCCCCCGCTCACATGACACGGTCCACTTTCAACGTCAACTGAACTTCCTTCCTCTTTCCTGCGTCATTCTCTTGAGCAAACATCGCAAAAACATCGGACGGTTTCACTCTTGTGCCTCAATAGGCCTTTGACTGCATTTTCAATGTTTCTGAGTATCGGAAAGCTTTCGAAATGCCAAAATCCTCTGGCAGCGATAAGAGTGAGCGAGGATCCACCCAGATGAGCTGATTCGACTGATTTGGACATGGAGTTGTCCCGATTGACAACTCTTTGGCTGAAATGACTGGTCAAGAAAGATTCCGAATCCCCTGTCGATTGGTACAGCTACCCGCCACGTATCGCGGCGATGGAGCGTTTGCATGCAGGTTAGCAGGGTCTGGAAGTTTTACTTTTGGGCTTCAAGGGAATCCGTTCGATGGACGACGGCTGATGGCAGAAAATGTGAGTTTTGGCATGACTTCCGTCCACAACCCCTCGTTGCCGGCTTCTTCTTCTTTCTCTCAGTTCGCCTGTGGTTGACTGACGAAAACAAAAGCTCGAAAAGCGCCTGGACGGTGTATACGAACCCAACATTCTCGAGTCTTCGGTCTTCTCCCAAAGACAGACCACAAAGGCCACTGCCCAATGCTCTCTGAAGAAACATAAAACACCCACTGGTCGTCATGTTTGGACTGGAATCTTCAGGCTCTGCGGCCGAGCCTTCGCGCCCTGCTTCGCTGTTCCGCACTCGCACACAACACTCGACCCGCTCACACCAGTCCATCTTCAAGGAGGAATTCAACTCGGACCTGTCACTGCCACTTTCGCATCATCACGGCCACCATCGTCAAGTCCCTTATCATCATCAGAACGGCAGCATCTACAGCAACTACAAACCTGTCACAGGTGCCAAACCCTACCGCCCCTCCACAGATACTGGTGGTAGCACACTGGATAACGATCGAGAACGAGAACGGGCTGGGGATCCGGAGCAGGAGGCAATGGCCACCCCAACAGCCAGAGAGGTTCGTCGCCTCGCGTCGCATCACGACTTTATCTACGACACAAGCTCGAAATCACGACGACTTGGGTGGTGGGCCTTTGTAGGCAGACACCTCTCTCTTCCAGCAGCATTCCTTGCAGGTATCATCTTTGTCATTGTCGCCATTGTCTTCACCACTGTCACAAGCAAACGACCGCTAGAGTGCCCAGACTGGGCAGAAGATTGTCGCACAATCGACCGATGGACGGCCGAACACCTGCCAACTGTTCAGGGTATCATCACTCTCGTCTACATCACTGGGCTGGGGGCACTTGCCTATGTGGCCCTCGCGCTATGTGAGGCCGCGGTATGGCCGCTGGTGGTCAAGCAGACCATGACAATGAGGGGTCTGGAGGCATACCTGGCGACGACACGGGGGTCTATTCTAGCTGCTCCGAGGGCCTTGAAAGAAGTCAAGACTGTTGCCATGGGAGTGATGCTCGTTAGTGCGGTAGCAGCAATTCTGACACCGCTCGCTGGAATCCCGTTGGTTGGGCAGGCGTATACATCGACGTCGAGGGAGGTCGAACTCAAGAGCAACTACACGCCTGGCGGTGGGCTCGCAGAGTCATTCATGCAAACCGAAGCACCGAGTTTTGCCAACATGGGCGTCCTAACTACGTACAACTCGTGGGCCATGGACCCAGCTTCGGAACCTCTGCCAGAATACCGGAATTGGTATGTTGATCGGGAGGTGCTCGGCACGAAGGGAAACTTCTCTGCTCGGGCCGTCAAACTGCAAACAACTGTATCGTGCAGCCCACGCACAGTCGAACAGCTTGTCCGAAGTGGGAAGCCGTTGAACGCCTTTCCTACCAACTGGACCCGCACAAACATCAGCTCTCTAAGGGGCGAGAAACGTACTCCAGCAGAGGTCTACGTGCGCCCGTATCCCCAGTTGACGCTTTGGGCCGACAATTTCACCTTTGAGGCATCCCATCGAACCAAGGCGACTCTTGTTTTTGCCGCTCTCAACGGAACCATCGAAGGCGGCAAGCAGTCCTCCATTGCGCTCGGCACCATGAACAGTGTCTCAGCGATAGCTTGCGAGGTCGTCGTAGCGGCTACAGACGATATCATCACCGTCGGCAACCCGTTGATCCACTCGGATAACACGACGCTCCCGACCCTTTCGTCGCTCGAAACCCTCCAAACCAACACTTCCAGCCCCTCAACCGCCCTCAACGAACTTCTCCTCTGGTTTGCCGTTGCACCCATCCTCTCCGCTCCGAGTGTATCAGGTGTCCAGCCAATGTTCTCCAACTCCACCTCCACCAACCGCGCCGTAGCCTACACCGGTCAGACTTCCCAGCGTAATACCTGGACGGTCGATGGGATCGAGTCCTTCATCCACCGTTCCATTGGTGCCCTTCTACAATCCAGCACTGCGTCTCAGTCCGGATCCACCGAGAACACCACACTTTTTACCTCCACTTACCCCCTCCAGTTCCTCTCCCGGTCGCGCGCCCTCCTCCTCCTCTTGCTGCCTCTCCTCTTGGTTACTGTCATCATCCTTCTCTCGTTCTATCTGAGCCACACCCACTCCCGCGAGTCCATCCCCGTCCTCCGTCTAGGCGGGCTGTGCGAGCTGCTCAAGAGTTCTCAAACACCTTGGCTGCGCGAACAGGCCGGAACGGATGCAGCAAAGACGTACCTGCCTAGCGACCTAGGTGCGGTTATTGTCAAGTTTGGAGTAGTTGGCAAGGAAGGAGCCGAAATGGTTGGACTGGGAGACGGAAATGGAGGAAAGGTTGGTGCGTTTGTGAGGGAGGTCCCTCGAAGAGTACAGCCGCTGGACAAGGGGAAGGAGAGTGATGAGAGTCAGAAGAGAGGAACATCGGGGGAGACCGTAGAGATGGGCGTCATTGCTTGAGTTCACTGAGGCTGACAAGGACTTTCTTTGGTCGAACATTTGGGAGGAAAAGGGAGAGGCTGTTCGCGGAATGACGATTTAACGACGATATGAGTTATGAACATGATTTTAACGACTTTCTGGCTGCATATTTTGCATATGAGAAAAATATCGATAGGGCCTGGAGCTCAGGGAAGACGCTGGCGCACGCAGTTACGATGATGCCATCCGGTTGCAGGTTCAACCGTTGTGAGGAGTGGTTGACACTTTAGAGGCAGATAGCAAGACATCAGAGGAACGCGGTAGACGGTCATACAAGCTGATAACGGCATCTTATTTTGTTCTTGTTTCTCATCTATGTTCATCAACTTGCCGTAGAAGAGAGAAGGCGTTGAACGAAGATAACGGCGGACGTTGAAAGTCTCGGAACACTTACCGCATTTGGCACCTACCGCCAAGCTGGGACGTCACGCCATTGCAACCAGCTTTCATGGCTTCCGTCACTGAAGACATCGCCCGTCCCACTCTCCGCACTATCGAATTTGTGGCGCAAGCAGTGCAGCGATCATCGACAAGAACCATTGGCTCCAGGGAGCGGCTGAACTCCGATTGTGTTTCAATATGCCTTACCCAGCGCTTCACTGGGTCTCAAAGCCCCATGGCGCTGCAGCCGAGAGCCGGAGAGGTGGTGTAATCTATCTGTTTGGGTCTATAAAGATGACAATCCTGTTCACAACTTCACAGCAGTCTTTGACATCGCAGGGCCAGAACGGATCCTACCTGTTTGGCCATACCGGTAATCACCTCCGTGTTTCGCTCTCCCAACCACACCGATCATGGACAACGACAAGCGGAATCGACTTCACCAGGAGATATGCTGCGTCGTCGAATCCATTCGGAATGAAGACAAATTCATACTCGCCCGCATAGCTCTCTGCTGGCTCTGCGTCTCCGCGCGCCCCATCCAGTCCCGAGAACTCTGGCTTGCCCTCCTGATACAGCAGACACACTCAACCCGAGGCAGCGACCAGCTCGATATATTCATCAACAACAGCGTTTCTTTCGATGAGGAGACCGCCATTGCTTCCCTCACTGGCCTGCTCGGAGGCTTGATATCTTTCCACCCGGACCCTCGCAATCCGGACCACACCAAGACCAATGTCGCCCTGAGCGACCCCGAACTGGCCACGGTCATGTTCGAGGTGAGGGGTTCAGACCTGCCTGCACCAGTGCAGCGACTGGGCTTCAATGTCCAGCAGGCAAACATGATTGTCGCCGGGCAATGCGCCGTCATCTGTAGCCGGTCCGTTCTCCGGCTGGGTCATGTTCACGATCAGTCTGATCAGAATGCCCCGACATCCTCGCTGGCGCTCTACGCGTGGACACACTGGAACATGCACTGGAGTTTAGCCAGGTGGAATCTGTCTGATCCCGATGAAGGTGCTGTGGCGGAGATGATGATGATCGGTGTCATCACCGACACCTTGGTCTTCCTGCTGGTGCTCAACGACTTCTTGACGGGCCCTATTTCCGTCCCGGCAACGGAAGACCGGGTCCGATGTACCGGGCTTATCAAGCAGGCTCAGGACGCGTTGGAAAGACCCCTCTATTTGCTATCCATCTTGGCAACGGGAAGCTCTGCCACTTGGTGCACACGCTTGCATCAAGCCCGGCAAGGCTTTGAACGGCGCCCCGACGAATATGTGCCTATGAAGCTAGGAGCTCCCCCGAGTAAACTCACCAAGGTGCAAACCGTGTGGATTGACCATGTTCCCAAGAAACTCCGCCAGTTCTACGACGATGCCAACGGCTTGACAGCGGCACTCATCTACATCTTCGCGGACCTGGCTCGTGACCTGCGCTCGCTCGCAATGATTATCGCTCAGAAGCCCATCTACGAGGAGCTCCTGAAGGAGTATGACAGCTGGTTACCGCTCGACATTCTCGTGAATGTTGCCAACTTTATGGAAGGCATAGCCAGCTACCCCTTCATGTCGGAGTTACCCAACGGCAACACCCACAACCCGTTGATCATCAAGGAACCGAGCGACCCCGACTATGACACGGCCTTGTTGGTTCTTAGTCGACTGACGAAGGAGGGTTCCCGCGCTACCACCAGGGCCCAGAACTTATCGGTGGATTTACAACTGGCAGCGAATGCAGCCAAATCGCATCCCCTCGGCATTTCTCCGTATCGCCTCCGCGCCGCTGCCTTCGTCGAGAAAGTCAAGAACCTCCGTAAACGCTCAACCACCTCGACGGCAACATACACCATAAATGACATGCGCTTCCTCTCCCAACGCACCTCCTCCTTCGCCACTTTCCCCCAGCTCCAAGGTGGAGGCGGGGCAGGGTCATTTCTCACACGCTTCATCCCCTCCCGCCTCTCTCGCCTACTCCGCGGCCCGGCCATCTCTTCCTCCTCCTCAGACCCTCAACCCCCTTCCACCAACCTCTCCAGCGCCAACCCCGACACTGACACCACCCCCACCACCGACTCAGCCTCCGAAAACACCGGCCTCCTCACCGTCCTCGACAACTTTGCTGCCGGCGCCTTCACCGGCGGCGCCATCGACCACTGGCCACTCCTCAAGACCGCTCTCCTCTCATCCGGCCACGGTCCCCTTTTCATCTACCTCTTCATCGCCATTTTGTTGAATCACATTCGCACCATTTTCTGCCCTTGGTTAGGTAACTGGATGTGGTACACTCCCATGGAGGACCTACGTCTGGGTCTAAGCAACCCAGCTTTCTTTCTCGAGTACGCGCTGGGTTTCAGTTGGTGGTGGTACGCTTTCTCGTTCATCCAAAAAATGGTCTGGGATTTTGGGGGCGGGGTGGCCATCGCCACGTTAACCATCTACGGAGTTCCCGACCCCTCTGACCTCTCTCAAGCCGGTGATCTGGGTGGGATGTCCACCCTCCACCTCTCCGACTCCTCCTCCGACTCCGACTCCTCCTCCAACCCTGACTCCGAAGAAAACAAAAAACGAACCGCCCAAAAATGGAAAACCCGCAAACTCGAGGCAGTCAAAGTCGGCTATCTAGTCTGGGCCCTCGCCACCCTAGAGCACATGTTCTCTCGCTCCCTCAACACCATCACCTTCCTCATGGCCTGGTACAAACTCGCCTTCAGGGGTGGCGACGCCGAGCACCTGGCCATGGTTTCAATCGCCATCAAAAACTGGACCCGCATGCCGCTGCATGTGTCACAGGTGTACTGGTACACGATGAACGCGCTGTGGCCGATTGTGCTGAGCGCGGTGGCGCTGGCGGTGGGGGCGGGGCAGCCGGGCATGTTGATTGTGCTTGCGACGATTGTGGGAGGGGTGGCGGCGGTGATTAGGTATAGGAGTACGGTGTTTATTGCGTTGGAGGTGAGTGGGATGTTTGTCGTCATGGGGTTTTTGGTTGTTTCGGCCGTGTTGTTGGCGGTGGAGTTTGTAGAGGATCCAGTTGGGCTGAAGGTGAGCACGGCGGTGGCGAGGAAGAGAGGCGTTAGGGCGAGAGCGGTGTTGAGCGAGAGGGCGAAGGGTAGGACGAAGATGCTGGCGAGAGAGGAGGCGCTTTCGCTTTGGGAGGACTCACAGCAGGAGCAACAACGGGATGGCGGCGAGCAGGTGCCGCCGGGTGAAGCAGAAGCTGAGCGAAGCAGTGTTGCTGTGGACACCGAGAAGGGAGGGCATCAAAAGACTGACTGAGTAAGACCGTGACAGTGAGGCAGGGAGCAAAAGTTGAGGCATGAACCATCATATATATCATTGAGACATTACAGATTATGTTTTCCAACTCTTGCTAGCCCAAATGCTTTTTCCCAGCCGCCACTGTTAAGAAGGGGACGTGGAAGACCTCCTCAAATGAGTGCGCGCAGCTTCTCGATCATGTCCTCCCCCTCCGGTAATCTCCTTCCTTACACCCACCACATTTCCGACATCCAAAAACCTCCGCTCTAAACCTAGAGCGCCGCAACAGCAGCAACAAGCCCAGCCAACGCCGCCGCAGCAGCAAAAGTCTGCTTAGGAGCGCCCGCATTCCCCGAAGCCGTCGTCGACGAGGTACCGGCAGTACCACTTCCACTAGTACCAGTCTCTCCAGCCCCCGCAGCAGTCGTCGTCGCCTCACCCGCATTGCCCGCCGCCCCCGTGCCCGTCGTCTTCGCCGGGAACTCAGTCGTAAAGGAACAATTCACCGTATTATCCTCGCACGCCAAGCTCGCATAAACGCTCTCATAATTATAATACACGCTCGTGCACTCCTCATAGTTCTTGTGCGGCATCATGAGACTGAACACCACATCGTAGTAAACCGGCTTGCACGCCTTCGCCAGGCTCGTAACTTCGGACTGATGGGCTGACAGATAACTGGCGCTCGCGGAAGTGAAGGCCGAGTACGTCGAAGCCAGGCTAGCCGGCGGCGTCAAGGGGCTGCCGCAGACAACCGCGTAGGCGTCGGTGGAGGAGGTCGCCGTCCAGCTGTCGTAGTCCCCGTAGAGGGCGGTCTCCAACCAGTCTTCGAGCTTGCCGGAGGGCTCGGGGGCGGAGGTCATGAGGGATTCGTAGGCTAAGGCGCAGCTGGAGTACAGAGGCTTCAGGGTGGTAGAGAGGCCGGTGGGGAAGGAGTTGTCTAGGTACGAGTAGGTATTGTCGGATCCGACGTCGATATCGTCGACGGAGGGAACCTGGTCGTCGTCACGCTTCTTATGCTTTTTTGCGTCGACGTGTTTGGGACGCGGTTCAGCGCGGAAGGCACCGTGACCCTGGCGAGCCTGGATAGAAGGGGGTTGGGTGATTTCGGGTCCGACGGCTGCGACGGCGTGGTGGGCTGGGGGAGCAGGGGCAGCAAGCGCGGAGACGGTGGTGGTTACCGCCGCGAGGGTGGTGAGGGTTCGGAGATGCATTGTTGGTGTTGGCGCGGCTTTTTCGGGTTAAGGGGTGGTGACGGTTTGGAATAGTGTTGATGACGGTGAAGGTGATGGTGTTGATGGGTAGTGCGGCGGGGAGAACCGTTGACAGTGACAGGGAAAGGATGGGGTTTTGTCTTTTGACGTTAGCAAGGGGTTCCTCCCTTGATGTCATGTCATTTCCACGGTTGGGTCTGTTTGGGAAGGTCGGCAACCTCTCATGCTGTCGTCCTCGCCCGAGATTGCGGCGTCACCTTTTTGGGTCTTAGCCTGATTCACAACCCTTGAAACCAAGCAAAGACATGACAGGGGTTGACTCAGTTGGGAGTCCCAACCGTCAACCGGTTCTTTTCTACTGGCCGGGCCTCAGAACATTTTTGGTGCGCCACACGCCCGCGAATAAGATCTCGATGCTGCTGTTTCCCCTTCCCTCGACATGCTAATTTCCAATTCCAGGCCACATGGCGGCTTTCCGTTCTTTTCATTGGCGGGTCTCTAATTGTTCAGGTTCCCGTCTTTGCTTCTCGCTTTTGCTCTAACGGGAAAACACAGCGAAAACGAGTTTCGTATCCGTCCGTCGCTGGATTGTTGGTCAATGCGGTTTGTGTCGTTGACAGTTGGTGGTGATGGGGACATGTAAGGCAAACAAGTGGGAAACCCAAAGAAGTGGAAGGGAAAACGTGCTTGATAGTACTTATTGAACGGTGAGCAAAAGAAGCCATCCAGCCAAAGGGCTGGAGGAGAAAAGAGGAGAAGGGGGGGGGGGGTTATACACGACAGGACTCCTCGGAGCCCACCAGACTTCAAAGCAGCTGTCTGGCTTATCCTCATATCCTCATGGATAAAGTAGGTTCCTTCCCTGACAGCCCTGAGTTCCTTCTGTGTCGGGAATGGTTGCCATGGCTTCCTTCCTTCAACATCAGATCGGGTAGGCTCGGTCGGTAAGCAGCTACCGGCCGTGCGGACAGCCTAGACTAGGCATGAGGCAGGCAGTGCTTGGTGCACACAAGCTGCACACTAATGCAAGGTACCAAATAGTGGATACGGGTAGTCACTTTTGCTGTTAATTGTTCATTCCTTCCCACACTCAAGCACCTTGGCAGTCGCCATGACTTCCCGAGAATTGAGCTGACCACAACTTTTTGACAAACGGACCATCGAAACGAAAGACAAAAATCAAGAAACTCAAATATATCATCATAAAGAGTACTATCTTGATAGTTTCAAGCACGCTGATGTTGAATCTACAACCAGTTTTCTTTCATTTCCTCATTTGGTGGAGATATGGGCAAATGAAGTCTTGTTCTTTTCGTTTCGATGGTCCGTTTGCCAAAAAGTTGTGGTCAGCTCAATTCTCGGGAAGTCTTGGCGACTGTCAAGGTGCTTGAGTGTGGGAACCCTTCATGTCAAGGATTCATCAATCACAGCTTGGCCGCAGCATCTTTTCCAATCCAAATCCAGTCATCATCATCTTGATTTTCTAGCATATCCAATGGGTATCATCACAGCATTACTATATGAAGGTTCCCTCCATCATCATCCATCTATCCAAAGGAAGAAAAAAAAACCAACTGTACAACGACCATAGCAACTTTCCCCGTCTCGTCTCATTCCATTATCATTAGTATCGTATCATTTATGTTTTGTTGTTTTAGTAAGGTTGTGGGGGTATCATGTCGGGTTGTTTGGCGATGGTTGATTTTGAGACTCTTTTAGAGAGCCAAGACGCCAACGAGGCCGGCGAAAGCACCGACGGCGGCGAAGACGGGAGCTGTGAGGATTCGGTGTTAGCCAGTATGGCTTAGATGAATTTAAATTTTGTATATATGAATATTTCACATACGAAAGCAAAATTGTGTTACATGGAAAAATGAGGGAAAAGCATTGATGATACAAAAAGTGAGGGATAATGGGGCGAGTGACTCGTTGGTAGGCGAGGAAGGGGAAGAAGAAGATGTAGGGGAAGAAGGGGCCTTCGATGACCTTGTGCTGATCGTGGGAAGATCCGTCAAGGCCAAGGCAAGAGGATGAACGGGAAGATGTGGTGACGGCTTCAACGAGTCCAAACTGATACAAGGCTGGAACCGAAAGATCACTTACCAGAGCTGGAAGCAGCACCGCTTTTTCCCTGCATCTTGGCGACAATGGCCTTGCACTCGGCAGTATCGGTGGCAAAGGTGAGCTCGACCCAATTGCCGATCTTGGTAGGGCAGTTCTTGGCCACGCTACTGGCGCCCTTGGCCGCCTCGGTCAGCCACGCCTTGGCCTTCTCCTCGTAGGACGAGTAGGCCGAGGTCAAGGACGCGGGGACGGTGGGGGTAGCATCCGAGGTCTCGCAGGCTTTCTCGGCTTGGTCGATACCCAGCGTGGTGGTGGGCTCCTCAAGAGCAAGCGTTGAAAGCCAGGACGCCAGATCGGTGTCGGAGGGATAAGGGGCGGCGCTTTCAATCGACATCAGCGCCGAGCTGAGGCTGTAAAGGCAGCTGGTGAACTTGTTGCCCGAGCCTGAAATCTCGTACGAAACCACGTAGGCCCGCTTGTCGACCTCGTGCTGCCCTGCCTGACCATGCGCGCGGATGGCATCCTGGACAGCCGAGCCCTTAAAGACGGGGGCCGGAGTGATCAGAGCGGCGGGGGCCTCAGCCCGGGGCTGGGGAACGGCAGAAGCCGAAGCGGTGGCCGCAAGGGCAACAAGAAGAGTGTTGGAACGCATCGTGATGGGCGGATTGGTTGGATGGTGAGGTTGAAGAGTTGGAGTGTGTGAGGTGAAGAAAGTGCTGAATGTTATAACGCTCGAACTACCTTGGGCAGCCCGGGTCTTTATGTATAAACAAACATGACCCTCCGCTTCTTTGAGCTGAACCGTTTCCGGTCACCATCCCGAGGCCGTGAATCGTTGCCTGTACTCCCGCCCCGAGCAACAGGCACAGCCCAAATGCATCCAATACAGTAGAGTGGTACATCGCGTTAAACTAGTGGCAGAGGATGAACTGATGTGTTGGTGTAAGGCTCTGCTCGCTAGATGGTCGCAGCGCTAGATGGTGGACTGTGAATGGAGGCGCATGGAGTGCCAAGGGATTCTAGGGATCCAAGGCCCATAAAGCTGAGCCAGATACAGCTCTTGCTCCATCTTCAGTGACACACCAAATCCACGGGTATTCTAGGCAACAGACTGCCCAACAGAGCGCTGTCCCCTCCATTTCATGCCGTGTTCCGCGCACCGTGACGTGACGGCCCAGCCGTTGCATTTCTGCAGGGACCTTCCCTTTTAGGCCAGTTTCTTGGACCTAGATAACGACCCCCGTCACCGAGGAGCGGCGAGTGCAAAAGAGTTAGGCGCCCGTTGTTTCTGGTCCGCGTGAGTCAGGTTCTGGAACTGCCTACTGTAGGTAGAGAAGCGGAACGTTGGTCGAATTCGGGTCTGGTATGTGAATTCAATGCAAGGGCGAGCGAGAAAACCTGGAGCGGGATACGGCGAAAGGAGATGAAACGAAAAAGTTCAACCAGTACCGTGCATCTCTAGTGGCGCAGTTAGGTACCGTCCTCATGCAGTTAGCAATTCGTAGTATATACTACCTACTGTGTACATGGGCGATAACCGCACGTCAGGAAACCTTTGTGTGACCGACTCGTCCATGTGCCATTGGAAATACCTACACAACGGTCACCGCTTCGACTCGAACTGGTTCTTGGTGGCGTAGTGTAGGTTTGGGATATGTCAAATAGAGAATGATTGCATCATACATCGTCAATACTGTTTATCCCGGCGTCAGCGGCGTCTTCAAATTCCTACACAGTCTCCTACAGAACTGTGTAGAGCGAGCTCAGTTGCTTCGAGTCCGAAGTATGAAGCGTAAGATCTGTAGATCATGCAAATCCATTTCCCCAGACCATCCAGACGCTCTGGAAGGATGGAAGGGGATGCAGATCTTGCAAATCTGGGGTGCTGGTAGTCTCATTTACTCAGCAGCCACCTACGCATGGCCCTTGCGTCTCTTTGTACCTGCGGGTCCAAATGGTTGTGACATCCCCACCACACTCACCCACCCACCAATCATAATGTCACACCATTTGGACCCACAGGGTACAAAGAGATTGCGCCACGTGTGGCGGCGGAGCGGATGGGGGCTGACATCGGAGCACGACTGTCATGAGAGACTAGGTGCTGGGCCACAACGACCGCGGCACAGTCCAGGGGAGTGCATGATCGGGCAATGATCGACGCCTATACAAAGGCCTGAAAGGTCTGGATGAACACTACAGCTTTTTCTCACTCCCGTCGGATTTATCCCCACGCTATTTTGGCCAATCATTTGGTTTGCTGGGCTGTATGCCCCGTTGAGGCGTCAGCATGCAAGTCCTTCACCAGATGTGATTGGCCGTACAATGTGGGGATAAATCCGACGGGAATGAGAATTAGCGGTACAGTACGCCGTACGGCCACCAGTCAGGCTCATCAGGGAGGTGTCGTGACTTTCAGGCTTTCAGCACAACCGCGATGCTTGACATGGCCTGGATGGCCCCTTGAGGTTCATGGCATCATGGCCAGAAGAACTCAAATACTATATCATTAAATGCTGCTTTGTAGCTCATGAAGTCAACTCACCTGGCTGTTGCTATCGTGACTTTCCCACCGTCCGATCTCCCTTTGAGTCCCAGATAATGGACCTGGATCTAGTCACCCTTTTCGCTCGAGTGCCCCATGTCCTCCAAAACTTCACTTAGTCGATGCTGAAGCCGGAAAGAGACTGTGCGGCAGCAGGCGCTTTCGTCGCCCAAGTCGTGCATTTCAAACTTGAGAGCGATGGAGACCGTAACAACTACCCGCTCCATGAGCTCTCGGCTTTTATCCAGAGTTGCTCAGACGTGACGTTGACGAATATGTCCTACGGGGGATTGGCCGACTGGTTCATCTACAGCTCTGCTGTCGATAGCAAAAGATTGGATTCGTTACTCGGCGAAGTCGGCAATAAGACTTGCGTCTTGGAGTATTGCAAGAGTTATAGGTTTGAAGAAGGTCCAGATTTAGTTGGTACTGGCGTGAGTGCTGCGTTTTCGGCCACGGTGGACATTCGGAGTGCTGTTGAGCGGCGCGAAGAGGACATCGGAGCCACTTAATCCTCTGCCTTTGACTGCGTTGCATATCTCTACAAGACTTGGTCAGCATGGAGAAAACGAACCGGCGAAGCAAAGGGGATCGGGATCCTCGGTGACCTTACCACTCCTACTCCGATAAACCCCACGATAACTCCCTTCTCCGAATCACTCTAGGATTCACTGAGCGTTTTCTGGATCTCGTCACTGTATTTATCCGTCGCAGTCACCATCGCGGCCATCGCCTACGACTACCGGGACAAAGCCCCTGGCACGCAATACGGCCATTTGTTCTCCAACACCGGGGCTCACTTCACGTTGATGGTGCTCATCTGTCTGTGGCCGTGGTATTCACCACAAGCCAGATCATACTCCAGAGTCATGTTGCTAGCCGTTATCGTCCTGTTACCGCTCCTTTTCTTTGCGACGTACTTCACCCAGTTCTGGCCGACTCTGTCTGGGTTTGAGGAGAAATGCCCGTTCGTGTCTCCTGCGTTGTTCCGTCTTTATAGCGTAAAATGCTACTTCGACATCTTTGTGATGACTTTTGTGCCTGCGTATCGGTGCGTGTTTCCCTTTTCTGTTCGATGTGGGCCGACTACCACCGGAAAGCCGAGGAGTACGGTCTTCGGATATTTGAAGCGACACCGGACAGTAATAGCAAACGCCGCCTTGGTGGTGTTTTATCTTCTCAGCTTTGCCATATTGTGGATTGACCTCGTCATCTTTGGGCTGTCTCGTCAACGGGCCCACGAGCTAGCTGGACATTCTGACTCTGAGAATGTGTGGAGCTTCGGCCAGGTCGTCTCCGTAACGGGGTGGCTTCCTGTGATCATTGGCCTCTTTCGGGTGTGGTTTTGTAGGTCTTCTCGTTGACCATTTCCCCACGGGTTTGTTATGACGCCCAAATGAACTAACACGGGCCAGGGGAATCTGTCCACGCATATTACACCAGAATCATCGCCCCAATGCTTCTGGCCATCAGAGAGCATGCAACGAGCGTTTTTCGGCCATCCTCACGAGACAGTGCAGCAAAACTAGAAGTGGCCACATCAAGGGGCGAACAACCAATCCCGGGCACTCGATGCGGCTGGGAGGATAGCAGAAGCCATACCAAGAAAGGCGAGGAGGAAGTGAAAGCACTGGGGGCCGAGGGAGAGGTCGGTCGCAGATCATAAGACCGGATCGATGTTATATGGAGAACCTGCGAGAGGAACGGGTGTAATGAGGATCTAGCAAGCCGGTCGACCTGTCTTCGACCAAGCTGTGATCATCATCACTGCCGGTCTTCGCCGGCCACGTGTATATACAGCCCTGGCCTGCGGTTACGTTTGGTGGTGAGCCACCCTTAGTGTCGCACTTGGTCCCCGAAATTCGACTGTGGGTGGTGAAAACCAGGTCGTGAATTTTAGGCAGTATGTGTCTGTGATACGACCGACTCAAATCGTCGTAGATAGAATCCCCTGGAAATGCAGATTAGCTATATGAATGTGTGTTGGTTCCCCCAATCCATGGCCGAATATTTCACAGAAATGCCGAAGAGGAGTGGGCTGGGACTTACACATCCATAGCCGGAGAAATTCTACAGATACCGAGAACCATGTCATGATGGTAAGTATCTGGCCATAGGTCCATCTATCCTCCAAGTAGGACTGACCCACGAACCGATGTGACTCTGTGCGGGTTTCGTTGAAGATAGCCAGGTCCATCCACATCGACAGGAAGGCCACAGCAGATATGGCTCCTCTGAAGATACTCTCTGCTCTAGTATGCCGGCCAGACCGATTGCTTATCCTCCCGACAACATACCGGTACCAAGAGAGTATGCAGTAAAGGACTTGATATGCGAGCCCGAGGGGGAAGATAAGCTGAGAGCTGAGAGTAATAGGACACTTTCCATAGAATATACCAGAAAGGTTTGAGGCCGTAACAGCTGATGTAGCCGGAATTATCATCAGCTGGCTGGTAGTAGAAAATACCATTTTCACAGTACACAGCTAGCCAAAGCAGGGCGACACATAAGAGTGCCGCGTTTGGGAACTTCGCCTGTCTGCCGTACCATGGCCATAGACAGATGAGGACCATTGTAGCAAAATGTTCTCCAATCACCAAGAACCATGGTGAAAAAGTCATGCCATAAGTGGACATTATTGGCTTTATCGCCAGGTTGGATGCGATTGCGATAGCCAGGGCAAAATAAAGCGATGCAGTCCAGAAGATTTTGACAAAGTTGTCGAGCATATCCTGATGGCAGGCGGCAGTTTGGGCGTATGAGATAAACCAACTGAAACGGGCGGAAGCCTGACAACAGATTTTGAACGACAAGCTGAGATAGAAGTGGAGGAGGATAAAGAGTGTTGTCATGCAAGCTTGTATTATATACGTAAAGTAGACCTGGAAAAGACGCCGATTAGTGGAAGCACATCGTTGGCTTGATAGAAAATGCAACAAGGACATGTTTTGGTAATTTGAGAGATTCATACTTACACCTATGCCTGCCAAGTCTGGATCGCCTTCCCAGTTGTAATGTCGACAAAAGCTTTTCACGCATACCGAGTTACTGTGCACGATCTTCCACCACAAGCCATCGAACGCGTCGGCGTTACTTTCTCTGTGGTATATATACCAGTCGACTGCCTCGCCAGGTGAAAGCTTTCCCAGTGTCGTGTTCGAACAAGCGTAGAGGAATATCAACAGATCGGACACTGATGGTAGAGACGTCATGAAAATGTCCTGGTCGAGGAAATATGAGATTTGAGCAGCTATTGTTCCAGCCGCAGTGCAGTTTCTCTCAGGCTTTAAGTGGTCCAGCGTTAGGTTCTTGAGGGTAATAGGCAGTTTAGCGTAGATATCGCTCAGATCCAAGCCTGAAGACATGGTCGCAATTTCAAGGATAACTGTAGAAAGATGACAGCCATCTGGTTTACAAAAGGCGTCGCGTATCTCTTGTTTACAAGGGCGAGGCTATTATATCTCGAGACTCGAGGGCGAACCAGCATCCCAAAGAGCGACACAGAAGCCAGGAAGCCAGTACAAGACCACTTGTACCTCATCTTGGCCACCATCCTGATGGACGTGGGGGGTGGGTCATGTTGCACATGTGGTCCTCGAAAACCGAGTCCTCCAGTCGCCTTGGGGTCGTCTTCGAGGGTTCCCAAGTAAATTTCTTCAAATGCCATGGTGAAAGCTGTACCGTAGGAACTCGTGGCGTTCGTTTTCGGGATCCAGCAGGGAAGCACATTCAGCATTGCGAACATGCTCGAATATCATCAAAACCCAAACCCTAAGACACTCAAGCTGCGTCTATGTAATTGCCATTCGTTGGAGCCGATAGATTCTGCCGCAGACTGCTGGATCCCGAAAACCAACTCCTCGAGTTTCTACGGTAGGTCATAGCACCGTGAGGATGTTTGCCAGCACGGGAAAGTCCACGGCGTGCATTGTGTTAGGAGGCCGCTAGGTACGTCCGTAAGTCGGGGGCTCGGGGGCTCGGGCCCTGAGCAGAGTACTTTGTTGATTGTGCAACCAAGTATCCGATTGTCGATGTCTCGTTTCATCTGGTTGCGGGCCACCGAACTTACAGATGGAAGAGTTGAAGAGTTGAAGAATGAAGACGAACGGTTGAAGTCAACTTCCCCACTAACGTCAAGTAATCCACCGTGCAAGCCCCATAGGGCGGTCCAGCCTCATTCAGTTCCCCACCTCCCCACGAACTGCACCCCTTTTGCGCCACACTGCCCCACGCAGCAGTCGTCATCGGCGGATAGGCAGCACTCCACAGCGCTTCAGGCGGTCGGTCATCCAGCCGCCTGTCGCAACCGCCAATCTTCCCCGCAACAACAACAACAACAATCAACAACGAACGAAACAACAAAAATCACCATCACATCACCCACCTCAAACCTAGACCAAAAACACACAACAAAACAAACCAACTCATCCCCGCGTACCACACGCCCCCCACCACCAAAATGAACCGCCTCTTCGGCACCTCCTCCAAACCCACCGCCCCAAAACCCACCCTCACAACCGCCATCACCTCGCTCGACACTCGCCTCTCCTCCATCGACGTGAAACTCGCCTCCCTCACCGCCGAACTATCGGGGTACCAAACCAAACTCTCCAAAATGCGCGACGGCCCGGGCAAGACCGCGCTAAAGCAAAAAGCGCTCAAAGTCCTGCGGCAGCGCAAACAATACGAAGCCCAGCGGGACCAGATCCAGTCGCAGGTGTGGAACATGGAGCAGGCGCAGACGATGCAGGACAATCTCAAGAACACGATGGTGACGATCGATGCGCTTAAACAGACCAATAAGCAACTGAAGAAGGAGTATGGGAAGGTGGATTTGGATAAGATTGAGAGGCTGCAGGACGAGATGGCGGATTTGCTGGATGTGGGGAATGAGATCCAGGAGAGCTTGGCGAGGAGTTATGAGGTGCCGGAGGATGTGGATGAGGAGGAGCTGGATGCGGAGCTGGAGGCGTTGGGACAGGAGGTGGAGTTGGAGAGGGAGATGTATGGTGGGATGGAGGGGGCGGGGGGTGTGCCGAGTTTTATGCAGGATGAGGTGCCGGAGTTTGTTGATGAGGAGCCGAAGGTGGGGGGGAAGGTGAAGGAGGTTGCTGGTTAATAAGGAGGGGGTTGATGATTGTGCTGCGAAGGGGATGTGATGGGAAGGCATTATGGAGGGAAGGGTTGGGTTAGGCCGCTTCGGGAGTCACACGATCGAAAGTTGAACGAGCTTTGGGATCGGAGTTGTGGCTTGGATGGTTTCGGGGACGAAGGGGGGCATTTTCAGACATCGGTTGAAGCACATACATATACCAGGACGAGAGGCGGAACTATAGTCGAACGATGCTTTCTATTCGGTGCTTTCAACGGGAAGATGTATTTGGGTTCAGTCACTTGTGATCGAGGCATACAGGACATCAAGGAGACAAGCATTCAAATACAGATAACAACACTTCCATTGAGCACATACCCTGCCCTGCTCTATGGCTAAATTCCATGAGAATAGCCAACACGACTATCGTCAAGTTCGTAAACAATACCTAATAACAATGATGCGCGTTCGCAAAAATAACAAGACTCCTTGCCATGATCTTGTGACCTGGCACTAACCATCCAACGCCTGTGCTCCATACAATCTGTACTACCAAACTGGGCTAACTTTTGACAATGACGTCCCGTCCTAAACAGCTGGGTACTAAACTACAGAAGAAACTTGCCCCCTAAAACACGCTCGAATTACTGCACGGTATCAAAGAACCGACTAGCCTCCTCCAACTCCTTGTCGCCGTTACAGAAATCCCACCCGACGATGTAACTGGTTTGACTACAACAGATAATCCTCCGGGCATCGTACTGCAACTTAAACACCCTCGGCGCATTTTCTTCAGCCGGTGCTGTGGGGATATGCGGATGATGACGCCCACCTGCCATAGGCGGGAGCTGAGGTTGTTGCGCTGGTGCTGCTATGACAGCATCCGCTGGAGCAACCGGCACCTGTGGTAGCGAGACTTGCGTGACAACAGGTTGGCCTGCCGCTGCTCCTGCCGCCAGTGCTGCTGCTGCCGCTGTTGCCGTTGCCGTTGCCGTTGCCGTTGCCGTACCGGTCCCAATGACGCCGTTGCTGCCAGTAGCAGCAGCAGCAGCAGCAGCAGCAGCGTTAGCAGCCATGACATTTTCTTGGTTGCGGGTTAATTCACTTCGAGTCCGACCGTGGTTCCACTGATTCTGAATATGAGCACCAGTCCACGCAGTTCGCAACTGAGCCCGCAAGTTCGGGTCGGACTGCCGGTTGAGCGCTCGGTCCACCATGTGGCGTAGAGAGATAATCTCGGGGCGAGCCTGAAGAAGATTTCTAAAAGCCGTTGGGCCGCTTTGGACAGCGCCGTGTACCATCTGCTCGTATTCAAGCAGGGTAGCTGGGTCCAGTGGCTCGGGCGCCCTTCCAGCCACGGGTCCAGGAGGAGCACTTGCGGTCCGCGAGGAGCCAGCAGCTGTGTGAGGGTTTGTAGGCGCGGGCATGCTCGCTGCAGTCAACCCAGAACGCATGCTTGGATGCAGTGGAATCCTGCCAGGCACATCGGGCGGCCCGTCGTCTCGTCTCGAAGCCGCTTCAGCAGCCTGTTCATGTCTGAGGTGATGCTGTGGCCGCCATACACCCTCCGAATCCCTCCTCCAGATGATAATGGTGGTGTCGTAGCTTCCACTAACGATACGACCAAACCTGCCACCGCCGCCGCCGGGTGGTAGCTTGGCTCCAGTCGCGCAAACGTCCTGCGGTTTGCTAGAGCCAGCATTGGTCTTGCGACGTGTCCTCTGATTGTCGTTTTCGTCAATCTCGCCTGCTTCCACAGCCTGGTAATAAGCCTTGTCGACCTCCTTGGCTTTGATCAAGTCTTCCTCTACGCTGTACGGATGGTCGCCAAACCCGGCTTGTACTGTCCGCACCAGCGCCGTGTGGCCCTTCAGAGTCGTCACCTCCAGACCCGTCTGGCAATCAAAAATCTTGACTTCGTTGTCACTGCTACCGCTGACAATACGCCGGCCATCATACTGTACACAGGCTATGCCCTTGTGGTGTCCTATGATGGTACGTTGGACGTCTTGGGTGGGCCAGTCCCATACCTTGATGTATCGGTCGCCACTGGCAGAAACGATTTCTCTTTCGTGAATCTGCACTGCATTGACAGCCGCGCTATGGCCAATGAGGGTGCCAATCATGGTCCACGGCGCTATTACAGGCGCGTCCTCGATACCTGGGGGAATATTGTAGCCTACATTGACGGTTGTACCGACTTGGTCGATGGGATAGCCCAGGTCGCCATGACGAAGCGGCCTTCGGTTAAAGACCTTGATGGTTTTGTCCTTGGAGCATGTTACCAGGATGCGCTTGTCAAACTTGACGTTGAGAACGGATTCCTGGTGGGCGTGGCGGAGCACCTCGATTATTTCTCCGGTGGAAAAGCGCCAGATGATGACATCGGAATCGGAGCTGCCAGAAACGATTATGTCCTCGTCCGGGCTCGAGTCGAACTGGAGACAGAGAACGGAGCGACGGTGACCCTTGAGCGTCCGCAAGCAACGTCTGCTCGTCATGTCCCACACCTTGATGGTGAGATCCCTGCTGCCGCTGACGAGGAACTGGGGGTTATACTGGATGCTGTAGATGCATTCGCGGTGGCCTTCGTCGGGATAGTCCGGATGGGGTAGCTGGAAGTTTGTGTATTTGCCGTGCTCCCAGTTGGCCTCGAGTCGCCGGCGCATAGTATACAGATACTTCCAGTCGATCTTGTATCGGCGATCGTTGGCGTCCCACCACCACATAGTCGTCTTTTGCAATGTTCCGGGAAGGACGGGGATCTTGTGAGTCATGCTGTCTCTGTAACGTGTGGTAGCAGACTGCTGCGGCGGTGGGCTCATGGCCCGTCCCTTTCCCTTGTCCACTCGTCTACCTCTCCCGTTGAAATCGCCGTGCTCACTCGTCCGCGAGCGGGCTACACCGGAACCACCACCACCAAAGATACTCGAACCCGCCATATCGATATCGGAAGGCTCATCACCCAGGGACATTTTGGTATCCTCGTCAGCGGGCAACATGGGGGGTGATGCCTTGGCAATGGCCCTCCTCTTGTGGACATGTCCGTCTTCTTCGGATCGGTATTGCTCAAGATGGCTGGGGGTGGGTATGGGAGTCTGGTTCATCTTTTCTTCGGCGGCAGCAATCTCATCCATCAGAGCCTTAAAGCCCTCCATGTAGTAAAGATGCTGCCATAGCTTTCTATCCATGGCAAGCTCGTACCAAACTCGGCAGGCGCGGGCGACATTGATGAGGGAGATGGGGTCGAGGTACCCCAGAATCTTTAGACATATTTCGGCTGGGAGATAGCGCACAAAGTCGATGTACAGTCGGGGATAGAGTTGTGTTTCGACGATTTGAGAGATGACGCTCGTGGGGAGGTCGTTGAGGAGCGCCATGGCGAGTTCTAGGAGAGAAGCGCAGCAGGTCAGTTGGACTCGTTTGGACCGTTTGGGTAAAACAAGAAGGGGGAAAAGAAGGGCCAACCTGTCTTGTTTTCCATGGAGAGGCCCGAGATGTGTTGGATCAGCCAGGGTGGGATGTCCGAGGCTTGGCGCGACGATGGATGGGGGCAAGGAGAGGTGTCGCGGGATTTGAGGCAGGAGGAATTGGCCTGGGGATTCAGAGGGTCTTCCGAGTAGCCTTCATCGGGCTGGATGTGGTGTTGGTTCCGTGGAGGAAAGCCGGCCATGTTGTTTGGTAATTCGGGTTTCGCGAGATGGAAGAGCGGAGAAGCGGGAAGCTGAATGGGGGTCGCTGAGGGTCTAGGTTGTCGGCCGGGGAAAGCTCCGTAGAATGGGGGGGGCTTGTTGATGAAAATGGAAGAAGCAGGAGCCTGAAAGGGATTGGCAGCCAGTTAGGGCATCTCTAGTCTTGACTGGCTCTTTGACTAATGCACAGGGCCACCTAGTCGACGATGCGATGGAGATGACGGGACGGATCGATGGTGGGCGGGTATGGCGGGCGGCGGGTAGGTGAGCGGGTTCAGGTGTCAGTCCACTGCAAGCCAGGATTGCGTTCTGTAGGTGATCGGGAGTGGTTCGTTGGTGAGGTCGTGTCAGCGTCAGTGCTGTGCGTCTCTTGGTGACTAGCCCAGTCCACTTCAGTCAAGAATGCGCAATCGGATCCAAACGCAATCGACTGTTGCTGGCGACCCGACTCTCTCTTCCGCTGTTCCAAAGTGGAGTGGAAGACGATGGTGGACGACGACAGTGTTGGTGGTTGGTCAGTAACAGAACCTGGACCTGAAAGAAATGACAGCTGCAAGCAAGAAAGGGAAGCAATGCTGGGATGATCAGATCAGGTTCGAGATCAGGGCAGCTTCACCCGACATGGACATGATGCACGGGACAGATGCACTGGCGCCTGGGCAGGAATCTGGGCGAGGGCGGGCCATTGGGCAGCTTCAACTGTCACGCAGCTACAAATCCCAGGGTTCGGGTTACATATGGACAAAACAAACAAATTTCAACTGAATGCACGCTTGAAATGACAAACAAGGGGCCCTTGAAAGAAAGCTGGCTGGTGGAGACGTTTGTCCCGCTGTTTCACGGCGGAGAAGTGGGTCCCCAATGCTGATCTAATCAACTGCCCTGGGCCTTCCATGCCCGTCGCTTTGTCACGACAACGTCCAATTCCAGATCAATTTCGAGCTTTTTTTTCTCTTCCTCCCTTCGCTTCACCTTCAGCCCCTGCCATCACACCGGCAGCAATCACCACAACTACTTTTCAGAAATCATGATGTTGGGCCATGCCACAGTCAGCCCGTTGTTTAACGGTTCCTTCGCCTCCTACATCGCAATTAGCGCCATCTGCTTCTCTTGGAGATGAGGCCCAACATCTTCAACGGTTAAACCCAGCGAGGCTTTCATCGTGATTGTTTACTTATGACCCAAACGGGAAGAAGCCCCTGAGCTTCTTGTACAAGTGGGTCCTTTGACCTGATGCTGGTTTTGTCTACCATCGTCAAATTGTTCAGAGCTACATCTAGCAAAACTACATTCACAACTCATCACCACCATGTGATGCCATCCCCATCTCACAACTTACTCTTTTCATTCAACAACCCATAAACCCTCGGCCCACTCTCCAACAAGCTCCCATCAATCTCCTCCACACTCCTCACCCCCATCACATTCATCAGAATATCAAAATCCGCCAACAGACTCCTCAACACATGCCGAACCCCTTCCTCCCCCATGATGGCCAACCCCCAAATCCACAGTCTCCCAATAAACACAAACTTGGCTCCCAGCGCCAAAGCCTTCATCACGTCCGCCGCCCCCCTCACCCCGCTATCAAACATGACCGTGAACCCCTTCCTCTCCCCGACCGCCTTCACGATACTCTCCAACGCATCCAAACTGCCCACCGCCCCATCTACCTGTCTTCCCGCATGATTACTAACCACCACGCCCTCAAACCCCAAATCCGCCGCCTTTTTTGCGTCGTTCACGCTCTGAATCCCCTTGATCAAAAAGGGCTTATCCTTCCCCGCAATCTCCTGCCACTTCTCGCGCGCCCAAACCGCCTTCTCCCACGACCACGCCCGGCCGTGCCAGATGGTATCGATCCACATCGTCGCGGCCCTCACGGGATCTTTGGCGGCATCAACCCCAGCTTCCCGCATCCGTTTCTGAAAAACGGGATCCGTGAACCCCAGTTCCCCGCCGATGCCGCGGTAGAAAGCATAATTGCTCGTTGCGACATCATCATGTCGCCAGCCTAGCTGCGCCGTGTCGGTGGTGAGGATACATGCTTCGAAGCCGGACTCGTGCGCCCTCTTGAGCAAGTTCAAGGTCAACTCGTCGTCGTGAGGCATGTAAAGCTGGAAAAACCGCGGCGCTTCAGGAACTTTTTGCGAGTTTTCATTCCCCCCATCCCCATCCCCCTCCACATCCAGGTTCTTATTCACTTCAAACCGGTTGGCTCTCCCCTCATCATTAGCCGCTCCCACCTCCTCAATCGGATAACTCCCCGCCGTTGACAGAGAATACACCAGCCCCAACTCTCCCGCCGCCTTGGCGACCGCTAGCTCCCCCCGGTCGTGATAGATCTTGTTGATTCCCACAGGCGCGATGCCGAACGGGGCGGAAACTTCCCATTTCCCGTTGTTATCAAAGAGCTTGGTGCGCGTGGACCGCTCGTTGGTGTCGATTAGTTGTCTCGGCACGAGCTTGTGGCGGAAGAAGGCTTGGCGGTTGGCGAGGTGCGTGTGCGAGAGCCCGGCGTTGGAGGAGGCGTAGAGATAGCCGTTTTGGGAGAGTTTGCGGGAGGCGAGGCGTTCGAGGACGTCGGGGTCTGTTTTGTTTCATTGCGCACGCAGGGTTAGGTACCGACCGGCCATTGAGGTTGGTTGGTTGATGAGAGAGAGAGGGGAAGAGAGGTGGGAGAGGGAGAAAACAAAAAAGGAGAAAGACATACGGGTATTAAACGGCGGCAGCTCCCCCTCGTTATACTTCCAAAACATGTTCCGCTGGTAGAGACCCCATTGGGGGGTGTCGCGGTTCTTGATGTGGGGGGATTTGGCGTCCATCTTTGTGCGAACTGCGAATGAGTCGTCGTTCGTGCAATGAGCTTCGTTATGCGAAGATTTGTGTCGGTGCTTGTCTAACAAGTAGGGTTCTCAACTGAAGTGAGGTGAGTAAGAGAAGTACTGTCAAATGTCTTGGCTCAAGACGAAAAAAACAGAAAAAAAAAATCCAGGAGTCAAGACAAGCTTTGTACCTGCCGGAGTTGACATGAACGGGCGGGCCGCAGATGCAGATCGATGATCGTCTCGCCTTTCCGAAGTCGTGACGTCAAGGGACGGTAATGCAATCAAGGTATCGTCTGAACAAGCACCACTTGCATCTGCATATTTGTAATCTGGTGGAACTCGTGGAACTCGTGCAGGAAAACTTCATTCGTGGTCTGTTCGTGGCTGTCAATTGTCGGTGCCGATACGGTCGATGTGGTCGACCCGAAGAAGGTGAGGGAGACAATCATCGACGTCGACGACTTCCATGTATGCCGATGAGCCGGATATGAGCCGCATTACTATCAGTGTGAACGCGGCACCGATCGTCGGACCTGGGAAGACAAATCAGTAGAACTTTTCGCCATCATCAAAATTAAGCATGTAGAACACGACGTGGATAACAACGACTAGCGATATCATCGAGAAGTAAAACATACTAAATTACACAACAAATTGCTGCAGCTAGGGTATCGAAGGCATTCACAACCACCAGTCTCACTAGATCGCTACCGTAGCTAGTAGCCATCACAATCTCATCGATAATCTTCCAGTGATCCAGTCAAATCATATTCACAATATCATAACTCATAAAGTCATTAACAACAATTCCGTCCTGCTAACCAAAAACCTCGTCCAGAAACTGCCAAAAACAAGCGCCAAAACCTTGAATCCAATCACACTGATCCATCACTTCCTGGATGTACCCTCTTAGTACTGACGACCACTCTCACTCTCACCCTTCAAAGCTGTTTCCAAAACACCACTAACGTCATTATCTTTTCCGCAATGCTGGCACTTGTGAAGCACCGGCTTGTGAATGCGCTGTTGCTTACCAGAAGCACTTTCATTCAAGCCCTTCTGTCCACTCCCAACATTGGAAGCAGCCCAAGCCCCACTAGCCGCCGCCAGCGCGGGGTTGATGGCGGAGCGCGGAGCCATGGTCTCAGGCTCAGCGAGCTTCTCAGCACCAGAATGTCCCGGCGCAGAGGTAGTATAAGCGCTCGGCATCTCCTCAGGAGACATATGCTTCACGCCCTCCGGCTGGGCAGCAGCGGGGTAGGCACGGCCAGTGGTCGACTCGGGGATGCTGTTCAGCTTCTCAGCGCCCGAGTGGCCCGGGGCGGACGCGGTGTAGGCGTCTGGCATCACATTCGGACTCATGTGCTTAGCGCACATAGGCTCCGTGCTCGCAGGGGCGACAGCGGGACCGGATCCGGCACCGGAGTTGCGGCCGGGAACGGAGGTGGTGTAAGCGTCTGGCATCACTTCGGGGGACATGAAGTGCTGGGGAGGCTCGGCGGAGAGGACGGGCTTGTATTGGTCTTGGGTGCGCCTCTGCGTGGGTGTGGCAGATAGGTCGGCGACCTGGTTCTGGTTCTGGTTCTGGTGGTGCTCGGGGGCAGGGAGGAGGATGGCGGAGTGACCGGACTGAGACTCAGCTGGCGGGAGGGCAGCGATGGGCTGCGACTCAGCTGGGGGCAGAGCAGCGATCGGCTGCGACTCGGCAGGGGGGAGACCGCGCTGGTTGGCACCGGCCTTGGCAGACGGAGTGTTCATGGTGCTCTGCTCGTGGATCTCGTCCTTGATATCATCCTTGGCCTTGTCACGGTTTTCGTGCATGGCGGCAACGTTCACACCGGTGGCAGTGCCAGAGGCGAGGGTGCGGTAGATGCCGTCCTTGTCCTGGCTGTCGGCGTGGGTGACGGGCTCGGTCATCTCGGCCGGGCCGGTCGAGCGAGAGCCATGGCGGGAGTGGTGGGGAGAGATCTTGACGCCCGAGGGAGTGCCGGATGCGAGGACGTTGTAGGGACCTTCTTCAGAATCGTTCCTGCCGGCGGCGGGAGCGTTGCGCTTGACGCCCTCGGAGGCACGGCGAGCGGAAGGCTGAGAAGTGGCGCCGGCGATGACGCCGGAGGGAGTGCCGGTAGCGAGATGCTTGTGGTTACCTGGCTGCTGGGCAGTGCGGGGCTGATCCTCAGAACGGGCACGGCCTACGTTCGCAGTGTTCATGGCAACGCCGGAAGGAGTTCCCGTGTTGAGGTGGTTGTAGTCGCCGGGCTGCTGGGTGGTGGGTCCCTGCTGCTTCTCTGACTTGTGGGAAGGGAGACCAGAAGCAATGGTCATGTGGTCGGCCGGGTTGATCCTTTTAGCTCCAGTGTCCTTGACAACGGGAGCAGTGGTATCCACGCCCGAAGGAGTACCGGACGCGAGCTTGTTGTAGTTGCCAGGCTCATTGGCAGTCTTCGCGTGCTTGCCGCCATGGACATGGGTGGACATGGGCTGAGCACCGGAGGGAGTACCGGACATGAGGATGTTGTAGCCGGGTTCCTGGGCAGTGTTCCTGGCGAGCTTCTCATTGGGCTTCACTCCGGAAGGGTTAGCACTGAAGTCAGCAGCATGCTGAGTTGGGGGAGAAGGCGCATGTCTAGGATGCTCAAGATCAGCAGGAGCCTGGCGAGGTTTCTCAGTGTGATACAAGCCGCCCGAAGTCACAGGGCCGGTACCGGCAGCAGCGGGAGCACCGACGCCACTGGCAACGTGAGAAACGTCTTGCTTAGGATGGACGGTCTCCTTGTCATCTTGGGCAGAAGCGTACTTGGCAGCACCGATGCCACCAGCGACGCCGGCAAGAGTGGCACCAGCCATGCCAGCACGGGCCGTGTTGCTGTTCAGCCTGTCCTGAGTGCTGTGATCCGCGGCGACGGGGATCTTGCTAGCAGGGGCATGTTCACGCTGAGCCTGGGAAATGCCATGGGAAGGAGCGCCAGTAGACACAACGCCGACTGCAGGAACAGGGGGGATTGAGCTCTGAGGGTCGCTGGCGTTTCGGCGGTGGGAAATAGGAGCGGCCTCGGAAGCCCTGCGCTTCTGGTCCAGTTCGGTAGGCTGGTTGGCAGAAGGTCCAGAGAAAGACTTGCGCTGGTTCTGGTTGGCGGCGTCCTTGTCGTCCTTCTTGTGGTGGTGGGCAAGACCGTAGCCAGCAGCAGCTCCAGTGCCGGCCAAAGCAGCATCCTTCTTCGCCAACTTGTTGTGGCCCTTGTCTTTGGGACTCTTGGGAGGCTCAGTGGTGGTGGTGTGCTCTTCCTTGTCGTCCTTGTGGCGGTGGAAGATGCCGAGAAGACCGCGGTGCTTCTTCTCTCCCTTGGAGGATGAGTCCTCGCTGCGCCTGCTCTCAGCGGGCGATGGCTCCTTTGCGAGTCTGTGCTCAGCAGCAGGCTTCTGGACATTCGCGTCGTGGGCAGTGTGGCGGGTCGCGGGCTTTTGCAAGTTCTCCGGGGTGATGTCCCAAACATCGAGGGTATCTTCTCCAAGGGGCTTCTCCTCCTCCTTGGCCTTCATTTTCTCCAACGTGCTGCCAGAAATGGGGATGACGCCGGCCTCGTTGAGTTCCTGGCTCTTCCTTCTGTGACTGACAGCGGCAGCACCACTAGGATGGGTGTCCCTGTCCTTAATATGGCGGAGCTCATCATCCTGGTGCTTCTTGGCCAGATGGGAGGCGGCGGCACCCGCACCAAGACCAGCAGCGCCGGCAACAAACGCATCCTTGTGACGCAAAGGGTGCTGGTTGGGAGACGAGGCAGCATCGTCCTTGGCCATAGCGACGTCAGCAGTGGTCGCGTGCTTGGCAGCCAAGGGAAAAGCGCGTTGGGCCTTGACGTCACTGTTCTGGGCGTTGGAGCCAGCAGATGTAGTGGGCACCTGAGAGAAGCTGTCAGAAGCCAACGTCTTGTCCTCGGGGACAGCAGCCAACGGCGCATCAAGGACAGCATCGGTGCTTTTAATAGTAGGTGCGCCGACATGACCAGGCTCAGGAATATTCACCTTAAGGTTATTGTTGTTGTTGTTGCTGTCCTCCAGATGACGCCTGCTCTCCTCGTCGTTGCTTCCATGGCCCGCGACAGTGTTGTAAACGCCACCACTTGGAACGTCAGTACCGAGGCCCGTAATGTGTAACCTGCTGTCAGAGTCTTCTGCTGACCTTTGACTGTTTTGAGGTAGGTGATGGTGCTCATCATGATCATCCCGAGCACTGCCATGACCGGTGACCGTGTTGTAAATACCGCCTTGGGAGGCCTTGGGAAGATCTCCCCAGTAAGGGGCAGCACCGCTGGTGTGGCTAGTGCGCGAGGTGGCGTCGTCGTTGCTGGACTTGTCGCCGATGTTGGAAAGCTGCTCGTCGGCGCCTTGGCTGGAGGTAGCCACGTCGGGGTGGGAGTCAACCTCGGGGCGGGAGTCGACTTGACGGAAACCCTGTTCGGGAGCTTGGCGAGCGTCGGTCGGAACGGGCTTGGAAAAGGTGTATTCGTGTTGGTCGCCAAAAGCGGCCTCTCGGTCTGTGTCCTCCATGGGGAGGGTGCGCTGCGGGACTTGGGAGACACGCGGGTGCTGGGAGTTGGACATGGTCGGATCATTGCCGTGGTTGTAGAAGCCGCCGCCAACGGCTTCGCCTGACGAGTTTCCGTAGAAGTGTCTCTGGCTGATTTCGGACTCGTTCTCGATGGGTTGGGACTCGATGCTGCCAAGGCGGGAGTCGGAAAAGTTGTGGGAGCGGGGGTTGGTGGACTTGTGAAGCTTGTTTCGCTGGTCGTGGCCTTGGATGTAGCTCTGGTTCAGCGGCGCCGCCTGGCCCTGCTCGTTGGGGGTGGCCGGGTTGGAGTCGGGATAGGCGCCCGGAAGATGCTCACGGTGTGTAGTAGCCATTGTATGTGTGTTGTCGGAGAGTCGTAGATAGTGTGTTGGATTAGTTTGATAATGGGAGATGTGGTATGGGTATCAAGCAGACAAAACAGGACAAAACACAGGATGGCTCTACACAAAAGAGGAAAGTCGTAATTGTCGTTGAGATGTGTGTGGTATATGGGGGATGGGGATGGGATGACAGACGGAAAGTGATCAGTAGAGGAGGGAAACCGAGAAGATATCAGATGGCAGAAACGGTCCTTCCCCAGGGTAATAAGTAGAGGTAGGTACCGTCTGGATGCAATGCGGTCCTGACGTGCAGCAGCGTCATACTTTTCAGTATTCCATCTCCATCCCCTCGTTTCCGGGAATCAAAAAGGGGTCTTCTGCGCGGGGAATCTACAATCGACAGGATCTGGAATACCTAGATTCCCATGAACCGGGCCGTCCGCTTCATAGTAACTGAAGGCTATGACCTCAGTTGACCCCAACTTTCCCAAGTAAAGGGTTCAGCTGGCTGAGTGATGAGGTCACTGGATCATCCAGCGCTTGTTGACATCATCGCCCAGGAGTGCGTGCAAACAAAACGGTTGAGACCATTTCCCAATCGGGACCAGTTGGGAGGCATTGGGCCAACCAGATGTGCCGGAATCAATGAACAAGCGGGAGATCAACCACCGGTTATCCAGTTTCAATAACGTGTGGAAATGAGGAATTCGAAACTGTGAGGTTTGTTGAAAGGAGAAAGATGTGGACCGGTTTTTTGGAAGAAGCAGTCAAAGAATTGGAGAATCGGTTGCGTCAGTGGTGTCAAATCACGTGCGATGATTGGCTCAATTGACTTACACGACTCGGACGGCTTGCTCGGCGAGCTCGGTTCAAGCCTGCGTGCACGGGCTCTTTGAGCTCAGCTCCATGAGACAGAGTTCCAAACAGCAACAACCGTCAAAGGCGGTGGCAGAAAGTGGCAGAAACCTTAATATCATGACTTTGAGCTGCAGGCTCATGCTCTCGTGCCTTACTTAATACCATACTTCCAAACTTGGATGAAGGCTTTGGAACAGATCCTGATGCATCTTATGGATGATTTATCTTCCTCTCACTCCTACAAACCCGTTTTGGGGTTACCATATCGTAGTGTCTCGTGCAGCGGCAGTAGACTTGTTAGCATCTGTTAAGTCAAGTCACGTGGTCCGTGCAGTCTAGCTGTGTCCCGTGGTTCCAAGCGCCCAAGATCCTATTCCGAAACCGATCGCCCATCAATCAGTCCAACATCACACAGCATGCAAAAGCTGGAAAGCGGAATCATGTTGTGAGTGATCAACTTTTTATTTCAGTTGTCTTGTAAACATTAAGAAATATATCCCAAGGAGGAAGTCTTTTTCCTTTCCCCCCTTTTTGTATCCCAAGTAAATTGCTTCTTGTCCAAACCCATGTGGAATGCTCATGCTGCTCATGCAAAGCGTAAATGCTAATAAAAATCATAAAAAAAATCAACATATGCATCCCATTCCCACCGCTTTGTGTTTGGGTTGTTGTTGTTCTTCTTTCAACCATGCAACATCAGGGTATCATCCATCCATTTCTTCCTTTCTCTCTCTTTCTCTCTCTCTCTCTCTTTCTCTCTCTTTCTCTCTTTCTTTCTTTCATTCTCTTTTTTTTTTTGAGTCGTTCTCTTTACTCGCTGTCGCTGCGGTTCTCAGCGTGGCCAGCAACAGTCTTCTCGGTCATGCCCATCTCAGCAGCATACGTGGTGTGAGGCTTCCACTTGGCCGAGGTGCGGGGGGTAGACTCGGAAAGCATCTGGTCGACCTGCTCGAGGGTGAGGCCCTTGGTCTCGGGGACGAGCATGTAGGCGTAGAAGAAGCAGCAGGTGCAGAGGCCACCCCAGATGTAGAACACCTTGGGGCCCAGGTTGCCCTTGTCCTTGTCGACCATGTAGGGGGTGATGACGGCGATGATGCAGTTCCCTTTTTGAGAAAAAAAAAAAAAAGGTTAGTCAAACTGTTTTTGAGACTTTGAGACTGACAGGAAAGAAAACTTACAGAGCCAGTTGGAGGCGGTGGAAAGGGCAACACCCTTGGCACGAATGGGAAGAGGGAAAACCTCGCCGATGACGACCCAGGAAGCAGGACCCCAGGTGGTAGCAAAGCAGAAGATGTAGATGCAGATGAAGGCGAGCATGGCCTTGATGGCCACGGTATCATCAGGCTTGCAGGTACCAACGATGGCGACGATAAACTCGCAGATAAGCATGCCGAGAGCGCCCCAGATGAGGAGGGTACGACGGCCGAGCTTCTCCATGGTGTAGAAGGAGATGGGGGTGGAGCAGACGTTGACAAGAGTAGTAACCAGGGACATCAGGAAGGGGTCGGTAATGGTGCCGAGCTGCTGGAAGAAGGTGGTGCCAAAGTAGAAGATGAAGTTGATTCCCGTCCACTGCTGCATCATCTGCATGGAAGTGCCGAGAATGGTGCGGCGGAGGTAAGAACCGCCCTGCCAGATGGAGCCGCGGAAGCAGTTGGCCCACTGCTGGAAGTAGTTGCCGTGGGGGACGACGGCCATCTCGAACTCGTGGTTGGCAATGATCTCGGCAAGCTCATCCCTGACGTAGTCGGAATCGAGCGGCTGGTCGCGCAGGCGGGAGAGCACGACGGCGGCCTGGTCCAGCTTGCCCTTCTTAACGAAGAAGCGAGGGGATTCAGGGAGGAGGAAGATACCGGTACCAAGAATGAGAGCCCAGGCCATCTGGAGACCGATAGGGATTCTGTAGGAGCCGCTGTCGGTGCGGTTCTGGGTGCCGTAGTCAACGCACGAGGCCACGAGCAGACCCAAGCAGATGCAGAACTGGTAGCCGGACACGAGAGCACCGCGGACCTTGCGAGGCGCGATCTCAGACATGTACAGAATGATAATAGCCGAGACGAAACCGACACCGAAACCAGCGACGACACGGCCGGCAACGATGAGACCCAAGCTCTGGGAGGCAGTCTGGAGAATGACACCGATCATGAAGACGGCGCAGCCGAAGATGATGGTAGGACGACGGCCAACCCAGTCAGCGAGATCACCGCCCATGAGGGCGCCAAAGAAGGTACCGGCAGAGAGAATAGAGGTGATGAGCGACTTTTCCTGGGAAGCCAGGGCGGTGGCGCCGGGTCCGTTGATGGTTTCGATAAAGTACTTCATGCCCATGACACCAGAGATGTAACCGGAATCGTAGCCGAAGAAGATACCGCCGAAAGCGGCAAAGACGCACATCATGTACGCCTTGAGGGTAACGGGAGCCTCGACGCGGGAGACATCGCCCTGTGGCCGGGCCACAGTGACGGCCTCCTTCTCGACGTCGGAGGCGGAGTGATCTTGCTCCATTTCGCTTGTCGTTGTGTCAGGATGTGTCGTTTTGATGGTGTTCTTGTCGAGTTGTTTCTTGTCGAACCCGTCTTGGGAAAGGTTGGTTTTTCGGGAGGACGGAAGAAGAAATGCAAGAGACTACAATGAAACCCGGGGAATCTACTTCCGTCGAGTTAGGATGGAGATGAGGATGCAGCTATAATAAGGAATGACAGAAAAAGCTTCTTTGGAGACGACGAAGCTTTGTCTTTATGTACTGCATCCTTCCTCCTGTCAATGTCCACTCTTCCCCCTTCCTCCCCCCCAGATCTACCAAAAATATGTGGATGGATCCGGGGTCACCGACAATTTCCTCTTCGTCCTCGGCATCGCGAACGACTTCGAACTGTCACGAGACCAAAAGAAACTGGACCAGATGCTTACGGGCCATCCCCGCCCAAGTTCGGCCCTGGCGCCGCTGTGTAAGCATGGATGGGGAGGCGAAGCCGGCACTTGCGCAGGAAGCTGCAGAGCTGCAAGCACTCCGAGACGAACTTCTCATCCAACCCCGTGTGGGATCATCCTGGGCGGACCCCCGGAGAGACATGGAGAGACAAAGGCCGGGGAAATTGGATTTCATGGGGATGCAGTGTGATGGACAGCCAGCAGCTTTGGAGGAGGAGAGTGTCTGACTGGTTGAGGGCCTCTGAATGTGGCTTGCGAGTGTGGAGTAAGTCACCGGAGCCTCATGGCAATGGATCCCCCAGGCCCAACCCAGGCCCATCCCCACGGAGTCTGGACTCTGGCTGGGGAAGACCCAGTCGGATGGGAAAGCATGGGGTTGTGATGGAGCATCTGGAAACCCGCTGAAAAGTAAACAGAAGCGGATCCGGGTTAGGGTTCTGCGTGGGATAGCTCAGGGGGCGATGCGCCAGCGATGGCTTCAAGCCCAGAAGAGACCAGACCCCCGAGGGGAATCCACCGGAATGCGTCAGGTAACGTAAGAAGGACCAATTGGGTAAAATGAAGGCTATTTAGGCTAAATTAAGCACGAAAGGGAGACCGGATGGGCTTTTCAAAACTCGGTCCTTTTGTGGCGCCGTGTGGCTCCGGTGTGGATGTGCGGTGGATGAACTGTGGATGAACTGGTGGAGTGGCTGATGGGTTCTCCGGACTACAAAACACCAACCAGCTCACAGCACGAGCGAGACGGTCAAGCATCTTGACTCGCCCCCCTCCAGGTTAATCCAGAACGCTCCAGGTTCCTGGTCGACGAAAAGCTCAGAAAAACCGGTGACCACCTGGCACTGCCAGGCTGGCAGCACGACGACGATTCTGGAAGCCGCCGAAAGAAGCGGACAAGCGGTGCACCACCGACCGAACCGCAACTGCACGAGTCAACGACATCTCCCATGATGACAGCCGCGGGTGAACCAAGCAAAATCCTATTCCGACGGATCTCCGAGACATCCGCGAGTAGGGGAATCCGGGTGAAAAATTTTGGGAGAGAAAAAATGACAACAACAAACATTTGTCGGTTAAACAATTCCGAAAACATGGGGAGGAACCGAAACACCGGACGAACCACCCGAATGAGATCCGATGCGGGTCGAGAACCTCAGTCGTCAGCTCGCCAGCGCACGCGAAACGATCAGCAGGACATGGAGAAGGGCCGATAGCAAGCGGTGTCTCGCATGCCTGTGTATCATTCTTCCCCCACGAACCGAACCCCGAAAACCCCAGATAACATCTCGGATCTCTCCTCCTTTTCGTCACCCAGAAAACCCAAAATCCTTGGTCGATCCCCAGTTGCATTTCGTGCCCCTGACGATTTCTCCAGGTTCCAGCTTTCTGCCCAACGGTCGGCGGTCCTGTGCCTGGCGTGCCACCATCTGGCCAATTCCATGCCAGGCAACAGCGAACCCCAGGAGTCCACGCCGTGTCTGTCTGTCTTGATGCGTGGAGAGAACAAGAGGAACCTCCTCCGCTCTCATTGTTACCTCCCGGCTTTTACCCCGACCTGACTCCTCCCCCAGAGTTCCAGTTGAGACATCTTCCCACTCAGATTTCGTCACGGTATTTTTCGATCGCATTTCCATCGCAGCGAGATCGAGCGTCAACGGTTCTACCCCGAGGGGAAAGAACGGTCGGGACTGCGTGCTGTGGACTTGTGGAAACCCTCCGATGTCGTTTTTTCCCCCATCTCTCCATCTCCAGGTTTCTTATGCTCCAGACCACCACAACCAACCGGGTTGCAAGCTTTTTTTTGTCGATACTTTTTTTCGATCTGGTTTCTGTCCGTTGCCCACACACATGCACACACATGACATCATGAATCCTCCTCCACATGTTGGAGAATGGAGACCCGAGCGGCCGAGCCCGAGCTTTTGAAGTTGGCTTCGCGCACAGACGGGAGAGAGAGCAATGCGAACTGCTGTGACTGCCCGCTCAAGACAACGGAAGCCTGCCTGGACTTGCTGGAGAGAGACGATCAAGTTTCAGGTGAGTCCTGGTATACACGACTCGTTCGAAACCCATATGACGCGGAGACGGATATTGCTCCTTGTGAGAGAAAAAGCTGGAAACTTGAATGTCATGCGACGGAGCAATGGGTGTTTCGTTGGATGTTTTTTGCGGTTTCGAATCTTTTTTTCGTCATCATCATTATGCCGCATGGCTGGCTGGCGTCGGCTTTGCTTTTCTCCTCCTTCCTTCACAAAGGATTCGTCCAAATTGACATTGCAATTGATTGAACTTTAATTAGTCGCAGAGCTCCCAGACCGACTGGAAGTCTGGAGCGACATGGCGGTGGTAAGCCCAGTGTCTTTCCCCAGGCCCAGATGCCATGGTCCGACCCACCTGGTGCAGTGGTCTCTGCGCTCGCTCTCTCCTCGTAAAAACGGCGACCCCCGACCGACTCTCCACCATGGAAAGAGTGGACACTTTTCTCTTCTCTCCCCGCAAAATTCTCAGTCCGGGGCGCATGTGATCTTCGGAATTTTCCTGGCATCTGGGGAACGCGTGCACCGCCCCATTCGAATCGCATTGGTTCGCGAAAAATCTGGAGTACATAGCGCGAACTCTGGAGCCAGGAGTCTGGATTTCTGGAGATTGGACGGGACGAACGACAGTTCGTTTGTTTTTGACTTTTGACAACGTCGAACCCGGACCTGGTCGCATTTCTTTCTGCAGACACACAGTCATGTCTGGCATTCATGCGGCGGTGAACGCAGTGATTGATGTACATACCTCGTGCAAATCCGTGTTGCAGAATTTGATGCGATTTTTGGGAAAGACGCCAAGACTTGGAGATGTTCATGCACTGCATCTTGCTGCTACCTCGAAGGTAAGGGACATGGGTGCATCGCAAAAGGCTGGAGCCGGGCGTTCAAGTTCCGATCAAGTGGTTGGAAATGCTGCAATCCGCTTTGAGGTGGAGGAAAACCCGCCATCGAGGAGTGTCTCCAACCAAGTCGAACCTGCAAGAGGCCAGCATCTTCGACTCAGAAGTTGTGGGACGACGACCGTGACAGCGAAGAAACTAGTGGAGGGACGCGATCTCCAAATCCAAGGTCATTTTTATCGAGATAAATGGCTAAAAAAGATCAGGCGAACACAACACCAAGAAAGCCTCGAAAACTCTTGACGATGTCAGTGACGACGATCAGTATCTGACATGTCCTTAAGAACGCAGGCATGGCCCGTATATATACCGTACCTCCTAACGAAATAACCAGCTCCTTGATACTGGACCATATGACCTACTCAAGAGCAGACGGGGGACCAAAACCTGACCTGAAGCTATATGCTTTCCTTATGTCGGTGCACACTTCCTTCGCCAACGCATTTTCGCTGAAACGAGTCTCGTCAAAATAAACTTTAAGCTTAATCCTCCCCCAAAATAAGGTTGACACTCCCACTTTCGCAACCGAAGTTGACAGCTGCATTGCATTGCATTACATCCGTCACCCGAGCCGTCCCGTCCCGTCAAGAGCTCTCAGCTCGTGTGCCATATGCAGAAAAGGTGGTCGGTCATGAGACTTGATATTAGGCTAATTATAATATCCCTGTGATATTACTGGTAATAATCGATATGGGGTTCAACGTAGTTTGATTAGGTGTGTGTGTAAGACTGGCTCTGCAGACTTGAAGCTCTGGCATCTGGATAAAAATCCCGCATATCCCAGTCCAGCTGGGCACGTGCACGCCCAGTGGATCCCCTGGCCTCTGACAATCCCTCCCCCCTTCCCCAGGATCTTCCAAGATTCCCCCCAAGTGACCCCCAACTTCCAACGTCCTAGCGTCCTAAGAGGCGATAAATCCATGTCCTGGAACTGGACCCGACCTTACCTTTCTAGGCTCGCTGGATATCTACCGAGTACTCAAGGTTGAAATAAGCTTCTTAGTGTGTGTAGAGGCTGTGTGTGTGCTTGAGAGTCGCATCCTTGCATCTTGCATCTTTGCATTACCGAACGGACCCAATCCCGAAGACCCGGAATCCGGGAACCGGGAACCGACGACGGGCCAAGGCAATGCTCTTCCCGTCCAGTCTGCACCGAGCGCATGCATAGTACTTGGACGACTGCATCGTGACAACAGGTAGTATATTTACCTCTAGTAAAGAGAAATTTACCCACCCACAAATACACTTTTTGTTTTCATACAGCCACATTACCTCTAGGTACCTCTCCCTACTACACTTCCGATATATCCAGATCTTTCAAGTTTTTTCCCTACAACCTAGCAAATTTAACACCACCAAAAAAGAAAAGTTGTAATCTATTGCCAGACCGTTAGTTTTCTTCCGTCTGCCCAGAGCTTTGCTTTCTCGTACATTCGAGTCCTTCTTTGCCAGGCTGAGTGCTGTTTTGGACATCTCCATGTCGCTGATATCAGTTGCAAGCAAAAACGGCCGCTGCGAATGGAATGAACAAGGGCACTTGAAGACTGTCTGCCTAGTGGTTTATCAGGCAAGAAAATATTGCTGATAAGTGGTCTGGTCTGGGATAGATAAGGTATCTTTCTTCTAACTACCATGTTTCCGAAAGCTAGGGGACGGGAAGCTTGTGGTAAATATTTACTTTATCGAATGTAGCTGTAATGTACTACTATGTACCTGTTGCAAGAGACTTATATGTGGGTAGATTCTCTCATAGTAAAAGTGGCATGCATGGACGTGGAATCTAAAAAGTCCAGAACTTGCCCATGGAGCGAGCCAGGCCTTCTCTTCCTCTACCTAAGGTACCTACCCTAGAGATACCCAAGACTCTGCAGTGTAGACTCGTTTACACTAAAAAAGACAACATGGGTGATAAGGTAATGTGATGCCAATCTGTGGTCTTTCTTTTTCTTTCCTCCTTCGTTTTTCCTTCTCTTTTTTTTTTTTTTCTCTTTTGCCTTTGATGACTTGGACTATGTCTCTCAAGTTGAAACTCAGGTCGATCAATATTCATGACCTAATGGCTAGCACATGGGGAAATCATGGAAAACTCGCTAACACGGATGATACATACTCGAGTACGTTTCCTCGATTTGATGTACACTATTATGTGCATCCATTATCCGGTCCTGCCTTGGTTATTAGTTATTGCATATTCCCTCTAATCCAGATTAGCCTCAGCCTGTCCCATACTACCTCGCTGACTGGTATAGTGCATGTTTTCTCCATGGAAAAAAAGCGCAAACTACAGCGAGAATCTCATTAAAGCTGGATGGAAGCAAGTGGCCTAGGAGGAGAAGGCAAGGCAGACAAGGAACATTCAGGTACAGGGGTATGAGGTGGGATTCCAATTCCTCTCTTTTTCCGACGCTAACCATGCGTATGCATTCTCCAAAAATATACAAATGCCATCTTGATCTCCTCCTTTCTATACCCGGTTCACGATACGTTCCACACACTTTAGTACATCGTAATGTGTACACTTCAACCGCAAGAGCATTCGTCATAGGTCGGACAGAGAGGGATGTCCCTGTCGAGACGGAATCTGTGAATCTCTGACAGTCCGACTATGGTCGGTTGAGACCTTGCTTGGCCTAGGTAGCAATAATAGTTAGCATCAATAAGTACCAAATGAGACGACCTAGATCAGCGACATACCTTCATCTGCTCTATCCGAGCCTTCAACTGACTCGTCACTTCCGCAGCCCTCTTCCAGCTCTCCATGCCACCCGCCGTACCACTCGAAGGAGCCTGCAGCCTGCTTGCGCCAGTCCTCATACCAGTCCTACTGCTGGACCGCTCAGCTCCGTAGCCACCGAAGCCCATGGAAGCGAGCGACTCGGAGCTCCTAGCCTCCTCGACCGGCTGGCGGAAGCCAGCAGGGGTACCGCGACCGCTACTTCCCCCGCTTCCTCCCGTGTGGTACCTGGGATCCGGGCTCACCTTCTGGTGGAAGCCGCCCGACATCATGCCATCGCCGCCGTTCTCCTTCTCTTCGCTCATGCTGCTGGCAAAGCTCATGCGGTTCCTATTTGCTGACTGTTGCTGGTAGCCGTTGTCGTTGTAAATACCGCCATCGTGGGTCGGGCTCATAACTCCAAGACCGATATGGGGTGAGCTGGGGCTGCCCGGCCGAGCACGGTTCGCGTGGCGTAGTTGATCCTCGGTGTGGCTCAAAGCTCGCTTGAGCCTGTCGAGCTCACGACGCAACCGGTCGTTGGTCTGCTCAGCGGCTTCGAAGTCGCTGCGGGCCCGGACCAGCTGCGTCTCCTTGGCCTTGATCGAGAGCACGTCCCTTGTATGGTCCTCAATCAGAGAAGCATTCTGGTTCTTGAGTTCCTGGATCTCCGACAAGAGTTTCGACCGATCGTGACGAGCATCATCGAGTTGCTTCAGCAGACGGTCATTGGCATCTCGGAGCTCTTCAAGCTCAGCCCGCTCAATGTGGGAAATGCCTGGGGTTGGGGGTGGCATTGGGGGAGTAGGGGTATAATCCATTGGTACCGGCTTGGCGAGTGAACGCCCAGCAAGGCCCCCTGGCTGAAGACCGCCACGTCCGAGTCCCATGCGTGGTGGTGCTGGCCGTTGCTCCTCAGGGGAAGGCGGATCATCAAGATCCATAGGCTCTGGTTCCGGCTCCGGCTCCGCGCGAGATGGCGGCGCAGCGAATGCCGACCGCTTCTGTGGGGCCTTGATACCGCCACCAAGACCACCGCCGGGGGCAGCGCCAGGAGCAGCACCACCGGGTTTTGGTACGCCTAGCTTGTTACCCAGACCACCCATGCGCGGGGGAGCGGCGGCGGCAGGAGCCGGTGTTGGCTGGGCAGGCGGCGCCGCCGCTCCAAATCCTGCTGGCTTTTTAGCACCGACAGGGGCCTTCTTGACGGGGCCCTTCTTTGCAGGACCCGGAGGCGGTGCTCGAGCTGCTGGCGGAGGCGGCTTTGGTTTATCCTTGGCCTTGACCTCAGCTGCCTCGTAGAACTCCTTGATCTTGTTCTTCCGGATGTCATCCAAGCCTTCGAGGTGTGGGTTCATTGCTCTTTCGCCAATGATCTTCATGATCGTACCCAAAACCTCGGCACCACCAGAACGAAGAGCTTCACTGCTTTCGGCAAGAAGCTTTTTCGCGCACTCAACCATGGTCGCAATCTCTTGTTTGCTGGGAACATCCTTCGTGGTGCGCAGGCACCGGACTAGGAACTTCATGGTACCTTCCTTAACTTGAGGGTTCTTGTGCTTAAGGAACTCGGTAATATCCTCCATGTTTTCCGTTAGATCAGTCGACAGGAAAACGGCATCCAGGGCAAGGCCCAACGCATCCGCCACTGTCTGCTTCTTTTCCTTCAGACGCTCGAGGATAGGCTGCATGACGGTGGCGCGATACTTGGCAAAGCCCCTTCGCAGACCCTTTGCGAGTAGCTCGATACACTGTGCTGCCTGCGTGACGACGGCAATGTTGGCGTCCTTCATACACTTTGCCAAGCAACGTGTGATCTCGTTAAAGTCTCCCTCCTTGATCCTCGGAACGTTCACAACAGCGTAAAGGGCCTCGCATGCCTCCTTTCTCTCCTTCCACTTCGACGAGGCGATATTGTCGAAGAAATCCTTTGGTACTTTGCTGATGATATCCTGCGGTTCGGCCAAATCGAATGCGTCGATTTCCCTTACTTCCTCTTCTTCAGGTGCGTCAGCCATTTCTTCATCTTCGTCACCGCCTCCTGCAGGAGCGGCGGCCTGCGCAGCTTGCTGTGATCGAAGAAGGCGCTCTTGCTTGGGAGCCCCTTCGGCCTTGGCCTTTTCGAACTGTGCTTCTAGATCGCTTTGTTGAGTCGGTTTGAGTTCGCCCCAGAACATGGGTTTCATGGCGTCGCGCAACCACCTGTAAAACTCGACTGTAAGGTTAGTAGCCTCGGCTCTTACATTCTTGTCGGCATGGCCAAAGACCTTGGGCAAGAACTTGAGCACGGGCTTGGGGTCTGCCGTCTTGCAGCCATAGTTGTGGAAGATGGCCGTTAGCGCAGAGAGCGCAGCAGCGACGACCTTGGGAACCTTGTTGGAGAGGACGGGAAGGATTTCTTCGATAACGGGGCCAGGAACGTCGAGTTCGATATAAAGAAGAAGCGCTTCGAGAGAGTTGGCCTTGATGGCAGGTCTAGTAGACGGGAGACCCTTTTCGACAATGGACGTGATGGTGTGTTGTCTCGACCGAACAGCGCCTTCACGACCGCCAAACTTTAGGAAGGCGCAAAGAGCAGCCATGCCCTCTTGTTGCGCAGCGACGTTGGAATCCGCGACAGCACCCTTCCACAAGCTGGGATCCTGGACGAACGGTCGGAATGCGGGATCATATTCATCGGGAGTCTTTTCGAATGCCTGGGCGGCCTCTTCGTATGCTGCCTTGCGTACTTTCCAGACCTAGCCAACGTTAACAGGGATTCTGGGACTTGTAAGCGCAACGAGAGGGACAAGCCTTGGACTGAAACGCACCTTGTGTACCCAACGGTCCGTAAGGGGCAAGGAGCTGAAGTCCTCTTCGTCACCCATGGTTGCGGTTTTTGGTGTTGTGGTTGTTGTCGCAGGGCTTTCGGTCTGTGGTATTTCAGGGTTCGATGGACATCGGGATTCAGAAGACAGTCGAGGATATCGTCTCGACGGGTCGGGGAGTGAAGGAAGGCTCGATGTGCTTTGACTGGCGGGAGTTGAGGTTGATGTGGTCTTGGAGTCGAACGAGGGTGGGCGACCTAGGGAGGAAACTCGCTTGATTAGTCTCTGAAGCGAAAGGGGTTTCCTAGAGCCGACCATAATGGGAACAAGAGGGTTATAAGAAAGATGTATGCCGTCACGGTGCCTGTTGGGGTGGCCTCTGGTGTCGATGGTGCTCACACGTCAGATGGAAGACAGGGAGGACTTACAGAAGCTATCGAGAGCAAGAAATGGGGAGCGAACAGAAGCTGCGACTTGGATGGATGGTGCAGTGTGTCAAACAGCTGTTTTGTTTGTTGTCGGCGACTGGTAACAATGAAGAGTCGCGCGTGCGCAAAGGAAGGAAGATATAATTGCTGCCGCGCTGTGATTGCGTAGTGTGGGCACGGTGGGTGGTGGGTGGGCGATAAAGATCGAAGGGACAGGAAGTTGCCGTGTGTTCCTGCTCGACTGCCCTGGTGTGCGTGTGTGATCCGCGGGGGGAGCGTATCCGCGAAGTAGAGAGATACAGCCGTGCTCGAGGTTGGAGGGCAGCGGCGATGTGGATGTATTGTTGTAGATTTGTTGACGGTGACGGGAGTCAGTTTGTGCTTCCCGTTTCGCGACAGGCTCTGGTTGGCGGGACAAGAGCGGACCACGCCGGGACGGGGAGCGACAGAGAGGTTCCCTCTGTTCCCCATGCTGAACCCTGACGCCTTGTGAACGCCCAGGGAAGTCCAATTGCCGACCCAAGCAATAACCCTTGCACGCCTTACCAGCCTTCTGTGGCTTAAGGGGGAGAATGTGGCTGAGCTGTCCAATCATCAGGCAGCCTCGTCTACTGACCGCTACGTGATGTCAATCAACCCCTCTTCGATCTACGCCTACTGGCCCGTTGCAGTCCGCCAGCGCCTATCTGCCAGCTGTCCATAAAGGGTCCTCGGTACCTGTCCTTGGATGTGTGGTCCTCCCTGACAACCCTGACAAGCCCCCTAGCAGCCCTAACCCCGACGGCCAAGCCTGTGACACCTAACCCTGAAGAAGCTGATGCGTTGTTTCTCTGCCCCGCCAAAAACAAGACAGTCCGCCCACTGAAAGAGGACCCAAACAAAGTGTTACAGTGGGTGAGCCGTCAAGTCTTTGTCGCTGCGGTTTCTGTCGAACGTTGCATGCCGGCCGCCGCATTGGATCGCAACCACAACGCCCACAGACACACAAGAGACTGGAGCATCTTGAACAACATCATTGACCACCAAACAGACAAACACCAAGTCTTCGATACCAGTACCCGTCAGATTGCGCTCAGCTTGCTTTCTATCTCGTCACGAACTATTCAAGCTGCAATCAAGAGCTCCATTCGCCTCGACTAGACGGGACTCGAATTAGTCTGAGAGAGGCAGAGACCAACCAAAAAGGGCACCAACGCAGAGCGCAGGGCAGCTAGAGACAGCGACAACTAAGTCCAGGGACAAGGGGTCCACTTTTAGGCGAACTCCTCACCGTTTGGGTTTGGATTTGGATCTGGATCCGGGATCAAAGAGAGGAGAGAAAGAAGAAAGAGAGCCACGGACAACTGGCACATGCAACCAGGACCACATACAACAACATCAACAACAACACAGCAACCCGACCACCACAACACCGCCGCCTACCTCACCAGGCTCACTAGAGCACATAAGCACATATAGGAGCAGCTCTCCCCGTCGACGTCCCGCGCTCAGACACTTAGCAGAGGTAGCTTGGAGTGCCCGTGTGCCGGCCAGCTCTCTGCTTCCCCCATCCCGCTACCTGACCGAAAGGAACCGGGCCTCCACCGAGATGGAGTATAAAGTCCTGATCTGCCAAACAATTCCGTCACACTAAGGCATTGCGATCACGATTCCCCCATAAACAAGTCAACAAACGTGCACGACAACTGTACCTACCCTTCGGGCGACGCGGCAGGTGGGCCACAACACGGACACGGACAACGGACAAGTCCTGGCGAACGAACCGACCGACACCGATCCCGACCCCGCGACAAACCAAAACATCACATCTTCTCCTCCCAAGACACGCCCCTTTAGCTGACCCGCCTCCTTGGCTGGCACCATGTCTCAAATATTGACCTCTCGGCAGGCCGATGAGCTGTAGGTTGCTACTTATACTCAAGTCGAGACAATGGCTAACTTGTTGTCCGCCACTCCTACAGACACAGAGCCCTCATCGCATACCTAAGTGCCGCCAACCTACCCAACACCGCCGCCGCCCTCCGAGAAGAACTGAACCTAAGCGAAGAGGTCTTTGATCCGGCCACGGCAAAGAAATATGAGGGTCTACTAGAAAAGAAATGGACCAGTGTAGTCCGACTTCAGAAAAAGGTGCGCATCCTGGCCCCTTGTCCGACCGCCCCTCCCCAGTCCCCCCCTCTCTCCCCTTTGCCAGTCGCTTACCCCCTTGTCACACAGATTATGGACCTCGAGTCGCGAAATCATATCCTACAGTCAGAGCTCAACGAAACGACGCCTACATCGCGACAGAACAAAGATCCCGTCGCCTGGCTACCCCGAGCACCTCCCCGACACACGCTTCAGTCACACAGAGATCCCATAACCTGTGTAGCATTCCACCCTGTTTTCTCGTCTCTAGCTTCCGGATCAGAGGATCAGACCATCAAGATCTGGGATTGGGAACTGGGCGAGCTAGAAAGAACTATCAAGGGCCACACAAAAGCCGTCCTCGACGTCGACTATGGTGGCCCCCGCGGAAACACGTTGCTAGCTTCGTGCAGCTCAGATCTAACCATCAAGCTCTGGGACCCCCTAGACTCGTATAAAAACATTCGGACTCTCCCCGGCCACGATCACAGCGTCAGCGCCGTACGGTTCATCCCTGGATCTGGTAACCTCCTGGTTAGCGCGAGTCGCGATAAGACACTAAGGATATGGGACGTTAGCACAGGGTACTGCGTCAAGACATTGCGCGGCCATGCCGAATGGGTGCGCGACGTATGCCCATCCTTGGACGGGAAATATATACTCTCTACCAGCGACGATTACACAAGCAGGCTATGGGATGTAACAATAACGAACCCCGAGCCCAAGGTCACCTTGATCGGCCACGAGCATGTCGTGCTGTGTTGCGCCATCGCACCTCCGGCCGCATACCAAAATCTTGCCGCCATGGCCGGCATCAAGAAACCACCTGCGACGAGCTCTGCCGAGTTTATGGCCACCGGCTCTCGAGACAAGTCGATCCGGTTATGGGATGCGCGCGGGACATGCATCAAAACCTTGGTCGGCCACGATAACTGGGTGCGAGGGTTGGTGTTCCATCCTGGAGGGAAATACCTCTTGTCCGTATCCGATGACAAGACGCTTCGGTGCTGGGATCTTACACAAGAAGGCAAATGCGTCAAGACGCTCGGGGATGCGCATGGCCACTTCGTCCAGTGCATCAGATGGGCCCCGTCGGTTATCAAGGATGTGTCGGTGAACGGTGAACATGGGGAACCAAACGGGACGCCAAAGAAGGGAGGAGCGGCTGCCACCCCAGAGGCTCAGATCCGCTGCGTTATTGCGACAGGAAGCGTTGACTTGAACGTCAGAATCTTTGCAAACTGATGCATACGCATGGCATAAGAGCAGCTAGAGCAGGACGTCTCAGGCAGAGAGAGCCCATGCACTGGAAGCAAAGACACAAGTTGTTGCTCAGCGGACCCTTGCTGATATCCACCGCTACCCGAGAGCTATTTCTTGGACGGCTGGCCGTGGTGCTAGCTACTACAGCACTTGCCCCGAAGAACACCATTGCTTTTTTTTGTGAACGGGGCTTGCTACTCGCACGCACCACAGCCCCTTGGATGAGACTCGAAGAAGCAAACAAAAAAAAAGAAAAAGAGACTTCTCGGCGGGCACCTCACGGGAGAGAGGGGTTTCGTCACGACTTCTACCCACCCACTTGAGCAAAAAGCAGGGAGGTAGTGTGACGGACGGGCAACCATTTTGCATTGTCTTCCCGTGAGACCCATCAAATGATAATGTTGCGCCTGATGGATGATGACTGATGAGAGATCTTTTTTAGAAAGCAAAGAAAGATGAAAGAGAAACAGTAGAGAGGAACGGAACGGAAACGCAGAGGGTTTGTAGATATGAACAGAATTCAATAGATACCCCAATTTTTGGACGACTTATAGTCGAGTGCCGGCTGTCGTCCAGCACATTGCGTGTGTTCTTCTTGGAGAAAGCAGCCCTTTTGGCTTGCGGACAAGTCTGAAGGGCATCAGATAATATGTCTCCTCTCCACGCCCACGACCATGACTAACCTGAAGGAATAACAAAGCAACAGCTTCTCCATTCTCGAAGCTAGCCGAAGGTTCACTCAGCCGGCGCCTCCCATGTTGGCATCATTTCTCTTCCCTTATTCTCCCCGCTCTTTCAGTCCCAAATCCAACGCTGTGCTAACTTCCTGGCTAGACACTCGCTTCCGACAACCAACTTCAAGACTCTTTGCACTTGTACCTCAAGCCACCAACCCAACCACCAAATTTTTGATCTACACCGACAACAAAAAACCAACACCATACCAACCATTTCTCAGCCGCAACTACATCCTGAGAAAGCCATGCATGCACCATTGCAACATCTTGCCGGCAATCCTACAGAAGAAGATCGGTATTAGGTAACTTGTACAACCCAGTTGCGAGCTGGTGGCACAAGGAGTGGGTGGGGATATGAAGTTGCTCCCCCCCTCCCCGTGGGGGACAGGGGAGAGATGGCACTAGAGGTATGTAACGGGTTACAGGTTACGGGCTCGGGTGTGATGTTGATTCCGAATTCCCTGGTCGTTGTTTATACGAAGCTCTAGGTACGAGTAACATATGGAAACGCGGGGAATTGTGTGGTTTTCTTCAGTTTCAGTCAGACCTTGGAGTTGAGGCTGGCTGCTTTGGTATTCCAACCCGGAGATGCTCAATTGGTGATAGGTATGGCATGTGAACATGTATACTGTATACTACCGGTTGGAAGCCCAGCAGAAGGGAGCGTCCCCTCGAGAATCCATCCATTGGACTTCATGTCCTGGACTCCACGGCGGTCAGTGTAGAAATCCCAATCCAGTAGGTCGAGTTGTTCTCTCTTTCGACTCCAGTTTATTCAGTCTGCTCTCCTCCCTCCTCCCTTGCACATTTCACGAACTGAACCTCAAACTCGTCACGAACCCCTCTCACCCCCTCATTTCATCACGTTTGTTCCTTCCGCAACTAGGCGCCTCGCCAGTCGCCACTCCCGTCGTTTGTGCGCCTATGTATGTCTTCTTTTAGGGAGTAGGTAACTACCTTGGCGAGGCGCCGTGTGTCCCCTGCCTCCTCCTCCTTCCCCCACGATCCTGCCCTTGTCCGCGCCTACCTGATCGACGCAGCTAATGGGACGGGAGGACCCGTTACCCGTGCGTACCCGACCTCCATAGATTATCCCGATCCATTACGTATTCTGTAGTCTGTAGAAGGAGTGCACCGGAAAGTCCCCTTCAACATGGAAGGTCCAATCGATCCAGAATGTCAGGCACGCCTGCCCCCGTTGCCACGAACGGTAATAGAAGCTGAGGTGCACTGCACAGGTTGTGCACAGGTAGTTGCGATGCCTTCGCCCCTCCTTATGATCCGGTCCCCCGAGCCAAGGGTGGATTTCCGGGTCATCTTCCTCTTCATCACTTCAATACAATCCACATACCCAGCCAGTGGTTGCATTGCATTCCATTTGCCTGACACAAAAAGGACACAAGCGGCTCTACTCAATCTATGGGCTTCGACAAGTTTGACGTAACAGTGTGTTTAGTTCGGGGGTGAACATCATCCGCCGACCACCACCCTACCTCACTCAACCCCCACCCCCCTTTCCCCATTTTGCCTATCGAGAAGAGAATTCTGAATTGTCATCGTGTATGCCAATCCATATGCAAGTTTCCGGAGTACGAGAATACAGGGACGGCTGTCCTCTGCGTGATGTGGTGAATGTGTCGCGCCAATTTGGCGTCAAGAAGCTGCGGTGGTGATACTGATGATGTGAGAGGATCCGATAATTGAGTCGGGAAGCGATGTTGACGCTGGACGGAGCTGTCTCATTGGATGTTGGCGTGATGTCAAGGCGAGGGCATCGAGCGGGGAGAGTAGACATGAAGCCGAAAGAGGAATGAGATGCTTGAACGATGGGCAGCCGATGACTTCGAGGTTGGAAAGTCTGAAAGGGTTCGCTGCAATATATGTGTGAGAGTGAAACACCAGTCACCACCTGCCGAGGAGGTCAAGGGGTGCTGGGGAAGAGGACGGGACACAGAATCGTACAAGTTTCGATCACCGCGGAGAAAGGTCCCGGTCCTCCAGCTCGACTGAGGTTTTCTCAAGGGACGAAAAAAGCCTATAAGTACTTCGTCGTCAACCCCATCCCAGTCTCGGTTTTCTTCTTCATCACACACACACACACACATCAGATAACACAAGACAATTTAACCTCCCAACAAGTTAACAAAAAACACCCTCACATATCCAAACCAACCACCAACCACCCACCCAAACCCCAAAATGGCACCCTCAGTCGACCCCTCCACCGTCGTCTTCTACCAGAAGAAGAACTTCGAGGGCTCCGGTGACACCTACGCCGTAGGCCAGGACGTCTCGGTCCCCGGCTCCCTCAACGACAAGTACCTCTCGGTGGCCGTCGGCGCCTCAGCCAAAGTGATTGCCTGGCAGCACTACAACGAATCAGGCCACTACCGGGAATGGACAGACTCCCAGGCAGACATCTCAGACATTGGCGGTCTATCCCGTTTCAAGGTCGTCGACGACGACACGCGGGCCATCTCTTTCTTGTTCAAAGACGCTACTGGAGGGGACGAGAAGCAGTATAGCTTGAAGGTTGATGCAAGGGACGTGGGGACCGTGATGCTCTACAGCACTACTAAGGATGGGGGCGAGTATGGACTGGTGGGGATTCTGCCGGCGGGTGGACCGCCGGTTACCACGGCGATTTATGTGAGGGATGAGCACTCGGGCGGGTATTTGTGTGTTGGATCGGTGTTTTTCCAGTGGAATGAGGAGAGCAAGGGGGTAGATGTGGTGGAGAATGAGAATTGGCCGAAGCAGTTGGAGCAGAAGAGGACGGGGAAGAGTAGCTTTGAGGTTACGTTGGTTGATAATAAGCCGTCGGAGTGAGGGTGAGTGGTGAAGGTAACTGAAAGGGGAGCTGGACGCTGGATGGCATGCACTGGATGAGGATAATGGGTGATGTTGTGATGTTTGGCGGGAAGCAAGGCTGAGTGAGATCTGGAACTGGGCAGTCTGCGAAGTAGAATCCAATTTGATATTCTATCATCGTCGCTCGTTTTCAATAAAGCACTAAATCATCAAGACAGAAGAACAAACACCCCCTAAAAGTCCTCCAGCGCCGGATCCAACAAATGCGTCTTTTCGTTCGTCGTGACCGGATAGCTATCCTGTCCATACGTCGCATTCAGCGTCACAGCCCCGACCACCTCACCATTCTCCAGTCGAACATGAGTCCTGATAGCAAACTCCTCGAGACCTTCTTGGTCGACAACGATCTGACGAGAGCCGCGAATCCAGCTACCATAGCCTCCATAGCCAGTGTGCTGGCCAAAGCAGAGGTCTACTCCACGTTGTCCACGTCCACGTCCATGTCCATGTCCGTTTCCTTCTTCCCCTTCTCCTTCTCCTTCGTCCCCAGTGACAGTGACAGCCTTCTGCCGAACAACACCAGGAACTTCTTCTCCATCCCACTTATAACACCAAGTATTTCCATGATCATGCCCCGAACAAAGTGCCATCATCCCGGGAGTAGAAGCAATGGCTTCCATAAAGGGGACGTCTTGCTCACCATAATCACAGCCCTCACCCTCGCCGCCATCAGGACACCACCCTTGCCCTTGCTGCGAAAGAGGCTGGTCGTCATTAATCCCCGGTTGGCGATGTGCATCTACACCTCCTTGCTGTCCTTGTTGTCCTTGTTGTCCTTGTTGTCCTTGTTGTCCTTGTTGTCCTTGTTGGAGAGCCAAGAAAGCGTTAGGCGGGATGTGGACGAAGGCTAGAGATGGGATGGGTCGACCGGCTTTGGCACTGATGGAAGCACTGGTGGATTTGAACCAGTCTACCACGGATTGGTGGACCCAGTTGGGCTCGGGGAGAGGTTGAAATTGGTTGGTTGTTGTGGAGGAGTCCCGTTGTTGTTGTTGTTGTTGTTGTTGTTGTTGTTGGTATTTGTTTCCGCCTCTGCTGTCGAAGAACCAGAGGATTAGGGACGGGGTTGTGGTATCGCAGTCGCTGGCTGTCGTCTGCTGGTTTTGGTTTTGGTTTTGGTTTTGGTTTTGGTTGAGGAGGTTTAGAGATAGTAGGGTGCTCGACGACGCCCACTGATACCACGACCTCCCCCCCTCTGTCTGTTTCCCGGTCCGGCACTCGGCGGGATAAACAGGTAAATAATAATTCGTCACCCCCACCTCTTTGTCATTAACCATTCTTCTTGTTCTCGAACTCAACCACTTTTTTTCTTGCTCAAACAACCCCTCCCTCGAGATATTATAATCGCTATCATGATTCCCGTACGTACTCGCCCACGTCAACCCCCTTCGCACCATCGGTTCCACGATCTGGTCCAGATATACTGTGCTGTTTTCGAGAAAGGTGTTGTCGCCCGAGATCAAATCCCCATTAAGCACGACGAGATCTGTGTGCGGTTCAGAGTCCAGCACGCTGTTCATCACCCGGATGGTGGAAGCGTCTTGGAGAGGGCCCATTCTTCCCAGGCGTTTTCGCCGAAGTGGAGGTCTTCGAAGATGGAGATTTGGAAGGTGTTGGAGGTACCCCTGGGGGAGAAGGTGAGGGGGGGTGGTTCGGAGAGGGAGGAGCGGGTGTTGTGGGTTTGGCTTTGGCCGTGGGTTTGGTTGGGCAGGGTGAGGAGAAAGAGGGTTACGGCGGCGACGAAGGAAGAGCCGGCGAGGAGCCTCTGCCAAAGTCGGGGATGGCGGCGGTACTCGATGGCGGGTTGGTGGTTGGTGTGGTGAGGTAGTTCGGGTGAGAAGTGTCGGGGGTCTTTTCGATCTTGGTGGCAGTGAGGAAGAGCCATTTTGTTAGAACAAACCTTGGGTGGAATGGGGTCTGGAGACGTCCTCACTAGGAGGGCACAGCTGAGCATCAATCTTAAATACGTTGTGCGATGTTATAGTTGTTGGACCGATTAACATCAAGGAGTGAAGAAGAGTGGAAATGAAGGCGATGGAATCGGTGAATATTGAATCGCTAAATACGAGATGATCTGTCAAATTGTCATGCCCGGTTAAGAAATTCTTGCACCGATGCGGCTACGAAGCCCGGTGGGTGACCGATGCGCGCATACATAAAAAATGCATCTCCAACAGGCATCACCAGTCTGCGGCTGTGGGCGTCTTCACATGTCACCAAAGCAAGTAGTGACAAAAAAAAAGAAAAAAAAAGAAAAGGAAATCGGGCAAAAAAGATGATAATCGTGATCCGACCCAGGCTCGATCTGGGGACCTTCAGTGTGTTAGACTGACGTGATAACCAACTACACCATCGGACCAATTGTTGAAATAACGGTTTCCAGGATGGCTTGATATTCCCTCACATGCGTTTGCAAGTTCTTCCATCTTTCCTGACTTTTTTTTCTGCAGCGAATGGACTCGACTGGCCTCGAGTGGGGACATGAAGACAAATTTAGGGGTCCGTTCAGGGGTCCAGGGGCGTTTGGTAGTGGAGCTGCTGTTCTCGCTTCGCTTACGGCGCTTTAGGGGACAAGGACTCCCCGGCCGGCGATGCTTCCTCCTTCTCCTCCGTGCCGCCGGGGACGATGACCTTTTCTTCCGAGCCCACGACACTCCGCCGATGGCCCGGGGCGGTGCGGAGCGGTGCGGGATGCGCCGTGGATTGACACTCATTTGCTAAGGCTGAATTTCAGTTGTCTGGTTGCGTAACCATCTACCTACCAGTTGGTCAGCACTTGATATCAGCAAAGAGAAACTGGGCGTGTGTGACTGTGGCGGACTGAGCCCCAAGGATTTGTCTTGCTAGAGACAGTTGATGGCTAGGCACCCAGGCTCGCCAGGATGTTGAGGCCCTCTGGTTTTGAGCATCTCCTGGATCTCGGACGGACTCGGAGTCGGGGACGGATGACCAGGCAGGCCTGTGGAAGCCAACTAGGTCAAGGGTCGCACATGGGGGTAAATACCTCCGAGTGATGACGGGATGCGAGGAATGAGACACCAATACGCGAGACGATATTACTTGCATTAGTTGCCGTGACTGGCACTCTTGTTGGTCAACAAGCGCGGGACCAACAGTTTCCAACTGGCAGATTCGACAAAGCCGGTGGTTGTTGGTTGAACCAAGGCGGACCAGACTCCCGGAAAGATCAAGGCCGGGCCCATAGAATGGTGTTTTCTCAGTCACACAGCATCCCGTGCCAACTTGATAACTTGTTACGGGGCCGACAAGCCGCCGACGGATGATTTTGAAAAGGATTATAGGACTATAACGAAGGGAAGCCATCGGACACCGGGAGATCCGGGAGGTGGGTGTACAAGACATTCATGTACAACGGCTTGATGGAAGTCAGCAACGGTCAAAATACGCCGAACCCATGTCTTTAGCCTGCCCTTCCTAGAAACAGCTCAGCCTCTCTGCATGTCTGATTCTGACCTAATGGTATGATCGAGGCTGTTAAGTACTATTCATCTCGTGTTAATTCAAAGATGGGAATCAGCAATACATGTTTCCTTTGTGGGAATGGGAACATGGTCTCGTCTCCTCTTCTGTCCGAAGTTCCATTATCCCGCTCAGGACGGTGCCGCCCGCGGACCTTCAGGAACGTGCTTACAGGGCAAAGCATCGCCGGTCTCGGGTTTTCTGTACCTACCTCTAGTCGATATAGGAAGGACTGTTGATCACGTTACACTTTCCACTTGATTCCAATCTTGGGGATGGATTGACATCGAAAAGTAAACAAAACTTACACTACAGGTGAGTGTCCACTGTAATAAAGTCCATGATCAGGTCTTGCCCCTCCTTGGTCTAGCCTCAGGGCGCTGCCAGTTGATCGACACAGGGTCCCAGCTGCGAGCACGGCCAAGTGGAGCCGAAGGCAGCTGTCCGAGTGGCATGATTGGCTGCCGCTGGGAGTGCACTAACAATTTTCCATGTCACGTTTGTCACCATCCACACTTTGACACGCACCGGTTCCTCTCCGACCCCCGTCTTCAAACCTCAAGGCTCCCGTCAGGTCTCGACACCCTCGACACCTCCACCAACGTCAGAAACACCAATCACCACCACTTTGGTCTCCTTTGCGCCTCCTTGTGATTCCCACCGTCCCGGACCGGAGTACCAGGAATGGCATGCTAGGCATGGATGATTCTTCTGCAACCCTGCGGCTGGTTGAGTGCTCCCCATCACTAGTTCTAAGTGCTACATGTTGGCGTCGATCCCCCTCTCTTAGAAGTTAGAGTCAGTCTTACCGAGTTCTTCTCTCTCGTCTCCGTCTTCTTCCTGCCACTGCTTCCTCGCTTCTTCCCTTTTACCGGGCCATGTCGTGTTTGCTCCCGACAACACCCTCCCAATCCCTCTCCTGTTTCACGTCGACGACATCGGACATTTACCATCGCCAAGTGGAATGATCTCGCGTCACCCCAAGCCTTGCCTTCGTGGACGAGCCAACAGCCAACACTGTGCGATGCCGACTAGCGCCTGACATCATTCCTCGACGTCTCCATCTTCTCCAAACAACCAACAACACCTCTTCACTTGTCTTTCGTTTCGTTAGGTGCTAATGGTACCCGGGGTACTGTTGCCACCTACCTTCTACTCTCCTCCGTTTCGTCGTCGTTGAGGTTCCAGTCCTCGTTCATGATACCCCTTCCCCTTGTTGTACTCTTAGTTTAATATATTCCTCTTTTGGCCTTTTCACACCTGTGCCACCCCTCCCCTTCCCTCCCCTTCCCTCCCCTTCCCTCCCCTTCCCTCCCCTCTCGCCATGGAAGACCCTTCGGCGCAAAAGGTCCTCATCCCGCGCATAGATACGCCTTCGACCTGGGTACAGATCGAGGAGGAAGCTGCCGAGAATAGGCTACTGTCGGTCGTTGCGCAGGTCCTCGACATCCCCAGAGAACAAATCCAGCTCCATGAATCCTTCAAAGACTTGGGCGGTGACGACAGGTCCGCCGTGGCCCTGAGGGCCGAGTGTCTGGAGGTTGGCATTGACATCAAAGTTTCCGATATCCTTCGCTGCCCGACCCTCGCCGAACTCCAAACCTGTATCATTCCCAAGTACGAGTACCCCGAGAACATCGAAAACATCGAAACCACCATGGTCCCGGTCGAACCTCTCGAAATACACAGGCCTGCGAGGCTGCCCGTTACCCGCGATGCGAATGCGATTGCGACAAAACACTCGCGCAACTCGAGCCAGGCCAGCTCCAGCTCGCAAGCTATACATATGACAGAAATCGAAAAGGCATTGGGGAATCAAAAAGAAATATCAAGGATAGCAACGGTGCGGCCAAAGGCAGGCATACTCGAAGGGAAACTCGTTGCCCTCTTCACCCTCTCCACCACTCACCCCTCTAAAGCCAGTTCATCCGATGTCAGCCTGATATCCCAGTCCAACTCCATCTTCGCCGGCACCCAAGTCACCTTTCTCCGAGAAGTCGCCAAATCCCTTCTCCCACCAGCCAGCCTGCCCGATATATGGATCGTCTTGGAAAGCATGCCCCTCACGGAATGCGGCCTTGTAGATACTCGACGATTGCGAACTTGGGTCCAGAACATGAACCAGCAGCTCTACTACCAGGTGTCCAATCTCCAGTCCCAAGTGCCGTTGGAAGAGCCCAAGACGGCCATGGAACGCTCGTTACAGAGGCTGGTAAGCAAGGTGTTGAATCTCTCCCAGGTCCAGATTGGGGTCAACCTTTCCTTCTGCCAGCTAGGAGGCGACGAGACGACTGCCATGGAACTTGTTTCCCGCTGCAAAAACGAAATTATGTACATCAATCCCTTGGAGGTGCTTGGATCCAACACCCTCTCCGAGTTGGCCGCCATTGCCGAGTCTCGAGGCATCCAGGAAAACCAGTGGGAGGAGGAAACTCGCGACTTCTTCGACCTGTCCCCAATGCAGCATTTATATTTCGAGTCCTCTATGGGCGGAGACCTGAACCGCAGATCTGCTGGCGATGGGAGTTACCGCTTCAACCTAAGCCTATTTCTCCGCTTCAAGAAGGACGTCTGTTTTGAGGACGTTGCGGCCGCTCTGGAAGCGGTTGTTGCCCACCATCCAATGCTTCGATCACGCTATAGTCGGGGGCCTGATGGCTGGATGCAGCTTATTTTGCCTGATGTCGCAGGATCGTACAACCTCCGCCGCCACTCGATATCCTCTGATCGCGAACTTGATACCATTATCGGACAAACCCAGCTCTCCATCGACATCGAGAGGGGACCGGTCTTCGCTGCCGACTACTTTACCACCCACGACGGACAGCAGCTGATCTATCTTGCTGCTCACCACCTTGCTGTTGACCTACCCTCATGGCGCATCATCATCCACGATCTCGACGAGCTTCTGGACTCGGGAAGTTTTCTGTCCCAAAGGTCGATGCCCTTCCACAAATGGGTCGAGCTGCAAAAGTACGATGTCCAAGGGAGAGACCCAAAAGAGTTCGTGCCCTTCAAAGTCCAACCGGGAGATTATACCTTTTGGGGTCTGCGAGAAATCCCCAACGCGTACGGCGACACGCAAGACATTAGCTTCGCTCTCAGCTCGGAGCTGACGGCGATCCTGCAAAGTTCTTGCAACCAAGTTTTCAAGACTGATACGGTCGACATCTACCTCGCTGCGCTCATGTTGTCGTTTGCACAAACATTTCCCGATCGGTCTGTGCCAGTGGTTTGGAATCAAGAGCATGGTAGGGATATGTGGAGGTCTGACATTGACATTTCCGAGACAGTAGGGTGGTTCACAGCCCTGTGCCCGATAGCCCAAAAGGTAGAAGGTACAGATGACTTCATCGACGTTCTCCGACATGTCAAAGATACGCGCCGGTCAATACCAGCTCATGGATCCAAATATTTTGCGTCACGGTTCTACAACAACGCTGGGCCTGACACCTTGCGCCCCGACTGGCCGTTCGAGGTCATGTTCACCTACGCGGGCTCGCTGCAACAACTAGAGCGCATCAACGGCGTGATGGAGCAGTTGCCCCTTGCAAGCCGATCATTCGACTCCCCGACTTCGGATATTGGGTCGAAAGTGGGCCGCGTAGCTTTGTTCGAGATCAGCGCCATGCTTGACAAAGGTATCGCCAAGGTGTCGTTCACATATAGCAAGTTCTGCAAAGATCAGATTCGCATCGCGCAATGGGCCCATAACTATGAGCACCTGCTTCTCGAGGCGATTGGCAGGCTGAGGTATCACCCTCATGAGCTAACGCTTGCCGATGTTCCGCATCTTGATGTCACATATGAAGGTTTGACGAGATTCAACAAGCAGCGGGTAGCGGGTCTGAAACTGGCAAGCGTGCAAGACGTCGAAACGATCTACCCGGTGACTGCCGTACACCAGGCCATCTTGATCAGTCAAGCTCAGCGACCAGATACGTGCTATTTGCATGCCATCTACGAGTTTGCGTCACCACATGGCGACTCTATCGATATTGCCAGGCTATGCAACGCGTGGCAGCATGTATGCATCCGGCACCCAGCCCTAAGAACCGTCTTTACCGAGAGCGTCAGCGAGACGGGATTGTGGGATATGGTGATCCTCCGTCGGGCATCCCCGGATATGCTCTTCATAGATACAGCCCCTGCAGAGGATCCAGTGTACGAGCTCGACAACCTCCCAGATCTTCGACCGACGGACAATAAGCCGCTCCACCGCTTGACGGTGTGCAGAGCTCCGACCAGGACGTTCATAAAGCTGGATATTAGCACCGCGCTTTGCGATGTAAGTTTGTTCCCACTTTCCTGTTGTGCGCCTCCAGTGCTTACGAATTGCAGTCCGTCAGCATTCATCTCATTTTGCACGATCTTCGACGAGCCTACGTCACCGAAAAGGCCATTCCCGAACCTGCTCACTTTGGGTACCCTCACTACATGCAATTTCTGAGCGGAATACGTCGTGGATCCAGCGTTGGCTTTTGGCGTGAGAGGCTTTCCGACGTTGCGCCATGCATGTTCCCTCGACTTGCTGTGTCGCCTGATGAGCAGCGCTTCGTCAACTCGTTTTTCGACTTGGAGATCACGTCCTACGAACTGTCCGGGTTCACCAGATCCCACGCAACCACTGTCGATGCGATTATCCGTTTGGCGTGGAGTCTTGTGCTGCGATGCTTCACCGGGTCAAATGCTGTGTGCTTCGGCTACCAAACAAGCGGCCGCGACACCTCCGTTCCCGAGCTACAAGATGCCGTGGGCTCGTTCGCCAACATTGTGGCCTGCAATTACGAACTGACGTCGTACACACCCCTTAAGATGGCGCTGGAGGCCACTGAAGATCAACTTACAACTAGTTTGCCGCACCAACACTTCACCATGGCCGAGTTGGAACATGCTATGGGCATGAAAGGTGGCGAGCATCTCTTCAACTCGTGCCTAACATTCACCGAAGAGCCCGCAGGACTAAATAGCAAATTCACGACGAGGACAAGCTTTGAACTCAAGCCCCTCTCGCTCAAGCAAACGTCCGATGTGGACGTACTCGTCAATACGCGGTTTGCTGGGGGAAAGTTGGTGGTCGACATCGGACAACGGGTCATGTCCGAAGAGCAGGCCCTCAACGTGGCCAATACCTTTGGAAAAGCGATCCGCACCATTCTTTCCGCGCCACACAGTTCCATTGGAACAGTCGACCTATTCAGCGACCGTGACTATGCCCAGCTGTTGGCCTGGGGCGCTGACTCGCCATCTGGCCATAGCACACGAGCTGAGACCCTTGTTCACGACCTTGTAAGCAAGCAGGCCAGCGCTCAGCCAAACTCTCAAGCCGTCTGCGCATGGGATGGAACTTATACGTACCGGCAACTGGATGAAGAGGCGACAATCCTAGCCCATCATCTAGTCGATGTGGGCGTTGGACCACACTCGGTTGTGCCTGTAGTCATGGAGAAGAGTCGCCTTGCCATTGTGGCAATCCTCGCTGTTCTCAAGTAAGTCCTGCCCACCGCCGTCCTCATCGCTTGCTAACCTGTGCCCCTCCAGAGCTGGTGGCGCGTTTGTCCCTATCGATGCCTTGGAACTAGGCTTGATCCAACCTATCTTTGAGCGGCTTAACTTTTCCAGGGTCGCGGTCGCTTCGGAGCGCGCTGCTCTGGTTCTTGGAAACCTCTTCGACGATGTTGTTACCCTGAACGATGGCCTGATGCACAGTCTTCCCCGAGATCGAAGATCGCTCACCTCGATGGCTACACCTTCCGATCCAGCCTGTATACTCTTCTCTCGCGTATCTTCGGGCGAGGCTCGAGGTGTTTCCTTCAGCCACACTGCACTGTCCACAGCACTTCTGGGTCAAGGCCCCGCCGCGAAGATTGGACCCTTGAGTCGCGTCATGCAACTCTCTTCTTTCAATGTTGACATCTGCGTTTCGGAGATCCTCACCACACTCGCTTATGGAGGATGTGTGTGTGTGCCGTCTGCGAACGAGCGGCTCAAGGATCTTGCAGGCGCTGTCAACCGTATGCAGGTCAACTGGACTTATATGACGCCACACCTCTCCCGTAAAGTCGATCCGACAAAGGTGCCGACTTTGAAGGCGGTGTGCTTTAGAACTCGGAGCCTGGACGAAGACACATACAGTGCATGGCACGGTAAAGCCAACATCATCTTGGCCTATGGGCCACACGATATCTGTCCTCTGGGTATCTCCTTCCTCGAGGTCGTTGGGGTAAATCAACTTAAAAGTGTCGGGCGCCCGTTTTGCGGTAGCTTCATGGTCGTTAATCCCGACGACCGCAAGAATCTGGTCCCCGTTGGTGCCGTCGGAGAGCTGGTAGTGGAGGGGCCAACCTTGGGTTGCCATTACCCTAACAGGGAGTCTACCTTGGGGCCAATGTCGCCACTTGGACCGTCTGCGGGCAACACGTCACGGTACTTTAAAACTGGACACAGAGTTAGGTATACTGAGGGTGGGTTGATGGAGTTCATCTCTCACAAACACGAGGACGTTGGCATCAAGGGAAGGCCAGTAGATACGGCGCAGATAGAGCAGTATCTTCGACGGTGCCTTGGACAGGGAGTTGATGTCCTGGTAGACAAATTGCCCTTCCGAGGCACGGATGATGCACCGATATTGGCCGCCTTCATCGAGTTCGGGGATAGTATCCTCGACGGCGAAGACGACCTGACCTCATTGGGCGCGACAGCTAAGGAGCAACTGCTCATTGCTAGGCAGCTTGTCGAGATTGGATTGCGAAGCAATGCCGCTCCGCCCGGAATCCCGTCAATCTTCATCCCGGTAAAGCATCTTCCGATTACCCCTTCACTCAAGGTCAACAGACGTCGCCTCCAGAAGATGATCAGTGGGTTGTCCAAAGAGAAGCTCATCGCACTGTGCAGTGCCTCGACAGCCAACGACGCGAAGCTCAGGTCTTTCAAGCCTCTTCCGCTGACAGACAGTGAAGAGCGAATGAGGGTGATCTGGGCAAAGGTCCTAGGGGTAGAGGAAGCTCGTATCCGTGCTTTTGACGGCTTCTTTGGTGTTGGGGGTGACCACGTGCTTGCTGCTCAGTTGGTTACCGCCTGTCGGCATGAAGGCATATCGATCTCAATCGCCGATGTCCTCCAAAATGTCACACTCACCAAGCTGTGCAGAACAATGTCGCCCGTTGAGCCGCTGCAGTCCGACAGCCCAGTTTCCCTGCCCGTGTTAACCCCTTCCTCCGCTGCATCTGACCCGAATGCAGTCAAGCAAGTCCTCTTGGAGAAAGTCATTGCACCAAAGGTAGGTGTCGATGCCCACGGCATCAAAGACGCCGCCGAAGCAACCTCGACGCAGATTCGACATATGGAAACCGGAATGCTACGCGGCCGTGCAAACATCAACTATTTTACGTTCATGTTTACTGGCCCTGTCGATGCTAAGAAGCTGGAAGATGCGTGCTTGACGCTTGTCACCATTCATCCCATCCTTCGTACCGCCCTTGTTCCGCACAACCGAAAGGTGTACCAAGCTGTGATCAAGTCAGCTAATGTCGAGTTCAAGAGGCACACCTGCCCCACTTGGAGGTTGAACACCGTCATGGAGAAGTCGATCCGGAAAGATCAAGCCTCACCGGTAGCCTTTTGCTCTCCCGTGACCAAGTTCATTTTCATCGATGGAGGAAAGCAGTCGATACTCATTCTTCGACTCTCCAAAGCCCAATACGACGACCTCTCGATGGCGCTTTTCGTCAAGGACCTCAAGAAACTATATGATGGGACGCAGAACCCACCTCGTCGTCCGACCTACTGTGAATTTGTCCGGTCCGTTCAGCTGGCCAACTCGCAAGGGGCCGAGGAGTACTGGAAGAAACTGCTTGAAGGCAGCACAGTCACCCAGATAGTCGAGCATTCTTTGCCATACCGGGTGTCGGCGAACACCAAGACGCTACGCCATGTGATGCCTCTCGGTTCATTATCCAGCCTCGGGATCTCTTACGAGACTATCCTGAAAAGCGCATGGGCAATGGTTCTTGCTAGTCTCTCAGCCTCTTCCGACGTAGTCTTCGGCGAGCTTGTTGACGGCCGCCACGTCACACTATCGGGCAACCAGTGTGTAATGGGGGTCATGGGGCCAACAGTCAATCAGATCCCCGTCCGGGTACAGTTCCCAGATACGCCGCTTACACCGTTGGGCCTGCTCCAGTACGTCCAGACGCAGCGGATATCCAGCATACCCTTCGAGAACCTGGGGACACTGAATATCGTGGAGAAGTGCACCCCATGGCCGTACTGGACTCGCTTTAGCACTCTGATCCAGCACCAATACGAGGATACGGCCATTGTCCCCGCGGAACCCAAGTCCTTCCATCTCGGTACTGCCTCGTGCAAGTTTACCGTTGTCGAATCCAGGGCTCAGGATGTTCCTGATCTGTTCATTAGATCAATTGCACGCGGAAACAATCGGGTCGAGTTGTCGGTCACGTTCTGTGTCGATCGTGTCCCTGAGACGTTTGCCGACGACGCGCTGCGAATGGTCTGCGCCACCATCAACCTTCTCACCAGCGTTAACATCATGCAGCCACTGATCCCATCCGGCTACCAATACAAGAACATGGAGAAGAGGATACCACTTCCGCTTAGAGACTTGTTGGACGCATGCACGGCGCACACCAATGCCGGTCGGTCAGATGCTGTCAAGGCGCTGATAAAGGATCAAGAACGTGGTATTCAGACCGTCATCTCCAAAGCGTGGACATCGGTCATCAACCCTCGGGCTCTGGGTGTCCCTGAAGCGCAGGTGCACATTGCTGCCTTCTTTGATCTATGGGGAAGTCTCATCCCAGCAGCCCAACTGACAACACAATTGAACCGCGAACTGCCCAAGGCCAACATTTCTGGAGTCGATGCCAGCGTCGCAGTCACGATGGAGGAGATCGTGGAGAACCCCACCATGGTCAAGCAGTTCGAGCTAATAGCAGTCAAAATGAAGAACAAATCTAACGGCGCCAGCTCCTCATCATCATCACCTTTGCCTTGTAAGAGCAAGGACAAGGAGAAGGGCAAGGACCCTGCCGTCGACAACAAGCCAACATCGAATGACAGCACCCGGCTTGCTCCGATCCAAACCGTCGTCAGTAGAAAACCTAGCATCAACCTCGCGGTTGCCAGTGTCAAGGGAACCTTCCGCCGCTTTGCCTCTACCGTTGGCCGTTCGGGCTCGGAATCGTCGGCCAAAACCTCGTCATCAGCTTCCGGCCAATCTACCACCATGGCCATCGGCATCGCTTCCGCCATGGTCGCTGAGCTTGTCTCTCCCTTTTCTCCAAACGTCGTCAGTGCAAACATCAATGCCCGCCTCGACGTTCCTGGTCGCCAGCAACAACAACAACAGCAGCAGTCTTCTCAAATGGCACATCCCAGACAACCAGCCTTCGACATGACCCTCAACAGCCCCGTCGACCCCATAGAAAAAGACGCCACCGAAGAGCTAACCGACTCCGACCCCTCCTGGCGCTTACCCCTACTCCCCGGCGCAGCTGTGGAACTTCCCCCTTCAGGGATTGCTTCCAGAAGAGGGACGGAACACACGATCGGCTCCTCCACATCGACAACTACTAGCATGACGGAGGACGGGAGCGGCAGTGCGCGGAGTAGTCGGTACAGCGGCGAAGAGGGAAGGGGGTATGGGGATCAGGTTACCCCTGTCTTGCCGGTGCAGCTCAGGATGAGTGGTACAAATGGGAACGGGAACGGGAAGGTCCCGGCGGTGATCGATATCGCGGCTGCGAACGGATCCTGGAGGAGGGGGGGGACAACAAGTGAGGCGAATGATCTGGTTAGTCCGTTAAGTCCGTTAAGTCCGGGGAAGTATGGGGGACGGCTTTTTGGTGGTGCTGCTGGAAGTATGGCGGGTGATGGGAAGGGGAGTGCAAGCGGAAGTGCAAGCGTCAGTGGACTGACGGTGAGGGTGTCGCCTGTTACTACGCCGAGTAGCGCTGGGGGGATGGCGGAGGCGTTGGCACAGGGACAGGGACAGGGACATAGACGGAGTGCGAGTGGGGGTGTATTGATGAAGAAGATGGGTATGTCGAGTGTTGTTGAGTGAACGGATGCGGTGCGGTGCGGTGCGCTTGGGGGGTCTAGAGGGCTCAGAGCGGTGTTTTATTTGCTTGTAGCGTGGTGTTTGGTGTTTGGTGTCAGGAAGAACTTTTACAACGGAATGACTGATTTGTTGCTGCTACTACTACTATAATGTGATGATACGATCTTCGTATAAATCAAGACAAGATGGACGAATTGATTTATCGTTGTGATGTATGTAGAAACATTCCACGAGGCGACGTACATGTATATTCGGACACTCTTTATAACCAACCTATGCATTTCGAATTCTCAACTACCAAACAAGGCAAGATGGCCGAGCGGTCTAAGGCGCCACGTTAAGGTTAACCCTTAATCCTCATCCCGAGAAATCCGTGGTCCGAAAGGGCGTGGGTTCGAATCCCACTCTTGTCATATTACATCAAGTATCAACCGAGCTCGGGTTGGTGTGAAACCTCTTCTTTTTTTCTTCTTTTTTTTTGATTTTTCTTCGCTCCACTTCGGACCCTGGCTCGCCTTGGTGGGACCCGCTATGCGGTCCGGAATGTGGGTACGCACGTGGTATGGTATCCATTTACCTCCGTTGTGGGGCGGGGCTTTCGGGGGAGGTGGGGCCGGATCCGGGACTTGAATGGTTTCGGTGAACTTGAGGCTTCTTCGTTCCTTGTCTCTCTCCCTGTTGGTCCTCCTCTCAAGGTCCAAAGAGGAAATAAACGGTACTTTTCCTCCGCATGGAGGCTACTCCGATAAGCGGACCAATAATCACAAATGGACGGCAAGTGCAACAGCTCGCAGAATGGGAAAGTACCTACTAGCAACGGACGGATGTTGGACTGGGGACTCGGTGTCAGGCATAAGCACCTTCCCTAGGTTCTCCCCAGCTGCACCCCAAACTCTCGCTTGCCGGCTAAAGTCGCCGAGTCCATGAGCACGGGACGACAGCGTGCTTTGGGTGAATTCATTTGAACTCTGAAGGGTAGTACCAGATGACGAGATTCTTGGATCACATGTCCGGATTTTGACATGCATTGGGCCATTGGCGAGTGTTGAAAAGGTTGAAGGGGACGACGAGAACATGGAACTGAAAGTTGAAGTTTTGATGATGACATGACCCTCTCTGTTCCACGGAGATGCAGGGCGACAGTGGTTATGTCTTGGAGAAGATACATAAGCCATCGTTGGCTCTTCCACCGAGAGATCTTGGGGCTCGTGTGGTTTGTTCCATCAATACCTGCTAACATCAGCTCCAAGTTTCCCACTAGCACCAGACCTTACCAAACACTGCCCGGTGCATCATCATCATCATCATCGCGAACCATCGGCATCCAGCACCAAACACCTCTACGCAATAACAACAATAATGTCCCACCAAAAACCAACCTCCCGCCTCCTTACAACCCTGCTAGTCTCCCTCACCCTCCTCCTCTCCCCCTCCCTCGCCCTCGCCCTACCCGCGCCCGTACCAGCCGAACCCAGCTCCCCAGACGTCACAAAACTCTTCAACGGACTCGGCCACATCATCGTGCTCAACAGCACCTCCTACAGCGACGCCTCTCTATCCTCCGATAGCATCGGCTGTCTTTCCGACGCCGGCTACGTAGTAACTGCTTCTTCTTCCAGTGACTGCGCCACCTTTTCCACCAGCATCACTTCGTACCCGAAAACTATTTCTAGTAAAATCGGGGGGTGCAGCTTTGGAAACCAGGCGATGCCGACGAACGAGGATAGCAGGTATGGGGCGAGACAGCATGCTTGGAGCTGTAATGAGGATCCGGCGATGGTGCCGGAGGGGGAGAGGTATTATACTATTGTGAGTCTCTCTTGTCTATCCTCTCTTTCACGCAAGAAGAAAGATGGGGATGCTAACAGGGTGGGTGATGGATGTGAAAACAACAGAACGGCTTCAAATACCCCTTCATCTGCAACGGCAATCTCAACTGCTACTACGACATCCCGCGGGCGCCGTCGTCCAAGGAAGAAGACAGCAAGGGGGATAAGGTGGTCGTCTGGCAGTATGCGTGGGGCAGCGAGCAGATGGGGATAACGCCGGGGCATTTGCAGGTGTTGTGGATGTGGGTCCCGGCTGGTAAGCAGGGTGAGGATGGGAGTGCTGTGAAGCCGTTTTAGGTTTTCGTAATAAGGTGTAGGGCATGACAAAGAGCTTAAAAAGTTTGATGTAAAGCTTGGTCCGTCCAAGTCTCGACCAAGGGGTTAAACAGCTTGTAGGTTTGCCGTCGTCATGTTTGACTCGTTCAGCCATGACACAAGAGAGAATTTGGAAGTGGCAAGTGGAAGTGGCAAGTGGCAATCAGTGAGCGGGCTTGGAGTAAAAAGGTACTTAGTACGGTAGAAATAATCGTTATCATTATTTGTTTGCGGTTGTCATTGCAAACCGTTATGTGAGTGTCTACCTAGCGTACTTATTACCAGAATAAGTGTTGTTGGTTTCCACTCCTTGGTGGTTCCCACCTGCCCACAATCCTGTGTGGCGATGCGACAGACGGCCAGATGAGTCTCGAACTCTATAGCCAAGGATCCTGCACACCTGTTTTATCCAAATTCTATCCCTTCAGGCCCTCCTCCCATTTCCCTCCCGGGGTATCATATTAGCTATTTCCTTCATTCTATCCCACCATACCATACTTCCTGCTGAGGCTCGCGCCTGTTCCTTCTCCTTCTTATTACTTCCTCTGGCTCCTCTTCCCACTCCCCATCCTCTCCAACAGTCCCAAATCCCACCACCCCTCCACCATCATCCCCCAAACCGTCTTTCTCCTCTTGGGCGGGTTTGGGGTCTGCAGCTGTGGCGGCGACTGGCTTGGGCCTAAGCCATCAACGGGAGTCCCCAGCGCCACACTATCCATGCCCGGGCTGCTACCGTTAACGACATGCGCAAACTGCGAAGGCGAGCTAGGATGCACGATAATCGGCGGCGGCACCTCCTTCCTCATGCAGCCCCTGCGCGCCATGAACGAGCCCAGTCCCCTCAGGCTCAGCGGCGACAACGGGGAGCGTGGCGGCGCCGGCGGGGCGGCGCGCTTGTATTCTTGCGGGGTGATGTTATCGGTTGGCGAGTAGACGGAGGGAGAGATGATGGGGAATTCGGTGGTGATGGTGAGCGGCGGGTGGAGGGTGGCTCTTCCGGCTCCTACTTGACCGTGGATGTGGTGACTGTAAGTACCGTGAGTGGCGGAGGGGACGGCCAGGGTGAGGTTGTTGGTGCTGGTGCTTCGGAATGCTGGGTCAGCAACGGGGAGAGGTAACGGCTCGGGGGCGCGCGACATGATGGGCGAGATACCGTCGATGATGGTCCTCTCTTGTGTAGCATCGATGGGCGAGCCGGGGATCGTGGGCATGATGCCTAGCCCGACACGGCCACTGTTGCAGCAGTGTCGGACGGGGGGCGGAGGCGCTAGTCCGCCGCTGGTGCGGAGTTGGCGCTCGGGGCTCGCTCCCCGGCTGAGGTTAGAGGAGGAGGAGGCGTCGGAATCGATGCTGGACCTCGAGCCGGATAGGCTACGACGGTTTTGTGGCAGGCCGGTTCTTGCGCGGATGGTTGGGACCGGAACGTCTTGAGGGTCACTGTTGTCGTATTGTTGGTTGTCGCTGCGGCGAGCGCCTCGGGTGATGCGCATGGGCGCCAACGGGGGAGGAGGGAACTGTGGTGGAGCAGTGGTGGTGTTGTGGCCGTAAAGGGACACGTCCGACTCTGACTCCGACTTGTACAAGTAGTAGTTCTTCTCGCGAATCCCCCAGCCGGCGCCCGCGCGCCCCTAACCCTCAATGTCCTTCCTGCTGACGACCCTGGTCTCGCCACTGACGCGACGCCAGAGGCCGACGCAGACGATGCTGCTGAAGGCAAAGAGCACGCAAAGAGCGATGGAAAGACCCCAGATAGCCTTGGTCTCGAAGCAGGTGGGTTGGTCGATGTGTACAAAGGTGAAGTAGAGACCATCATCGGTCGTTTCTTGGGACTTGATCGAGAAGGGAACGGATGTCCAGAAGTTGTTGGCGTCGGGGTCCTTGGGCATGAGAGCGCACTGGAGCTGGGAGAGGGGCTTGCCGAGTAGTGAAGCGACGACAATGAAAGCGATCAGAAGTAGGCCATCGAGAATTCCGCTAAGGAGGTATGGGAGCATGACATCGTAGTAAAGGATGTAAGAGATGACGACGTAGATGACAGCAACAACAGCCTGTTGGATGTTAGTATCTCGTGCTGATGAGGGGGGGAAAGTGTCCAACATACCACTACCAGAGTACCAACAAGCTCTGAAGGAGATGCCAGTGACTTTGTAGAGAACTTATCGATGAAGTTGGCGCTCAAGCCAATCACAGCGATCAGAGCAGCGAACTGCAGTGCCCTCATGACCGAAAATGTCAGGCCCAAAGCGCCCAGGCGGGGACCTTGAAAGCCCATTCTAGCTGCATGAGGGTTGAAGTCTGTGATGATTTCCAGTGATGGTCGCTTCTTGTGTGCTGTTCGGAGAGGAAAATGGGGTTTAATCGGGATTGGTGCCGTCGGAGGAGGCGGGAACTTTGTGTTGACTGTAGGCAACATTGTAGACTTTGTAGACGTGATACTGATGTTGGAAAAGGAACCGTTTCTCGTCAAGGATAGGAAATGCTCGCCAGCAGATCAACTGTTGACGAGGAGAGGATGAAACACTGAGACTCGTTGCTGGCGTTGTTGCTTGGAGATGTTCGTCGTCACAAGGAAAATGCTAGAATGCCGAGATGAAAAGCCCAAGACCCAAAAGGAAATAAGAGACAGAAAGGAAACCCAAAGGAAACAGAGAAAAGGAAAAGAGACACAAGGAAAAGATGTGACTTGAGAGAGTTTTGAAGTGTTGTGGTATGGAACCAACAAGCAACAAAGATGAGGTTGAAGAAGGCCGTCCATCTTATGTATTCGAGGTACACAAACACCGACACGGCATGAAAGTTCTAGATATGGCGATTATTCCAACCTCATCCCGTTCCCGATCGGCCATGCTCATCATCGTATTCGACAATCCACGATCCCGGCTCTCAAAACAAGCGCGCCTAGGCGGATCGACAAAATGATAGGTCGCGCCATGGGTGAGTCGGAGAATTGAAGAGTCGGAAGAGTGGGATTGTGGAAAATCTTCCAGCCTCTTTTGTTTTGTCGTTGCACGCGGTTGCTATTTTGATTACGACGACGACGAGGTTCCTGGACGACGGGAGCTAGCGATGGTGGACCGTCAACTTCAGTAGGCGCTCGTGCAACCAATGAGAGGGCCAGCCACAGGGGGTAGGGCTGGAGTCAGTGGACTTGGACATGGGTTAGGCCGGGGTTAAGGGTTCCACGAAATATCCACAGCGGACACTAACAGCTGCTAACCGTCCAGCGCCTCAGCCAGCCAATCGATCTTGCACAAATCTCTCTTTCCGCGACGTCTTCTCTTCTTTCAGTGTTCAACCACCAAACATGCGACAACGTCGAGAAACATGCCACGGCATCCACCGCCTTCTGCAATTTCCCATCCATTGGCTCTCGAAGGAGCAGAGACGCGACCACAGATTGAACAAGCGGAATGAAACGGATCACGACCGCTATGCGCCGCCATGGTTCCCGGTGTTTCAATGCTGTTTTCCCCTTGTGGTCGACTAGTCACCGACCACTTGATGCGACGCCATTTCGACATGCACGGACCATGCGACCTGGACCTGGGCCACCCACCAGTCCATCACTCCGATTTGGCGCTGCAATGGAACTTGACCATCCGCAAGGAAGAGGAGCATAAGCATGAGAGAAAAAGGTCGAGTCTCAATTTCATATGTACAAGATCGTTCATCCCCTTGTCGGCTCAGCTGTATCACCCTCTGCGTCCGACTCTTCAATCTCACAATCTTTGCTCAGACCGCCTGGGAAAACAACAAGTGTTGCGTGTCCAAAGGTCGATGAAGGGAAGTAAAAAAGGAGAAGAGTTCCGCATTACCAGTACCAACACCAACACCAACACCAACACCAACGACCATATATACACCCATTTGGCCACATTCATCCATCTATCCAACCCGAGAAAACAGCAAGGAAAGCAATCGACTATGTACCGGTTCAAAGAAAAGTATATCTCGCACCCAAACAAGGAAAACCACTGTACAATCCTCCACAGCAACCACGTAGGGCGCTCTCAATCTCTCACTCTCTCCGATATGTACAAACACCACGTCACTTATCAATCACCCACCACGTTGCTCTACCAGTCCAGTTTCACCTCTCTCGCCTTGACCCCGCTAATAACCCTCAGACCAGAATCGTTCTTGGGGTTAGGATCATTATTAGGGAAGTACCCCCTCCAAGCGTTGCAGTTGTCGTTGAAGGCTCTCTTGTCCGCATTGCTGATGCCGTTCTTGAGGTCCTGCGCCCGCTCCAGGAACTGGTTCGACAGACCGCCCGACACGTGCCAGGCAATGTGGCAGTGCATCAGCCACGCACCCGGGTTATCCGTGCGGAAAGCGATGAGCAGCCAGCCCTTGGCCGGGAGCATGGCGACGTCGCGCCGCGTCGGGTTGGTGCCATTCAAGTGAGGGATGTCCACGACCGGGTCGAACACGTAGCGGGTCTGGCTGCTGACGTTCGCGTCGGGCGACCGGCCGAGGATGAGGAAGTCGTGCCCGTGCAGGTGGATGGGGTGCGGCAGGCTGATGGTACCATCGGGGTCGTTCTCGATCAGCCAGTACTTCCACTGGTTGACACCGTCGATCTTGACGATGTTTTCGGACTGCGGGTAGTTGGTGTCGCCCGTCAGAACATACTCCAGCACCGGCTTGTTCCAGTCGACGTTGATGGCCGTTCCGTTGACCCGCCAGACGAAGCCGTCGAGCGTGATGGGGATCTCGTTGCCAGGGTTGAGGGCGATGCTGTTGGTATTGAAGCTGCGTTGAACGACGGGCTTCAGGTCGTTGAGGTCCAGGCACTGGTGGTCGGGCGGGGCAACGCCCTGGATGGTCGGCAGTGCGTTCGGCACGCCCTGGTACCGGAAGATGGCGGCCGGCTTCGGGTTGTGGGAGGTACCGCAAAAGCCGCTGCCACCAAACGTCACGTTGAACCAGTAGTTCCCGTAACCGGCCTGTTTGGGATTCTGGTTGGCATCGATGATGACATCGTAGCGCTGGCCGACGCCGAGCAGCAGGCTGTCGACCTTGCGGGGAATCACGGGAACCAGATCCGCCGAGATGATGGTCATGGAGTGATTCACCAGCGACAGTTGGAAGTGGTTCTCGACCGAGGTGTTGATGAGCCGCAGCCGATGCTTCTTGCCCGGGGTAAGCGACACCGTGGCGTACTGGCCGGCGCCGGTGGTCGGGTGCTTGGCGAAGCCGTTGAAGAGCACATTGTCGCTAGGCGGAGGACCGGCATGCTGTGTGAGCAGCGCGATACGGTCGGCCGTCTCGTAGTAGTAGTCCATGAGCGGGAAAGGACCGAGGTCGATGTCGTAGTTGGCCGAGGCCGGTCCGTTGATGACGATGGAGCCAACAATGCCGTTGCCGTACTGCGCTGAGAAATGCGAGTGGTACCACGAGGTCCCGTACTGGGTGGCCCGGAAGCGGTACACTTTGCTGCCGCCGTTGGGCGGGATGGGGCACTCGGTCACGCCATTGACGCCGTCCTGGATGTTGGAGTTGCGCTGGTGCATGCCGTGCCAGTGGATCGAGGTGCCGTTCGTCTTCAGTCTGTTGATGACGGTGATCTCGAGATAGTCGCCCCAGTCGGCCTGAAGGGTAGGCCCAATGATCTTGCCGTTGACCATCATGACCTTGTCCTTTTTGACACCATCGGGACCAATCCAGTTGTCAGTCTCGGTGAGGTCGAGCGTGTACTAGGTGAGTGTCAGTCCTTTCGTTCTTTGTACCTGTCATCTGGAACTATTACTCACTCGTCTGGTGTTGCCGGTGTTGGGAGTTCCGAGTTCATAGTCGGTGTTGATGTTGTATCCTTGAGACCAACACTGCCGGTTGCTCGGGGAGTTACAACCACCGCCTCCACCACCTCCATAACCTTCGGCCTGGAAGTCCTGTCTCTTATCAACGGGAGTGAGGAGATTCCTCCCCTCATTGCCAGGTGCGGGAGCACCGAGAACGAGTGAAGGGGCAAGAAGGCCCGCAACGATGGCGGCGATGCCAAAGAACTTCATGGTGATGATGAAGATCCCCGCGAGTGGAAGTAATGAAAGAAGTAAACCAGAGCTTGAGTTATATGGGATGGGGGGAAGGGATATATAAATCCAAAAGAAAGGTATGTTCAAATGTCAACTACACCTCCGAGTCTTGACTCTCGAGATGATGGCCTGATATGAATATGAAGAACGAATCGAAAGACACGAAAAGGGAGAGATCATCATCCACTTTATACACGTTGGACAAAACAGATGAGCACCCTCTTGCCCTTGCATGTTGGGGTGTGGTGGAGCTGTCCAGACGTCTTGGTGGTCATCGAATCGCGAAGTGCATGGCGGCTTACACCTCGTGCCTCGTGGAGTACTAGGTCCCCTTCGTATCGGAGAGGCTGAGCTGGCTTGTCTGGGTCTTCTTTTTCCGACCTGGGATATGATATTGGATGGATGGATGGATGGATGGATGGTTCCTGACAGCTTGCTGTGCTTTGCTGTGCTTGTGCTGTGCTCAGGCAACCGCCTGGCGTATACGCCTCTCGGCTACTTCGCCGTTTTCCATCTCACTGACCTGACGGGACTGTGGAATCTTTCGGGATGTTGGGAGCTTAGTTGGGAATGGGTGATTCACCTTCAGCACTGCCGAGGCCACCGTGAGGCCATGAGACCTGCTTGCGATATCGTCCTCCTGTTCCTGGATGGCATCAAGCGGCACGGCTCGGATGCGAGCAGAGGCCATCCATGACGCCATTGTCCTGGTATTGAAGAGACTACTGACTGACTGACACTTGACAGTGGAGGGACGCCGGCAACATACAAACATCAACGGCAGTTATTCCCTTCTTGAACTGGGTTGAACTGCTGACATATCGTCGAAACTTCGACTTGAAGATATCCCGTTCTCTCACCGTCATGGTGGAGGGAAGCGTGAGAAAATTGGTGTGCAAGAACGACGCTGTAGACTGACACTTGCAGAGGATTATTGGATAACATCGCCATTATGGACGGGAAAAATAATGATGATATTGACGGGCGTGTAGGTGGAGGAAACACAGAAAGGTGAAGAGAAGCGAGAAATGTCGTCCGTACATCGATCGAGCCTGAAGCTATGTCATGTCATGTCGTGTCGTGTCGTGTCGTGAGATTCAACGACAAGGATTTCGGGAGAAAAGGCACCCACCTCACGAACGGTGTTACCGAACAGACAGACAGACAGCCCCACCACCAACGAGCTGTAAAACCCCGGCCATAAATCCCAAAGGGGATATGTTGCTGCATTGAACAGGTACGTAGGTACTAACGATAGGTCTGGTTCCGTGTGTGAAAACACAGTTCCCAGCGCTGGGCAATCAAGCCAGAGGACCATGCATCAAACAAATCTCCACGCAGCAAGCGGCTCAGTTCACGGTGGTGGGTGAAGAGGTTCGGCTTGCTTCGCGCGCTCGCGCTCGCGCATGAAGGGTGAGGTGGGCTGGATGGGCTGAGACCTCGTGGCTGGACGTCAGGGCCTCGAATTAGGCAGTCGAAGAATAGGTACGGTACAGGTAAGTAAGATGTGTGTAGGGCGTGGCGCCATAGCCGACTTCTTATTTTCAATAATCGTGTGTACAAGTAATGTAAGAGCGGACGGCAGCGCGGCGCCGCGGAACGGGAATGGGTCCAGTCAGAAGTGAGTGTGTATGTAGGTGAGAGCGAGGAGGAGAAGTATTGACTGCCTGGCTGACTGACTGACTGACTGACTGACTGACTGACTGTGGGTAACAGATTGACTGCTGTTGGCAGCCCTCGGTGATAGGTGCTATCGCCTTAAGCCGAAGGGAAGCAAAAAGATCGGGAAGTATCTGATCATCATCAAGAAGTGTGTGTGTGTGTAAGAGAAGAACCAGACAGATCACGCTGCACGAGAAATATTGGCTTGGCTTAGCCTGGTCGGTATGTTCTGATGTTCTCGGGAGATGACTCTTTCACTTGGGCAGGCAGCACGTCGACTGTTGTTGGTGTTGGTGTTGGTGTTAGCAAGGAAAAGGAAAGGTGAAGCCTCCAGTCCAGGGTTTGTTGTTACCAATTCCGAGAAAGAGACCCACCGCTAACGATGACGATGAGGGACCCAGGAATTCGGTGTACATGTAAGCATGGCGTTGCATACATTGTATTGTTGGGTTGTCTGTCTGTCTGCTGCCATCTGGCTTAGTGACAGAATGACAGTATCCGCAGAGATGGACCAGGTATGTTGATGTCTCGACTCGTACACTTGCCGAATGGCGTAGGCTAAGCGCTTTGCGCGCGCCTTGGGGTTACCGATAATTATGGTTACTGAAAAGAGGGCACTGAAAGCGGCGTGAAAGGTTCGAGGTAAAAAACGGGAGGCGGGCTTTCATTTCTCTGTGCCCCTCCGTCCTTGGCAGGGGAAAAGAAGATGATGAATGTTTTTTCCATTGACGATGTAAGTGGAAAGCTGCTGTCAATCTGTTGCACAAACCCTTTGCTCAAAGAAAAAAATAAGCAGCATAACGCTGCGCCATACAGTCTCAAACAGTTCCCTTAACACACCAGCAATTTCTTTCCATGACGCCATGACGGAAGGACGGGAGAATCGGATTGGCAGGTTGGCGCGCATTGGCATTTGGCATTTGGCAGCTGACAGTTTTTTTTTTTTTTTTCAAGGATTTTTGGCTTCGAAAAAGCCAAGCTCGGAAATTATAATCCTTCTTTGTCAGACACGACTGATTTCTTCTCGGGAATCCTTTTCGTTACTTGATTTGTACCTGTTATTCGTTAGAAGCAGGGGAGGGGGGGTGACACCGTGACAGGGGGGGAGCTCAAGCTGACAGCACCAGGCAGTACAGCAGCGAAAACCGGTTGGTTCCGAACCCAGGACTCCAGTCGCATTGCTGACTGTTTCTTTTCTTTGCTGGGTCTCTGCCTACTGTGTAGAGGTAGGTATCCTATCATCGGCTTGGCGGTAGCACAGTACCTTGTGTACTGCCCCAGTTGACCATCGGTCGGATATATCTCGCCGTAAGACAAAAAAGCACAGTAAGGCGGAGGCGGGGAGATGGGATGGATTCCATGTTTGGACGGATTTACTGCGGAGGCTCAGACCAGACCAGATCAGGCAAGGCAAGATTGAATGGCATGAATGGCTAATAAGACTGAGCGAGACAATGCCTTTGTTAGGTGAGTCTTTCTCTGTGCTGACATTCCACGTGCTGTTGGTCGTTTTACAGAACATTTTGACAGCCCGTGTTCTCCGCTGACTTCCATGTTAGGTCGGATTAAACGATCAGAATGATCTTCGTTCGGGGTCCCCTAAGGTAGAACTTGGTTGACGAAAAGGATAGCTGGATAAGTAAGTTCGATGATTGCCGCCCAAAATGTATCTCGAATTCTCGATATACTGTGGTACTGACCGTATTGGTAACCAGCCAGGCCCTTCCATTTAACATGCAGTGCACTATCTGCAAGGACGGGAAGACAAATGGCGGGTGCAGCTACTATTGAACCCTTGCTTGTTCTGCTTGTCTTGGCCCAGATCCCTTTGGGCCGAGTGAGGCGCTGATAGTGCTAAAGTGCACTGCAAGTCTTCTTCCAATCGATGGAAGCTCCGTCAAACGAGACCTTCGCGATCTGATCAACCACACAGACTGGCCAGTGGCACACTGGCAGTAGAGGTAGGCCAGTTGGGATTCTGCCCTACCGGTATTGAATTCAGGCATGTCCCTTTCTCTCTTCCGTCCTTTATTGCTTTTAATATGGATTCTCCCGCTCATGCTTGACACTCGAATTCTCGCTAACGCGCTGCTGGGATAGTGAAGTATTGGTTCGGCTGTGGCTGGAAGAGACTTGGCGTGGAGGTCACAGTGCTGGACTTCATCTTCTTCACCCCTTCGGGGATATGCAATTGCTGCAATGGAACCGGGCCCAAAAGCGGAGGACTTTTGATAGAGATTGGTTTCTTTTGTCTACCTGGGATCTATCAAGCCAAGCGCAGTGCCGATTTGCATCTGCTGCGTGCACGGTTCTCATCACAGCGAGATGTGCCTTCCTCAGAACCTCACGTCCATCAAGCTGACAACATCAGAAAACATTTGGATATCTCAACTGATATCAATGCATCCAGCACCTCCCCGGGAATTAGCTTGGGCTTCAAGCTTCCCAACCCTTGGCCTGACACCGCAGCATGTATCCCATCCAACATCTCGACCACGGCGATCTTTCCTTCAACTGGACTGACCAAAAGCCCTACGAGCTTCGAAGCGCCGAGTCCTCGACAAGAAAAGCCAAGATGAGTTAACCTTTTCGTGCCCTTGCCTGCCGTACCCGCCACATGGGTTTCCCCGAAGAGGAACCTGATCGACGACCTCGAGCTGTTCGGGTGCCCAGCTCACCCAGTTCTGGACGGAGACCGGAGTGCAGTCCGCAAGGGCGCGGGACTGGAGTCTGTGGACTGGAGAGAGTCCAATCCTATCCAGCAGCCAAGAGATATCTGCCAACCGTGCAGCAACATACTATGCATATACTGCACTGCAGGAAGTGCAGTTTTAGACAGGAGCTGTGAGCTGCGGGCAAGAAAGCTGTTGGATCGCTTCTCCAAGGTCTGCAGATACGATTTTCTTGCATACAAGACCGGTCATCGTTGTGTTACTCTCTGCCTCGTCGAGGCCACATCAGGGGCGTGTTTGGTTTGATCGATGTAGTTAGAGTGGGGCTATACAAATTAACCCTGTAAAGCCAACCGCTGGTATAATCCGAGCTTCGTCCGTTGATTTTGGCTGCACCTCGAGCTTGGCAGGTATCGAGCTACTGCAACCCCCTTGTACATGGCTTGCGCCCGCATATTGGTGCATCCTCCTTCCTAATGAAGCTATCAACACTCCAATTGATAAGGATTAGAAACTACCTTATAATTGTAGGGTAGAAACGGACCCCTGTCAGTGTAGAAAGAAAGAAGAAAAAAACGAATGGTACAAAATCCCTGTCGAAAAGTGCAGATTTTAGCGTTGTACCAAGTCCAATCGCACTCTCAAACTACATCGCTGGAACCAAACACGCCCCAGCTCAAGCATAGCTGATCTAGATATCATGTGGCGTGCAGAGCATTTCCGAACTCAGCCCGTGGGTTGACAACCGTCAGACGGAAAGTGGAAGAGGCTCTTAACGGGGCGGGCTACGCCCAACATCGCTGCATCAGTGGGGTGTCAGAGTGACCAAGTTGGTGGGTTGAGGGGTCAGGTATGCACCTCTACAGCTCTACTGCAGTGGTGTACATACATACATACACATCCAGCTGTCTGTTCCTCATTTGCTGGGATGCGCGAATGACAGCTAATGATCTTCGTTTGTGGCTCGACTGGGGGTGGTTACCTTCCGGCCGGGGGAACAACGGGTCAGCGCTTTATCGTGAAGCGCATAGCGAACAAAGGTTTTGTTACTTTTCTATCTCTTCTCGTGCCACAGATTGTGTTACCTGTTGTTGCTAATGAGGAAATGAAAGGACACGCCCTTGATGATATAGCAGACTGGAATCGGAATTCAACACCCGATTGACAACCTTTGACGATACCTATCAATATCACCATGAGTTCAGGGTGTTATAGGGCTCTGGGTTACAACGAGGCACTTGTTTTAGTGAGTTACATAGTCTCCAGTCTTGCACAGTAGTGGTTCTGCAGCCTGCAGTGATCTTCTTCCTACTGCAGTTGCATCACAGGCTTCCATTTGACTTCATTGTTCGAAGGTTAAAACAGTCGTCTTCAGCGTAGCTGAACACCCATCAAGCATCCATTCACGATCGCGTCAAGCTTCAAGGGAACTAACCAAGAGGAAACGCCATGTCAAATAAAATCGAGGGTCAGGTAAGGTAGCATTTTACATAAGCTTATTCGTCCTTTCGGTCCCGAGCCGTGTCCAGCTATCTATTTATAACGGGAATCTATTGGACTGGTACATCTTCCCTTGCACATCGAGCTCGTCGAGGAAAAGCCCTGCCTGCCAGTGTCGCCGCCCAATGAACAGGCATATCGTCCTCACTGTTGGTGACACGGCATGTTTACCATCTGCACACTTGTTGACTTGGCGATGCAGCAGCCTTTTGTTTACCTTGGACCTGGGATTGGACTGACTGGATTGCACTGAACAGCTTCAATGGACCGGACCCCGTGTCCGTTCGTATCTCTGACTGCTCTGAGGCTCTGGATTCGACCGTTATTGTGCAGCGGATTACCGATCCAGTGCTCATGTAAGATGCTAGCGTTGTCGATGAAGGGGCTTGGCTGTTCGGTCTCCAAATGTTGGTGAGCTCGGGATAAAGCGGCAACTCGAATACCTTCAAATGTAAGTTTACCCTTTCCAAGTTTCTCACATCCTTCCTTCTTCGATCTTTCGTTTCTCGCTTCCCTTTACCGTTAGGTAAAGCGTCGGGTTCTTTCTCTTCCCGCGTGTCGTCGTCGTATCGCCGCACCATTAACTCTCCGAGTCTCCCGGCGAGCGTCGGTTACGGTGGCCCAGGTTGGTTTTCGTTTCACATCCCCAAAATCAAATGTTTGCCAGCTGCAGTCACTAGAAACGCGCCCTAGCGCGTCAGATCAAACTCGCTTTAGCAATTAATTATTTCTCACATTGCATATAACCTCGTATTCTCGTGAACCCTAGCTCTCGTAAACAATTTCTCTACATTAATACTATATTTACTATTAATAACTATATTGTAAAAATAAGTTTGTAAGTGTATATATTATAGTTACTTGTAATAATAGATCTTTATATACTAACCTACAATAAAGAAACTCCAACCCGCATACTATATTATAGTTACCCTAAAAACTACTAAGGGTAACGCCCTAGCCCCTCCTCGAAATGAATTCCTACTGTTTAAGTATAATAGTACTAGTTTGAGCGAAGGCGATAATTATACCAAGCCCGCTAAAGATTGGGAGGATAACGAAGACGCTAAAGCACGCTTACGCTTCGTTTTAAGGAAGCTATTGGACTATAAAGTCTAAGAGATCCAAAGTATCCTCGTCTATATAATCGGATAGAAGGTTTTAGTATCTTTATAACATATATATTCGCCGTCGTAAATATTTTCCTCGAAAAGGTAAAGAATAATAATATAAACTTTAATAGGAAATTTGACTTTCGAAATAAAAGTTTCCTACTCTTTACCTTTAAAGACCTTACAGGTTTATTATAAATATATAACCTTCTATTTAAACCGATTATATTAAATAAATTCTAATATTATATAATACCTTTTAATAATAGTATACTTAATTAATATTAAGTAATTACTTAATAATGCCCGAAATAGATCCCTAAATCTATTCTAATAAAAACGTAATCTACTTTTCCGTAGTTAAATTATTAAATTACGTAGCCGGAACTGAAAGTAAGGGTTTATTGTTATAAGTAAAAGGCGCTATAATTACGTAAGTATAAAGTGGGGCTTTTAATAAGGTATATTGACGTAGGCATAGTATAGTATTATAGTATAGACGGTTTATACAAATAATATAATGGGATATATAATTACTTTAGCGAGGGGGAGTAGGTTTACATTTGTATGTAGGTTATAGTTAATAGCTATAACCAATTGAAATTAGGGCTAGTGAGTAATGTGAAACGAAAACCGACCTAGGCCACCGTAGTCGGTGGGTAGCAATGGACTAGTGCAATGCGTAGAATATTGCAACTGTAACACTCTCGGCAGACCCCGTAGACAGGGGGTTTTTAGCGAGGAATCGGCACCGTTTCTTCATCAAAGCCTCAGCGTTAGCGGTCTTTCAGGGTCTTATTGTATGCAGGTGACGAAGTTCTATTGCAACCAACACACCGAGAAGTTAAAACTCGATACCACCCGCACCGGACCCGAACGGGAGATGGACAGGAAGCATATTCCGGATTTGCCAAGTTCTGGCGATGTCACCCCGTACCGAGAGGTGCGGTACACCATCATCACATAAGCTGGAGGTAATGGGTTGGCAATTGTTGTTTCCTGATATCTCCTTTCTGTTTTGCTTACCTACAGACATACTGTCAACTAGAAGCATCGTATTTTGCTTTCCTTCGTTCCTTCAGTTATTCCTTCCCTCGGTATGTGGGGCGAATCGGGCGGCAACTTGCTGTCTTGACAGTCTTGGTCAGCTCAAACCCGGGAAGGACCTCTCCCACCTCACGGCCTTCCCTGCTGTCAATGTCATATCTCACTACAGCAGACATGTGGACGAAGACTATGGCGTACTGGGTAGACTACCCCACGCTTTCTTGTCTGATCTCGCACAAGGTTTGGTTGCTGCACTCCAGCTTATAAAGACTGGTCCCGTGTCGTTCCGTTGGGAGAAAATCCTGGTTCTGTTGCTGATGTGAGCCCAGGGTCAGGGCCACCAGGTCTCCTGTTCGGCTTTCGGCCCGGATTATCAGCCCCGGATCGAAATTCTGATGTGTACCTATAAGGCTTGAAGCCTTCAAGTCACGTTCGAACTCTGGTTGAGGCGGCGGTGATATCGTGTTGGCGTTGAAACTATAGGAGCCAGGCAGATGCTATACAGCCAGCCCAGGGCTCCCTCACCAACATACAGCTCGATAAGGGCACATTTCCAGTCGATATTTTGATTGTTGGGTTATCTTCACCTCGCTTTGTGCGGTGCCGCAGGCTACGCCCACGTGGAAGCAAGGACCTGGCTGTACCGCGATTCAATGACGCATACAAAGCCTCAACATCAAATCCATCCAGGTTAGTTCAGTCATCACTGTACCAAAGTCTTAACAGACATGGCCCTGGGTAGTTATCAAATCTTGGGTGCCTCCCTATTGGGCTGTGACCCCCTTGTCGGCCCCCAAAATATCTTGATGGTACGAGCTGTGCCGGAAACATACTTCCCTGGGCTACGTTGCTTTGCACAACCTTCACCTACAAGCACGGTCACGGGTAGAGAATGCCATCCCGTCCCAGATTTCTCCATCTAGGCATCTCGGTGTGTCCGTCCAGGGCCATCAGAGAACTAGGGCGATATAGGACTTACACCACCACGCCAAGACTACATACCAGGAGCCGCAGAATATAATTGCCCAGAGTACGGCCCCGTGAGGGTTCCAATGACCTTCCAACGGCCAGAGTAGGCTGGCTCACCTGGGTGGGTGCCTTCCATGCCGTTCTCTACTACCAACGCCAAACAGAACGTAAGCATGACGCGGTTGAAGCTTTCTTCTAGGAGCCCTTGGGTTATTCAGGGCGGAAGGGTCCGGCGTAGGCGTTGTCACAAGCTCAATATTGCTACCTACCTACACAGCCGCCTCTTTTTCTCCCTGTTCCTGGCAAAGATTCTTCAACCTAAACCGAGTTTGTAAGACAGGGGCTGCGGGGATAGCGGCTTTTGCGGCTGACTTGAATGCTGCTAGTCTTGATGAGAGTTCTCCTTTGTCAGGAGGCTCCAGCCCAGGGGTATAGCATGGAGAACATCACGCAAAATGTGGCAATCTATGACAAACTGACAACACCCCTTCAAAGAACACTTCCAACATCAACACATCATTGAGAGTTCGATCATCACGCTGTTTCTGGTCCTGGGTTACACGATTCATCTTCGTGGCCTGTTGACCATCAGTCAGAAAAAGAGAAGGGTCTGGTACCAACGGAGACAATGAGTCTAGACCCCTCCCTCATGGCTGAACATCGACCATCTCTGTCAAAATGCCGGCATAACCACTCGGTCGCCGAGCTACCTTATCCAAGCTCTTTCGGAAAGAAAACAGCAATATCTTCTGCCTTCAGCTCTCGGAAATAGTTATCATGACACAAATCTCACCTCGATCCGAGCCTCTGGGTACCAGAGAAATGTTGTATAACCACATCAGCATCTCACATGCCATCACCGGTCGGGATGTCATTTCCCCTTCTCCAGTTTCCACCACTCACAGTCCCACCACTCAATCGTAACTCCCGAGCATGTGCTACCTAGTAAGCTTGTCCTTCCCTCTGGGTTTTAGCCCTGGCTCTGGGCTCCGCCGTGGGGAAGCATTGGCCCTTTGTCCAACATATGGACCATATCCGCACCTTGTGACCTGTGACCATCGAAAACAAGAAGGTAACTGCCGTCTGACTGGAGGACGGCCTGTGCCAAAAGCAAGTACACAGTCTTCGCACCTTCCACTCTTCCAGTCATCTCAGTTCTGACGCAGGTACCTTACAGTCCTTACCTCCGAATGGTTACACGACTTTCAAGCCCTTCTTCCATTACTTCCAGCTTTGTGGAGTGCTGTGTGGACTGTGTACACCCACACCCACACGCCCTCTTTCAGTAGGTACCTGACCGATAAACGGACGGCATGTGCCATGAAGGCAGCCACGCAGCAGCGTTCTTCCCGACGCACGCTCGACCGTTTGATGCCGTATGTATGGACTCAGCTCCCACCACGCACCCGAATGGTTGACTCCCCAGTTCTAAATATGCCTACTCGGATTTCCGCATTTCTCTGGGAACATCCCGACTTCCAGGATCCAGACGCTGTCAAGACCACTCATGTGTCATGCCACCGCAAGCCAGGTCAAGCCCACTTCAAGCCACTGCGGCTACCTCGCTCGCTCTTACCATCGACACCTCTGAGGACTCCAGAGACCATTACGACTCAAGCAACTCACTGTTACTGTCACTGAGCGGTGAGCACGCCAGTCAATAAAAGACAATAGTATGGAAGTGGCTTCAACATTGGGAATAACAAACCGAGGGGAAGCTACATCCACCTCCGTCGGCACATGTAGGACACACCTAATCCTCGCCATCGACCTACCTACTGAATCGAGGTCAGTAGAGGTAGTAGCTTATTGTCTTGTGTTTGCTCACCGAGGAGTCTTGGAAGTTGGAATGGAAAGTGCCCATTAAGATGGCCGTGTTGGCTTGCGCAGTACATCTAGTCGTATATGCATCTAAGCCACATTCTGGCTGGCTTAGATGAAATGTCAGATGGTTTAAATGCATGTTCTATCGGATATAAAACTACATGTCCAAACACGGCCCCAATCACCAACACCTTACAAAAGCAGCAAAACTTCCATCACTAGTTCATACACTATTCCTATTCCTGACTCTTTGTTCACCACATACGGTGACTGCGACCGCGGCCGTTCGGTATCTCGGCGATATCACTTACTTCCGTACCCCCGAAAATGAAGGATCGGGTCCGGGTAGACAGACGGTGGTCAGCATTCGGGGCCGTATCCGGACTTAACTATCTTTCTTAGCAGTTAGTTGTTGGTCAGTATAGTTGGCAATTGGAGTAAGATCTTTCGTTCGGTCATTCAGGGTGTGTTCCGTAGCCCTTTTTTGGGCTTTTTCACCGGGGAAAAAGGTACTTCGGGTAAAAAGGTTGCACGGACCAATTTTCACCGGCTTTTTCACCGGGTTGCAGGGTTTTGGGTGAAAATGGTGATCATATTGTTTTGGCGTTGGAGTTGGGTTGGTTATAGCGGCTTCAGCACTATTTCAGCGCGTTCAATGGGTGATGCATTTTGCAAAACACCCTTTTTTCTGTTCACTGGGTGAAAAGGAATGAAGATGGATGCGAGCGATTTGGTTGGCTAAAAGCTTAGAAAGTAGGCCATTTCTTTTCACCGGGTGAACAAGACGTGTAACCCGGGTGAAAAGGTACAAAAGTGTCAAAAAAGTTATGGAACAGGATTTTCACCGGCCATTTTCACCCGGTGAAAACGCTAAAAAAAAACGCTACGGAACACACCCTCAGTCTTCGGTGAGACGGAATCGGCATGCATGAACCCCTTGTAAAAATGTCGTGAAATTCGGAAAGTTCATTCTCTCCGAAAAAGCTTCCTAAAAACAAACAAACCCCCGGTAAAAGTGTGTTCACGTTCACATGCAGTCAATAGGTAGTCCGATTCAAGGGCATTGTTGGCCCCCGGAGCCGTTGGCGCTTACCTGCCTACGATATAGTACTGAGAACTCGCGCAAGTTGCAAACACACACCCCAATACGGCCACATCTCCGCATCCTTTTGGTTCTCCGGACGGGATTCCCGGAACGGTTCGTCATCCGGGTGGCAAGAGTTAGTTAGCAGAAACCATCGCTATTGAATTTTGAATTATTGATGCCACCGCTACAAGTTATACGGGACTGACTGGCCAAGGTAACTTTGAACACAAAAAAAGCTCGTCAGAACGAACTCAAAAACCGCCAGATTCTCAACGTGGCCGGGGACACACCCGATCCCGATACTCGGCCCGGTCCGGCCCGACCCCACCTTCCTCCTAAACGCCCCACTAAACCGGAGGAAATATAGATACCTCACCGCACCGGCACCGGCACCACACCGCTCCGCTCCGCACTGCCACCCCAACTCGCTCACAACCACGAAACAAAGATCTTCCATTGTAGAATTGCAGCACTCGTGGTTAGATTAAAAAAAATGAACTAGGACTAGTATGTATGACCCCAGCCCCAGTTCCAATTTCCAGCCAAGCTCCCTCTACAGTCTACCCCATAATCAATACAAATGCCGTCCCCGTTCGTTGGTTGGTGGATCATTCTCGCAACTTCTAGGTACTTCTAGTTCTCCTACAAAACTCTAGTAGTCAAGTCCAATTCTGAGGGAATTCGCCCTTCACCTTACTGGTTCTGGTTCTGAGTGCCCCTGTTCTTTCCCTGGCGACCACCGCGACCAGTGCCGGTAGCAGCGGGGGCAGCAGCCGCTGCGGTTCCGGCACCGTTTCCGCCCTTGTTCTTGCCACCGTTCTTACCACCAGCACCAGCACCAGCACCAGCACCCTTACCAGCACCACCAGCAACAGCCGTAGCCGTAGCTGCCGCTCCGCCATTACCACCGAGCACCACGGTCGGCGTCAGCACGGGGGCGGACTTGCTCACAAACCCAGCATTGAGAATGGCGCTGACGGCAGCAGCGTTCTGTTGGGCCTCGCTTGACCCGGCCTGGCGGTTGGCTTCCTTGGCTATCGGCAGCGTGGCCACGCTGACCCTGCGCTCGGCCTCGATCGCGTCGATGTTCTTGAAGGTGGCGATGTTATCGGGCGTGTTGAGGGTCGGCTTGACGTCGGTTTGTTGGACGGCGAAGCAGCCGCCGAAGGGACCGGCAACGGCGTTGTTGCGGCAGCGGACGGTGCAGATGTTGCCTGTTGAGGCTGTGTGGGGACAGATGTTGTTAGTATCGGTTTATGGTGGAGGAAAAGAAAAGGAGGGTAACATACCGCCAGTGCACTTAAAGTTCTGCGGCATCGTCACGGTAAAGTTGAAGTCCTGGATCTTGTTCTGCGAGATGCCGTTGGCTCCGGGCACGTTGTTGGTGACGGTCAGGTTCTGGCTGATGAGGCCCGAGTTGGACGTTTCGTCCAGGTCGCAGACATAGGGGCCGGCGCCGTCGGCGTTGACCTGGTGGATTGTCACGGTGATCTTACTGCCTGCCTTGACTTGGGTCACGGAGCCCTCGGCCAGCGCTGCCTCGGTGTTTTCGGCGATGTCGATGTTGCCTGTAAGCTGCGTGCGGCCGCAGTTGTTGACCAGGTTCGCCTTGATCTCGGCATCGCGCATGATGACCGAGTCGAGCTGGCAGGGGTTGATGGTGGTGCAGTTGCGGGCGATTTCGGGGTTGACTTTGAGAGAGGTTAGTCGGACTTGAACACACGGAACTTGCATGCAGTAGTGACATACCTCCGAATCCGACAGATGGTGGCGAACCAGACTCTCCCTGAGCGGCCAGAATCACTCCATGGGCCTTGGCAAGAGTAACGAAAGCCGCCAGCGGCAAGGTAGTAGAGAAACGCATGATGAAAGTGGTCGAAAAGAGAGTATCGTAAAGAGAAAGACTTTGGTAAACAAACACTGGATGAAGTAGATAAGATGAGGTGCAGCCTGCTGCGAAGAAAGAAAGTAGAGAAGAGAGAGACGAGTGCTGGAACAAACTGGATAGGGAGTTGCTGTGTGAAAGAATATCGACATTCACGAGAGGGCATCGGAGGCCTCTAAATACTGCATCTTTGAACTCGAAATGAGGAGTTCAGGGGCTCCCAAGTGAAACTGTGTGCACATTCTGATCGCAGACCAAACGCTCGTGTTTCTTGTTCATCCTGCGGCATGTCTTTCCGGTCAATCCTAGATCGACTCGGCTTCTTAGAAGCTTATTCCCAGGCGAGGTGGATCCAAAACGGTTGAGGCTCTGGAGGGCTGCAGGGATCTCGTTGAATATAGCCAGGGTCGATTTGCTGTTATTCGGACGTGAAAACTAGTAAGCCTTGAGGGTGGTCAGTCCTTAGGGTTTCGATAGCGTCGTCTTGTATGGGCCTTATTTTGCCCAAATATATGTGCCTTTGCATCTTATGATACCCGGACTCGTACGAGTCAGGTGACATTGTAGGGGTAGCGACTTGAGACGAGCGGACTCGCAACTTTGCCAGTCTCATGTCGGTGGGTCCAGGTGACAGTCGTTAACGGAAACCGTTGCCATACTCGCGTGTACTAAGAAGGAGAACAAACAAATGTGACTGGATAAAACATGATCGTTTGAGATACCCTTTCCCCCGTTGTTTGGGGTTGGATGCCTGTCGGCTCGTTGAGGAGGTACAGTAATGTCCCCTGTTAATGCAAACTCCCCCTTTTGCAAAGGATTTTGGCTGCTCGCATTCCTTCGAGGCCCAGATTTGCATTAACAGGGGACATCACTGTAGTCGCACAATCTTTCCTGGTGCAACGCCCGTCAACATCGCCACCCAACGATAAACGAAGAGAAAACTTGCCCGCACCCATGTGTTTTCCTCCACGCACCATTATTCTAGGTGCACGCAAGCAAATGTTTACACCACAGCCGGGGAAATCCAATTAAACTTGGGATAATGGTAAAACCAAGTTCGAACATCCCCTCGGTAGCTTTTTCCCGTCATTATACCTTCAAATCGCCGATGTCACCTCCAGGTTGCATTGACAGCGTCGCTTACTCGCTTTTGCAACGTACGCTCAAACGCCGCCATTAAGCCGAGAAAATTATAGCTTTATGAAGCTACTGGATATTGAACAAAGTTCAAAACCCCTGTCAGTGCTAGATTTTGGGTGTAGAAAAAGGGGTGGTGCTGTTTGGAGGACTGGGGCTAGTTGAAAACATGGGTACGTGGAGGAAAGATATGGGTACGGGTAGCTTTTCTTTAAACGAACGCGATGGTCGCCAGTTGATCAGGATATCCTTCGAAAAGATCGAAGAAATCTCAGCCGTCTGCCGCTTGCTCGTTCTATCGATGCCAAATGACAATTCGCATCTGCAACCCCAAGCAACAGCGGTCGGGAAGTGTTAAACCTACCTACTAACAATGAGCGTCTACGTCTCATTGTTAGCCTTGGGGTCTGTGAGATGTCACTTGTGACACCGTTGGCGTTCACACACGACTGGTCTGATTGTCTCCAGAAGTGACCATGTCATTGACTAGACAACAGGCTCATTGTGCGCTGCTTGATCGCGTGAATGACAGCACCAGAAGAAATGGGGCTGTGAATTTGTTGACTCTCAGCTATAAGATGTTCAGCTCAACACTTGAACGACGAGTTAAATGGACAGCAACTTACAGTTTATCCAGATTTAGGGTACGAAGGACTGACCGTATAACGAACACTCACGTCCGTCTCACGTCCCCCTCACCCTCGGTCGGTGTCTCTCAGCCACCCCATCGTATCACTAACCCCTCGTCCTTCTCAAGCTCAGTAAACACAACAAGCATAGCACGATCAAGGCTTGCGCTCGATACCAGTGCACCACATCAGGGTGACAGACGAGGTACCGACCGTCACCATCCAAAAGCGATGGGTTGCCTCTGCGCCATCCTCCGCTTCATCTTCCTCCTTGACGGCGGCGGCGAGAGGGTGACCTGGCACATGTGGGAACCATCACCTGCACATCTAGAAGAGGGACGAGAAGGATGCGATTGCCCCAAATGCAAGTATTGGAGGCGATGTCGAGAGGATCGGAGGAAGTGCCAGTGTCCAGCATGCCCGGGCCATCGTAGGGCATGATTCCGGGTAGGAGTAGTGAAGGTCCGACGCACCCTGCCAGGTACGTGTAAACATGATGAAGCTATGGGCTCGGAGTCAAGGGTGGTGAAGAGAGCTGGTGGGACGGCTCGTGGAGCAGAGACCGAACGGGTTGTTGATGCGTTGATGCCTTGATACACCCCGGCTGGGAGGTATGACGACGCGGGTTCACGACTTGGTGGGTATCTGACTATCTGGTACCGGTGGGCTGGAACAATATGAGTGATTCCGGTGCCGGAGATCGGAGGTCGGAGACACGAGGGTATAATAGCAGTTGGGCCATAAGGGTTCTCATCCGAACTTCCACGCTGCACCATGCTCATTTCCCAGGCGTTGGTTGGTTCACCTCATCATTGCTTCCAGATTTCGCGACCATGAACAATAGGAAGCTGCAATTTTCGCTGTCTTATCAGGCATATTGTTGGCCATTTGGTGTCGGGCGTCGAAGTGACTCACGGAAATTTGATTCTCGATTCGTTTTCCTTCATGAAGAGGACTTTTTCTTTGTTTGCCTGTTGTTGGCTTTTCCTTCAACTTGTTCCTGGAAAGGTGAACGCAGGCAACGAGCTGGGTGTCCCCCATAGACTGCACCAAAATCACCATTTCAGGGAAGGAATTGTAATCATCCACGACTGTCCGAACCCACAACCTTGGATATCTTCCCCGCCTCCGATCAGAAGCTGAGGACGTCGGCAGCAAGGCGTAAGCCATGGTAAGTATCGGCCTTTCCGGATCCTGAATCATCTTCCCACAAGCAATTACCCTCTGTGAGATCGTGCCCAACTGACACTTGTTAACTCTCTCAGGCTAACTCCACCCTCGCCGATGGCACCGGACCGGCAGACATCCCGGCAGACGGCTTCTACCAGAAGTACAAGATCCCCATGTTCATTCTTTTCAGCGCCCTAGCCATTCTCATTTTCGGCTCGACCATCTGGCAATGCTGCTTTCGGAAGAAGAAGAGCATTGAACTCGAATCTCAATTCCACCTCCCCCCGTTCATAGGACACGGCGGCGTAAGCAGAGAGGACAACCACCTCCCCTACCCACACTCATTCCACTACCATCAGTACGGTGGTAGAACCAGGGCTAGCACCAGAAACAGAGATAGAGGCAGAGACAGACACGGAAGGGAAGTAATTCGTACGACTTCGGGATGGTGGCGTCATGCTGGTCTTGACCGTCCTTTGTATCGAAACCGGCCACAGAGACAAACTCGCGTGGGAATCAGGGTACCGCCAACGACGGGAACACCACTGGATGGAGCTTATTCCATGGCTTATATGCAGGAAGAGACGCGACAGGAACAGCCGCAGCAGCATCGAGAAGGAAGACAGCATGAAGAGTACGAGATGGATGCGCACAAAGGGCAGGCGAGGGAGACGACACCGCCCCCGCCGTATAAGGCTAGGAGGTCCACGGATGACACGGTTGATCGTCCACCTGGTTGTTTATGTGCCCATGTGTAGAAATCCAGTGGGAGCGAAGGCTTGTGGCACCTGTGAGGGAAAGGCTGGTTCATTGCTAAGGTTTGGCGAGGATTGAATGATAAGGTAGCAAGAGTTCAGGCGTGGCGGTTGTGCGGGTCGCGGTCGCTACAATATTAGTCCCGTCGGTAATGGTAAATGATGGAAGTAGATAGGCCCTAGAGGTGAAGAAACCCAACAGCTGAGTCGTGTTCGTGGCCCCAAGATCGCGTTCGTGAGTCTTAAGTAATTGCAGTCCATTCGCTTTTCTGTGGGTATCACTCCTACCAACATTGGTGCCCAATCGCGTCTACCCAGATCAAATGCCCTCTTCTTCAGGATATCAAGTGCTTCTCTCCTTCCCCGCCAACCGTGTAGCCTCTCGCCACTCCGCCTCTGCCTTCTTCAATCGTCATGCTGGCCTCCTCGTCAAAATCTGTACCCAGACCGACCCAGGTCCGCTGAGTACGAAGATACTCTGCACCTGGGCTAACGACGCCGTTGACTGATGCCAGCTCCTGGGCCTTGGATCTCAGGGTCAAAGCGCTTGATCGTGGCGGCGCATCCGGCTTATCAGACGAGGCCTCCTTCTTTTCACTCTTGGGTTTCGACGCGGCCATGCGCATGGGCCTACTATGGCTGACAAGTTTTCCTGTCCTCCAGTCGAACTCGGGTGGTGCCGACTCCTCTTCGCTGTCAAAATCGCCGTCACCAGAGGCTTGCTCGTTATCGGCTGTATCTTGCGTCTCGTTGTTCTCGGTGTTCTCGGACTTCTTCTCCTCGAGCTTTTCGTCAGCCGGTGGCTTGACAGCCTCAATGCCACCCCACCACTCGCCGGTCCAAACTCTTTCGTCGTCACTGGCGAGGGCGAGTTCAAGCTCAAAGGGGGTGATAACGGGCTTGTAGAAGCCAGCATCATCCTCAATAAGAGAACTCTCCCAGCAGCCGACCACAACCCAGCCGTCGATTTCGGCAAAGTTGGCAAGCTTGGCCGGATTGAGTTTTCCAACCACCATCGTGTAACTTTTCTTGCCGGCAGCAGCGATCTGCTTGCGGATGCTATCGATCGAGGAAAGGTAGTTGGAAACCGAGAGGGTGTTGACAAGGATACCGATGATGCCAGCCGTGGTCAGGGAGAGGAGGCGGGCATAACGGCGACCAAGGAGACGCTGAGCGGAGTACAGCGAGGAGCTGTCAGAAGAGGTCTGGAAGATGTAGAGGTTCTTGACTCTGGAGCAGAGGGCGAGGAGAAGCGCGGTTGGCGGTTGGGAGACGTGGAAAATGGAGTAGTCTCGGAGATTCAGACCCGTCGAGGTTTCGCTGCCATCGCTGATTTCAACCTCTTTGCCTTGGGCATCCACGACTTTTCTGTTTGGTATCCTGCCCATGGGGTTGTGAACAATCTCGGTGGCTAGCAGGTTGGCGTAACCACGGCTTTGGAGCTCGGACAACAAAGACTGGACGTGAACTTGGTATGTGACATCGGCCATCAAGACCACCTTGGCCTCCTTATCTGGGTATTCCTTCTCGAAGTCGGCGAGGGCAGCATCGCGGTCGAGGATGTGCTTGGTGAAGACATAGATTACGGGAAGACGGGAAGTAGGCGAGAGGCACGAGCGGCCGTAGTGGACAACGACATCGGCGTTAACGTGTTCGGCGGCAATCTCGTCGACGCAGCAGGCGCTGTAGGAGGTATCGGCGAGCACGTATACTCGACGGGCCTTGGGTTGAGATTCTGCTGGAGCTGGAGCTTGTTTACCACATCCACACCCTGTACCGTTTTGTTGGGCATCGCGGCCGCATTGTCCGTTGTTCGTGGTCGAGGGCTCGGGGCATGCTGTTGGTGTTTCTGTGGAAGACGTCGACGGCGTCGGTTGTGGTAGAGCAGCGAGCTCTTTCTCTAGGAGTTGGACGACTCTGGGGGCATCGCAAAGCATATGGTCGGGAAATTGTAGGCCAATTCTCCTCCATCCCCCTTCGCCGATCTCCTTTGCTGTCCTGGAGATCTCGTAGATGTCGCCGAGTTCATCGTCTGATTTCGTCTTGGTCTTGTCATCGGTCGGGACCACTGCGTATTCAAATAGGTGGTCCTCCGGTGTTGACAGAACCGGTGCCGCGTTTAGTTCGCCAGCCATTGTATGTCTAGCGCAGGTATGTTGTTGAGGATAATGATGGCTGAGGTGGTTGTTGACTTGTGACTTTGTTGCTGGGGAAATGTTTCGATGTTGTTTTCTTGACACTGGACGGAATGTGGGGTTGAAATTTTCTGGTCGGCGGCGGGGTCTGCTGAGATATTACCCCGCGATTTGACGTCGCGGGTGCCTGAGCCCTACGGCTTCGGTGGGGTTTCAGCGGAACAGTGGGCTGAGACATGCAGCCTAACCGCCCGACGGCCTCAACCTACTGCCGAGGACGAAGGTTGGAGGAGGACCACTTCCTCTCGCGGGTCCACTTACTTTCTTGACACTTTCACTGTATTGCACAAACGAAAACTCTCTGCGGCGTTGATCATTTCGCATTAACATTATCTAGCTATCCAACTGCTTTTGTCTATATCCAACATCCAACACCGAAAAAAACGCGCCGTACGATTAGAACTTGACCCGCGGGTTGAAGCCGACAGCGAGGACACGGGCGGACGTATAACACGCCAGGGCGATGAAGTACGAAAGGCCCGAGAAGATGATGACGGCTCGCCAGCCCGTCTCAACAGAGCCCATCTCCAACAAGGCGCCGCCGATGGGTACACTGCTGAGCGTACCGAAACTGGCCACCATCATGGCTGTCGAGTAGTACCGACCGAAGTGGCGAGCGTCACACAACTGTCCGAGGCATACGGGTACCAAGCCGAGGTTGCTTCCGCTGGCAAATCCAAAGAGCACGGCATATCCGATCAGCACCGACTTGGACATGGCTGCCGGGAGCCACATGGCCAATACGAGAATCACACACAGCGAGATGGTGATGATCACCACGTTGAACCGTCCAATGCGATCGGCAAAGAGACCCGGGAGCACACGGCCCAACACAGACCCGGCGTTGAGGTACGACAGGAGAAGGTAGCTCTCGGTCGCATCCTGGCCATGCGCCGCTGCGTACGAGACAATGTACGTCAAGGGCATGAACAGACCCCACTCCATAAAGAAGATGCCGATCGCCGAAAAGGCATAGCGAAGGTCTCGGAATCCGGAAAAGTCGGGCAGAAGTGACGAGACCTTGGCTCCGTCGTGGCTGATCTTGGGCTTCAGACGAGTCTTGATAAAGAGGTTGGCTGGCACGGCGAGGCCGAGCATAATGAAGCCAAGAATGCGGCAACTCCACGGGAACCCAATCGAGGGGAGGGTATACCGCAACATAATGGGGAACACGATACCACCAATGCCGCCGGAAATGGTAGCAACACCTGTTGCCAGTCCACGGCGCACATGGAAGAAGTGTGTGATCGCCCCGTACGCAGGGCAGTTGAGAAGGGCGCCGCCCAAGCCACCGAGCACCGAGTATGTCAGCATGATCTGATAATAAGCTGCGTCCGTCGTTAGCTCCATATGCCATCAACAACTAGGGGCGGAAGTGCTAAGGACTTACTCTTGCTGAGGCTCAACAACATCAAGCTGAGGACGACCAGCACACTACCCGCGGCGACCAAGAGGCGCGCTCCATGCCGATCGAAAATGGGGCCGACTTGGATGCCCACAAAGAAGACGATGAAGAGGTACAGGGAAAAGATCCATCCGATCTCGGATGCGCTGTGGTTGACAAGCTGATGTGTCGAAAAGTATGATTCGAAGACGGCCGCAGAGTTGATAAGTCCAAACACCGATATCATGGCGCAAAAGGACCCAAACACTACCAGCCAGCCCTGCAGGCCACCTTCGGGGAAGTCGATTACGGTGGTCGCCGCAGACGGCTGCCGGGCAAGGCCGTTCTCGCACTTGGCGCCCTCATCATGGGGGCTGTCGCTGAGGTCTTGGATGGTGTCGGATTCCGGTCCCGAGTCCTGTCCGTCCGAGTTGTCTTGGCGCTTTGAGACGAACGATCCGCCCTTTTCCTGGTCGCTGGAATCGATAACGGTCGGGAGTGATGACAATGACTCGGCCACGGGGGGCTGCTGATGGTTTTTTAGGCAGCTGTCCTCTGCATTAGGAGCTTGACCTAGGGTCATTTATCCGGGGTTTTTTGGCGACAGATGATCTCGAGTCTCGAAAGATAACTTCCAAGGTCGGGAGGGTTGGTCAGGGCTTTCTCCTGCTCGTTCAGGGACGAGGTCAACGAAAAGATGATGTTCTTCGAGATATAAGAATGCACGTTCTTCAGTTTCCGTCACTGTGACAAGAAGTGGCGGTATCTGGCCCTTTAAGTGGAGGGCCGGGTGGAGGACAAAGCGGGCTCAACAGGGATTCAACGCAAGAAAAAAACTTTCTTTGCGAACCGCGGGGTGGTGGCAGGGTGGCTGGAATCTGGAATGGCGGAGAGGCTTCTCGGTCTTCTCTGAGACTTCTCTGGCAAACAAAACGTCGAAAATGAAACATCACTGGCACGGGCTCATTATCCGGTCCCACCAGTTGTTAGCGTGATGGCAGATTCGCTGTGGCAGCCGCTGCTAGGAGAATCAGTTTCTCTCACGTAACAAGCCGGCTTGGCAGCATGCGCCGAGAGTGTCCGGTCTGGATTTCGGAAAGCCAGCGCCGGCGGTGACCCTTCGATTCTCAGGCACCGCTCCCGGAGCCCGGCGTCCACCGGTCATTCGCCGTCATTCGCTGGCTCTGACCGCAACCGATGTTCTAAAGTTCGCGGAGGCTTCGACTTGTGTCAGAGCAGTGTGCAAGATCGTTTGCATTCGAAGAACGTGACGTCAATATGCAAGTGCATCTGGCTGGCATCTCCAAAATTTCCGATTCGGTTGCCTGTACGTACCCCTTTCACGTGCGCCGGTGGAATGCGACGTATTGTTTACATTGTCTCAACTTATTCTACTTGTTTGCAAACAAGCACATAAAACATCCATGAATTCCCTTCACCGCGTCTTAGCATTCTCCTTCCTCAACAATCATCATGAGCGTCCCTTTGCAATCTCCGGCCATCAGCACCTGGGCTTTTCACTGGCCAGCAACGGCTTACGGCCCTGCTCAGTCATGGATTGCTACGGAAAACCACTGTAACATCGTAGTGTGTGTCATTGGTTGTCGGTCATCACTAACCCAAAGGATTTTACCTACCTGACCCGGCAACGCTTAGTGGCAAGGGACGTAAAGTTTGTTGGTTCCCTTCTCTTTGTTTTTCTTTGTTCTCGCCCTTCAACGTCTCGTCAATCTATGACAGCCGAGAAAATAGCTGATCGACTAGGAAATTCCATCATGGATATACGGCACGGAAGAGACTGTTGGTTGTTCTTTTTGTGCGGCTGTGCCCTTGTTCGTTGCGACAGCGTAATGGGCTGTTGTGTAGGCAGCAGAGTTGATCATCGTATTAGATGCCACTCTGCGCTGCCACCGACCTGCATCATCTGGCGATCCTTGATGTTTGTGTTTGTTTGAGATGCGGTAAGTAAGCTCACAAAGCCACACGGTAAAGCTCTGGCCATCTGCCATCTCATGTTTCAAAGAGATGGGCTACTACCGCGCATCTTCCCAGCCGGGCACACTGCCTCTCGCGTTTGACCTGCTGGCGCGAGTAGGACAGATCCTCATGTTGCAATTTCGACGACTTCGGCGCTCGGGGCGCAATCGACGCCGCATCAAGCTCCTTCTCAAAATCGCCTTACCGCTCCTCGTCCTTTACCTCATCGACCTGCCGATTCACCTATACCGTACGCGCGTTGCGCGCCCCGACCATGATCTCGACCAGCCGTTTGCGACGGGATGTCTGGACCCGTCGGTGACCGCCGCGCAGCCGCGCGAAAACGCCACTTTTGTCATGCTGGCGCGGAATAGCGAGATCGACGATGCGAGAGCGACGGTGGAGAATATCGAATGGCATTTCAACCGGTGGTTCCACTACCCGATCCTGTTCCTGAACGACGTTCCGTGGACGGAGGAATTCAAGGATGTTTTGAGCAGGGCCGTGAGTAACGGGACTGAGGTCAGGTTCGAGGTCATCGAGAAGGGAAAGTGGGGGTTTCCCGAGGAGATGAATGAGAAGGAAAAGACGAAGGCCAAATTGCAGATGAAAAAGCAGGGTGAGAAGGGAGTGGGCTATGGCGATATGGAGAGTTATCACCACATGTGTCGGTTCTACTCTGGGTATGTCTCACCGTGCGTTCCGTGTGGAAGGTTCTTTTGCTAACCCGTGTGTTGCAAACAGCGAGTTCTATAACCTCGAAGCCCTGAGGCCGTACAAGTGGTACTGGCGCCTCGAGCCGAGTGTCCGCTACAGCTGCGCCCTCACATACGACCCCTTTGCCGAGATGGCGCGTCGCAACAAGGTCTACGGCTGGACGATAGCGCTCTGGGAGGTCGGCGATACCTGCCCGCCCTGTTCAAGACGACCGACGACTACCGGATCGAAAAGGGCATTCCCCGGACGCCAGCCTGGAATGCCTTGTTCCAAGTGATGTGGTACCCGCGCCCGTCCGTTGGTTTCTTGGCTTCTTCGGAGTCTCAGAGCACGACAACGCAGGCAACAAGTGGAACATGTGCCACTACTGGAGCAACTTCGAGATCGCCAACCTGGACTTCTTCCGCGGGCGCGAATACCAGGACTACTTCCGCTACCTGGACAGCAAAGGCGGCTTCTACTCGGAGCGCTGGGGCGACGCGCCGGTACACACGCTGGCCGTGCACATGCTTCTCTCGCCCGAGAAGATCCATCATTTCTCGGATATTGGCTACGAGCACGACACGCTTTGGCAGTGTCCCGGGAATGCGCCGATGGATGAGCAACTGCTCGGTAACAAGGCGCTGGCAGACACGGGCAAGATGACACCGCCGTCGGAGGGGGGGACGGGATGCAGGTGCAAGTGCCGGGAGAATAAGAGGAGGAGGAATATCAATAGTGAGTGCACGAGCGAGCTGACGAGGCCGGTGGCGTTTCATAGACCCAGTTGGTGGGAGAGGCATAATTGGGTTTATCACTATGCTGTGAATAACCCTAATAATCCGAGGAAGTGAGGTGGCGGTGGGATCGGGACAGGAGGTCTTGGTGTCCCGGGCCAGTCTTGTGGTTTTAAGGATTAATGACATAGCAAAAAATGGTTTTCACACTTTTGAGATATCACTCGATGCCACACGATCCCTCATCACCAAAACTTTTGGCACCGTGGGAAGGAATTCGAGGCGTTGTTGTTGTCGGCGTATCAGGACGTGCACTTCGGGCCCACTCATAAGCGCCATGGTTCGCACATTTAATCATCAAGCGGGTTTAGCTCAGTTGGGAGAGCGTCAGACTGAAGTTCACTTCACTCATAAATCTGAAGGTCGTGTGTTCGATCCACACAAACCGCAAACTTTTTGTCGATTCTATCTTGACATTCTTCTTGCATTATTTCTAAAATGCGAGAACTTGCTCTTCTGGGTGTTTTTTTTCTTTCTTTTTCTGACTGACACAAAGCAATTTGGCGTTGCGGGTGGCCGACTTCCTCTCAAGTCGTGGAGTAACAGAAGGACGCTGGACCTCCATTGTCTTTGCTGTATCTGCCATATCTTTCTTTGTCTGCAGTATATATACTATGAGATCACTCGAGTGACTCGACTCCCTCCCTGTTCTCTTTCAAACTATTTCCAAAAATGTTTCATTGTCTCGTAATAACCCGCATTGGCCTCTCAAACTCTTTAGAAGCCAAGTTGAACAGGATATACCTACCCACCATCAACGTCCACTATCTCACAACCTTGCTCGTCCATGCGTATCAAGTCCCTCTCCGCCGTTATATCGCCTTTCCATTTTTAAGATCTGTACATACCTACTTTCTAACAGCCATCAATCACCTCAACATCACGATGCACCTCACCATCACCATCCTCCTCTCCCTCTCTTCCCTCCTCACCATCAAACCAGCAACCGTCGCCGCGCAACAATCCGACCGTTTCTGTCCCTGGTGCTACTGGACGGTCCCAGACAGCATGGCCGGTCTTCCCGAGTTCAAATTCGACTCGTTCTGCCACGCCTTCGTTCACCAGCCCATCACCGATCGCCCTGGCGGCCCTGGACCCTCCTCACCTCAAAAGCCGATATTCCACGTCGCCATCATGAACAACAACTTCACCGAGCTTCTCTCGTACGGCCGAATGGTGGGCTATAACATGTCGGTGGACTTGCCGAGCAGGCCGGCGAGGTGTGCGCCGGGGGTGGCGACTTTTCACATGAACGGGAAGGAAGACCAGCAAGGGGGTGATGGGTTGTTGAGGCCGTGAGTTTCCCCTTTTTTCTTTTTTTTTTTTTTTTTTTCTTTTTTTTTTTTTTGTTGGCTTTCCTTCCCTAGAGTTTCTATCTTCTTTACTTGGTGCCGGATGTGTCATGATGGGCTGGATCGGATGGAGATCAAGATTCGAGGTTGTACTTTGTAGAGAAGAAGATGCTAATGATCAACTGGAAACCTACCTAACATAGTCCAACGTTCGATTACTCTGTTCGTTCTGACGAAAATCATACCCCTCCGCAGTTGTTCTCGGACAAGTTTCCAAATGGATGGGCGGCTTATGCGGGCGCCAAGGGCGTGGCGCCGGGCGGGGAGTGGGTGGTGTATAGGAAGAAGTTCAGTTGTTGTGTTAATAAGCAGGATAGCATTGGGGGGACTGATTTTCCGTGATCGCGACGCGGGAAGGCTGGATGTGCTATGGTGCTATGGTGCTATGGTGCTATGGTGGTGAGTTGGTGAGGTCACTGAGGTGGAATTGATTTTAGAGCAACAACTCTACTGTGTGTGTTATTATTAGAGTGAACAAACAACCTCTGCTTTCGAGCTCTGCTGTAGTTTTTATTGCGTTGGTACTTGGTAATCACATGGTCAAAGTGAAGTTGTTTGTTTGGCTTTGTTGCAGTGTCTAGTGAATATCGGGGACAAAGGCTATCTCTCTGTCTTGTGCTGGCGCGGGACGGCGGGAGGGAGTTGAGATTCATTGTATGTGTCACAATCCTCAAAGAAACATGACAATGCGTGCCAAATCTTTGTATCCATCTACGAGAAAACCTTGAATAAAAAAGCACGAAGTAGGTAATACAAACCATATGCCTGCCCCTGGGAGACTTGTACACATCCCGACAATCACACTTTTCTCTGCCATCCAGCATCTCAAGTTCAACCAACTTCATTCGTTCTTTCCCAACCCAACTGATATATACACCTTCCAAACATGTTGACATCGCTCCTTCCCTTTCTTCTCCTCCTCTTCTCCACCCTCACCCTCACCGGCCCCGCCTACGCCTCCCCAGTTAACACTTTCCCCGACACCGCCTCCAACGCCAACGCTCCTGCCGCAACAAACAACTCTCAGATCCTCAACACCAGAGATGCCAACACCAACTGGAACAACTGGTCCTCCATCGGCGAGCGCTTCTGCCCCTGGTGCGAAGCCGGCGTCGACTCCAAAGACGGCGCCAGCCCGGAAGACAGGGTGTGCAGGGTAGTCGTGCACCAGCCGATGGCCGCGGGCAGCAACCCGCCAAACACCCAATTCGCTCACGTCGTCATCCTCAACGCCCGGTATACGGAGCTGCTGTCGTACAAGCGCATGGGGTGGAATCAGCAGGAGAATCTTTGGACGTCGGTGGGGGATGATGGGTCTGAGGGTGGGATCGCCACGGTGTTTACTGGTCAAGAGGGTGTTTGGTTGCCGTAAGTTTTTTTTTATTCATTTTTCCTGAATGCAGAGTTACTGTGGGGCTTGATGAGAACCTCCAACAGTAGAGTACACTAGAGATATCTCGTGGGGAGGATATATGGCTGTCTGTTCTTGAGCGCCTTTGCTGACTTGAGATGGATGATGTTTGTTTCTAGACCAAAGATTTTGTGGCAGAGAGATGGGAAACTGTCAGTGACCGTTCTTCCACTGTACCCGGGCACGGAGGGGTCGACGTGGAAAATTGTGACAAACGTTGCACCGAAGCAGAGCTATCTCGTTTTTCATACGTGGTTCTTCTGTGGGAGGTAGCTTCTATTGGTAGCTACAAGTGCAAGGCTCTGGTGCCTGGGGTTGGAAAGATTCATAAGTTGTTTGTCTTCTTTTAATATGCAGTGGGTACATAGTATTTAAAGTGTCATTAAACATCATGCTGCAGTTCTACCTCTTCAATGAAAGGTTCCACTACACTTTTTTCGACTTGGGAGCTGGAGGCAGGAGGACCACTGTGACACCATGAGATCCACTTGGTGATTGTTTACTTGTGTGGATTCAGCGATGCACAAAATAGGGGGGAACCCCACTTCACATCTTCATGATGTTGTTCTTGTTGTTTGCGTTACAAGTACATGCATCTAACTTCTACCTCCGCCGCCCGAAGGGAATGAGATGTGCGGCAGTGAATCCAGAAAAAGGAAAAAAAAATGAAAGGTCCTGTCGTGAATCGAACACGGGACGTGACTGCGAACTGGAAAGGAGTAGTTCTAGAAGAGCCTTATTTGCGCAACCGGAAGGTGCCAGCTACAGCACTACTACAATGCCAAACGAACCTATTTTAGGTGCTATCCCAGCTAACCAGCTTAGATGGCCCACTGTAGTTGTAGCCCCAATCATTTCTCCTGCCCCTGAGAACCGCATCGATGCGATCTCTGACACCATCATCCTGCTTTTCCGCGCCGGAAAGGATTTCGATCAACATCTTGCACCGCTCCCAGCACTCATGTCTCAACCCTTCATGCGTCAATCTGGCGAGAGTGCTTGTATCTTTCGCAACCACCTTACGAAGTCTGTGTAGCCAGTCTTGGTGATTGGTAACCTTCCCCCGAGCTACGTTGATGGCCTCCTTCACTGTTCTCTCCTCTTTGATCATTTTCTCCTCGATGTGGGTGAAATAGTCACGAAGAGTCTCCCTGACCTCATGCGGGCCCTTCTGGATTGCGGCATCGGCATCTTCAGCGACGCTACCAGCCTGTGTGAGACGATTGCTCTCTTCTACTGCCTTCTGGAAGCGCAGCTTGAGAGACTCTGGCATGGATGTTTCCTGATCTTCCAATTCCTCGGGGCTGCTCTCAATGCACTGTTTGCTTTGTTCGGCCGTGGTAGCCTCAAGAACACCAGTTGGCGCCTTTACTTCGCTCAACTGAGGCTTGGGCCTCTCCACCAGGCTCACCAGCTCCCCGTTGCTCTGAACTCCGTCGTGCAGCTCGCCTATGGTGGACTCGACTGTGTTCTCGAAAGCAGACAGTCTTCCTTCGATAGAATGGCCGACGGCAGCAATCTTGTCCACAACCTGGGAGACTGCGGTTTCGACGGTGGCGGACTGATTCGAAAGCTGACGTTTTAAGGCATCCTTCTCTTGCTCACAGGCAGAAAGTCTAGCCTTTACCTTATAAAAATGCAGCTTGACGATCGCGAGCGATGAATTCAGAAGCGTCCTCTCTACTTCGCTGGACTTCCTCCCCATAACTGCCTCGTGCAGCTTGCGCTTCGTGTCCTCGAGCTCTTCTTGGAGAGCGGCCTGCGAAGACACGCCAGCACTAATCTCCTCGTTTGCGTCCTGCAGCATCTGCTTGGTGACATATAGTTCCGAAGCCACAGTGGTACTGGTTCTCCGGGAAGCATACAGCATGTTTTCCACCGCAAGCAATCTCTGCTTGACAGTCTCGTGGAACTCGCCCTGATACGACCTTGCTGACTCGCTCTTGCACAACTCGCGCTTCTTAACCTCGAGCTCCTTTTCGAGAGCGCCCTGTGCAAGCTTCGTGTCCTCGAGCTCCTTTTCGAGAGCGTCCTGTGCAAGCTTCGTGTCCTCGAGCTCCACTTCGAGAGCGTCCTTTGCAAGCTTCGTGTCCTCGAGCTCCTTTTCGAGATCGTCATGTGCAAGCTTCGTGTCCTCGAGCACCTTTTCGAGAGCGGCCTGTGCACGTTGGACAGAAATGGACTCCGCGTTCGCCTTCCGAAGCTCGTGCTGAGTAGTATAAAGGTCCAAAACCCAATCGGTATTGGCTGCCTCGACCGAAGCAATCTTGTTCCTAGCAGCCTCGAGGCTCTCGTTTGCCTTCTGAAGCTTCTCGGCCTCTTGCTCCCTTGCCTTCTCGTCCATGACAATCTTGATTGTTGCCCTACGCAGCTCTTGCTTGGCGCCCTCCAGCTCTGCTTTCAACTCATTGTTCTCCTCTGTCAATTTGTTGTTCTCGATCTTATGTGCGTTTGCCTTTGCCGACGCCTGAACGAAAAGCCGGCCCCAATAAGAATCGCTTGGAGGCGTGGCAGGAGTGGTCTCAGTGCCCGTCTCGGACAGAATCTGCTGGTTTTGGGCAGACGTAGAAGAGGAAGGTGTATCGGTTTGTTGCTCGCTCGTAGTGCCCGCTCCGCGAGCGTTCGTGTCGGTGGGGAGCTTGAGTTGCATTCTGTCTCGGTCTGCAAGAGTTAGTGAGCTTGTGGCTGTGCTGTAGCAGGCAGGTGCGGGCAAAGGGAATACATACTGCTTGTCTTGGAGAAATACCGTCTGATGGGAAGAGAATGAGTGGGTTGAGCGTGCCTGACTTGGAGTGTACACGAGTTCTGACGAGCTTCGCGGTTGGTGGTTGGAGTTGATTGTTCTGTGAATGAAAGAGAAGACGATAAAACAGTGGAAGGGAGAGAAGAGGAAGGGGAAAGAGAGAGCAGAGGAAGAAAAGGGAGAGCAGAGAGGGGAAATATAGCAGGAACTCTTGTTGACCGAAACCTGGAAATTATTGTACGGCAATCCGGACACATCACCAACATGCCGCGCAGCATGCATGCACGATGTGTGGCTTTAACCTGCCAGTACCTCAACATCTCAACATTTTCGTACGCTTTTTCTGTTAGGGTTCGTGCCCCTACTATGCATTCCCACTGCATCGGGACTGGACTTCCTCAACCACTGTGCCTCCAAGTATGCAGAAGAAACCCATCTGATCGTTCTTCCCAACCCCGTAGTTCTGTTTCTACTCTGTCTTTTCATGGTGGTTGGCTTGCTTTTAGACGTGCACATATAATTCCATGGCTCATGACAACCATCTCTCGGTGCCACTGGCCCCAAGGAGACCTCGTCTCAAATTCAATTCTGTTGAAGACGTCAGGCTTGCAACACCCATTTTGATGCCTTGGCAATTCTACGGTCTATCTTCCCTGAATCAGACGAAGGATTACATGATCTCGACCCCTTCATTGGAAGCCTCCTTGTCCTAAGCCGTGACACCAAAAGACCTTCACCCCTCACAAGCCCACCAAATCTCAAGATCCGCTTTCCCATTCCGCTAACGGATCAAGCTAGCAGCCTCCAAACTATTCATAGCAGCCAGCATAGGTCAAGGCTAACTTCGTAGCTGTACGAAGCTCGAGGACAGGCAGATATCCTATGAACCTCTCCATAACCATCCCCAAAGGGTTTGAGCCTCAACAGCCAGAGAAGAATGCATGAAATGGACAAGCCAATATCTGCATAGTCGTTGATCTGTAGAGTAAGTCACTAGAGCCATTGAATATTAGAGTGAAAGAGCTAGAGAGACGTGGTAACTCACCTCGTGTGTGGAGCATCTCAAACAAGAGAGGAACCGGCCGAGGCCCTGGTCTGGCAAAGATCCCGTCTGAATTCCCGGAAAAACTCGGCAAACTCCCCATCCATCTCTCTTGTGATCTCCGCCAGTACTAACCCCTCTTCAAGCACGTCATGGTTGTTGAATATACGAGGTATGAGGCCGTCCTCCACTCCACGGAAGTTGGAAGCGGCAAGTAGGCGGATAATTGGCCAAGTCTTTCGAAACCTACTTCCGAGCCTCCCAAGACGGCCTTTGTAGCCGTGAATCTTCAACTGCACCTCCTCGTCTTTCTGCTCAAATGAGACTTGCTCTCCTCGGAAGAAGCAAGCTTGTCCTCGGCCTCCCGCAAGAGCTGCTTGGTGCGCTCGAGTTCTGCGTTCGCGCTCTGGAGTTTGTACGCGTCCTCGATTAACTTCGTGATGAAGTCACCCAAGTGGGGCAATGAGGAGGACTGGAAGCCATTCTTGGCGCCGTTATGGAAAGGTTGGGAAGGAAGCAACGGGCTTTCGATCGTAGGATTGGTCACCGCCCGAGAAGGGTCGGCCGGATTCTCTTCCATGGTGGTTGATGATTATGGAGATGGAAAGTGCAGAGCCTAGATTGTGCCTGTCGTAATCCTCCGAATTACTGTGTGTGACGGAGGTGGGAAGCCGACAGATAAGGGCTTGTTTCTGTGGTGGTCATGGCAGAGGACGGAGAAATGGGAACCAAGTGGAAGGCAGTCAAGAAATACTGGAAGGGAGTCCCGGTGAATGGGAAGCCCGGCGAATGGGAAGCCCGGTGAATGGAAAGCCCGGTCAATGGAAAGCCCGGTCAATGGAAAGCCCGGTGAATGGGAAGAGTGCCCCAACAGGTTGTGTCTTCTGTGAGATGACTGACGTGTCCATGTCAGGCCAGGGCAAAAAGATACGTACGAGCCGTCCATTTACGGCTTCCTCTCCTTACCCGCTCTCGGGGAGGACGAATTGCCCAAACAGTCTTGGTGATATTTACGGAGAACCTCAGCGCACGTGCTCCAAGCCGAACCTACGCCCTACGTCCTGAGGTTACCAATAAAGACCATGTCAAACCACATCTTGACTTTATACTCTAAAACCAATACCTACCGTATTTATGAGCAGACCTCTACCATCTGGGACCAGTTTTGCATTTATAGCGTTTTAAAAGGCTGTGTTGTGGCCGTGTGTTTGCAAAAGCCGGTGGTGCGAATGCAACCCCGAGCATAAACGGTTGGTTTGAACAAGACCAAGCCAAGTAAAACCACCGATAGGGCAAGCGTAGTATAGGCCTTCTCCTATGCGAAGTATCATAGTAATCCAATTTGTGGTTGAAAACAATTGAGTTTACACCTTAAAACTTAGAATGCGCGCAAGTTTGGCTTGGAGTGCGCTGAGGCTTTATCAAGTTTACAGAAGTCGCCAATGCCTGGGAGGTGCTGGCTTCCACTGCCGTTTCTGTGTAGGTGCGGAGCTTGACTTCCAGGTTCGGGTGATGGTGGGGTGAACAAAACTTCGTAGAAAGGGTAGCAAGCGCAAATTGCAAAACGGGACCAAGAGGGAAGGAGCGGAAAAGCAACCTAACCTTCTCACTTGATTCAAGCTTCCAACCTTGTAGACGGGAGGTTACGGTAACGGAAATGTAGGTAAGTAGCTTGTGTGGCAGATCATGAAACGTTGGATCAACTGGCTGATATTACTTTCGCTTTCCCATCGAAATGACCCTTCTAGCAATATCAAAATCCATTCCAACCAAGCACATTGCCATCACACACGACCCTCATGCAGTCATACCCGATTCCGAGCCACAGATTTTGAGCACCAGACAAACCATCATTTGCTCCTTCATGATCCATTTGACCGTAGTCAGTCGGCAGCATTGGCCGCATGAGCTCAAATCCGTTTCTGCGCGTACGTACACACGTTAGTGGCGCGATCATTTTCGAGGAGAACTAGATAGAAGGATGGCGAGAGCTCAACAATAACTTACCATGATCAAACGAAGAGAAAGGTCGCCGATGTTGAACTGACCATGGAAAGCGACTAAGCGCTGGAGATGCTGGCTTCCGCGAGATCGGACTCGAAAGCGTCATACAGGGCGCTGAAGCGGGAAGTGGTATCATCCACCAATTCGCTAAATTTCTTTACCTGCTCGTTGACTCTGGGTTCGTGGTATATCTCTTCAGCATGATCGAGAATGGACCAGAAAGCATCCGTTTTCTCGTCGTCGCAACGGTCAATCTTGCCGAGTTTGAACTTATAGTTGGCGATCCTTGACTTGGGAATGGATCCGTTCAAAGCCGTGTCCTTGTCTCTCAAAGCCGTGTTCTTGTCTCTCAAAGCCGCCTCGAGACACTTCACCGAATCTTCCTGAGCCTGCAGTTTGGTCTTGGCTGCATTCTCATCCTCTCTGGCAGCGCTGAGAAGCTCTCTGACGTTGTTGGTATCCTTATGGATGGTCTGGTTGTCAATCTCCAGCTCGGCGATCCTATTCTCCGCCTCGCGCAACTTCTCCTTGGTCTGCTCGAGTTCCGAACTCAAACTCTGGACCTTGTAGGCGTCTTCAATCAACTTGGTAATGAAGTCACCCAGGTGCGGCAACGAGGTTGAGGTGACGGCAGGGTGAGCCGGCACAGTTGGAGCAGGAACATGTTCCATTTGAGTGCTGTTGCTGTTCGGCGTGTCGTCCATGGCAGGATCGTTGGAGGCCATTGCGATGTGGATCTAGAGAGAGAGAATCGTGCCTGTTGAGAGTGTCCTACGTCAGTAGAGGTATCTTTGTATTGCAACGCGAAACTGATTTGCCTCTGCCGAGAACTTCTTTAACTTACTTGGACGTTCAAATCTGAGGATTAGCTGAGAAAGGCATTGATAGAGCTTGGGAATTGTCAGAAGTGCCTGGTCTGGCGGCTCAGAATGAGGGGTACTGGGAAAGAGAGCGGGTGGTGCAAGCCAAATTCGTGACAAGGAGAAAGGACCGTGTCTGAAAGAAATTTCCCACGTCCGTGTTTCTATAAAAGTTACGCAGGGCGTCTCGAAATTACAGTAATAATACAACCGCCATATCACTTGAGCTACATGGCCCGAATGAGGCTTTCAAACTCCCCAAAAACTTGTCATCTTGGCAGGACACCGAGGCCGAGCCTTATCGCGGTATCTTCATACCTCTAACAACAGACCTCCTCTCCCAAGGACGAAGGCCAGACCATACCATGACTGATTACTCCCCGAGCTCTCCCTCCTCCAAGATCTCTTCGAAGAGCTCCTTCAACCCATAAACACTATCGCCAAGATCCATCTGGGACTTGTCCAATATATACAGCGGAAGTTGGCCTGGCTTGTAGTCACCAAGTGTGCCAGCCGATCCGGCGCGCCCGCTCTCAATTTCCTCGAGCGCCTGATGCACAAGTCTGTGATGATGCACCACTGCCCATTCTATCTCCTTGAAGACGTCCAAGCAGCGCTCAATCTTCTTCTTCACCTCACGCAGCTCCTCCTCGGTCTCCTGAAGCTCATCTCTCAACTCGTCGTCAGACCCAACGGGTGTCGAACCGGCGTCGAAAATGGGTAGAGAAGGCGTGGTAGTTAAATTCCACATGAAAGGCAGTGTGCCGCGTCGTGTCGGGGGCCGCTCGTCTTGAGGTTGGTCCGTTGCCTTGCGTTTGGCGGGGACTTGATCAGCTTGGGTCTGGGAGGCTGGGGCCTGGTCGGGCTGCTCGGGCTGCTCGGGCTTTTTGGCTTTAGGGGATTGTGCGGACATTATGAGATGATTCACGGTCTCGCAGTTGGTGTTGATTGCTGACCGCTGACTGGGAGGATTCAGTGCTGAGAATTGTCGGAGTGTGGGAGAAATTAGGCTAGGGCTTGGGTTTTTGTGCTGGTCTTAGATTTGATGTGTGGAAGAAGAGGGAAGGCACACTTGATCATCCCTCACACTTCCCTTGTTCCTTCCGTTCTAGAGGAAAGATGTCCACCCAAGGAGCAGGACCATCAACCAGGGGCACCCGACCTGTAAGGTGCACATCAAGTAGAGCTCTTTATCGGTGACAGGTTCTAGCTAAGTTGATGATGCGGTGTACCCTTCATCGCCATCAAATGTCGAGAAAAACTACCCGCATCCATAGCTTTTCGTCCACGCACCCATATCCCTAGTCCTTGCAAGCGACGATTTCCACCACAGCCGGCAAAATACAAGAAACTTGCTGGAGAAGTATGACCAAGATGCAAAACGGCTTAAGGGGCTTTTGTTCATCGATATACCTTTAATCGGCCATGATGCGCCCGAGTTGCATTGACAGCGTCATGTTTTGCAACGTACTCCCATACGCCGGCCTTGGTCCCTTTTGTACTCCAATAAAACAATGAGGTGGAAACTCGACTAAAGATTCACCACCACTTTCCTAGTCTCTTGCGATCGCCTCCTCCGTATGGTTTGACATTTCTGGCTTCAAGCAATTGCTTCTTGGTGTGGTCAAGTTCCTTGGCCCTGGATCTGTCGCGGTCGAGCAACAGCTGGAGTGATCCTTCCAAGTCATAAATACCGTTGATACATATGAGTGACGTGCCGGCATTCTTGAACGATGCCTTGAAAATCGTCTCGATACGGGCAATCTTGTTCTCTGCGTTCTCCAACTTTTCGATCTTGCGCTTGTGCTCCGCCAAAGCCCACCTGAGAATCTTGTTCTCTGCGTTCTCCAACTTTTCGATCGTGCGCTTGTGCTCCGCCAAAGCCCACCTGAGATCTTCGTTGGCTTGCAGTAGTTCACTCATGCAAGACACGTCCTCCTCTAGCACGTCCAGACGCTGCTGAAGGTCAAGGTTCTTGCTCATAGCCTCGTCTCGATGCTTTCCAGTCAAGTCTAGGGACCTTCTCAGCCCCGCGACCTCCAATTTCAGAGCAGTTATGATTGAGTTGATGTGCTCTTCCTTGTCCTCTTCCTCCACTGCTCTTCCATATTCTTCCCTCAGCCTCCGAATGGTTTCTTTCTCTTGGCGGAGCGCCTCATCTTGGACTGTTGTTGTCCTCTTTCTCTCCTCCTCAAGGGCGGTCTTGAGCTTCTGAATCACAGCCTCCTTGGTCTGATCAGCAGCCTCGAGTTTCATGACTTTCATCCTTGTAGAGGCGAGTTCCAGGCTCATTTTCTGGAGCTTATGTGTGTCCTCGGGTGCCTGGACCAGCATGGTTGCGTAGGATGCGGCCTCGGAGTTGCTCGTGGGATTAGGGCCATGCTGATCGAAGTCGAACGTCGACGTGTCGGAGGGATTGGTGTCCGAGTCAGAGCCGTCCATTGTGGCGGTGGATGTTGGGCGGCGTCGAAGTGGATATAGAGCAGGTGGTATCAACACTGTTCGTGTAGTGGACAAGTCGTGAATGGTAGGGTAAGTGCTGTGAGGTGGATGTATGGGTGTAATTTTAGTTTTGCTTCGAAGGATGACGGGATGTGTTTCGTCGATAGTCGATACCCAGAAGAGATGGGAAATGCGATGGAACAGAACGTATTGGAGGCATGGAGGAAAGGCCACTATTTAAATGCCATCTTAAAAGATTGTCATCTGGTGTACGTGTCCATGCATGGGAGAAAAAAAAACGAATGTTCAGCCGGGACAGGTTCGGGCTTAGGTGTTGCAGGTTTATCGCCCCAAAGTGCATTGCAGGATTCCAGGTTGCATATTTCGACATGCCCGGTCGATGACTCCATTCACCGGGCTTGGTCCCGCATGCCTCCCACTACTTCACCGACCAACGCCGACCCGCGCCTCAATTCAACTGCATCTGCACCACCACCTTTGCTCGCAGTCGGAGGCCCAGCAATTACAGGGCGGACAACGCAACGCATCGCAACCCACCATCACATCCCGATCGAGCCCACGAATCACAATGGCAGCCCCCATCGATGCGGCTGAAGCCTCCCAGGGACCCCTCCCCTCCATCAGCCTCCTTACCGACGGCTGCGTCAACTACATCGGCATCAACATCGCCGTAACCCCCGAGATCAAGTCCAGCATGGCCGCCCGCCTGCTCCGCTACGAAGCGCCTCGACCACACTCCACGAACCCGTTGCCCACCATCCCAGCCGGTCGCTCTCGCTACATAATCCCGCCTCCTTCTCGCCGTCGCTCCAGTCGCTTTCTCCTCAAAGACACGGAAAAACTTTCCCCATCCGCTACCACTGGAACCGCCGCCGATGAACCCGTGGTCTGGCTCCCTGTGCAGCAAGTTTGGGTCAAGAACCGGCAGGGCAACGTCGTGCCGCCGTCGAACAAGCTACTAAACGGTCCCCAAAGCTTTGTCAGTCTGTTGGGTCGCGATGGCACGTATGCGGCTGTTTTCCATGTCTCGCAGGTTGAGAAGGTGATTGCGTACATTGCCGATGTCAACTCGGCCAAGTCGGAGCGGTTGTGCATTGCTACCGGTGGGGTGGACTTTCCCGAGGACGAGAGACGGTGGATGTATGTGGTGTCTTGTCACTCTTATGTCGGCGCGGCTCCGGCAGATTGGGAGGGCTTTGAGGGTAGCGGTTTGGAGAAGAAGGTCGAGGGAGATGACAGGGTTGAAGACAAGGACGGCCGCTTCGGTGATCGTGCCTGAGGATCTGGGTATTGTTTCTCTTTCCTTCTTGCTTTTGTGTCTCACGCTAACAACCGATGTTTAGAACGGTAAGACCGGCGAAACTCACGAGCTACGACACGAAATGGCTACCATGTCCTCCTGGATCTCTCCCCAAAGTCTCGGCGAAGTAACACAACAGGAGCGTATGACCTAAATCCCGCTGTCGGCTTCAGCAACCGTCAGCAGAAGCATCCAAACAATCTCGGTGGCTCATTAGCACTTCAGGTTCAGGCGTTCAAGCGGACTTTTGTTCCGTTTCATAGGCATAGAAGTGTAGCAGTCTTACAATGATTGCCAATTACTTCAATTAGTCGAACCTTCGAAGGTACCAAAATCTCGGGATCACGACTTCGAAGGACCTGGTGTATGGAATTTGAATACTGGTGTTGGGATCGATCAATATACGCACCTCTCTTGCAACCCCTTGTACCTATGATATGTATGCCAGGTTTCCACCGTGGAAGTCCACGATCTCCTTTTTCTGTGCTCTTCGGAGTAGTCCCTCCTCTCCTAACACCTTTGAGATTATCTATTGACTCAATTCCACAGATGAACAACATTAGGACGGCAAAGTATGTCTTGCGTAGTCTATTAAACACTCAATTCAGTGCACCTGAAGATTTTTTGTCATAGTCCCAATGATTTTTGCAGTTTTTCGCGCATGCTACAAACCAACCTCAAGTTCATTTTCCGGGCAGACGAGTGTTTGCAGGAATGGCTGCTTACAAATACTGTACCATGCTGAGCTGTTAGCGCACGATCGCTAAAAGCACCAAAGCTGGGTAGCAACACTATCGCTTATACATCCCGGGCTTTCCGCGTGTGGATGTCATGTCAGCCTGTTAGTGTTAACCCACTGAAGCCGCCTGGTTCAGGGCATACACTATCGCGTAGCCACTTACAGACATTCAACTTCCTCAATTTTCTTCAATTTCCTTGTCCTGTTCCTTCTTGTCTTCCAATGCAGTATTCACACATCATTTAAGCTTCATATCCCCGGAGGATATCTATAGAGCACACTAACTCATGGGTTCTCGTATCTTAGCCTCCGAACATGCAGCGTCCGAGAAAAGAGCAACAACATGGTAAACGGGGGATTCACAGTTCACACCCGGATGCGTTGTAGGCACCATGATGCCCTGACCCGAAGCATATTGCCTTTTACATTGTTTGTCACATGGCTTTTCGTCTGTCTTATGTTTCTTAGGGTCTTTATGGCTTAAATATTCAGAGATAATATCCCGCAAGGGTGAGTAGACATTCACACTAACACAAACAAGCGTGATGCAGTTCTGGGCACACATTTTCAGCTCAAGAGCATCACATCCGACAACAACACCAACATCAGACAACACGTCTCGACCTCTGACGTCGAGGATATCGCTAGTCCGTTGTCGAAACTCAAGGCACTATGCATCACGATCGAAAAAGAGGTTCGCCACGCAACAGCACAAAAAATCGAGCTACAGGAGCTGTTTTCCGACCAGCTCGACGTGGAGAGAAACGGAAGACTGCAAGCACTTGGGCAACTGATGACGTTGGTTTGTGTGAGCAATAGGTGCTCCTTCGATTGCTTCCATGCATACCTCCATCCAACCTTGTCCCAAGCTCACTCTGACCCATAACCGTCGAACCCTCTTCCACGAGAAGCTCCTCCGCTGCAACCAACTTTCACTGCATCGAGTAAGCTCTATTGATACTTCATATTTGGCGTCTCCATCACTTATAAGCTTCAAGACCGCGTCGAGTACAAGCTCGTGCCTTTGACTCGGGTGAACTAGTAAGTACACTCTTCACTCTCATAGCACCGCAAACTCCAAACTAACAAAGTAACCTCCAGGAAACCTCATTCGAAGCTCGCGAAGCGAGTCATCCGACAACGAACCGCTCACAAACCGAGACAGACGAATCTTCGGGGAGTCACTCCTAGCCCCGTCAGCCATCAGCCCAAGCGCAGGGTGCGAAGAAAAATCGAGGCTCCCTTCCAGCCCAACGTGCCTTAGGTTTATTTTTCTTCTCTACCGCCTTCCTTTTGTAGATCGCGAAGTTGCAGAATTTTTTCCTCTTCCTCCTTCGTGTCCATCTTCCTCCCACCTACCTATCTTCCTCCATCGGGACACTCGCCTTCCAGGCCCGTCCTCATTACCATCAAACCTACCCTACTTGTACGCCGCCTTCAAGTTGAGAAAACCTACCCGCACCCTCCCTTCCCCACATGCCAACTGTCGTATAATACCAACGTTTTCGTATGGTAATTTTTTGTCTCCGAGGGCCTTCAAAGCCCGAATGACCAATGAAGGAAAAAGAATAGAAAGGACAAAAAGTATCGGGGAGAGAGACATGGAAGGAATGGAGGGAATAGAAGAAAGAAAGGGAGAAAGATAAAGAGAGAAAAAGAAAGCAAAAACGAAGAATGGAAATATATTTTATCGGGGTAGTTGAGGTTGCTTTCCCTTGGCCGTTAGTGCACTACCCCGCCTCCAAATGCCCGTCCTAGTAGTTGTATTCAATCGCTAGATTTTCGTGCTGCTACCGTTCTCGGGCGGTTGTTGTTGTAGTGTTGTTCAGAGGTAGCGATTATAGCGGCCGGGGCTCCGAAATTTCTATTTGTATTCCGAAATTTTGCATTCCGACGTAGAAATTTTGCATTGGAATATTTCGTTTTTGAGATCAGGAAATTTTACAGGGAAAACCGAAGTTTCGAAACCAGCTGTCATTGTCAGACCCAGGCTGTCAGGGTAAGGGTTTACTATGGGGGGTGGGTGCGTATAGTTTTAGGGGTGGGTGCGGGTAGGTTTTCTCTTCAAGTTGAACATTAAGACATATACACTATCACATTCGTAGGAAGATCTGATGCCGACGGGAGAAGAGGCTTGTTGATGTATTCGAGTTATGCTGAGTTGAAACGCATTCCTAGTTGACCTTGTCCCTCATACACGCGCCCAACTTCCTCTCCCTTTCCCAACCCTCCCTTTCTAGACCTCCAAGACCCTAAGCAGAGATCTCAACCACAGAATACCTCGGCCTCTACTTCTTGTCTGCCTTCTCCTCCAGGACCTTGATGAGAGCAGTCTGGCTCTCCATGATCTCCGTACGAAGCTTCACCTCCTCCTCGAGGCGCGCGATCTTCGCCTTCCCGTCCTCGTAGTTGCTCTCGAGACCACGAACCCACCGCGAAAGAAAGCCCGAGCCGCGCTTGAATTCCTCAAGCTGGTCGATGCCCTGTTCCTGCAGGTGGTCATCGACCACCTTGACGAGCCCCATGTCGAGAGGCTTGTCACCGTCAGCGCGCTCAGCGCAGCCAGCACGAGAGGGGTTTTGGTTGCCTTGCGCGGACGACATTGTGACTTTTGTATGCTGTGTAAGAAGAATGCGAGGTTAGCCTCACTTTGTTTTGATGAGGTTCTGAGATTTAGTGTCACTATATTATCGCGTGCTACTTACAGGACGTGAAGCAAGGAGATATTCAAAGTGAATGTATGAAGGAGTACGATTCCGTGACGCGTAGAGAGACTTGTCGACACGAAGATGCGGTTTTTCGTGGAAGGGTTTGAGAGTGCTTGAAATCTGTGGTGAGGTGGACTTCAGCCGAGAATGTGAGCGAAAGAGAAAAAGTTTGAGAAATGGAGGGGCAAGAAATACGAAAGATATTCCATGAGCCGCTGTGGGGCATCGAGTGACGCGTAGGACAAGTGAATTTCGATTTTTGTTGAGGAATTTGACTTCAGATGAAAGAAGGGACTTGAATGTCCCGGCAACAAGTCAGTGGTGGAATCAAGTGGAAGTATCTATAGACAGAAACGAGAAGGGTCATGAAAGTTTCCGTATTGTCTGTCACGGCGTAATGTAGGCATTAGATATGACGACGCCTTTGGGTGAAGAGGAAACATGAAGGAAGGAGCTATCACCAAAGGTATCCGCAAAGGCGGGGATTCAGACTGGCAGTCGAAAAGTCAAAGGGAAGACACTCAATCATAACTTCATGGTGCGATTATCTCAGTAGTTGCTACAGGAGTGTTCTTGTTGCTTTCCGACAGGGTGAAAATTGGCGCTGGAACGCACTCAGACTCTCAGAGAACATCCCCAGCCAACCGACTGACTGACTGGCTTGCTCGGATTCTCTGGACCCCGGAGAACCTTTTTTGACGCTTTGGCTATACTGCATTTTTGCTTTTCTTTCGGATTTTCAAAAGGAGACAAGATAGTCAGCTTTGTCTTCCTCCGTGTGGCGTTTATCGGGATATGGTTGGGCGTCTTTGCTTGCATCTGAGCATAGTGTGGAAAAAGAGGAAGAGAATAATGACAACATCAGCGCGGCACAAAAGGAAGACGACGACGCCGCCTGCCCCTTTGGCGACACATCATCAAACTGCTTTACTCCGTCTTCCCTCCCCGTTTCGCCCGACTGCCGACACCTGCCTGCGCGAACTCTTGACGCTCCCCCTGCCCCCCTCGCCCGGGAACTTCCACGCTCCTGGCGCGTGCGACTCGGCAAGCACCGCTTTGCAACAGATAAGCTCAACTTGAAGATGCTGACCGCAATAGCCATCTATCTCCTGCTCAAGCACCTTCTGACTCAATAAGACGGGCTTCAGAGCTATCAGTCTCCTTGAGCTTGACGACAGTCCTTTTGGCGACTTCGAAGTCCACCAGCATCGGATTCATGGTCCCGCTGCTCAGTCCTTCATAGTATGTTAGCGTGCTCTTTGCCCTCTATTGTTCTCCCTAGGTACGATTCTCGTTCTGTTCTGCCATGCGTACCGGCTTTACTCGCGGCTAATGCTGTTGGTGTCACCTTCAACGGCGCGCTGGAACTCCTGGATCAGGATAGACTGCGCTTCAATGAGGTTCATGTTTCTATACATCTTCAGGAGCTCTTCAAGACTACCTAGCGATAGTCTTAGTGGCATCTTGAAGTTTCTGTTCAACTACCCACAGACAGACGGAGGGAATATGCTGGACGTCTTCTTGAAATCTTCAAGTTCTTTGCAGCTGATCTCTCTCTTCGATAAGAGCTTTGGCCATGCTCAGGGCTACGTTTTGGGTGGAACATTCTGCGCGCGGCGCGCGGTTGCCTTCGTTGGGTATGTGACTCGGATGCCATTTTTGTCTTCTGTGTGGTCAAGGACGAAGTGGAAGTTAGTATGCGCCCGGTCTTGTCTGTGTTTTGACTGTTAAGTTGTACCAGGTCTGAGGAAGGTCTTCATTTGTGGAAGTAGACCTGGGATACACAGAGAGTCTGAGGTAGGAGGCTCACGGTTTCCACGGATGGCGTTGTTGATCAAGAGCTTGTGTAGTACAAGCATGGATGACATTGGGGAGGAGGTGGTGATATTCTACATAGAAGGACTGCACAAAAAGAAGTAGGCATATGCGATGTAGCATACAAGAATCCTCCGTATCTTACCAGACAATGCCTCTCGAGCCTAGTACAGCCCCCACTCGACATCTTGACTGTTGGCGTCGCCCTTGCAGTCCATGCGGCCCTTGGCGCCGACCTTACCGCTGCCGCCAAACTTCTTGATGGAGTCAGTGATGATATCAACGATGTCCTGGGCACCGATGTAGAAGATGACGCTGCCGTGCTTGTTGAAGGCTTGAATACCGAACTTGCACCCGCCAAACTGCACGAGCTGGTGTTGTTCGCCAGCGAAGTTCTCGACCTTCCATTCGCCCTGGGTACCCTGGATATTGTTGACGATACCCATACAGTCGCTAGTAGAGGGGGACGCATCGCTTGTCTGGTCCTCGAATGAGGAGTCCTCACGGTGGCTAATAGACGGCTTAATGTAGCAGGGATAGTTGTCCACGTCGCTGCTCACGCTGGTGTCCGACCAGGCGGCAAAGGCGATCGAGGCGCTGCACACCGGAATGCGAATGAAGCCGGGAGTGGTGACGTCCTGGTTCATGAGGCCGTCGTGCCCGAGACGGACCAAATGCTCGGGATGGCGAAGGCAAAGAAGGCCTTGGAAATGCTGGCCCTCACATCCACCATCATGGGAGAGTCGTGCGATGTGTCAAGGGCATCCCCAGGGCTGGAGAGACCACCGCCGACGGAGCCATCAACGAAATGACCGTTCGCAATCAAGCTCGTCAGCAGTTCTACGTTCTCGGGTTCGCCGTTGAATAGCTGCTTGAGCGACATTTCAGTGACCTTGTCCCATGCGCTGACTGCGTTACCCATGTAATCCGAGAAGGCGTCTTGCTTCTCGGGAGTCCAAGCACCACTAGACGCATGATGGTTAGCACACATCGAGAACGTGACACTCATTAGCAAGGCGAGGTGGGGTTTCTTACTTTTTGTCGTCTTTGCCCGTAAGGGTTCCGGCAATTGAGGTGCCAAAGGAAACAAGCGCCTTAGCCGTGTCCTTCCAGTTGTCATATGAGACCGAGTTGGCTCTCCAGTACGGCATGGACTTGAGAACTACAATTTGACGTTAGCGTAACTGGATAAGACGGCATGAACAGCGGCATAGGCAAGCAGGTAGAAACCAAAGACTTACCCGTGTTGAAGAAGCCGGACACGCCTACGGTACCCACTAGACTCACGCACGCTAGGAGAATCCCAAGCCACGTGTCGTCAAATTTCTTTGGAATGGGAGCAAACTGGTTCTCAAAGTCCTTAAGTGCCGGGTCTAGTGCTGTTGCAGCGGCCTGGTACAGGGCAGTGACATAGGTGGCGTACATCTAGATGAGTTGGTTAGCAAACGCTACAGATGGGCCATCAACAACCCAAGCTTTCCGCTTCTTACGTGCCTCATGGATGATGACCATAGAGTTCCAGATCTCATATGCAACGGCGCCAGAACCGCCGCTCTCAAAGTTGCTGGTGCACTGCAGGGTCTGCTCGCAGTTATTGAGCGCGGCCAGCGAGCCGCAGTCGGCCGATTCAGGCCCGTGGATGGTGTAGAGACGCCTCGGGTGAAGAGAGTTTTTCCAGGCTTTTGGTAATCGAACCACACTTCCATGACATCCTTCCAGGCGTCGGATCCGTCCAACATGTTCCATCGCTCTTGAGGGGGTATGTGAGCGGCATTCTGTATCGCCGGGTCGGTGCATTTAAGGTCGGTCCAGTTGCCGTGGCGGTCGCCCTCAGCGTAGGGGTTGTCGCCTCTCTTGATGCTGAGCCTAAAGGCGCTCCAGTCCTTGCTCATTGAGGGCGCGTCGTGATACTTCTCCAGGTCGGTGGCCCAGTTGGTGGTACCACCCATGCCGAGCCCCTTGTAGATTGCGGTACGGGCGGTACGGATGCTGTCATCCATAAAGGCGACCCACTGGTTATTATCGTAGACGACGATGCGGCTGTTGCTAGTGCTGTCGATGAAGTTCTGGTTGACGCGGCTGGCGTTGTTCACGATGATGTCGTTGATCTCGGCGTTCGAGATGTAGCCCGCTGTATCGGTACAGGGACCCTTCGAGGCGTCGGATGCCGTCGCCGAGCCGGTAAAGAAGCAATCCTTGCTGTAGCAGCCGGCCTCAGCCATGTTGAAGGAGCGGCCATAGCTGCTGACACCGACGACGACCTTGCCCGAGTCCACACCGGCCTTGGTGATCTGGAGGAGGAGTCAGAAGGGGATCAAAGTACACAGTGAGGGGCAAAGGGTCTTGGGATCGGGCACCCACCATAGCTAGAGCCGTCTTTGTCTCGGTCAAGTTGACGTGGCTACGCAGGCAATTGCCGTTCGCACAGCCTTCTTGCGCCCACTTATTGCCGTAGTCCCACTGGCCGTGTAGATCGTACGTCATAAACACAATGTAGTCGACCACCTTGGAGATTCGAGCGATGGGAAATTGTTTGAGGTACCAGTAAGATGCCGGTGCGGCGATAGACACGGTCTTACCGGGCAACAGGTTCTTCAGCACAACCAGGAAGGCGAGGTAGTTGGTGCCTTCGTCATCGGCGCCCGGTGGAGGACCCGGGATGTCAGGTTCCTGCAAACAGTTAGCAGCGCTCCGTGGCTCGGGTTCGCAAGGGAGGAAGAGGGAGTGTGCATACGCCAGGGTATTCCCAGTCGATATCCACGCCGTCCAGGCCTTTATCTTTGACGAAGTTGGCAATATTGGTTGCGAGGGTCATGCGATTAGCGGCTGTAACGCCAGTCCGGAAGATGTTGTAAGTAGCGGCCCCTGTCGAGAAGGCCCAGCCACCGAAGGATATCACGCGGTGGACGTTGGTCATACTTCGGAAGGCTTCGAATTCGTACGTACTGATAACATCGCCCGCTGATACCTTGAAGTCCGGGGTAATGTCACCGAAGGCAAAGTGTATGTGAGAGAACTTGGTAGTATCGATCTGCCGCACGTCCTGATATAGGCAATTGCGGCCGCCCAAGCTGTAGCCTTCATAGTAGCCCAGACTGATCCACTGAGCGGGCGCCTTACCCTTAACCACGTTAGTACCGCAATTGTAGATGCAGCCATTGGTGTTTGGCTTGGCCGTGCCGGGGGCGCCCGTATTTGTATCAGTGCAAAACTCGGCCGTAATGCCGCACTGGCCCCAGACATCGCAACAGGCGTTGAGCGGGCATGGATTGAGCTTTTGTATATCATCCATATTATTGGGCTTCTTAGTACCGGGCTTCTGCGGTCCGCACACAGCATTGGCCAGCGGGGCCGGCATGGGCGGCGTACCGTCACTGAGGCAGATGACTGCCTGGGCCATCAGTCGACTGCAGCCGCTCCATCCCCACGTCTGTTTGTTGAAACTCTCGATCTTGTCGACTGTCAGGCTATTGGCGGCCGCGATGGCCGAACACGTATCGTCCTGTACAACGGCGTATGATGCGCACGATCCGTCGCTGTTTTTCTTGGGCGTGAAGTCGGGCATCGTACCGGACGAGCAGCACACGTGCTGTAGGGGCATCAGCGAGGAGCAAAGCTTTGAATCCGGGTTGTACTTTGTAAAATCGCTGGGCGAGATGCCGCACTTGGTCGCCAACTTCGCGCAGCTGTCACCCGAGGCCACCTGGATGGTTCTACAGTCGGCGCGGGTCTGTAGGTTGGTGCCGCGAATCGCCCGCAAGGCTGTGCTGGCGCTGTAGGTTGAGTTGCTCCTGTCGGTCCCCTTGATCGTTGCGTTAGACGGTAACACCAACGGCGTCGTGAAATCGACTGTCCCGGGTATGTTCCGCACCGTGTCGAAAGACAGGCAAGTAGCGTTCTTCCATGACCGAATCGCCTGCTGTACGGGGGTGAAAGATGTGTTGCTCGTAGCGATGAAGCCAACGACGTGGTCGCCGTCGTAGTCGTGCCCGCACAGCTGTATGGCCTTGCTGCCGCCCGTGTTGTTGGAAGCGTACAGCGCATTCTCGAAAGCAATTAGTGCATCTGGCGCCGTGGACTGGATGTTGACGTTCTTGCCGAGGTAGACGCCGGCAGTGCCAGTGACGGTTTGCACAAACAGCACCAACGACTGCTTGTCGTCCGATGTATAGCCGGCTGCCAGAGCGCGCCGTACCGACTTGGACAGACTGCGCAGGTCGACGCCACGATGGGGAGCCGTCTCATTCCAGCCGCCCAACTCAAATGTGACGTTGGTCGGCGTGTGCGTTGGATTCGCGTTCGCATTCATCTGGTTCATATTCGCACCAGGCTTCTGAGGCGCATGTGCACCGTACGACGTACAGGCGTAGATGCGATGTCCCGAGCTGCCGTCATCCACATCGTCATAGATGGAGAAGTGGTAGAAAACCGTCTCCTTGCAGCGCGCCACCTGGCTCAGGCTGTGGTAAGCCGGCCAACTGCCCGGATCAGGCCCAGTAACACTGCAAAGCGTGGGGCAGTCGTCTCGCCCCCGGTAGGATACGGAGGCCGGTTGCCGCAGATTTAGCATGGGCGACCCGGCCTCCACAGTCCCAAAGGAGAGGAAGAGACCGGCCGCACTCAGGACCGTTGCCGCCCGTGAAAAGAAGGACATAATAGCGATAAGGACCGAAAAGCAAAACAATAGAAGGGATAGGACGATGCAATGGAATCATAAGCGCAATATGTCTGCCGGGGGGCTCCTTGCCTAGCTGCCTATCGAGCTGCTTTGCCCTTTATATAACCATACGGCTTGAAGAGGCCAACAGGGACTTATAAGCGGATCACCAAAATCGACACGATCCAATCTCATCGAAATGTGAAAGCACGTTCTCACCAGAGTCCTCCAGTCGCGGTAGATTGATCCTTAAGCACACCACGCAGTTCTTGGGTGAAATTGCAAGGGCTGTGATGGACATGGTCCATATGCCGGCCAACGACACCTTCACAACGTTGCCACTTGGCAGAACCAACATGTGTCCGTCCGGCGACTAATACCCGGATGCTTTTAGGATCATGCCAAATGAGGTGCGAGAAGCGGAAGAGACGTTGGCATGAAAATGCCACTGTGCTATCAAAAGGATTAGCACTGGCGCGTATGTAGTCCGCTTGTTGGTGGTTTGTTGGGTAGGGGGTTGAAGAGTGAAGGGTGACAGCGCCAGGCCAGAATTAGGTACCACCCCTAACTCGGCTCGGTGACTGAATTTGGGGTACCATATGGCTATGAAATGGGATAAACGGGCTTCTCTCGGACCGGGCCTCCCCCACGCACCCCTTGCACACTGCCGCCCCTTCCTTCACCAACGGACAGAGATAGCAGGACACCCCTAAAGCTGAGATGTCTCTAACAGAGGTAAGAGGTACAAACACCCATGGTGCTTAGTGTCGAAGTGAACGGAGTGAACGTAGACACAAGGCACAAAAGAATGGTGGTGAACTTGTTGATTGAAGAAGAAGAAAGAGGACGAAAGAGAGGGAAGGGGAAACCTTCGATATATGTGCATGTGAGACGCGAGTAATAATCCATGTGTGGATCGAAAATCATCTTGCTCAACACTTAGAAGGGAGAATAACACGCAGAAACGCTTGAAAAGGTACAATATCAGAAGACTATGTCTGCTCTACAAAAGCTGCATGGCAGCCAAAGCCGCGACGAACCCGCCTAGCATGGCTGGGAACCCGGTCTTCGCCGCACTCCATCCATCCGCCGCCGCGTTCTGCTTGCTGGGGCAGCTCACCATGGGGCTGATGGCCGCGCATGCCGTGGCTGTGAGGGCGGCGGAGATGCTGTTCGCTGTGGCCGAGTCCACGTGGACTGCACACGGGTCGCCGGGCACCAGGGGCTGAACGTCCGAGAGCACGGCGCAGGTGTTGCGGCCGTCGTACTGCGCCGGATTCACGTCTAGAGTGCCCGTGAGATTGAAGGCGAAGTGGCTGGCGTTGGTGCATAAGGCGCTGTTCGCCGTTGCCGTCACGAGGTCGGGTTTCTGAGCGCCGTTTTGGATCGTAAACGTCACACTGTTGTCACGGAAGCCACCGCCGAGAAATTGCGGGCCCCCGTGGGAGCAGTTGCCGGCGCCAAAAGCCCACACCAGGCTATAGGACGTCGGCGCCCCGTCGGCCGTTGTGTTGAGTCTCGAGACGTAAGTGTACACAAAGGTGGGCTCGGTAGTGAAGTTGGTCCACTTCAAGTTCAGGGTAGGGTCCCTCGTGTGATTAAAGGTGCTATCCCAGAGCACCAAGTCAAAGGAGGGTGCGAGCGACGAAGCCAGCGCCGCGTTCTGGAAAGCGAAGACGATGGGGAAGAGTGTCGACGGCGCGTAGGTGTCGTTGCGTGGGAAGATCAAGTCCACCTCGACCGTCGCCGGGAAGGTGGCTGCTCCAACCTGCATCGCCCAGAGCAGCACGGCTGAGAGGAACGCTGACATCGTGGCACGGAACCAGCTGGTCGGAGAAGGGATGGTGATGATAGAAGAAGCAGCTCGTGAGGGCGTAGAAGGGGTACTACTACGACGAATAATTGATTGAGGTAGGGGCACGCAAGAAATCAGCCAAAAGCAAAAGCGCGTGCTAAAGGCGGTAGGAAATGGTGGCGAAGGATGACTGGGAATCAAGGGAGACAGAGGTCGGGGGAAGAGAGAGGCGAGCATAAACTCAATGAAAATGCGAAGTTGGAACGATGTAGTATTGTAGCATTCGTAACCTGGAAGGAAATAAAGTTATGGGCAGGGTCCAACACCAAGCGAAGTCAAGTTTAGCTAAATGCGGATAAATGCGGGATCCCGCCGGCCCGCGCCCTCCTGTCATACTGTCCCCCCCCCCATCTCCTTGAGCCGCAGCGGGATCCAATCACGGCGTAGCTCTCGGCACGTGGGTAGTCTCACATGGATTCGAACTACTATGTAGGTCGTGCCTGACCCCGTCACCTTCAACTTCGCAGGCTTCTTGTCAGATTCTAAGGTAGCATTCTACCCAGATGTCGGTTAGATGCTAGAGTCCCAGCCACTTGATCTCCCAACGGACTCGGTTCGCCAACCTCCGGCTGCTGTGCTTACTTCCTCTCCGCTTCCTAATGCACTGTCGCCAGCGCCGTTCCTCCGAGGGCAGCAGAAACCATCCCAGTCCTTGCCCATGTCCTTGCAGCACCTTGTTAATAATTCAATATTAACGTCACGTCTAGGTATCCTCAAAGGGGACCAACGTTGGCTTGAAATCCTTCACGGCGAGGATACCCTACAGATGCCATGTCTGTCGCCATCGACACATGGCGGACGACATCTGGGCTCTCGATGCCACATACATGATGCAGCAGGTGTCGTGAGGAGATGCCACGGAGCAGTATAAATGACTCTGATGCGGACCAAGCTACCCCGTCCATTGTTGTTTGTTCACGCCGGCCTCTGCCCTCGTCTTCGTCGTTTGCCCTTGCTCCTTCGCATTGCTCTTGTCGCATCTTCTCTGTAATACCTTCGCAGCCACGGCACAATGGGCTTCGCTTCTCTTCTGATGCTGGGCGTCGTCCCCCAGCTGGTCGCGGCACATGTCCTCCAGGCCCGCCAGAGCGTGTCCTGCGACTTCGCTACTGCCACCAACAATAGCGACACTTGCGCATCCTTTGCCGCCGCGTGGGGTATCACCGAGGCCGCCTTTGCGAAGCTCAACCCCGGTGTCTCTTGCCCGGGCAACCTGATCGCCGGCACGGAGTACTGTGTCATCGGCACCGTGTCCACAGGCGCTCCCACTACGACCAAGACCGCCAGCACCACGACCAAGGCCGCTACCTCAACCACGCCACCCACTACAACCAAGGCGACCACTCTGCCGACCACCCCGGTCTCGCCTACGGGCCCTTCGCCTCAGATGCCCAATATCACTAGCACATGCAACAAGTTCTACCAGGTCCAGTCCGGGGGCCTTAGGACACAGGGTACGTGTAGGAAACGACAGGGTGCGGGGAGGGTTTCCCCTCAAAGTAGCCACCGTTTGTATTCTCCGTCAGAGCCCTATCACTAGACTAATGCGCGTTTGACAACGGTTATCTTGCATTAGGCTGCTCGTGGTGCACACCTCGTCTACAGCGCCCCTTGCATGACTGCCGCCTCTGCTAGAGCACGTGGTCCATCTGGCTCTTCCTACAAGCCGTGGTGTTTGAAGGATCGGGCACATATGCACTGCTACAATGTTCCTGGCATGGATGCAAGGGTCCGGATCTCGGTTGCGGCAACAAACTTTCTAGTTAGGGCCGGTGTGTATTGGCACCTCGAATCCCACCAATTGAAGACGTGGCAAGCTCTAGCTACAGTAGTACAGTTGATCCTGTAGCCCATTCCCGGTTCTTTGGATGGCCACAATTAACCGGATGTGATAACTAGAAGCTGATCAGATACGCCCATCTGGAAGCGCGTCCCTAGGCAAGCCTGCATGTGAGCTGAGCTCGGTCGTTACTTGGCAGACTGAAGCCGATTTTGCTTCCAATCCCTACTTTTCAGTCCATAGTAAGTCGATTGAGTCAGAAGTTGCTTGTAAGCTGTGACTGAGTCACACTATTACGCCATCAATCATCAATTCGAAAAAAGGCGAATATACATGCCCCAAAACCAGTCCACTTTCTGCGTTACGTATCTTTAGCGGAGTGGGGTCCTGTATCAGGATTATAAACGATTAAACGTTATTGGAACTGAGGCAACTTTAGACGGGCGTCAAATCCGGCTTCTCCGATAGTCGGTCAGTTGCTCAGGCTAGCTCCCGGTGCTCAGTCATGGCTCAGGTCCAAAGAAGGAAATATGATTTGGAGATGTTGGTTTTCGTCACAGACTGTCTAGGGAGTAAGGGGGTAAACACAAGGGCATGATGAGTTCGCGGAGAACCAAACATAAAGTGAAGGGTAGTGTGCACGGATCTCGCCCAATAATGAAGAGACGGAGATGGGCGGGAAGGTAACAAACTATAAGAAGGGGTTGTGAGAGAAACCATTCCAATACTTGAGTAACAATGTATAGCAACCAATGGAAGAGCGGTGTCTTCTATTCAATGCATAGCGTCATATGTAGTACTCGGCCGATGAGATCAAACTTGGAGAAGTATGAAGATACCATGACTTTAACGTGAATGTTATCTTAATCGGAGTAGATGGGGCCAAATAATGGCGAGGACCACCATTGCCAGGGAGGAGAACTAAGGTACTCTACCCAGAGAATAGTGACAACGGGTAGGCACTAGTCTAGCCTAAGAGATCTCTAACGGAGTCCTGCTGCACGGTACAACTCGGCGATGAGAGCAGCCTGACCGTCGACCAAGGTCTGGAACGCCTTTACCTTCTCCTCAAGACCGTCAACCAAGCCCTGGAAAGCCTTGACTTTATTGTCAAGAGCAATGATCATCCTGTCAGAAGCATCTAGTCTTCTCTGCAGGCCATCGAGATTCTTTTCCGCACGCTCGAGGCCCTTCTCCGTGTCCTCCACATAGCTGTTGACAACACGAACGTAGAAATCTGGTATCTTGATGTCCTTCATCATCTCGTGGAAGTCGCCCAAGCCCTTCTCCTCAATGTAGGCTTTGGTCCTGTCGGCAAGTGGGAAGCTTCCCGCCATTGGCGGCTCAATCTCGGCGCCAGACGCGGCAGTCGAAGAATGACTGTTGTCGGATGTGGAGGACATTTTGATCCTGAATCTGGGGGATGTAAGGTTAGAAGTATGTTTAGGAGATGGGTGCTGAGAACCTCGAATACCGTACGTACCGCTTACTTGACGCGATAGTTAGGTAGAGGTAGTTTTCTTGGAGATGGTCGCTTGGTAGCTTTGCTCTTGGATATCTCGAGTAACAGAGTGTCGGTGACAGAAGCGCGAAGAAGACGGAAGACAGGAAAAGCGACTTTGTCTGATGAGGCAACAGGAGAAGATTAACGGGCACCAAGGCAGCGTAAAATGAAGAAAGGGAGCCAAGTGGATAGCCGCTATGGAACGGACTTCCAAAAGGTAAGTAGATCCGGCAGGCAAGGGAAACAAACAGCCAAAGCTTTTGGCGTGCAGTGCAGGAAGGAGCAAAGAAGAGGCAGATGGGAGGGAAAAGGTGGGGTTGAGGTTGAAGTTGGGATGACAAGTTTTGCGTACAGGAGAACTCACACTCACTCCTGCCATCGTCCTGGAGGCTCACATGACGTATTTCCCAAGTGCCTACCTACGGCAGGGCGGATCTCAGTTTGATAGCGGCAGACGGGAGAGAGGCAAGTTAAGTGATGCGTGTGGTACTGACAACATGGAGACAGCGTGCCAACGAAGAGAGACTGCCTGACCCCTTTTATAGGTCTCTGACGGCGTTCTGTAGATGTTTGCGAGAGAACTGGTTGAGTCAAACTAGGAGATTTCCAGTTGTTGTGTCAATTGCCTACCTCTACGCTACTGGCGTCACCGGTGGAAACAGCAAGTCTTTGCCCACTCAACTCAAGGCTTCAAGCAGAGAAGCGAATGACCAGGAGAGCTCCTTCCGTCTTGACATCTCCAAATTTCCACACTCCCTCTGCATCAGGCAGGAGGTATCTTGGCCGGCTGAGACAGGAAGGACCCGTCCGACTTAGAATGTGTGTTTGATAGGGTGTGCCTTCCGTCTTTCAGGTGGATTTTACAAGTGCAAAAGTCGCGCCGTCTTTGATGTTATTGGCGGTCGGGTGGCCTGAACTGGGTTGGTGACCCACTGGCACTGGTCAAAGCCCAAGGCCATTCAGCAAAAAGAGAAGAAAAGATTTGCGGAAGTCGACGTATCGGTTGAGCATGCTAAAACTCTTTCCTTGTGCTGAAATGATGAAGAATTTGGAAAAAAAAAACAAAAAAAACAGGTGGAAACATCGGTCTCGAGCATGACTTGTAATACACCTGCACCAACAAACAACCGCTCGTGACACAGCAACAGTAAAAAAGGGGTTTGTTTACGTGCAATAGTTGGCGTCGATGCAGCTTGCCTCAGAAGTAGTTGTTTTGAAGCCCTTCAGACATCAAAAGCGGGTTTAGCTCAGTTGGGAGAGCGTCAGACTGAAGTCCACTTCACTCATAAATCTGAAGGTCGTGTGTTCGATCCACACAAACCGCAATGTTTTTGACTTTTTTTCCCCTTTCTTATCCTCTTATTTTTAACCCCTCTTCTCGAGTTTGTTCATCTGGCCATCTTTTGAGCGAGCTTCCAATCGGTTACTCAACAACACACCCCTCCCCACCCTCCTTCCACCCTCCCCCCCTCAGGAAACATCCTCTTCCCAGTAGCCACCTCCATAACCCGCCCACTCTTCCTCATCACCTTCTCCACCGCCTCCAACACCTCGTAATCCCTCCCCGGCGCACCTACCACATTCGCAACAACAGGCAAGTACTCCCCCCTCCCCGTAACTCTCGACTGATACTCCGCCTCTCCAATAGGAACCACCACGTCCGGCGCCCCCAGAATTGACGGCAAGAAAAGCTCGTCAACAGCTGACTGCGTTTCCGGTGACAGACTTGGTTCGTCGCGGTAGTTGGGCTTGACGTTGGCTATAGGCAAGACCACTAGAACTTCTTTACCTTCTTTGCCCTGACCACGGTTTGTGAAGAGGGTTTTGTGAAGCCAGTTCTTGTAAACGTTCAGTCGTCTGCTAGCTTCCTCGTGTTCGGCGCTCGTGACAGCTGCCCCGAGAGACCAGCGGCGTTGGACGAAAGGGATAACGTAGGGCTTTTGGGCGTTGTGTTTTGCTGCGTAGGCTTGTCGGAAATTAGAGGTGGAGTGGTAGAAGGAGTAGTAATAGGTGCGCGTGATGACGTCTTGGAGGTATGAGTCGAGGTTGGGATCAGTGTCGGGCGGGTGGTGGTGTTTCCAGATGTCACGGATAGAAAACATCAATATGGTGGCGGGGAGACGCAGCCGCAAGTCTTCGATGAAGGCGCGAAGAAGCCGTATTTGTTTGGGGTTGGTAATGGAGAGGAAGTAATCGGCTGGCCACAGGATTTCGTATCGCTTTTGTTGACTCTTCTTCACTTCCATGCCATAATCTTGCACTGAGGCACGAGGTATCCAACAACCCAGAACCCTTTCCAACGTCCAAAAGTCCCGTGCAAATACGCAAGGCGTGTCGAAGCCCGGCCAGGTCTTGATCATGAGAAAACCTGTCCGCACTCCAAGTCAAACCTGCGCGCACTCTAAGACCCCAGGGTTAAGGTCCCTGGTAGCCTATGATAGGCTATATATAGCACTTGATATTTAAAATTCCCACTTTTAGCCGTGAAAATACCCTATTTCAATGCACGAAATAATGACATGCATTTCATGAAATTTTTGACTGGTCTTTACGAGCCGTGCACCCCTTTTCAAACTTAGCGATTTTGAGTGATTTTATACGTCGTATTAATACTACCCTATAATACGATATTACGAGCAAATCGTACTAGTTCTTTTAAGTTAGCTAGTTAATATACGTTAATTAATTGGTATAGGTATTAATTCGTACTAATAGAGATTATAAATAGCCTTTAACCTTCCTCTTCCTTTTCGTTATCGTTACAATTTAATCGATAGCGATACGACTTTTATAAGCGCCGCCTCCTTTTCGCGCGAGAGTTAGCGCGTATTATTAGACAATCCCTTCTATACCCTCGCCTCCTCCCTTAGGGTAACCATAATTGAAGTCCGCCGCAATATTATTAAATTCTATCGTCGACGTTGATTTGGTGTTATAATCCTTCGAAGTAATAAGTATCTAATATATAACTCCTAATATTCTATATATTACTAGCCGTATTAATATATTTACTAGTGCGACTATATTGCTTACTGGCCTTACTTAACCCCTAACCCCAATTTTAAATATCGTTCTATATCGAGGAAGGTTGCCCGTAAGTATCCCTTTCGAATTATAATTACTAGATAAATGCATATTGGTTGGAAATAGGTTATAAAAATTAATAATTATAGCTACGAGGGATACTTACCTTCTTAATACTTTAATAGCCATCTTTTCTTAGAAAGAGAACGCTCGCTTTATACCCTAAATTTTAGGGATTTGTAGCTAGTTTATTAAGAAGCAGGGAATTAATTATACGGTCGATATATACTACCATTAAAGATCGGTTCCCTACTATCCCTCTTCAGTATAAAGATTTTGATAATATACGTATACAGTTAAAGAAAGCATCGCGTAAATGATATGTTAATATTTAGAATTTTATACGGTCGTCAGAAAATAATATAGCGGTAATTTATTATAATATTAATTAAGAGGATATAAATAAAATTATATTCTCTAATACCTTTTAGTTATTTAATTCCTAACGTAAGATATAATTATACAACCCGTTTATTATATCCTTTAACGCTACATATAAGACTAATTACTACTACCTCGCTTTAATATAAGGTATTATTATTACGGCCGAGAATACTTCTATGCCTATTTTTTAAATAGTATTTAATAACGAAAGGAAGGAAGGATATACGTACTTCGTTAATTAGATTAAACGAACGTTAAGTATTTTCAATATTCGTTACCCTAATATTATTATTAGCAATAGAGACAATACTTTTATTAGCGTACTACGCGCTAGATTCCTTAAAATTAATTTTTAACACTACGTTTAGTATATTAATTATAATATAGTTAAAAATATTAAAAAACTTTAAAAATGCTCCGCTTCGCCCGTAGAGGGTATTGGAAATAATAAGGAGGTTAGAGACGACGAGGAGGCTAGCGGTAATTAATTTACTATATTTGATAACGAAAATATCAACGACGACGATTAAGATAATAATAGTGATAATACTATTAACGAATTAAACAATTAAGACGACGAGGTAGAATTTAACAATAATAATTTAACCTTCGATACCGATAATAAGGCTAATCGTTAATATTTAATTCGTATATATAAAAAGGTCTATAGTATAATTAGAATTAAAATTAACTTCCCCCTTATATTTCGTAAGGATACCGATATACGTATTATATTATTCTTTATATAGTAGTATATAGTTTATTCTTCAACTATAACGGATTTTGAGAAGGCTTAGGTCCGTTTTTAGAGATAATTTAGCGCTTCCTAGAAAAGTATTATTAATTATTTTAAGAAGGAGTATATACTTTGTAAAGAGGAGTAGGTTAATTGCTATACTAACGATAATTTTAATTATGGTTAAATAATAATATTACTAAACGAATTTAATAATAGTTCCTTTAAGTCTTATTAAACTTCTAGTTGTAGTAGTCTCGCTAACGTTTTTGAAGTATATTCCTAGTACGTTGCTAATTACTATACTTACTTTAAAGAAATTATTACTATTTCTTCGTTGTGTATACGTATTAAATAAATTATTTATAGTTGGATAGGAATTTACCCTCTAGAATTAATTGTATAGGTATTCGATTTAATAAATAGTTAGTATTATAAAGTGTTTTTAATTATATTAGAGAGGTCAGGGGATTTATATTAGGGTAAGCTTCTATTTCTCTATTTATAGCGGTTTAGAATGTAGTTTAGCCTGCTTTGTGCGTATGAAATAGAGATATAGTTATAGAGTAACGAAGTCTTTTTAGTCGAGAAAGATATATATTACCCTTTTTAATATTTATATTAATTTCGAATAAGCGCTTTCTTACCCCTTACTTCCGATATTATCCTATATTAATTCTTTACGTAGAATGTAGTCGATAAATATTTTATATTTATACCTGCGGCTATAGGGATTCTTAAAGGCCGCCTCCGTAATACGGGTAGTCCCTTTAGTTATAAAGTTATTACTATACGATTTCCTTAAAGTAATTTTTAAGAAGGCTAACCTTTTTAGAGTACCTTTTAAAGTATTTAAAGTAAGTCGTAATTAAGCTAGCCTCTTTAATATAGGAGGGTAATTAGGGTAAATATACGTACTTAAATTTAATTTAGCTAACCCCCTAGTTCTTATGGTACGTTTAAGAATATTATACTTATTAGGGTATTTATACACCGTTATTATTCCTAATAGGAGTTAATTAGACCTAATTTCGAAGTTATAAATGCCGAGGATATTATTGTAAGTGTTATTATAATACCCGTAAATAGGAAGCGGTTGAGGCGGGAGGATAAGGAGGAAGATAAGGAGGAAGAGGTATTTATTAATAAAGACGATAATATATAGAGTATTATTTTCGTTAATATTAATTAAATTTTAGCCTTCTAGAGCCTACCTACTTTAATTTAACTAAAGGAAGTATTTAAATTAGAAGATTTAAATTTAGAGCTATTTAATTTACCTTTGTCCCCTATCCTTCCCTCGCCTTTATTATTATCTTCCTTCTCCTCTTAGCTTTTTATTATTTAAATTATCGAATTAGAAGCACTAGTCCTCAATAATATATAGGGATTCTAATAAAAAAACCTCCTTAGTACCGTATTATACTATACGACGGATAACGAACTAAGCAATAATCCATTTCCTAATAATATAGAGAAGAACTACGTTAGGGAGGTATTTATAGAAGAGGAGTAATTCGCCTAATTATAGTTAGAGGAGGAGTTTAATAAATAAACGGCTAAGTAGGTAGAGAAGGAGGAGTATAACGTCTTTAATAATAAGTATTCCCTATATAACGTAAATTTTAGAAACAAAGAGGGGGGGTACTTTATTAAATAGCGCCGTACCTATTACGGTCCTTACAAATACCTAATTATTAAGAAGGAGTTTAGCCTATCTCTTTTATACTTTTATTAAAGGAGGAAGCTATACTTATAGTTGGGTAGGTCCTTTTATATTATTAATACTAATATTGAGTGGTTAAACAGAAAGGAGAGGCGTAAGAAGAGGAGGATAAAAGAGAGTTTATAGGACGAAAATAGTTACTTTAGGAAGGGATATAAGAATTATTAGAATAATAAGGACCTATAGATCGTATAGTAATACTTGCCGGGCAATAGAAAGAACTCTATTGTATTAAATAACTTAAAAGAATAAATATCGATATTACTGGATAAATAAATAAGAGAAGGATTTTAGGGATTAAGACTATATTAGGCTAATTATGCGTACCGGGTTTAGTAGGTTCAAATTACTTCGATACTTCTATGGGGGATTTATAATACTACGAAAAGTATTACGAATTTTACGTTAGCGGGCACGGGACGATGTGTGGGAATATTGAAAAGACCCTAGATTACTATATAAAATGATAGTATTTATATGATAGTTGCTATATGGGGTTTTAGAGTGCGCGTAGGTTTGACTTGGAGTGCGGACAGGTTTTCTCTTGATCATTCCCTCGCAGTCTACCAAGTTATGACTCGGTCTGAACTGCCATACCCCATTTGCCATGGCTGGCCGTCTTCCGCTCCCACTCGTGTCACTTCCAATCCCAACATCCACCCACTCGTACGCCGCTACGGCCGCCGCGCTCCCACTGCTACTGCCTGCGGGCGACTGGTACCCATCACCCCTCGGGTTGAAGCACGTAGGGAAGTCAACAGCATCGAGGGGTTCTTCGCGGGCAATCATTGAGCTGAGCTTCGTCATGCCGAGAATGTGCGCACCGTCTTTGCGCAGAGACTCAACAACTGCAGCGGTGGAATTTGAGGGTAGGCTGACATCGCAATAACTCTTGTTGTTCAGGGAGGTTCTGTGGCCTTTGAGTTGGAAGAGGTCTTTGACCACAACTCGTAAGCGTGGAGGGGCTATTCTTCCTACTTCGGGTGCTCGCGACGGAACGGCTATGCTTAGGGAGCCATAGGTACTTCCGGAGGTAGAGAGCTGGTAGTAGGGCTGTTGATCTGAGCTATAGAGTGGTAGCAGGTTACTCAGTATTCTAGGCCATGCCAACGACTGCAACGAGCATAGAGGTAGGCTTTACCTACTTTGATAGCTTCGGCTTAAGACCAGTAAGAAAGGTACCGTGTGTGTCATCATACAGTCGGTAAACTCGTCTCAGTACACCGTCGAAGTACAGATATGGGCCAGGGGAGAGGTGTTCGACAAGGTGCAGCTCCTGTTTGAATTCGACCCATTTAGCCCCGGCTCGCTTGAGGAAATCGAGAGATTCGGTTGAAAGAACATGGTCCTTGGCAGGGTCAGTAATGATGATGCCATCCAGGAAGCCTTCCCTGGAATAGACATCACATAAAGTATCCAAGATTCTCAGGTAGCCCCGGAGCCAACTAGGGGTTATTGGCTCATCATCCTTGGCGGCAACCACTGTGATGAGGGAATAGCCAGTGGCGTGGTTGGAGCTTCTCTCAAAGGGGATCTCGTTGCAGGCCACGTAGCGTCGTGATTTCCATTTGAACACAATCTCCGCATTTACAAACGGGGAGCAAGTCGTGGCTGACTGGCATATCAGCGACATAGATGTCTCAGACATGTCCATTCTCTGCACACATAGCTTGTTGTTGCACAGCTCTAGTGTTGAAGATGAAGAAGTTAGGGAGTTGGAAGTATTTATGAAGGAAGGGAACGGATGCTTACAAGGACAGACGACACTGAATCTCAGACAAGGGGGCGGCCGGTTGGTCCACAGAAGGCAGGGGTACAGGTCGTGCCGGGAACACAGTGTGCGAAGGGTCCAACGTAAAACGGAATGACGGTCAGGAAAAGCGTCTGCCCTTGCAGATCACATTCAATGGACTGTGACTGACCGCGGTCTGTTGGCAAACTTATACCTATTATCCATTCTAAGCCCAGCAAATGCAAGCATTACTCAGTTGTTGGTACTCATGGGGGTGACATGAAAGGGCTTTACGGGATCATCTTGAAAGCTGGATCTCTGTCGTCCCCAGAGCCTTCGTATCTCTCATACTTCCCAGCGGCTTTGTCCTTGTTGATCTTGTTGCACCAAAGCACATTGGCGAGGATCCTGCAAAGTGTTAGCAAGCGTGCTCTTCTACCCCACCGCACAACCAACACTTACGCAAACCAAGCATAAACTAGCAGACCAAGGAGGATCGTCTGCCCCTTGTGATACAAAGGTCTATCCTTTGGAGGATAGACAAAAGCTGAGATGAGCGTTGGTCAGTGGACGAACTCAGATAAGACATATGCCAATACTTACTAGCCACAAAACCGCCCGCGTTTCCAATAGCAAGTTGCAAAGCTGAACTGGTAGCTCGCTTGTAGTGCCCAGCAGAATTGTTGGAGTTCCAGACGAGAATGCATGGTATGCTGCTGTACATGCCGATTGCCATCAAGCATGTCATAGCAAAACGAACTTGGGCAGAGGCGACATTGGCGATAACGGCGTAGCCAATGATGGCAATGGGAAGAGTGAAGAGCATCATGACGCCCCTGAGTTTGAGGCGATCAGAGGCAAAGGCAATGAGAACTGCACGTGTGTGTTAGATGTCAGTTCGACAGGGGCAGGAACCGAAAGATATCGACAGTACGGACCTGTGACCGGGGTGGCAACTGCGTATGGGATAACCGACCACAGCTGGGTCTGGTTGGGGTTGGATGTGATCTTCAGGTCGTTGAGGATGGTTGGGAGCTGGGGCTTGTCAGTAATCTTGGTCTTTTCAAGATGCAAAGCGCAGAGCGGCAAACCCACAAAGAGACCAAAGCTGTAGAGCCCAGCCCCAAGGGCAAAATATGCTGAACCTGTTAGCCAAACTTGGAGGTTGAAGACGCCACGGCGAACTTCAGACCACTTGAACTTTTCCTCTCGTTCCGAAACGGGACTGCAAGACGAGACATGTTAGCTGAGGTTAACTACCCATACACTCTGTCCGCTGTCTTACTTGAACCTATCCGCGGTATCTGCGCCGGTGTCTCCTTGAAGCCTCCTTGCAGCGTATTCCTTCTTCTCCTCGGTCAGGTAAGGAGCAGTGACTATACTTGTTGGAAGCAGGAGATAAGTCACCATACCCACAAGTATGGTCTGGAAGCATGAAGGTGTTAGTCTCGCTCTTCACACAGTTTGCACTGGTGCTTGAAGTTGAACTCACAATCAACCCTTCGATGATGAAGATCCATCTCCAACCCTCCAACCCACCACGTGGACCAATAGCAGAGAGCCCCCGTGCTAAAAGACCGCCGAATGCACCCGACAAAGAGGCAGCGGTGTAGAAGATGCCCATTCGCAGCGCCATCTCCTGGCGAGTATATAGGCCGGAAAGATAGAGCACAATGCCTGGAAAGAGGCCGCCCTCGGCGATGCCCAACAGGGCTCGCACGCCGAAGAAGCTTCCAAAGTTCTTTACGAATCCTAAACACATGGTGATAATGCCCCAGATGATGGTGAGGAGGGGCAGCCAGATCTTGGGCGTGACCTTTTTGAGGACCAGGTTGCTCGGAAGTTCACTAGTGGAGTGTAAGTGATGAACCAATACAGGCCTGTGTTGTAAGCGACAGTGGCATACATTGCAATGTATGTGGCATAGAAGACTGCCAGACCCTGAGTATACTGGGTATTGGAGAGGCCAAGATCCTTTTCGAGACCGATAATCCTGGCGTTGCCGACGTTGGCTCGATCGAGGAAAGAGCAGAGGAAGAGGAGGACAAGGACAGGCAGGACTCTGTGTTTTTGTGGGTTAATGACTCCTTGAATATGGATGATGGACGGAATCAACTACCTTGTGTCTATCTTCCATAATATCCGTCTCGTCATGTTGCGATGGTGCTCGCTGTCGGAGACGGTCCTCTCCATCTTCTCAGTGGAGGGCCTCTCGCCCATCTTGTCGGCATTCGAAGCATGATTGTTCGACGTCATGTTTCGAAATGTGAAGTTCCGTCGTGTGTGAAAAGTGTGAAGATGGCCAAGGTTGCCAAGTTGGAACAAGCTTTTATATAAAGTCGCGAACTTGCAATGGTGACACGGTGACGACCAAGCGCTGTTCCTGATGCAGATCAATAGGCTAGGCCTGGATCACTGCATATTGATTGGTCTTGTCTCACTTTGGAAGCTCCAAGTCTGGGGCAATGTTACGCCTAGAGGTCGATCAGTAATTACGGTCACCAGTAATTTTCATAATTACTGTCAGGGTAATGAAAAGATGACACCATTCTTTCCATCCTTACGGCGCACTCCTTTGCGACCCATATTTCCAGGCACCGAACGTCGGATCCGCTCGTGCCCAGGCGTGCCTGGCTCTGGGCGCTGGGTGCACGGACTGGTGCACGAACCATTGAAATGGCGGTAATTACGGAAAATGGAAAATTACTGCGCCAACAGTCAGAGTTCAGCTGAGTGGACAGGGAGAGCAGTGTACGACCATCGTTAACTGTTTGTGGTACTGCGAGCAGATATCTTTTCCGGAGCGGTGTCTGGGTCTTTTGCGGTTCCAGTCTTCTGTTGTACACCGTGAGTTTGTTGAGTTGTTGAGGCTGGTTAATGCTGAAGGAAAATGGTCCCTGTAGTGGTATTTTCAAGGTCGCAATCAAGTGAGGGCGTTGCATCGTAGAGGTGCAGTCGCGATGAACCAGTCGGCAGTCGTGGAAAAAGGAAGGAGGTCGATGAAAGCGTCTCCATGCTCATTAACGCAGGAAAGAACAAACAGGATGTGAAAAGGTGATCGTCGCGCACTCTTCCGTCATTACAGCTGCAGCTGCCCCTAATAGCCCGATCCCGGCAAGCATTCATAGCGTGGGTTCCCATCGCAATGAGGTTCTAGACCATGTCATGGGTCAATTACATGCATCGACCCGTTTTGTACGACCAAAATGGAAGGAGACCTGGAATGGAAAAAAGTCAAATGGCTGGAGGACACCTTGATTTATAGTTGGTTGATGGAGGAAGGTTGGGACCCAAATGTGCTGCTGCAGCGGAAAGCAGCACAAGAATGGTCTCGGCATCTGGTCTGTGCACGGCCTGTGCACAGCGGCGGGTGCATCCCACGCTTCCTGGATCACAATTCGACATTGCGTCGGCAAAGATGAGGGAAAGGAATTTTCTAAAGACGATTCTTTTGACTGATATCATAAGTTGGGGAGCTGGATATAGAATGGAGACATATTAGGCTGAAGCCGTTCATTTTATCGGTTTCCAGCTGCAGAGCCGTTGGCGACACGCGTGGATGGGCGGGCAGCCTCCGCAAAGTTGGCATTCTTGGCAGGATCCACTTTTGACTTCACCTCATGGCACCTTCCCGACCCCGGCGACCCCGGCCCTTCGACCTCCGGCCCCATCGCCGAGAACATGATCAGAGGGCGGGAGCCACAAAGGTCTACTAGTAAGTTTACACAAAATGCCAGGAGATGGGCGCAATGAAAAGCTGCGACGGCGAAAGATCCCGCTGGCCTGTGAGCCTTGCCGCGAACGAAAGTCTCGCTGCGACGGAGGGAAGCCGATCTGCTCGACCTGCCAACGTCGGTCTTTGCCTCTGGCACACTGCATCTACACCATCGAGAATGCGCGTACAGCCAGCAATGAAGTATACATCAAAACCCTCCATGAGAGGATCCGTCAACTGGAGCGCCTCTGTGTGGAGAACGGGATCCCGACTCCCCCGATAACATCCAGCCCCACACCGCGATCCGCTACTGGTTCAGGTCAGTTGGATTCCCCCCAGCGGCCATCTCCCTCTCTCTTTGAACAGTCCATCATTGTTGCCGCTCCTTCTCATCCGGAATCCCAACACCAAAGTGCGATCCGTCCATCACTGAATGATCCCGGTCCCAGTCACGGGCGCGATCACCGAGCACCGAGTCGGGGTCCGGGTCCGGCAGCCATTTCACCACCACCACCACCACCACCACCACCTCCGCGCCACATGCCCGTTCTTTCACCAGCCGAACGGCTTGAGGGAGCATCTGAACTGGTTGGCGCAATAACAGCTATGGGAGCCGTCTCTACCGAAAAAGATGCTAGCCATACATTTGACGCCACCGACGATTTCTATGGCAGTTCCTCGGCTGCCTCTTTCATGAAGGAAGCTAGCAACTTCGTCAAGAAGAACCCCACACATCGCATTCCAGATATCGATGTCCTACCGACACAGATGCCACACTTTGCGACTTACAATTCCCTCCATTGCAAAGGTGATTTGGGCATTTCCACACGCATGCAGTTCGCCCAGGCCGACAAGTTTGCATTACCTACACGGGCTCTGGCCGACCATCTCCTCAAGCGCTACTTTGAGAGGGTATACTGGTTGTATCCCGTCTTCCATAAGCCCTCCTTTGAGCGAACGTACGAGAGTCTGTGGAGACCCAACCATGGGCATCCTACTGAGCCACTATCCCCTCCCGGTCTTGGCCTTGGGAGTTCTCCGGGAGCGGATGCCAGCACTATTGTGTTTCATTTCGCTCTCAACACCATCTTTGCTTTAGGTTGCCAGTTCTCTGATCTCAGTCCCGATGGCAAGGCTTCCGCGCTACAGACCTATTTTGACCGAGCAAAGGCGTTCGTCAGTCTCGATCTGCTTGACCTCAACAACATTGGGGTTGTCCAAGCCCTGTTACTTATGACCATATTCTTGTTAGGCACACCCTTTCCTCAGAGATGTTGGAACTCCGTTGGTGTAGCCTGCCGACTTGCTCAGGGGCTTGGACTCCACACAGAGGCGAGTCAGTCGACTCGTATTATCCGGTCCGACCTGGAGAAGGAGATACGGAGGAGGACATGGCATGGCTGTGTCATCTTGGACTTGTAAGTAATTTCCCTCTCTGGTAACATGGGTTGTGAATAAAGGACTAACTGCGGACTGCCTCTGCAACAGGACCGTCAGCATGACCTACGGGAGGCCCACCATGACTGCTCATCTTGATGCGCTGGCATTACCGTCCATTGCCGAACTTGACGACGGAGAGCCTGACCGCCAGAATAGCCCTTCGTCGGATAGTGTGCCGTCAAAGATGTACTTCTACCTCGAACATATCCAGCAATGCCACATCATGGGAGAGATTCTGTCCACCGTCTACCAGTCACCTTTAGGCCGGCCAACCAATTTACAGGACCCATCGAGTAGTGATCAAGCTACCCACGGCCTCGATGCCATCCTCGCGCTCGACGAGAAGCTTTCACGATATGAGAGATCCGTGAATCCCATCATGTCCTGGAGCACGCCGACCGACCTCATGGTGGTGGAACTGGAGAGAAGACAAGTTATTGTCACCCAGCGGACTGTGCTCCATGGAAAGTAAGTCTCATATTCCTCATGTTGTGTTGCAAGTCCTAACCTAATTCTAAGCTTTCTCTACCTACGCCTGATGCTTCATCGCCCTATTCTGTTACAGTTATGCATGGATACCGTGTCGAACTCGACCAGTGACTCTAGCTCCCCGACAAAGAAAAATTTGCCTAACGTCAGACGGGCCCTTTATATTTCGTTCGCTGCCGAGTGTGCCAGAATCTGCATAACGGCAGCCATCGATTTGCTTGAGTTGGTACATAGTACCTACCGGACGAATACAACTGGCGGATGGTGTTGGGATGCACTTTGTAGGTTTCGATCCACTACTGTGTATGCTTGTGTCCCGAATGCTCACGCAAGCAAACAGATGCCTTCACAGCCGGGATAGTTGTTATTTTGGGACAACTTTGTCCGGCACCATCGTCAGCATCGGAACAACAACGCCTCGACCGGTCCTGGGCCTTATGTCAAGAGGTTCTAGGGCACTTTGCTTCGTTTAGCATCTCTGCGCACACATCTCTAGAACACTTGCGAAAGTTTCATGGGAATATGGTTTCCCGACTATCAGGTATGTGGTCTGCAATGTTGGTTCTTACAAGAGGGTTAACGAATGCGGGTGTAGATAAAACTGGCGGAGAATCTTCGATGACCGAAAGAGGATCAACATCTTCAGCTATCAACGAAACTTCCGTCCCAAACACAGGCTCGACATCAGGGCCTAGGTCCCATCCATTCGGACAAGGATATCAGCTCAATGCTCCGCTAGATCTGGGAAGCAATCCCTTCTGGCAGCCTCCTGGCGGCGCTCCAGAATATGGAATGGCTGGCGGTTCTCTCTTGAACTGGGACCCGAATCTTGAGGACTTTATTATGGACAATTTCCAGTGACCAGGTTCCGTTGGCTTAGAGTACAAAGTTGGACAATAAGCCCTTGCAATTACCAGCAGCTCCCGGTGACAGACAACAGTGTTCGTATACTGCACTTAAACCTCTGCAGGATTTTACATTTCATCCAAAGTTGTCCACATACGATTGGACACCGGCCGGCAACGCGACTGAGTATTGTTTGCCTTCTGGGTATTTTACCCCGCCCCTCAAGGCCTCAACGCTCCGCGTCTCTCGCGAAAGTTTTCTCCCCCAAACAACAACTCCCAGCCCAAAAGTATCGGCAAACCAGCTTCACACTCGATAACAGCGAAACCTTGTTCTCGTTGGCTCGCTGCAGCCAGGCTTGCCAAAGCGCCTTCTTGACTTCTGATATTAAAGCGCTATCAGAGCTCGGTATGTATTGCCTTTTCCTTGATACGATGCTACACTCGGCGCACTCCCCATAACTCCCCATGTACGCCCTCAAGTATACCCCGGTACATAGTTGGTTTTCCTCCTAAGTGGATCTGAAAGATCGCTTTTATCATTCTCGTTTTAAGGATGGAAGTTTGTGATTGTAGAGATACTTGCAGGCACTTAGTTGGTTTTCCTTCCAAGTGGATCTGATGAGTTGTAATCTCGATCGTCTTTTGGCCCGAATTCCATCTCCTAAGAAGTAACGCAAGTGCATGATTCAGGGGAATTTCGCTCCCTGCTGTAGAGCGTTAAAGGCGGAATGTGCAAATCGATGATTACGATCTTGGGCGCACATGGAGAGTCTTTAGGCGTGCGCCGAGTGTAGCTCTTGATTTGTCCACATCATACTGATTTCTGACCTCTCTCTCACTTTTAGCCCACCTCAATCCGTCAAGATGGCCACAAAAGAGGAGAGAGTCGACATCCACCGCAGGTTCAGAGTGGAGTGGGAGAAGAACTGGTGGGCTCGCTATGCCTTGTCGCTGCGCAAGCGTGATGGAACGTTGGAGGATCACGCCGAGGAGGACCTTTGTGCTTGGCAAAACCGAGACTGGGATGAATGCAACAGGTTTACCATCCTTGAACGCCTGTACCTCATGCCAGAATCCGAGCGAGAGGCCACGAACCAACTCTGCGGCCGTGTCGATGGAAATGTCTTGATCGAACATACCATGGGCGTGCGCTGGGCTGAATCACGCGCACAAAAGCGCGACCATAAGGATTTGGATACATTCTTCCCCACCGAAGAGTACAGACAATTGTAGGTCCTTGAACGTCTTACAACACATCACCGTACCCAAGTTGTCCTACATGGACTTTACTGATCCAATGCAAAACAGGGCAAAGCTCCCCAAGTTTCCGTACGGTATGGAGCCTTTCACAGCAGTCTCCGACTTGGACTACGTCAAGCTCTGGGGCGGATTGGCTGGCTTCATGTTGGCTTTTGGCATCGACCCCAACGATACCGATGCCGTCTTGCGAGCTGGTCAACTGATCACTGCGTTGCGCAAACAGGGTGCTGTTTTTACTCATCCCCAGGTTGACTTCAAGGAGGAGTCTCATCCCCAGGTTGACCCTAAGGAGGAGTAACTTCATTTTGAAGGATTCTGCCAGATGGGTCGGTGCTTTCTGGAGGAATCGGTAAGAGCCGATCATTGCGACAGGGCCTGAGCCAAGGTCGCAAGAGAGTTGTGATGGGTCTGAGCATTCATTCCTTTGACATGGAACATCTTCTTTGGTCATGGACGTAGTTTCCAAACAGGAGAATGATAATGGTTAGAGCTTGGGGATTGTGCTTGACGTCTAAGACGAGCTCGCCTGCGTGGTGTAGGAGGATTAGAAGCCAATGGAAACCCACGTTCCCCATAAACCTGACCAGTGCAACCTGACACGGTGACATTTGTTTGTAGGAAAGGAGGTGGCCATCCTGGGAGTTGGTTGTTGAGGGGGAGAAGGAACAAGCAGCGCTGGAAATAAGCCAACTCAACTCAAATATCGATCTGGATTTGATTGAGTGTGTCAAATCAGGGTAGAGATTTGAGTTGAGTTGAGTTGCTTGCAAATATTTGCAAATATCCGCCGAGACTAAAAGTCCCAACCCAGCCCTAACCCTGACCCGGGTCCCTCTTGCGAAGTTGGGTCCGCGGGCAAAATGAACACTTTTATCGCCTAAAAACAGTCTGCCGCGGTGCCAAGAAAGGCGGTCAAATCGACAAGCAAATATCGACATCGGATTTATTTGGGTCAAATATTTCGACATGCCGATTTGTTTGCTTGTTTATTTATATTTGCTTGTATTTATTATCATATTTGACTTATTTCCAGCGCTGGGAACAAGAGGACAAGATCTGGGGCTGCAAGGGGAGCACCTCGGTAAAGGAGCGATACACTTGCCATGATATGGGTAAATGCAGCAGCACTGGACCCCAATAGTTCTTTTTGGAGGTGGCAAGAATGCCCCGTCATGAAATGTCAGTGATTTCCTTGGCTGCCGTTGCACCTGCATGTTCGAGTGGTGCCTATCTCGGACATAACGAAAAAGCGTCAATTGTCTTCTCGGCGCGGCAACAACCGTTCCAGTCTTTTGCTCTCATATTTCTGCTAACGAACCTTCAGCACTTTTCCCCAACAACATCACAACTACTCGCATTTCCTCCAAGATTTTGGTTGCTTGTGTTCATCGACGCATATCTAAGGACACAACCACGCATTGACACGACTACAAGACTCAAACAACGGTAATGTGTTTTCCTCTTTTTTTCCTCAGTTCCCTCCGCTTTCTCCTTCGTGACGGTGTGCCTGGCAAGCTCTAACCTAATCAGCCTGTTTTCGCCCAGATCTTCAATCCACCTGCATCCAAACATGAGTTCCCAAGCCGACAATACCGAGATCGAACGCCTCTTTGAAGACTCGTGGAGCTTAAGCTGGTATGCCCGCTACAGATGCGCGCGGAGCAACGTTGCAGGCGCCTTCATAGGGCCCTCTGTTCCCGTCGAGATCGTTGACCTTTGGAAACGTCGCGACTGGCTGGACCTACTCCATGGAACCGGTGGAGTTCCGGCCGAAAATACCTATCGCAGCATCATTGAGGCCTTGAAGAGCATGCCCAAGGTGGAGAAGGACGTAACGAACAACCTGTGTGGATGGGTCCCTATGGAAGCAATGCCATTGTACGACAGGCCGGATGGGCCGTGTTGGCGCGCCACACGCGCTTGCAACGTACTACACAAGGATGTTCGCGAATTTATATACGAGAACTTGAGGTATGTTCCATGATTACCATCTCTTCAAGGATCATCAATCTCAGCTTGTCACTAACGCCTACACGATTCCGAACAGTGGCCTCTACGTCAGTCCGTACGCTACTGCAGCTGGGGCCGGCGCCGACACACTGAAGGACGAGCCTGCCGTCACAATCGTTCCGGTTGCCGAAGAGCAGTAGATCCCGCCGCGTCAACCTCTTTCTCGCTCAAGCGAACATCCAGCCCACCATCTACGGCCTAGCTGCCAAGCTAGCGAAGGTCAACGAGCGGACAACAGTCAACACCGACTCCAAGCAGTGGGAGCAGCTGTCAAGCTTTGACTCAAACGAAGGCTTCGGCAACATCCGGGAATTCATGGTCGTGTTTGGTAATGAACAAGAATACGGAATATACCGTTATTTGGGCTGAAAAGATCTTGGAAGACTCTTCAGAACACGGAGCTCACTTTACCAAGATGCAATTGGTCAAGGGACGTTGAAGGATGAGGGACGAAATGCATGGAAGTGGCTCCAGGTTACAAGGACGTAGAACATCATTATCCTGCCAGCATCTTCTTTAGGGCCGAAGGAAAGCTTATTTGTGTAAGGCATTGAGATAGTGGTGCTTAGAGTTAGGTCTAAAGAAAGAACTTCATCTTTACATGCTTCGTGACAAGAGACTCTTGACTGCATTTGAGGGTCGTTTTCTACATGAATGGAACTGGGAGATATTGATGCAACCTTTGGATTGTCACCACCTATACAGGTCTTCTTCTCAAGCTCAGAAAGAAATAAGTAAGGCCCAAGCAGCACACTCCCACGTTACCCACGACCAGAAGGTCCACGGAAACACCAAGTTCTACCTACTCATCAGGGACATCACGCAAGCAGACCTTAGACACCAAGACACACGACTTTTCAAGCACATCACCACAACAACACAAGACAAGGACCCTCAAATTCCCAGAGCAAGGAGAAAGGCCAATATCAATCATGACCTCCTACCCATACCATCCACACCCCTCCCATCCAGCTTCCACAAGCTCTCCTTCTGCTCCCTCTCCCTCCCCCAGTCAGAGAACCCTAAGAATCGCCGTCCCAGATTCTCCTTCCTACTCCCGCTCCCGCTCCCGCCCCCCTAGCCCTAGCCCCATCTACCCTCCTACCTCTTATCCTCAGCGCGAAACCGCCAACATGGCCGGGGCAAACGAGAGGTTAAGGAGACCGGACAGGGGCATGGAGACTTGGACGTCAAGTATGCTAGAGGTAGGGAGTTGGTTGGAAGGGGTGGAAGATCAACGGGATTTTGAGGGCGAGGGGGTGGCCGGGGGGGAGGTGGAAGGGTCTGGGACTGAGGGGACTGAGGGGGAGGAAAGGTCTAGGAGTGGATCGAGAGGTGGAGGTGGAGGTGGGGGAGAGGCAGGTGGAAGAGATGGAAATGAAGGAGAAGGGGAAAGTCATTGGCGGGGTGGTGGTGCGACCGGTGGCATTGAGGCGCGGTATGAGAGTGTGAGTAGAGGTGAGGGTGGCGTTGCTGGGGTGCGTGGTGGTCCTGGGTCTTGTAGCCGGTGTGGACGCCCCTGGGCTGCCCATGATAATGGTGATGGTGGTGGTGGTGGTTCTGGTGATACCTCTAGTATCCAAGAGGACCTCCACTTCACGGTGAAACTGTCGGACACGGACACAGGGGCAATTACCAGTCCTCATGCTGAGGCCAGTGGCACTGGTAGTGGTAGCTATTCGAGCCAGCAAGGATGGGGAGCTCGCGAAGGGGATCAAGATGCGGAACAACAATCTGGAAACCACGACGATGGTAGCAGTAATGACCAGGGATGGTTCCGCACGGCGGTGTACGGCTTGGAGGGCTTGAATAGGTTGAGAAGCCCCAGGGGCAACGATACTACTTCTGACCAGGGGCAGCGTCTGTACAGCACGCCCAAGACGACAATCTGCGGTGCCTGTGGTCGAGATAGACAGCTTGAGCATGATTGGAGGTATCTTACATACCAAAAATGCCTGGTACTTTTGATAAGGGACTCATATCTGACACTGAGAATGCGTGGAATAGGAACTACTACCGAGCAAAGTGTTCAAAGGTTGTCGACGAGGAATCGGAGGAAATAAGCTCAAATGGAGAGAAGACGACAGGGTATGATGGAAGTCCTGATGATAATAGTCAAGGCAATGGATGGGGGTAAACTTGGCGGCTTTTTTGGTCTTCAATGATGGAGCTTCGAGAAATTAACCAGCTTTCTTCCTACCAGTAACCCAGATACCGTCGCCTCTGCCTCTGAGGAGAAGTACCGAGTGGCGACACATAATGAGGAGGAATGGGGGAGTGATCGCCGGGATAAAGGGACCGAGACAGCCAGGTACATCAACAAACCCCTTTTCCTCATGAACCACGTCCGTAACTCCCCAGCTGTGGAATAGAGTCGCGGTATATGCGTCGTTTATCAGCAGAAAACACTGTGTAAAAAAATGAGAGGGTAAAAGAGTGACAAAAAAGTTGTTGAAGCCGCACCCGGGCAGATTCGAACGAACCGGTTCTACTAAGGAAGTGGTCAGCCAGAAAGATGTGGCGCCCCATCTGCCGACTGAGCCAAACTTCCCCACGGTGGTCTGGTGACTGTACCTTGCCAACACAGACCTTAAGTACCAGGTAGAGGAAGGTAGAGCCGTCTTGCCTTGGGAAGGGATGAAGGTGTCAACGGGACGGAAACTTGGGAACCTGAGTCTTGGAGCCAGAGGCTTGGTGAAGAAGGCCCGAGCATCCAGTTCCAGTGCGCTGTTTGGGAGGTGCAGACGCCTAAAACGCGGGTGCCACAGGAGCTTGCAGGAAAACATGCCCGCTGCACCTGCCCCTGCCAACTGCCCCATGCAAGCCCCGAGGTCAAACAGGCAACCTAGAACACTCACCGAGGACACTCGCTCATTTAGCATCATATCCGGCTTTCAGTGATAATATAGATCGTGCTACTACAAGCTCAATTCCCAGAGTTCTGTGAGGTGCAGCTTTGTCATCTTGATTGTGTTCTTATCATGTTTTGTGAGGGGATTTCTCGACATGGCAGCCAGAAAAGCCCGGTCAGGTTCGATTAACCAGGGCACAGGGGCATCGAAATTAGCGCTGAAGTTACAGTGGGCTTACAGCGCCTTCCAGTTAAGATGGGCCCACCTTCCGCTGCAGGAGGCCCGGTAGGACCCACTTTCCACATTTCGTTCCCCTCTCCGCGTTTGCTCACGCCTTCCCCTCCTCCACCGGGCTGTACTTGAGGTCTCTTGCTTCTACAACAAAAGGCCCGCAGGTCTGCATCTGCTACATTCTCTTGGACTTCCCTCCACGACTTCCACCTTCTGCCCGACTCTTCCAATTTTACCTGCCCAATTCCGGTCAAAGCACTGCCCAGCTTGCCTTCCCCGCTTTCCCAACTGTCCAACATGTCCGACTACGACGATGATTACGGCTACGACGACTATGATGACTACGATGGCGGATATGACGATGGAGGGTATGACGACGGAGGGTATGACGACGGAGGGTACGATTATGGCGACTACGATCACGGTGGATATGAGGATCATGGAGCCCATGATCATGACAGCCATGATGCTGGCGAGGATGCAGTAGCAGTGGAATACACGGGTTTTGCCGTTATTGAGGAGGTGGAAGGTGGCCATGACCATGGTAGCGCTGTCGATGGTGGTGGCCATGAGGATCACACCGGTTATGCTGAGTATGCTCATTCGGACGATGGCTACCAAAGTGATCACGACCAAGCTCTTTCCTATGGAGTCATCTCCGGTGGTCCCAGCTATGTTCAAGACCACGACGACTATCCTGCGTCGTACTCTCCGTCTCAATATGCTCCGTCTGCCCGTGGCGCGAGCCAACCATCATCTGCACCGCGTGGTTTGATGGTTGATTCCCAAAGTCACGGCGGATCCTACAGCCATCGCCCTTCATCAAGAAGCAGCGGCGTTCATTACAATGGCAACTACCATGGTCCTGGCACATGGAATTACGAAGAACAGTCTCTACGAAACCATAGTGCCGGATACAGGTAGGTTCCACTTGGACTCACACATCAGAACTTGCCAATTCCTCAAGTGCTGGTTAAGAAGGAGCCACATCACTCTAACAGTTGCCGACAATTAACAGGCTCGAAACCCACTATCCACCTTCAAACGCTGCAACGTCCCACCGCAATGGGTACGGGGGGAAGCACATGTCCGACTATGAATACTTGCAAGCGTGGGGCGGAAGGCACAACTTCATGGCTTCCTATGGCTTGAAACCCGAACCCAATGGGTATGAAGAGTCACAGGCAATCATGACCGCACTGAGAGATCGAGAAAGCCGAGGATATGGCAGTAGCTATCACTCTGCTTCGGCCATGGTACAACCTTCTCCCGCTCATCATGATGCAGCACCAGCCGGGGCCAGCGGTTCCCCTTACTACCAGGATCGTCGATATTGGTGGTGACAACGGAACAACTACAGCCCAAGTCTTACCCTACCAACTGATCGACAGTGAGTGGAGGGAAGCACATGTTACATTTCAAGCAAGTTCGTACACTACCTTCCATTTGGGCTGCGGTCTTCCGGTAACCACAATGTCCGTCCTCTTCCAGCGGCGATGCAAGCACTGCTGTGATGACGAGCTTTGGTGGGAGGCGAGTCCCGCTGGACTGAGGTATAAAGGACTGGCCTCCCCCCTCGCAGAATGTTTCGTTTTTCTCTTCTCTCTCCATCATACACAGCCATCTTAGCCATCATCTTTGATATCTACCATCATACACCTATGTCATCATGTCTTGATCCAACTTATCCCACCAGCGATTGCTTTTTTCCCTCACACGACCGGCAAACACTGCGTTCCCGCATAGCCACGACGGTTGGACTACTCAACAGTCCAAATCCACTTCGACAGTCAGCCACACCTCAACAACAGCAGAGATGATCAGACTTCGGTGATCGACTCCCGTCCCCATCATCTCCATGATCCACGGGATTCTTCTTCGACTCCTCGAAACACATCCGACGTCTTCACTTCAACTATTCGGCCCGTCTCTTGTCCACAGAGACAAGGAGGATGTTGTACACTCCATCGCCAATGCAGAATATGCATACACAGTCCTGGTCCCATCATATCGCGCATGGATGTCTCACCACGACATGATGTTCCATTTTGACTCACCTGCCGCTTTCCAAGTCGTTGGATCCGGATGAAAACATCCATGTTTGTTCTTCAGCTGATCCCCTTGATGGCGATGCAGCCATCATTCCTTTTGGGGATGTATCAAAATGATACAGAGTACGTCTCCCATTCCATTGCCTCCAGTTCAACGGCTAACACTTTTTGGACTTCAGACATAAGACGACATCCCATTATGCGCGGCATCCTCTGCTGTCTCGAGAGCGAGAAACCCGAGCTTCCCCCGCGTCAGGGGCATTGTTTTGCATTTGCAAAACGGCGTCCCTACAAGGATGTCACTATGGCGGGCGAGGCCTGCATAATCTTGGCCTTGAGGTCGACGACCTTGTTCTCGTTCTGTTATTGCGGTCACGTTTTCCCTTCTACAAGTCCGCCAGCGCCATGATCCTCTACATCGAAATGGTTCTCGCCTACACAACGGTGGCGGTCCCAACATTCGCTTTAGTACAGAGCTTGAACGGCCCGCACGTCTCAGTCTTGACGACGATCCGTGTGGAACAGGAAGCGCAGGGCATTTGAGGGCAGGGCCTTGCACCCTCTCCAGGTTCTTTCGATTTGCGGCCGAGGAGGAGCAGAAGCTTCCTATTCCCGAGGAAGGACACATCATCGATTTGACTGATGACGGACCATCGCTCCCCCAAACCTCGTCTACCTCGTCTCCCTCCTCCCCCCATCACTCGGACTCAGATTCCGGGTACGGCTCGCTCCCTTCCTCTCAGGCCTCTTCTCCTAGCAACGACGACGTGTACCCCGACCTCGGCGGGGACGCTGAGGAGGGACACGCCATGTATTTGGAGCTTTTGCGAGAGAGAAATGACCCCTCTTACCTGCTTATGATGAGGGTGAGAGAAGAACAGTGCAAGAAGAGCATGAAGGATAAAAAGAACACGGAGCACACGGAGCACACGGAGCACACGGACCTTACTCTGTTCGCTCATCAACTAACAAACCCTTTAGTCAGAAGCAAGCACCATCCGCCTCCCCACCCGCCATCGCGACGTACACTGCGAAAGACACATCCCCCACCCCTTGCGGCCCTCGCGCCCCTCGCGCCGCCTGCGGTTTAAGCGCGGCGATGACAAAAAATGCCCGGCTCCTCGTCCCCGGAAGAAGGCCAGGCAAGGGACCTCTGCTCCGGATGTCCGCCCTTCCGTCGAAGTGGCAATGAGTACCTCGCTGGAGGCTGCCATGATGCTGCCGCCGCAAGTTCCCTCAGAGACCGTAGAGACGTCCCAGAACGAGAACGACTTGCGATCGGCTCGACATCAACGGGAACCCTCTCCCAAAGCTGCGCAAGCAATGGGAGCAGGAGCGGGAGCGTGAAGCTGCTGCTGCTGCTACTCAGGATTCATTGGTGCCTTCGCCGGCCGTTGTGGTCCCAACGACGCCCAGCACACGGAGGACACGGAGCACACGGAGGACACGGACTATATCGGGTGCTTGAGGGGCGGAGGCTTACCGGACGCGGAACCGGATTCTTCTTACGAGGAGGAAGCTGACAAGGAGGAGGATAAGGAAGCGGGCATTGAGGTGCCTTCCTTTCGAGGGTGCTGTTTCTCACCCTTTCCCGTGGGCGTCTCCCGAGCCTTTCCCGGACGCAGGTCTGTTCATTGTCCTTCCGTCCCCTCCCGCAGAACAGCAACCCGCCGAGGACCAGCAACAGTTGTTGGCAGCTGGTACTGTCAATCAGAACGACCCTGCCAACAACAACGACGGCAACATCGACGACGCCCAAATGCTAAAATTTTATCGGGAAATGACAATCGGCGTGTGGAACGACGGTTCGCGAAGGCATTTCCCACTATCACCGACAAACCAGAACATACGCAAGCGAGCAAAAAGCATGGAAAGTTGACCGAGGCCAAAGCTATGGCGATACTTACTTATAGGCCAAAAGGAGTGAAGGTGGCGATGGAATTCCTGGAGACCAATGAAAATAGGAATGCCGAGAAGACGAGTCCGCACCGTCAAACAAAGGCCTGTGGTTTGGCCGCCAACGGCCAAGAAAGCCGTCCCAAATGACGACGAAAACCAGATGCCGACCCGGATCCAAGAGCTGGTGCTCTTCTTCAAGTCGGAGTGTCATGACTACACATGCTGGAAAGCCAGGAGGGCTTCATATGGGTAAGCTAATGATTCCCATTGACAGTGGACATCCTGAACCTGACGGCGATGCATGGCTAACGGTTCCGAACGTGAACAGTGTACATCAATGTTAGATGGGTTGGCCTCGACCAGCCCAACCCGGCTCGAGCCCGCGAAGCCGTGGAGTTCAGACGCATTCTGTCGACCTTCAATCGTCTCAAATTTCTGCCAGTCTCTTTTGCACTCCTTATCGGCCGCTTGGAAGAGGAGACCAGGGGGTTCGGGGACATGATAACCGAACTCCTTACGCCGCCCATCGAACATTGCCAAGTAGCGGTGTTTAATCACGGCGTAGATACCTGGGTTGAGCGACGACAGCGGCCACATCTACGAGGGCGGCTCGCATCGACGCGTACCAGTTCTCCCCTTGCGGCTTTTCCGCCAATGGTGTTGTGCCCGCTGTCGCGGGCGCCGACAGTACTCTCAACAGTCTCCAATGGCTTTTCCAAGCCCGGCCGGGGACAGTGATCCTGTACTCGGTTTTTACGACAATTTCTTACCCGTTCTTTGCCTCCCAAGTCTCACGCCCGAAGAATTATATACAGCGGACAGACTTTACGAGCTGGGACTAGAGATGAAGGTGGCAGCTCAACAAGCTTACGGGATCTCATCCACGCTCGGTCCTGTTCCAAGCTACGCAGGACTGGGGCTAGAACCAGCTCTAAGATTTCCTCCTTCCAGCTGGATGACTCCCATTACTCCCATTCCTCATCTAGTAAATCCATATTTGCTTCCAGGTTCCGCGGCCAAGGCCGTGTGCGGCCACTACTTCACGGTCCACGTCACCCCTGAGCCTCAGTGCTCTTTTGCCTCCTTCGCAACCAACGTTCCCGGAGGCCAGAACGGACGGCAGACAGCTGAAGTCATTGAGCAGGTTGTTAACATCTTCCGCCCTAGACGTTTCAGTGTGACTTTGTTCGAGGCCAAGGGCGCATTGGCCACCACACCCGGCGAAAATGCTGATGATTCCCGTCGCACTCTGGCAACTTCATCAACGGCGCTGCTGTGGAATACGGCCTGCAAAACAAGTTTTTCAACCCTCCGGCCGACCATTTAACCGGCAGCAACTCAAACAGAGTCCCGCAGAATGTTCCTATCGCCATGGTTACCCTCACCAATCTACCAGCAGCCAGCGCCGCCGGAGTCAGTGCGGTCCGGCTCTATTGACCGGCTCCTGCATTGTTTCCAGGTTATTCCCGTCTCCGGCCAAATCCACGAGGAAAAGTCAGGTCCCCGGGACTTTTTTCACAAGAGACGAGTGCTGTGTTATATGTGGTGATAGGGCAGAGTCACCTACTGTGGTAACTGCTTCTACAACGTTTGCTCCAGCGCCTTCTCAATCGGAAGCTGGCGAGATCGGGCCGTCTGTCAGGCGCCCAAACCATTGGGCAGCTCGACAGCATTTGAGAGGACACAACGTCAAGAGATCCGGCAATCCCCGTGATGACTACAAAGACTTGGAGGCCAACCGCAGCTCCTCCAGCATCCCCTCCCGTGTCCACCCTTACTACAATTCCGACTATTACGACCCCTAATACGCTGCCGCCTACGAGAGCGCGAACGCCTCCTCATTGCGTCCTTCAGGTTCCGCCCCGGCTGCTCCGGCACTCGCCCCAAATTGCAATTGTATTTTCCAGGTTGGCTTGGGCCAAAGAGGTGATTGAGGAACAATTACCCAAGAACAACCAAACTCCTCTGGTACCCTATGTTCTCTATGCCAGTTAAGAGGTAATCAATACTCTTACGCAACTTATCTCCTATACCGATTGCTTTAGACGCTATCGGTAGAGCCGCCCGTCTATTACTCAGATATATTTAGTAATAACGACTGGTGTGAAGGTATTGGAGGGAGGTGTGTTGCCTCTCACCTCGTGGTTAACTCTCGAGGAGAAGCGCAACACTACGAGGGTGGTGATAGTTCTTGGAGTTTTTACGCGGCGATGTGGCGGCTTCGGCCCTGGGGTGGAAATCCTGAGGGCAAAGATTCCCGAATTCATTGGTGCCTTTGAACCGGAGAACGGCAAGCAACGCGAGTGATTCGCGGATGTGCAGCTTGCTGGTGCGGCTGGACATAAGGTTACAGACACCACAACTCGCACTGCCGGATGGGCTAGAGCTTCAGTAATGAGCTCTAGTCTCCGTTTACGACCAACAACCGCAAAGAAAAATCACCAGTAGCAGCGTCTACTAATGGACCACTAGATAACAACGCTCACTTTGGGCTCCGGACGGACGACAGCCTCTTAGAGAACTTTGAGCCTGAACTGGCCAAATCAAGACACAATGGCCCGCAAGCAGCAAGCCCAGAATGGGCATCAACATTCGCTTCCTCCCTCGGTAAGTACTCCCCAATTTTTCTGCCTACTATCCACATCACCAAGAAAACCGGCTGAATGTAATATATGTGAACAGACAGCCACAAATTCCACCCCCTCCGGTGCCCGCGTTTCGGGGCCGGTTACGCAAGCCCCGGAAAGGGGCCAAGCGCCGGCAGCGGCGCCTACAACAACGACAACGACGACCACAGCTTCAGCGGGCCAAGCCACCACGCCCGCGATACTTGGAAATCCCCTTGTGGGGACAGATTCCCTCCTCGCCCAGGTCGAGGATAAGGAGCAACAACCCGAACCCGACCATGAGTTGCCCGTTAACTCCCCCGCTGCGCACGAGTCACCCAACCTCAAGTTCGAACGCCCTGAAGTACAATCCACTGCTCAAGGATCTGCCAAGTTCAAGAAAAAGAGTCGCAAGACGATCCCATTAGCGATGGCGAGGACAATGTTGAGCGAACCACAAAGATTCACAGAGGCGAGGTTCCGAGTGCCGAGCACCATGTCAAGAGGGGAAGACTATCTCCTGAGCCTGTTGCCGAAGAGGAAGACGAGTACGACCATGGGGAGGTTGACGTTTCGTTCGTTAAAAGCGACCCGTCCAGGACTTTGACGATTGGATTCCACCTTTGAACGATGACGCTCGCCGGGCGAGAAGGAGGGAGAAGAGGAGGAGCGGAGAAGGCGGAGGGCCGCGAAGAGGAGAGGAAGAATGAGGGCTCCTGTGACGGTGGAAGCAGAAAAGACCGAGGTGATGGTGGAAGCACAACCAGGTCAAGAAGCATGGTGTTCAGATAAATAATTATGGTATCAGTGCCGTCCCCATTGCCGACATGAACGCCTTTATCACTCACACAATTCCCAGACGCAGGATCATGTAGCGTTGGCTCGCATTGTGTAGCACTCGTCGAAAAACAGGCCCTGTCCCGCCATTCAACGCTATTCAAACGCATACGAACAATAATTGCTTCATAGAATACAAATGTATGTCGGACCAAATAACCGTGAAAGCTTCCCAATGTGCTTGACTCAAAGTGATTTGATTGATGCTGTCGTTGGCCGTTGGCTGTTGTGTTTGTTGCAGCCCTCAGCTATTGGTGAACGTGTGCAAGGAAGTAGTTTCTCGGGCCTCCGGCATATGCATTAGTATGGACGATGCGCGCATAGCAAGGAGGGGTATCTATGTAACCATGTTGAAGCCATCACCAGCTCTTGGCATCCTCGGCACACTGGTGGATACGATCCACAGTCCACAAACGGCTATATATAGTCGAACGTCGTCCTCCACTCTTGTCCTTCTCTCTCTTCAAGCAATCAGTCAACACTCTCACCAACACATCGTCGCTTCACGTGATAACCTCCGTATGGTTCAACAACCCAGAGTCCAGACTGAAATCCGTGTGCTGTCAAACCACTTATTTCCTCATTCGTCAACTATTATCTTTTTTACAAAACGATCATCGCTACCTACACACAACCAACATCCAGGCTTCGAAGGCTTATACAGCCACCCAGAGATCGTCTCCAAGAGCACATTCCTCACCTCTCACATCCCTCTACCAATGCTGCTCCACAATGTCTGACGACGACTGGGATGATGACTACAGTAGCGACGACGTAGAAGATGATGACGATCCGTATGATGATGACGACGGCGGAGACCAAGAAGAAGAGGACGTTGAAGAGGAGGACGGAGATGATGATTGCAGTGATGCCGAAGCGTGAGTACTACACTATCAACATCATCAACTTCCTTATCACCCTCATACTCATAACACCCTGTTCATTTCTCCTACCCACAAGGAACCATCGTCAAGTACTGCCACTAATACTATGTCACATAACCAGAGACGACGAGGTCGAGGACGAAGACACTTTCGAGGACTGCAGAAGCTCCACCTCCGACTCTGATTAAGATGAGGACAGTGGCGAGGACCGTGAGGAGCGCGGCGCGGGTTCGATGTCCAACTACGAATATGCCAAGCCTTGGGGAGGAACGGGAGGGTTCATGGACTCTTACGGGATCGATCGGACGCCGGAGGGATATCAAGAGGCAAATGAAATGGTGGACACAATGAGGGAGGCGGCGGAGAGGAATGATGATGGTGGTGGTAGGAAGTGATAGGACGTGATGGTAGCATATCCGCATGTGGCAGGTGAAAGTTGATCTGCATAGGTTACCTCGTTTAATATTCATGTCTCTTCGTTCCAGGAAGCTACAAGCGGTGCAAAAGTCTGGGAAGGTACCATATGCGCATAAAGAGGAGCAGAGGAGGGGTATTTAGAATTCGGTTCTTGGACCATCCCAAGCTCTTCTTCCTTTCTCCCGACCAACCACCACTTTTTCCATCAAAACCACCATCCAAGTCCTATACAGCCACCCCAAGATTGTATCCAAGAGCACATCCCTCACCTCTCGCATCCCTCTACCACAATGTCTGACGACGGCTGGGATGATGACTATGTCGACGACGGAAGTTACGATGATGGCCCGTATGATGACTATGCCGGCGACGGAGGTTACGATGACGGCCCGTGTGAAGACTACACCGGCGACCGAGGCGACTGCGACGAACAAGACGTAGGAACAACGGGGTATGCGGAGGTTGAGGAGGTCAATGATGACAACTACAGAAATGCTGAAGGGTGAGTACCTCTACATCTACTACAACATCATCATCACCCTCATCCCTACAACACCCCGTTCACATATCCTTGCCAAGCCATCGTCAACTCCTGATACTAACACAAAGCTACATATCCAGTGACAATGGCGGCGGCGACGATGAAGACGTAGGGACAGCTGGGTATGCCGAGGAGGTCGATGCAGAAACCACGGGATATGCGGAGGTCGAGGAGGTCGGCAATGACAACTGCAGCAATGCTGAAGGGCGAGTACAAGTCCTACCGCATCATCATCATCGTCATCACCCCTATCCCCATAACATTCTGTCACATCCTGCCGCATCGCCTAACCACAGGGCACCATCGTCAACCCCTATCACTAACACCATCCCACATATCCAGCAACAACGACAATGACCACGACGACCGCACAAGCTCCGATCTTGTTCAAAATGCGGACCGTGACCAGGACCAGGCCGAGGGCAATGACGAGGACGGTCCTTCAATGTCCAACTATGAATATGTGAAGCCTTGGGGAGGAATGCATGGGTTCATGCGTTCTTACGGAATCGCTCGCGAGCCGGGGGGATATGAGGAGGCAGGGGAGTTGCGCGATGCGATGATGGAGGCGGCGCACAAGAACAGGAACCTCAAGGGATAGGAAGTGATGGGTCGTAATAATGGGGATCGTGATAAAATGGCATGTGGCAGGTGAATGTTGAGGTGGGTTGGGTGCATATATTCGGGTGCAGCATGCACGGGAAGTAATTGTGGGTTGATTTGGAAGCAAAGGCTGATTGATGCAGTCCATGTATCGGTATCTGCACTGAGGTGCTTCAACTTGGCAGTGCGTAGGGCAAGGAGGGCTGCATGAGAAGGTGCTTTTTGGGCTGTTCTTTCCCGTTTCATGGCGTGACTGGCCCGGATCAAAAATCATGTTCAATCGTGAGTAGCACTTTCCAAATCTGTGGTTCCTTCCTGAATGACTGTATGGTGCAATACTATCCAACATGATTCCAATTGGCCATCAATGATGTGTTTTTCGTGCAACCAAGTGGATCTGGTCGGCTTCCACTTCAAGCAGCTACTTCTCCCACCTCCAAGCTCCCTTTATCATCGCAAAGGCCTCAGTGCCGTACTGAACCGCGGCCCCTGCCAGCCATGGCAAAATAGTCGAAGGCTTCGCAAGCAACGAAGCAAGCACCGAATTGGGATTTCTCCTTGACCAAAACACCACCCCTAGAGTGAAAGCCGTGAGAGTCAACAGGCGGCTGAAGGTATGGCTCTGTTTGACAATCTTGTTCTTTCCCGTTTGGCCCTGTGGTTGTCAAACACATGTCAGTCAGTGTTCGACAGGCAACATTCGTCTGTGTAATCTTTCAACAAGCCTCCTCCCGTAGGATGGGCAAGGTGACAACGTTAACAGCAAAGCAAAGCAAACGCAAAAACTTACACTGAACCGCCAATCCTTCCACGACGGAAACAAACAAGAGTACCAATAGTGGGCTTGGGACCACGGGTAGGCCGCCGCGTTCCACGGTTTCCTGCCATCCACGGCACGGTTGTACCAGCTGGTGCATCCGGTGGAGAAAACGGTGTCCTGTAGGGCGCCGTGCACCCATTGGACGTATTTCTCTTCTGCTTCGCGCTTCACTTCGGCCACGCTTCCCTTGCCTTTGAGGAGCGGCTCGATGATTCGCAGGGAGTAGTTGATGGCGTTTTCGGAGGCGATGAGGAATGAGGTGTGGCCTGTTGCTGTGTTGGGACCTGGAGGGGGAATGTCAGTATGTACCGCTGACGAGACAGTCAAGAGGTTTAGAAGGGAAAACTTACCTCCCAGCAGGAAAAAGTTGGGAAAACCGCTGAGACTTTCACAGTTATACGCCTCAACACCGCCAAACGATTTCCAATGTTCGTGGATCGTCTCTCCCCCACGGCCGACAATCTCGCAGTCGAGGAATAATTGATTGGTCTTGAAGCCATTGGCCATGACAATGACATCGGCCTCCACGATCTCACCGCTCTTCATCCTCAGTCCATTCGACAATATCTCCTCCACCGGCTCATCCGTCAGCCTCAGATGCTCATTATGCAGGCTCTCCAAGTACCCGGAGTCGAATATCCTCCTCTTGCAGCCGACCTCAAAGTCCGGGATCAACAGGTCGTGATACCTCTCCGGCGCCGTCGCCCGCATGTACGCCTCCACCTGCCTTTGCCTCTTCTTGCGCCACGCCTTGGCAATCTTTCCATCCCTAAACCCAATGTATTCCAGCTCCGCATTGACGAACGTCAAGAACCGCTGGATCTGCATCGTGCCCGGGACATTTGCCAGCGTAAACATCAGCCAGAACGGCACCTTCTCGTCGATCGCCGGATACACCCAATGCTTGGACCGTACCACCTGCGTCAAGCTCGCCGTCTTGTCCACGATGGCCGGCACAATCTGCGCCCCCGTGCACCCGTTGCCGAACACCACCACCTTCTTCCCCGTCAGATCGACATCATGCCGCCACCTCGCCGAGTGAAACATCGGTCCTTCGAAGCTTTCCGCTCCTGGGATCCCCAGCTCCCTCGGCTGATCAAAGAGTCCAACACCACTATACAAAAACTGACACTCATGCACAATCACCTGCCCCGTATTCTTCTGCCTAATCCACATCCTCCACCTTCCCTTCTCCTCGATCCAGACGCACCGCTCCACCGCGGCGTCGAACGTCATCTTCTCGACCAGGTCATACTTGCGCGCCACGCGGTTGAGGTACTCCCACAGCTCGGTGTAGGTGGGCAGCACGCGCGTCCAGTTGGGGTTGCACTCGAACGAGAGCGAGTAGAGCGCCGAGGGCACGTCGCAGGCGCAGCCCGGGTATTGGTTCACGTGCCAGGTGCCGCCGAGCTGGGACTGCTTGTCGAAGAAGCGGATGTCGGTGATGCCGTACCAGCGCTGCAGGGTGGCGCCGAGGCCGATGGCGGAGAAGCCGGTGCCGATGCAGGCGAATTGGGAGTAGGAGAAGACGGGGTCTTCTTCGGTGTGGGAAGCCATGGTGGATATCCGGATGTTGATGGCACTTGACGGAGGGATAATAGGATCTGGGATGATCTGGGGGAGATGTTCAAGAGAAAAAAAGGACAGTGAGAAAGTCAAAAGCCCCCGACAGTACGGGAAAATCCCAACAGAGAACAGGACAAGCGGGAAACAAAGTGGTTATCTCGCGAGAGACAAGACCAAGTTTATACGACGAGCCACGAGTCTGCCGTGCTTGGGAACACAGCTGGAGTACATGCGCCCTTGGACCAAAAAGGCGTAGTAGGTAATTCTCCGCACGCCGGGCAGCGACCGACCGGGCGAGGGGGTGATGTCTCTCCTTGTCCCGCTAATCGAGCGAAAACTCCGCTGGGTGAGACTAGGACGCCCTGTCATTGTGGGGGATCTACCAAGTCTAGCCTAGACAGGCGAGCCCGACTGGGCAGGAGAAGTGAAAGAACAGGGGAAGTGGACGACGGGAATGGAAGAAGCGAACATCGGAAATAAGCAGACACCCCGTGACAGGGCATCCCCCGCTGTGGCATCGTGAAATGTGAATGGAGCAGCGGGAGTTTGCCAGGAACTGAAGCAACTTGGTGATCTTTTGGTACCGAGCGTGGCTATGTATACTGGGTTCTTTTCTGTTTAGAAAGTCCGAGGAATATGTTACCATTCCTGCGCGGGTTTATCTTGGTCAGATGGCGATGGGTTTTGAAGAAGAAGGAAGCGGGATACGAATGGTAATGCACTGGACACGTACAGTGGGTGGCATTTAAAAACGCACAACTGGTCATTTCCCCGCAAAACTCGTACTTTTCAAGTCTCGAAACAACAACACCACCCATCTTCCAATAATCTGTGAATTTCAACGTCTAGAGTATCTTACTCTACCAGTAAAGTCTACTTTTCCGTTTATTCTTTTATTTAAGAATCCCCGAGGGGGGAGGTAATAAACTAGGTACTTCAAGGAGAGCTAGATTTCTCATCCACTGTAAGCCCCTACAAGCTCGCTATAACCGATTTGCCAACCTTACCCTCGGATAAACACCACTCTTTTACCACCACTAATGACCAAAATTACTCAAGAGTCTCTTTGATATTAAAAGGTATTAAAGACTCTAACCTCGAGGAAGTGCATTTAGTTTAGGATATAGTAAGGAGGTCAAATCGAGGAGTGACGAAGGTGACTTTTTGGTGTTGTTTGCGGGGAAATTCCCAAGTTGTGCGTTTATTTGTGTTACCCACTGTAGGACTGCCAAATGGTCCAACACCGCCGCCGTCTTGCAGAATGTTTGCCTGTGGGCGTCAAGCACAACGATAGTTTTCTCCAGTGAAAAGATTCCACTTCGCCTGGAATCATCGAACCTCGACGAATGGCTCTAACTAAGCCTCACGATCCTCGAGCTTTATACCTCCACTCTCGTCGACATCAACAACCTGACGCCCTGCGAAGTTAAGCGCAATCTTGTAAGTCGGTTCCTTAACCATCCGCAGCACCCACTCGGGACCTCCTCTCTGCAACAAAAAGAGTCAGTATCAGCTTCGGTCTTGCACTGGTCATGAACGGCTCCGAACGAAAGCTTACCAATGAAGCGAGATATCGCATAATCCCCGGAAGATAGATAGTGCGGCCATAACCGCTATACAAGCTATCAACAATCTCTTCGCTCACCGTCCTGACATGCAACAACGGAAAGATAAAGTTATTCTGTCCTGGATGCGAGCCTCCCAGCAACGGCGTCTGGATGAAGCTAGGAATAGCCAAAGTGAGTCTGACTCGCTTGGCCTTGTGAACATGCTTGAGCTCCAGCTGGAGAGACTGTGGATTTGTGGAAGCAGGTCGGGTTAGTTAGGTATGTAGTACCTTGCATCACCTAGGTATGGGCGGATATTGACAGGACAGGCGACAAATGGCGCTCAGTTCATCACATACCTCATGCAACATCTGAAGACCAGCCTTGGAAGCCGCATAATCGCCAATGTACGGCGGCGGGATGTAGGCGCTTATAGAACACATGTTGACAATGTGTCCGTGATTATTCCTCACCATCTCCGGGAGGAACTCCTTGGTGAGCAGGAACGGCGCCGTCAGGTTCGTGCGGAGCGTCGACTCGACATCGCCGTAGGAGCCCTCCATGATGGTGGAGCCACGGGCGGTTCCGGCGCTGTTGATTAACACCGTTGGATGTCCGACCTCCTCCCGGACCCGGGCGGCGATAGACCGGATAAGGTCCGACTTGGTAAGGTCAGCCTGGTAGTAATGGATCTTGGCCCCCGTTGGCGGCGTCCAGCTCAGCGGAGCGTAGTCGACAATAACCACCGTCGTCCGCGGATTCCGCTCCAACAATCCCTGAACGACATTCTGCCCGATGCCACTGCTGCCTCCGGTAACCAGGACGATCTCCTTGTCCCAGTCCCACTCGCCGTGGCCGGGGGAGGTGAAGTTGTTGGCGAACAGATGGGTGAGCTGGTCGTTGGCGGCGAGGGTGGCGCCGGCGACACCGATGCCCGTCAGGTAGCGGCCGATGTCAGCGAGCTTGGACGGGTCGATCAGCTTGTGGAGGTGCAGGTCCCGGTAGTGCTCCGGGTGCTTCTCGAACCAGGCGATGGCGGCGGCGATGGGCAGGGTGAGGTAGGGGTTGAGGACGGTGCGGCGGACTAGTCGGCCTACGTCGTCGATGGTGAGACCTTCGCGTTTGATGGAGGTCGGCATTGTGTTCCCTTCTTGGTGTTTGACGACGGCGTGGCGGTGTTTTTGCGTGTTAGTGTTTGTGTCCCTATGTCGTGACCAGCAACCGTGTTAGTGACGGGAGCGAAGATGTGGTGAATGACATCTCTTTCTGGGTCAAAACATCAAAGACGATCAGATGAACTGGAGGAGCAATCATGTCGTATTGAAGTGAGGGGCTGAGAACACGTGGAAATTGGAGGTTCGTGATGATACCCTGTTGCTCCAGGTCGTCGTCATCGGACGGCTAACAAACCCCGCGATGGCACGGTAGTGGTGGATAATGAATGGTGGGCCAATTGTTCTGGGCGTTCAGGGGTTCCCCACGGGCATTGACCACCGGCAGTAAGCGTCCGTCGGGATGAACCTGTCAGGGCACTGCGCTACGCACCTGCCTGTGTGACGCATAGGCCAAGCCGGGCTCAAGCCAGGCCGGGCTCAAGCCAGCCTTCTGGGGAAGGCGGTATCCAGTGGATTAAATACTGGGAGGATACTTTGTATCCCCGAGCGAGATTCTTGGCTAGTTCTTAGCTTAGATTATTATTAACTAATATATATTGTATATAGCTATCTATACCTTTATAGAGTAGTATGATATTATATATCGAATGTGTAGAACGAAGTTATTATCGAGAATTAGATTGATCGATTTTTATTTTTCTTCTTTTGATTCCGTAAGGTATTTTTATTAGCCCTCTTTGGTAACGAAGTATTAGTCGAGCTATTAGGAAAAAAACCCTGCTTAATACTTATGTTAAATAAATGCGGACTTTTACGTTATATTAAATATATCATTTTATATTCTATTGTAAATAAATTAATATTATTAATTGTTTCTAAGTTTAAATTTAAAGGAAATCAATACTATTGATTTATTTTAAGTTTAGCTAGATAACCGATAGATATTTACGAGCCCGCTAGATCTTTAGATTCTATTTTAATGAATAACCTTAGTTTGCTTTGCTTATAGAAGAAGATTTCGATTTCGTTAAATTTCTTAAGCCTACTTTCGAATTAGAAGACGTTGTCCCCGTTAATGAAGAAAGATACTTAGTTAATTGGAGTACTAACAAAAATTCGTTTCTTGGTTTTTTGAGTAATTGGCGGAAGTAGATTAAATAGGGCGTTCTTATACGAATTATAATAGAAGAATAGTTAGGGATATAAGGTATTTTAGTAAATTAATTTATTGAATAATAGTTTGACCTTTTTACTAATTTACCTTTAAAATTTTATCCTTTGGAATTTCGGAATAGTTAGGTCGGATATTATAGATAGTTCCCCTTTTTACCGAATTGGATTTTCCAAAATTAGTAATAATATTAATTTCAATTTCTTTTTAATGAATTATTTTAGATTTTTAGGCCTAGAATTAATTCTGAGGAAATTCCTGATTTAAGAAAATTCCATCTATCCCTATTAATTAGCAAGAAACCGAATTTACACTGTAACAATCGTTCTTTAACGCCGGTAAACTTCCTTAATAAATTTAAATGATATTAAAAATAAGTTCGGGAATAGTTCGAAAAATAAGAAATAAATTAATAGTATAAGGAATAATAAGAGACTATTATCGATTACGTAGTACGTTTAATAACCGAATTTTAATAATTTAAAGTAGAAAAACGCCGTTAAGTTAAATTTAAAGCCGAATATTAGGTTCGATTTGAAGAAGTAGAATATTAAATTCGATTTAAGGAAGTTAAATACCGTCGGTAAGCCCAATTTAAAGAAGATTAGCATTAGGCCGAATGTAAGCGATAAATTTAATTTATAGAATAATATTATTAAATTAAATTCGAGGAAGAATAATATTACCGAATTAAATTTGTAAAGTTCGTCGCCGATTTGAATTTGAATAATGTAATTAACATTATTAAGTTTAATTTGAGGAAATTCGTTATTAAATTGAATTTTAAGAAATTTAATATCGTCGGGAAGTTAAATATTAAAAGTTTCAAAATTAAGAAATTAAAAATACTAACGACGGAGATATTAGGATAATTAGAAACCTAATTTAGGTGGAGATTATTGCCTTTAAAATAAAATAATCGCTAAAATTATAATTAAAATCCTTCTTTATTATCCGGCTACAGTATTAAAGTATTAAATATTATTTATTTTAATTTATTTACAATTTCTATTAATAGAGTTTAATTCAATAGAAAGATAATTAAGTATATAAATGTTTACGCCTTTATTAATAGGTTAAAATATTCAACCCGTAATTTCGGAAACGATGGCAAAATTTAAGTCCGCCGCATTTAGATTTAGTGCCTTTTAAGCCTCGCCTTAATGTAATATAATTATATTTTTTCTAAAGCTGACCGTTTACTATTAGAGACGGTTTTTATTAATATTATTTATATAAAATTAAAAGATAAATTTAACCCTAATTATTTAATAGTATTGGTTGAAATTAAGAAAATTAAATTTATATTCTAGGATATATTTAATCGTAAAGATATTTAGGCTTTTATGTAAATTACTGTTCGTAGTGCTAAAGGTCATAATTTCGATTTACTCGGTTAATTAATAGCCGTCTTCGAAGCCTTTAACCCTAATATCTAATTAAATTTAATAAAGCGTAATTCGGAATTAACCGTTAATTTAATAATAAAAGAATTTAGAGAGAGAGAGAGAGAGAGTATGATTAGGGGATAAGTATTTTAATAGTATTACAATCGAATATTAACTCTTAACTATTAGGTATTAAATTAGGAGCAAATTGGTTATTAGAATAATAGGTCCAATTCTTATAATTAGAATCGAAGTAGTGTAAATTAGAATTAGGGATATTAGAATTAGATTTAAAGTTTATATTATAATTAAGAATACTAAAATCCGATTTAAGGTTTATATTAGAATTAAAATTAAAATTGTCCATCGAATTACTTATAAAATTAAGGTTATTAGAATTAATAAGGTAATTAATATTAGAATTAGAATAATTAATAGGGAAACCGGAATTAAATTAACCTAGTCCTAGAGAATCGCCGTTTACTAATATTAATTACAGCGCTTAAAATTATAAAATAATAATTAATTTACTACGGTCTTAATGACGTCGATTTATTTTGTTAATTTTTTACGGTTAACGAAAATCCGAGAAATGAAATTTAGGTATATAATATAAACGCGGAGGATTATTAATATATAGGAGATTTCCTTAACCTTAATTACCTTATCGACCCCTCCTACTTTATATCTTTAGACGAATAATAGTAATTAAATTAGTAAAAAAATATTTTTACCGGATTTATATTAGTAGCGATATTTGAGAGATATTATTATTATTTAAAAAATTTCCTTAATTGGACTTAATATATAAAATATATTTATAATATTTATTTTAAATGCCCGTAATTTAATTATTGTAAAAATAAAATAAAAATTATTAGGATAATTTAAATTTACTACGGAATAAAGATTATAAATATAATAAATTAATTTTAAATAAAAAATAATAACCCGATAATACTAAACCTAAGTTAGCGGAAGGCTCTAATTAACGAGGAGTAGGCGTTATAGGAGCCTACCTTCCTTCTTAAAAGGAAATAAAAATTATTCAGTTAACGGTCGATAGTAGGCCTTCGATCAGTATAGGTTTTAGTTTTCGTTCTTATATATATATATATCTATAAATTACTCCAAAGCCTAAAAAACGGTTAAATGTAATATTCACGGAAATATAGGTTGCGATTTAATATTAATAGATAAGCTAATTTTAAAAACATATTACCCTAATATCGAAATTCGGATTCGGGCGACGCCGATTACGGTTTGAAGTATTAGCGATAGTAAATATATTACATCTAATTACATTATTTTACTAATATATTTTAAAAGTACGACGTTAAATGGTAGTTAGGCGATAACGACCTTTACAAGAAAAATAATAATCGTTAACAATTTATAAATTAATATATTATTTAGTATAGATTATTTAATCTTAAAAAGGTTTAATATTCTTTTAAAAGAGAATAGAGCCGTTATCGACTTTTATAAAAATATTTCTATCCCCGTCAGAACGACGAGAGATAGGAATTACTATATTTATATAAATGTTATTTTAATTAATTATATTATAATACTATTATGTATCTATATAGTTTAACGTCGTTAAACGCTGGGTAAAATTTATTATTTATCCCTATAGGAACTTAGAATTTAATTACGTACGTATAAATGATAAACGCCTCTTATTAATATATTTTCGTTATTAATAAAATTTAGGGAACCGTTTCTATATATAAAGGCGCTAAAATCGGCTATTTATGTTCTATAATTTTAAATTTATATATTTATTACGTCGAATCTAGAAGGATAAACGAAGCTATATATTTAGCGATAAATGGAATAGTGAGGAATCGAAGAACTTTTAACGACTCCGACCTAAAAATAGACGACATTGTAAAATATTGGATAGGAGTAATAATATATAATTAAAATCTAGAAGCTTTACGTCGAATTGTTAAACTTTTCGATAAGTTCGAAAACGTCTTTTGAAATAAAAGATATATTAATTTATTAAAAAAACCAATAGATAAAAGTAGAAATAAAGCCCGGCTAGGAAAATAATATTCCTAAATATTTATACGTATTTCTATTTAAGGTTAATAATAAGGAAGTTATTTATTAAACGTTATAAAAATATTCGAGTTAAGAAAAGTTATTATGACATAATACTAAGTCCCATTTTCTTTTTTAATTTTTATTGTATAGTAATAAATTAAAAACGGTCGTAAAGGCCGTATAGTAGTCGATATTAGAATTTTAAACTACAATATACTTCCCGATTCTTATTTAATATAGTAATAAGACGATATTTTGGGATTAATCGCCAATATAAGATTTATTACCGTTTTAAATATAATTTTTTTCTACTGTTAATAGAGAGTTTACCCCTAAAGCCAATGGGTTTTTATTATTGTAATACCCGAAGGCCAATTTATTTATAATATTGTAATTATAAGTTATAAAAATTTAAACGTATATATTTGATATCAAATAAATATTTTTTAAACGGTACTATTGCTTAGAATTATTATAACAATATTATTATTATTTTAGTAACTATCGAGGACTATAAGTAATAATTCTAAAAAATCTTGATTAGGTTAAGGGCTAAAAATATATTTATCGGACTTTCGAAATCATTCGCCCTATTCCCGTCGGTAGTCGTTTTGGGGTAAATGGTTGACTCCTTCGGATTAATTATAGTATAGGAGAAATTGGACGCAATAGTTAAGTTAAAGTTTCCTAAAACCTTAAGGGACCTAGAAATATTAATAGGTTAAACTAGTTATTAATGCTACTATATATTAAATTATAGTATTATTATCGACCTTCTATAAATTCGTAAAATAGATTTACTAAAAGTATATAAACGGAAGCCCGGATCCGGAAACCGGAAAGTATAATCGGCCGCTATTATATACGCCCTCTTATCGAAAGAAGAAGAAGTATCTTTCGAAGTACTTAAAGTAGTATTAATTAATTTTAAACGCTTGTACTACTTCAACCCTAACTATCTATTTTACTTCGATTATAATATTTACATTAAAGGTATCAGCGTTAAAGTATATTATATTAAAGAAGTAATATTATAAAAGCTAATTATTTATAGTAAAATTACTAAGTACTTTCTACGTATAATAATATAACCTATAGCCTTTCTACTAAAGACCCTATTATAAATTAAAAAACGTTATTAAATAATAGAAATGAAGGTATTAAATTTCATTTAAACTATTTCTAAAATTAGATACTAAATTAACGTCACTAGAGCCGGAATGTATTACTTTATAAACTATTCCGCCGTACTCAATATAGCAAAATAAGTCGATATTGCGAATATTACCACAACTAGCGCTTTAAATAAACGTTTAGTTTGATTATTCGAATTTATTAACCTATTTAATGTTTAAATTCTTTATAAACCGGGAATTTATTATATTATCCCTAATGTATTTTCGAAGTTCGATTTTAATAATACTATTACGGATTTAGAGAAATTAGGGGGACTAGACGTATTACTTAACGACGTAGAGGAATATTAAGCCCTATAAATAAATTAATCAAGGAACGTAAAGCCAGTATTATAATAAACGCTTCTACTTAGGATTAACACTTTCGACGAATTCCCTATTAACGAAATTTTCCCGAATAGAATATCGATAGGAGTAGTACTTATTAATATAAGCGTCGAATTTAAAGAATAATTAATAAAGGATTACCTTAAAGACCCGACTCAGAAAATAATTTACTAAATAATAAAACGTAACAATATATTAGAATTTTATAAAGTAGACTTATTATTTATTATCTATGACGGGCTCCTTTAGAAAATTTAAATCGACGATTATAAATTTATTATCCTACATAATAATTTATACAATATTATAGAGGCTATTTACAGCGATAATTATATTGGATATAATTAAATTATATCCTACTTACGTAATTTTTATATAGATTAGGGGATAAAAAACTTTAAAAGAATTTATACGTAATTACCCGAAATATAAAGCGAATAATATTTATAAATATAAATTTTATAGAAATCTTTAGCCCTTAATCGGTTTATTATATCCGTATTACTTTATTACAATAAATTTTATATTCGGATTACCTTTATTAAACCCGGAAGGATTTAACGTAGGTTTCGTTAGCGTTTATAAATTTAATAAAGAAATATTAGTAATCCTAGGCAAGTTTATATAGACCGCGCTATAATAGGGGAAAGTTTTAATTGTAACGCTTTTTATTAGAAATTACGAATTTCCAAAATAGATTTTAATAAATAAAGATCTTAAATTCCTTATAGGAATATAGAAGGCGATTTAATAATATTTGAAAACTCGATTAATTTATATTACTACGAATAAATTTTTAATAGACGGATAATTAAAATATTTAATTTAAATAATTAAATCGGTATTAAAATACTATATTTAAGTATTACATAACCCGAAGAAATAAACTGAATTTTAGCAAGATTGTAATTCGAATATAATAATAATGGAATTAATATTATTAGATTATTACCGAACGAAATCGTTAAAGGATTTTAATTAGTAGGAATATTTAACGTTGTCGTTAATAAACTACCCTTAATATTAGACCTCCTAATAGCCCGAATCGAAACCTATAATGTATTGTCGATTATAATAATAACTATAAAATACTATTTTAACTGTAACTACTTAGCTAAATTTTTCGAAGTTAGTTAATTTATATATTTACAATTTTATAAAGGTTATACTATTCTATGAACCGTAATATTCGGTAATGAATATAATCCTAAATATATAAATCTATTTAGAATTATAGAAAAGATCAGTCGATTAATGTATAAGTTAAATTTTTCTAACAATTGGAAAATATATAAAGTTATTAGCGTCGACTATTTGGAATTAGCCTAGATAGACCCGTATGGACGAATATTCCTAACGTTAATACTAATTAGAAGTATAGATATACCAGTAAAGATTACGGCCGAAAGGATAAATAAGATAGGTATAAAATACTTAGTAGAATACGAGGGAATAAGGAAAGAATTTAATAGATAGCTACCCGCTAAGGATTTAAAGCCGGAAGTTTTGGAGGTATAGCTTATAGAAAAAAAGATTTTAAAGAAATTAGAAATAAAGGGAACGTTATCTTCAATTATATATTTACTGAATAAAATACTCGCGAGGACGCATCGTTTTTAATAGGGGGCAGATTATTAGGGCATTAGGCTACGTACTTGCCTATATAACGTATAGGCTAGGCCGGGCTCAAACTAGCCTTCTGGGGAAGGCGGTACCTAGTAGATCAAATACTGGGAGGATACTTTGTATCCCCGAGCCAGATTCCTGGCCAGTACTTAGCTTAGATCATCATCAACCAATATATACTGCATGCAGCCATCTACACCCTTACAGAACCCGAACGAACGGCGGGGTTTGCGGGGTCCCATTGACCACTGATGGATGCAGCTAAAAATGCCCTGCTGATGCGCCCCTCAGGTACCTTCCACACCACCAAACAAGCTCTCCAAATCGACCGACAGCTGCAAACCCGGCAGCCAACCGAGGCTACCTACCTGACCAACTTCCATCATGATGCCACTTCTTGGACACGGGACAGGTCCGTTTGTCAAGGGTTTCTGTTTGGATTATTGTGATGTTGTTCATTTGAAACCATTGACTTGATTCAAACGGTTCCAACCGACGTAGCAACTGCAACTTCTTCTTGACCAACATGGTAAGTACCTGCTTCTTTTGGAAGCCTCTCCGAGTGATCGTCCGAAAAGGGAAATAAGTCAACAAAGAATCGGATCGCTAACGGACCACAACATTGCGAAACAGGCTCGCGCACTTCGCAAAAACCCTCTGAGGCTGTGGGAAAGACTCTACCTTCTCGCTCACCTGCTAACGATTGGTTCGTTCCTTTCACTTTTCCCTCTTTGTCTCCTTCTCCCTTCCCTTTTCCATATGCTCCAACAACTGAACCAAACCGCAAACTGACTTGTACACGTCCCAGACGTCGCCCATCTAGCTCTCAACCTCGTCACCTGCGTCGGTCTCGCCGTCCTGCGCGGGATCCCCATCCGCCACTACTTCAAAGTCGCCTACAACCGCTTCGCCCTCGGCCGTCTCTCCCCCCGCGAGATCCAGCACCTGAGCCCATCAACCGCCACCATCTACCGCAAATGGATCGCCTCCACCCGCTCTGCCGCCCAAGCTCGCTTCGACGCCGGCCAGGCCACCCCCGATGACCAGTACATCCTCGACTACCTCCATCCCAACGAAGAAGTCCTCTCCGACGGCGACGCCTCCATCCTCTGGGTCGGCGACCGCCGCCGCGCCTCCAAGTTCGTCCTCTTCTTCCACGGCGGCGGCTACAGCGCGCCCATGCAGAACGGCCACCTCGAGTGGTGTCTGCGGTCTTACATCCAAGCCGGCCGGCGTCAGGGTCAACACGTTGCCGTCGCCGTGCTGCAGTACACCCTCGCCCCCGAAGCTCGCTATCCCGTCCAGCTCACGCAGGCCGCCGACGCGCTGGCATACCTGCTCAAGATCGGCGTGCGGCCGCGGGACCTAGTCATCGGCGGCGACTCGGCCGGCGGCAATCTAGCTTCGCAGATCATGAGCCACTTGCTGCATCCGCACCCGGACGCCAAGGAGATTGAGCAGCCCACCGGGGAGCGCATCGCCGGCGTGTTTGCTGTCAGTCCGTGGGTTAGCGCGAGGACGAATGATCGGAGCATGGGCGATAATGCGCTGATTGATATGCTTTCACCGGTGATTATGGAGAAGGCGAATCATGAGCTCTTGGGTAATCACGACAAGTATAATGCCGAGAAGAAGAGGGGTCAGGGGTGGGCTATGCCGGCGGATGTGGATACGGGCGCGTGGTATAAGGGGCTGGGAAAGTTTGTTGAGAGGGTGTATGTCACGGTGGGCACCCAGGAGGTGTTTAGGGACCAAGGTATTGTGTTTGCTGAGGGAATCAGGAGGACGAATCCGGATATAGAGGTGGTTTTGGAGGAGATGTACGACGAAGCGCACGACTTCATTCTGTTGGAAGGCATACGGAAGGAGGATGGGGATGCCACTAGACGGATGAGGAGGTGGTTTGAAGGGGTGTTCTGGTGAGAAAAGGGTATCTTGGGAAGAGCGTACACAGGTTTGAGGGTCCAAGCGGCTCCTGCCAACGACAGACACGATGATTAGCAGCGTGGTGGAGCAAAGAGGTTGATGTTGTTGTACACGTAGATCGCAGCTTGCCAAGTGCACACCATCCCCAATCCGAGATGAGTGTTACCTATCACAACCCACTTCATATGATTGGTCAAGTGTGAGTCTGGGGAAGCCTCGGTCTTTGAATTACCCCTCAACCGGGGTTAGATAGTATAAAGTCAATGTGCGTACCGCAACAAGGGGGGGCTGGCAACCCTTCAACTCAACTCTACGGTTACTTGCCAGAACATCTCGTTCAACAGGACAACAGTCAGAATGGCGTCTGAAACTGCTGTTTCCACTCTCACGATGCCAAAGCGGGTGGACTTCCCGCCGCTTGCTGGTGATCCAGTCAGCCCGGAGACCTGGAAGACACTGATGGCTATCATGGACGCTGTTGCCCCCTCGGTTCAGCGAACAGACTCTCTTCCGTCTAACTTGACCGACCATGCAAAGGGTTCAACTGTCAACCTCTCCAAGGAAGAGTACGAAGCTTCATTGGCATCGTTGAGGCAGTATGCCGCCCCATCAGAAGACGGGCTGAAGCAGCAAGACCTGTTCGAGGCCTACCTTGCTGAGAGGCCATCGGAGAATCCAGTGCTTGAGACGGTGCTCAAAAACATCCTCTCAAACATCCCGCCGGCCAAAAAGCGGAAGTTGGAGATGGTTTTGTCGCTTCTGGGGTAAGAGACACTCACCTTACATCAGCTACAAGTAGACGGTTCGCTGACAGAGACTACGGTTACCACTACAGCACCCGCGGCGGCAGTCTCCTCCTAACCGGCTACATCACCCCTCTCTCCTCGCTCTCCATCTCGGACCGCACCAAGATCCTGCACTCCTGGCGCACCAGCGCCCTCTACGCTCTCCGGGGACTCTTCAATACCTTCACCAGCGTCGGCAAGCTCGTCCACGCCCGCACGAGCGCTTACCACTCACCTCTAACCGGCTTCCCCACCACCCCTCCCTCCTGGGTCGCCAACGCTTCCTTTCCCTACGAATTCCTCGACTTCTCGTCTGCCTCTTCATCTCCCGGCAGCAAGGCCGGCACCATCGAAATCGACACCGACATAGTCATCATCGGCTCCGGCTGCGGCGCCGGCGTCGTCACGCACCGACTAGCCAGCACCTTCGGCCGCAACCTACGCGTCCTGGTCCTCGAAAAGGGCCGCCACTTCGACGCCTCCCACTTCCCGCTCTCACAAGAGGTCGGGCTCTCGTCGCTGATGGAAGGCGGCGGGGTGATCGAGACCGAAGACGGCAGCATCACGGTCACGGCGGGCGCGTGTTTCGGCGGCGGCGGCACGGTCAACTGGAGCGCGAGCCTGCAAACGCAGCACTTTGTGCGGAAAGAATGGGCGCAGGACCGGAAGCTGCCGTTTTTCGAGACCGAGGCGTTCCAGGCTTGTCTTGATCGTGTGTGGGGGGTCATGGGCGTTTCAGACCAAAAAGTGGTGCCGAATCATGGGAATAAGGTGTTGTTGGAGGGGGCGAGGAAACTTGGGTATCAGGCGAGGACGGTGCCGCAGAATTGTAGGGGGGAGGCGCATGAGGATGGACATTGTGGGATGGGGTGCTGGAGGGGGGAGAAGATGGGGCCGGTTAATGGGTGGTTTCCGGAGGCAAGGAGGAGGGGGGAGGTGAAGTTTGTGCAGGGGATGAAGGTTGATAGGGTTCTGTTTGGGAAGAAGAGGGAGGGGAGGAAGGGGAAGAAGGTGGCGGTGGGGGTGAGTGGGACGTGGACTTTACCGGCTGGCCCTGGGGGAGGTGGGAAGAGTGTTAAGGTGGTGGTGAAGGCGAAGAAGGTGGTTGTTAGTGCTGGTGCGCTTTGGAGCCCGGTGGTGTTGATGAATAGTGGGATTTCGGTAAGTGAATTCCGCTCGGGAGAGAATCGGAGGGTGAGAAGGGACCGGTGATACTGACTTTGGGAACAGAACCCTCATCTTGGGAAGAACTTGAAGCTGCATCCATGCAGCTTTGTCACGGCTGTGTTTGAGCACGAGACCAAGCCCTGGGAAGGTGGCTGTCTCACGTCCGTGGTCAACAGTTTCGAGAACCTCGACGGCAAAGGTCACGGCATCAGGATCGAAGCCCTCTGCATGCTTCCCGTCTTCGCCCTCACCTTCCTCCCCTGGGCTTCCGGACTCGACTACAAGCTCCTGGCAGCCAAGTACCGGCACCTCAATACCTACTTCAGCATTGCTCGCGACCGCGACAGCGGGCACATCTACCGCGATCCCGAGATCGGAACTCCCCAGGTCGTGTACACGCCCTCGGAATATGACAGGGGCAACCTCCTGGTGGGAACCGTCGCCCTGTGCAAGATCCTTTACGTTCAAGGCGCGAAGGAGATCCATCCGTCGCTCCCCGGCTTCCGGCCCTTCATTCGGTCTTCTACTACCTCCCCAACGTCGTCGCCTAGCTCTAGCGACTCCCTCACCGACATGGACAAAGCCATCACCGACCCGGCATTCCTCGCCTGGCTTGACGACCTCAAGGCCCACGGCAACAAGCCGCCCGCGACAACGTTCGCGTCAGCCCATCAGATGGGAACCTGCCGCATGGGCGCGACGGCGAGCGAAGGCGTGGTTGACCCGAGGGGAAGGGTGTGGGGTACTGAGGGCCTGTACGTGGCGGACGCGAGCGTGTTCCCGAGCGCGAGTGGTGTGAATCCCATGATTACGAATATGGCGATTTCGGACTGGATTGCGCAGGGGATGTGCAAGGAGTTGGTGGATGAGGGCGTGGCTGTTCGGGCGGGAGGCGATGTGATGGCAAGATTGTGAGATTGTGAGATTGAGAAGATTGGAGGGAGGATTGGAGAATGGGGGAAACTTGGGTTTTTGCCGAGAGTTGGGAGTCATGCCCGTACAATCATAAGCTAATGTTTTAACGCGTTCACTCATTGAAAGCGCCAGTGGTTTAGTGGTAAAATCCATCGTTGCCATCGATGGGCCCCGCGTTCGATTCGCGGCTGGCGCAGTATTTTTTCCATTTTTTTTTTCCCTGTCGTCGAGTTCCTGCCTCTTCAATCTATGCACGCCGCAGAGAAGGTGCGGTGCTGCTCAACATACCGTATAATCTCGGGGCATAGCTTTTTAGGTTCCCTGGAAATCAGGCATGGTCTGCAAGCATATTGCAACATTCATGCCCACTAGAAATTCTATGCAAGACCGTGATTCTTAATGTCCCTACCCTCTAGAACCTTTTTTTTGCCCTGTAACCTTCTACTGTAACGTTCTCTCGTTCTCTTACCCTCTATGGAATTCGCCGTCGTCGATATCGTAATATTTTCTAGTGTTGAATGTAAAGATAGATTTACGTGTTGGGACATTCTATTTTAATACGGATATTGGGATTTAGGAGTGAGAGGTGCCTGAGGTAGTATTACCCCTAGTACTAGTACTAGTAATCTTAGTATAATTAGTACAATTAGAAATCCTAGTATAATTAGTACCCTTAGCCCGGACACCTCTAGCTCGCCTAGTACCGCTCCTAATATTCCTCTTCCCCTAATTTCCCTAATTCGTCCCCTATTACTTTTATTAAGTTAATAATGTGTTGAATAGTACCTTGGTCCTAAACTAAAATTGTATAGCGTAAGGGTTGTAAAGGGAAGGTACTATAAGGGTAGGGTTAAGATAAGGGTTAAACGGTACTATACCGACGAATTTAAAATCTAGGTTAATAAGGTTATATTGTAGCGTCGTTAGCGGAGTTAATACTAATAGCTTAAGTAAGTCTTAATGTACTTTGCCTAAATTAAAGTACCTATTAATAATGAGAATAGCCAACGCTACCGCCGTCGTAGTAGCTTTAATAATTATAATGAAGACTACGCCGTCGACGGGCACCGCAATATCTACGTATACGAAGCCGCCAGAGAGTTTAGGATACTATTTAGTACTATATAAAATTGGTAGGAGAGGCGAAATAAAATATTATTTCGTATCGTTCGAAAGGATAAACCTCTATAGCTAGAGTTCGAAAACTAATTATATAAAAAGTCCTAATTTGCTAAATAAAATAATATTCTAATTATAATAGTATAGTTCCGCTGAGAATTTATTACTCTATATATTACGATTTATCCGGAGGAAGTATAGTTAAGAGAGTAGTACTTTTTTCGTAACTAGTTTAACAAGTTTTTATTTCGTTATTATATAACGAATAAGACGATTACTCATTAGTTTTAACGATTACCAATTAAATTGTTTACTAAAGTAAACTCATTTTTAAAGTAAATTTATATATTTATATAATAATAGATCTATTCTCCCTATAAAAAAAATTATCGGAGAAGACCTAGATATTATCGGCGAAGATTTAGGGAATTTCGGAGACGACCTAAAGTATCAGGTCGCTAGGGACCTGTCAGGCGTTGGACCCGTACTAGTACTGAGGAGCGCCGATGTCCGCACAATATAGCGCCGTAGTGTGGCGTTAGAACGGCTCGGAGCCGTCGTAGACTTAACTACTATAGGATAGAGTTTATAATAATATAAATAGCCGGTCGAATTCGCCTCTAAAATTATCAAGGTTAATTATTAATATATTTTTAATCCTCGTCCTACTTTAACGTCCCCTATATATTTACGCTATCTATAGGCACTTTAATTTACCTTCTTCTACGATCCTAATACGTTAATAGCTCTTCTTACGGGAATTGAGCCGTTACTAATAGAATATAAATATATAGCGGACGATCCGTCTCTCGGACCGCCCAAAACATCCCTCCCTTTACCTCCGGTATGTAAAAATTATTTATTACCCTTCTTGCCGCAACTAATAATATTCTTTAATAAAAGCTTTTTTTTTCATTCTAATATCGTTAACTAATTATCGAAAAAATAGATAATAATAGTTCGGATAGCGACTATTCCTTTACCCTCTCGTACGCTTCGTATAATCCCTTCTATTACTTAGAAAATAATATTATAATATAAAAGTAAAAACTTTTCGAATTTTACGTAATAGTTATTAAATTATTTTTAATTTACCTCTTATCCTATATATACTTTTATAATTAGAATAGTTTCGTCGATTTACTAGAATAAAATTAATTCGATAATTACCCTTCTATTCCTTTCGGATTCCGCTATTAAAATCATTTCTTCTATAAATAAGCGTATTTCTCAACCTTCTTTATTCTTATTATTGCTTCTTAAATTATAGTGCCTATTATTTTTATATTTACCTAACCGACGTAATTTATTATTTCATTTAAATATTGCCATAAATTTAATATTTCTAAATTCACTAATAAGAACTCCTCCTAAGTATATAATTTCTTTTTTAATATCGATAATTACTATTTCGAATACCCCCGGATACCCCTTTTTTTCGCCGTTAACTATATCGAAAGTAATTTTAAAAATATATAAATTAAATATATTACAACCTTCAAAAAAAAAATCGATTATAACCCTATCTATAACATTTCTATTTAGAAAGACCTACGTATTTTTCTAAAGAAGGAATATAACGGTAATACCTAAAGTATTAAATACTCCGCCTTTACTAATTTTAAACGTATATAATAAAGTACTACCGAAACTATTCGCACGTTCTACGACCGTTTCTATACTAAAATACTCAATTTATCCTACAAATAATTAGAATATCCGCGCATCCTATAATGAATAAATTATTTACGTCCTTATTTACGTAAGAGCGTTTTATTAGCTAATAATATTAATATATTAATTAAAGCGGTAGCCTATATAAAATAAATATAAAATTTAAAAACTTTAAAATTAATAATATAGTATTAGCGCCTTTAAATATTATATTCTTACTTATCATTTCCCTCTTTTCTTCCTACCCCTACTCTTATTTCTATTCCTATATTTAGTCCTAATCTTAGTAATTTCTTTCGTCCTTTTCCTACGGTCTCTACCAATCTTAATATTATTTATTATTATTATAATTAATTTAAATATACGTACGGCTAATACTGGGTAATAAAACTACGTAATATTTACTATAAATATAATACATTTAAAGATTTAATATTTTCTTATATTAAATATACTTATTATAATTATAGTAAGTTAGGCTATATATTGTATTAATACCCTATTCCCTATAATACTCTAATTTAAGGCGCGAATATTAAGCCGGTAATACTAATAAAAATTATAATTACTTCGGCCTAAGGAAATATAAATATATTATAATTATATTTAAATATATAGTTATTAATAAAAATATATAGAAATTAGCGGGAAATTTAAAATTTAATAGATTTTAGTGCGGAATTAAATTTTATTAAAAAGTATTTACTTCCGTCGGACGCTAAAATAGAATTAGTAAATTACTGTTTCATTAATTTCATATTTTAACCTATTCCTACATATAATTCGATTACTTATTTTATTAAAATATATAATTCTTATAATATTAAACGGAAGAAAAGGATTATATTTATAATTATCAATTCCTTTAATATAAATATTATCTTCAGTTACTTTTAGTTATATGAGTATAATTTTGAAATCGATTAGCGTTAGAAGAAGTTCTAACTTCGGATTAAAATATAAAATTTAAAGAGGAATAAAGAGCCGACCAAAAATATTTATAAAGTTATAATACTTTTCTACAGTCCGTAATAAAATTTAATCCTTATTTTAAACCTGAAAGAAATATTAAAATCTATTAATAGTTTTAATCTTTTATTATATTCGACTATCCCTTTCAAAGTTCTCCTATTCTTACGTATAGAATTTTCAACCTTATTAAATATCCTAAATTCCCTTAATATTCCTTCTAATATACTTACTTTTATATCCTTTAATATATCTCCGGATATACCATTTAAAATTTTTAAGGTTACGTTAAACGGAATTTACCCACCGTTGGAACCCTTAATAGAATTAATAGTTCTAAAGCCGCCCGTCGCCGAACCCGAAAAGAAGGAAATAATCGCCGCCGAACCGATAATCCCTCTAAAATATAAAGAATTTTAATAAATATTTAAAATATTGGCTATACTCCTAGTATAATATAACTATTTAAAATATTATATCAATTTAATCGAAGGAAAGTCTGCTTCTTAAGGCCCTATTTATACGTTTAATATTAAAGAATTAGAAGTACTCTAGGAATAATTAGCGGAAACGTTATATAAGGAATAAATTTGTCTATCTATTAGCCCGGCAAAGGCTCCTATTATTTTTATTCCGAAAAAAGGAAGTAAATTAAAATTATATATCGATTACTATATATTTAATGAGGTAATAAAGAAGAACTATATAGCGTTGCCTTTTATTAAATTTTTTAGATTAATTATTGTTAATAAAGATTTTTATAAAATTAGATTTCAAGGACGTATATTATTATATTCGGATTAAATAGGAGAGTAAAAAGAAAATAGCATTTCGTATAAAATATAGGTACTATAAATTCTTAATTATATTAATAGAATTAATTAAAACTCTTACTATTTGTTAAACGTATATTAATAATATATTGGCGGGCTTAATTAATATTATTTATATCGTTTATTTTCATAATATAATAATATATAGTAAAAATAAAAGAAATTATTATAAACATATTAAAGAAATTCGCTAACGTTTATATAAGCATAACCTATATATTAACTTAAGTAAATATAAATTTTATATTAAGAGGGTTTCGTTTTTAAATTACATAGTTTTACTTAAGAGTATTTTAATAAATCCGGAAAGGGTTATAGCAATTACGGATTAGGAAGCTCCGAAAAATATTTACAATATCTAAATTTTCTTAAGGTTTATAAGATTCTATCGACGGTTTATAATATTCTACTCTAAAATTACAATTCTATTAACGGATTTATTAAAGGGAAAAAAATGGAAATTATTCAAATTATTAAAACCGGTTAAAGTAGCGTTCGGAGAGTTCAAATAACTATTTTAGGAAGTACTGATATTATAGCACTTTAATCCTTCCTTATTAATTTGAATAAAAACAAATACGTCTAATTTCATAATTAGCGAAGTATTAACGTAATTATAGAAAATATATTAGTACCCTATTATATTCTTTTCTCGTAAAAAATCTCTAAAGGAAATACATTATAATATTAACGATAGCGAATTATTAATAATTATAAGCGCGCTAAAGGTATAGAAATAATATTTATTATATATTAATTAATTTTTCTTTATTATTATAAATTATTTAAACTTTTAATATTTTAAAAGTAAGGATAGGATTAGCGCACAATAAAATTAGTAAACGTTAGAATTAGTAATATATAATCTCGGTATTAAATATTAAATAAAACGATTTAATCCAGCGAACGGGTTATTATTCAAGCTATAATTATACAAAGTTATTAAAGTAATTAAAGAAGATTATCCTTTAATATAAATTATTAAGGAAGGCGAAGAGAAGGGAAAGGCGATACGGAACGGAATTATATTAGACGGTAATATAAAGAAAATATTATTAATCGGTTAAAAAATATAAAAGGCGGCAGCGGAAAAGAGAAAATAGTACGAAGATGATAGAAAAAATAAATTAGTTTAAAAATTGGATTGGGAGGACGATAATTAGGAAAGGGAATATAAAAAATATAGTATTAGGGAAAATAAAAAATTATTTAAGGAGTATAAGGGTTTAAATAAAGACGAAAAAATACTAAAAAAGATAATATAATTTATAAACGAAACTGCTGTAAATTATAAAGGAAGGGTAAATAATGTCGTCGTTAATCGTATAAGAATATACGTAATAATTATAAAAGTATAAAAGGAAGGTAAATAATTTCTTTTATTAAATTAATAATTATTAGAAATATAAAGATTAAATCCTTTTATATTGGAAGAAGTATAAAAAGAATTGGGGAGAAGTCAGAGAATAGAAAATTAAAAGATAAGAGAAAATGGAATACTATATTATTATTACTAAATTTACGTACCGGAGAATATACGGTCGGAATTCTTTTATACTTATTATAATAATATTATAGCCGGATATTTGAAATAACGAAAAACGTTTAAAAAGATTAATTAATACTATTACTAGGCTATTATCGCCGCCGACGTAGAAGCTTATATCCGCTAATATCTAATATATTAAAAAGCTAAACCTTAGAATTATAAATTATATAGGATCTTCGCATCATTACCTATTCTAATAATACTATAGTAAAATATCTTTTATAATTTTATTACAGGCCTACCCAAATTTTATAACCTTATATCTAATCGAACTTATGATACTATTCTAATTATCGTCGACCGTTTTATTAAATTCGCATTCTATATCCCAATATAGAAGATAATTACCATATAGCAATTCGTATATTTATCTTAATAAATTATATTCTAACCGTTCGGGCTCCTAAATTCTATTATATTTAATAGAGGGAGCCTTTTTATAAATAACTTTTAGAAAATTCATCGCGAATTATTAAATATTTAATACCGATTAAATATTATTTAATAACCGTAAACGGACGAATAAATAGAATAATAGAATTAAAATTTAGAATTATACCTACAGATCTTCTATAATTATCACGGGGCGAGAGGGTACCGTTGGGGGTAGGGTAAGATATACGTTATTGTACGAAGGAGAGAAAAGGAAGTATGCGTAGAAGACTAGCTATATAGGCGAGAACCTAGCAGACCAGTCCGTACGTGCGTACGTAAAACTACACAGAATTAGAATATATAACCAATACGTAAATATATAGTTATAAGCTATAGTACTAGCTCTAGTATAGCATATATATGGTCAATACAATATAATTATATTATAAGCTAACCCTATAGTACTATCCCCTCTTAAAAGAAGTTCATAAAATTAAAAAATCTATATATATATAAAATAATACATTTATTACTTTAATAATTCCATTTAAACCCTCTCCTCTATCGTCAACTCCCTTAATAATATACCCGGGTCGACTTCTAAACCCTCCTCGTTATAATCTACGAAATGAGCTTTTGGTATATACTTAAATTAAATATTTACTAGCCTTTTTAAAATTCTCGCGAAGGCTATCTCTAAGCCCTTAATTTCGTATTTATTTGGAATGCCGTCAAATAAGCGTAATATTAGTATAGTTACAGCGGCGGTAATTTTTCGTTAAACGAGGCGGGCGGAGCGCCGCCGCGGGGGCTTTAGAGTAGCCGGTGCCGTTATTAGCGCCGGGTTATTTTAAATAACGGCCGGGGCTCAAAATACTAATATATCCTAAATATCCGGGAGTATAAGTAAATTAGGGGATTCATTATAGAAGCGTTAGAATATTTCTTCGTAGTCGATAATATAATCTTTAAGCTCCTAAATCGGTTAGTTATTACCCTTCTACTTTACATAATAGTATTAATAAAAATTACTACTAAATTAAACGTAGTCGATAATCTTCTCGAAGTCCTATTCTTTTTATTCCTTATAATTATCCGTCTTAATTATTATACAGCCGTCATTTACTTTTATATTTAACAACGTATTTTAGTTAGGGAGGCCTCTTCCGATTTATAGTTATATTATAAATATATAGAATGTTAATAAATATTTTATATTCGTTGGGAGTATAAGATATACTATATAGCTTTCAATTCGTATAATGCGGAAGGGGCCTTCCTATCGAAAATAAAATTTTAAGAATAGGCGGCTATTAACAAAATTTATTACATTTAATAAAACTATATCGCTTAGATAATACTTAGGGAAGTCGATACGTTTCCTATTAGCGTTATTTTTATATTGTTTTTAAGTACGGCGAGTTTATTAAATTACGAAGTTTTAAATCTTTTAAAAACGGTCTATTAATTTAAAAACTTTATAATATTCTTTTAGTTAAGCCGGCAATAAATTTAGGGGGGGTAATATACAAAATTTAATACCTATTTATAAATAATAATTATAATTAATGAAGAAAAGGCAAATACTTATTAACAAGAATACAACGTTATTAATTGCAATTAGTAACTACTTTGCTTAATCCGTTTATATTTAATTAATATAGAATTATAAGGATTATTCTATCTTAACGTTAATTCATTCGGTCTAAATATTAATTTGAGGGTAGAAAGCGGAAATTGATTTACGAATAATAGATAATTTTTTATAAAGGGTAAATTAGAAATGCAATATAAATTAAATATTTCTATCGGATAGGACGGTAATTATTAAATTGTAAATCGAATAAATATAATTTATAAAGCGATCTACGAACTCTTTGGCTTCTAGGGTTATAATTAGAATATAGTATTATATTTTAATTAGGCGGTCGACGATAATAGTAATATATTTAAAAGTCTAGCCGAAGTAAGTACTTTTTAATAACAGGGTAACGTAATCGATTATAACGTCCTTCTATAGCATTAAGGATACAGCTACAGGTTTAAAATAACTAGCGGAACTTTATTTAATTAATTTAGTTTTTATATAAGGAAGATATCCCTTATAAAAGATCTTTATATGATTATATATACTTTTTAATAAAATTCGCGTTATAAAAATTCGTACGTAGCGTTACAATTAGGGTAGCCTACGCTTAAGGTATTGTATTAACAATCAATTAATTAGAATTAAAACTTTTTATTATAAGGGTCAATAATAATTCTATCCCGCTATTTCGTAATATTATTAACGATATAATATTCTAAGAAAGTACAATAGAAAACCCTCTTAATTATCAATAGCTACTAGCACTTTACTTAGTTTATTAAATAAGAGATTAATTTTTATAAAAATATAAAAGTTTCGTAACTTGCCCGGATTAAATTATTAGTCGATTTATTATTAAAGTTATTTATATTTAATAAGTATAGGAAAAAATTAATAGCGGGGTCTTCTTCGGAAAGGGAATTGTATTTAAATTATAAGGGGTCTAATAGAACCTTCTTACGTACTACAAATTTATTATCTTCCGTATTATCAGGGCGGTCGTTTAGTTTGTAGCTTAGCGCGTCCGGGCGGAGGTTTTTAGAACTTAGTATATATTTAATCAGGAAGTTAAAATAGGATAGGAATTGAAATTATTATATATAGCGTTAAGTAAATTACTTATTAATTATAAGAGTTTATAGATCCCCATAATTTATTCGAATATTAAAAGGTTATTAAGCCCCTTCGGATTTTAGCCTCTATTCTTCTAATATTTTAATAATAGCGATCAAGTCTTTATTATGAATATTATAATTATATTTTTAGGACGTATATTTTATTAAAAAGTAAGCTATTAGGTAAAAGATTCCGTCGTCTCTATATTAGGAGAGGGTGCCTCCTATAACCTAATTGGAGGTATTTATCTTTACGACCGTCTTCTTAATTTAATTATAATTTTTAAGTATAAGTTTTTCTATAAAAGGCTTCTTTAATACTTTGAAAAATCGTTAATAGGCGTTATTTTAAATTTACGTAGTATTTCTCTTAATAAATTCGTAAAGTACGGTCGCTATAATCGAAAAATCTTTTATAAAATACTTATAGAAGTTTACGAAGTTTAAAAAGGACTATAGGGACTTCTTAGATTCGGAGGCCTACTATTCCGTAATTATTTTAATTTTCTCTAAATTTATTTCGATACCGTCCGGCGTAATAATTAAACTTAAATACTTTAAACGTATTATATAGAATTCGTACTTATCGATATTAATATCAAGGCCCGCCTAACTAAATCTATTAAATATATTATTAATATAGTATTTATAGTTTCGTATATTATTGAATAAATACAAATATTATCGAAGTAAATAGTAATATAAATATTAAAGACGTTATAAAGGATATTATTAATATAATTTTAGAAAGCTTTTAGGGCGCTTTGTAAGTTAAAAGGTATTATTAAAGATTTAAATAGATTAAATTGTATAATGAAAGCGGTTATTTATTTATAATTTCGTTTAATGCGAATACGGTTAAAGGTAGCGATTATATCGAATTTAGTAAAAATTTTAGTGCGGTAAGTTATATCGAAAGTTTTTTTTAATTAATAATAAAAGGTAGTGAAATTGAAAGATAATATTATTAATACTTCTATAGTTAATATAAATGCTTACTTTACTACTTAGCTTCTTAATAAATAATATTAATAACGATACTTCGGGTTAGAAAGGTTTAATAAATTTCTTCTTAAAATTATTATTGATTTATATTTTAATAATATTAAATTTATCGGGGTTAAAAGCGCGGCCGCGCGAAGCGGGCAGCATAGCTCCTAAGCGGAATTTAAATTTAAAATTATAAGATCGAATAGGAGGAAAGACTTCAACGCCTTTTTATTTAAACATACTAATATAATACTAGTATTATTTAAAGAATTTAGTTTAAATTTAGGCGTCGGTCTTAGGGGGTTTATCAGCTTTCTCGTAAAATTTAATAATATGTTCTAATATAATTTTATTAATAGAAATATTATTAGTTATAAAGTAATCGTTAATAACCTTTTCGCAATAGGGAAAGTTTTCTTCCTTACCAGTAAAATAAATAAAGTTAGCTACCTTTATTATATAAAATATATCCTTATTTCCCTTGCTAGCTAAAATATCGATTTATTAGTAGAAATAACTATTAAAGAATCGTTTATACTCCTAACCTTTCACTTCTAATACTTTCTTAATTATATTCTCTATTAAACCGCTATTAATATTTTTAAAATTTAAGGTTCCTCCTTCTTCCTCTACTTAATCCTCTTCAACTATTCTTTTAATACCCTCTTCTATATTAGTTCGTATTGTACAGATAATTTGTAACTTATGTTTTTCGGCTAACTAATTAAAATTTAATACAGATAGTTCCTTAATATTGTTAGGGTTGATAAGACCTTTAGGAATACTATAAAATTTAATCGATATATAGTAATTAACGTTATTAATACAAATTCTTCTAATTATCCGATAAGGAATTAAGGAAATGCGGGGGCCGGTTTAGGACGGTAGGGCGGAAAATATAAGTACTTAATCCGGACTACTAAGAGTTTTACTAATAAATATAATCCCTAGCCGGTTAGCAACCCAGTTTTTAAAATGATTAAATCGTTAATAAGCAACTCTCTTTACAATTACAGAAATTAAAAGGCAATATATAAACTTTAATTATAGTAATTCCGGTTCTTTTTCGTCAGAAATTTCTTTATAAGAAGGCTTCCTATACGCAAGGCGCGTATTAACCGTCTTTAAGGGCGTTGAAAGAATATATTATCCGGCTAGTAGGGCGTACCGAAAGTAAATTAGAGTTCTATAAAGGAAATAAATATATTATTTATAGGCAGGGCTAAAACGAAGGGAATTGCTAAGCTAATCGATATTAGGAATATCGTAAATTAATTAAGGGTAATTTAAAATAATAGAGTTATCCTCTATTAAATTATAAATAAATAGGTCGATAACTTTACAATAAATACCTACTTATATTGTTAATTTAAAGAAGTAGGTAATATTACCCTTAGCGTAACTATTAGCGAAATAGAGAAGTTTGGGGGTTATTAGCTTGAAATAGGGGGGCTAATAGCGATAAACGAAATAGCAGTAAATAAAATTAAAAATAATATAATTATTATTAATAAGGGTAGAATAATATAATTTATATAATGTATAGGAAAGGTAAATGGAAAGATTTAATAAATTAAAATATTTGTAACGGCTATTTATTAAAATCTATTTATTTTAATAATATTTAATTATATAAAGATAGGCTCCTATTTTCCTCTTCCTTATCCTATAAATTAGTACTTCTAAGTACAATTTAATTAGGAGGCTATATATTTCCCTAATTGTAAACGGAATTATTTTCGTTGCTTATAATAGGACTTATGAAGTTAAGTTAGTATACAGGGACTAGGTGGTAGTAATCGCTGGGGTTGGGGGTATTAGGAGCTAGAGTGCTTATTAATATACTTATAAGGGGAGTAGTACTTATAGCGTTAACTTAGTAGCTACCGCTATTGTAGAGATATTATGAATTATAATTATATTAACTTTAAGTAGATTACTAGCCGTTATTACCGCTATTATTATTATTATTATTATTATTATTATTATTCTTATTCTTATTTTTATTCTTATTATAATTGGAGAGTTTAACCTCTTTTTTAAAATTAATACGCGAATAGTATTTAGTCAAAAAATAACCCTTCTTATTATAGCGGGTATATATTTTATTTTTTATACCGAATTTAAAAACTTTATTATTAATTATACGAGAGAATTAGATATTAGAAGCGGATATAGTGTTAAAGTCTATAGCGTTACTATTTTAGTTAATATTGGGTTTAGGAATGGAGGCGTTAGTACTAGTAGTAGTGCCGGTCTTATAGAAGGGGTTAGTATTCTTTTTGCGCCAATCTTTATCCTCTAGGTTTTTGGCTAAACTATAGGCCTTAATAAGCTATTCTTCGTATTTATTATTAATAAATTAATTGCTTTAATAAATAAAGGTAATACGGATACGCTCGCTAATCTTCTAATATAAATAGTAAATTTTTATATTGTTGTCGAAATTGCAATAATCGATAAGGAAGGTGAACTTCTCTTCGAAATTTTACTACTTTATTCCTCTAGTTATTTTCAACTCCTCTAACTTACAGTAAAAGTAAATAACGACATTAATATTATTATATTTTTATTAAACTTATTAAATAATTTAAAAGTAGTATTTTATCTGGTAGGTTCGCTGGTGAGGACTATTTTAAATTTAATTTCAATAGTTTCGAAGGGAAGGCTTTCGATAGAGCGGGCGATTAATGAGAATTTAGTACGTTCGGTAATAAAAGTCTTTAATCTATTAAGTAAAATTAATTTAATACAAAAATATTAAATATAATATTTAATAATCTATTTAATAAAAGTACCTTTATTATCGAAAGCGGAAGATATAATAATATACAATACCAACCTATAGCCGTTATTATTAATAGAGGTTATTGTTTTAGGATCCTCGTCGTTACTAAGGTTTTCGTCGGGGGGTAGAATAACTTTAAATTCGGAAATAAATTCGGCTTTAGAAGCAGCGATAATATCACAGGGCTAGATCATATGCCCTGTGCCAGTCATGTTATTGGCCAATGCTGCACTGTAATACTACGGCTCAATTACAGCTATGGCCATAGCATTAAACTTAGCCTTAGCAGTGGTTACGGGGTAAATCCACCTGGCTAGGTAGATTTTACCCGTATCCTATATCTACCTTAACTACGTACACCTTTCTTACTTCCCTCGTACAATGATAAAAATTATACCTTATACCTAACAATACCCTCGCCCCGTAATAATTTATTATATTTATATATTGTGCTACACGCGCTTACTTATTATAAATATCACGACGAACGCTTTTTTTAGTCATTTACTAGTAGTTAAATTTTTAGATCGGTTTTAACGTTTTCGCCTTTCGTAGAATAAAAAATTAATCTAATAACGATATTTATCCGTTTAATATTTTTATTTATGAGCGGATTCTATAATTATCGTAATTATAATAATTAAACGTTAAGTAACGTCCTTAATCCTAAGTATATTTATTTTACTTGCTCCGAAGATAATAACGATACCGAATCAGTAATTATTAATTATTATAATAACGATACCGATACTAAGTCTATAATTATTAATAACCTTCCCAATCTCCTAAATAAAGCTACTTCTATTTTTATTGATTAAATCTCAATTCTCAATATAATTAATAATTACCCTATTCCATAAGAACTAAATTCCTATAAAATTAAGGTTTTTTACCCCCCCAACTATTATCACTAGCGCTATAAATTCTATAGTCCTAACTTTATTCCTTAAGGATTAAATAATCCTCTCCCGGCCAGTAGTAACGAAATAATTACTAATAATAAAATAGCCCTAATAACTTTACGTATATATAGTAATAATATTATACGTCGTTATATTTAATCCTTTTTATACAATATATTACTAATTAACAACCTTATTACTTTATACCTAATTACATTTCGCTAATATATTAACTATATCGCCTAATTACTGACTTCTATTACTATGATCGACACTATCGCTAAAACCGTTTATATTTTAAAGAATATTACTATTAAGAGATTTTATATAAGGAAGCGGAGGATTATATTAATAAATAATTTTTTAAAAAAACCTCTAAAACGAAGTAATTTAATAGAAATTTAAAACTAAAAAATAATTTAATGAAGATAAAGATAGAGAATAATTATACGCAAATTATAATAAAGAAATATTCAATATAATTAATAATAACGGGGTTGAAAACTTAAATACTTTTATTATAAATTTAAATACTTTATTTATAGAATTAGGTCGCTAAATTATAAATTAATAACAATAGTTTTATAGCCTTATTTAAAAATAATAGCGTTAGCGTTTTTACTAGCTTTAACTTTAATAATAATAATTCTAATAATAGTTATAGCGGAAGTTCCGGCGGTAACAGCGGTAAAAGTCCTAGCGGTGGTAGCGGAAGTCCTAACAACCCCCCCTTCAAACTCCTAGTCTTAATTTCGGCTATAAATTATAATAGTAATAATCGCCGTCGTATAATACCCAATTTTAAAGTTTTCGACGCATCCGGTAAAATACTTTATAATTGTAACAACGTTTATTTAATTTAGCGTACGAAGGTCTATTTATAGTAGAGTATAAATAAATAAATATTTCCTATAAATCGTACTAAATTCTTTTATATTTATACCCGTTTATCAAGGACCTTAACTTCAACGAATTTAATATTATAAAATCTATAAACAATTTAATTAATAATAATTATATTAAATCTAACCTAATATAAGAAATAATCTTTTATTTATAGAAAAAAGGATAGAAGAGTTAGATTCTAAAGGTTAAAAAGAAGTTAGAAATCGCTTTCGCGGAGTATTGAATTAAATAAGGCCGTATATATTAGTAGAAGGATATAGAAGAACGAATTCTTATTAACTTAAATGATAAAGATACTTAATTGTAGTTTATTTACGAAATATATACGGTAAAACCAAATAGTTACCCGAACTATAAAAAAACATATAAAACTTTTAATAAATTCTACTATTAATTAAAAATATATTAATTAGTTAAGGACTTTTGTAAGGCCTATTTAGCCTATATAAAAATTAAATTATCAAAATATTTACCTGCGGGATTTTTGAAACTTCTTCCGGTTCTATTCAAAATATAAATAAAAGTCTTAATCGATTACGTTACCTTAATAACCCCATATATACGGAGGGGAAGGATTTATAAGTACGTAACAGTTATTATTAATTAATTTATTAAAATAAAGTACTATATTCCTATAAAAATCTTAGAAACGGACGAACTAATAGAAAAATTCATTGAAAAGGTTTATAGTATTTATAGATTACTAGATAGTATCGTTTCTAATAGGGGATTATAATTTATTTTAATAACTTAGAGGATTTTATACGAACGGTTAGGTATTATAATAAAATCTTTATCCGTATTCTATTCTTAAACTAATAATTAGACTAAAAGGATTAATATTAAAATAGAATAATACCTCCGACTCTATCGTAATTAGGCCTAAAACGATTAGGCGGATTAGTTACCTTTAATTAAATTCGCTTATAATAATACAATTTCCAAAATAATTAGTATAAACCTTTTTTATACTAATTATAATTTTTACCTTCATATAAGTACCGAATTAATTAAATTTTATCCTCCTAACCTATTAAAAGTATAAAAAAAAGAGTTCTTTAAATCTTGAAAAGTTATTAACCGTTTTTAAACGATTTTAAATAGCGTAATTACGCTCTCTAAACAAATATAAAACTAATATAAAATAAATACGAATAAGAATTATAATAATAAGCCTAAATATTATATTAATAATAAAATTCTATTAAATATTGAGAACCTCGTTACGGGAAGGCCTTAAATAAAATTGGTCCTTGGATGGGAAGGGCTATGTACAATTATCGAAGCAAATTCTTACTACGTAAAATTAAAGTTCCTTAAAAACATGAAAATTAACCTAATATTTTATATATCTATAATTAAACTTTAAAAAATAGCCGGATTACCCAGTTAGTATAAAATTAAAAATAATATCCGTATAAATAAAGGCCAGGTAATAACTAGAACCAATAAATATAAGAACGAAAAATAGTAAGAATAAGAATTCGAAGATATTATAGGATATAGTAAAGCAAATAATAACCGCTAATAATATTATGTTAAATAGAAAAATATTAGTAAACCGAATTAGCAACTGGTTAAAAATTTAAAAGAATATAACGATACTATTTAAAAATTCTACAACGCTAACCTTAATATACTACTACCGCTAGCCTAAATTAAAAACAACGAGGGTAGGAATAACTAAAAAAGAAATTAATAAAGCTGAAAAATACCTTAAAATAATGAAAAGTATTACCAATTCAACGAAATATAAAATTAAATAAAAAGTAAAATATCAATAAAAATTTATTAAAAAAGAATTTAGGACTTATAAAGTACGCCCTATCCTAAATCTCTAGAAATAAGTGTCCTAAATTTATTCCTAAGGATAATCCGTTTTAATTATACCTTAATCTTTTTACCTTATTACATTATAGGACTTTTATAAATAAATTTCCCTAAATCAGTCTCCCTAATTCGAATAAAATTATATAATATTTATAAAAAGTTAGTATAAATAGGATAGAACGTTTTTAATAATTATATTTACGAATATAAAGTAAAGAAAGAAAAAAGAGGGATATAAATACAATTCGAATATATAATATTTATACTTATACTAATAGTAGCACTTTAAGCGTCCTCGTACGCCGTTATACTATATAGCCCTTATAGTACCCCCTATGGAAGCTAACGATAATAAAAGGGAAAAGTAATAATTATAAAAACAATTAGAACATTATTTAAAACTATTTAGTATAATAATAAATGTCTTAATAGAACGGTTATATTTAATAATATTTTAGTTAGTATTTTACCCTTAAATAGGTATCCTAACGCTAAGTAGCTTCCTATTTTAGTATGCGCGCTAAGCAATTTTATTGGAATTTAATTGGGTATATCTATGGGGTAACCGAGAAAGCCTACTTTGAAGAATTTAAAGGTAAAACTATATATATAATTAGCGATTTCGTAAACAGGGACTTCTTTTGAGAGGAGGTAGTATTATAAGGCTAAATCATATATTCTATACTAATTATATTATTGGCTAATGCTGCACTACAGTACTGCGGCTCAATTGCAGCCATAGCTATAGTATTAGGCTTAGCCTTAGCAGTAGTTATGGGGTAGATCCACCCGGCTAGGTAGATCTTACCCGTGCCCTATATCTGCCCTAGCTACGCATACCTTTCTTATTTCCCTCGTACAACAATAAAGATCATACCTCATACTTAACGGTACCCTCGCTCCATGATAGATAAAACGTTAACGAAGGTTATTAATATACTTTAAATATTTATTACATTATTTCTTATACCCTTTCTTAGAGTTAGCGCGGAAGTTGGTAAATTTTTATTTTAAAGCGATGATATTATTATTAAGGGTATTAACAACGTTGGAATAAGTATTGCGGATAGTAGTAAATTCGTTGGCGTAATTATTATAAAGGTTGTAAATAATTTTATTATAATTTTTAATTACCTCTTACACGTAGAGGAGGGCTTGAGTTTAAATTGTAGCGATATTATTATTGCGACATTTAATATTATATTAGGCGGTAGCGAACTTCGCTTTATAAGCTTCGAATTCCTACTATATTTTTTAGGTTTAAATACGGGTAGCAACAATATTATTATAGAGAAGGCGGTTAAGGGCTTTAAAAATTATTTAAAAGATAGGGAATTAAGCGAGGCTAAATATATATTTGGTAGCGATATTAATTTAAATTACTCAATTATTAAAAGATTCGAAAGTCTAGACAACATTAGAATAATATTCCTAATTAACCGGGTTTAGAGTAACGAGGGCGCCGACTATAATAATAGCGAAAAAGTTATTAATTACCGGAGCAACGTATAAAACAATATCGGATATTAATTGCTAAATTAATACGTTGGGTAAGTAGAAGGGAAAAGAGAGTACGAATTATTTAATAGTGATATTCAGCTTAATAGTTATTTAGTTCGAGGCTAGAATTGTAACGCGGGGTTTTAATTGCGTAGAGACAAATTTTAATTTAAAATTAATAATATTAAATTAGTAACGTTATAACAATTGAAATTAATTATAATTATTCTTCCTTTAAATAAGTACGCGCAACGCAATAATAAGGTATAATAAATTATTATAGGGCGAAAGGGTATTATTAGGGGTAGGGTAAAATATACGTTATTATACGAAAGAGAAAAAAGGAAGTATACGTAGAGGATTGGCTATATAGGCGAAAGCTTGGTAGATTAGTCCGTGCGCGCGTATGTGAGATTGTACGTGATTAGAACATATAATTAGTACGTAAGTGTATAGTTCTAGGCTATAGTATTAGCTCTAGTATGGTACATATATAGTCAATGCAGTGCAACTATATTATAGGCTAGCCTTATAATAATAATTTAAAATAAGTAAATTAAGCCGAAAAATTAGTAATAACGGAATAGATTTATAATAATTATTTTCATATTACTATTACTAAATTACTATCTGAATTATTCTACAATTATTACTTATATAGTCTAACCAATCTAAATCGGAGTTATAAAAATATATTTCCTATAACGATTACTAAAAGGATTATAAAATTAATTAAAGGACGAACTACTATCGTTAAAGCTTTAAAGAAAATTAATAAGGATTATATAAAATAATATAATAAATTACATAAACTTAAAGAATTTAAAATCGGTAATTACGTCCTCCTTAATATAAAAAATATTAAATAACGAAGACCTAGCATTAAATTAATAAATAAATTCTTAGGGCTTTTCTAAATTATTAAGGTCGTTAGTAATAAAAGGATAGCCTATTATTTTACCCTTCTGGAATATTATTATATTTATTCAGTATTCCTTATCGCTTTATTAAAACTATATTATAATAATCCTAAGGTAATAGCACCGTAAGGAAAAATAATAGATATTGAGAACGATTTTATATAATATAAAGTAGAGACGATTATAAAATATCGAGAGTTGGGAGGGAATTAGTAGTATTAAGTAAAATAAAAGGAGTATTCGGATAACGATAATAAATAAATATTATAAAAGGATTTAAATTGTCCGGAATTATTAAAAGAATACAAAGCGAAGGAATTGTAGAAGAGGAAAGCCGAAGGGGGCCTGGTAATTAAATCGATAAAAGTAAATTAAATAGGTTAATAAGAGGAGGTTAAAGTAATTAACGATTGTAACGTATTAATAATTATAGAGTATTATTAATTATAATATATAGAGTATTAAACGATTATAACGTATAGAGTATAAGATAATTATAATATACAAGATATTAGATTAGAATTGGGGGAATTATTAAGAAGACGGGCGATGGCGCGTAGGTAGAAGGAGGAGGAATTAGCTAAAAAATTATAGAGGATAATAAACTAAAAGATATAATAGCGCGCTAATATCTAATTATTAATTATTTATTAAACTAATATTCTTCCCCTTAAACGACGATATTATTAATAAAATAAAATTAGAAAATTATAGAAATAGAAGGTTAAGTATTGTAATAACCGCCTAATTTAATTTTTGTATCCGAATTCAAATTGTATATTAATATAAGAATTAAATTTATCTTCTTAAAAATTAAACTCTCGCGCGCAACCGCCGCGCCTATTAATAGATAATTTAAATTTAAATTTTACTTTCGTTTATTATTATATTATTAACTACTAATATTAGTATATTCTTATCGTAGGGTTAAAAGAACGCTTCGACGGGTAATAAATGGCGAATATTAGCGTATATTAAATTTATAATTTAGAAAATATCTGCTAGACCAATTATATTTATAGGGGTAGTAAGAACTATTAAGAAAGTAGGAACTATAATATTGAATTATTCGTTATCGACAGTACGAATAATAGTAGGGGTAATTTAATTAGTATGGCGATTATTAGTAAGACGGCGGAAATTATAGTATTCTATTTATTTATTAAAATAGCAGCTATAAAATTCGGAGGGTACTAAAAGAAAAATATAGAAGCGTTCGTAAAAGATACAAATTCTAATTACTAAAGTATTAATAGAATTATAAAAAGTAATGATAAGGGTAAGCGCGATATTATTTATATTTCTTACGTAAATAGCGATTATATTTTTTTTAAAATATGATTATACAATTATAGAAGACTAGAGGGAAATTATAAAAGCGCTGGTTTAAAATTTCGAAATACGCCGAATACGTATTGTTATTTAAAAAAATAGTTTTATTAGTACTAATATTAATAAAAAAGGAATAAAAATTTAATGAATTTTATTAGATATAAATAAAGTAATTTATAATTAAAACTATAGCGGTACTAATAATATTGGGCGGCAAATTAATAATAATATTTATAATTTCCTAAAAAGAGATAATATAAAGCGGATTATAAATAACGCTATTAAATAATTAATATAAAAAATATAGGGCGGAAGGGAAAAGCGCTTACTAAGGCTAAGAGTAATTAAATTTAATAAAGAGGGTTAGATTATAAAGGGTATATTAATTAGTAGGGCTAAGGAAGGCGGTTATAGTAGTAATATAAGTAGGTATACAAATTTGCGCGAAGGAAGGAGGAAGAAGAAGAAGAAGAAGAAAAGAAAAGAATGAAGAGGGGTTTTTATAATTAGCATTAAAAGTATAAAATAGGGTAGAATCGGGGTAAATAATCGAAGTACGAAAATACGGGCGTTATTAAAAAACTCTTAGACGGGTTAATTCGGGACAATAGAATATAAGGAAAATAATAGGGGAAAGTAGTAAAAAAGAATAAAAGAAAAGCGGAAAGAATAATTTAGAACGAAAAAATAATTAATAGGTGTTAAATCGATAACAGGGGGATAAAATATAATAAGACGGAAGGTAATTAATTTAAACCTAAAACGGCGGCCGGTAGAAAATAAAGAAATTACAGACGGTAGGTAGAAGGTAATCGAAGCCGGCGGAGAAATAGAATCTACGGGTATTAAATAGCGGGCTAGTACCAGTATAGGAATAAGAAGAGCCGGAGAAGGTAGCATTTCGGCGATGATATATTTAATTAGGAAAGTAGATTACGGAGGAATAATAATAAAAGGGCGCCGGTAAGGAGGTTATGAATATAAAGTATTTATAGGTTTTTAGGATAGAAATTTAGGAGAGGGGGGGTTATATTAAATCGCTAAGGATTTATTAAAATATTAAATCCGTACTAATACTGAGCAGCGTTAATATCCGTATAGTATAGCGTTATAATATAGCGTCGGAATAGTTCGGAACCGTCGCAAATTTAACTACTATAAAATAGAATTTGCAACGATATAAATAACCGGTCGAACTCGCCTCCAGAATTGTCGGGGTTAACTATTAATATATCTTTAGTCTTCCCCTTACCTTAACGTCCCCTATGTATTTACGCTATCCGTAGGCACCTTAACTTACCTTCTTCTACAATCCTAATATAGAGATTATTGGAGGCTAACTAATTTGACCTACAAGTTTATTAAGTGTAATAACTAACCTATTTTACCTACTTTACCTAATACAAATATTAAATTTCTTCCTTCTACTATTATAAATTTCGACGAAATCCCCCTCCTTTTTGAATATTTTAATAATTACACCTACTATATAAAAAGCAATAAATCTATTACGGGCAAGACTAACCGTAATAAATAAGGTAAACGGTAAACTACCTTTATTCTATATATTGTTATAAATAGTATTACTCGTTTTAAACCTATAATTATCTTTTATAAAGAGGGTAAAGTACAAGAAGAAGAATAACCGTTCTATATTCCTAATATCGAAATTCAATTCAATAAAGTAGCGTATTAAAACAAATAATTATTACTTAATTAATTTAATAACGAACTTACCTCTATCGTAAGAGAACTTAACTAAGAGCTATTATTAATTATAAATATATACCTATTTTATAATACCCAGCGAATACATAATAAACTCAAAGACGAAATACCTTATAAAGTAGTACTAACTATAATTCTTAATAGCTTTACTAACCTTCTCCAACCTCTCAATATAACCATTAACTTATTATTTAAAAAAATATTAAAAGAAGAAATAAAATTAGCCGTAAAAAACTAAAAGGAGGAAAACCCGGGTAAATAATAATCCGTCTCCAATAAAAGGATTATAATTATTTACATTATTTTGAAATACTAGAAACCGCTACAAACTAATAAAAAGGGTATAATTATTATATTTTTTAAAAATAACAATATATGTATCCTTCTAAACAGCAATTAAAATTACTTAATTAATATTAAAGAGATTAATAGAAATACTATTAATTAGCATTGTTGGGAGGACGCTATTAATATTACTATTAGAATTAATAATTTTAAAACCATTCCCGTTACTAAAAACGACAGCGTTACCTTCGAATTATAAATAGAAGAGAGGGCGAAGTCTAATTATAACCAATTTGAAAAGGCAAAATTAAAAAAACTAGTACAAACAATGTAAATTACTTATATTAAGGAATAAAAATAGCCTTATTAAATAAATAGAATAATATAATGAACAACTCTAATAATAAGAATAATAATAACAATAGGAGCAACTAATAATCTAGATTATCACTAGTAACTAGCAATTTAATTTACCAGCAACTAATAATTTAGTAAGCAATTTATATTATTATTAATAACCAATACTAGCAACTAGCAATATCGCTAGTAACTAGCAATTTAAATAATAGATAAATTAAAGCTCGTTATCCTCCTCATTATTACTAACTTCGCCGTCGTCAAAATTAATAAACTCGTCACCAGTATACTCGATATATCGATATATATATAAGCAATCCCTTTCACTTCCTACTACTAACGAACTACATTAAAGCGGTTATCCTATTTACACTAGTATTTACCCAATTTAGTCACATAACAATAAACATTACCAATACCCTTAAGTCTAACTTCGAGCTCAATCTTTTTATGGCTTCTATTACAAATCTAACCAAAGTAGGTTCGTTTATCTATATCTATAAGAGTAAGGCCTTCTAGTACGTTAGAAAATAAGAGCATTCGCGGGACGACAACGTAATTAGTATATTCAGCGAGTTGCTAGGAATTTAGGTAATTATTTATAATATTTATAAATAGGGTAAGCGAATTAGAGAGAGAGAGCCTCAATACTATAGGGTTTATTTATTTATAAACAAAATCGATATCGCCAAGGATTAACTTCGTCTTTACTATAGCTAGATTATTAGGATTCAATTACAAGGGAAGGTTATAAGGGGGAAAGAAATAACAGGGGGAAAAGACAAGGCACCGAATTTATAGTGTTCCGGGGTCTCAAGCTATCTCCCCCACTATTTTCTCGGGTATAAAATGCACATATTCGAACAATATGCTTGCAGACCATACCTAATTTCCAGGGAACCTAAAAATGTTGGAGGCTGGAAAGGCGACAACGAAAAGGGCTTGATTCTGGAGTTGTCTAACGGAAGAGGAGAAACGGAAACCAGGGCAGCCTAAATACCCAGGAAGGGAGTGCCGGTAAATGGGACGGCCCAGTGAATGGGCAAGGCCGGTGAATGGGCGGCCCAGGGCACGGACTTCCAACAAAAAAGCTATGCCCCGAGATTATACGGTATAAGAGGAGCTGTCCACTGTAATCTCTTCTCTTCAACCGCCCGCCTTCGTATCATCCGAACAACTCTTTTTAGGTATCTCCTGCATACCACCCCATATCGTCAAAATTCTTCCCTTCGGCTTTCGAAACCGTCCGGGGTTCTGCGGTCCGATCTTTTCCAACATAACGCCGGTTTCTCCAGTCATGATATCCTCGAACGCACACAAACGTCTCAGCTCAACTCAGCAACCACACAGGTACTAGGTCGTGCGGGGTACCGGTACATGTGAACTGTGAGCACCTCGTGTTATGACAGATCAACCAACCGCCTTACAATGCCATGATTTGCGCTCGTGCCTCGGAGGTTCGTCTACTCGTCTGGTCTATCCTCACTAGTCAACAATCGGTTTTGTAGACCTGACGAGTAGCTATACTACCTAGAGGTATCTGTGGCTTGCAGGTCTCGGCGTGGATTGCGGTGTAACTGTCCATCATATGGCCAATAGCCATTCCGTTGTGTCGGAATCTGCATTCTCTGTAACCACCAATATTCCGTCTTTTTTCCACAGTCATCACCACTAACGCCGCCACCAGACTGGACCACTACCGATTGTTATTGTATACAACCGGATTCGCTCAATTTGGTGTGCACTATTGCAACCAATCGCACAACGTTTTCTATCATTCAGCACTGTCCCGTTGGGCTAACGAGGATGTGACGAGGAGGAGGGGGGATGCGGGAGGACTGGTTCAATTGAATGGATGCTGCCCAACATCGTCTTCCTACGACCCATCCCATTCTCAACTGCATATCGCCAGGGAACCAAGCAACACCAGTATATGGGCTGAAGTCGTACCCATCATCAGTCGCAATCCGGGCTTGACGAGAAGCTTTGCGCCTCCCAAAATGGACCCTGCCTCGGTCATCGGGGTCGCCAGCAGCGCCATCGCCTTTCTAGAGTTTGGCGCCAAGCTGATATCGGGCACCAAAGCCATCTACGACTCCAAGGATGGTATTTTGCCCGAGCATACTGCGATAGAACAGCACTACAAAGATTTGCTTGCCTCTAGCTCGAACCTAGACATCAAGGCCAACGGCAGGGCCCATTCACCAGAGGACCTCTATTTCCAGAAACTCTCGTCCAATTCAGACATGACTGCCAGGCTATCATTGACCTTTTGAATGCCCACCGGTGCAATGAAGGCAAGAGGAGACGCCGGATCTTGGGGAGTGTCAAGGCTGCCTTCAAACTCCCAGGTTTCAAAGAACAGCTGCGCAGTATCGAAGAAAGGCTGGATAAAACACAAAAAGCAATGCAACTGCATGTTTTCCAACAATTGAGGTGTGTCCCCCGAAAGCTTTTGGAAAGTCGGCATTTACGAAAACTGACTTATATACCCTTGCTAGACAGGAGATATCGGATGCACACGTCACTGTCGTAACCATTCAAGGCCATGGAAACACGATGGCAATGAGACCCCAGGACATGACGGCAGCTGACAAGGAGCAATACCCATCGTCACCGTCAATTCACGACCTCAAGGCGCTGATGGACCAACTCTCTAGCATGGTTGGAACTCTAGAACTCCTGCGTTTCGAGTCTGTCCTGGCCAGTCTGAACTACGAGACTCGTGAAGTTCGCCACGACACCATCAAGGATGCTCATGTGAAGACCTTTGGGTGGGCACTTGACTCAAACTTTCCTCTCTCGAAATGGCTTCAGTCGGGAGACGGTATTTTCTGGGTTTCGGGGAAGCCCGGGTCGGGGAAGTCAACCCTCATGAAATTCCTAGCAGATCACACACAAACCAAAACCTTCCTAAAGCAATGGGCTGGGGGGAACGAGCTGGTAGTGGCTAGTCACTACTTCTGGTGCTCAGGCACCTTGATGCAGAAATCTTGGCACGGCCTGCTCCGATCTCTGATTTTCGACATATTCAGGAGTTATCCTTTGTCTATTCAGCAAGCTTGTCCCGAACGATGGGCAAGAGCGGGCGCCCCAGGAGCGGCTTCCACGCCGTGGACAATAGCCGAATTGGCCAATGCTCTCCGTGCTATGGCTACCCTACAACCCAGTTCATCCCTGAGGTTCTGCTTCTTCATTGACGGACTCGACGAGTATGAAGGAGATCATCTCGAACTTTGTGAGATATTCAAGGGTTTAGTTCGGGCTGGCACTATCAAGATGTGTCTTTCAAGTCGCCCATGGCCAGTCTTTGAGGATGGCCTGGGCAAAGACCTCTCACGCAAGCTGTACGTCCAGGATCTGACATACAACGATATCAAGACATACGTTGCAGCACAACTAGAGTGCCATCCCAAATGGAAAACGAACAGCTTGACCGAAACAGAAAGAATGGACATGGTCGAAGCGGTGACCAAGAAAGCGGATGGAGTCTTCCTCTGGGCATACCTCGTTACGAGGTCCCTCCGGGAGGGTTTGTCAAATCACGACACAGTTACCGATCTCACTAGGCGGCTGGAGCACTTGCCAGGCGACCTCGAGAAACTTTTTCGCCAAATGCTGGAGAGCGTCAACCCCGTCTACCAGAGCAAGATGGCATGTTTCCTCCAAGCTGCAACAGTTTACAACCCGAACTCGGTAAACTACAATTATCCAGAAATACCTCTAGACGCAGGAATATACTGCAATATGGAAAAGGAACTTGACGAGCCGGGCTACGCATTGCAATGCTCCCTTGTCCAAATCTCAAAGGCATCCAAAACTCACGACACGTTTCATGAATGGCTTCACAACGATAATGAACACGTATCTCCCGAACTGCGCACATGTATCTCGAAGCGATATGCACAAATGCAGGACATCATCAACTCGCGGACAAAAGGGATTCTAGAAGCACCGATCATGCAAAACCGTCCTCAGCCGCCCATTGTACAATATTTTCACAGAACAATGCACGACTTCATACAGACGACAGAGATTCAGGAGTTCCTTTCTTCCAAGTTAAGCAACAATTTCAATATCCATATTTGGATCATGAAAGGCCACCTTATTAGAAGAAAGGGATATCCGGTTGAATCCTACCGCTCCGATTCTTCATTCATTGAGCTTCATTCGGACCTGGGAGATGAAGTCACACACATGCTAGCGTGCGCAGCGAATGCATTATCTGTTATCGAAAGGGAGGACTTCAAAGCCGTATTCACTCTACTCGACGAATATGAGAGGGCTCTTCATCATCTTAGCCTCCAAGCTATAGCCTCTGAACCATCACGCAAGAACAAGATGCTGCTTATGGCACGGTATGCTGGCAAGCGACCCTACCTCAATCTTGCCACTTACTTCCGCGAGATGGTTGTGTTGTATGCTTGCCGTTCTTTGCTTAGTGAATACTTTGAAGCTAAAGCAATGGAGACTCCCGATTATCGGGATGGTCTGCCTGGACCTTTACTCCTCCAATTTACAGTATTAATATTTTCGGGCAACCTCCGGGGGTTACGCCTCAATCGATATTCTCTGAGACCATGCCATAATATGGTCGAGCGACTTCTTCGTACTGGGGCAAATCCAAACGAGCCATTCATCGACCAAACTGCCGGATTCCATTATGCCGAAGAAAAAATGATTACCTCTATGCACAGACAGGACCCCAAACAGGAGTTAGAAAGGATACTGATCCAGTTCAAGATATCACCGTGGGTTTTTCTGATGCGGATATGTTTTTGGCTTTATGGGGTCCCCGTATGTCAGTGTACTGGTGACATGGAGACATGGCAGTTTCTTACTGCTTTTGAGCCTGATTTCCGGGTGGTCGGCCTTTATCTGAACTACGGGGCCGATCCCAATGCAGAGTTCTGGGATCGTGAACCAAAGCCTTTGCTTGAATGTTCCGAAAAATGTTACGGCACCAAGAACATGTCTATATTTTCGGTGTTCAATCCCAGCATGACTGGTGTTCAAATTCATACTCCTACGCATTACGTGGCAGAGTTTCTAGAGCACCCCATGTTCGGAAAGCCCCCCTTGTGGTCCATCTCCTGCTTCTTTGCCTATATCTGGTCCCCATTCCAGCGCCCTTTGCGCCACCAATATCAACGGGACTACTTGGCGACTCTGGACACTTTTCTCAGCAAACATCCAAGCCTGGACGCATCCAGCCACATCAGCGACGTTATCACGAGTTTGGAACTCGATAGTCTCGGTTGGATCATCCTAAACGACGAGCCAAGCAAGTCTCCCTTTGTCCAATTTTGCGCACACATCTGCTATAAGGACACGTGGACAGAGGACTCGGCTCTGAACCAGTTCCGGTCTGCGATCATAGAGAAGCTGATCGGCTACTGCGGTACCATAAATGCGGATGAGAAGTTCTTCACCTTGTTGGAGTTTGGGATATCAAAGGCCGAAAAATGTCCTGAGGATATTAAGCGGCGGTTGTTAATGTTGGACCTTGTCGAAGAGAATCGAAGCCGTAATGACAGTGTGAGTTAGAGTCAAGGTGGGAGTGGATGGAGGTGATGAAAGTGAGGAGGTCTACGGCTTCTTTCTCCCTTTGAGAGCACGTTTGGTTTGACGGCTCTCAAAGGGGTTGGATTCTGAAGGGATGACCTATGTGCACACGTAAGGAGCTTGAAGCGGAGGTTCATCTGTTCTGGGAAAGGATGTGGGCAAGTTCTTCGTATAATGGGTTCCTGGGTTTGTGAACAACTGATGGCTAACCATGAGATAGGTCCTTCACTTGCATAGTCTTCTTCTTCCACCAGTTGTTCGTTGTGGTCGTTTACATTGCTTTGTTTTTCCTGTTTTTTCCTTTTCCTTTTCTTCCTAAGTCTTCGTTCGATTTTCCTTTCCTGCTTTTTCTCTTTTCCTTTTTCCCATGTCTCTCTCATTCCATGCTCTATATATCTTGTCTCTTTTCTTCCTTTTCTTAGGTTTTCCTCCCTGTATCTATGCTTCCCATGCTTCTTATCCCCATTTCATACGCGCCCTTACATGTCTGACCCTTACAATGTCAACGTCGTCTCACACCATTACCCCAAAATGCTTGCAAGCTTGTGATATCTACAGAAATGATAGCCCATTACGACTTCTCTTACACTTATCTATCGAGGAAACCACTGCGCCACTGCTTCCCGAGACATGGTGAGCATGGGAAATGCCGTCGTTCATGGCCACCACTGAGATTACCGCGCGAAGATCTGGGGCACAGAACCATTGTGGTGTAACCTGGTGTGACCTCTAGTGTCAGCAAATTGCCGGGTGTCACGAACTCGGGGAATGCCACCCACACAAACTCGGAGTTTGCACAAGGCTCTCGGGCAGTGGTGTCGTGATGACTCGTATAAGACTTACATTCCTCCAGCATGCATATCACTCACAAGCTTCAACAAACTCTGTCCTGAGTCCTGACGCCTCTGCCCTGGTATCTCATCACCTTGGCCTTCGTCAAGCTCCCAGCCCTAGACCGACCATGGCAGACGACACAGATTTGGATCCAAGCGCCAGCCCTGGCAAGACTCTAGATCAACTGACTCTTCGAGACCTTACTGGCATGATTCACAGGCCTTGCACCAATGGATGCGGGAAATCAGCCACAGCTTTCTTTGGTTATCTCCAAGGTGCCACGCACTTGCTCGATGAGCTAAACCAAACGAGTTATGAGAGTGAGGACGACATAGACGACTCACCGACTTCGGATGTTCCCCTCTTTGCGCTTGATAAGTTCGTGAGAAGCTGTGCACCGCCCGAAATGGCATCTGCGATTGAAAATTACAGCGGGGGCCAAGTTGTCGACTGGTTCTTTACCACCGGCGACGATGATAGTCTTATTTCGCTCATTGATCAGACTCGTAACGAATGTTTTCCTGAGTTCTGCAAGGCCTTGACGTGGAAGGGCAACCCTGATGTATCGGGTATCGGAGTGAGTTCAACCGTTCATACCTGTCTTGTTAGTTCAAGTCGAGATACTCCTAACACATGATGACAGGTCGATGCAGCATTCATTATCCAGGCTGTGTTTGCAACCGTATTTCTACTCATATACATTGGCTTCCAAATTTCAGACACCATATACTTCCGACAGCACTTGGAAAAAGGAGACTACGAACACCTCAGTCCGGAGCAACCCCCTCGCGAGCATCCTACCAAGAACAACACCTCTCAAGAACCGACACAGTCGATGAAGATCTCAGACCTCCGCAGAGCTTTCGACGACTGCCTTGAGCTCTTCTGGTCAACCTGCTACGTCTTTGCCTTCACGCTCGTCATAGCAGCCCTCACGTTCAACGTCGTTTACAGATCCGAAGGCCACATCTACTCCGGATACTTCGGCTACCTCGGAGCCGTCCACTCCGTCGCTGTCCTCTTATGTCTCTGGCCATGGTTCCCGGGACGTACCAAATACCCGGTCCTCACATTCTCCGGCCTCGTTGCGCTCCTCCTCCTAGTCACGGGCGTCAGCATCACCTTCTTCAGCGAAACCAAATCTCCTAAGAACAAGACGACCTTTGAGTCGGTATGTCTCGAAGGCGGGCAATCGACTCATTACGTCCAGGGCCTCGTCAAGTATACGCCTTACGCTACTCTGGCTCTCATCATCTTCTGGGGCGCCTCGCTGTTTGTTATTCGGCGTATCCGTCTGAGCTTTGTCAGCGAGAAGACCGACTTGGATATAACCAAGGAGAGCCGTGGTGCTTTGTCGCTGTACCTGGCTGTTACCGGGGTCTTGGGCGGTTTCCTGGTTCTTTCCAGTCTCGCCATTGCTTGGGTCTTCCTGGTGTTTTTCATGTACCTTCGCAACAAGGTTAGGAAGCTTTCTGGGCCTTCGTATGCTGAAGACGAATGGGGGTTTGGTCAGGTTGTTGCTGTGGTCGCTTGGATGCCACTGCTTGGGCAGTTCTCTGCCATAGTCGTGCGTAAGTATCTCTCCCTAACCAACAGAAATGAGTTATGTGCTGTCTCATGGACGACCCTGCATTCCTCCTCAATGCCCATCAGGACCCGACTAACAGACGGTGTTGCTCACCTCTCCAGGCAAACTATTCGCCAGCCAATATCTCACTGACCACGCCAAAAAGTGGTTCGAGCCAGTCCCAGAGCATCAAAGGCGAACACCTTGGATTATAGCTAATGCCCTGCGCAAGACGAAGCCCCGGGCCGAAGAGATGCCTTTATCGCCAATATCCGGCCGTTCTTCGCAGTTACGACAGCAGCCAGCGAAAACTTGGTAGCAGTAATACTACAGGTATTAAGGGGCGTCAAGTGTCCGCGCGTATAGCTCTAGGGCGCGAGGGTGAAACGCAAGAGAACCCATCAAGCTTTGGAATACTACATGTATCGCCTTCTCTAATCCACCAGCAAAGACCTCTCTTGCATGAAACACCCATCTTCTGAGCGGTCTGACGCATGGTTCTCTGGTCAGTAGGTTGAAGCACCGACGAAACTGAGACTACTTCCAGCAAATGACTTGGTGGAAGCAAACACGAGTCAACAATGATCCATCGGGGCCACAGGCCGGCTGATGTGCCACTGAATCATCATTCTCATCATATGGTGACAGTGACAGCTTTATTGCATTCTTGCTTCATGAATTTTTTTTCCAAAATCTGCACTTGACCTTCGATCCTTCCTTGCAACTCTTCCTCCAAAACACTTCCGGCTGCCCACCACGAACAAAACCAAGTTTCCACGTCAATCTTCACTATCCTTGAGAATTGAGAAAGTACACTGCACATCCATTTGCAGAAGAAAGCGCGGCCTTTGGCGGTCATACATCTTCACTGCCGCATCTTGCCTCGCTTGAGGTTCCCAGGCCGACGATGGATAGCCCTCCTTCCATCCCCTAGCAATCACAACGTCCAAGCTTCTTCCGCACCCGGTTGGGAGAGTTTGTGTTACTCTTTTTTATCCTGTACTACACGCTAGCTGCGACCATCCTCGTGTTCATCGTCCACGACCGCCCACGATTAGAGGAAATTTTTAGAGGTAAGGAAGGCCTTGCTTCCACTCCCACCTAGGTACCCATTACTTTAAGCGCTGTTTCAAGGACATAATGGCTAACAGACCAAACTCTGACTAGGTCGTTTTGCAGCATCCAACATGTCCACCCACCATCCCCCCCTCCACACCCGCGGCACACCCTCCCTCTCCGAACCGTGCCTCGAGCAAGAGCGAACAGCCACCCTCCTCGCCCTATTCGCAGGTTTCGGCGCAGCCGACCAGTGGTACGCGCATCACTGGATACTGGCTGTGTTGAAGAGCCAGGTGATTATCTTCATCGGACTCGTATGCTTGGGGCTTTGGCGCAATGGGAAAGCTTTTCAGGTGTGCGGAGTCACGCTTCTTTCGTGGCTTATAAGGGGATTGATCGCACTGGCGGGGTGGTGGGCGATGGATTTGGCGTTTTGGGTTGCGGGTGGGATTTATGGAACGCCGGGGTGTCCGGTTGGGGATGATGCGAATTAAGGAAGTACGCGGGGGGGAGAAGGAACCTGGTGGGAAATGGTAAAGTTGACTTTTCCAGAGAAGAATTGGACAGTTGGTTCAGGGAGTCAGTAGTAGGTCAGGCAGGCCATCAAAAATGCAACACCCCAGGGTGTTGTTGGTTGTAGCGGAAGGGAGCTACTAGACGGAAGCAAACAGTTGTTGGGCGGCGTGGGCGGGAAGGGCCAACTGCGACTCCCGTCTTGGCCCGGACCGGTTGATGACAAAGGCGCGGATGGGAGGCATTCCCACGGCCAGTTGGTCCCAGAACAACGATTAACCAACAAGAATAAGATGAGCCAACAACAATATGTTCCCAACAAGCTCTGGCAGCCGCTGGGCTTTCTCGCAGGATCCCAATTCAACGTCAAGGCATAAAGGGACAAAATGCCCATTTCGTTTACATGGCCATGTTCCGTGATTCATGCGCATATCACGTCCCATATCCCGCCCCTTCCGTTTCTCACCTTGTTTAAGTCACAGGGAGGACCTCTCCCATCTATCTCTTGGAAGTTGCGTTCCTCGTCGTCCGATTCTCGACTGCCCACATGTCTCATTTCCTTTTCTCTCTCTTCCTCTTTTTCCACAGCTTTTCATACTTCATCCAATTCGCATACTAGCTCACGGCATAATTTAACTTTATTGTTTCTGCGCCCGGTCTTGGACTCCTTTTTCCTTGATCTTACCACCAATCACTCACTCACTCGGCCTCAAACCAGAATTGACCATAAACATCATGACGGATAAGGGCTCGCCTCTCGTCATCAACCACGCCGCAGCGCGCCTGCACCTTCTTCACTCGGCAACCCGACGATGGTGGAAGCCACTCTGGCCTTTTATCCTCCTTTTCCACCTCCTCTCCGCAATCTTCACAATCGCCCTCGTCGTCCTCATCCACAACACAGCAGCCAGTGACAGCAATAACAACAGCAGCAGCAACATGGACCTCATCCTCGCCAAGTTCCCCTTCCCGCCCCCAACAACAACATCCTCCTACCCCTTCCACTCTGTCAACCTCCATGACATCCACGCATCCAATCTGTCCAAGCGCTGGGGGCACTTCGACCGCCTCCCCGCCACTCCCAAATGCTACAGGCAAGAACGAACCGCCTGTTACGATCCAATCAAGGATCCCTTATGTAAGCTAGATCAGATAGAACCAACGGGACCAATCAGGTAGGACCCGAAGGAAGGACCCGAAGGCCCGGGTCCGGATTGACGGGTCCATGAAGGCCAGTATATAAGACGGCCTCCCCAGGCCTCTTGAATACCGGCTCTTCAGCAAGCAATAGCTTCTACAATCAATCAGTACCTTTCGGCTACTACTACCGTTGTTCTACCTATCCCAGCGATATACTCCTGTGCTTGTAACGGTTCGTCACACCGCCGCCCTGATTTCCCTCTTCGGTGGTGGTCTCTTCGGCGCTGACCAGCTGTACGCCAGGAACCTACGGTTTGGTCTGACACGACTGCTGCTGCATGTTTGGGCGTGGTGTTCAGTGATAGCGGCGAGTATTTTCTCGGGGCGAACGCCGCGAACGTACTGGATGGGAGTTTGAGAGTTGAGATAATCTGTACGGTTGTAAAAGAGAAAACCTACCTACACTCACCCCCAAAACTATACGCACCCACCCCCTATAGTAAACCTTTACCCTGACAGCCCACGCCAGTCCGTAGCCCATATATGATACCTACATTTGAAACCCCTGTTTTTGCTGTAAAATTTCGTATTTCTAATGTATGTAATATTCTATAGCTATTCGAGCGCCCTTTTCTTTCTCGATCTGTTTAACTCAATCTACTTTAACGGTCGATTAATATTACGTAATTATACCCAGTTGTATTGTAATATATATTTTTACATCGTATTTAATTGACGGTATATTGTATTGCTCCAAATTAATTGCCTATCGCTAATAGGCTTCGTATAGATGCTGCGCTGTTGTTATAAATTAATGGATTCGATTGCAACCTTTGTATTAAGCGCTTCGTTCAATTACGATATTTAGATTATCCCTAACCCGCTAAAGTTATTATCTCCCCTTGATACCTTCGATAAAGTACGCCGTTAGTTTACCGTTGTTTATCGTCGTTATTAGTTTAGTATCGTTATTCTATAGTCCTAAACGTATAAGATTAAGAATAAAGAATATTCGATATATAGTATAGTTAACCGTTTTATTTATTAATATAATTATACTTCGTATCGTAAATAACCATCCGATAACCTATATAATAAACGCCTCTGTATATTTACGAAGATCGCTAGGGATTACTTATTTAAGGTAATAACTAATGCGATTGCGGCGGCTAGTTGGAAATAGATTATAATAGTTACTAAGAGTATATATAAAGGTTACCCGCTATCTAAGAACTTCCATAACTATCTTTTCTTACAGGAGAAGGTATTAATTCTAAATACTGAAGCGACCTTTTAAGTTAATACCCTATTCGAAAGAAGGGAATTTACTGTGACGGCGCTGGCGGACTGGGTCTGGGTGCCATGTACGAAGGTGGTTTACGAGGGTGTTGGAATAAGATATATAGAGGATTCTAGGTATAGTATAGTCTAGGGGATGCGAGCCCTTCAATTGGCTATATTAAGACTGACTATAGGGTAGATTCTAGTACGTATAGGGTTTACTATGTAGGTAAAGGGGATACGAATAAATGGATTAATTAATAGCAACCCGTATATAGGTCCTGTTATCGTTTATATAATTAGGGTATTTATTCAAGTTTGTACGCTTATACCTAATTCTCTTCCTCTTTTCTTTTCCCTATTTAAAATCTTCTATTATAAATAGAATCTTAACTTTACCTTCAACTTACCTATATTATACCCTTATATTATTTTAAATTAACCTAATAATTACTTAGGAAGGTTAAATCCTAAAACGAAATTAGAAAGATCCGTTATAAGAATTTAAAGGACCGAATATTTATAATAATTATATAATAGTACGATTACATTAAATATATAATAATATTAATAGCCGTAAAAGTACCGAATAAACCAAAAATTATAACGACGATCGTTATAACGAAGATATTTCTAATAATAAATATAATAATACTTTCTTTAGAAAGGAGGGTGAAAATAGCGACGGAGAAGGAGGCTTTAGTTTTTCTAATTCCGACCCTTTATAAGAAGAGGATACGGTTATTAAATCGAAGCTTAAGAAGAAGGTTGTTATTAACGACAAGAAGCCTACTTCTAAGTACTAAATTATTAATTTTATTATTAAGGATAATACGTATAAGGCCGTACATTTTAATAAGGAGTATTATAACGGCTTCTACTCTAATAAAGAATACTTTTGCGGTAAATTTACAATTTTTCGTAAAAAATCCTTATATTATATATATTATTTATTTGAATAACCCGATAAAGAATTAGCCGAGGTAATCGTTAATATAAGAGAAGACGATAAAGAGCCTGAACTATTTTTTAAATTATTTAATTAGTATATTACGACGGCGGTTGAAAATACGAAGACTTTCGACATTTATTTAATTAGGTACGAAGTTATTAACGATTTAAAGTAGAAAATAGAAGAATTCGTTGAATTATTTATCTGCGATTCCGTCCTTAATATTCCTTTTTAGATTTTATTCTCCTCTTTAAACCTCTTATTTTCCGGCTACTTAACTGAGGAAAAGTTCGCCGAATTATACTATAGAGACCTCTAGGCTATATTCTAAGAATTTAAATTACTATTTATTATAAATATAGTATAGAAAGAATTAATATTAGAATTGTATTGTTTCGTTTCCTATTTAAACGTTAAATTTAAAATTATTTATAATTGGGTCCCCGCTTTAGCTAATTATTATAATATTATTATTTCTATTATAATTTAAAAATTAAAGGATTCCCTTATAGAAAAGGAAGATACTATTGAGGAATTAAAAGATTTTATCGCTAATTTAAGTATTAGTAAAAGAATAATTAAGAATAAGAATAAAGGAAAAGTTAAAGAAATAGTATTTTTTAATATCGAGAAGGATGCTAGCGAGGTTCTTTTTAAGGTTTTTACCCGCTTTTGAACTTTACCCTCCGAAATTGACTCTAATAATAGAAAACGTTCTAACTCCTATTATTATAATATTAAATAAACTAATCCTACTAAATATTATGATTAAAATAAGGAAGATAATATTCCCTTCGAAGCCTAATACGATTTAATTTAAAATAAATTCAAAATTAATGCCGATTATTATTTAACTAACTATAACAAGTTTCTATACGTTAAAAGTCGCTTAATTAATTATACTTATTATAATTTAATACTGTACTTACGTAAAATTTATCCGGATTAAATTAAAATTTACTTTGGTTTAATAATTTATTTGTAATATTAATACTATAATTCTAATTAGGAAGAGAATACGCTCTAGAACTTTATTAAATTAAAAATAAAAAACAATAATAATTTCAATTTCTTTAAAAATAAATTTCTTCAGATAGTTAGCGAATATTAACATCCTAAGACCGAGTAGAAGCGTAAATTATTTTAACGCCTTCTAATTGAATATAAGAAATAAATAGGCGCGAAGTATTACGATTCTACTATTTTCTTTAAATTTTACTATATAGATTGCTCCGGTTTTGAATAAATATTAAAGACTATCGCCGATAAGAATAAAATTACCTCTAAGACTGGTAAGAATAAAAATTTTAGTAGAAATAATGTGGGCTCTAGCTCTAATTCTGGTTTTACTCCTAAATTTACTAATAAAGGAAGCGGAGGCGCCGTTCGTTAAAATAGTAATTATAAAGAAACTATTCAATTATTTAACGAGGGTAAATACTTCTTTTATAAGGAGAAGGATTATACCAAACACAATTATCCCGAGAAGGAACGTTTCGACTACGAATATTATAATTGTATTACTATTATCGTCGACTATTATTTAATTTACAAAAACGGAAGTAATTAAATAGTTCTAATTATCCCGGCCGTTCTAATTACTAAGAAATAAAGAAATTAATTACCTTAAGTAAATTAAATTCCTTTTTAAGGAAAGTATCAGTTACAAAATGATGGGAAAAAGATAAATAAAAATATAAAACAAAGGAAGGATTTAATTTAATACCCTTTTTAGGAGGGGAACCCTTACTTATTTAATATACTTTAATTAATAAAAGAATATCATTATTTATATTTAATATTTTAATTAATATAGGAATAAATAATTATTTATTTATTAATACTATCTTTATTAAAAAAGAAACAAAACGATTACTAAGAGAATTTAGTAACGATTTTCTAGTTCGAAGAATTAGTAATTATTAAAGAAGAATAAATTAAAGTATTAAAAAAGTTATTAAAACTGCTTTGAAGATCTAAAATCCAACTACCCCGCCCGATTATTCTATCGTAATTAATATAGCCTACAATATTATTATTAGTCGTAAGTAGTTTAACCTTTACAATATTTAGGTAAATTATATAAATTATTATTTATTTTTTCCTTCCGAATAGAAACCTGATCCCAATTAATTAAAATATTTCGAAATTTAAAATATCGCCTCCAATAAAGTAAATTCTGTGTATTAGAAGGATATAAATTACTGCAATCAATTAATAGTTCGAAAAAATAAATAATAAATAAACGGAAAAAATAGCGGACGAACGGCTATTTATTTTGTAAATGGATATATTTTTACTAAATTTATTTTCGATAGTTAACTTTTTCCCAACTATTATAAAAAGGAATTCGACTTTAAAGTACGAAATTAGTACAAACGCGAAGCCTACTAATATTAGAAGGATATTGAAAAACGTATCCTCGAATTAAAAGCCGCTTCTAATTAGGAATTTAAAGTTATATTAATTATACTTAAGGATTTTAAATATACTTAAAATAAAAGTACTGGGGAATTAAGCTATATCCAACCATATTATTTTTTCTAAAACCCTACTACAATTTTTAAAAAGATTAACCCTTTAAATAAAATGAAATGCAATTTAACTAACTTTATTTACTTTATAATATTATTTTTAGAATCCGAATTATAACCCCGCTACCGAAAATAGCCTATCGACGGAAAATAAGGATTGGACGCCTAAGGTATTTACTAATTAAAATATAATAATATAAATTAATATAAATATTATTCTATTTAAATATATATATTAAATGGAAACCTTTTTTTACAATCCGTTAAGAAGGATAATTAAATTACTTACTTAATAAATATCTTCGAAATTAATTAGTTTATTTAATAAAAGAAAATCGCCGAAGACCCCGCCTAAGAACGCCTACCCTATAATAAAAAGGAATTCTGCAAAGAAACTATTCGAATAATTCCCCCTAAATACTATAACGAAATTAAAGTTTTTAATAAATATAATTCGAATACATTACCTAAATACTGATCGTATAATTATAAAATTAAATTCGATAAAAGCTATCGACTAAAAGAATTCGGTTATAGTCACTTATATGAAATATCTTTCAACGAATTAGAAATTATATAGAAATATATTATAGAAAATTTGTTGAAAGGATTTATAAAAGCGAATTTATCCCTTTAAGTTACGCTTATTCTATTTGTAAAGAAAATGGATAGTAATTTTCCTTTTTATATAAATTACTGGAAATTTAACGATATTACCTGTAAAGAATATTACTTATTATTATTAATTAAAGAAATTTTTATTAAAATAATTAAAATATAATAATTTACCAAAATCGATATTTAATAAATATTCTACTATATTTATATAAAATTAAGAAATAAAGAATTAATTACGTTCTATACTAGTATAGGGGCATTTAAATATAAAGTATTACTATTTAATTTTATTAATAGCCCGGCTAATTTCTAAAGTTTTATTAATTCGGTCCCAAGTAAATATTTAGGCAATTTTTATATAATTTATATCGATAATATCTTTATTCATTCAGATACTTTAAAAAACTATTATTTTTATATTAAGAACGTTCTTTACTGATGAAAGGACATTAAGTTCTAAATTAATTTTAAAAAGTGCGAATGCTATATTACGACGATTAAATTCTTAAAATTTATTGTAGGACGAAACGGTATTTCTATCGATCCAAAAAAAAATAGAAGTTATTAAAAAATAGGCCGTACTATTTAATTTGAAACGGGTTTAACCTTTTTTAGGGTTTTGTAATTTCTACTAACAGTTTATTAAAAATTATAGTTACGTAGTACGCCCCCTTACGAATTTAATATAAAAAGGAAAAATATTTATATAAATTAATAAATATTGAATTACTTTCGAAGAATTTAAAAGGCTATTCGTAAAAGCCCTACTATGAAGGTATTTCCGTTATAATATTAAAACGAAAGTAAAAATAAATACTAGCGATAGAATATTAGTGGGAATATCATTTTAATTATAGGAGAATATAAGAGAATAATACCCGGTTATTTTCTTTTTAAAAATTATATAGGGCGCCGAATATGATTACCCTATTTATAATAAAGAATTACTGGCTATTATTAGAGCCTTCTAAATATAACGACCCGAATTCGTTAACCTTTAATAAAATAAATTATTTATAATTATTAGCGATTATTAAATATTTAAATATTTTAATACTAAGTGTTTCTTTAACTTTTGCTAGGTTAGATAAGTAGAATTCCTATTCTAATACTATTTTAAAACTATGTATCGGCCCGGTACGAAGAATATAGTAATAAATATATTTTTTCGTAAGTTTAAAGATTTTGAAACTTAGAAAAATAAAAAGGATGCGTACCGAACGATTTAAATATTTAAATTAGTAGAAGAAGATAGAACAGAAGTTTCTATTATTACTTCTATTATAACCGCTTTTAGCCCGCTGTTAGAAGAAATAATCATAATTATAATTTTAAATATAAATAAATTAAGCCCTATTAAATTAGAAGGATATAAATTGGTAAATGTATTTATAAAAGCTAATTGCGAAGATAAATTTTTAAAAGAATATTATATTTACGTTTACGGTTTAGACCCCAATTTTATAAGATTAATTAACGGACTTTTAGTATATTAAAATCGCTTAATTGTTTCCGAATTAAATAATTTACGAACCTATATTATTAATGAAGCCTATTTGATGTTAATTATAATATATTTAGGAGGAAATAAAACCCGAATAGTTTTTAAAATACAATATTAGTAGCTACGTATAATTAACAGTATTAGTTATTTTATTAAGAATTATATAGTATATAAGGTTAGTAAAGTCCCTAAAAATAAGACGCTGGGTTTATTTTATCCGATTCCCTTATTAGCTCGGAAATAAACGTTTATTATTATAAATTTTAAGAAGATATTAAAAGATAAGTATAATTTCAATAATACGTTGGTAATAGTTAATTATTTATTAAAGTTATTTTGGGTTACCTTATATATAGAAAATATTATAGTTCGCAATATTATTCGAATATATTACGAGGGACTTTACCGGGTTTATAGTATATTAGAGGAAGTAATTTTAAATAGGAGACTATAATTCACGTCCCTATTTATTAACGAAATATTAAAGTTAATTAGGATTAAGTAAAAATTAGTTATTGCGGGATATAATTAGACGGCGGGCTAAATAGAAATAATAAACGCTTATATCGGTTAACGATTGTAATTGTTTATTAATTATTATTATGATAATTAATTTAAGGCTATTCTTACTTTAAATATTATATAAAATAGTTTACTATAGGATAGCGTAGGCCTATTTCCTTACGAAATTATATTCGGATATTTAATAAACATATTTTTTGATTGGGAAGTTCGTGTTTAAAATTTAAATATACCGTGGATAGAGTAATTAATTCGGGAATAGGCCTAAGATTACGTTTAATATATTCGAAGGCATATTAAATACGCTAAAGAAATAATGTTAAAAATATAGGAATAATAAGCGGTATAGGCTAATAAAAAATAGAAGGAACCCGATTTCGAGTTAGGTAATAGAATTATTATTATTAAAAGGCTTTAATCTACGACGATTCAACTTAAGAATAAGTTTGATTTCCTTAATATTTATAATTATTATAAAGTTATTAAGAAAGTAGGGTATTCCTACCGTTTAGAATTATTAAAAAATTGAAAGGGTACCGACGTTTTCTATATAGATTATTTATAAAAATATAATAATAACCTACTCCCTAAATAAGCGCTTAAATACCCCGGCCCGATTAATATAGACAAGGACGGTAATTTTAAGTAGGAGGTTAATAAAATTATAGTTTCTAAGGTAGTTAATGGAAAACTCTTCTATTAGGCGGACTAGCGAGGTTAGGACCCTAATTTGAAATAGTATCCTGCTTTTAATTTTAAGTACGTATTGAAAGTACTTTAGAACTTTTATGAGATTAACCCGGATACCCCGGGCCCGCTCCAACGGTTAATAAATTAGTTTAATAAGAATATGGAATAGTATAACGACGATGAATACCCTGAAGCGGAAGGATTAAAGCGTTTACGGTGTATTATAAGGAAGAAATAAATACGATTTATAACGTTTTATACGATTATTTAATAAAATTCACGGACGAATCTTTTATATAGGGGGAGGTAATATAATAGTACTAGTAGATTGGGTTTAGGTGCTATATACGAAAGTAGTTTACGAAAGTATTAGAATAAAATATATAGAAGATTCTAAATATAGTATAATTTAGGGGATACGAGCCCTTTAATTAATTATATTAAGACTAGCTATAGGGTAGATCCTAATATATATAGGGTTTATTATATAGGTAAAGGGGATACGAGTAAAGGGATTAGTTAATAGTAACCTGTATATAGATTCTGCTATCGTTTATACGATTAGGGTATTTATTTAGGTTTGTACGCTTATATTTAATTCTCTTCCTCTTTTTTCTTCCTTATTTAAAATCTTCTATTATAAATAGAATCTTAGCTTTGCCTTCGACTTACTTATATTATACCCTTGTATTTACTATCCGCTTTATTTATTCCGTTATTAAAGACCGCTACCTTAATTCCTTTATTACGTATAAGGACCTTTATAATATACGATTATAGTATAAGAAGGTAGCTTAAAAGGGGTATTAAAATATATAAATATTCGTAAGAGCTTTAGAGAATAATAATAAGGTCGTTTATTATTTTATCGAATAGGAAGACGAAGGTAAAATTATACTTTCTAGTATTATTTAGGTTTTTGAATGCTAACGTAAAATATAGAAGCGGTTCTTATTTTTTATTTCTATCGACGCGACGTATAAGATTAACCGTTATTACTTCCCCTTGGTATAGGGTATTGTTTTAATTTATAAAAAGACTTCTATACTTATATTTCAAGTTGCGATTAATAACGAAGGGAAAGTTAGATTTAGCTACTTCGCTATTCAAATTAAGTAAGTTACTAATATTCTAGGTATTCCTTTACTAAGTATTTTTATTATTAACGGCAATAAGTAGTTAATCAGTATATTTAGCCATACTTTTCCTAATTATTAATTATAGCGCTATGTTTAGTATATTAATTATAACGTTATTGATTAAATTAAGAACAAGTAGAGGCGCTAAAGTAATAATTCTTTTAATAATAATAGTAACGACGACGATAATTCGTAACCTTCTAATAGCGATAGTAATAATAATTGTAATTCGAATTCGTCTAATTTAGAAAGTAGTAGCGACGAAAACGATAGGGGTATTAATATTGAAGACAATATTAACGCTTATAATTTTAAAGAGCTCTAACGCCTCTATCGACTAGTCCGTATAATAATTAGGACGGCCGCCGCCCTCCCTCTTCTCGTTTAAAACGAAATCGCTAATATATATATAGGGCTATTCTTTATATAGTAATATATAATTTATATTTTAACTGTTAATAAATTCGAAAAAGTATACGAAATTCTTATTATAAAATTCGGGGAGTCAGCTACGCTTCGTCGTTAGGTATATCGAAGTTAAATAAGTGCCTAATAAGCGTTATTAGGTTAATTATTATATAGCGAATAATTTTAATTATAATTAGAGAATTACCTCCCCTAACGAATTTAATAACGGTTTATTGAAATTATATGGCGTATTAATATGCGGTAGCCTCTTTAACTTCTATTCGGCTTATTTATAATATATTAATAAGCGATACGAATTTTATAAAGTAACGAATAGTAAATCGTTTTTAAAAATATAAGTCAATTAGATTAATAGCGTATAGTTAGGCAATTACCCTCTAGAGCTCTTTTTATTGCAAGGGCACAGTATGGGTAAGTCGAAGGCAAAACTAAGATTCTATCTATAATAGAAGATTTTAAATAGGGAAAAGAAAAGAGGAAGAGAATTAAGTATAAGTGTATAGACCCAAATAAATACCCTAGTCGTACAAGCGATAGCGGGACCTACATACGGGTCGCTATCAGCCAATCCCTTTACTCGCATCCCCTTTACCTATATAATAAACCCTATATAGGCTAAGATCTACCCTATAGCCGGTTTTAGTATAATTAATTAAAGGGTTCGTATCCCCTAAACCGTACTATACCTAGAATCTTCTATATATTTTATTCTAATACCCTCGTAAACTACCTTCGTATATAATACCTAGAGCTAATCTATTAACGCCGTTTTATTCCCCCCCTTTATATAAAAGATTCGTTTATAGATTTTATTAAATAATTATATAGAACGTTATAAATTATATTTATTTTTTCTTTATAATACGTTATAAACGCTTTAATCCTTCCGTTTCGGGGTATTTATTATTATTATACTATTTTATATCTTTATTAAATTAATTTATTAATTGTCGGGGCGGGCGCGGGGTATCCGGGTTGGTTTCGTAAAAATTTTAAAATATTTTCAATACATATTTAAAATTAAAGGCGGAATACTATTTTAAATTAAAATTTTAACTTTTTTAATTTATTTAGTAGAAGAGTTTTCTATTAACTACTTTGGAAATTATAGTTTTATTAACCTTTTATTCGAAATTATTATGTTCGTCCGTATTAATTAGGCCGGGGTATTCGGGCGTTTATTTAGAGAGCGGGTTATTATTATATTTTTATAAATAATCTGTATAGAAAACGTCGGTACCTTATTAATTCTTTAGTAATTTCAAACAGTAGGAGTATTTTATTTTTTTTAAATAATTTTATAATAATTGTAGGTATTAGAGTAATTATATTCGGCGTCCTATATAATTTCTAAGAAAACTGTAATTAAGTATTATCCCCCTATATTTTTCTACAATTAAAATAATACTCCTGCTAATATTCTATTATTAATATTTATTTTCATTTTCGTTTTAATATTATAATAAAAATATTTTAATAGCGGGGTTTCTATAAATAATTTTTTTTAATTCTTTGAAAGCGGTTTAATATTTATTAATTTATATAAATACTTCTCCTTTTCGTATTAAATTCGTAAGGGGGCGCGCTATATAGCCGTAATTTTTAATAAATTTTCGGTAAAAATTACAAAACCCTAAGAAAGATTAGACCCCTTTTCAATTAAATAGTACGGCCTATTCTTTGATAATTTCTACTTTTCTCAGGTCCACGGAGATACCTTTTTATCCTATAATAAATCTTAAGAATTTAATCTTTATAATATAAAATTCGTACTTTTTAAAATTAATTTAGAGATTAGCGTCCTTTAATCGGCGAAAGATTTTCTTAATATAAAAGAAAAAGTTTTTTAAAGTATTTAAATAAATAAAAACATCATTAATATAAGCTGTATAAAAATCGCCTAAATATTCGCCTAAAATTAAATCAATAAAATTCTAAAATTTAGCGGGATTATTAATAAAATTAAACGGTAATACCTTATATTTAAATACCCCTATATTAATATAAAACGTAATTAATTGCTTATTTTCTAATTTTATACGAATATAGTAAAATATTTATTAGATATTAATTTTTATAAACTATTAGATTTTAACTATTTTAACGAGGGTTTCTTTAATTAATAGCAACGGGTAATAATTTTTATAGGTAATAGCGTTAAGTTTCTAATAATTTATATAGAAACGAAAATCATTATTTATTTTCTTTACGAATAAAATAGGCGCGGCCTAAAGGGATAAATTTACTTCTATAAATCCTTTCGATAAATTTTCTAAAATATATTTCTGTATAATTTTTAATTCGTTAAAAGATATTTTATATAAGGGATTATAATTGAATTCCTCTGGTCGATAGCTTTTATTAAATTCAATTTTATAATTATGTAATTAATATTCGGGTAATATATTCGAATTATATTTATTAAAAACCTTAATTTCGTTATAGTATTTAGAGGGAACCGTTAAATAATTTTTTTATAAAATTCCCTCTTATTACGGGGTAGAAGTTTTTAGGCGGGGTCTTTAGTAATTGTCTTTTATTAAATAAATCGATTAATTTCGAAGATATTTATTAGGTAGGCGATTTAATTATTCTTCTTAATAGATCGTAAGAAAAAGTTTTTATTTAATATATATATTTAAATAGGATAATATTTATATTAACCTATACTGTTATATTTTAATTCATAAATATTTCAACTATTCGATTTTTATTTCCCGTTAATAAATCATTTTCGGTAATATGATTATAATTCGGGTTTTAAAAATAATATTATAAAGTAAATAAAAATAATTAAATTATATTCTATTTTATTTAGAAAGTTAATCTTTTTAAAAATTATAGTAGGGTTCTAGAAAAAATAATACGGTCAGGTATAATTTAATTCCCTAATATTTTTATTCCGGATATATTTAAAATCTTTAAGCGTAATTAATATAATTTTAAATTCTTAATTAGAAGCGGCTTTTAATTTAAAAATATACTTTCAATATCCTTTTAATATTAGTAGGCTTTATATTTATATTAATTTTGTATTTTAAAGTCGAATTCTTTTTTACGATAGTCGGAGAAAAGTTAGCCGTTAAAGATAAATTCCGTAGAAGTATATCCGTTTATAAAATAGGTAACTGTTCGTCTGCTATTTTTCTTTATTTATTCGTTATTTATTTTTTCCAATTATTAACCGATTATAGTAATTTATATCCTTTTGATAAATAGGGTTTACCCTATCGGGGGTAATATTTTGAACTTCGAGGTACTTTAATTAATTAGGATCCGGTTTCTATTCGGAGGGAAAAAATAAACGATAATTCGTATAATTTATTTAAATATTATAGAAGTTAAGCTATTTACAACTAATAATAATATTAGAAGCTATATTAATTATAATAAAATAATTAGGCGGGGTAGTTCAATCTTGGATCTTTAAAGCGGCTTTAATAATTTCTTTAATACTTCAATTTATTTTTCCTTAATAGTTCCTAATTCTTCGAATTAGAAAATCGTTAGTAAATTCTATTAGTAATCGTTTCTTCAATTTTTTAATAAAGGCGGTATTAATAAATAAATAATTATTTACTCTTATATCGATTAAAATATTAGATATAGATAAAAATAATCTATTATTAATTAAAATATATTAAATAAGATTATCCTTCTAAGAAGGGTATTAAATCAAATTCTTCTTTTCCTTTATATTTCTATCTATCTTTTTTCTATTATTATATAACTGATACCTCCCCTAGGAAGGAATTTAGTTTATTTAAGGTAATTAATTTCCTTATTCGTTAGCGGCTAGAGCGGCTAGGGTAATTAAAATTATTTAATTATTTCCGTTCTTGTAAGTTAGATAATAGTCGATAATAGCGGTAATATAATCGCGGCGCTCGCGGTCGAAATGTTCCTTTTTAGGATAATTATATTTAATATAACCTTTTTCTTTATAGAGAAAATATTTACTTTCGTTAAATAATCGAATAGTTTCTTTACAGTTACTACCTTAATAAATAGTTTTTCTACTTCCTTTATTAATAAATGTAGGAGCGGAATTAGAATTAGAATTAAAATTAAAACTTTTATTATTTTTATTAAAATTATTATTTTTATTAGTTTTAAAAGTAATTTTATTCTTATTAGTAATAATCTTTAATATTTATCTAAAACCGGAGCAATCTATATAGTAAGATTTAAAGGAGATAGAAGAATCGTAGTATTTGGTGCTTATTTATTTCTTATACTCAATTAAAAGGCGCTAAAATAATTTACGTTTCTACTTAATTTTAGAATGTTAATATTCGCTAACTATCTAAATAAATTTATTTTTAAAAAATCGAAATTATCGTTATTTTCTATTTTTAATTTAGTAAAATTCTAGAGTACGTTCTCCTCTTAGTTAGAGTTGTAATACTAACGCTATAAATAAATTATTAAATTAGAGTAAATTTTAATTTAATTTAAATAAGTTTCATATAAACATCATATTAAATTATACTAAGCGTAATTAATTAAACGATTCTTAATATATAGAAATTTATTATAGTCGGTTGGATAATAATCGGCGTTAATTTCGAACTTGTTTTAGATTAAATTATATTAAACTTCGAAAGGGATATTATCTTCCTTCTCCTAATTGTAATATTTAATAGAGTCGGTTTATTTAGTACTACAATAATAGGAATTAAAGCGCTCTCCATTATTAGGGTTAATTTTAGGGGGTAGGATTAAAAAGTGGGTAGAAACCTTAAGAGGAGCTTCGCTAGCATCCTTCTTGATACTAGGAAGTACCGTTTCTTTAACCTTTCCTTTATTTTTATTTTTAATTATTCCTTTACTAATATTTAAATTAATAATAAAAATTTTTAATCCCTTAATAGTATTTTCCTGTTTTATAAGGGAATCTTTTAATTATTAGACTATAGCGGGAATAGTAGCGCTATAACGGTCGGCTAAGGCGGGGACCTAATCGTAAATAATTTTAAATTTAATATTTAAGTAGGAAACAAAGTAATAAAATTCCAATACCTATTCCTTCTATATTATATATATAACAAATAATAATTTGAATTTTCAGATTATAGCCTAGGGGTCTCTATAATATAATTCGGTAAATTTTTTTTTAATTAAATAGCCGGAAAATAGGAAGTTTAAGGAAGGGAATAAAATTTAAAAGGGGATATTGGGGACGGAATTGCAAATAAATAATTTAATAATTTCTTCTATTTTTTATTTTAAATCGTTAGTAACTTCGTATTTGGTTAGGCGAATATTAAAGGCTTTCGTATTTTCAATTACCGTTATAATATATTAATCGAATAAATTAAAGGATAATTTAAACTGTTCGTTATCCTTTCCTATATTAGCGACCGCTTTAGCTAATACTTCGTTCGGTTACTTTAATAAATAATATATATAATATAAGGATTTTTTACGAAGGATTATAAATTTACTACGAGAGTATTCCTTATTAAGGTAGAGGCTATTATAGCGTTCCTTATTAAAATCTACGGCCTTATATATATTACTTTTAATAATAGAATTAATAATTTAATATTTAGGATTAAATTTCTTATTATTAATAACAATTTTCTTTTTAATTTTTAATTTAATAATTATATCCTCTTCTTATAAAGGGTCGGGATCGGAAAAGCTAGAGCCTCCTTTTCCATTACTATCTCCGCCCTCCTTTCCGAAGAAGGTATTATTACGTTCGTCGTTAGAAATATCCTCGTTATAATGATCGTTATCGTAGTTTTCAATCTATTCAATACTTTTACAACTACTGGCGCTATTACGTATTTAGCGTAGTAATACTATCGTATAGTTATTATAAATGTTCGGTGTTTTAAATTCTTATAATAGATCTTTTTGGTTTCGTTTTAAGATTCAGTTTTCTTAGGTAATTATTAGGTTAATTTGAAATAATGTAAGGGTATAGTATGGGTAAGTCGAAGGCAAAGTTAAAATTCTATTTATAATAGAAATTTTAGATAGGGAAAAGAAAAGAGGAAGAGAATTAAGTATAGGCGTATAGACTTAAATAAATACTTTAATAGTATAAGCGATAGTAGGACTTATATACGGGTTACTATTAATTAATCCCTTTATTTATATCCTCTTTACTTATATAGTAAACTTTATACGGGCTAAGATCTACCCTATAGCCGGTCTTGGTATAACCAATTGAAGGACTCATATCCCCTAGACCGTACTATACCTAGAATCCTCTATATATTTCATTCTAGCACCCTCGTGAACCACCTTCGTGCATAGCACCCAGACCTAGTCCGCCAGCGCCGTCACATTTATAGGCTTTCGATATATTAGACTATTAATATTACTAATTATTTATAATACTCCCTTCTATAAAAGAGGGTAAGAGGGTCGAAGGTAAGCCTTTACCCCTTTATACTAGTATATTTAGGAAGTAATATAGATTGCCCTACGTATATACGATAAAATTACTAGTTAGCGAGTTAAATATATTAGTTATTAAGGAAGACTATTATCTATTTTTAGTATTTGAATTAAATTAGAATAAGCCTCCTTATCTTTCTCCTAATATATCCTATATTAATTTATTTAATAGGATTCGGTAGATAAATATCTACGCCTTAAGTTAGCAGCTAAAGTAGTGCTTAAAGGCCGCCTGCGTAATAAAAGGGAACCGTTTAGTAAAGACCGTATCTTTATAATACGACCGCTAGCCGAGGGCGCTTTGTAATTATAGTTATAGAGGGTTACGCAGTCCTAAGCTACCTTATGTTAATAATTAACTAGCCTACGCGGGACGTTGAAGAATGCTATACCTATTAGTACTTCTATTCGTTATTACTATTTATAATACGAATTGGGTAATAATATCGAGGCTTTTAATACTATAAATATAATTATATTCTAACGATCCTAGCGGTCTAAGAAGGTGACTAAGAAAGTAACTTAGCTAAACGAGCCTACCTTACCTACCTAGTCCCGCTAACGAGAGCCTACCCTAATTGCTAATTATATTATTATCTTTAATTTTAAGGAGGAAGCTAGTTCTAATTCTAAGTCGGATTTTAGGCTCTCTATCTTATTTAATACTCTATCCCTCCCCTCTTCGAAGTCCTCTTCCCCCTTCTTTGTACAGTAGTCCTCGTTCTCCGTTAAAGAGTAGCTACCTTTTATAATCCTATACGACGACGCTATTTATTTCGATAGGGTAGAGATTGGATATGGCTTTTAAAAGTCAGATTTAGAAGAGTATTTTATTCCTTTCTATAAGAGGGAGCCGTATATATAAATGGCTAGGAATAATAAAACCCTAGAGCTATTTATAAATAAGTAATAGTAAGCCTACTTCGTTAAGGAGGTATAGGAGTAAAAGGAGGCCGCCGCTTATACCCTCCCCCCTCCTCTATATTGGTTCTTAAGGAATTTATTTCGTAAAATAGAGCCCTTGTATAGGGTGGCCTTTGAGAGGGATGGGGAGTAGGTAGAATAGCGTAAAGGTCGTTCTAATTACTTTAAATTATAGCTAAAAGTGAAGTAGGAGATCGGTCTTATTCGTTCTTTAGTATGGCGGCGATAGGGGTAAAAGTAGTGTTAGTATTACGGTTCTTTTACTAATAGGTATTACGAGTGCTCTCGTTATTTATTTAATATTAAAACGGTATAGGATTTTAGGAAGGATAAAAGATGCCATCGTTAGGTATATAACGAGGGGTGGGATTAGGATGATTCTGCGTAGTAGTTTTGGTATGAGGGGGAGGATAATTATGCTGACGACGAGAGTGATTTTAACTTGGTTCTTTTATGGTATGGGAGAAAGGGTGGTAGTAAGAACCCCATCGTGATTAGTGACGATGAGTAGATATTACTAAGTAAATAAATAAGAGATGGATTTGTAGTTAATACTACGAAAATATTACGGCTCTGGCGGTCTTAGTGCACTTGTCGATTTTAGCAGGGATGCTAGAAGACATGAGAAAACACGATTTTACTATACAAAACGATAATATTTACATGTTAGCTGGCATATGGGGTAGGGAGGGTGCGTGTAGTTTTGGGGGTGAGTGTGGGTAGGTTTTCTCTTGTAAAATGCCTGGGAATTTTGACGGAGGGGGGTGTGTGCATTTGGGCGATTGTGGATTTGGCGAGGTGGATTATTGGGGGGTATTATGGTACGAAGGGGTGTCCTGTTTGAGGGGGGAGAGGATGGACGGGTGGGTTTGGGGGTGATGGAGCCATAGAGGAGCTCTCTGATCTGTGGGCGTTAGAGTGGGAGAAGGGAGGGAGTCGAGGGGACAGTGATGAATTCAACAGCGAAGGTCTTGACACAGGAGCGTCGTCTGAGGCGAAGGTTGAGGCCGTGTGTATCAGGCATCTTGACGGTAATGGCTAGGGGGTATCCATGGGCAGCCACTGATGAACATATCTACCAGTTCGTCATGCACTCATCAAGCGAAGACCAAACTTGAACACCATTTTTCACTGATTTCATCCTGCGTACGAGGCCAGCACGCATCGAGCAAGGACCAATTCCGTGAGCAACAAGGTACGTCCTAGCACGCCTTGAGAAGGTTATGATGGATCATCGAAGAGACAAGACAGCCCACAACCGCGTCTACACATCCCATTGGATTTTACTAGATACACAAACCCTTAAATGGGGATGATGGGATCCGCCTCGCTCTTTACCGACCTCTTCACACAGAGTTACTACCTCTATCCAAGAGTACCTCTCGGTTGCCGAAATCCAAAACAATCACAAACATGGAAGCACAACCGCTCATCGCCCGCCCGCTTCGCTTTCGTCGTCGGATCGATCTCTGGCGAGTCTGGGACATAACCTACCCCTTCCTCATCGCCTTCTATGTCACCGCCATCGTTGTTCTTTCCATATCCGGCGTTCGCGCGGCGGCTAAAAGACATGTATCCGACCCAGGTAAGCTTCCTTGTAGTTAAGTTCCATGTCTGTCCAGCACACACACTCCAATGCCCTCCCGGAAGCGCTGTTCATTGGTCGTTGGGCGGCGTGAGCTAACAACACTAACAAAGACCACCCCTCTACATCAACCGCTCCCTCCTCCCAAGACATAATTGTCCACCTGCAAGAAGCCTACCAAGCCCTCCAATGCCACACCCAACAACAAACAGCCACGCTCCTATCCCTGAGCCCTGCCGGCCTCCTCGGTGCAGACCAAGTCTATGCCGGGAACATGATGCTGGGTTTGGGCAAGCTGCTGGTCGGAACCACGGCCTTGGTTACCTGGTGTGGGTTCTTGGTCATTGACAAGCGGAAGCATCCCTTGCATGCGGGGAATCTATTGAACTCGGCTGCAGTCCTGACGCTGGTGTGGCTTGCGTGGGGAGGGCTGGATATGGGGCTTTGGGTTGTTGGTGGGGTTTATGGAGTTCCTGGGTGTTTTGATGCTTGAGGGAGTTGGTGGTTTGGGTGCACGTTGTGGGTGTGTGATCCTGTTGTCGCCTGTCGGGGAATATTCGAGCTGCTCATAGTTTGGTAGAGGTATGTAGCAAATTCGAAACAGAGAGCGTTGTGTTCAAAAAGGCCGGAAAAAAACAGAACTTGGAAGCAGGAGAGGAACCCAGAGCATGAAGCTGAGAATAGTTGATGTAAAAATCTTTGTTGGGCTTCAGGTTTTTGAAGAAGCGAATGGTCGTAAGAATAATCCGAACACATCGATCACGGTCTGTATATCAGACTTTGGGTATACTCATCACGCATCCATGCGTCTTAAATATACCTTTGAACCCAATTTCTAGGCAGTTCCTGGATGAAAAATTCCTGATGGACCCTGACCGATGTGTTTCCAACTTATTGTAATACCCATCACAGTTTTGTAGTGGCCTTTCCCAAGTCCCAACTACAACGAGCGGTGTTGGACTGTCCCTGTTCGGTTTATTCTTGCGATCATTCGCACATCTATGCCGTCATCATCAGGGGCAAGTAAACAAATCGTCTTGCAACTCGGTGCGGATTTGGTGTGTTGCACCTGGTGTACTTATGCACCTATCACATCCCTGTTGTTCAACAATGTTCCAATGGCTGGATGGCCGAGCGGTCTAAGGCGCTAGACTCAAGAACAATGTTTCTTCTGCACTCAGTGCGGTGTATTCTAGTATCGCAAGATGCGTGGGTTCGAATCCCACTCCAGTCACTTAATTTTTTGCTTTATTTTTCTCCTTTTTGCCCTTATGTTCGTACTCTCCAGCGACGGGATGCTTCAGCTTTTTCTTACATGGCCTGCGGGGGCATCATGGTTGAGCGTGTGTTTGGGGCATGAAGGTTGATTTGATGTGAGGAGAATTACGGGATCGCATCACGAATTCCGATGGGTAGGTATTACCACCGGACTTGTTTGCAACCGAGCAACGGTGTGCAACTTTGAGTGAGCCGAGACGGATGAACTTCATTCAATAGCCCGTCCATTTCATTTCAAGTTTCGTGCTAGCTCTATCCTGAGGTTGTTCTCTTTTCGTACCGTTGAGCAGTGAACGCCTGAACGGCGTGTTTAGGGGGGATCGCGGAATTGAAGTGAGACGGAATGTTAGTTCGGACGATATGACATCTGTTTTTTTACTAACTCGGACAGGCCCCTGAGCCCCTGAGCCACAGGGCAGCGGAAATGGTCTTAGCTCTAGCACTAACAAATTTTTGGGCAAGCTCACCAGCCGCCCAGCTCCACAGAACATTCTCGTCTGGGTCGATGGAGGTGCGAATGCCCTCTCTTTTCGCTTCTCACCGGATCTTTTTGCCTATAAACCCCTTACGTCGCAGAAATTTCTGCGAGAACAAAGACTTCCACTTTCGCCAATTCTTCCAACACAAGTTGGGCCAAAGGCGCGTTCTTCAGCCTTGCTCCAGCTGTTTGAGCCACGTCTTTTGCGTCCAGAAACAAAAAGCGGCTGGACGTTGTTTTACGGCTTGCACTTCCAACCGGGCCCTGTGCGCGTTCTTTTGTTTCAACACGAAGCACGGTGTTCTAGACACGCTTGTATAGCTTTATGCTATCAGACCGTAGGTATATCATTCTCGTATGTTCAACCGGATTTGTTTGGGCCTTTCAACGCTTTTATCCCATGCGGTCTGGCTTTCATTCCATCCGAAGAGCGATTTAAGCTCCGAAGATTCTGTGGATCAACCTCGGCGAGCAGTGTTCATCATTGCCCGGCATCCAAGGGGACTGATCTATGTTAACAAGGTGGCGGAAATGCATGTATCTACATGATACAACAATAGTAGCTTTGATCAAGCGGTAGCAGGCTAATTCCCGTCGTGTTTGGGCGCCGGTGGTGGTAACTGAGGCGGAGGTGCCTGTGACGGCAAGTTGCGATAGTAACCGGATATGTGGTGCGGATGAGGGGGATAATTGTCCCAGCCGTTTCGCTGCTTCAAAAAGTTGTCCACTCTTGCCTCTCGGCCCAGACCGGCCGTTTCACCGTACCGTTGTCGCATCTCTTTGTTGATGGCGGCGTGCGTCTGCTCGTGAGCGTCCAGAAGAGCGACGCCGCTCTGTACACCATGTGTAGCGTGTTGCCAGCTGCCGATAACAACGAAGAAGGAAACGATGACGACGAATGCGCCGTTGGATACGAAGATGGGCTTTTGCTGCTGACCAGTACCTCCCGACTCTTGCTCATTACGCCATTGTTCCCAATCCTCCCATGTAGCGTTCATGCTCGCATTACCGGGGCGGCGGTGCCAGGCATTGTGATTCGAGGGGACGTCGTCGTAGCGCAGATCCGGATGGTTGCTCCAACCAAGATCGTAGAGATCGTACATGCGGCGCTTTTGCGTATTGCTTAGAATATCGTTGGCGGCGACGACGAGACGGTAGCGCTCAAGCTTGGTTGGATGAGGGATGTCGCGAAGCCCCGGGTGGGGGTGCCGGTCCGGGTGGTAAAGCTTCACCAGCTCATGGAATCGCCTCTTGTTATACGGATCGTTCTTGCTTTGCCCAAATATATCGTAGGGTGTAGGGTTTTTGGACGCGGGCCAATGCAATGCGGGGTGATCTTTCGGCAGCTCAGCGTCTGCTGCGCCGTGATGAACCGAAGCGAAACGGCGGGTTTGGAAAGCTCCCCGGGCAGTCGGAGCGATCGGACGAAGGTCAAAGAAGACGGGATCGACGGCTAGAGGACCACATAGCCGACTTGATGAGGTTGTTGCTGCCCGGACTAGCGTGAGCGAGCCATGGGTCGCGAGGGCGGCATTGCCGGGGCAGAGGATGGCGGCAGATTTCCAAGAAAACATGATGACGGCTTCAAGTAGTCATGTTGCAGTTCACTGAGGCTGATAGAGAACCATGGCTCCGGGCGCGATAATCCAGCGTGCCGAAAGTCGAGTAGGAGTGGAAGCCGGGAGGAGATGGTCGATGGGGATGGTGTACGGTGTTTGGTGGAGGGTGGGAAATGGATGATGTAAGTAGGTTCATGCTGGGAGCTCACCTCAGACATTGCCTGCCTGCGGCACCTTTGAGTGTGGGGCAACTCCCAACTACCTGTAGGTACCGTATGTACACCACCGAGGACGGCAGTGAAGTGACGGGCATGATGCACACACTCACCGATGTGGCCGATTTGAATCATATTTAACTGTTTTCCCCAGTGTCAGAGTTCAAAACATTTTGTTAAACTCTTCATCATTGAAATCCGAGGCTCTCTACGTACCAAAGATGGATGTGGATGTCGCCGATATCCCACCAGTGGATGACGTCGGTACAATGTACCGGGCAACCACCAGAACTACACTACCCACAACCTACAGGAAGGCACAGCGCTCATAAACCGAACTGCCCCTGAGTGGAACTGGAAGGCGATGCCGCGGCCGAGTTGTGGCCTGTGTGAGGAGGACGGGACATGGAAAGGTCGGTCCCGTTCGTGGTGGACACGATGGTGATTGTGCGGTACACAACTGGAAGGCGCAGGGTTCGGCAGGGAACATCAAGGGAACACGTGATCAGAGACCCTTCTGCACAGTTTTGACGAGACGCTCCGGCTCCTTCGTCCACTCCCAGAGTCCCAGCACTGAATCACGACTTCCGCACCGCCTCGCCTCGTCCAAGCTTCGGAAGTTTCCCTCAAACTCTCTGCCTTTCTGCCCCGCTTTCAGACGACCACCACAACAACAAACCATCACAACAGAAACACTTTAAGCTGCAAAGCACCATCTCGTCCCACTCTCCCGACGGCATCGCACACGTCTCTTTGATTCGCCCTCCATTTTTCACAGGCCAATCAAGACCCAGCCGTCGACACCGAATCGGATTCCTCGCAGCCTCTCCCACAAAAGACGTCGCTCGACTTCGAGGCATAGAAAAAAAATCAACGATTGAGAACGTCCTTGGTGCTCCCACACGAAACGAGCCTCCTCGCGACCTCATCTCCATCTACCACCGTATCACCTTTGCCCCACGACCGCTCGCGATAGGCCTTTGCCTCGCCTAGTTACGCCTATCTGGCCCTGCTCACCGTCAACACACCGAAATACAAAGGAGAAAGAGGGGATTCCCGCCCACAACTAGTGCTCCTCTCCCCTTGCCAGCCACCTGCCCATTTCGCTACACATCCCCGGAGACGAAGCCATCGTGCTATACGCTCTCCTTTTTGCAACATCTGAGCCTCCACCACAGGTTCCACAACCGAACAACGACCATCTGGCAAAATGTCCGACCAACTAGCGGATCAGTTGAAAGCTACTAGTCTGAGGTAGGTTGACCGCCTTCCCTTCTGTCCCAAACCCAGCTGACATGGTTGTGATAGCTCAGGCCCGGAAGACTGGAAAAAGAGTCTTAATCTACCTGCCAGAGACACAAGACAACAGACCGAGGATGTTACAAACACGAGGGGTCTGGATTGGGAAGACTTCATACACGACAGGGATCTCTTGATGGGTATCTTCGAGGCTGGCTTCGAGAAACCGTCCCCAATTCAGGAAGAAGCGATTCCTGTCGCCCTCACCGGCCGAGACATCCTCGCACGCGCAAAGAACGGCACCGGCAAGACTGCCGCTTTCGTCATCCCCGCCCTCTCCAAGATCAACCCCAAGGTCTCCAAGATCCAATGTCTTATCCTCGTTCCCACCCGTGAGCTTGCCATGCAGACATCCCAAGTCTGCAAGACGCTCGGCAAGCATCTCGGCATCAACGTCATGGTGACAACCGGCGGAACTGGTTTGCGGGACGACATTGTGCGTCTGCAGGACCCCGTACACATCGTCGTCGGAACACCAGGCCGTATCCTCGATTTAGCTGGCAAGCAGGTGGCCGATCTCAGCGAGTGCCCAATGTTCATCATGGACGAGGCTGATAAGCTCCTGTCGCAAGAGTTCACCCCCGTCATTGAGCAGCTCCTGCAGTTCCACCCCAAGGATCGTCAGGTCATGTTGTTCTCCGCCACCTTCCCTCTTTCGGTCAAGGATTTCTCGGACAAGAACATGACTAGTCCGTATGAGATCAACCTCATGGACGAGCTTACCCTACGCGGTATCACTCAATACTATGCGTTTGTTGAGGAGAAGCAAAAGGTTCACTGCCTGAACACTCTGTTTTCCAAGCTTCAGATCAACCAGTCCATCATCTTCTGCAACTCTACCAACCGCGTTGAACTTCTCGCCAAGAAGATCACCGAGCTCGGATACTCGTGCTTCTACAGTCACGCCAAAATGGCTCAGCAGGCGAGAAATCGTGTCTTCCACGATTTCCGCAACGGTGTCTGCCGTAACTTGGTCTGCTCGGATCTCCTCACCCGTGGTATTGACATTCAGGCAGTGAACGTCGTCATCAACTTCGATTTCCCCAAGAACGCCGAGACGTACCTTCACCGCATTGGTCGCTCTGGTCGTTATGGTCACCTTGGTCTTGCTATTAACCTGATCAACTGGGATGACAGGTTCAACCTTTATAACATTGAGCGTGACCTTGGTACTGAGATCCAGCCCATTCCTCAGACCATTGACAAGAGCCTCTATGTGTACGAGAACCCCGAGTCTATCCCCCGGCCCATCTCGACCTTCAAGCCTGTTACCCAACAGCCGCATCAGCAACAGCAACTGCAGCAGTCGCAACGGCCTCAACAGACCCAACAGCAACAGCATTTTCCAACACAGACACAGTTGTCGAACCAGCTCCCGCCTCAACAAGGCAACCAACAACTTGGCTTCAATCCCCAAGCTCAACAGCCTCATAGACCTAGCCCCCAGGCCCAGGGTGATTGGCAAGGGCAAAACGGTCACCAAAATGGCGCAGGTCCTTCCAACAACCAACCCAGACCCACCAACTACCAGAACAACCGCGGGCAGCCCGGTGGCCGCGGAGGTCGTGGACGTGGTTTCCAGGGCCAGGGAGGCCGTCAGAACCAGAACTACGGTGGTCAGCGCGGTCCTCGTACCCAAGGTCAGGGTCAGCCTCAGGGTCCACCGCCTGCCCAGTAGGGTAAACTCTCCCAACATTTTATGGAAGGAGGGGAATATGTGGTAATGTGAGGAGGCGTGCGACCATGCATCGCTTCCACGTTATTTTGTCTTTGGATTGTACATATTAGTCGTTTCTCTCGGCCATCTCTTTCTCTTTCCCTCGAACTGTGAATGGGCTACCATGACGACAAGCGTTGTCCCTCGGCCTGTCAGGTTTGCGTTTACGCTACGGCAGACTCGTATATCACACCCTTTACTGCCGACCCTGCAAACAGTTCAACGACATCCACACGGAACTGTACTACGACACAATCTCTCTTGGAGTTTGCCCTATTTCACGGATTTTTCGATACGGTCCAGCTTAATCCTGTTCGCATTCACGGCTTACAACGTTTCGGCATGGGCGCGGAGTCTTGAGCGGTGTGGGGTTTATACGTCTTTGTTGGCTTTACGGCGGAAGCGGCTTTATACTCCACGAGGCGCTGCGAGATTTTTTTCCTCCATTGAAACGCCTCTCATCCCTTATACCCAACACAGTTCCTCGTTCCTCGAATCTCCAGCCGATTTCACCTTTCGACACATGAGCAAATCAATTCTTTATTTTGGCTCTCACATTTTCATCATTTGATGATCGCACGACTCAACAACATCGGCTCTACAGGCGGATCAGGCTCTATGGATTACAAAAAGGCGCGCACGCAAAACTTATACACGACGGATGGACGGGCTTTTTGTCATGGCTGGCGGTTTCACAGATATTTCGTGTTTACGGAGGAGGGATCGGCTTCTGTTTCGTTTTGTTATGGTGGGCTCACATAAACGGCGTCATGGGTTTGGCTTTTGGGCGGCGCGTGGCGTGATGGTCAGCCAGGGACAGCTGGCTACAGCTGATCATGGTTTGGAACGGATACCATTTTTAGGTTGCGCCTCGCTGGTTTTGTCTTTTTCTCTTTTTTATTCTTCGGACGACTTGGGGTATGGATCTCGAGAGGGAGTTGCAGCGTGCTGGATTCATGGTGGCGGAAGGAGATATGGACATCTAGATAGCTCGTCGACATCTTACAGGACGGGTGGTTGTCTGCATTGGGAGGAGACGGGTGGCAGGAACGGCCGGAACGCGACTTGGTCCTCACTTGAGCAAGAATTGGTGGTGACGTCGTAGGATGGTCACGCACTGGTTCTTTGCAGATGGAGGAAGCGAACTGGGAAGGAATGGCACAGCGAATGGAAGGATTGGAGGATATCTGGTGAGTTGGAGGACGAGACATACCTTTATCTCGACAGTTGATATTGAGGGGAGCGGGGATGAGTGGATGTTCAGTTGTGGCTGGGAAAGCTGTGTTTGGTGTTCCTTCGGGAGGCTACATTCAGCGCCATCCACATAGCTGGTTGTCCAGCGAACCTTTGTGGTAATGCAGCCATGACACTGCTGCACGACCCAAGATACTTGCCGCAACGCCAAGGATTGTCAGCCATTGCTCATCCACCGCTTTTGCCCTTGTCCGGCTTGTGGTGTTTGTGGACGGCTGGCATCCGTCATTGTGGGAAGGAGGCATATCGGGAACTCATGAATCCGTATGCCATGACAACGACCATCACCCCTGGAGCCTTGGTCCGAACCAGCAGTCTTTGGCTCAGGCACGCGTGCAAGAGAGCCACTGCTATACGGGGCATCGAGAGGCCGGATGAGAAAAAGAGACGAAAACCATGATAAAACAACAGGAAAGAAAGAAAAGAAGCGGGAGACAGCCATCAGATGGACACGATTTGACGATGACGGAGATGCGACCTGGGGAGCATGGACCGTGACGAATGGTGGACCTCTGGACAAGGTAGATAGCATTTGGTGTTCACATGAATGTTATCTTTTGTCTCTCATAACAATTCTCGCGATTCTTGTTCTGTTTTGTCGTTGTGATTTTGAGTTGATGCTTCAGGTTTCAGCGAGAACAAAAGATGATGCGCGAAATCGTGAAGCCGAGATTGAGGAACAGCACCGGAGACCCCGCTGGCCGATGGGACGAAAAAAAAAAACGGAAAAAAAGTAAGTAAATTGATCCGACCCAGGCTCGATCTGGGGACCTTCAGTGTGTTAGACTGACGTGATAACCAACTACACCATCGGACCGTTTTTTGTTGAATGGCGCTCCAAAGCATCATCTCAAGTACGTGACTGCCACAACTTTAATCTTGAGAATACCCCCCATCGACAACCGGAAGGAACTGAGGTCGGCAAGAAAAGTGGTTATGATGCACATACGGAAGGAGCTCTCCCTTCATGCCTGCCTCGGCCATTTTCCGTTCACTTTTCTGACATTGAATGTATGTGAAAACTCATCTTTCCAAACTGCAATTCAATTCTACTTCCATTCCCCTTCCGCGACTGGTTTGTGGACTATTACAGATTTTTGCACGATCCTGCGCAAGCAGCGCCCTACCGTTAAACACTTCATCATTAGACACCAGGATGTCCCGATATGCATCCTCGCAATTCCGGCGGTCCGGTCCTCCTCCCTGCTCTTAGGTTTAATGCATTATGCAATATGCACCCTGCCCCCCGAGAGGCACCCTTTCAGTCGATAGTCTCACTCTCCAAATAACAAACCCATCAATACCAGGACACAAACTCGCCAGTTTGCCCCAAGAACCACCATATCCGCACTGACCATGACGCATACAAAGACGAGCCATGCTTCCTCCACGAGAATGCAGGGGTCTCATCGCCGTCATATGCTCGGCTCTATGGCGCAAAAGAAGGCCGCCCGTTGGCCAGTCTGCCATTTTCTCATCAAGAAAGGATGCCGTGGGCTTGCATCCTCCACCCCCACAAGAGGAACAAAGTGTTCATCCATTGCACTCGGCACCATCTCATAGCGGCAGGGGGCGGCGGGGGGTTGGCCAGATGCGATGGGTAGGCATGGCAAACAAAGAACGACAGCCTCCAGTACGTGAACACTTGGCTTGGCCCGCAACGCCACCTGCCGGATTCCCATTCTCGCAAAGACCTTCCAGAACCACACGCATCTAGTGAAGCCCTCGGGATCGGGCATTCCACTTGGTCTCTTGTCCATTGAGGTCTAGACTTAGGCGCCGTTCAGCTGTCAATAATCTGACGAGTTCTCCAAGCTGCCGGGTGTGAACACATGGACCCCCAGCACTCCCGCCTCACCTCTTCCAGCTTCACAAGTTCTGTCAACAGACTGTATACTTCTTTGTCCGCCCTTCCCAGCCAAGCCACGTCTTTGTCCCTAAATTTGCTCTGGCCACGAGATCGAGTCCAGGCAACCAATTCTCCATCTTTCTCCCCAAAAAAGAACTGTCCCCAGTACATACGTTGCCCAGTTGACAAGTTGATCTTCGTCAATAGATTTTCGGCAGCAAGCGAACGCTCCACGACCCAATTGCCGGTCCGCAGTTCATGAGACATTTTCAAGAGAAGAATCCAAATTTCATTCATCCGATAAACCACCTAAGGCCACCAAGGAACTCGGCGATATCCCAAGCAGGGTAGAAGATCAGCCGGCTCCAAGTCTGCCACGCAGAGGTAAAATACCAGTCTACTATCATCCAGGTGCTCGGCTCGTTACCAGAGGATGGAGGCACCTCCGCCTGCTGGCTGGCGTCCGGCGGCCAGCGCTGCTGGGCCTGTCGACTATATCCTTGCCGGCATATCGACAACATTGGGAACCATTACACGGTTTATACGATCCGTTCGAAACGCGCATGCGGACCTTTCTTCATTTACCCGAGAGCTTTCTGACATGCGCCTCTTACTCGAGCTGCTGCGTGACGAACACAGTATTCCTCTCTTGTTGCAAGCGCAGGTACTGTCGCTTCTGGAGGATTGCGGTAATGTGCTCAGTCGGATAGAGGACATTCTGATGCAGTGTCATGGCGCGGATGAATGGGTCTCTTCAGGAAGGGCAAATATGGCGGAGCTTCGAGGGGATATTGAGACGTATCGGCGTGCGCTGGGACTTGTCCTTGATGTTGTGAATTACCATCAGTAAGTTTTGCCTAATCGCGTTCCTTGAACTCTTCTTCACCCAAAATCCTCTTGAAACTGACGTTTTCTGTAAGTTCACCATTCAATTCCGACACCAGCAACTTAGACACCTCCAAATCCCAAATAACGACCGAAGTAGACCGGTTGCGCAGTCATACTGCGTTGACAGGCCTCGACAATAGGAACACTTGGCTGGAACCATACATGAATGCCGTGATCAATTGCTTGGAGATCACTGGTGCCGATTCCCCTGTGATCAAAGGCGATGGCCCTCCCAAAGACCTGTAAGTCACATGAGACCTTTGCAATGTCATGAGAAGGCCCGCTAACAGAACCGAGAAACAGTGATTCAACGTCCACACCCGATGTCGATGCCGTACAGAACGGTGTTAGATCTTTAAATCTCGAGTCACAGCAACCGGCAACACCCCCTAGCGCCCCAACACAGCAAGAAGTAAAACAGTCATCGCCAAAGTACGTCATAAACAGCGTCTACGAAACAGCGGGGCCATGGTACCCCCCAGCCGGAGCCATAGCACTTCCCTTCTATAACGGCGGAGAGAACCCTGCATCAGTTGCTTCAAGTCCGAGGAGAGAACCCCAGCAAGTGTCCCCACGACTTCGGAATTCGCCTCTGGATCCCTCGAGACATGCCCCAACACCGGAGTCTCCTACATCCATACAATTCTCACAAAGGGCACAGTCACCCCCTTCTAGCCAACAAAGCTGGGACCGAGGTTCTCCATCCGCGAGATCCGAACCTTTCGAAGCAAGTTATGTACCACACCAGGACCTACGAGCTGACCGATGGTCCGAACCTCAGCCAATTCAGAATCCCGAACAGTATGGGTTTAAATCCACACCACAATCGCCACATCAAATGCTACGCGCTGCAACAGCTGGCTCTGTTGGAGCCTCCATATCGCCTGGTGAAAGCTCGCGAGGTTATTTCCCCAACCCCCAATCATCCGGGTCGTTGGGGTCAGGGACCTACCGCCTTGGTTACGATAGTGGGATCTTTTCGTCTACGACCGCGCCGTCTATAGCTACAATGTCGACTAGCACATTGTCAGCAAGTACCTTATCCCCGGCTACTATACACGATTCTCGCTGGTCACCACCGTCCCAGTCCCAAAGCCAACAATGGCCAGCAAACACCACTCCTCTCAGTCCTACCCCTCAATGGTCTCACATCAAGTCAGCGGGTCACGTAACCGCATACAAAAGCAGCACAGTAACTGTGCAATCACACCGAGCCGAGCTTGTGCCTGTACGACACCTTACCGACAAGGGCAAAGGCTCCGACGTCTTCCATATCGACTGTTCACCAACCGCCTCTTATTTGGCAACCAAGCATTCCAATAACACAGTTAAGATATGGGCGATTGCGAAGAACACAGTCCATAGCACTATCAAGATCAAATCGTACGTGCCGGCGCAGCCCCGTTCAAGAGAGTACTTTGTCCGGAGCCATTCAATTCTATCCGAAGGTCCCACGTCCCCTTGCTTTATAGGAATCACTACGCATTTCGGGTTGGATCTCGAGATCTACAACTTCACCAAGGGAGGATCCGGAAAGAAGGTCCAGGTTATTGACGAAGCGCACCGTTGGGCCGCCAGCCACAAACTCGACAACAGTTACGCCCCCCTTGTGATATACCGGCCCGGGGCTGACCGGATCGATCGGTACTTCCTATCACGCAACCCGGGTGCTAAGAAGCCCTTCTGGGAAGACGCAAGCAGCTGCATTGATCTGACAAAGGCCGATCTTCCCTTCCTTCCCAAGTGGCCGGAGCTAGCCTTCTCCAACGACTCACCCTTCCTAATAGCTGCCGCAGGCCCCAGACCTGGCGATCCGCCCAGAGATATCAACTCAAACATCCTCCTCGTGGCCTGGCATCTTACTCCAGTCCAAGAAGCCAAACTCCAAGCGCGAAGTCCCGTTAACAGCGTCCATTCACACATCCAAGAGTCCGGCGATCCAAAACGACACAAACCCTACCGTTTCTGCGCGCCCGCTTACACGCAACTACAGACCGCCCTGCCCTCCGTCCTCGTCTCCCACGGCAGCGTGACCGTCTCCATCTGGATTCCCGCCAGCCACGTCAACATCCCGCTCCCCGGCGGCAAGTTCAGACAAACACGAGTCCCAACGCCCGAGCGCTTCGTCCTGGTGTGGGACATGCCCACCAACACGACCAGACTGATCCCCATCCCCAACGTGCAGGCGTGCGTGTCGCCAGACTGTCGGCTCGTGGCGTACTGCGATCCCGAGATACAGAAGTTTGTCATCCTCGATGTGACGACGGCGGAGATGGTGTGGAAGTGGCCGGATGCGGCGGCGGTGAGCGGGTTTGCGAGCTTTGGACAGTTTGAGGCGATCAAGAAAATCACGGTGTTTGAGTTTAGTCCGGATGGAAAGTGGTTGATCGTGGGCGATGCGAGTGGTGCGTTGGGCGTGTATGAGGTGAGGGAGGCGGGGACGAGGTTTGAGTTGTTGGATCAGAGCTCGTTAAAGGGAGTTTCGGAGCTTGGAGGAGGGAATAGTCTTCCAAGGGGAAATGTTGCGGAGCTGATGTAGGAAATTGTAGGTGGTGGGAAGTCTGGTAACGGTGGCACATCTGTTTTAGCATGTTTGCATGTAGTTTGCGGGCTTGGATATATCATGATTGAGGAGAGGAGGCAGACACAAGGGGGGGACCTACATATGTTATTGGAAATACCATGGCATGATTTTTCTGGGCTTCAAATGTAATACAGTTGTAAACTTCGAGCCGAAAGGAGGATTTCGTTGTTCATTGCGAACACAACATTGCCGGTGTTCCTGCACTTTCACCATGTCAACCGAAGGAATTGTCCGCGATAAATTATTTACAAACTGAAAGACAAAAAAAAAATCACGACGAGAAGAGGAAGAAGCCATGCAAACTCGAAAATAGAATACTACTTGCTACAAGTAGCAAAAAAGTGCAAAAATTTTGGGACCTGGGAGGCTCGAACTCCCGACCTCAGGATTACTCCAATATTTACACCGGATCATAGTTAGATATGAGACCTGCGCGCTAGCCAACTGCGCCAAGGTCCCTAGCGACCTGTTGTAGGCTGTTGATGGAAAAACGCTCCGGATGCAATCCTTAAGTAGCAAGGTGGTATAATGAGGCAGGGGAAGAGCTGAGATGTGACACAATAACGTGAATGTTTGGATGGACACTCGGCGTTTTTTTACAGCAATTGTTTTGTTTTCAGTTGATATAGAATCTGACCTGAATTTTTAATGGCAGGAGATTTAATGTTCCTTTGTTTTGGATCGTGCAATTTCAGAAATTGGCGTCTTCCTTCGCATCAGAATCGCAACTGTGGGTGTAAATTGTAATGATGCACATCGATTTTCGTCTCAAGTGACAGTCCCCCGAAACGATCCTTCCCTCCAATCCATTTGGCAAGGAGTTGCCTCGCCTGCACTTACCTGGCAAAATTTTGTTCTTAGTAACTTCCAAGTTTTCTGGATTTCTGAGTGTCGCGACAGGGAAGGCGTCATGCGTCTTTGCGGATGGGGAGCCCGTTAGGTAGTTGTATGAAGGGGCGTTTCCGACCATGACCTTGAGTGGAGGGGATAAGGTAGAAGTATAAAAGCTTGTGGTTAAACGGGATTTACAGACCGCATCTTGAGGGACTGCCCTTTGCCGTTTGCACAATGACTGCACAACCTTCCCTTTTTCATCTCATCCAAAGCGAGGGGTGGGGTTCTTCCGCAGGATTCTCAGTTAAGCTTCAGATCTCTACTCAGTTCCAGGTCGAGCTGGTCCCAAGCTGGGTCTTGTGCAGACAAGCAATGGTGCCAGGACACTGCCCTCCCTTCACCCGTCTTCCGCCCCATTCACTCCCGCTCTCCGCTAAACAAACCACCCAGCTCTTGTTCATCCCCACGAGCAAATCCCCGCAAGATCACTCGCCGACTTCCGTTCTCCCCAATACAACCACTTCCAGCACATCTCGGCAACAGGGAACCAACAACGACGCCCCATCCTCTCATCATGCCTCCCAAAAAGAAGAAACCTCAGGTGGTGCCGATGCCGCTTTTCAGCAGGCTTCCCGCGGAGATACAAATCATGATCTTCCACGAGGCGCTTCGGAAGCCACAGATTCACTTTGTGAAAGTGACGCGCGATCAAAGTCCTAGATTTATGGATAATGACCGGTTTTGGTCTGTGATCCTAAAACCCAGGGACAAGAGTGCCGATACTTCCGGTTATCGCCTGTTTGACAACATACAGGATATTGCACTCTTTTCCCCCATCGCGGCTGAAGTGATCCGCAAAAACACCCTAAAGGTGCACCGTCTGCCAATTTCGAAGGATGGCTCGTGGATGATTGACGCCGCCACGGATCTCGTGGTTCTCGAATTTGATCCCGACAAATCAGGTAGTAGGGTGCGGTTATGGCACCCACGAAACCGAGTCTACAATTCTACCCTGGACGTCACAGCGATCCGTCAACAGCTTGAGGGGATCCGAAAAGTCGCTGTGGTATACGGCGGGAACCAACAACCGGACGCTGGATCGAGCGAGAGTCTATTCAAATGTTTGTACCATCACCAGCGGAAACATACGAGTCGGAATTTCTGTCCGGAGGAGCTGCTGGGGTTGATTTACCAGCTATCTCACATCGAAGCGGTCTATTTCATTCTCAAACACAGGGTAAATGTCAAGGCCGTGATAGACTATGCGGCCAGCTACTTTTCCGGTAAGTCGCGCTCCTCTGGATCCCACCCTTTATTCCCACCGCCCCCCCATTTTCTCCTCACATTGCTCTTTACTCTCCAATCGTTCACCATACCTCCCCTAACTGACTGCCACCACAGTCCCGTCCGCTACACGCAACACATTCGGCTTCAAAACCTTCTACTCCACAACCAGGAGCTACATCACTGTCCCCCTTCCTTCCTACGAGATAGGACCGGTATTCCACGCGACCTGGAAGGCGAAGGATTGCATCTGGCCGGAGGACTCACCACCAGCACTCGTTAGCGCAGCCCGCGAGGCGACTATGGCCCTTCCCCCGGACTCCAGAGAGAGACAATACGTGAAGCATATGCGCAAATTGTCGTACCTAGGTCGCGCACTAGACCATCGTGAAGAGGTCTGGCCCTTGGTTGCGGAAATGATCCGGCAAATGCGGGCTGATCAAGATACTCACTTCTCGCCGGACTGGCCGCATCCAATCCCACCTCAAGCCAACACGGCCCGGTTCAGGGCTTACAGAGAACATCACAGGCTGCAATACAACCTTGACAATCTCACCAAGGAGAGGCGAGATAATCTGGAGTTTGGCATGTTGCTTATGGTGGATGAGACGGCTGGCTGTCAGAATGGGAAAGACAAGGACGTCAAATGTAAGGCTGGTGGCGTAAATAAGAAGACGAAGGATGGAAAATCGGTTGCCTAAAGTTGTTGGACTGAAGGAGGACAAGGAGCGGATGGGGAATGAGCAAGCGCTTCACTGGTTTTGTTCGTCCAAGGGCAATGGTTGCAAACGCTCTATTACCACCATAGCACATTTCCTGCAACATAGTTCCGGGTTCGATGAAGGTTGAACTCTTGGTTTCCGAAGGCACAGCAGATATAGTTTACATCAGATTGCTACTGTGGGTATATCCGCATGGAAAGATGGGTCGGCCGAAGACATAGGGTCCAAGTGTCGCCAGAAAGAGTAAAGAGGTAGAGGTAGACAGCAATGCGTCAACTTCTATGTAAATACTGGCCTCACATGTTCCTACTTGTATGTAAAGATGATATGCCATGGACAGTAACCCAGAATACTAGCGCCTAACGCCTAACGTCTAACAATGAGGCCCACAACGAACGCCATATATGCCCTGGAACACCATCTCACCAGACACCAGACATGACCAACCTCAATATCTCAAGCGTCAGGATCTGTCTCCTCCTCCGGACCGAAACCACCGGTCCTCCTCCTTCTCTTCCTCATCATCCTTTCCCTCACCCTCATAATCCGGCGCTCCATATCCTCAAGCCCATCATCGTAACTACCGTTATCACTACTACCACCACCAGCACCTGAGTTCCCACTTCCCAAATCACAACTTTCACCATCTCCACCTTCCCGCTCCTGCATGTCCTCGTAAACCTGGTCCTCCTCATCAGCATCATCGTCCTCCTCCCTCCCCCTCTTCCTCTTCCTCGACAACCGCGCCGTTGACAGCCCCTCCTCTACTTCCACCCCCACCCCAGAATCCAACCCTTCCTCAATAACCTCCTCAAAAGCACCCCTAACCCCCTCCACAATCCCCTCCCCCAACCTCCTCATCCTCCCCCTCCACATCTCATCCCTCCTCCTCACCATACCCTGTACGTCATTAACAACCTCCATCAACTCCCTCTTCTCCCTTTGAAGGAGTAACGTCTCACCACGCAGATGCTCGCTTTCCAACTGGAGTTTCTTGACCATTTGCAAAGCTACGCGTAAAGAGCGTTGGGTGCGGTCGAGGGAGGCTTGAAGGGTGGTGTTTTGGGTGGTGAGTGTTTGGAGTTGGGTTTGCTGCTCTGTTGACGGTGAGGAGGGGGATTGCTGGTGGTGCTGTTGGGGGCGGGTTGATGATGAAGCAGAACCTGAGGCACGGGTTGGTGTATCCTCTAGCCCTTCGTTTAGGTTGTGAGCATGAATGGTAGTAGCATTAGACGTACGCCTCGAACTCAAGGCAGACCCTCCATGTCGGGAGTTGGAGCACGGTGTTATGGGTAGTTCCGTACCATGGCCGGTGACGGGCATCATGGTCATAGCCATACCCATAGGGCTGGTGGTTGGCGGGCTGGGGAAGGGTTTTGTTCCCACTCTGGCTGCTGCTGCTGCTGCTGCTGTTGTTCCCGCTGCCGTTGCTGTTGCTGTTGTCGTTGGAAGTGGACGACGATGACGTGCCCGACTGCCCGAGGGAGGTGGTGTGCTGCAATCCAGCTGGGCACGGATGGCTTCACCGAATTGCGATGTTGTTAAGCTCAGAGCCTCCGTCTCCGAGCCTGAGCCGGGGTCATAGTGGTGCCGGTGCGGGTGATCCAATGTCATGCCCATGCCCATGTGCTGCCTATCATCCCCATCATCTCCTCCCAGATCTTCACCACGCCTCACCGACAATGCGGTGTGAAAAGTTGGGTTACTAGGTGTTTCTGGCGAACGTAGTTGTTGAACAACAGCAGCCTGCCCCACCGCCCTCCCCCTCTCCAACTCCCACACCCTCCCAGCGTCAACCTCCAGTGGCAACTCCAACTCCACAGTATCGTCATTCTGAAACCTCTCAATCGTCTCGTTCTTCTCCTTCAACTCAGCCCTAAGCCTTTCAATCTCCTCCTGCGCTTCCTGGGCTTCCTTCTCCCTCTTGCGCCGTTCGGTGTAGACGCGGTTCATCTTCTCCTCGCTTAGAGCGCTGCTCAGAGAAGCGTTGCGGCGGATCTGGATGCTGCGGCGCTTGTGGCTCTGGCGGAGGGGAAGAAGGTGTGCAGAGGTAGCTTCGGCGCCAAAAAGGTCTGGGTTGGAGGTGGTGTTGCCGGGTTGTGTTGTTGATGTTAATCTTGTGGGAGCAGACCGTCGACGTGATGGTGTGACTGCTGCTGTATTGTGACTCTTATATAGACACTTTGGCGCTGGTGACGGGGGTTGCAAAGATGTGCGCCGGACCATAGGCGTCAGGCCAGTTGATAGTGAGAGTTCGTCGTCTTCCACCAGTTGCATGCCAGTGCCGCCTGTTGAGAAGTGTATTTTGTTGCCCCTCCGGACGGTCTTGGTCTTCGTTATCTTATTCTTCAACAAGTTCTGCCGTGGTGTCGTCGGGGGAGTAGGCGGTGATAGCTCTCGTGTGCATGAGACTGCCGGATTCTTGTTCCTGATCGCACTTCTCACATCTACGCCGGAAGTAGGACTCCGGCGCACAGTTCCAGTCCCAGTTCGACGCGTGCGTCTCAGCGCTATGGGGAGGTTCAAATCATCGAGGTCGAGGTGCGTCATGTTTTGTATGTCCGTCGAGTGTGATCGATGAAGTAGAAATTCGATGGATAAACAATGCAAACGGACAGTATAGAAAAAAAGCAATGTTACCAGCCAGGTGGCAGCGAGGCAGAGAGCGAGTCAAATCGATTCACAAGAAAGTGACAAAGTGACAAGGTTCCCGACATGCAGGTGGAAACAGAACATGGAGGACTCGGGACTTCTTAAAGATTTCACGGCAGACGGGGATCGAATATGCCGTCAACCTCGCATCAACCGCGTTTGCAATTGACATTTTCGGTGCAAAGTGTTCGTTCGTTGTTTGTTTGTTTTCCAGTTGGGAATGTGGGGTCAAAACAATCCAACGAACGAGAACGCGCGACCCCCCCTGGAGCTTCACAGTTCACGCAGACCTTCGGCATGGTATGTCTCATGTGAATGGAGGGCCCTCGACGCTAGCATCTTTGTTGTGTGCTTGAGTGTTTTGATGTTTTGAGGGGATTGGAGCTGATGGCTATGTCATTCCAGTCAGCAGTTATTTGTTTTTAGAGTTTACACTTAGACAGAATCAGACCGTGATGTGTTATTTAGACCATCAGAGAAGAATCACCCAGATAACCAAAACATGGCCTTACTTACCCTTGGTTATCGAGTGAAAGGGGGCGAATGTTGACACTGTAAGCCGAAAGCAAGGGAGGGCTTTATCGCGATTATGGGTTTGCCTGCCACTGGTATCATCTTGATCACGACTTCCCGAAACATAACAAGTACAACTCGATAAGACCGACATACCTAGTGTTTAACAGAACAATAATATCGTTTTGACGCCCATTCACCATCCCCGTGTGCCATGTTTACCTCAAACAATACAAGACATACCAGTAGTAATACCACCAACACAAAGGCAGTAACTACCATCTCAATGGCCCCATCGTTTTTTTTTCTCGGATGGGGGCCAAGATCCATCTATTCCCGGAGAGGCTCTACGCCGCAGAAACCGCATACCTCGGCAGCAGCGCCATCTTTTCCTCCGGACTGACTTCGCTATCCCCATACACCATCCGCATATTCTTGTCCTTGCTCTTACCCTTCTTCTCCCCACCAGCAGCGTCCTCTCCCGCCCTGGCAGGCGGCTTGCTTCCCTGCTCCGCGGCACGGATAAGCTGATCGATTTCATCCCCTTGCCTCGCCGCGCCCGACACCAGCTCATCGACAGTCGAGGCGCCAGGGTATCCACCACCTGGTGGCGGCACTGCGCCACCGTTGTAGTTGTTGTAGTAAGGGGATCTCTGCGGCAGAGCGCCGCCCGTCGGTCTGGCAGGGAGGTTGAAGCCCGGGCCGCCCGGCGCACCGGGGGGTGTGGGTGTTGCGCCGGGAGGGGGGTAGACGGGAGGGTAGGCGCCAACAACACCTGGTTGTACTGGAGGTGGGAAGGCACCGGGGACGCCGACGGGTGGGGGGTACGGAAATCCTGGTTGCGGGGGAGGGAAAGGAGATGCCTGTTGACGTAAATAGGATAGGTTAGCTTGTCTGACTTTGGGGTCGTAGCAGAAGACACCACAGTAAAACTTACGCCTTGCGCCGGACTCTGACCAGCAACCGGCGACACAGAAGCAGGCTGAGCTTTCGGCACAACAACAGGGACCGGTACCACGCCGCCATTCGCCTTTATCGCCGCGACCTTTGCCCTGTGCTCGGCCAACCTCTTCTTCAACTCTTCGGGAGTCTCGACCTTGATCTTCTTGGCGGGTCCCTGACCACCAGCCTGTCCCGGCGGCGGGTTGCCTGTAGCGGCATGGCGCTCGGCCTGTGCTGTGTAGAAGTTTGTGATGATGCGCTGGTTGTGCTGCTGGACAATGTCGTCGGGGACACCCTCCATGCCGAAGATCTCAATGTCGAGCCCTTGTCGGTTGGGCAGCGCGTTCTCGACCTTATCGAGCGATTCCTTGTGCACTTGGTTCATGTGGACGGAGAGACCGCCGGCCGTGTTCAGTCGCTTGCCGCATCGGTCGCACTTGAAGTGCTTGGCTTTCTGGTGGGAAATCAGGAGCTTGAGATCCTCAAAGTCACGCTCGCCTGTGTGGTTGAAGTATCTGCATTAGCCCAAGACTGCAATTTGGTAACATGAAGGAATGGCGCAAACAGATGCTACGTACAGTAGTAGCACCATGGACGAGCAAGGAGCTCCTCGACGTCGGGGTGTCCTCTCTTTTTCTTGCCCATCTTGATTGATTTGTGGTGTGTTGTGCGATGGAAATGAAAGATTAATCCGATTCAGATTAGCTAGACAGAAGTCGACGTGGTTGTTGACAGGCGCAGTGTGGGGTGGGTGTCGTCGTCAATGGGAATAGAAATGCTTCGTTGTTCTTGGTGGGTTGGCGATGATGGAATTGCAGTCAATTGAGCTTTGGTTATCGCGGCGGCCGTCGTAGCGACGCGCGCGGACAACAAATGTTCAGCCACAGTAGCACCAAGCTGGCCGGCAAATTGAACTGTGGCTGGTAACGCTTTCAACACACTCAGCCACAGGCACAGCACGTGATACCCCTCATCGTCAACATTACCGATGAGCTTCAAATCGGAGAGGTATCATAAGTAAGAATTCGCTAATTATGTACAAGTAACATGTACTCAGGGACATGTTTTTGACTCGCAGCTTTCTACCAAGCAATGCGAAGACTATCAATGGGAAAAAAGCCTTCCAACTGAACGAAAGAAACAAGAAGGCTAACTCCAACCCCACCACAACTCCGACCAAACACATGTACAACAACAGTACATGAATGGTATGCAAAGATCCATCTAGCCTAAAGTGACGACGCTTAACCCTTATCCAGCAGCATACGCTATGCAATAAGATCCTCATCCTCCTTACTGCCAAAGGGAGGAGCTCGACTTCTTACCAGTCGGCCCGGCCCCAATGGTAATCCTCCTATTCTTACCATCAAAAGACCCGAACCCGCTCAGCCTATTTGCGGTTGTCGTCCCCGACGCAGAATTGTCATCTTCCCCTCCGTTTGGACTTCCCTTGCCGAAGCCACTCCCATTCCCATTAATACCCATCCTCCTAGGTTGCGCATTCGTGAGACCACTGCCACTTTTTGGCCCCATGATCCCGGTCTCCACCAGCCAGGAGCTATTCGGGCCCAAACTGACTCTCCTAGCAGCCAACCCTGTCGTTCCGCTTCTAACAGGAGGCGACCCCGTGATAGTCGGCAACGGAATTCCTCCCTTCCTAGTGGTAGCCGCCGCACCCGACTTCTCTAGACTACTGCCCCTTCGATGTCTCGAAATGCCATTCGTGGCGCTAGCCAGTGGGCCGCCGCCCACGCCCATACTGCTTCTCCGTCCAGCTCCTCCGAGGCCCGGGTGGCCGCCTGCACCGATGCTAGCTCGGTGGTGAGCGCCCATACTGGCTCTTCCATGCAGACTGCCTCCGAAACTGGCTCTGTGGCCGCCGATGCTCGACCTGCCGTGGCCGACACTGGCTCTGTGTGAGACCTTGGCGACACTCGGTCGTGACGCCGCTGGTCCAGGAGTCGAAGCCGAGCCGTTACCGCTACTGGCGCCGTTTGAAAGCGGCGCCGCGCTAGACGCCCTTCGCTTGGCCTTGGCGATCGACGCTGCGGTGCCCGACATCAAGCTAAGTCTGTCGCGACGCTTCTTCTCCTGCAGGGCCGATCTGAGTTTGAGGGGGTCGATGACTAGGGAGTTATCCGAGTCCGTCGAGCCACCAGAAGCTGAACGGGGCGAGGTAGAAAGGCGGCGCGGAATGGCGGAGCCGAGTGACAATCGAGAGGATGACTTGCGCATGGCGACGGGCGGCTGGTTCTCGTCGACTTGCTGTAAGGAGGACATAGTTGGTGGAGGTGGAATCTTGGGGCTTCCATCTTGGTTGCCGTTGTTCATCGTGTTCGAGGTCGAAGGAGCCGCGTTCGGTGCCTTGGCGGAGTACGAGACCGGGGAAGAGTAGGCATTAGCTGCTCGACTTACGGGTATACTCCTCAACGGCTGCGCTGGTCTCTCCTCATCACCTCCGTTCGGCTGTGAAGCAACATTATTGTTGTTGGCCAGGTTCAAGTTAAAGACCGGTGGTGGCTGCGATTGAAGTACTCCATTGCCAGTGAGGGTCGATCCGGGGGTTGATCCAGCCAGCGAAGTCCTAGACTTGGATAAGAATCCGGCCTGGAACCTGTTCGGCTTGCCGATAGACAATCCCGAAAGATCTGGGATTGATGGCAACGCCGGGCCGGTTCCATCGTCCATTTCCACGTCCTCATCGGTATTGTCGCGCTGTGGAGGCGGGGGACTCTTCATATCGCTAAGATAACTCGGCATCGACGGTCGTACAGGCGAGATGCCATTCTCAGGCTCGCCGGGACTCGAATCCCACTTTTGCGGCGTCTTCTCAAAGTCGGCTAATGTTCCTTCCTCTGTCTCATCGTCTCTCCACCGCACAGAGGGCTTCTTCTTCACGGGCGTGAACGTAAACGATGTGCCGGCCTTCTTGGATGACGCGTAGGCGACCTTCCTTGCCTTCACCGGTGAAAGATGAGGAATGCTCTCCCCGTCCCAGGTCTCCATTTGCGGCTCCACGTCCGCTTCCGGCTCCGTCGAGATGTCCATAGCAGTCTCGGTCGAAGTCGAAGTTGCCGTTCCCACCGCCGCGCTAGGGGTAAACACCGGCTGGGGAATCGTCTTTGCGCCATTAATCGCACCACTCTTCCTCCTAAGTTTGGGCACACTGAGTCCTGTTCCCCGATACCCAGCAGTCGAAAGACTTCCATCAGGCTTGACAACCTGCCCAGCCGCCTGAAGCCCCGTCTCCAACAGCCGGTTCACCATCCCCTTCGCATGCTCCACCGCCTGTCGCTCCTCCATCCTCAACAACTCCTCTAGGCTCGCCATGATCTCAAACTGCGCCATCAGTAGCGTCTGCAAGACCGCTGCATCACCAGCCTTATCCTGCTCAACCACCTCATGGTATGCATCGCGCATGAATCCTGTTCTCAGCAACTCCGCCTCCCGCGCGAGAATGTCCCTTTCGGCGTTACATCCTTCGCTGTTCCCGCCCATAGCAGGTAACTGCGAAATGCTGTGCTGAAGCGCTGTATCGAGGGATCGCTCCCAATTGCACCTCCCCAGGCGCTGGTGGATGTGGTTCCTACTGGTCTCGAGCTCGTTCATGATGCCGATGGCAGTCTTGCGGATGGCCGTCAAGGGCGCAGGCATCTCCTCCTCACTCGCGCACCCGCGCGCATCGCAAACGGAGTCAAAGGCTGCGATCCAAGACGACAGCAGGCCGATTCTTCGCTCAATGGCGCGCTGCTTCTTCATGAATCCGATCACCTCCATGCGGTCCTTCTCAGCATGTTCGTAGGCGGCGTGCAGCCTGGCCAGACCCTCTCGTACCACGGCATCGCGCTTCTCGCTCTGCTTGAGGAACTTTGCAAAGAAGACCTTTTCGGCATCGCGCTGCTGGGCCTTGAGCTCGTTGATAAGCGCCATCTGCTCATCAATCTTGACCAAAAAGTCCTTGACGTGACGATTGACGTTGAACACATTGCGCGTGACCTTTGTCTGGATGTTCTTGGCTCGGTTCGCGTACCGCAGCGTGTTCTGCGTTTCATCAAAGTGCTCGCTCGACGGGCTCACGCATACAATCATGACCGTCTTGCAGTTTCCGCCTAGACTGAATTTGAGCAACCTCGTCAGCTTGCTGTTTCGGTAAGGGACATGGTTGTGCTTGCGCGGGTCGCAAAGCGCGTTGATGCAGCTGCCCAGCGCGAGGAGGGACTTGTTGATGTTGGCGCCCTCCATCAGCCGTTCGCCGCGGTTCTTGGTTGCGCTGGCGCGCTCGCTTCCGGCCAAGTCGATAATGGACAGCGTGGCCATGGTGTGGGGTTCATTGACGGCGGCGTTGCGGTCTTTTTGCGCCACGTTGATTTGCAGAACGGCATGTGAGCGTGACGAGACCGCGTTGGCGGCTGTTGGGGATACGGTACGGTACTCGTTGCCTTGTACTATCATGTCCATGACCTCCTGCACATCCTTGGGCTTGTGGCTCGTCAGACCAGAAACGCTCACTCCTTGATTCGAGTCCTCGCGCAGCATCAACCCTTGCTTGTTGGTGGCGCTGCCAGGAGGCACGAGCAGGTCCCGGATGGTCTCGTTGTAGATTTCGAGGTAGGAGAGGGTGACCTCTGTGTGTTTCTCGCCGCTGCGCTCGTTGATCTTTTCGAACAGCTCCTGCATGGTGAGGAAGATGATGCCTGGGGACTGGGGCGTTCCGGTAATGGTGTGGGTTTTGCCGCAGCCGGTGGCGCCATAGGCGAAGACAGTCGCGTTGTAGCCGTCGAGGACACTATCCAAGAGGCCCTTCGTTGTTCCTTCGTAGACTTCCACCTGGGAGGTGTTCTCGTCGAATACTCGGTCGAAGGCAAAGACTTGATCTTTGACTTTCTTGCCCATCGCTGGCACGACTGATCGAGAGAATTTTTGGATTGGGTTGTCTTCTGGAGGGTCGAAAACACTTGTCAATTCGGTGGACTTGTTAGCATCACTGGTTTGGCTAGCCCATCAGTCCTGCCTCTGGAGAAGAGAACCTACAGGCATCTATCATCCACCACCTTGATCACCGGCCGGATTCCTCTCTGGTTGAGTTTCGGGGTTGGCGCAGCCGCCAGCGACCCGTCTCCCAGGAATACCGTGCCCTCATCTCTCCTGACCCTGTATGCCACCGCATTCGTCAGTCTCGGTTCGTCCAGTATGTCGAGCGCATTATCTATGGGGTGGTGGTATTGCTCACAGTTGGGCAGCTTCTCTAATTGTAAACGGTCGGACACGAACTATAGCATGCTTGAAGTCAGCAAGCGCATTCCTCTCTAGACAACAAAGCAAAACAAAAACAAGCAAGAAAGCAATGATACGACTGCACAGACTTGCGAAACATACCTGCGACCGTAATGGACGAAGCGTTCGGGTCTGGATAGCCCGACATGTTGGGGATTTCTTATGCTCGCACCTCCACCTGTCTGCTGTCCGTGGCCGGCCCAGTCCACCTTGTTCTCCTTTGGTCCGGTTTATGTGAACTTTTGCAGGCACCCGGCGTCCTTTCTGTAGAGCATGCGGATCCAAAGCAAGAGGAGACAAAGGACCGTTATAGTATCTTGTGTAATCGAATGTTAGGTAAGTCGGCAGGCAGCAGAGAGTGCAGTTGAGTCGGTATCCCGTTTCGTCCAAGAAAGAAATAAGAGCGATACAGGTAGGTGATTTTTTTGGTCGTCGTCGTGTATTTTGTAAGGTCGTCTTGTAATCGTCTTCTAATCGTCGTGTGCTATGTTTTGCAAAATGTGGTCTGTCTGCCTGCGTGTCGTGATACGATGGTAGGTTTTCGTTATAGTCCCTCCAAGGCGTTGGGTTGTTGGTGTGCGATGTTGACAATGGAGGGGGGTGGTGGGTCATGCAAAAGTAAATAAAAAAAGAGTAAAGAACAAAACAATGGATGCGACTCGTGATGCAAGACGGATGCAAGACGCAAGGGAGAGAAGGAGAGGCGAAGAAGAAACAAGCGTCGTTATCGAAAAAAGAGTCCTTTCCACTCGCTTTGCGAAAGGGAAGAATGATGGAGAGATGGATAGGTTCAGGTCGGCTCGATCGATTCCATTTCTCCTCCATGTTTCCAGCGCGCCGGGCTCCAAGGGAAGTGGAAGCGTGTTTATCGGGCCCGCTGGTTGCTGCAACAACGATTTGCCGAGGTGGCAGGCCCCACTTGGCGCCGGATGTGAACCCTGCCTGCCGAGCCGCCCCTGCCCGACTTTGTTTCACCACAGCGCTACAGCTGCAGCTAGCGTTGAACAAGTGGCTGACAGGTCGAGCCGACTAGAGCGACTGTGTAACTGCCTAGCGCGACTGTGTGGGGCTATACAAATTTGAAGGCCGCACAGGTCTCACCTCCAAAGCTGGCATCAAATCTGCGGGGCCAAAGTCATGACAACCATCACCGGAAGTCTTCATTCCAAACAACAGCAACGAAAGCTCAAAACCACATCTTTTCGAGCGCCGAATTCACATTCACACGCGGGGGCCTCTCACCGGCCCCCTGCACCCCCGGGACTAACACTAACTAACCCTAACCTTCTCAGTTAACTTAAACGTCTTACACCTTTGCCCGGCGCATATCTCCACACAGTCGCGCTATGCAGTTACACAGTCGCTCTAGTCACCTCGTGACAGGTGGGATGACGGAGCAGTGTTACAGCGCATCACTTCCACTTCCACTTGTAAGTCCACCATCCACGACCCGACAGGAAACATCGCCATTCATCTCGACTTCCGTCTTCGCACGTGGCATTCATCCGCAAGCTGTGGCGTCAATGCACCCAATGTTCCAACTTAGGCATGAACACAGACTCAGACATAAGGTCATATCATTAAGAACTATGTACTAGAAGCATTAACTTCACTCGCTGCTCATACAGCTTCCATTTCCCAACATCATTCATCCATTCATATCCCATTTAATCATCATCAAATCATGCCGCAGTCGCAGCATCCAGGAACAACGCCCGTCTGCCTTTATTCTCCTGCTTCTCATACAGACCCCCAAGGGTATCAACCTCCGCCAAAAAGCTAGTCTGGTTATACTTCCCCACCTGGTCCCTACCGACCATGAAGCTCTCCGGCGGTCCAAAGAAGCTCTTGCGGACGCCGCCCATATCGACAATGATCTTCTGCACCACAATACCCGGCATGAGCGCCCAGAAGCGGAGCTTGTACGCGCCCTCTTGGGGCACCGCAAAAGTGCTGGTGGTGTAGTTGCCGACGGTGCCCCACGCGCTGTCGGCGACGGCGTAGCCCCAGCCCTCGGGCAGGTTGGCGCCGACGGTGGGACCGACGGGGCGGACCATTTTGGGCTCGGAGGGAGCGGAAGCTCCCGCAGGGTACAGGGAGATGCCGTATTCGAGAGGCGCCCACTCGCCGAGGTAGTTGAGCGCGGGAGACATGAGGACGGTCACGTTGGCCTTGGTGTGGTTGGTGAAGAAGTAGAGGTCGTACTCGAGTGCGGGCGCGGTCTGGACCGTGAGCTTCTCCGTGTTGAGAGGCACGAGACCGATGCCGCTGCCGCTGCGGCCGTACTTGTTCAGCGTGTGATACGTCACCTTGTCGTTGAGCTTGGACTTTTGCTTGGGCGGGATGATGGCCGAGTAGTGGGCGCCGGTGATGGCGACGTGCCCGTCGGACTCGACGAAGCCCTTGGTGAAGTTGGATGACACGGAACGGATCTGCACGGGGACCTGGACCATAGGCTCGGCGTAGCCGTTCCGGTCGAGGCCGCGGCACGAGTTCGTGACGTTGATGTTCACGGTGCTGGAGAAGGTTGCCTTGGGCGCCTTGGACCAGTCGATCGAGACATGGACACGGGTGTCGGAGCCCTTGGGTCCAACTGTGCCGTTGTATTGCGACAACTTGACCCATGGCTGCCATGGAGCCGCCTGCCATGCGCAGTCCTTGGTACCGCGAGAGAAGACGTCGAAGTAACGAGTAGCCGGGCCGTAGGGATCCATGGGTGGGAGCGAGAGATTGTTGCCGCTGTTGGAGTGGTACTTGTCGTCACCCTGGACAGTTGCGTTCGAACCCTCGACACCGACACCAACGTGGCCAGCCAAAGAAACAAAATGTGTCTGGACGTACACCATGGCAGGCAAGGTGTTCCTCATGGGCTGCTGCCAGTAGCCATCATATCCGAGATGGGTTTCTGCCAGTCGGTTAGCACAACTCCTACGAATTTCTTTTAACGAAAGGAGTTCAACTTACGATCCATAAAGTGCCTCCACTTGCCGCCGAGCAAAGCATCCCAGCGCTCCTGCAACTGCCAGTCCTCATCAGACGCCGCCAAAACCTGGTTGATCACCTCATTGGCAGAGTTACGCTTCTGGCCAGAGTACAGCAAGTTCTTCGCGCCACCCGCATAGATCCTGTGGACGACCTCGCCACCAATAGTAGGATGGAGGATCATCTCGAAGAAGGCAGGCTTGTAGGCCTCGTCGAGCTTGTCATAGACAGCCTGGGCATGGGCACGGAGCTCAGCCCACTGCTGCAGAACGGCGTCGGCCTCGTTGTAGTTGATGACCGAGTACGTCTGAGGCTCGACCAGCTCAAACTTGCGTCTGCTAGCGTACATGGCATACTTGATCATGATGTCGCCGATCTCATCGGCATACTTGGAACCGAACTCACGAGCGGCCCAGGTCTTGGCCCACTCCTCGGTGCTGTCAACGCCCCATCTCTTCATGTCATAGCCCAGGTCGAACCAGTGGTTGATGGGGATCTCGTTCGCCTTCATGTCGCCGACGTTGACAATCCAGATTCTGTCAGCGCCGCGAGCATAGGTCATGTGCATCTGCTCGGTCGTCTTGGAGAGCTGCACGGTGTTGATCCACTTGTAGTTACGCGGGTCGCCAACGTAGTCGAAGTGGTAGTAAACACCAGCGCCTCCGGCACGAGTGGTCTCGTTGAGCAGCGGAAGTCGGCGGACATGGCCCCAGTTGTCGTCGGCCCACAGCAGGGTGATGTCGTCGGGAACTTCCAGGCCGGCGGAGAGGTAAGTCATGACCTCCTTGTACAAGCACCACGCCTGCGGGACGGTGGTGACATCGGACACACCCAGCCCTTCGGCCAGGATCTGACGCTGGTTGTGGACCAGAGTGGTCAGCATGTCCACGATGTGGTCAACACCAAGACCCTCAATGGCCGTGTCACCGGTGCCGCGCATGCCCATCGTCCACAGGCTGTTGCGCGCATAGGGCTTGGCTCTCTGGACACCATAACGGAAGTAGTCATCGATGGTCTCGTTGTTCAGGTTGTACGCCCAAGGACCCTGGTAGAAATGGCCGAACTCGTTTTGCGCACGCATCATGGGCTCGGTGTGAGAGGTACCAAGAACGATCTCGAAAGCGTCGGCGAAAGGCTGGTTGCCCGGGTCATCGACCTCGAACATGGTTCCCCAGAGAGCGGGCCAGAGGTAGTTGGCACGCAGACGAAGAAGAACCTCGAAGATGAGGCCATAAAAGGCAGGCCCGTAGCCGGCGCCATAGGGCGTCCTCTCCCAATGCTCCTCGACCCAGTTGGTCAAAGCCGGCTGCTCGTCGTTGAGGAAGAAGCCTCTGTACTTGACAGACGGCGGTCCCTGGACCTTCTTCTTGTTTAGGGCGTAGATGTTCTTGTTCTGCCTGGTCGGCACGTCGGCCCAGAAATACCACGGGCTAACGCCAATCTGCTCGCTCACGTCGTAGATGCCGAAGATGGTTCCGCGAGGGTCGCTTCCGGCAATGACCAGTGCTGAAGAACAGCCTTGGATTGGGTTCTTGATCACCTGGCTGGTGAAAGACTCCCATTTGCCCTTGGTGGCCGACACGTCGAGCTTCTTGGAGGCGATGAGGCTGTCGATAATCTCGGAGTGTCCGATGGTGCCGGCAATGATCACGGTGTCGGACGGGGAGGGGTCAAAGTAGGCAGGTCCGGTGAAGTTTGCGACGCCAGTGGTGCTGTACTATTGGTTTGTCAGCTAACTCTGATCCGGCTGTCCGGGCTTTATTGGTGCTCGGAAGGAAGGTACTTACATGAGTGTTGTTCATGTTATCGACCGGGTTGTAGGTGTAAACGGCCGGACCGGCACCCTTTTCGCCATTGGAAAGGGTGTAGTTCGTGCCAGTGACGCGGCCAAAGTCAAGAGCGAGATCGCCAGCAGCGCGGATGACGCCCCAGTACTCGTTCTTGGCCACACGAATTTGACCTTTGGAAATCTTGCCACCAGCAATCTGGAGAGCACCCGGGGCTTTGTCGAAGGAGATAATGGGCTCCTGGCCTAGGGCCGAGACCACGGAGGTGAAGGCGAGCCATAAGGCCCCCTTGGCGCCCGTGAGGAGCATTGTGAGGAGGACTCAATGGCACGCTATACCCGAGCTATACAGTAGCGACTGTATGGGAGATGGGTATCAACGAATGCTTGAGAGAGCTTGTCTATCCGGCAGCGTGGGAGAACAACACGGTGAGGAGACATCGACATCACAGATCAACTGGTGGAGGTCGGGATAATATACCGAAGCGGCGAGCGTTCACGAGACGGCCCATATGCCCCCGGTGACGGCATGGTGCTGCTGCCCTTTCCCACGTTTGTGGATAAATTAATTAACCAGGAAGGTAAACCGTTGGATAGGTCGCATTCGTTCTTCCGGAAGGTCATCGTTGACCCTGTCGACCTGGCTCGCTTTCCCCACGAGAGGCTAGTGAGCCAGCAAATACCACCTCGGTCACGCTACCGTACCCCAGGAACCAAAGTTGGAGATGGAGGCGGCGGATCGCTACTGGTACAGCGGATAAAAAGAAGCTTGGGGAAGGGGAAGCGAGCGAGGTTGGGGACTTGGGGAAGTATATTTTCCCTTTCATGATTGGTCGGTGAAGTTCGTTGGCGAAGGACATTGTCTCGCAAATTCCGGACGTAACTCGCATTCAGGTGGTGGGGTGCTAAACCGTGAAGCATTCTTTTTTGACATAAATTAAGCTTGAAGAATGTCCAACGGTAAGAACCTGTCCGGCCATGGTTATTGAGGAACAGGCAGACCAAACGATAATCCACTTACATCTTCAACTCAAAGATGGTAATTCCATCAGCCAACTCGGAGAGTACCTATGTTCACCGCTCCTGAACCAGGACTGGAAGAAGTCGGGAGAAGCCGAGGCGAGGTTGTCTTGAAGATGACGAACGATGGAGACCCGGGGGATCGAACAACCGAAAAGCTGGGGAAAAAGGGTAAGGTATTGCGGGGAAGCGGAGAGTGTCAGATTGCACGGTTGTATAAATATAGAGAATATGGGTAATCGCTGTATTAATTGAGTATGTAGAGTAGTAAAACTGTATATATAGGTTGGGGGATCCTAGAGTATTAGGAAGGTCTGTAGCGCTATTGGGGTGGCTGGGAGGCTAATTCTTTTATAGAACTCTCGTCTTACTAGTTAAATATAGCCTACTAAATTAATATACTTCCCTAATTAAAATCCCCTTTTAAGGATAAAACTAAAGTTATTTATATATTGCCTTTCTATTTCTAATTATTTCCTCTATATTTTCCAATTTAATATAATCTATTATATATTCCTTTGTTTCTTTCTTCTCCTTAATTAAAGCTATTCCTAGCAATCTCCTAAATTCTATATACTTTTACGTAGATAGTACCTTTATTAAACCGTTTATAAGTATTTTTATTATTTTTAAATATTTAATTTTAATAGTTTTAATTATAACTTCCTATTTGAGTTAGTACTTATAAATATCTACGTACTTTAATTTAGTTACTAGCTTAGAGGCTTCGACCGTTATTACCTTAATTGTTTATTTATTATTATAATTGATAATTAGAATAGGATTTATAAGTTTTATAATTAAGCTTTGTATTAAACGTATTGTAAAGATAGTTTCCTTTGTTACGTTTAAGAGGGTAATAAGTTTTATTTTAATCGTTAATGTAGTTACGGTCGTTTATTTAGTAGTTCCTTAATATATTAGACTATTAAAGAGTTTAATTGTGAAATTTTGTAAGTTTTTTCGATTTATAAAATTATTTATAAAGGATATATTTAATGTAATTTGTAGGGTATTATCGCTTTTATAGTATAATGCTATATTTACGGTAGCATATAAATAGTATAATATTTTCTTTATAGCTTTATAATAATTTAAATTAGGGTTATAATTATATTTAGCAAAACGGTTTATAATGAAAGTAATATCCGGTTGCGTTATAACTATTATGTAAAAAATAGAGCCGATTTTGATTTAATACTAGTATATTAATTTGTTAAATACTTTATTTTTGAAGGGTATGAATTTAATATTGGTTATAAGTTACTACGTTATTCTTTTATCGTTTATAAAGCGGTAGATTTTATATAAGTATAATTATTAAAATAGTTAGATCTTTCGTATTCTACGGTTTCGTATAATTTTAATATTTAAAAATGATTATAATTCTTTATTATTAGTAAAATAATATTATTGTTTGAGGTTATTTATATATTTATAAGCTTTTTTACTTTTATTATAGTAGAAGGTAAAAATAATATTATCGACGTAATAGAAGACGAATACGCTATTATTAATGAGAACATAGGGTTTCTCTAAGACCGCCTCGAAATTTATAGTAGTAAATGTATTAATAAATTCGTATTACTAGAGAAGTAGAGAATGTTGTAATTTGTATAATACTTTTATAATTTTTTAATATTTTACTTGGTACTTGGTATCCTAGGAGTATACGTATATAAATTTCTTTATTTATATAAATATTAACGAAAATATTAATAGCGTTGTATTAAATAAATTCGAAGTTAAAACGTACAATTATAGTAATGAGGGTACGAAAGGATCGGCTGGCGAATATAGAGGTATACGTTTTTTATTTTATTTCTTTCTTTTACTAGTCTCTATATATAATAAAATATCTTTTAGTTTTATTAAATTTATTATTTTTAAAGAATTTGTACGTATATATTTATATATAATTAAGTAGTTATTTCACTTTAGTTTTAGGTTCGTCCCTATTGATTTCTATGTAAGTCCTTATTTCTTTATAGTTATTAAAATAGATTTATTCTATTTTTTTAAAGAAGTCCCTAAAGAAGTAGTAGTTAAGAGATTTATAATTTTTTGGCGGTGGTGGTAATTTTTGATAGTAAATAATTTAGAGTTTGTTTGTAAAAATGAGAAAATTGAATTCTTTTTAGGTAATAATTTTATTTTTCTAGGAAAGGTATTTTAATTCTACTTTCATAATTATTTTATTGTAATATTTAGTTGTAAGTTAGTATAATTTTCTTACGTTGAATATAGCCTTCTATAATTTAAAATTATAGTAAATTTTGTTTTTTATACGTTTATTAAAGTAAAATCCTATAAGAAAGGATACGGGTAGTAATATATTAGGAGGAGTAGGGTAATCTTTATTAAAGATAAAGTCGAAGGATATTTTATTAGTGGGTGAGTTTGAGTTCTTTAATTAGGGTGCTAGAGAATTGCGGTCGGTCTCTCTTTTTTAAGGAGTTTAGTTTAATTTTAGTAATAAATTTAGGAAATTATATATTTAAGCGTTTTTAAAATTAATTCGATTACTTATAAAATTTAATATTTTTAGCGTTGGTTGGGATTAGTTGTATTAATTGAGTATTATTGTAAATTTATTAGAGGTAATTTACAAAGATTATATTTCCTTTAGTATTTTTTTAAAGAAAAGGGTATTTTTATTAAATAATACGTTATAAGTATTAATAATTATATTTATAATTAAATTTTATATATAGTAAATTGAGGAAGTTATTTAGTTAATGAAGTATTTTATTTAAGCCTTAGGGTTTATTTTTTCGCGTTTTTATTTTTTTTTCTAGGCAGTAATAATTATTGCGTACGTTTTGTAATTGTAAATACATAGGTATGTTATATTTAATTTATATAGGGACGTTATATTAAAACTGTTTTAGTAAGTAATAAAAATATAAAATTGTTTATAAGGGGATTTTTAATTGTAGAATTATTTGGTTAATTAATTAATAAAGTAGATTATTGCGGAGATAACATTTAGTTATTGATCTTTCGCAGAATATATATTTGTATTTATTATTCGAAATCTCTCTTTAATTATATTTTCCGAACGTTCTACGCTACCGTTTTATATTTAGGTATTTAGAGTAGAGGGCTCTATAATTATACTTTTGAAAGCGAGGAAGCTTTTTACTATTTTAGAATTAATAATTTTAGGCTAGATATTATATTAGACTGCGAATATAGTAAAGAAGTCATTTAAAAAGGAGGTAATAGTTATAACTTTACAGTTTATTATATAATAATTTTAAATATACCCGGTATATTAATAGATGATAAGTATAACGTTAGAATATTTTTAGCGGCTTTTATTATAATTTAGGAAGTCAATAGCGAGGTTTTTTATTAAGTTTATAGCTACGGTTTTGAAATTTTCTATTTAATTTATTATTTTATTTTCAATATTACGTAAGCATTGTAATTTATAATTAAAAAAATTTTAAAGCGGGCCCCTATAATATTATTGAAGTAATTTAATATTTGGGACTTATAATAACCGAGTTGGTAATGTTAAATAATAGCTTCTTTTTTATAGTATTTCCGGCTAATTAACAAATTGAACCGGTTTCGTTTTATAAAGAAAGCAGCTTTCGAAAAGGTTAGAAAAAGGTTTTTAAAGACCGTTTAGTAATAATACGTAGAGAGGCTATAAAAAAGGGAGTTATTCAAGGTGCGTAAATAATTATTTAAGAGTTTTTAGTTTTAATAGAAGTTTTTCTTACGTAAAAGGTAAAGAAATATAAGGTTAGTTATAAAATTTAGGTAAAAGGTTATATTATTAAAGCGAAGTTTTTTAGGTTCTTTTACTCTTTTCATAATAATATTTATATTATTATATCTTTTAATAGGAATATAAAAATCCTTGAACTTAGAATTTATTATTGTATAAGGTATAATAGAAATTAAAAAAAAAAAAACTTTTATTAAATACGTAGAGAGAGCTCCTAAAGTTAAGGATTATACTATTTTTGAGAGGGTAAATATTTAAGCCTTCCCTTATATAGTAAATGATTTTATTAATATTAAAGGTTATTTTATATAAATTATTTTCGTTAAAGAATTAATTATTTTTATTATCGAGGCCGGGAAGAGGCTAAGCGTATTACTTTATTATTTCCTATTTATAGACTTTGATTTCTTTTTTTAATTCTATATTATTTTCAAGGTTTTTTATAACTTTATTTTAAATTTTTTTATTAGGCTTCTATTACGGATTTGCGGCCGTAATTAAAGTGGGGAATATATATTAATATTATTTAATAATATATATACCCTCTTTATATATTTTATAACGAGGGGAATAGTTTTTAGTTTTTATATTATATTTCTTTTATATTAATTATAGGTTCTATTAGGTCGAACGTTTTTATTTTTAATATTATTATCCTACGAGCTATTAAAAGTAATATTTATTTTAAACGCTCCTTTATACCCCTTAACTTTAATTGCGGTAATTAGAAGTCGTTCGTATAAGCTTCTATAACGAAAGTCCCTAAATATAATACGAAAATTAAAGATATTAGTTGTAATCTTTTTACTAAAGAATTTTAAAATTCTGAATACTTAATTAGGACGTACGGGTTTTAAATAATTTAATAAATTTCTAAATTAAATAACGGCCAATTTAATTTCTAAAACTTTATATTGTATAGCGTTAATCATTATTAAGTTCTAATTATCGATCTATTTATTTATTTTATTAAAATTCTTATTAGGTTCGTTTGATAAAGGTTTAATATAGCTGTAATATTATTAATAGGCTTCGATTATAGTATTTTCTTTGTAGTAATTATAAATACTACGGGCCCTAGTATATTATGTAGTAATAGATTCTAAGGGGGTAAAGAAGCTAGCTTTGTAATTTAAGTATATAATTTCCTATATTTACCTTCGAAGGTTAGTATTATTAATTTTAAAAAATTTGTAAGTCTTTTGGCAGTTATTATATATAGCGTTATTGTATTTATATTTTTTAATAGTTAGAAGGGTAAAGTCGGCTAATTAGATAATAATATCAGCTAATGAAATTTTTTCAAATTGGTTGGTAATTTCGGCGGTATTATCGGAATTTTCGTTAGTAGTTATAGAGGTAGCGTTAAAGGTTGCTGGGGCGTAATAGATTAGGAGCCTAATTTCGAGGCGTTAGAAGGTTTTTCGAACTCTTTCAATACGGCGGGTAATTCTAATTTTAAGGGCGTAATTAAAATAATATAGTTTTTAGGGCTTAGTAACGCCTGGTTCGAAGCCTTATAAATAGTTAGTAAAGTTTAGGCCCTTAATATACCTTAGGAATTTATTATTCTATTTATAAAACTTTGAAAAGGTATCGAAGTAAAGTCTGTTAGATTTAAAGGTAGATTCCTTAGATAGGGACATAGTTTCGGTTGTATATATAGTTGTATAAATAGATCTCGTACTTCTGATGTACTCGTATAGTATAAAGATTGCGAATTTAGATTATTAATTGTTAGATTGTACGGTTGTGTAAATATAAAGAATATAGGTAATCGCTATATTAATTGAGTATATAGAGTAGTAAAATTGTATATATAGGTTGGGGGATCCTAGAGTATTAGGAAGGTCTATAGCGCTGTTGGGGTGGCTGGGAGGCTAGTCCTCTTACAGAACCCTCGTCTTACTGGCTAGATATGGCCCACTAAATTGACAGAGAGAGTGGGACTCTGTTTTCTTTTTATCCGGGGAGCCAACGGCTTGGCGACCATGGGCGCTGACCTTGACCCTGGGCTTGTTTCCTGGGGAACTTCCTTGTAGATCTCGTGAGCTCGCGTGAAAAAGGATGAGCTCACCTCAGGTCTCGAGTGTGTGGGCGGAATATCGGATGTTCATGACAGCGATTCGGGACAAAGCGTGGAGACGAAGTGTGTGCTTCTCGCTCATCAACAAGGCCGGAACCGGGACACGCATTGGACGATGGAAGGTGTTTTCTGAACCTGGGAGTGTTGAGACTTGAGACTTCAGTGTGGAGGACAGGATCTATACGAAGTCTGGAAGATGTCGTCTTCTTTTTCTTCCAAATGGTTCAAGTGTTCAGATGCCGTATCCAAGCTGTCGGGTTGGCGAAAAGGGGCAGAGATCAACAACGCCGTCCGTTGTGTATCCTCAAGCGCAACCCTCCGCTTCTCGCTCCTTCATTGTCCGGACTGGCGGAGACAGGGTGACAACCTATTTCCGTATGAGCATTTGAGGTGAGTGGGCATGAAAGTCGAGCATTGATAGGACCCGGATGTGCAGTGCAGTGGTAGGTTGATGCCATGCACTGCAGTGCACCTCTCCATGCTGCGGCCGAGCACGTTGCGGCGTTGTTCCACGGAAAGGGGGAAATGCAGGTACGGTCGAGATAGATTAATTGCGTCAATAGCGGCATCATTCCGGCGCGAGGTTCCGCGACGACGTTCGTGATTCGAATGGCTCATCCAACTCAAAGATGATGCAGCAGGCAGATCGTTCATGTCCTCCTCCCCGGCCAAGTCAATAACTTTTGGTCGAGACTGACTGTCTTTGTTAATGTTAGCACTCGTCAGTCGGCATTGATTCGATTGTTGAGATGTTGTGGAGTGTACGTTTAGAACTTTTCTCAGGTGGATCGCCACACACAAAAACAAGAAGAAAAAGCTGAAGAGAAGAAGAAGAAGAAGGAATGAAAGGAAAGAAAATTTGAGAAACAGATTCTCAAAGGCAACTGGCATGCACGTAAGGCACGACCAGGGGCACGCGTACAATGCTTGCTTCCCAGCATCAGGCAGACATTTACTCGGCATTCGCTCTTTCCATTATTGTCGACCAACGGCTATCTTTCAGACTTCATCTTGGTCAAATTCATGTCATTGTTTACAACAATAAATCCTCCTGGCCTACAGCTAAGTGGGCGGTAGCAATGTTAAGATTGCAGGTTCGGTCAAAGCAATATACGACATCAAGTCTGGGACTGGAGAAAGCTGATAATCGGTGATGTTGCCTCTAGAGGAAGGCATACTCACCGAGCGAGCATAGGAAGACGAGAGATCCAGTACATAGCTGCAAGTATCTCGGTGGTTGACTAATGATGTTCTGGAGTCTGAACATCGGGATTCATCGTCTGAATGCTTCGTGGCAGGTTCCTCTCAGTTTTCTCACGTCCTAGCATACACTCTAACCCAGAGATAGCTGCGCCGGTTGGGAAAGCACTCTGAATGTTTCAAATTATACCATGTCCTGCATGTCTAAACTCCAATAAAAGCATCGCTACAAACTGCTCGATCCCTAGCTCTCCAACCGAACGCCAGTGCCGAACCTCGAAAGCAGACAAAATCAACGCAAAAACGACGCCTGGCCTCATCCACTTCAACCACTCACAGACTTCTTCCCCGTCAAATCCCACCTCCTCACCAACCTCTCAATCTGATCCTGCATATCACAGAAAATCCCAATAGCCTGCCCCAACTTCCTCTCGCTCTCGCCGGCCTCGGCCCTGGTAAACGCCAACCGCCACTGACTCTGGTCCCTGACCAACTCCCTCAACCTAACCGCATCACCAGTCGCGCTCGGGCCCGTAATCGCCGCCGCCGCGCCCACCGTGCCCGCACCCGGCCATCCCGCCGCAGGCGTCGCCTCCAGCTCCGTCAACAGCGGCGGGCTCACCGTGATATGCTTCACCGCTCCCGCCAGTCTCATGACCTCCTCCACGCTGGTAAGCGAAGCAGCCATCACCTGCGTCCGCGTCTGCAGACTCAAGAAACCATGAGCGGCTTCGGCAGCCGAAGCAGAGGAAGCGACTTCATCGCAATACCGCTGCGCAGCACCGCAGAAGAGGGCGGCCCGGTCCTTGTTGGCGTCCGTGTAGGTGGCGTCGAAGTGCACGCGCAGCTCGTTGACGTAGGGGGCTACGTAGCGGCAGCCGGCGTCGACGGCGAGGGCGACTTGCTCCATGCTGAAGACGATGGTTGCTAGGGTGGCGATGGAGTGCCGGTGCTCGAGCTCGCGGCAGGCTTGAAGACCTTCCCATGTGGCGGGGATCTTGATGCACACGCGCGAGGTGTCGAAGTCGGGGGAGAGGTGTTTGACGTGGGCGATGATTCCTAGGTGGGTTCATCAGCAAGGTGATCATCGCGATACCTTGGGGCTTGTATGCTCACTCTCGGCGTTCTTGACGGTTTTCTCGGTGGAATAACACCATTTCGGGTTTGTCTGAATGTGGATGAAGCCGTTCAGGTGAGGAAGGAAGCGCAGAGCGAGGCCAACGGCCAGCAGCTCGGCGGCAAGCTCTTCTACCGTGGCATCGGTTTGCTTTCCAAACATCCAGTGGGCAATGGGAATGATCTCGTCGATCAGACTTTGGTAGATGAGCTTTCCATTGGGGTCGACTTTGGTGATTTCAGCAAGAACAATGGCCTGGGTCGTGTTAGTGATGTTGTTTTCTTCTGTGTCTCACCGAGTGGTTACGCTGACATACCTGATTCGATGTGCAATCCGCAAACGGACCGTATATGCGCGCGACTGTCCAAGCGTGTTATAGTTTGTTACCGGCGGAGATGCGTCTATTTCCTTGTGTTGCTTACCATGGGCATCGAAAGTGTCACAGTCGACTGTGGTCAAGCCACGAAGCTGATTAAGGAGGGAAGCCATCGTGATTGGCGAGTTTTTGTTGTACAGCTTCGGTGTTTTGGGTACAGGAGGGGAGTTGCAGGATAATTGGACAGCGATAAACCGTGTAAAAATATATGAATGGCAAGAACGGATAGAGCAGAATGGGAATGTGAAGTGAAATTCGCATGTTGCCCTGATCTCCCACCGCCTGTTCAGGGACCGTTTGTCCAAGGCCGGGCGATGACGACATAGGCCGATCTATCGCCGGGTAGGGCTGGTAGGGCACCCGCTAATACCTGTTTGGTGTTTCATAATCGGCCACGGGATAAAACAACAAAAAAAGGGGTCAAAAGGGGATAAAAAGGGAAACAATGGAATTGACAAACACAACGATGAAGGGTGGGAAAAGGTAAGAAAAGAAGCAACGAAAAAAAAGATGTTGGAGACTCGGATACCGGGAGTCGAACCCGGGGCTGTTGAGAGAGCAGTCACTCCTGAGAAGTGAGAGTCAACGATGTTACCGCTACACCATACCCGATTGAACTGATATGGTCCGATTTGTTGTTGAAAACAGCTTCAGTTTTAGCACTTATCAAGTCAAGTCCTTCCCGGCAAGGGCAGGCTGAAATCGACCCCAAACCAAATATCAAGACGCGCATCAAGTGACCCAAATCCCTTCAAAAAGAGGGCGACAGATCTACTTCGATATACGCCTTAATCTCCAAATCCATTACATAGCGTTCGGGGTCGATTTCAGCCTGCTGTTGTTCGAAATAATGACTTCGAAGTCAAGAGGAAGGATGGGGAAGAATGGGGATGACCGCCCGCGAGCCGAAGCGTAGATGTCTCGGCGATACTCTCCACTTCAGCCCGTTGTCCCGACGCACTTCAGTACACGCTTCCCGTCGGGTCATGAAACTGCAACCACCCATCCCTTGACCTTGACGGAACGACCTTGCGATCTGAACGTTGACCCCTCAACGTTGCGCTAGGCGCCTAGGTCACCAAGGAGGTCGCAGATGTAGCACAGCCCGCTACAAGGCTGAGAATCCGAAAGTTTGTAGGGTCGTTCCACCGCCCGTTGCAGAGATTAAGCCTCCTGAAAGGATACAGACTGAAACCGAGGAGCTCTTAAGATAAGCGCCGGTTATCGTGCTCGCGGTAGGTTGAATCGTAGAGATGGTGGTGATGTGCCTGGCCGGCAATGCTGTCATGACGCTATCAGGGGCATCAAATGCACGATATTTGAGATCGCCAAACGTACCACGACTAACCTTCAAAAGCATGGACTGACTATTCGAAAAATGTCAACAAATCTAAGACAAGATTGCGCGTGCTTGTGGCGTTTATTTCCGAGAAGGGAGGCGCCGTCAAAAGACGAGAGGTGTCATTGGCAACTTAAACGCCCTCTCCGAGAACCGGCGCTTAAAATGGCATTCAAGCCACCATGAACGCGATGTTACAGCGGGTGAACGTGTAGCTCACAAGGAAAGACGGGAGGTTCCTGTTGAGAGATTTGAAACTCGAGAAATCCTTCACTGTGCTTTCTGCAGTTTGAGAGACTGCGGTCATATGTCGGTCATTCGATATCTGGTGGGGGCTTTTCCGGGGAGATGACAGAATACAACCGTCGTCATTGACGGGGAGTTGATGATTTATATGGGAGAATGAAGAAGATGAACTGGCCCAAGCTCCCGTCCCGTCCTATCGAGAGCAACAGAGCTGGTACCTTCCGCACGGGCCACAACACCTCGCCGGAGGCTTGTCCCGCTGTTTTAGCGTGCCTTGGTGGTGGGCATTAGAGGATGGAAGCGGGACGGCAGGGCATTTGCTTCCTTCCACTTGGCTTGGCCGCCCGCCCGCTGTCTGCCGGCTCCGATTCCCCATTCTCGATTTCTCGGCCAATCTGTAATTCGCCCGGAACGCCAACGCCGACCCCGGTCGCTTCTCCCGATTACCAAGGCGACGGACGATGGCGATTCGAGCCGGCACCTGAAATCTTCTCCCCCGAACGATGCGGCCGCCGACGTCCACCCTCCGACGCAATGTCCTCCTCGACAGAGTCGTGTGTCAACTAGTACCACAGAGCAGGTTGCCCGGTACACTTAGGACTCTTATCACAAGTTCACGCGCCTCAGCCTCTATCCCTTCACAACGCCTCAAGGCCGGCTATTTCGTCTCCAATGCCTTTCTCCCCCGCGTTAAGGCCAATGGCATCCACGACTCGGCCAGCTCCCAACGGAGCAGCACGGTAGCTTCCAGCACATCAACAACAGCCGATACCACCGACGGGTCGAGCTCTACAACGCAACCGACGACATCCACCGACCTACCACCGGTCGATAATAACCTCCTCCCCCACCGGCGCCGACAAGCCCAACGAAAAGCCGCAGCGGCCGCCGCCGCCGCAGCAGAAGCATCACAATCTAGCGACACACCAACACCCCTCATAAACCCCGACGCCCCCACCGCCGACCTAGCACCCGATGCCTCCTCGCAGCTCGCCGCCGCCGCCGCCTCCGCGCCCGCCGACTCCTTCAAGCGCCGTCTCTCCTCGCTCCTGTCGCTCTCCAAGCCGCGCCTAACCGTGCTCGTCGTTTTGTCGGCCATGGTCCCCTACGCCTTATACCCGGTCCCCTCCTTCCTGACCTCCTCCGCGCTCGACACCTCGCTCGCCCCCTCCCTCTCCCCCTTGACCCTCTTGTTCCTCACCACCGGCACCACCTTGTGCTCAGCATCCGCCAACGCGCTCAACATGCTCTACGAGCCCGACACCGACTCCAAGATGACGCGCACGCGCACGCGCCCTCTCGTCCGGCGCCTGCTCACCACCAAAGCCGCCGTCTTCTTCGCCGTCGGCTGCGGCCTGGCCGGCACGCTGGCGTTATACTTTGGCGTCAACCCGACCGTCTCCTTCCTGGGCGCCGCCAACATTGCCCTCTACGCGGGCGCTTACACGCCGCTCAAACGCATCAGCGCCGTCAACACGTGGGTAGGCGCCATCGTGGGCGGCATCCCCCCGCTCATGGGCTGGGCCGCGGCCGCGGGCGAATCCGCCACGGGCGACGGCACGTGGCGCGAGCTCTTGTTCGCCTCGGACGGTAGTTCGTTGGGAGGTTGGTTATTCGCCGGTCTGCTTTTTGCTTGGCAATTCCCGCACTTCATGCCTCTCTCGTGGGGCATCAGACACGAGTATAAAGCTGCTGGTCTGCGCATGCTGGCGTGGACGAACCCGGCAAGAAATGGGCGCGTGGCGCTGCGGTATAGCCTTGCTTTTATCCCGCTTTGTGTCGGGCTCAGCGCCACGGGCGTGACCGAGTGGAGCTTTGCGGTGACGAGTTTGCCGGTTAATGCGTGGTTGGTTTGGGAGGCCATCAAGTTTTGGAGACTGGAAGGTCATAAGGGGAGTGCGAGGGGATTGTTTTGGGCTAGTGTGTGGCATTTGCCGGTCATTATGGTGTTGGCGCTGGCGCAGAAGAAGGGGATGTGGGGGAGGGTTTGGAGGAGTGTGTTTGGGGAGCCGGAGGAGGAAGAGGGGGAATGGGTGTATGAGGATGAGGAGGAGGATGTTGCAAAGGCTGTTGTGAAGAAGTAGATGTTTTTGTAACGTGTTTTTGTACGTGTGTATGTGTGGTTTGGGAATCTTGGCTCATTGGTATAAACGGTCTTTTAAAAGAAGCACATCATTGTTGAAGGATTGCAACTGTATAAATAAGAATGTTGTATAGTACTTGCACAAAATGGATGGAAAGCAAAGATAGTAAAGCAAGAGTGTGCGTTATGTGGCTTTTGTGTGTATCTGTATCAATACAATGGTTTGCATCATGGGGGTTTGAATGGCAAGATAAATAACGCGCTTACTATATAAAAAAACTTGGCTGGAAGGGACGAGGACAAGGAGATGATGGCTGGAAGACCAATGCTTGAATCTATACTTGGTGGCATTCCTTTTCATCAATATTCTGAAATCTTTCCTTGCCATGATTCTTGACACCATTATCAATACTGTTCGACGCCGTCCTGTCTATGCATCCCATGCTGTCTGTACCCTTATGCCGTCTTTCCCTTTACCGATGGTTGTGTGGTTAAAACGATGATGAAATCAACAGGAAGTGCATACCGATCATTACGAAAAAGATTTGAGTTCAAAAGACAGGGGCAGAGAAAAGAGGAGAAGATGGCGTTGTGAACGCTCTCGCCTGGAAATGCCGATGAGTGATTGTGACGTGGAAGAGACAACAAGAGGGTTGGATGCATCAAGGGAGGAAGCCGTAGAAAGACAGAGAGAGAGAATTGGGGGAATTCAGAGACGCCAATAGTGAAACCATTTCTCCAAAACGATGCAAACTGCAACAATGAAAAGACCGATGTATGAGATAGCGATAATATAGACCGTAAAGGTAGGCAAACGAGCATATCGAGCAGAAAATGCATTAATGACAGAGAGAGTGCCCTACTTCGGGACTTCGCATACCCAACGACACCCTTGAACTCCGTTCGCAAGTGGCACCGGAAACGCCTAGAGAAACAGCCCATAAAGAAATACAGAAAACCAGAAAACCAGTGAAAAACAAGTACCAACAGAACGCCATGTTGTGCACGACTGGGTGTAACGAGTGTAATAGCCCCAGTAAGAACCTCCAATGCCCCTTCCCAAACCGAACCAAGACAAGATGAAAGACGAGAGATGATACAATGACCCGAGGAGACATTAAGGAGTGTAGAGAGACGGGGTTAGAAAGAAAAGGTGGTCGTGAATGACAGCCTCAGTTGGCATCACGTCCCGATCCACGATTGATGATATTGTTGATACCCATATCACCCACACTAGGCAGACGATTACCATGACCCATGTAGGGACTTGTCCCCTGGCTTGAGCCGCCGTGGTGGGCATATCCGGTCGTACCCGTGCTTGACACGCTATTGCTGTAGCCGTGGTGGGGCTGGTAGCCGTAGTTCTGATAGCTGCTCTGGGCGAAAGCCTGGTGAGACGGCGTGCCTCCGCTGCCGGTGCTGCCACCGGAAGTAGAGTGTGCACCGTGGATGGAACCAGAGGGCTCGGGGCTGCTGTAGTCGTCCACATCGTCGTCATCAATGGGGGTCAGACCGATTCCCGAGATGCCGCTGTCATCGTCATATCCTGATGAGGATTGGCCGTTTGCCAGGCGTTCTTTCCGGCTATACGAGCGAGCGTGGGACTGGATGTTCTTGAGGCCGTTGGACATGCACTGTTGCAGGTTTGTGTTAGAATTTATCCGATACAACTAGATGAGATATGAAAGAAAACATACCTGGGCCTCAACAACGTGCCACTTCTCACCACACCGATCAGCCAAAGGCTTCCAGATCTCCTTGCGCATGCTCATGTATTCCTTACTGAGACGTTCAAGTTTGAGACTGTCGAAATCGGTCTGACCCCGGCGTTCCATCAACCGCTCATGCCGCTTTCGGCAGGCATTGCCCGTCTTGTTTGGGAAGGCCTCGCGTTGGATCTGGTTCCAATTCTTGCCCATGGCACGGAGGGCGAGCAGTGCCCTGTCATCGTCCTGGTTCCACGCGCCAGAAGAGGCGCGATGCTGTGCCGGTAGAGGTCCGCCCACGGGTCCTCCCATGGTGGCAGTGGGAATCTGCATCGAAGATACTGCGCTGACGGCATAGGGGTCGTATGAAGGCATGGCCATCTGAGGAGCAGCCGCTGTTGTGGAAAGATCTCCATAGTAGGAGACCTGACGAGGTTGCTGATAGTATGACATGGTTGAAGCGGACTGGCTAAGAGAAACTGGGATATGTTGATATTGGTGGTGGTGATGGGCCGATGTTCGGGACAAATCAGGCATGATGTATAAAGATGTGTCGAATGGTAATTCTCTTGTTCCCTACTACCGGGAAGTAGAGAGGAGATGGAGAGATAAAAATGAAGTGACGAAATAGAGACGGAGCCGAAACGTCGAGTGTCGGTTTGATTAGGTGATTACCTATTAGACGGGGAAGAGATGGTATTCGATAGGTAACAGGTAGAAGAGACTTGATGTATAAAAATGAAGACGGCTCGTATCAAACGATGCTGATCAAGGAGACAGATGGTGATAAGGAAACCGAGACCCCGAAAAGGAAATGAGACCTAGGAAATAAGAAGAGAGGAGAAATGCTGGTGATGATGAACTTGTTGGGCTTGATCCAGGTCAGATGGGTTTAGGATAGGAGCAGAGGCCCGACTTATAACTGAGATGACCTCCACCTCCACGTCGACACAGAAGTGAATCCACCGGCCTAGTGTAGATTCGGCCAGGGAGGGCCATGGCTGCGGGTAGAGATGTAACTCTAGCATGGCTGCCGGGTTGGAAGATCTGAAACAAGGGTAGAGAAAGAGACGGAGGGCGGATTTCTGATGTTGAAACCGAACGTGTGTATCCAAACGAGCGAATATCGCCGGCAGCGGCCTCTGCTAATGGCTGGAGGGTTTCGGCATGGCGTTCTTCTGGAGATGGGCGGCTACGAGAGTAGGCCCTTTTGGAGTGGAGACTTGTTGTCGTCAAAAGGAGATTGCTGGTTGGACGGCGGCTAATGCCCTATGGGGGAGCTTGGGGCTGAGCAGGGGTGTTTACATGGGGATGTGTACATTTGAAGGTTTGAGAACTGGACATTCCCCAGATCCCAAGACTCGAAAAACAAAGCAAAAGTTGAGAGCAGATGAAGAATATGAGCCCGCCAAAGCAGCCCAGCTTGAATCGTCGATTGACCCGACCTTGAATCCCAACGACATGACTCTCAAAGATGTCCGCTCTCGTAGAAGTACCAACAGCGTAACGGTTCGATCGCTTGACCAATGGCAACACGGCAACCATTGGACGCACTACGCCGCAAATCTGAAGGATAGGCGAGACAGTTTGCGGTTCGCAGGACTAGACGCAGGTACCGTTACGCCATCAGGATCACCACTACATCGACGGGGGTTCGAGCCAGGACGGAGATGACCCAATGGGAAAGACTGAGGGAATCGTTTGGCGGAAGCGGAAAGAGACGCACGCTTGTGGAGTGTCAAAAATAGCCGAAGAAGCGGAAGGGATGCTGTCCTCCGTCTAACAGATAACCGCCAGCCTTGTGCGATTCTCAAGCCCTGAAGATATCGAGATATGTCTCGCCTCACGGTCCGTGTTCTGGAAAATCACAAAGACTGTGAATACGGCAATGACTTTGCGGATGAAACTCGATTAAAAAGGGTATTGGATGTGAGTGTTTTGGGCAAGCAGAGACCAAGCCCTACGGGGCATGTCAGAGATGGATGGAATGGCCTCGCGATGCGACCAACAGTCTGAGGGACGCAGAACGGGCCGCCGCCCGCCATGGCAAGCAGCAGTCAAAGAAGGGCCAACAAGGTTAACCCATCTGCCGAGCACCTGAACAGACCCGGCAGAATGGAACTGGATGAGAATGAGTTTAGGTAGACGCTCAATGGTAGGGTAACATAGACCGACTGTGTTAACAAGATGAAGTTTGAAGCTGTCGAATTCCCGCTTGAGCGTCAATGATGTTGTAGTACCCAAACCTCCAAGGGATCAGCGTGGGATTTTGGCCGCCAACAAGGGGCAACAGATGCAGCAAGCATCGGGATAGCGGGATACTGTGTGAGCAGGAGTAGCATCGCGTTGGCTTTGCCGCGATGTGTTTGCATGTTCAACCGAATGGAGTGCAGGTCGCAGAAAGTCAACTTCAAACCCGCCCCCACAGTCAACAACAATGGAGTTTGGAAGTCGGAGAATGCCGCGCCTTGACGGCCACTCATGGTGAACGAGGTGCGTACGGTATTGAGAGACTGTATGTTGTAGACGTACCTTTTCAGAAGTAGAGACAAGATGAAACAGGAAGACGAGTTTGACGGAGATTGAGGTGTCGCTGGATTGGCTCGAGTTCAATGACGGCGGCTCGACATCATAGCGGTCGTTCCCGCCCTCCATGACACTTGCCTGATTTGGCTTGAGAATCGCATTGAGAAATTTGAATCGCCCACCGAGAGAAAAAAAACCAACTCAACAGGCGCGCGTCAAAAAGAGGGAGGAGCGACAGTGCCGTGACTGCACCATGGCGCCATGGCAATTTCGCAGCGCAGCGTCACAGTCGCAGTGGTCGTCGATCTGGGGAACACTCAGAGAAAGGAGGAAAGAGCCAAGGTGGGGGGCTGATCTTCGTCTACCCGAGGGTGGCACGTGCACTCTCTGCCAGACGCCAGCAACCTAACAGATTCTTGAACTGTTCTTGATCAGCTCTGTTTCATTGAGTTAAGACTGTGTTGTGTTTCTGACAGGATTGGCGCTGTGAGGATAAGAAAACACTAACAGATAGTATCTGAATGCATCTTCACCGTACTACAGTTAACGATCCATGTTTCGCAGCCGCGAGACCTGCGTCTTTTGCGGGCCACAGCGCTTTCCCACCTCTCCATGTCAATTGCTCGTCCCGCTCATTTCACGGAACTCTTCGCTTCATTCTGGCCACCGTCACCGACCGAAATCCCCGAAATCAACATCAACCGCCAGCGATCGCCACGTCCATGGTTTACTTGGGCTCCTGCGGCAACAAGTGTCCACTGGAGCGCTATCCTTCATCCGCATCGACAATGGATTTTGTCCGAATATACTCAAGACAAACGAGCCTTAATTCTCCGCCGTACCCGTTTCTCATCCACATCTTGATGATTAGGTGTGCGATATTAAAGCCAGTTGGCCCCAAGGTGCTCTTGTTGGCTTCCCTTGCCGCTTCAACTGCCGTGAACAAAGCTGATCGGGGGACTCTACTGCGGCTCAGCTGCTGAAGAGATAGCGACGGCGTCCAAACCCGTTCGCTTCCACAAGACTTATCCGCCGGTGTGTACCCGATAGCAAGTGCTATCACGGGTCCTAGACCCACGTTTACATGTACGGGATCCTGTCAGCTTGTCGTTTGTGATGGCTGGACCCGGGTTGGCGGAATCATGAACCCTTGGTGTACGTTGAAGGCGTTGTTGCATGGCCGTGTTGTTACATTGCTAGTTACCACACACGGGACCAACCACCACACCAATATCGTGCAGGATGCCCAACGACAAGCTACAGCCCCCGCAATCTTCAAGGCAAAAGTCAAATCTTGATACATCAGCGACCTATGCGCTAGCTGGGAGTGTGGGAGAAGCTTTGTGCGACAAGTGTCGACGGGTAGCCATCCAGAGCCATCAGACCGAAGCTAAGCTTTTTAACCGTTACGCTAACGCTCCCCGCAAAACTATTGTTCGACACCATCACGACTCCCATGTGAATGGGACAAAGATTCGATACACAATGGCCCGAGAATATTCTCTCACACGTTCCGACCAATGGGCAGTTTACATAATCCGGGTACCATGGACCAATGAGCCTTGCTTGGGATATATCAACCTGCTATTCAGGCTAATTTGAAAGCCACACACCAGCTTCCCCAGCCGGCGCCCTTCTGATACGCCGTTTCTGGAGCAGATCTGCACCATGGACGTTGGCCTTCACTGACATCCCCGCCTTGGGTACAGCACGGAAAGCATGCAGAAGCACCCATGTCGATGGGATTATCACCCGGTCTACCCTTCATCTTCCCCCGGAGTGGTGTTGACAGTGTGGTTGGAGGGTTACAGTCCCTCGGCATGGAAAAGACCGACCACTACAATGCGTGTGGTGCGGTTCAATATGATGCGCACCGGTAATATCACACGCTTGCGAAAGAGTAAGTTATAATACTGTGATGGATTCTCTTCCGGTTCTAGACTGGCGCGTTGATGCAGGGCTTGTGACACGCTCAGGGTCTCTACCACAAGCCGGGCTCAGTGTTCCATTGACATTAAATAGTCCCCAGTCGCCTCTCGCCGAATTGTGGTTTATTTCTTGCTATCAGCCTTACCACCAGTACCATCGGTCTTCGTCATTATTACTCTCTTGTCCTCGTCAGCAGGCTTGTCTCATTGTCACTATTCCAGGGTCTTTTCCTCCATCAACGTATATGCGGCTATAAGAGACAAGCAAACGTCAACTTCTAGTCAAGATGGGCGGCGGAGGCGGCTCCGGCGCAGCCGGCTTTTATGATGCTGCTCTGCAGAGACGTGAGGCCATGATGGGGAAGAGTGGTCCTGCAGCGCTTGTCAAGAACTTCCGAGTCTTCTCTATTGCCTGCTTCGCCTGTATCGGCGGTGTTCTCTATGGGTACAACCAAGGAATGTTCTCGGGTGTGCTCGCCATGCCAGCCTTCCAGAAACGTGAGTTGCTATCCTTGAACCCTTGGATGCCCAAGAATGTTGCTAATATCACTGATGAACGTCGAACAGACATGGGCGAATATGATCCGATAGACCCCAATGCGAGTCAGACGAAGAAGGGCTGGCTAACCGCAATTCTTGAGCTTGGTGCCTGGCTCGGCACGCTTTTGTCTGGGTTTATGGCAGAGGTGCTCTCGAGAAAGTACGGCGTGCTAGTGGCGTGCTTGGTTTTCATGCTGGGTGTGGTCATCCAAGCTACGTCTATCTCCGGAGGACATGAGACCATCCTTGCCGGACGCTTCATCACGTAGGTTGCGCCGGATCATTCTTGAAGCGTTCATCAGCCCCTACTAACTCGTCACTACTCAACAGGGGTATGGGCGTCGGATCTTTGGCCATGATCGTTCCCATCTACAACTCGGAAGTTGCACCACCTGAGGTCCGTGGATCCCTCGTTGCTCTTCAGCAGCTGGCTATCTGCTTCGGTATCATGATCAGCTTCTGGATCGACTAGTAAGTCTCCTTTAAATTCGACTTCTGTCAAAACATGAGATCGCTGACACCTGATATCACGCAGCGGAACCAACTATATCGGCGGTACCAAACTCGAGACCCAATCCGACGCCGCCTGGCTTGTACCCATTTGCCTGCAACTTGCCCCAGCCCTCATACTTTTCTTTGGCATGATGTTTATGCCATTCTCCCCACGTTGGCTGATCCACCACGGCCGCGAGGCGGAAGCTCGGAAGGTACTCTCAAACCTTCGCGGTCTATCCCAAGACCATGAGCTTGTCGAGCTCGAGTTCCTCGAGATCAAGGCCCAATCTCTTTTTGAGAAACGCAGCGTTGCCGAATTATTCCCAGAGTTGCGAGAGCAGACCGCCTGGAATATCTTTAAGCTCCAGTTTGTGGCCATCAAGAAGCTCTTCCAGACGAAAGCCATGTTTCGACGCGTTATCGTTGCGACCGTCACCATGTTCTTCCAGCAGTGGTCCGGCATCAATGCGGTTCTCTACTACGCCCCGCAAATCTTCAAGCAGCTTGGACTTGGCGATAACACAACCTCACTCCTGGCCACGGGAGTAGTAGGAATTGTCATGTTTATCGCCACGGTTCCTGCAGTGCTGTGGATCGACCGTGTTGGTCGCAAGCCCGTGCTTACTATCGGTGCACTCGGGATGGCTACTTGCCATATCATCATCGCTGTCATCGTTGCCAAGAACATCGACCAATGGGAAACTCATAAAGCTGCTGGCTGGGCTGCTGTAGCCATGGTATGGCTGTTCGTCATTCATTTTGGATACTCATGGGGTCCTTGTGCCTGGATCATCGTTGCTGAGATCTGGCCATTGAGCACGAGACCATATGGTGTCGCACTTGGAGCTTCGAGCAACTGGATGAACAACTTTATCGTTGGTCAGGTCACGCCGGATATGTTAAACGCGATCCCGTACGGAACGTATATCATCTTCGGGGTGTTGACGTATATGGGTGCCGCCTTTATTTGGTTCTTTGTGCCGGAAACGAAGAGATTGACCTTGGAGGAAATGGTGAGTGCCTTCCATGCCATTTTGCTATGCTGTTCTGATTTGCACTTATTCCGTTACATTAACTAATTCGATCTTCACAGGACATCATCTTCGGATCCGAAGGCACTGCACAAGCCGACAATGAGCGCATGGAGGAGATCAATGCTGAAATTGGCCTTACCCAATTCTTGCGAGGTGATAGCGGTGCCAACCACGGTGCTGCTACGGGAAGCGATACTGGTTATGGTGCGGAGAAGGAGAAGGGCGAACACTATGCTGAGCATGTCTAAGTCACCGAAATCACTGCCGCAGTCTCTCGCTCTCTGAGCTCACATTTCACATGATGCACAGCATCAATCTTTGGGAATGATATGGTCTTTCCCCTTGTGAGCGTTAGGGCAGATAGAGAGAGATAGACGACTACTAATAACAACAGAAACTCCTGACACCGAAAATATGAGATTTCTTCTCGTATCCAAGGAAGCTGTTCGTCCATCTTTACTTAACTGTGGCCCATACCACGAAGTTTGGATAAATAAACAGCACGTACCGCAAATGTGCTCGGGTGCTGCAGGTCGTTTATGTCCGCACTGAGTGCACGGGCGTCTGGTGTAAGGGAGATGGCTGTATGCCGTGTAGTCTGTGGGTGTTGGTGATGAACTAGGCTAGGTCTGGGCCAGGAACCTGGCTGGCTGGAAATACAGATATACCCGAGGTATCCTCCCTATGTCCTATCTACTATGTACCTACCTCTTCCTGGGTTGGTACGTACTGGGCAGGTGCCATGGCCTTTGGTTCATCTGACGTTTCAGTGACGTTCACTGACTCGTTCACGAGCTGGAAACCCACAAGACGAACGTTCAAGTGACGTTATGTCAAGTCAAATAACTCCCATTAGCTCGCTCTCTTCTAATACTTACTCCAGCCATTTCTTTTCCCCTTGATTGTATCAGCCAAGGTTCTCGAAGCTCTCTCTGGCTCATGTCCTTCACCCGCGCTCGTACCCAACTTATACCCTCGACGAGACTTCTCACATCAACAATCCTCATCCGATCCTCTTTTCACAGAATACCTTTACCTTCCTTCTCAACAACCTCCAAAATGGGTGCCCTCACCGAAATCCTCGAATTCCCCTTCCGCCGCGCCTCCGGCCTCGACCCGCCTCCCGAATTCGCCCGCCTCCGCAAGATCGACCCGGTGACCCAGGTCCGACTCTTCGACGGCAGCCTCGCCTGGTTGGTGACCAAGTACTACGACGTCTGCCAGGTGGCCACGGACGAGCGGCTGTCCAAGGAGCGGACGAGGCCCGGCTTCCCGGAGCTCGCCGCGGGCGGGAAAGAGGCGGCCAAAAACCGGGCCACGTTTGTAGACATGGATCCGCCCAAGCACATGCAGTATCGCGGCATGGTCCAACCGATTTTCGACATTGAACATGTCAAGGAGCTGGAGCCGTACATCCAGAAGACGGTGGAGGACTTGTTGGAGAGGATGAAGAGTAAGGGATGTGAGGGCGGCCCGGTGGATTTGGTGCAGAACTTTGCGCTGCCGGTGCCTTCCTATGTGAGTTCTGGATGTCTGTCTATTTGGAGGACAACAACACTCATGAAGTTTGCGCAGATCATCTATACCATCCTCGGCGTCCCCTTTGAGGACCTCGAGTTTCTGACTCAGCAGAACTCGATCCGTACGAACGGAAGTTCGACAGCGCGAGAGGCATCTGCTGCTAATCAGTACGTTTTGCTTGTCTTCTGGGGTTAGCCATTTGGAGACATATGTGACTGATATCATCCCAGGGAGCTCCTCAACTACCTCCGTCGCCTAGCCGAAGAGCGTCTGGAGGAGCCCAAGGATGACCTGATCAGCAAGCTCATGACCGAGCAAGTTAAGACCGGCAAGCTCGACATGACCGATGCCGTTCAGATGGCCTTCCTCCATCTAGTGGCCGGCAATGCCACCATGGTGAACATGATCGCCTTGGTTCGTTTTTGATCCCGTTCTGCCCATATACACCCCATAATCTTCATTTCATGCCCGCTTGTAACTCCCACTCTCTAACTTGTCCACCCAGGGCATCGTAACCCTCTTCCAAAACCCCTCCCAACTCGAAGAACTCAAGCGCGACCCTTCCCTCGTCCCCGCCTTCGTCGAAGAGCTCAGCCGATTCCACACCTCCTCGGCCATGGCCATCCGCCGCGTCGCCAAGGAGGACCTCGAGATCGGCGGCAAGACCATCAAGGAGGGCGAGGGCGTCATCGGCTCCAACCTGTCGGCTAACCGCGATGAGGAGGTGTTCAAGGACGCCGACAAGTTCGACATGCATCGCGAGTGGCCTGAGAGGGAGTTGGGCTTTGGGTGGGGAGACCATAGGTGTATTGCGGAGTTTTTGGCGAAGGCCGAGATGAAGGCTGTTTTTGGTGAGTTCGATTCTTTTGTGATTTGAGTACTGACTGGCTCGGGTGAAGTCTGGTAGTGGAAGGCGTGAGTACTTATACGGAAAGTGATTGCTGACGGACTGACTTGGGCGTTGATTAGGAACTATTTTCAAGAAGTTGCCGAATCTGAAGATTGCGGTGCCTTTTGACAAGATTGAGTACACGCCGCTTGATCGCGATGTTGGAATTGTCAAGCTGCCTGTTACTTGGTAAGTTGGAGAGCCGGAGTCGATCAATACAAAGTGGGTTGTATGTAATGTAATCGCGGAGTGTCTGTATATGAGGTAGAACTTGAACTCGTTGGATGCGCTTTCCCTTTACCAATGATGAAGCCCTCGGACTCTGCCTACACTCCTTCCTTTGTCACTCAAAGCTTCCATCAAATGCATCCGTGTTCATGTTGTGTTATCTGACGTGACCGATACCTTGGCACTCCATCGAGGCAGTTACCCCATGCGGAACGGGCCGAGACTAAGACGGTGATGCCCGAGGTGAGTGACTCACTTCCAACACAACCACATTTTGATGATGAGTCAAGAAGAAGCAGGAAAGAAACAATAAAAGACACCCAAGTAAACAAAGCACTATCATAGATTTCTCCACGCTCTTCCATCCAACCCAACCAGCCCAGAACCATGGCTGCCGCCGATTCAACTCCCCGCCCCGAAACTGTCCTCGTAACAGGGTCATCCGGCCATCTCGGCCGGGCCCTCATGCTCTCCCTCCCTTCATATGGCTACACACCAATCGGCATCGACATCAAGCCCAGCTCAACCGCCACCTTCATCGGCTCCTTCGGCGACGCCTCCCTGCTGCAAAACCTCTTCTCCCCCAGCTGGCTTCGCGCCCAGTCTGCAATCTCTTCTTCTTCCCACCCCAACATCGAGCCCATCTCGCACATCATCCACTGCGCAACGCTGCACAAACCGCACATCGAGTCCCATACCAAAGCGCAGTTCGTGCAAACAAACATCGCTGATACGCTTACGTTGCTTGAGGCGGCTGCTGCTACTACCACTACCACTTTCAACTCGGATTCGGACTCAAACTCGGAAACAACAACCACCATTAAATCATTCACCTACATCTCCACAACCTCCACCTTCGGCCGTTCCCTCTCCCCCCTCTCCTCCTCCGTCCCAGGCGCTCCATTAAAGCCAGCAGCCCACATAACCGAACAAACCCCCTGCCTCCCCAAGAATATTTACGGCCTCACCAAGTCCAGCGCCGAAGATCTGTGCTACCTCATCTCTTCTCAGTCTTCACTACCAGTAATAGTCCTCAAAACCTCCCGCTTTTTCCCAGAGGAAGACGACGACGCGGACAGAAGGAACATGTTGGGAGACGAAAACCTCAAGCTTTGCGAACTGGCTTACAGGAGGGTGGACATAGCCGACATAGTCTCCGCTTGCATCGCCTCCATGAGAGCCCAGACTCGAACCGACAACAACACCAGGATCAACTTCGGGAAGTACATCATCTCCGGGCCGTCACCCTTTTTGGACTTGCCACCGGAGGATTGGGAAAAGTTAAACACTTCTTCCTCTTCCGGTCCCGACGGAGCAAATGGAGCAGGAGCATCAGAGAAGGTGTTTGCCGAAGTGGCGGAGAGGTTATGTCCGGGCATTTCGGGAGTGATGATGAAACAAAAAGGGTGGAAGTGGTTAAGCAGGGTGGATAGGGTTTATGATTCGCGGTTGGCAATGGAGGAGATTGCAAGAGGGGGATTGGGGTGGAAGCCGGAGTGGACTTTCCAGAGGGCGCTGGAGAGGATCAAAAGGGGGGAGGAGTGGAGGAGTAAGTTGACGGGGGAGGTCGGGAAGTTGGGGTATCATGATAGGGTTTGGGGGGTTTATACTACTGAGTGAGAGAGAGGGAGTGTTGAAGGCTCGAGACGGGGAGCAAATGAAAGGGTGCTGGGTATCGTGAGTGCAAGATGAGATGAGGTAGAAAAAGGGGGTGGCCCGTGCGTTAAAGAGGACATCTGGATGTAAACAAATGGAGGAGACATGGCACTCGAAGCAAGGAGTAGGTAGTAGGTGCTAACTGTCTGTGTATCAAATCCCACTGAAATAATAGCTATGAAAACCTTGAACGTGCGAAAAAAGAAACGTAACTAAGCTAATTATTAGCGGGCAACCACGAGCAGAACTGGAACTGAAACCATTTTAAGAAAAGCGCACAACCATCCACCACCGGCGCGTAGGTAAGAAACCATCCCTCCCACCTCTCCAGAGCAAACCACACAAAGCTCCTGGCAACGGCAACGGCAACGAACATACCGCTATCTCTTCACCCGGTCGGGAACCCCATCAGTCCTTCGTAACATAGAGATAAACCACCGGCTTCTGCCCCGGCAATCCACTCCTGCTCTTATCCCATCCCAAATCCTTGCAAGTCTTCTGCAACAACTCCTTATCATCGCCCCTGAACGCCAGCCCACGATACCAGCGCCCATTACCACCCTGCACCACCTCAAACAGCTTGTTCTTCTTCTTGCTCGGGTTCGTCGCGCCAAACCCGTACATGAGCTCCTGCACCGTGGTGGAGACAGGCACGTGGCAGGCGTGAAACGGCAAGCGGGCGTTGGGCGGCTGGTGCCAGGGCGGCGTGGCGCCGCACTTGAAGACGTGGATCTTGGTGTGCTCGGGCGGGAAGAAGTAGTTGTAGCCCGGCTCGCAGCCGACGCCGCCGGTGCTGTTCATCATGTTGGCCGCCGGCATGTTGGGGTTGATTACGGGATAGGGTTGGGGGGTGCGGCCGCTGCCGCCCAGGCCCGAGATGTACTGGTAGGGTTGGGGGAAGAGACTGGGCGTGGCGGCCATGGCGCTGCCCCAGGCGGGAGGAGCGGCGGCCGGGGCAGCTGGGGCGGGCTGCGCGTAGTAGTACGGCGAAGCCACAGCCGCGGGTGCGACTGCGGGCTGTTGAGCGGCGAAGCCATAGGCGGGAGCGGGGGCTGGCATGCCGGGGATGACGCGGGGGACACCGGCTGGGTTGGGAACGGAGCCGGGAGGGAAGGCGCCGGGACGAGGAGTGCGGGGAGGGGGCGGGCCGGGGTCACGGCCGAATGCCGGGTTGGAGCCACCGCCGAGAACGAAAGACATCTTGATAGATGTGCTTAGTAGTTGCCTTGTGGGTAAACGTCGACCCAAGTCTGTTGAATAGGGTCCCAAAGTCTAGATGGGACAGGGTATGACGAGTTGTGAGCCCAGTGATCTTGTTGGGCAGCGGACTCGTTAATTCTGGCTAGAATTCGTGCACGCTGACGGAGGTAGTCGAAGTCAGAATCTTCGCTTCCTGTTTCGCTATGAGCGTCGTCAAAGTCGTTGTCGTGCTCGTTATCGTACTGGTTAAGGATCTGAGAAATTGTTTGGTCTGCAAATGTTAGCCTTTTTACCCAGAGATGGTGGGATGTTCCCGCAACATACCCTCTTCAGTATCACTGACACTGTAAGAATCTTCGTAGGTCTCTTCAGAGTCTTCGGCTTTGTCCCCGAGGAAGATCTCGGTCTGCCAGAGGATACGGTCGTTGGCGTCGTAGAAAGCACCAAGTACCAGGACAGCCCAACAGCGCTGGTCAGGGGATGCGTGGGTAACTTGAGTGATAACGCACTTGACGGCCGGGTAGGGCAAATCTACAGTAGCTTCCCACTCTTCGATATGAGGAGAGGCCACGGTTGAGGTTCGTTGTCGGCGGTCTCCCAAGGCGAGAGGACTGCCGATGAAGGAGTGTAAGGGCTGAGGGCGGATACCCTGAAAGCGATAATGCGGATAGTGACGAGTGGTCGAGAGAATGCTTGCTGAGCTGATCTTGTTCGCGATGAAGAGAAAGAGGAAAGGAACAGAAGGAGTGTACGACGTGGGCTTTAAGTACTCCAGGGTGCGGCGGTATCTCCACGACAAGTTTGACAGCTTCATGATACGATGGCTGTAGGAAGACCCCCTGTGATCGAGTTCTGTGACAGGATGAGGCCATATCGCTATCCTCTGGGTAACCAGGAGGGTGAAGAGACGGCTAGTCGGTCGGGCTGTTGTTTGGTAGTCGCATGTATGAAGCTCAGTTTGCCTGACAGACAACCTGGCCAGCGCATTCTCCGTGACAAGGTATAGCCCACAGACCGAACGCTTCTTGGGGCTTGAAGACCTCTGTCCCATCGTGTCGTATCATGGAAACATCTATCACACGAGTCGGTGCCTCATCGCACATCGGACTGATGACCGTAATTTCCCGTCACCGATAACAAGGGGACCGTGACTCGGTGTTTGACATCCTTGACCGGTCGAGTCCGAGCACGCCATGCTCTTGAATCTTTGACTAGTCATCCATAGTGTCCAAGGAGATAACCAACAGCCGAAATATGACGACTCATGGACCAGCTGGTGCAGAACGGAAAGGGATGAACCAGCGCAGTTTTACAACCGAAGATTCGAAGATTGACTCGAGTCATGACAATCAATGCCATCTCTGCATGATGGCCGGGTTGCTCTCAGATGCGTTCGGAGTGTGAATCATTGATCATGCATTCCTCAACCAGATGAGGGAGCATTGGTGACGGTTGGTAGTACCAATGCCTTCACCCGTTTCCACGTATCTCTTCTGTTGTCCTTCTCCTTTCGTTAGTCATGACTCTACTGAAGGGCGACCAATGGATTGACGCAGGGTATGGGAGTACACATGGACATTGAGCACCGTGACGAGGAATTCAATATCAAGTCTTGTATTTACTCACATCCTGTAGCCTGTGAGCGGTGTGAAGACCAAAGGTCCTCGCTCTTTGATCTAAAACTGCTCCAACTCGCTTGTTCCCCATCAATGTTGGTGACACAGATATGCGCTCTCCTACGGCATGCCCCATGTGGTGGCATGCCCCATCTTGTCCCAACTCTCTCGAATCTGGCGGACCATCCATCACTCGGTACGACCAGACATGGAGACATGGTTAGCGTCAATCGCCCACATCCACGTCTCTCCCGACCAATCTCACAAATGCTCCCTTCACCTTATCCTTCTTGGAAAGCGGTGGTGGTGCCGACTGGGTTTCCTCTGCCTCTCGTTTCGCAATCTTTCTCTTGTGCACCTCATTCACCAATCCCTTCAAATAGACCTCTGCCTGCACAGTAGCGCTATACTCGCCAGGCGTCCAGCTCCAGACGTTCCTCCTGCCCGGATCCGCCCCAGCGGCCAAGAGCGTCCTCAGTACCAGCAGATTCCCATTGCCGCTAGCAAAGTGCAGCGCCGTGTTTCCATCCAAGTCTGCTTGCGCCAGCGCAGCGGGAGCTCCGCCGGGAGCCCAGGTGAGCAGGATTTGCACAACGGTATCGTGGCCGTTCAGACTAGCCTCCATGACGGCATCGCGGCCGCGAATATCCTGACGCAAGATGGACTGCGGGTCGTTTTCGCACAGGAAAAGGACAACTTCGGTATGACCGGCCGAGGCGGCTAACATGAGCGCGGTTTGGTGGTCATCGTTCAGTGCGGGGGTGCCCTCTTCGTGGCCAAGCTCGACGAGGATCTTGCAGATGGAGAGATGGCCGAGGGAAGCGGCTAGGTGGAGGTTCGAGTTCGCATCCCCGCAGACGGAATGATCGGGGTTGTGGAGGAGATAAGGATGGGAGCGGAGGATGCGCTTGACGAGGAGGTGGTCGTTCACGTGGATTGCACGCCGAAGGCGGATCGAAGGATCAATCCTGGGTGACCAGCAAGGTTAGTAGGCAGTCACTCTCTTTTTGACTCGATTTGTCGCGGGTTTGGGCAGGTTACATGTTTGCGTAAAGAGCGTATTGGCACGTCCATTCTCTAGAGGACCGAGGTGTTGTTTGAGGAAAACCCCCTCATGGTAGGTCTGGTGCGGCGTCAGACGACTTGCAGATGGATGGATGGTGGTGGTTGGCGCGAGGTTGGTGGTTTTGTGTTGGCGGACTGATGCATGTTTGGTGGCCGGAGGATGGCGGGGCAATTGCCCAAACAAACTGAAGTGGAAGCTGCGCCTTATGATCCTCGCGATTCAGCGCCAATGGATTTGCCAAGCAGGGAAGGTCTCAGGCCGTTACTCGTCGGTTAGGTGCACGCATTGGCCACCCTCTGGGGGCCAGCTATGTGGGGCCTCCCTTTGGGGGCCCGCTTACAGCCAGCCAACCGACTCTCATCGTCCCTTTGAGAGTCGGATTTTTTACATATAACGTACAAACTCTATAACAGTATAGAATCTGCACTCAACCATAATATTACTATTCTTTACTACATTATACTATAAATAACTTCACTCTACTCGTTTCGTTATATTCGATCTTTTGTATATATTTTTATTATACCTATATTTAACCCTAACGTTATATCCTGTATAAAGAAGGCTGCCTAGCATTTTATTATAAGTTAGACTGCAATTGTAACCCGATTTACTACCTTACAATTTAAAGTTAATATTAAAGTTAGAAATAAAGGGGGGGTTACGTATAAAAGTATAGGAGTACTATTTAATATTAGTAAGGCTATCGTTAAGAAGTATATAATACTTATTAGAGAGGGTAAGGCTCTACCGATTAGTATAGAAGTATATCGACCTCTAACCTTAATTATAAATAAGGATAAGGCTTTTAATATCGTAATTTAAATTACTAATTACAATTACTTCCCTTTAAATAATACCTCCCTTATTAAGTTAGCTAACTAATTACGAATTTAATGGTTATACCTCCTTCTATTAATCTCTATAGAGGGTAGCTTATAGAGTAGCGTAAGAAGTATTTAGAATTCGAATTTAAAGCGGCTAACTTTAAAAACGTAAAAAGGATAAATATTAAAATTCAATTAAACTCCCTTAAAAATTAATTTAAAGAGATAAAGGCTATATATAATGGCGTTAATATTAAGGAAGAGAACGTTTAGAATATAAATGAATTTCCCTTCTAAGTAAGGGAAATTAAGGGAATTATAAAGGTATAAGAGTAGACTTCCTTTATATTATTACTCCCTATACTAAATTATATAATAATAAATATTATTTATAAAGAACTAGGCACGTACGAAAAAAATTATATTCAACTCTAATAATAAAGAAAGTTTAATTATTATTAATATTATATCAGCCGCGGTAAGAATATCCCTTTATTCCTAATATTTAAAATATGAATTATAGTAAGGCTCTAACCTCATTATCTATAATCAAACTTAATTTTATTCAACTAACTACGTTTATATTAATTTATTTATAAATATAAGGAAATGTACAAACTAATTACGAAATGAATTTAAATATAATTATTACTAATATATTAATTACATATAATAATATTCACTACATATTATAATAAATAAAGTATTTTAATAAATATTCCTTTAAATTATCCCCCTCCTTCGATAATTATACTATCGATGATTAATTTAATCTATTATTTAATTATCCGCCTCTCTTTAAAAAATTAGAACCTTTTAAAGGGGATGGAATAATTATTAACTTTACATTAATTATTAAACCGAAAGTATATCGGGTCCTTTTAATAAATAAATTTAAAACGTACGAAGATTTATATATCTTATAATATTATAAAGCATTCAATATTATCCCTTTTACTCTCCCCTCTTATATTACCTATATATTTTAACTACTTAATATAGGAGTTTATTAAATAATTAAAAAGGTTTATTAGAAGGCTCTAATAGACGAGATTACTAGCGGGGCTATTAATATTAACCGTATAGTCTTTTTAAATAATTAGAAGAAAGTTAAAGAAGCGGATTTTATTTAAAATAATATATATAAGGGATAGGAGAAGATTAATCTTTGGCCCCTTAAATCCGACGTCCCTTTTAATAAATTACGTAAATTTATTAAGGTATAGTAAGAACCTTTATTTCCTAACCAATTTAAGACTATAATTCTTCATAAAATACTACGTACGTTATAATTATTAGCGATTTAATAACGTATTAAAAAATATAGTTCGCTTATTAAAAATGTTTATAACGAGGCTAGAATTGCCTTTAAAGTATTTATTAATATTTAAAGGTTAGTATATAATTAGTAAAAATACTAAAAGTGCTATATTGAGGTAGAAATTTAGAAGTAGAACCTTCGTAAATATATTTCTATTAGCAATAGAGCCTATATAAAATAGGTTTTTAATATTAAAATTATAGTAAGAAGGGTAATTAATATAAAGGAAGGACTAAAGGAAATATAGCGAGTAAATTTTACTTTTATTAAAAAGGTCGCCTTCGAAAACAACCCTAGCCTTAAATAGTAGCTACTATGTAAATCTAAAGCTAAGAAAAAGGTTAGGTTTAATTTAATTAATAAGGCTAATATTCTTAAGAATTATAGTTTCGTTCGTATTACTAAGGACGACTTAAAATATAATACAATATTAAAATTTAAGAAAGGGTAGGACGAAATTATTACTAATAATACCCAGCGTACCCTCTTAATTAAATAATAAAGTTTTAATTATTTATATTATATATTAGAAATAAAGCTATAAAAGGCTTCCCAACCTAAATAGGACTTTAATACTTTCTTAATTAATATTAAAAATAAAGAGGATAAATTGTATAAAATTACAAAGAAGGTTACGCTTCTTAATTATAATAAAGATTTTATACCTTTTAAAATATAAAGTAAGAAGCGGGCTAAAAAGGTTCGTAGAAGAAGTACTTCGTCGGTTAAATTCTTTTTAAATAACGAAAATATAAATATACTTAATAAACTCCTAACTATACTATGGTACGCCTATTTAATAAATATATAAATAGTATAAATTAGGCTATCATCTAGACCGTTTATATTAATACTATACCTTTTTAAAAAGAGGTTTAAAAAGGGGAAAGAAAAGGTTATCGATATAAATTCTAATGAAGAGGAGGTTATTATAGTAATTATAATAGTAGCAGGTAAGAAGCTAAAAGTGCCTGCAAACCGTATAAGGGTAATAATTACTATAAATAACGATTTTAGTAACGATAAAAATTTACAAAGGGAGGAGGAAGAATATTATATTGTAAATACGGACTATAAGGCTTTATAATACTATAATAATATATTACAATAACGTGATTATGAAAGAAATATATTATTGAATGTGCGTAATTGAGACGAATAATTTGAATCTTTCACTATCTTTTTTATTTGCGTTTTGGTAGAGAAACAGATTGTTGAAAATTCTAACCGTTATAAAGTTTGTACATTATATATAAAAAACCGACTTTCAAAGGGACGATGAGAGTTGGTTGGCTAGTTGTAAGCGAGACCTCTAGAGGGTGGACTCTATACCTAACTGACGAGTAAGTCCGGGTTCTCGGCGCTTGTGCTTAGGTCAAACATTATATATAACAAACATGAACAAATTGCCATGATAAGGGCGCAACAAAACCTATCCATGGTAAAGGCATTGGAGATGAAATGATGGTAGTAGAGGTAACCTTTAAAACGTCAAACCGCGGATGGATGCAACGGGAGAACGGGAAGAAGCTGTGGAATCAAATATTAGGGCTATACGAAAGGAACGTACCTTTTTGCAGGTCCACCACAGAACTTGGAGCATCCACAACGGAACCCGAAACGCCGACGCCGCCAACGCGGCGCAGCACCGCCGCATCAGAGAAAAAAAAAGGATAAGAGAAAAATTGGTCAAGATTTTTTCGGGTTCTTTAACAATATTAAAGCACCGCAACGTACTATATTAAGGGAAGACATCGGGTAAGACTATTATAATACTACGCTATATTACTATAATTTAGTATATTATAATGTAAATTGAATAGTAAATAAAGAAGCCCTTTCTAAAGTAATTGCTATTCCCCGTTTAAAATTTAATATTACTTTATTTCATTTATTAATATTATAATATTATAGACTACTAAATATTATAAAATTAGCGCCGTAGTGGTAGTAAAGTGATTCAATTAAAAAAAAATTAAATTCACGGATATTGGATAATTTAATTTATTAAAAGTTTGAATATATAAACTATTTTTTTACAAAATAATATACGGTTAATACTATTAATACTAGTACTACTACTACTATTACTATTACTACTACGACTATTACTATAACAAATTTTAATACTAATTACGACCAAACCTTCCCTCTATAGCTAATAAACGTTAATATTTTTCCTAAAGATTTTTTTAATAAAGTTCTATTTATTAAAGTATTATTTTAATTTATAATAAATATGGGATAAATATTAATTAACGAAGACGATTTTATTGGAGGCAATAATACTGAATTTATAGAGGTGATAAATATTTATAGTAAATATAATTTTAAAAACGCTAATTAGAGGATTAAAAATTAACGTCCGGGTAATTAGATATTATAGCCGAAGATACTACCCCTTAGGAATAAGAAGATGCCACTTACTAGGAGTAAGAAATTTTATTTAAAAACGGTTAGAACTCTTATAATATATAAAGAAAAGAAATATCAATTTAATTATTATCTTAGAAAATTTTACGTCCGCTATATTCGCTATATTCGTTACGCCCGCTACGTTCGCCGAATCTACTATATCCGCCAAATTTATTACTCCCGCCAAATTTATTACTCCCGCCAAATTTATTACTCCCGCCAAATTTACTATAACCGTTCCCGCTAAACTTACTATAACCGCCGAATTTACTATAACTGCTAAACTTATTATAGCTGCCGAATTTACTATAGCCGCCGAGCCTACTATAGCCGCTAAGCTTATTATAGTCGCTAAACCTACTATAACCGTTAAATTTACTATAGTTGCTAAATTTACTATAGTTGCTAAATTTACTATAGTTGCTAAATTTACTATAGTTGCGAAACTTATAGAAGTTAATAGAAGTAAAAAGCTTGTTTATTTAAATATACGTAGAAAGGTTTCAGTTAATATATTTTATTAGAGCCCGCTATTTTATTTATTTTACTTTTTGAAGCCCAAGACCCTTTTCGTATCCTTATAAACCTTTTAGAACGGTAAATACAATTTCTTTTTATATTAAGAGGATATCGTTTGTATAAAGGAATAATAGGTATAATATAAAGACTTTTTAAATATAATCTATACGCCCTCTATAAAGTAATATATATTTAAAAAGGTTAGAAGAGTAATTATTCCTTTATTAATAACCTAATTTTTATATTGTCGGTTATACGAGAAGAATAAGACAAAAAAAGGAAAGAATCGAAATATTAATTAACGTAGGAAATTATTACGTATATTTATCGGTTATAATAAAGGTATTAAAAAAATTATTTTCCTAGACGGATTAATATTATTTTAATTGGCTATTTAACCGAATAATAATTTTAATAATATTAATAATTTACGCTACTATTATAATTTGGAATTTTTAGATTAAAATAAGGTTTTAAATAATATTCGGAAACTTTTATTCTATAAACCCGTTTGCGGCCTCCTTCCTTCTATTATTTATAATTAATTATGCGGTAATAATAGCCGAAATCCTAACTTCGAAGAGTAATTGTATAAGGTAGGTAAACATTAATTTATAAAGTAAAATATTCTTAATGTAAACCGTTTATAGCAATTTAAATACCCCGATCCGTAATAAATAAGTAAGGACTTCGCCAAAAATATTTAAATAAACTAAATATTAGACTTCCCAAATTTTTAACCCCCTAACCCAATTAACGGAAGTATTTAGCGTATTAAATTTATTACTATTATCCGAAAGTTAAATAATAAATTATTACTAGGTATATCATAAATTTTATTTAAATAATTCGAAATTTTAAAATGGTATAATTATTTAGCGCTTATAAATACTACTTACTAAATTAATTAATTTAATTAATACCTCTATACACTATTTATTTAAAATAAATAATATTATTAAATATTATATAATTACTTTCTTACTTGAAAATCTAACGGTAATATTATTATGAAAATATTTTTAATAATTTATAGATAGGTTAGGGAATAATATACTAAAGGGTAGCCGCTTTAATATATATTTATTGATAATTCGGCTATAAAGTAAAAAGTAGTATATAATACTTTTAAGGGCCAGGAAATTAAATATTTATTTTACTACGTTTATATAGAAGGAAATTTGTAGAAAAAGTTCTTAATCAATATATAGTACGCTTATTTAAATTATATAACTCGGGTGTTCAAATATTGTAGGATAGGAATAAACCATTTAAAATCTACTATTTTAATTAAAATAAATACATTAAATAAAGATTGAACGTATATTTAAGATAATTAGGAATTAACAATATAATTTTAAGTAAATTAAATTAGAGAATATTTTCCTTTCTTCCTACAAATAAATTACGTTCTATTCCTATTCTAATAAATACTTCTTAATGATTAATACTATAAAAATTCTTATAACTAACCCCCTCGAAGGTTATTATAACGCTTTAAAATATTAAAATAAGGCGGTTATATGATAATTTTCTTTTATTAATATTCTTAAATATATTATCCGTATCGATAAAGGGTATTTTAATTGCGCTACCAAGATATAAAATACTTTTCGTATTCGAACGGTTCTTAAAGCAAACGGCTTCCCCGGCTTTGCTCGATTTCTAATATTGATATAAAGGTTAATCTTACGCAAAGTAAAGGAAGGTAAAAACCTTTACTAATCCAGCGAAAACGTTAATATAGTATATATATATTTTATAAGGCTAGCCGGCGGTAAAAATAGGTCAATTAGGAATCTATTAACTATTTATATTATTTTTATAAAAAGTAGTAATTACTATATAGGTATTTTTAATATTATTATTTTATTAATTATTGTTAAATTCTAATAGAAGTTTGTTTATTTATTTATTTGGTCTTATTACGCTGTAACTATTTATAATATGCGGTACTACTTCCTTTCTTAGTCTAGAGGAAAAACCGTATTATGGATGAAAACCTCCAACTACCCTATTTCCAACCCTAACCCTAGCCCCCGCGCCTTATATGCCGCCTTACCGCGTTGTGCCCGGAGGAGATTTTGGTTATTTCGTCGTTTATCGTCTTTTCTTATTATTATCTCTTTCGTCCCGGTTAATAAATTTCGTCGTTTTTAATTAGTCAATCCCTTAAGACCCCACCCCCCCTACCCAGCGCTTTGGTACCGCGTTTCGTCGGGTGGTTCTTCATCCTATTTTTAGGGTATGGGGGTGGAGGGGAGGGGTCTTATTCGATGGATTTCTTCGCCAATTGGCCTTTATCGGCTACTTATATATATAGGTGGTTTTTTGGCCGGGATTGGTGAGATAATGTGATTGGCTGTTGCGTGTTGCCATACGGGTTCTGGATTCTAATGCCGAGCTAGTACCGTGGCTCCGGAATGGATTTTGGAGGTGGGGTTTTAATTCTAAAACCCTATTAGTTGGAGCGGAAAGAGGCCGTTTCTTTGAGTAGGATTAAATTTTATACGTACCCAGTCACGTATTACCAAGGTTTTGGACTAGAGCGGGCCTTCTACATCTTTAACGCTTATTTAGGGAGGAAAGCAGGGAAGAAATTTCATTCGAAAATCGGATAAAGAGAGGGGAGCGGGATTCGAACCCACAACCTTTCGGATAAAACCGAAGGTAAACCAAGCTCACATCTTCCCAACTGAGCTATTCCCCCGAAGTCTATTTAGTTTATTAGTTAGAAGAATAATAGTAAAAAGGTTTCGAATTATACGAATTTCGGAAAGTATAAAAGTAAGGAAGGAGGGGAGATAAATGAAGAGCCTTCGCCTAGCGATAAGAAATATAGGAAATCATAGAATTATAAATAAATTTGATTCTATAATTGGTAGACTATTATAAATCTCCGGTACAGGCTAAATATAGTAGAAACTAAAAATATTTATACGTAAATAATTATAAAAGGCCGTAGATTATATGAGGAATTTAATATAAAATGGTAAATAAATGGAGGAAGGGCGCTTTAAGAATAATATAGATAATAAGAATTGTGTATATAATAATATTCGTTATAATATTCGAAATAAACGATATAATATAAAAAAATTAATTATAAAGAATAGAAAAAATTAAAAAATTATATATTTAAAAAAAGGGAAAAAAGTAATCCGTATTAGGTTCGAACTACTAATTCATTTACGTATTTAATTATAAATTAATATTAGAATAAGATTAATTGTATTATCATTTATATTAACGAACTATAAAAAAAGGTATTAAGAATCTACTTTATATATCCGTTCTACCCATAAATTCCAATTTACCCGGACTTTAAAAAGTAAAAAAGAAAGCGTAGAACGATAATAAAGGACTTATTTAAATAAAAGACGTAGGCGTATAATTTTTTAAATATAGGTATAGAATAATAATAAAGGAAAAATTATACGCCTATATTTCTTATTTAAATAAATCATATATTATTCTACGCCTACATTTCTTATTTTAATAGGTTTAATATTAACGTTCTATATTTATATTTTTTATTTAAAGAAGTCCTTTATTATCGACTTATATACAGTAATTTCATCCTTTATATAAACCTATTTTTGTAAACTAAATAGAACTCTTAAGCCCTAAATTAATCTAGTTTTTATTTCCTACGCTTTCGGGTAGTAATTTATAAATTACTAGCCTAATAGCGTAGAAGAATTTAAATAAAGCTATTAACCCTAAATTAACTTAGTTTTTTTCTTACGCTTTTAAATAATAACCTATAAATTATTGATTTAATAGCGTAGGGAAAAAAACTTCCTACGCGGTTCGAAATTCTTTAAATAGGGTAAAACGTAATAATTAAAATATATTTTCTATTTAAAAAAGCACTACCTAATCTGAGTAAAAATCTCTAACGAACTAAAACCCAAAATGAATTTAGAATGACAATATATCTACAGGTCAAATTCATTCTAGAAAATGCAAATATTAATTAAAGAAATAAAATAAATTTAAATTTAATTAACTGTTAAATATATTTTAGAAGATATAGATATTAATTAAAATAATAAAGTAAATTTATAAAATTAATTAAGGGTTTAATTCTATATTCGGATGTTGAATAGTTCTAATCCCTATTTAGCTTGTTAATTAGGCTGGGTCTAGAATTATTAAAGTTCCGAAGTTAAATTAATTATTCTAATCCCTATTTAATCCGTTAATCCAGCCAGGTCTGAAACGGCTAAAATACTTTAATTAAATTGGCTATTCTAGCCGTAACTTAATTTATTAACCGGGCTAGGTTTAAAACGACCAGAATTATTAATAATAATTTAATTATTCGTTCAATAGGCCAGTTTAAATTATTGATACTTATAGGCTACTCCCTAGTATTAGAACTATTCTTTTTAAATATTAATTAAACGAATTTAGAATAGAGTTAAGGGTGAGCGTAATATATATAGTATTATTATCCCAATAAACCGTAGGGAATTACTCGCTATATTATTATAAAAATTAAAATTAAGGCTTCCTTTATAAATTGCCTTCCTACGTTAGATAATCAATAGGCTAAAGGATTTAACTATTATTTCTAAATTTGATCTATTCTCTCTACCTTTCCTAAAATAGGACTTAAATATTCTAAGAAATTTAAATCTTCGCTCTTTATTAATAAAAACATTTTTAATAAATGTTTTCGTAATAATTAGTCTTTAATAAATCCAAGAATTTCACCTCTTATTATTAAATACGAATATTGTTAAACATTCTTATTATAGAATTTAATTACGAATAATATTAAATTATAACGGCTATTAATACTAAGTTTATCCTACTAACGGCTAGAACGTATGATCTAAGGGTAATCCAATTCCGCTTTCCCTACTTCCCTTAATACTTATATAATTTATTAATATATTTAATTAATAATATTAATACTATAAATATAGTTTATCCATTAGCGTTTAATTTAAGATTTTCTTAAATACCGTCTATAGAGTAATACCTTTTTAAAATATATTTACGGGCTAATACTAAGGTAACAGTTTATTGATAAATTTAATTAATATTATTAATTTTAAAAATAAGGCTTATTATAAAATCTTTTTAAATACCATTCGAAAAATAGTATTAGGATAATTTATAGTAGAATTATAAATCCTCGACATAATAGTTTAGAAAACGGCCTCCGAACTCTGAATCGCAGGTCCTTAGTCGACGTTAACGCCAAAACTTATTTCGATGACGGCATCGTATTTAGTACGTCCGATTACCCCCCCCCTACGATGGCGCATTTTATACGCGACGAAGGCGCGGGTACTAGTAATATCGAAAGTATTTATAGTAGTTTGGCGAATAGTTAATACGCGCTGGAAAACTCTGTCTGTATTGCGGCCGACGATGGTAGAACCGCCCGCGCAGCGGAGAAAAAACGCCTAATTATAAATAAACCGATAGAAGAAGAAATAGACTAATATATATTATTTTTTATTAAAAAAACCAACTTTTCCGAAGTAACTAACGAATAAAAAGCGTAGGCTTTATATTATTTCGTAACTACTACGGAGATTTTATAGAGGTCCGAACTCTATAAAATCCGTACCGATTTAATTAATATAAAATTTAAAATTATAATAATAATAATAACGAATGCGCTTACTATGGGCAAACTTTTTTATACTTCAATTGCTATTAGCCCGAGATAGGGTAATTTCGTTACTACTTCGTTCGGCCTTAAAGGGATATAGAAGGTTGTCCCCGATTATATTAAACGAATCATTATTGTAAAGAATAAGGAATTATTATTTAATTTAATCAAATGTATTTCTGAAGATATATTAAAGGTAATTAATAATAAATATAAGGAAATATAAATAAAGGCGGTTACGAGGTTTTAAAGCGGCGATTTATTATAACTTTCGAATTTAGTAGAGGCGGCTATATTTAGTACTTTAAATATTAGAGTTAAATTAAAAATATATTTAATAAGAAAGTTATATTCTCCTTCTATATAATTATAGTATTAGCGAAAAGGGTATTATAGAATTTTTACAACGGAATTTCCTTTAACGATTTTTTAAGGAGGTTAATTATATTAAGAGTATTCTTTTTATTCGGGTTTGAGCGTATTATAGACGCCCCGAGTCCGAAAGGGGTGCGTTTTTTTTAGAAGTTGCTATTGTAGTCGAAGTTAATAAGGTTGCAAAAAAAATTTCTTTTAGCGTAGAAGAATATATTAATGCGAACCTTTCGAATTTGCGGCGGTATTTTAATAGTATTATAATTATTATGAATTCGGCTACTTCTCTAAATATTGTAAAAGGGATCCTATTTATAGTAAATATAATAAGAAGGTATATACGGGTATAGGTGTAAGAGTTTAGGAGGCTAATTATTTCTTTAATACGAACCTGGCGCTTATTCGTTATAACCTTTATTAAAAGGACGGTTATATAATATATTTCTAAGAGTATTTAAGGAAGAGAGTAATAATTAGCTAAACCTTCATAATATTCGTTAAAAATCCCTGGGAATTCGTACTATATTAATAGTAAAAGGAGACTATAAAATTTATTAATATTATTAATTTAGCTGGAATTAAATCGATTTACGAATTAAACGAATCTATTTAAATAGCTCCTAACTCTTCCCTCTAAATAGTTATTTCCTTTTCCTTCTTTTCTTCCTTTAACCGTCCCTCCTTATTTATTATTCTTATTATTATTTTTATCCCTTCTATTCTAATCCCCGTCGCCCTTATTGAGATTATTGTCTTTAATTGCCCCGACTCCCCCGTTACTAAGAAGAAAAAAATAAATAAATAAAAATCCTTCTTTAAATTAGGATATAAATTTAAGAAGGTCGGGTATAAATCCGATTATAAGAAGGTTGAAATTGTATGAAAGGTTGCGATAGCCGAAGCGAAGTAGTAGCGTTTTTTAACCGAATTAAGTTAGGTAATTTCTTTATTATAGGCTAATTTAAATTAAATCGTAATTCCGTTAGCTTTTAAATTTAAGCCTAAATTATAAAATTGAAAAATGTTTTATTAGAATGTAAATAAATTTTATAATTAATATAAAATTACGTTCTAATAGTACGAATATTATGATATTATAATAATATAAAAATTTAGATGGAATTTAAATAATTATAAATTATATAGCCTTAATACCCTTCGGTATTAAGTAGTAGATAACTTAAATTATAGACGAATAGCGATGTATATTAATAAGTGTTTTACGAAAGGAGAATAAGAGAGTAAGAGTAGAAAGGATTGGGTGAAAGTATGTATTAGAAGAAAACTAGGCGTTATAATTTGCTTAATCTATTTATTAATTTAGAATTTGGGATTTAAAGAGGAATAGTAAATATTATTTAAGGAAATAGTAGTGCGCCCGAGGGAGCGCGAAATAATTGTTAGTAATATAAATTTATATTACTTTTAATAGAATAGCTATAGAAGACGAAGTAAAGGTAGTAATATATTTTTAGCGATGGCGAAGTAATATAATTTCGAATCTATAATATTATTAGGTATTTTAATCCAATTTAGGAATAGAATACGGAACGAATTAAATAATATTATTAATTATACTTAGGTTAATAGAAAAATAGTGGCGGAATATTACGTTTTCGATGATATTCCCTTAATTAGATTGGATTATAATTTTTAAATAATTTATATTACTGCCGATAGTTTATAGCGGGCTATTAACGCCTCCGAAGAATAGGCGAAACTACGAAGCTATATTCCTACCGATGCCCTAAAAATACCCGGATTTTATATAAATAAAATAGATAAAATGATTATTACATATATTAAAAAAATAGAAATTCTAATAGCGAAGTTCTTCCTTAAAGTAAATATATTTATATATTAACCTCTAAATTAAGTTACTTGCCGCCCTAATTAATTAGAAATTAATAATATAATTATTATAGACCATATATTTAGGACACTTAAAAAAATAGCGTTTAATAAAGTATTAGGAGAGGATATAATATTTTGTAAATTATTAAAAGTTTATAGCCGGTAATTCATTAAGGCTTTAGCAATTTTAATAATAATTAACTTTAGGATAGGCATTTTTCTTCGTAGGTTCCGACGTATAAAAATAGTTGTTTTAAAGAAACTCGGAAAATTATTAGTTTAATAATGTATAGCAGATATTTAGCGCCCGATTGCCCTATTTAATAATATTAGTAAAATTTTGACGTTATTATTATAAAACGAATTTCTAATACTGCGGAGGAGTATAGGCTCTTCCCTGACGGTTAAATAAGTAATAAAAGAAATAGATTGATGGAATTCGCTATTTAAGTGGTTATTAATATTATATACAAAGTATAGAAATGAAGTGTAGTAATTTCGCTTCTACTATTGGATTTAAAAGGGGCGTTCGATTGGGTAAATTATAAGTAGTTTATTTATATTTTATATGTGAAAGGATTCCTCTTATAATTATTTAAGTAAATAAATGTATTAATAAAGGGATATATAAGTTAATTGTTTTTTAATAGAGAGAAATTTTAGGATTTTTACGTCCTTGTAGGGGTTCTGTAAGGATTACTACTTTTCTTTATCTTTTTCCTCCTTTTTATTATTATATTTTATAAAATATTAGCCGAGGTTTAAGGCACTTAGATAGTAGGTTTCGCCGATAATACTAATACTTTAACGGTTTTAAAGATGCCCGAAGAAAATGATATATAATGTTAGTGGAAGCGTAGTAGGTATATAGAGAGTAGGCGGAGGAACGGGGAATAGAATTCGAAGCGAGTAAATTAAAGTTTATTTATTTTATTAAAACGAAGGTACTATATTTTTAAACCGTAGTGCTAAGGGATTTTAATTTAGAATTTTCAGAATCGGCGTAGTTCTTCGGCATAGTTTTAAATAGGAAGTTATCTTATCAATCTTACAAATAGGCTATAATGAAAAAAATAAATATATAAAATATACCCTAATTAGATTGGCGGCTAAAATATAAAATTATAAATTAATTTACGCCTAAGAGATCTATACGAAGGTAATCCGAAGCGTTATTACTTATAGTATTTTAATTTACTATACGCCAATAGAACTATTCTAAGAATTGAGAGGATTAGTTAAGTAACTACTTACTACGTAAACGAATTGTTTCTATATTATTGTAAGTGCGTATAAAGCTACTATAATCTATAGTTTAGAAATAGAAATTTTCGTACCCCTATTTAATATTTATTTTAATAAGAGAGTAAAAGTATTTAAAGAAAGATTAATTAGGGTAAATATAGGGGAATTTGTAAAATGGATAATAGTTTAGGTTAAATCGATAGTATAGTAGTAATAGAGGAGGAAAGTAGTACTATTAGTTAATAGGGAGGCGAAGAAGGAATAAGTAGAATAATAGGTACCAGTAGAAAGTATTATTATTAAAAATAAAGGATAAATTTAATTGATATTTAAGAAGAGGGAGGAATAGTTAGAAGTAATTATACGGCGGTATTAGATTATTAAATAGTTAGTTAAAGTAGCCGCTATAGTATGGAAGCGGGGGAGGAATTTTAATATAATTAAATTTTATATTAGTTTTTATAGTAGAGCGTTGAGCCGCTATACCTAACTTAATACCGACAATAAATCCGCCCTTTATTACTTTTCTAAGGTTAAGAGCTCTTTCTTTATTTAAATATGTATTAGGAAGATAGGTTTATATTCTTTTCTATTCGAAAGAAGCGTACTTAAAATAATAATATTATATTACCGTTGTAATATAGGTAAGGAATCCTTCGAATATTTTGTATTCGATTGCTTCGAAATAACGGACTTTAGGTTCTAACCTAAATAGCCGTCTAATAAAACGGAATTCTATTCTTTCTTCGATATTGCAGAGGGAGTGGAATAGTTCTTTAATTGGGCGTTTAAATTTAGTAGGTTATAGGAATATAGGTTAGCGGTCTAATTAGAGTTTAAATAGGAAGAAGAAAAATTTTTTATAAACTTAATAATATATTAATATATATAACTATAATACATATATAATAGAATTAAAGCGGGGGGTAGGATTTTCTATTTCTATTATTAAAATTATTATATAAATAGGTTAAGAAGCGAAATCTAAAATTTAATAGTTCCTAAGCTATTATTATTATTGGTTTTTTTCCCTTTATTCCTATAACCTCTATTTTTAATATATAATTCGAAGTTGAAGTTATATTATAAGCGTTGTAGGTACGAATTTTAACCTTCGTTCGAGAAAGAAATATTATTAAAATTGTAATTAACGTTACTAGCGTTAAAATTGGAAGTAAGAGCGGAAGTCGTATTAGTTACGAAGCGGAATTGAGTTTAAATTTTTAAGATTACGACGTATATAGAAATTTAGTTAACCTTCTTTAAATTAGAAGCGGATTAAAAGCGGATGAAGAATATATATACTGAATTTTAAAGGGTAAAAAGATTTTTTCATATCTTTATAAGGGATAAGGCTAATTCCGGATTAATATTTGAATATATAGCGGGCGCAAAGTTAGAAATTATGGAATTATATATATTAGTAAATTGGGGTTGTACAATTAGGAGGGGAATTATAGTAGGAATTATTATAAGGATTATAGCGGGAGTAATTATATATATAATGAAGGGGTTATTATAACGAATTTTGTATTTTGTATATATTAATTTCTAATTACGTATAGGGGTAATAATTTGGTTTAAAGCGATATTTTAATTAATTATAGAGTTAATATTTAATATTTTTAATATAACGTAATAAAAATATAAATATTCCTCCTTTAATTCTCTAAAAATTTTAACTTTTATTTTATTTATTCTATTATAGTATATATAAGTATTGCCGGTACGAATAATTAGAAGAAAAAAAAAGGAGTTAGCGGCGATTACGAAACGAGGACGAAATGGAAAATAATAATTTATAAATACGGGTGAAGTAGATTGTAACGGAGGTATTTTTTTTTGAATTGGGTATAGTAGACGGTAACGAATATAGTCTCTTAAAATTCAATTATATATTAGAGAGCGAGTACGTAGTGGAGGTACGGTATAGTTTTCTTTTTATATTTAAAATTAATAATAGTTTTTTTACGCGGAGTGGAAGTAGGCGTATCCGTATCAGGTTTTTTGTTATATTTATTAGGATTATAATTAGTTTTAACTAATTTAATAATAAGTTTAGTAACGTTAATTTCGCTATTACTATAGGGGTTAGGTTGTTCGGTATTAATTATTTTGGGTTTATTAGTAGGGTAAAAGTAAAGTAAAGGTAATAAATAAGTAAAAAAGGAAAGAAAGAAGAAGAAGTTTAGGAGAGGGGAAGCCCCTTTCTTATATTTGTAAGAGGGGGGGAGGGGGATTTATTTAAAATTTTATAATAAAATAGAATAAGACGAAAAATAAAGCATTAACGATATAAAAAGGGGTTTTTATATTACGTCCGTTCCGAGATAGCGGCGGGTAACGTTATAGGAATATATAAATAGTTTTTTTAACGGGATAGTATGCCGGTGAGGGTAGCTGTGACTGAAGGTATGTTTACGATAAGCTCGCGACCGCCCTGGTCGCGCGGCGATAAAGGAGCGGGGGGTTTTTACCTGGGAATTACGGTTTTTCCTCCCGGCTTTGACCGATGAAGGACCGCGTGCCTATAAGGGCGATTAGTTAGATAGATAGTCAGCGTGAATAAGATCATTATTATTATTTATAAATTCTCGACTTAAATTAATTTGCTTATAAAAGGAAAAATCCAAAAACGTCCTTTCTACGTTTAATATAAAAGTAAGAATATTAATCCGAAGGTAGTTTATACTTTAATCCTTAATATAATTATATATATTTCTATACCTAACGAAAGCTATAGAAGAATTATAGAACCGCGGAAAGGTATTAAAACTATGCCCTAATAACCCTTCCGCAAATAAAAAATCCGCGGGAAAGTATTAAAATTACGCCCTAATAACCTTCCTGTAAAAAAAGGTATAAAATAAGAATTTAAATTTATTAGGAAGGTTAAAAATAAATTATAAACCTTTATTTATTATTATTAATTAAAGACGGAAGCTAATTATTGTAAATTTAAATTTATTATTATATAAATCTTATAATTTACCCTACGAAAAAGATTTTTTAAAAATATTTAAGTAGCTCTCCCGTAACGGCCTTATAGAATTTAACCCTCTAACAAGACCCTAAAATAGCTTTATAATATATAACCTTCTAATTAAACCTTTTAAGCGCCCTTATATATAATTATATACGCTATCTTATTCTATATAACTCTTTAATTAAACTGTCTAAACGCTTCTATATACAATTATATAAAATCCTATAGTATTTAACCCTCTAATTAAACCTTTTAAACGCCCCTATATACGGTCGTATATACTACTTATAACGTATAACCTTCTAATTAAACCTTTTAAACGCCCTTATGTATAATCGTATACGCTACCCTATAATATATAACTTTCTAATTGAACTTTTTAAGCGCCCCTATATATAATCGTATATATTACCCTATAGTATATAACCCTCTAATTAAACCTTTTAAGCGCCCCTATATATAATTATATACGGTACCCTATAGTATATAACCCTCTAATTGAACCTTCTAAACGCTTCTATATACGGTTATATATAGTACTTTATAACGTATAACCTTTTAATTAAACCTTTTAAGCGCCCCTATATATAATCGTATATAATACTTTATGGTATATAACCCTCTAATTAAACCCTATAAACGACCATATAAGCAACCCTATATATAATAAGTCCTTCTTACCTACTTTAATTAATCGCTCTTACTTTAGCTAATTATTCCTACTTTAGCTAATTATCTTTACCCTCCCTTTTTATATACCTTACGACCGCTAATTTAAAGAAAATATAGCCCAACGGTCTAAGTTGCAACTTTTGAATTTCCGCAAAATTTATTTATATAGGAAATTTTAAAAATTGATTTACAGCTACCAAATTCAATTCCCCCGTTGCACCTTCATATTAACTTCCCCTAATCAAATTGGCTGCCGCAGCTAATAATAAAGTAATTAACTTAAATACTGGATAGATAAATTACCTTGTCTTAATGAAATTAGCCGCCGCGGCCAATATATAAATGAAATAAAGGTAATCAATTTAAATACCGAATAAATAAACTACCGTTTCCTAATTAAATTGGCCGCCGCGGCCAATAATAAGGTAATCGATTTAAATACTGGGTAAATAAACTACCTTCCCCCAACCAAATTAGCCGCCGCGGCTAATATATAAATAAAATAATAAGGTAATCGATTTAAATACTGGGTAGGTAAATTACTTTCCCCTAACCAAATTGGCCGCTACGGCTGATAATAAAGTAATCAATTTAAATACTGGGTAAATAAGCTACCTTCCCTCAACTAAATTGGCCGCCGCGGCCAATATATAAATAAAGTAATAAAGTAGTCGATTTAAATACCGGGTAGGTAAGCTACCTTCCCCTAATTAAATCAACCACCGCGGCCAATATATAAATAAAATGGAAGTAATCGATTTGAATGCCGGGTAGGTAAGCTACCTTCCTTTAACTAAATTGGCCGCCGTAGCTAATATATAAGTAGGGTAGTAGTAAAGTAATCGATTTAAGTACCGGGTAAGTAAACTACCTTCCTCTAACCAAGTTGGCCGCCGCGGCCAATATATAAATAATATAATAAGGTAATTAATTTAAAAACTAAGTAAATAAATTATCTTCCCCTAACTAAATTAGCCGCCGCAGCCAATATATAAATAAGGTAATAAAGTAATTAATTAAATAAAGAAATTAATAAAGTAGTAAAGTAATATAATAATAAAATAATAAATAAATAAAGTATAAGAGTATTAAATTCGAATGTAAAAGAGAAATTAATAATTTATAAGTTATTTTTATAATTATACGTATTATATTAAGTAGAATAATAGTAAAATAAAGGTATAAAATCGAAAAATTTATTTACCTTATTATAATATATAAAAAAAGAAATATTTATTAATCTTTATGATATAGGGATAGAAGAAATAATGCACTCAATACAATAGTTTGACAGAGTAAAGCCATATTAATATGCATCGTAAAGTAAAAGAAGAATAATTTAAAAAGAAAGGGAAGGCTTCCAGCTAGCCGTCTACACACAAAGGATATACATACAGAGAGCTAGAGCACGGGCTACAAAGTAGCCTGAACAATACAATCTAGATGCCCAGACTAGGCATAGTAGCCTCCATAGCAGCCCAGCTAATCTAGGCTGTCATTACTAGTCTAAGCTATAATATAGGAAAGGTAGGGTAATCCAGGAATTCTCCTATCACTTTATCTATTATTTTAACAACCTTGTAGTTTTTTTCTTTCAAAGTTTCAAATATTCTTTTTTATTTTTAACTTCCTTATTTTAAAACAGTTATTTTAAATTTTAAACCCAATAGAATATATAATTAAACTACCCTATATACTTTTAATAATATTATAATTATAAAGAATCTAAAAGTATTTTCTATAGAATTTTATTATTATTACCGGAAGAGGAAAATAATTATTTATCTTATTTTAACTTGGAAAAAAAAAATTCCCAAGGTAAAACCTTACCTACGCAAAAAAAAAATGGTAATAATAAAAATCAAACGTATGACCTTAATAATACAATACTAACGCATTTATTATTAAACTATAAGACTATTAATAAAAATAGTTATTTCTTTTACTTATTTACTCCCTTCCCTTCTCTTCTTTCCAAAATTTTTAATACCGTCATTTATAACGCATATACGATACAAAGTTTTTTAAAGATACGAACTTAGAATAAATTACGCGTAATAATTACGTATAATATACTATTAGAAAGGGAAAAGAACGGTTTTTTAAATCTTAACTATTTTAGGCAATATATATACAACACGAACCTTACACGCCACAGCGCGCGCCACAGTACGCGCCACGTTGAGCCACGCGCGCGTAGGTCGCGTATGGGTCTCACCCGCGTTTGCGCGGGCGGGCCCAGGTGGGCCCAGGAGGTACGTCCCTTTCGTATAGCCCTAATAATCGATACCGAAGCTGTGGGGCCTGTCAATCCCCCAAACTTTAATGGGTTTGACGCCCATACGACGTCACAATTAGTGGGGGTTCCCCAGGCTTCGAGCACTAACGTCTTTATATGGGGAACACACGCAAAACAGTTAGCGCTGGATGCATCTTATTCTTGGCGCCCAGTCGTCGCCCATCTTCCACTTCTGCAACGACAACAACAACAAGGCTTGAAACCAAGGACATTGACGACTTGGAGCAATCAAATACGTATTTCAGATCTTTAGTGCATCTAAGAGTAATATGGTACGATTCTAATGGTGGCCAACCAACGGTCATTCTGCTATTCGAGAGTGTCCGCACGGTGCTCAAAAATGCACAAAACGCCAAGAACCGTGAATAGCTTCATGCTATGACCTTTGGAAAAGCTGAATCCCTCAAAGTGACGACTCCGTGCAAGGCCCAAGAATGCCTACCATCTCCTGACAGGTTTCTTATCAGAAAGTCTCAGTGAATCGCATGGGAAAGTCGGTACCATGCGGTCAAGGGCGCATGCATCACCAATCGCTTCACCCGTCGAGCTCTTTCATGTACTGACCCTGATTCCCAGACCGCCAGAAATCATGGGATGATTTTTGCCCACGACATGATGATTCAGCTTGCAGTGGTGATTATATGAACACTACCTCTCGGAAATCTGGATATCAAAAGCCTTGTGAATCACGCAAGTCGAAGTCTCTTCACGATGTTATTCTACCTTCTTGGGCACTTCAGTATAATGGCACACACCATCTTATGACTAATCCGGTGGATCACCAGCATATATACTCTCTCACGTATAAAACCACTTTTGTGTGCCACTCGACCACAACGTAGGATCCGAGTCTAGAACAAGTTTACTCGAATTGACCTATCAGCACCTGAACCAGCAACGAATTAAACAGAGCACAAAACTTCTTAACAAGCACTGCACAACATGGGCTCCATATCCTATTTCACGGATTCCCCTCCGAGCCCACCCTCAACCGAACACGTCCTGGCCGCCCTCGACAACGTCCAAACTCGCGGCTACCACTGCCGAGCCCTGCTCCTCCCCTGGCCACACTCCCTCTGCGCAGCCATTCTCGAACCAGCCCTCATCCGCACTCTCCTCCCCGACTTCTCTTTTCTCGCTTCCTTTCAGCTCGGCCCCGCCTCGGCCGCTTCCTCGCCCATTGACCGTCAGCACAACGTCTATGATCTGTCTGATGACCACGATGATGTCGACCCTCGGGATCCCGACCCCTATTCCGATCCTAGACCTCTTCACCTCCATCACCCATCCAACCCCAACCGGAGCTTTGCCTTGCAACAGCTCAGTCAACTGACAGAAGACAACATAATGTTCTTGTACCCTGAAGGCAGGGACGGTCCTACTTACCTCCTCAGGTCCGGCCCCAATGCACGCCTCGTACGTGCTCCAGAAGAGCACTATGCTGACGGTGACGGTGATAACGACGACAACGATGGCGAAGCATACACCGCCGCCCACAGGCTGCGACTCTACCACCGCTTCCCAACCCAGACTCCAGAAGACGCCGTCCGGCAAATGATCACTCACCACGAAGAGGAAAGGCTGGAAATAACCTTTGAGGAACTAATCCGGGGCCAGGACTGGGGATCCCATCCTTATCCCCTCCTCGTCCCTGGCGTTTGTTTCCGAATTCCCGACCCAGCGGATCGTCGTCGGGTAGATGTGATGACCGTCCAGCGCAACAGGCTTCTTCGAAGCAGCGGAAGCGGGTTATCCTCAGAAGCAACGGGAATGGTCTTGGGAATTGCGATACACCAGGTTTTGGCGGATGCGACAGGCGTCGATATTATCATGTCAAGGTTGAGGAGGGAAATTTGGAGAGAGGTTGTGGGGATGAATGACGTGACAGGGACGGGAGATGATGCTTAGCTGCGGTCTAAAGAAACAAGTAGACGGCCTAAAGGCGGCTTAGAATGGAATGAATGAGTAGGGCCGGGAATTTGGGCATCTTCTTAGAGTAGAAGGGAAAGAGCATCAGGAGGCAAAAGCGGACGATGGCCACCTTCCACCACTATAAGGCCAACCTCGATGCGAAAATTTTTGCAATTCTTTTGTCCTTTTCCACTTTGCAATCGAAAAGTCGTTGAGTAATTAGTTCTTTCAACCCGGGACCCAGGGAACCGAAAAGCTAGGAAACCAAGAAATTAGAGAGCCGATACCAAATCTTTCGTTATCCAAGTGGAAGTTACACCCAAATGGCATTGATTACAAGCTCATTGCTTTAGTTAGGTAGTTAGTTAGTTAGTTGCCGGATCTCTCTCACTCTCTCTTTTAGTCGGGCAAGTAAGACAAGGCCAGGCGAGGAATTCAAGTAGGTAGTCAATTGATACCTTTAGCAAGAGACCCAACTAAATGAGCATGGAGGCCTGAAGTCGGCGGCACTGATCGTACTACCACTCGATGAGATTTGTGCAAGTTTTCTCTTCCCGTCGTGCCGTGCCGTGACGTACCGTCTCGTTTCCTTTTGTTTTGTTTCGTTTTGTTTCATCTACTTTTGTCTTGTTTCGTTTCCTTCAGTTCCTTTCACCGGCACGCCGGTAACTTCCATGTGTTCCCGTCGTGTGAAGCACACGCACGTGTCGAGTGTTTCGGGTTAAGGGAATTTGTGGCATGTCATGACGAATGGCACGCGAGTAACACACGGCACGCACTGGCGTAGTTCATCCGATGGATCTGTCAAAACGTGTTTGCATGAACTCCTGTTCGGTGATACAAGGATCGTCCCTTCCTTTAAGTTCCCCGCATGATGAGGGCAGAAAAAACCTAAGGACCGAAAGGAGCAAAAAAAAGGGCGCGCATGGGAATTTGCTGGCCGACCGAGATTTGATTGTTGAATCCTTTGGCTTTGGACACAAGCAGCAACCAGCGATCAGCGTACTTCCACCCTGACCTTGCTGATCCATCAACAACAGCGGCAGTAGCACCAATTTCACTAGCATCGCTTCCCGAGTACGACCTCGCGCAGCCCACCGGCACCACCACCATGGACTCCAACAATGACGACTCCGACGACAGCAACAACAACCCGGCACGGCGCATCCTCATGACTGACATGCTCACCATCCGCACCAGCTGGATCCGCACCGTGCACCGTGCCGCGCAAGCTTACCTCCATCAAATGACCTCCTCCTCCACCGATGAGGGCGTTCCAACTGTGGTGTCTGCCAGCAATATCACCGAGCAAGACATCCTGTACGCCTACATCTGGCACTTACTCACTCGAACGCGAGTACGCGGCATCGGCAGCAGCATCAGCAACCAAGACAGTGACAACTCCGACTTCAGTGACAACGACCCCACGGAAGTAGTGAAACTCTTCACCACCGCCCACGTCTGCGACGTCCTCCTCCCAGCAATCGCCACCGTCCCTTTACACTCCTTCTTCCTCCGCCCCTCCATCACCGACGAAACAGGCATCCCACATCTCCGGCGGTACGCCCTGCTTGCCCTTGCGATCCGCTCAGTCATCGAGGCTGCTGTGCGGGAGCCCTCGGCCGTGAGGGAGCGACTTGGTTTGCTAAAGCAGCACGAAGGGCAGGACGTTGCGCGGCGGATGATGGCGGCAAAGAGGGATTGGATTGGAAGTTGCGAGGGGGGGTTGTGTATTATTTCGCTTGATGAAGCGGGGAGAAGGGGTTTGGAGGTTTTGGAGGGGATGGCGTCTGGACATGAAGCGTATGGGAGAGGGAGGTCAGAGGTTGGTAGTGACTTGTCAACATTGAACTCGTCGGGGGAAAAAGAGGTGGAGATGGGGTTGGGGATACAAATTGTGTATAACTCGTCGACGCCGACGAGGGGAGAGTATCATGCGGTTGTTTTGCCGATGAGTGAAGGGGGGCGGAGGGACGGGAAATGGAGGGTGCAGTTGCATTTACACCCGCTGTACAGGCAGTGGTTAAGGAGGTGGATGGAAGAGAACCCTGGGGAGGCTGAGATCGTGCCGAGAGTCTGAGCGAAGGCGGTTTGGAAAGCTGGAGGGAAAGGAGGTGTTTGAAGGATCCTGGGGTTTGACTGCGTCAGACTGTCGGTGGCTTGAGAAAGTATGAAATGAAAAGAGTATTTCTGATTTAACAGACCAAGGAAACTGGATGGGACATTCTGGGAATCCAAGGCATAAGAAGTGACCATATTGACTTGGCATGTCTATCGTAATCAACGCCAACATCAGTTTGCCAAGGACAGGAACATGCCCTATGGCCCACCCGCGGGAGCTCCGTACCTGAGATGGAATCTCTTGGCAGGAACCGGAGACGGCAGCGGCCGGCACGGCGCCGAAAAGGCGGGCCGCCAAGTAGTAAGGTATCCGGACTTGCTGGGTGTCATGCCGGCATGAGAGCGGAACAGGAACGGCAGCGCAAGACCGGGCCAGACGGTGCCGACACCGTTCTGCCCGCAATATGCGTTTCAGGAGCGGAGAGGGGCGGCACGGCCGTTGATGACCGGAGTGGGTCTTCGCCCCCGGTTGGAGACAGGTGGATGCCCGGAGCAGCCGTACGGATTTGATGGCCTTTTCCCGGTTGCGCGATATACTTATTATCTACTTGGGGGATCAGCGCCAGCAGACATGGTAGATCATGGCGAGCATGTGCCTCATGCCTATTTTGGAAAGAGCTTTTCCAGATTGTTTCTCCCGACGGGGGGTGGGTAAGGTGTGGAGAGCTTATGTGGACAGCCGGACATGATACAAAGTGGGAAAAGTGCCAAAGGAACAGGACTCCATGGTTGCAGTCGATGAAGCATGAAGGGGCAGGAAGGGGGGCAGTCACTGATGTTCTCAGTGCACTCGCATGTTTCAAGGCGTCAGGTTGGACGTGGAGATGCCGATCAGTGATGACGATGATTTCAATGCTGTCCACCGTTGGAGCCGCAGTTGACGACAGAGTCAAAGAGCCGCCGAAGCCGATAGGAGAATGGAAAGGCTCATGTTTCTCGAGCTGTATGAGACTTCACGGAGGCGGACAAGGTCAATGGCAACCAGCGACTTTTTTTGCTGTCCCTGGCCAGTGACGAGTGTACATACCTGGCTATAGCTATGCAGTGTTCCTGATCTAGGACCCAGCCGTGTGGTCCAGTGTCATGAGGTGAGACCCTTTTCGACGTTGAAGGCCAATGTCTGTATCTCCGAGGTTCACCACTCGTTGTTCGAGTGAGACCACCTTCAAGCCAGGCCGGGCCGGATGGCAGGCAATGCGGGATGGTTCCCAGTTGACAGTGGGACCACTCACGAACCCGCGGCTTCTGCCAGAACAGCGGGCGAATGCGGAACAACGTCAACCCCGTACGGGATGTGGTGTAGCAACCGGAGGCGGGTCCGCTAGGGGTAACGCGCCTTGCCAGAACCGGTAATGATCGCCGCTCTTGGCCCGTATTCTTTCCCTTTCGTCGGCTTTATCGACAGATTTTCTTGTGCGAAAGCCCTCACTCCTCAGGCCATCTCCACCGCGACCAGTGACCAACAAACATTCTCACATCCGAGCCGAATGGTTTCCTCAGCGGAATCCGGCGGTCCAACGGATGAGGGACGCGGAATCCCGTCCTTTTCCCTTTTCCTTTCCCAACCGTATGAGCAAGAACTGACAAATTCCAACTATCACCATCTGGACCCTTTTCTTCGGGTCTTCGCTTGGGATGTGACGAATGTGCTGATGGCGCGGCTGACTTTGCACAGGGAAGGCATGTTGTTGCTTCCGGAGAAGGCGGGGGCGGCAAAGGAGAACTTTGACATCAACTTGAACGCCTTGCCCCTGTACCGGTACCTGCGCTAAGGCGTAGAACACTCGCCGAAGACAGGTTCTTCAAACCTAAAAGGTACCTCTCCTAGAGAGGGCAAGAAGCATGGATGGACGAAGGGCCGATGTCGCTCTTTCCGTCATGTCGCCATTGACGTTGGGTGGCCGCTGCTCGTGTGGAAGCAGCGAATCCGTCGTGGAACTCTGCGGTCGATGGCGTTCCTGCCGTGCAAAGAAAAGGAAAAACGAGCGCACGGGGCACCCTGTTCGGCAGGCCAAGTCATCACATTTGTGGGCGAAGGTGGGCCATTGGCTCCAGGCAGGGTTATCGATCAGATAAGATGATCAGATAAAAAATTTGCGCGACTTGGCAATGTGGAACTCGGCCGAGATGCGGGGCCCTTACGTTATGATTGGCCCTGTGCAACAGGGGCGTCCTGGATTGGGAACCTGTGGGAACTTGGATAATTGTTGATGGTGGGGTGGATCGTTCCAATACTCTTTCAAGTCTGTCAAAATTACTGAACGCGATTTGTCTTGATACATGACGGTTTCAAGTGGAAAGAGGGCGTATTCGAAAGAGGGACACGTTGGTTCTCTAACAGCTATGAACACATTCGCAGAAGTGTCAAAAGTCCAAGATTCAACAGAGAGAGCTGAATTGGAAGTCAAGTTTTAACTGGGAGTCCCTATCTCTGCGATGAACTGGAATAGCTTCCGGTTTGGAACACGGAACCCTAAAAATGCAAGACGTAATCGACCCGTATCATCGATGGGAAAACACACCGCTGCTTTACAAAGCTCTATTGTAATTCCCGCATGCAGAACACACCGTACACACAGCATCCCGATTTGTACGGATCAGAGTATGGTACTGCAACCGAGTCTTGTACCATCTGTCAAAGAGCTTATCCAAGGTCACAGACAACGTTCGACATTGTTTCGACATTACCAATTAAATGAGTGTATGGAATTCGGGTCTGTGTATTGCAATCCTGGACAGCCCAGTATCGTTGTAACACGGAGTCCAGACTCCAGACCCAGCCGACAGTCAACAGTGCCCGCACTTCTCCGAAAAGCTTTACTGCAGTTGGGGTGACACGTTTTCGCTTCAACGGCGCCTCTGGGTTCCATCACCACGTTGGGCCCCTTCTTCCTCCTCTGCTTCACCCCATCGCCCTCCCCGCCCGTCACCGGCGTCAAAATAACTGCCCTGCATCCCTTTAACGGTGCAAATTTATCATTTTTAGCGTGACATGGGTTGTGGCCAATCGGTGGCTCCCTATACTAGCGGTCTACATTTTCGAGCATGCATATACCTCGATTTTACCAGCATTTACAGCACCTTTATCACTGTACTAAATGTCATATAATTTCGTATAGAGACCATGCCAAAATTAACCAATATATTTTTGAGCCCAATACAACTAGTTAAAACTATTCCCAAAACCGTTTAATGTTAATAAGCCGCCTAACAACGGTCTCGTTTACAAATTACGATATTATACGTACCGTACCCAAAATATATTAAAATCCGCTTCTAAGTAATATACGAAGGGGAATTATTAATTTTGAAGACAGTTAAATCTCTATATCGACTCGATAAGTACATCGTATAGCTAGCTTGCTTCAAAAATTTCACTTTAGTATATTCGTTTATAATAATTCCCCTAGTATTAAACATTAAGGATTTATCTAAGGAAGCGCGGTAAAAAGTAGCCGATTTACTATAAAATACCCAAATTTTATTAATTAATTAACTTCGAAAATTTATATATACAATCCAATTTTTCTATTTAAAAGGAGGCCTATACGGCTTCTCCCTCCAATTAATTAAAAGGTTGGCCGATATAACTTCTATATAAAAATAATATATTATTAGTATAATATTTAGTAAGGAATCAAATACAGTTAATATACTAAGGTAGAAATTAGTAAACATTACTATAAACAACCCGCGGCAGTAACAATAATTATACGTATTATATATATACAATTAACTACCGATATTAACGCTATTTATATAGCAATTATATACCCAAATAATTAGCAGTATCTAAATTCGCTTACTACCTTTATCGCTAAAAAAATCCTTTATAGCGCCTTTATAAATAGGACGGCAGCGGTGTATATAAATACGAAATTCGTTTTCTATATACTATATAAATAAGAAGTTCACTATTCAGCGATCCTTTATATATATTATTATTAGTCTTATATACGCTAACTAGCTATATAGTCTACCTAGTAGGTATGCGGTGCTATTTCCGTTCTTAGTCAGTGGGAAAAACCGTGCCGCAGCCGGCTGAAAACCCTCCGCTACTCTATCGCGACAGCGCCATATCAGCGCCGTGCCTTCGTTATTTGTTTTCTACTTGGTATAACCTCACCGTTATTCCCGAGGCGTAATCTTTAATTCTGGTACGCGGTCCCTCCGGCCTTACCCCCATCCCATTTCCCTTCCGTTCCTTCCGCTAAATTCAATTAATTATTAACTGTGTCATCATTCTTCCCCTTCTCTCTACCCCGCCCTTTCATCCTATCTTTTATAACAAACACGTTATAGCGACCTACCCTCTAATTGATAAAGTAATTTCTCCCTCGCTCCTTCCCTTCCTTCCTCTTCTTCCTTCTTATACTCCCCATTCTACTTGCTTTCTAACTTGCCGCTCCTACTCCGTCATCGCGCTGCTTACATTTCCTTCTCGGCTCCGACCCAGCGCTACTATGGCTCCTTCTAACAAAGCTCAGGCTAAGGCCCTGGGTAAGTCTAACAAGCCCGATAATGACAAGCCGGCCAACGTTCCTAAAGATCCCAATGACCCTAAGATCCTTTATATATAGGAAAATTACTCTATTATCCTAATCCGGATTTAATTATATTTTTTCGCCTTTTTTAGAGTTGGGAACCGGAATATCCGATACAATTTAATATAGCGCCCTAAAAAGTACTTTCTCTTTCTTATTGTTATCTTTTCGAAGTTTCGCAAACTAGAGTATTATATAATTTGAGCGTATCGTACTAATAATTATAATATTTTTAATATAAAAGTAGCGAGCGAAAGGGATGGTAGTAAAAAGGTTATTAATAAAAACGTAATAAACTGACTATTGTAGAGGGGAGGGTAAGCTAATTACGAATTTAGCGACTACTCTTTAAATCGGTACGAAATCACCTTAATTTTAAACACGTTAACTAATAATTAACTAGGGTTTAAAAGAGGATATTTACGTACGTAAAGTTTCGAATCGATAATATCAACCGCATTATTATACTACCTCTAATTAAAAAAATAACCGCCGAACGCAATAACCTAATACTTAATACCCCACAGTATTAATTTATTAAGGATATAAACTGTTACTTTACTCCTACCAATATACTTTACTATTTTCTCATTGACGGCAACGTATTATAGCGGGGTCCGTATCTTAAAATAAATTTTCTAAATATATTTATCGAAATTATATACTTTATCCTATAAATTAAAATCGTTTTAAATTAAATCCTATACGCAAAACCGTTTTAAAAGTATTTCGAACTGAAAGAAAAGTATTTAACCACGGATTAAATAATTCGGGCACCCCTCTTTCTATTACTAATATAATAGGAGGGTTGCCTCTACGTAAAGACTAATATATAGTAAAATAGCGAATATAATATACAATTCCGTAGCGTAAATAAGGAACTAACGATTCTTATGAGTATAAAGGTCGTTTTCTCCTGGTAATAAGATCTTTTAACAGTTAGTCCATACTACCCATTATTAAACTATATAAGGGGAAAAATATTTATAGAATACTAACAAAATAGTAGTAGGAATATAAGTAATTTAATAGGTAAAAGTACCGCCCTCCCCGCGAACAATCTTGAAAGGAAATTATTAGAGGTCGATAAAATAATACCGAAAATCTTTAAACTTGTACGGGACGTCTATATTAATATTATCGGGTATATTATTAGGAAATTTACTTATTAGCCGGTAAATATATTAATATATTTCGATAATTAAGTAGAGGGAACTTCGTAACGTCCTAGCCCAGTAGCTTAAGGAGATTATTATTATAATCTTCGTCGTCGAAGTCGTTTTTAAAATCGAGTATAAAATTGCCTTCATCTTTATTAATATCTAACTTTAACTTACTAAAGCAAAGAAAGACTATTCGATTAAGTAAGTAGTCTACAGGGTTAATACTTATTAATCCCCTCTCTAGAGGGGTGGGGCCACCCTCATTATATTCGAAAGGGTTACTAATAAAGGAGTTTAAAATTAACGAAAGATATATTTCAACAACAATAAAGACTTAGTAATATTTGCGTTTAATAGTTCAAAGACGGTATAATCTAGTAAATTTATTTTAATACCTTAATAGATGATGTAGAATCGCTAATTTTACTAGTAAAAAGGACACTTTTGTTATCGTCGATCCTTTGTATAGACAAGCCGCTAGCGTTGCTTGGCTGGCAACCCAAGAATCCAGAAAGTCACTAAATACTACCGGTAACTATAGGGGCCGCTAAAAATAATAAATTTACACCGTTAAAGGGATATTCATCACGGCCATGTAACTTGAAGACATCCGCTGCCGAACGGGGAGAGGAGGTACCCATCCCGTCTCTTCGCGGGCCCCGTCTGGCTGTCCCGTCTCGGCCGGGTTTTGCAGAGGCTGTCGCCATGGCCGGGTCTCGACTCTCGAGGAGTCGGGGGAGTCTCCAGAACGGCGCAATGCCCTTTTCTGTCTCTAGGGCCCCAGAAATGGCTTCATGTGGTCCCCACCTCTGCAGCTTCCACTTTTGCAGAGCTACCGGACCGAGCTACCTGGCTCAGTGTAACCTTGCGATCCTTGCCCTCCTCCCAACCACACTGGAACCGCGGACGCAGACCCACCACCCCACGGCACAAGCTCCAATCGAGCCCCACCGGCCATGCCGTACGTGCGTGCCCCTGCCTTTCCGCCTTGTGCACTTCGATCTGATAAGTAATACATATAAACTTCAATCCCTCCCGACTCTCCCCTCCTCCCGTTCTTCTTCGATCTGATATCTGCGTTCCATCCCCAAGCTTCCTTCCCTCATCATCCCCATCTTTCCACCCCTTCTCCTTCCCACCGGCTGGAGACTGGATCCCAACTGACCCGGATCGTGGTCAACGGAGACACTTTCTTGATTCCTCACATCGGCTACTCAGCTCCATTCTTCCTTCACCATGAGGAGTCTTCTCCACAAGCTGGGCCGCCCTGCGGCTCCGGCCGATATCGTCGAGGAGGTCCAGCACAACCCCAATGACAAGGAGGCCGCTGTCGGTGCCAAGTCTGCTACCAACGAGTCTGACCCGGGTGCCGAGACCGATTCGAGCCAGGAGATCTCCAAGGAGGCTCAAGCCGGTATTCAGCGTGTCGAGGCCATGACCAAGGTCTGGACCCGGAACGACATGTACATGGCCTACATCACGTATGTTCCATCCTTCACTTCCTCCACATGCTGTGACTGTTGACTGACAATCATCCGCCTCCAGTATCTGGATCCTCTACTTCGTCGATGCCCTCCAGTCCGGCATGTCCACCAGCTTCTATCCTTACGTTACCAGTTCCTTCGCCCTCCACTCCCTGACGGCCACCACCAGCATCATGTCCAACTTGATCGGTGGTCTGTTCAAGCTCCCCCTCGCCAAGATCCTCGATATCTGGGGTCGTCCTCAGGGTTTCTGCGCCATGCTTTTCTGCCTGACCATTGGTCTGATCATGATGGCTGCTTGTAACGGCGTCAAGACCTACGCGGCTGCCCAGGTCTTCTACTGGGTCGGATACAACGGCATCACCTACTCAATCTCCATCTTCCTTGCCGATACTTCGGCCCTCACGAACAGAGCTTTGCTGTTTGCCTTTGTTTCGTCCCCCTACATCATCACCTGCTGGATCAGCGGTATTGTTGCCGAGCGCTTCCTCGGTGGCCCTGGCTGGAGGTGGGGTTATGGCGCCTTTGCCATTATTGTCCCCGCCGTCTGCTCGCCCCTGCTCTGGCTCTTCTACAAGAACCACGTCAAGGCCAAGAAGGCTGGTCTTCTCCCCAAGCACGAGAGCAAGGGCAACTTCTGGCAGACGCTCAAGTTCTACCTCATCGAGTTCGACATCTTCGGTCTGCTCCTCATCACTACTGGTCTGGCCCTGTTCCTCCTGTCCTTCAACCTCTATTCGTACCAGAAGGACCAGTGGAAGGCTCCCCTCATCATCTGCTTCCTCATCTTTGGTGGTTTGCTCATGATCGCTTTCGCCTTCTACGAGAAGTTCTTGGCTCCCAAGACTTTCATCCCCTACCAGCTCCTCATGGACCGCACCGTCATCAGCGCGTGCATTCTCTCGGCTGCCCTCTTCGTCTCGTTCTACATCTGGGATATTTACTTCTCTTCGTTCCTCCAGGTCGTCAACAACCTTGACGTCGTTAAGACCAGCTACGTTGTCAACGTTTACAGCGTCGGCTCCTGCTTCTGGTCCCTTCTCGTCGGTTGGGCCGTCCGCAAGACTGGTCGCTTCAAGTGGCTCGCCGTGTACTTTGGTGTCCCTGTCACCATTCTCGGTGTCGGCCTCATGATCCACTTCCGTCAGCCCAACGAGAACGTCGGCTACATTGTTATGTGCCAGATCTTCATTGCCACCGCCGGCGGTACCCTCGTCATTTGCGAGCAGATGGCGGTCATGGCGGCCACCTCGCACGAGTTCATTGCGTCCGTTCTTGCCATCGAGGCCATGTTCTCCAACGTTGGTGGTGCCATTGGTCTCACTATTGCCTCGGCCATCTGGACCGGTGTCTTCCCCAAGCACCTGGCCAAGTACCTCCCCGCCTCGGAGCAGGAGAACCTCCCCGCCATCTACGGCTCCCTTGTCAAGCAGCTGAGCTACCCGTATGGTTCTGAGACCAGAAACGCCATTTCTCGGGCCTATGGTGACTCCCAGAAGTACATGCTCATCGCTGCGACGGCCATCCAGGCCATCTCGCTGGTGTCGGTCTTGTTCTGGAGGGACATCAAGCTCAAGGATGTCAAGCAGAATAAGGGCTTGGTGTTCTAAAAGGAGAGAAGAAGAGAATCGTTTTGCAGTTTATTTGGCGGTTTGGATATTAAAAGAGGGGGCGATTGGAAAAGGGAAACGGTGCAGGTTTAGGCATTGTGTCATGACTTTGTTTGATGAGATTATACCCGAGATGTTTGCTCTTTCTATAGTGTTGACGATAATGTAATACGAGTAATGAATGTCCCTTACAATTATTTGTCCACCGGTTGGCCCTGAGAGATTTTGCGCGATTCTATCCCAAGCGGGTATCTGGGTTTTTCACCAAGCGGTTTTCCCAGCGTTCTTTTTTCCTATTTTCCTCTTCTCCCAGCGCTATGCTGCCTATAAATTGTGAACTCTTTGTAGCAAAACCGGGGCTCATGGGACTTTACGTTATCGATAACGTTTTAGTCAGGGGTAAACACGGGCGATAAGCGTTTGTACCCCACTCTGACGTCATAGGCATCATTCGTCTGAAGCTCCCGTTCCGTCTGTGTAAGACAATAAACAACACCGCTACAATCATACACAACCCGATTTCCAGGAAGCACTTTTGAAGATAACCTACCATCCTCTCGACAGTAGCTTGCAGTCTGTATCTGCTGTTCTTACTACACTCTTCAAGAGAATAACTAATCGCGAAGCTCACAAACCACCACCCACCCAGATCCTCAGACACAATGGCCGAAGTTGCTGCCGGAGCTCTGGTTGCAGAGCAGATCGTTGCAACAGGCATCGAAGTGGGAGCAGCAGTCGCCGTCGCCGCTCCAACACAGCCTCTGAAGGTGTCTCTTACACAACTAGCGAGGGCAACATCTGAAACCACTGAGTATGCCCTTGTCTCCCTTCCAGTCACCACTCCACTGCTTGCTCAAGGAAGCATCTGCTAATCGTACCGCATTCCTACAGGCGAGTCCTTGCCAGATCCAACCATACCATCACCACCATCGGTAACAAAGCCTACATCTTTGGTGGCGAAGACGTCGATGGCAAGCTTTGCAACAGCGATGTCCATGCTATTCTTCTTCCAAGCAAAGACAACACCGGTGCCGAGAAGATCCACGATCACTACCCAGCGTTCCCCTTAATCGATGCAAAGACCGGCGAGACATACATCCCTGCGCCTCGTACTAAACATGCCGCGTGTTCTTGGGGGAACTCAGTCGTTATCCACGGCGGATGCGACGAGCACGGCAACCCGATCGAGGAAGACAACTGTCTTTGGCTCTGGGACACGGAGCACATGAAGTGGACAAAGCTGCACGGGGAGACGCAGCTCGGGGTGAAGCTGGCACCCCGCTACGGCCACCACATCTTTGTCGACGACAAGCAGAATTTTCTGATCCTCCACGGAGGCCACACATCAAGCCCAGGCGGCACGGAGACGGAGACATGGCTCTACAGCTTTGACCGCAACGCGTGGACCACCCTCCCCAAATCTCCCTCTCCACCTCTCGCCGCCGCCTACGCCGACACGGCTCTCTACACCATCAGCGCCAGCCCGGGCTCGCCCAATCTCAGCGGCACCATCAACTACCTCGACCTCCTCAAGTCCACCACCGACCGCGAGAAGCCCGGCGCATTGACCTGGCAATCCATTACATACCCCATCAACCCGCTCACGCCCGGTCCGCGACCGCGCGTCGGCGGTGCGCTGGTGCCCATCCACACCGGCTACGGCCGCTTTTACCTGATTTACATGTTCGGCATCTCCTCGGACGCCGCCGGCGAGTCCAACAAGGCTTCACCAGAAGAAGAGAAATACTACGCCGACATCTGGTCGCTCCAACTGCCGTCGCACGGGTTTACTGGTGCTGCAGCCAAGGACGTGATTCGCGACAAGCTGATGCCGAAGGGCATCCAGTCGGGCAAGTTCAGCTGGGCGGAAGCGGAGCTGGTCCCGACGGAGCAGAAGATGGAGGTCGCGGCGGAGGGTAAAGTGCATCCCGGGCCGAGGGGGTTGCTGGCTGCGTCTGGGTGTTTGGAGGGGAAGGGAGTGGTGCTTTGGGGAGGAGTCAATCCGAAGGGGGAGAGGGAGGCGGATGGGTGGGTGTTGGGGTTGGCTTATGGGTATGCTGATAGTGATCGGTTTGAGTAAGGGGAATTGGGAGGGTTTTGGGTTGGTGCGGGAGGTGAGATGGTAGCTGGTCTACCTCTAGAAGGTGCTTACGCGTGGAAATTGCCTGGGATAGCGGGCTTTGCGAAGATATCTGGATGCAGGAACATACAGGAAGGTCGTTACAAGGTGTCAACGGCTAGGTAATAAGAGATAGGTTAAGATCGATGTGTTGACAGATACATGTAGAGACCTCGGTGATGACTGCATTGTGCCATCACGCTGGAATGGTATTCTCACTCACTTCAAGACAAAGCTACAATCCTATTCCTATTACCGTCAGCCATACGATATGATATGATCTTACCCTAGCAGCCATCTTACATGTGTGCCACCACCGTACTTCACTGAAGGGGGGAAAAGCATTTGGCGATGAGAAATGACGTTACCGCTGCCACTGGGGCGGTTTACGTACGGTACGGCACATTGTTGCTGAATGGGGAGTGTGAAAGACAAACAGTGAAGCATCCAGCATGGAAGCTGTGATGCTTAATCTATTTCTTCCTTTAAATTTAGATAGTTCATTTGTTCCCTCTCTTTTTTCCCACTTTTTGAACTTCGTATACCAGAAACATGGAACTTTTCTTCGTTAGACATCGACATCACCTTTGCTGGTAGTTGGGCTGTTCGTGTGGATCACCCGTTGGAGGTTAGGTAGTAGAGGTGTTGGAGATGGATGGGTTGAGACATTCGAGATGATCAACCACCCACAACACCCCCGCTTTATCGCCCTGTTCCGTCTCGATTTTATCTATAGTATGACATCGTGATGATCATGATGCGGCAATCAGATCGTCCGTCGTGTTCGTCGCCGAATTTTCCGTCTCGTGGCTTTGTAGTGACGTGAGGTGTGGTTTCTTCCCCGAGTGTCCTCACATAGAATAGAAGGTAGTCAGTCACATTGACGGGCTTAAATTCAAGAATTACTTAACACCATGGCATCAATGATCAAGAGCAGCTGCGTAAGATACGGTACCTCTAGATGGACTGATTCTAGCTGCTCGCTCGGACAGAAGGCGCTGTCACACAGACCGGACGGAGCATAACCTCAGTCTATGTAGGTCCTTTTTGTTTGAAATCGTCGCCGTAGCGGTATTTCTTGGTGTTCTTTCATGTTCATTTGCTGGTGTAACAAGATTCTGCTGGTCTCACCCATTGGCGACGGGAGTTACATACCCGGACCTGAAACACGATGGCGGTGGAGTAAAGGTACAAGTCGAACGTGCTACTGTAGGTGACTAGTCTAGTGTATGGCGTGGCACGGGTAGCGCTTATTCGGGGCCGGGGTAGCGATCTGCGATGTGCCCAGGCTGGCGCCGTCTTACAGCCCTAAAAGAATTTTTTTTAAAGAATAGGTAATTAGTTTATCATGGGGTAGGCGTACGGTTGTCTTGGCGATGTCGGCGATGTCAGATCGAGTGTTGATAGCCTCTTTTATGCGGTCGGTCGTGCGTGGAATGTCAAACTCGAACGACAGGATACCGTTCAGCAAGACGAGACGGGAGTGTGCGGGCTGAATGACAACACGAGGGGGTGTCAAACTCGGATTCCCTCGCTGCCCCTCCTCGCTGTGCCGTGCCCCCCTTTCTCATACCGTATCACTCACGCGCTCCCCTCACAGGGCCACAAACTCTGATCCCAAGTGCTCGGGTCTGTTTGTTGCGTAGTATCGGATGCTTGCCGGGTCAGAAATGTCAACTGGATCTCATCTGTTGGTGTTGGTGTTACGGTATGCACCTGCCCGGCGGCAGCGCTGCAGGGAAGACACTATGCCCCTGCCCTATCATTGTCTTGTTGTTTGACGGGACAGATGTCGGATGCTGCAGTCTGCAATTTCATTTCGATATGAATGCATTGATAGGTAGTGAATCCCAGGATAGAAAACGAGAATTGAGAGCCACTTCAGGTTGTACCAAGCACCAAGCAACCATCACCGCCAGGGCAGCGGCGCCAAATAGTTCTGACAGTCGGTTAAGTTACTTCCGTTTTTCTCTTGAGTGCTCCGCCTGTGAGGTCGAAGATGTGCCAGAAGTGGCGGAGCCGTGCCGCAATCGCGCTTGTTCCTTCCCCTTGGCTGGGCCGTTCCAGGCAGTGAGGACTGAGGACGGGAACAAAGAAAGCAAGGGCGAAGGACAAGGACGGGAACAAGAAAAGTGACCTATGCCAAGCATGATTTAACTTTTACTATGTAGCAAGGGGGGGCTTAGAGATGTGACAGGGTAACAGTAATCGGCGGTGGCAAGTCATGATTGGCCTCTTTGCAACTCAAGCGCCGTGTTTAACTAGGGGCTTGACCATTTTGGAATAGCTTCCAGGCGTGTCTTCTGTCTTTTTGCGGGGGATGGTCAGAAAACAAAGATCACTAGGCTGCTGCAGGGTCCCCTAACCTTGTTTTGGGGGAACGTTACGAGCCCAAGCCACGCTCACTTGGCTCAGTCTCACCACACCTCTGTTCCTTTTTTTTCTTTATAACTTGTCGATGCGCTGGCATGGAAACCTATTGGTCAAGTTGTTCTGCTTTCCTCCCCTTTCTTGCCCTCAATATTCAGTCGCGTTCGTGTCGTTGACTTGAGTTCACCTCGCTCCCTTCATCTCACGACCCGGAAACAAAGAAACGACGACGACGATAACAAAAGCGACGATAAGAACGTTCATATCCTAAACCGACGAATAAACCTAGCTGGTATTCTTGGGAGAATCTTAGGTATTCATCGAAAACAAAATCTCATATACCCAACGACTGCGACAACGCACACTTCATCGAAGCATTCAGACACAGAAAGCAGTCAACAACAGTCAACCAGCCATCACATTCACATTCGCGGAAAAACAAAACCCCCAACAACCGCAACCATGCCTCCCCAACCCTACGTAATCGGTGACTCCTCGCCCTTCCTCAAGCGCGTGCTAATTCCCTTCTGGGTAATCCGGATCATCATCATGCTTCTCGAGCTGGTCGCGTGCGGTCTCCTGGTCGCCGTCATCGCCCTTCAACAGGACGAGCTGGAAAGCGACTTCGGTGGCAGCACGGTCAACACGGCGATCGCCATCGTGGCGGTCGATATGACGCTCGTCGTTTTGTGTTTGGTGCTGGACATTGTGTGCATCGTCAAGCGCTCGCGGCGCACGCTGAGCCCCAAGTTTTTCTTGATCACGAACGTCGTGCAGACGACTATTTGGGTGGTGTTCTTCATCTTGGCTATGATTGGTGCTAGGACTGCAGGAACGATTATTCTTGGGATTGTGATCTTGTGAGTTTTCTTTCGTTCCTTCCTTGTCGTTGTGCTGGAGGAGAGGAACCAGTTTAGGATGAACGTGGCAGAGCTTCAGGGTACGTGTATTTTCGTCATGAAAACTAACCCGTCCACCTACAAAACAGCATCTCATTCGTAGGCATGCTCATCTACGCCTCCGTCATCTACCACCGATTCCGCAAGGGCGACCTCAATCCCGGCGCCGGCGCCGATGGCTACGTCAAGGCGGCGAACCCCGCCATTAGTCACGGCTTTTACGCTGAAGACACGGCCTACGCTTCTCAGGCATATGCCACCCAGGTCCAGCCTTCGGCTCAGAAGTATCCTGCCAGTCCGTATAGCGTGGGCGTCACTCCTGTCGACAACGCCTCCTACGCAGCGACGCAATATCCCAAGCCGACGTATTACGACGCCCCGGTGCATGGTGGTCAGCAGCAGGGGTATGAGCTTGAGAGCCGTAATCCTTAGGTTCATCAGACGTGAGGATGGGATCAAACGGTAAAATCGGGTTAATGTGTAATGATGTTGATGGTTCATTATCTTTTTCTGGTCGGAGTTGGTGGGTGAAGGGCATGTTTGGGTTGGACAACCGGGGTTGTCTGGATGTCGGATGGGATATATGGCTGGGTTATCTTGCTAGATTGGTGATGCGGAGTATAGGCTCTGGAAAAGAAATTTTATGAAACATCCTTAAACACAGTCCGGGACGGACTCTGGCTTTTTGTAAAGCAGCTGCGGAAGGTATTCCGTCCTTTTCAGATCCATGCCGAGAAAGATACCAAAGTTCCATGCCCTGAGTTTGGGCATCTCCCTCAAACCAGGTTACCATGGGCTGAGTCTCGTCCTTTGAACGGGACATGTGTGTCCGCCCTGTTTGACCATCCCCCCCTTCTCCTCAAACAGCCCATGAACAGCCTCAATCTTGGTTGAACTAATAGCAGGAAACTTCACGGAGACACAAACCCCTCTACCCCGACCTCGCAACACCACCCTGATCTCGTGGCGGAATTTCCTCTCCATCTAGCAAGCCCTACAGATGGAGCCGTGACGGCAGGTATCCTGCGAGCGTCACCCCTGATGGAGGCCTGCTGAGCTAGATCTGGGACAAGGAGTGCAGGAGGTTCGTTTCCCTGGAGGCTTGGGTGACGGTGCCCTTGTTTCAGGCCAAGATCTATCGCCGACGAAGACCGCTGGAACCAGGTGAAATTTCATCGTAGGTCCGGGACAAGAACAACGATATTGAGCGGATGAAGTCGATATTCATGGGGGTCCAGGGGGTTTCCGGTTCCATTACGGAAGCAACTCGTGCCCCACCACAACTTACCTTGAACTATCAGATTCTAGGGTGGTATTCTGGCCAGATGTGGGCTAGATGCCAGAGTCCCAGCCACCTGATTTAATAGGTCTTGGCAAATATGGGTTACCCCCAGACCCCTAGACCTTCTGTAGAGAGAGCGCTCGAGTCAGTTACACAGATTCAATCAATTACACTAGTAAATCTGACAATTAATAGTCTAATATGCAACCTATTATATAATAATTAGCACGTTTGAATAGTAAATAATAACCGGATTACGATATCCCTTTCAAAGCCTATTGAAATGAAAGAAAACGTCGTTTACTTTAAAGACAGCGATAACTAGTTACAATAGGAACTTATATTTTAATCGAAGTATATTCTTAATACCCTTAAGGATTGGCTTTGAAGAAAGATTAAACCTTCTATACTGAAATAACTTTATCCTAATTATTACCCCTTAATTAAGGAAATAAAAATTTGTATTAATAATATAGAAGCGGAGTTCGTACGTTTCGACGGCGGTATTAATACCCAATTCGTTATCTACGAAGATAGGATTAGCTATAAAGAACCTATTAAATACCGCGACCGAAACGAAATTGTAATTGATACTTTTATTACTAAGGACGACCTTATTAATAAATAACTTTATAAATTAAAAATTAACCTCTATTCTAATAATAAAAAGGATTGGAAGGAGTTTGTAGTTAGTAATAAAGTTATACGTATTTAAATAAAATTGTTAATTAATTACGGACTATAAAATAGAGTTATAAGGGAGGAATAGGATACCGACGAATAATATTAAAATTTCAAATAAATAATAAATTATAAACTGGTTAACGACTAAATTAAAGTAAGGAAGATATATTATAAAACCGTCGCTATCCTTACGAAAGAACCTAAGAATTAAATTAATTAACTATATACTTAATTTATTATTATAAATAACAGCTATAATAAGGAAGTTGGGGAAATTCTCGTCGTTAGTTTATAGTATTCTAATTTTATTAATGTAGTTAAGATTATTCGCTTGGGGTAGTATAATAGCGCTTAGAAATTCGATAAGGAAATAGCCGTTAATACCTTTAAGTATATAGAAATTTATAAGGATTTTAAGCGGTATAGTATCGATAACGCTCGTCGTAGGGTTGCCGCTAGAAGAGAAGGGATTTATTATAATACCTTTAGTGCTAATGAGATTAATATTGAATATAATAGCTAAAAATATAATAATAAAGGTTATAATACTAAAAATAAGGACGTTCGTTATAATAATAAAAATAAAAAGCTAAAGAGCTTTAGTATTAAAAAGAGAAAGTTCCCTTCGGATAAATCTAAAATTTAATTACGTAAGAAGGGTAACGGTATAATATATAAAATATATAAAAGAAATTATTATTCTTTTAAACACTATTAGTATATTAATTTAAGTGCGAAGCTTTTATATATTAGGCTATACCCTTCTATTAAACGTATTCTTAAAATTAACTTCGCGAAAGATTTAAAGCTTGCTAAGGAAGCAATTAAATTATCTAAAAAGGAAGAGAAAGTCGAAAAGGAAGAATTAGCGTAATTATCGAATTGGACCTATAAAGTAATTTTCTAAATTAACGGGGTATTTAAAACTAAGAACGAAATTTACTTGTTTAAAAATTTAATAATATTCGATTCTAGTAATTCGCTTTATATATTTAATAAAATTATTCGTTTCCTTTATTTTCGTTATATTAATCTAAATAATTCTTTATAGGCTAATAATATTTAAATAGAAATTAAAGGGTTTAGGGAGGTTAATATTATTATTAAGGGTAAAAACGGTCCCCTAAAGCTACGGCTAAAGGAAATCGCTTTTTGCCTTAACTTTATTACTAATTTCGTTTCCTATTTCTAATTACAAAGGTAAGGTTTCTATTAGGATTATCGATTATTAAATAATTATCTAGGGAAAGTTAATGGTTTATTCTTTTATTATTTGGATATTATCTATAATTAAACGATTATTAAAATTATCCCTCTTTTATTTATTAAAGCTTCATTCGTAGCGTACTATTATTAAATTAATTTATATACGTAACGACCTTCGAAATAACTAGTAAAAGTATAGTATTAATAATTCGGCTATTTAAATCCTTAAGTATTCGACTATTTATAAAACGTTAACGGAATACAACTACGTAATATACTTTTAATTAAATATAACGTATATAGAATAGTAAAAATAAAATGATAAATTAACCGCGTTTCGAAAAACCAAAGCGATAGCCTAAGAGAAAAACTTACTATCGATTTCCTCGATTTTAAATTAGGATTTAAAAGATTATATTACTTTCTTCTAATTATTGATCGATAATTAAAATTAATTTAAAATTATTATTTATCGAACCGAGAAGCTATTACGATAATTAATACTTTAGTTAACTATATTTAAGTATTTGAATACTAATATAATATCAATATTAAAGCCGTCGAATATAATAACGAATTTATAACTAACGAAATTAAGGATAGATTCGCCTGGTATAATATAGTTTTTAAACCTTCTACTTCTAATACTTAAATATAGAATAGAGAGGTAGAACGTTTAAGGGGTATAATTAAAGAGAAATACTATATAATATTATTAAATTTAAAAATATTAAAAGATTTATAATTAAAGATTATTTATGCGATTGTTTACTTTATTAATCGTTCCCCTTGTTATTTATATAATTAAAAATCTCCCTTCGAACGATTCTATACTTATATTGCAAATTAATATAATTAGTCAGAATTATACAAATTAAATCTAAATTACTTTCGAATTTATAAGTATGAAGTAGTTATTATAATAAGCGCCGCTTAAAGGAAAGAATAAAAATTTCAAAAATATAACTTAAAGGCTTAAATTGGGTATTTTATCGGTTACTTAACGACCTCTATCTATTATATATAGAATTTTTATATAAATTGGATTATTTAAATTAAGGACGTAATATTCAATAAAAATATTATTTATTATTTAAATATTAAAAGATTTAAAGACGCCTTTAAAATTACTAGTGAGGAATTTACTAATTTATTTAATAAAGTAAATAAGCCCGCCAATTAACCCTCGGGGGTATTTAAACTATCCTATATTAAAGGCTATATACTATTAAACGACGTTAATAATAGTAATATTAAACTTCTCTCGTCGAATTTTCTTAATTAAAATTAGGAGAATTATTAAGGGAATTAAAAAATCTTTTAGAATAAGAGTAATTAAATATAGGAGGTACTAATTTAATAGCCCGTTTATAATGAAATATCTATCGAATATATTATAAGTTTATACCCGTTGTTTCTATCTACCCTACTAGCCATACTCTATACCAGTTATTCTATTAACCGAATTATCGATTAGTATTCCCGTTATCAAAAATTATAGGAAACTGCTTTTAACGCTAGTAAATTAGCCTAATTAGTAGTTAAAATAAGTAAGAAAATGATTACTAAGGCGGAAATCGAACGGTTAACTATAAAATACAGTCGTTTTAATAGGATATACCAACGTAACCTCCCCCTAATACCTAAAAAGTATTATAATTTTAATAACTATATATTTAATTAACAATTTAAACAAGTAGAGGGAGTTTATTTTAAAAATTGTAAAAATATAAAAATATAAATTAAAGTAAATAAGGATATTCCTTATTCTAAATATAAATGAATCTTTAATTATATATAGGTTTATCTTTATAAGTTTAATAAAAATAGGATATTTAATAAGGTAAAAGCGAAATTTATTATAAGGGGTAATTAATAAAAGAAAATAAGAGTTAATCTGTATATATCTACTCTAATTAGTCGATTATTTCGTATTATTATCGCTCTCGCTATTCGTTTTAATTTTAAATTTATTTAATATAACGTAATTAACGTTTTTGTAAATATTTACTTCAATAAGGAAATTTATATACATATACCGCCAAGGTATCAAATACCCGGGAAGGTTCTTAAATTTATCAAGGCCCTATATAATCTCCGACGAGCTCCCTTACTATAATAACGAAAATTAAGCAGAGTATTTAAATCGATAGAATTTAAAACAATCTCTAAAGACCCGTATATTATAAAGAAAGATAATATTCTTATACTATATTACGTCGATAATATCGTTTTTACGTTTAATAAAAGTAAAATAAAGGAGGTTAAAAAATATATAATAGAATTATAATGATAATATTATCTAATAAGAGGGGATGAACTCTAATAGTTTTTAGGTATTGAAATTATATATAATCGAGACTAAGGAGAGATTTAATTATTTTGAGAAATATATATTAATAAAATTACTAAATTATTTAAATCTAATTATTACCCTACTTTAATATTTATAGGCTATAAAAAATTAATTTCCTACGAAAGTATTACTAATTAAATAAAAATACGAATATATTAAATTAATATAAATTCTTTAATATACGCCGTAATTAATATTCAATTAAATACTACGTTTTCCTTAAATAAATTAGCGAAATATAATTATAATCCCAACCCTACTTATGTAGCAGCGAACGAAAAAGTTATATAATATTTAAAAATAATAAAAATATAAGTATTCTATTTTAGGAGGAGTAATAAATTCGAAATTGTATTTAACGCCTCGTTTACTCATAATAAAAGTAACTATAAAAATTCATAAGAATTTATAATTAAACTATATAATAGTTTAATTTATTAGGGAGTAACTAAATAGATTACGGTTACTACATTAACAATAGAAACAGAATTATATATAATCGAAAAGGTAGTTAAGGAAATTCTCTTCATAAATTAGCTAATATTAGTATTAAAAGTAAATTTACTAGAAAATCCTATTCCTACTCTATAGTATAATAATTAGTAAACTATTAGGGTATTTATAAAGCAAACGTCTACTTTTAATACAAAAATGAAGTATGTAAGTATTTATAAATATTAATTGAGGGGAGAAATTCTCGAGAAAAAAACTTTTAATATCGAATATTTAAAAATAAAATTATTACCAACAAATAGATTAATAAAGGTACTAAATATTCTAAAATATAGGAAATTCAAGGAGTTCCTAAGAATAGCTAAAGTACTACCGCGGGAAGACAGCGGAGGAGGAAATAATCTAGTACCGGGAAAGGTAGATTTCGATAATTTGAATAGAATATTAGGATTAGAAATATAAAACGACGAGAGCAATATATAAATAATTTCACTTTTGACCTCAAAGAGGTAAAAGAGGTTAATAAGTAAAAGAGTGTATTAGATTTTAAGGTGGTATTCTGGCTAAATGTAGGCTAGATGCCAGAATCCCAGCCACCTAATTTAACAGGTCTTAGCAAATATAGGTTACCCCCAGACCCCCAAACCTTCTATAGAGAGAGCGCTCGAGTCAGTTACACAGATTCAATCAATCACACCAGTAAATCTGACATGAACAGTTTCCAGGTCCACTACCCCGCGTTCCAGCCCTTCGGCTGTTCCTTTTCCCCGCACCCCCGCTGCCCCGGTCGCCGCTAGGTTTGGCGGCCCGTCCCGGCGTTTGACTGCCTTCGTCCGATCCTGCTGTACCCACGCCTGACTCTCTCAGTCATGATGATGTCTGACGTCTGCCCCTTGCTTGTCGGCATGGCTAAGACGGTGGTCAATTCTGCGGACGAAGCATGACCAGTTTGGAGAGCAAGCTATGCTGCCCACACGACCACGACCACGGACAAGGCCACAACCGTGGCGGACAGGGTATGCAGGTGCTATGACTTAGCGTTGACATCATCAAGCGAGCCTTCCGATCAAGACACTCGATCAGGCCAGCACAGGAAGGCATGACCATGACGAACCTGCACTTGTCGTGTACTTCAGTTTGGGAAGGCGCAATGTGCGGTTAGCCTGGGGGCTCTACCTGGATTTTTGGGCCATCCCCTCCACAACCTCAAGACTCTCTTCCAATGGACAACCTAACCAACGTCATCACCACAGCCTAGAACACCGCCAGGAACGGCAGGGCCCACGATCTTACAAGCAGCAGTATAACCAAGACCGGCAGGTGATAGAATGGGTGCCCAACCAAGTGCAGCCCATTAACCATCTACAGCCAAGCAACGAGAGAGCCTGTCTCTGTAAGGCAACTGCCGCCCATGTCAGCAGCCCAGACGGTAGCCGGAATACTGCAGAGTGCCACCGGGTCTGTATCAATGCTGAGCACCCAGATGGCATCGGCAAACATTCTCTGGGTGACTGGGACCGAAGCAACACAATTCGATATGGCAGCGTTGTGCTGGCGGGAGGGACTCAAGGCGGCTCTGGCTGGGAGGAAGAGATGAGGTATGTCTCCGAGCTATACAAAACTTGTCAATTTGGTAGGCCATATCTAGCTAGTAAAACGAAGGTTCTATAAGAGGACTAGCCTCCCAGCCACCCCAACAGCGCTATAGACCTTCCTAATACTCGGGGATCCCCCAACCTATATATACAATCTTTCTACTCTACACACTTGATTAATATAACAATTAACCTATATTTTCTTTACATTTACATAAATGTACAATCTAATAATGGATAATCTAAATTCGTAATCCCTATACTATACGAGTACATTCAAAAGCACGAAATCTATCTATACAACTCCTTATACGACCGAAACCATATCCCTATCTAAGGAATCTACCTCCAAATCCAACCGACCTTACTTTAATACCCCTTCAAAATTCTATAAATAGAGTAATAAATTCCTAAGGTACATTAAAAGCCTAGACCTTACCAACTATCTATTAAACTTCTGTTATGGGGCTGCCGCCTAGAGGTTCCAGTCTGAAAGCCTTCCAGATATGCGCCCTCATTGTGACCCCCGGTTATTACGTGCGTCTTTGTATATAAGAATATAGCCCGCTGTCCCTTCTGTATATCTAGATTCTTCTTCTCTTTATCGAACCTTTTCAATATATATTTTACCTTGCACCTATGCCAATTGTACAAGAACTACAATATTAGGTTCGACCTTATACGTTAACCTCTTATAGAAGCACATTGCCCTCACCATAGCGAACGTTCCTCCCTAATAAATGGATTTTAACAATTAGAATTAGTAGAACAACTAGTAGAATAATTAATAGACTAATTAATAAATCTCCTAGTAGAAGAATTAATAGAGTAATTAATAGAATAATTAGTAAATCCTCTAGTAGATCCCTTAGTAGAATAATTAGTGAAATAACCCGTAGAATAATTAATAGATCCTCTAATAGAATATTAGAAGGCTCCCTCCTTTCAATATTTTTTTTAGTAGATTTAATATTTATCCCCCCTTCCCTATCCTTAAGAATATTAATATAAACGCTCCCCCCTTTCTTACCCCTACGCCCAACTATTTAATTAAGTTATTTTAAAACGCTAGTTAAGTAGCCGTACTTCGTGCTAAATTTGCCGAATATAATATTAACCGTATTTATTATACCTTATTCGGCAATTAGATTATAGTACCTACTACTATTTTAGTATAAGCCGCCGCCGTCGAAAAATCTAAAAGAAAAATATTCGATTGGCCTATTTGGAACAGAAACGTTAATTTATTCTATTTTTTTATAAATTAATTAATTTATAAAAAGAATTTTAATAGCTTTAATAATTTTATTAGTAATAATAGAGTAGCGTAATATTAAACTCTATATTCGCTTTCCAAAAGATTATAATTGCGTATTTAAATTTATTAAACTATGGGAAGTTTAAACGGAACTTTTAACCCCTAGTACTTCTTCGAACACTTTATATATATTTTCGGTAGCGAATAAGAAATAAAGAAGGTTTAAACTTAATTGCGGAAATTAATTTAAATTTCTAACGAACCTTTAGACGAATTTTTATTTAAATTTAAATAACTATTTATTACCGCTAGTAATATTATTTAGCTTAACGATTCTTACCTTACTTAATGAAAGGGTTCCCTTTTAGAAGAAATTAAATAATAGATAGTTTTTATTATAATATTTATAGAATATAATAAATACGTAAGGCGTTTATACGGTATTATTTAAAATTTCGAATAGATTAAACCCGGCTAAGCCTTTTATTTCGCTTAGAAATAAAATAGAGGCTATTAATCTTATATTAATAATTACGGTTCCGTCCCTTTATTATATACTACTATTACCTTTATTAATATTATTAAACCTTTAAAATTTAATATTATACCTTAAAATACAGACGGAAATATAATTATAATAATTATTCGAATAATTTAGAATTAACGCCGTCTAACTAATAATATAAGTAAATAGCGTACTAAATAAGTTTCGGACGAAGATTACTATAAGCGGAGGGAGTAAAGCTATTATTTAAGGTATAGAATAAGTAATTATATATAAACCTAATATTTATATACTTCGGCTATTAATTCGAATAGAATACGTATTCAAATTACTTCTACTACTTCGGCCGTTACTAACACTAATATTTATACCCCCTTATTTAAAGAGGGCGAAAATAAGATAATGGCTCCTTCCTAATAGGGAAAAGCCTAATTCCGGTTTATCGTCGGAACCCGGAATTTCTCCCCATAATAACTATTTATATTCCTTTATCCCTATTCCCTACGGTTATACTAATTCGAATAGCGACTAATATAATAATATTAAAAATAAAAATAATAAAAATACTAATTAGTATTTAAAATTGAAATTTCGTATATATGCTAATAGATAAAGGATATTAATATTACGCTATAATTAATAAAACCCTTATATAAGACTTATACCTCCCTTAAATTAATATTAGAACCTAATAAATTAAAGGGGTTTCCAGAATTATAAAAGGAATAAAAATTAATAAAATAATTATATTTTCTATAAGAAAAGGCGATCATTACTAATTAATTAACGCTTACGTAATACCTCAATTAGAATATTTAATTATTTTAGGAAAGTTTTGGTTCTCCTATAATAAATCCTTTTTTATTCCTTATTAAAAAAAATTCTAGTACGGGAATACCCGTAAGTAGCTCCTTTATATTAATTAATATACCCCTTAAACTTAGGAAATAAAAATAAAGATAATTATAATAGTAGGGGCTATACGTTTTATTAATTACGTCTGTAGTCCTAAGAGAGATTACGCAATTTTAATTATAATAATTTCGATATAAAATATAAAAAAAGCTTTCGCGCTAAAGAGATTAAAAATAGAGGTTGAATTTAAGAAGATTATCCTTATAAAATTCTATAATTTTATATTATTATTTATAAAGTTGGAAGCTAATAAATTAAACCCGTATAAGCTTAATATTAATTACTATATTAAAATTAGGAAGGATACGAATAGGAATAACCTTCTAATATTAGTAAACTTACTATATCATATATCCCGTAAGGAATTCCTAATATTAAAGAAAGTGCTAAGAGATTTATTCAATAAAAGTTTTATTAGACTTAATTATTTAAAAGTAACGGCTCTTCTATTATTTATAAGGAAGCTAAGAAATAATTTATATTTCTACTATAATTATAAGAAATTTAACGCTATTACTAAACCCAACTATTACCCCCTCCCCTTTATTAAACAAATACTTCGGAATTTAAAAGGTATTAAATAGTTAATAAAAATTAATATTATATAAGCGTTCTATAAGATTAGGATAACAATAGGTAAAGAGTAGAAGACGGCTTTTATTATACGATTCGGACTATTCGAATAGATAATTACCCCCTTTGGTTTTAGCGGCGCTTTAATTACCTTGTAGAAATATATTAATTTTATTTTGAAGGAATATTTAAATAATTTTATTCTTATATATATAGACAATATCTTTATTTATTCTAATAGTTCCCGCACTAATTATATACGTAAAGTCCGTTTAGTTCTCGAAAAATTAAATAAAATTAACTTATATTTAAATTTTAATAAATATAAATTTATAATATAAATGGTTAAATATTTAAGATTTATTATATACATAAGTATAAGTATAGAAACGGACCCTGAAAAAATCGGTACGATTAAAGAGTAAGAAATATTTAAATTTTAAAAAGGGATTCAGAACTTCTTAAATTTTATAAACTATTATTATATTTTTATTAAAAACCTTTCCAAAATTACTAATCTTTTTACGGCGCTTACTAATAAAAGGGTTGAATTTTCGTAGGGGGAAGAATAATAGTAAACATTTGATATAATTAAAAATTTATTTATTAGAGCGCCTATCTTCGTAGAATTCGACCCCGATTACCTAACTTTCTTAGAAACCGATTATAATAAATTCGTATTAGGAAAAATATTAATATAGGAGGTCGATAGCCGTAAATATATTATTACTTTTTATTTTTAAAAATTAATTTTAACGGAACGTAATTACCCTATTTACAATAAAGAAATATTCGGCGTTATCTATTACTTCGATTAATAATTAATTGAATTCCGTTCTTACTACTAATTTACTATTTAGACCGATTATAGGAATTTAAAATACTTTATAGAACGGTAATACTTATTTAAACGTTAGGCCTGCTAGGTTAAAGAATTTTTACAATTTAATTTCGATTTAAACTACTATTCTAGTAAGGAAACCGTAATATTAAACATTCTCTTTAAACGGGAATAGGATTACTTTAACGGCAAAAATTTAAAAATTAAAGATTCATAATTTATATTAGCTAAAATTCTACGTAAATGTATACGAATAGTTACAATTTCGATTAAGGGGGAGGCTATTAAAATACTTACTATTAAGGTTTTTAATAATTTAAATTTGTAAAAATTTTAGAATTAGACTATCTTTACAGATACTATTTACTAAAAAGCTTACCGAACAGTAAAAAGAAGCAACCGTTCTTTCCCTTTAAATACCAACCTCTAATTATAAATATCCAAATATAATATCGACCCTTAAAGAAAACTTATATATAAAAATAGGCTTTAAATCCCGGGATAGCCGGCAATTAAAGAAGTAGATTCCTAAATTTAAAACCCTTATACTAAATTATAAATATAATTTATTTAGCGAATTTATAATTCTAAAGTCGTCAGCTACCTTAAAAGAGAAGGTACTATCGTTATTATCGCTAAAGATTTTTATTAACCGTTATTCTAAATCTAAATCCAACGTTTCTTTAAGAATTATAATGTATATAACTATACTAAGTAATAAAGAATATATAAATACAAATTCCTTAAACTATTAAATATTTCCGACTACTTTAATAAATATATATAAATAGATTTTATTATTAATTTACCTTTAATTTATAATTTCCGTAACTTTTGAATCATTAAGGATCATCTTAATAAAGAGGTTATTTTAAAACTTATAGAAAATATAATTATTAAAAAATATACAAAACGTTTCCTCTAATACTTTCTTAAATACTATTAATAACCGAAGTCTATTATTAGTAATAGAGGAATTAATTAAACGAATAAATTCTAAGCCTATCTTTACCTTCTTTTAATTATTAATCGAAAATTTAATATAGTATACTACCCGTAGACGGACGGAAGCCCTGAAACGATAAATTAAAAAGTATTAACCTTTTTACAAACTTATATTAATTAGTAATAAAACGATTCGGACCGCTAGTTCCCCGCTACCTAAATAATTATTAATAACCATTTTAATTCTTCTATTAGCGTTTTACCCTTCTTTACGACCTACAGTTATTATCTTAATATTATTATTTCTATAATTTATTTAATAACACCTTCGAAGCTAGGCTCTCTTAAATAGCGAATTAAGGAATTTATTTAAAAGTTTTAATAAATTACGGACTTGTACTAAACATTAATTGAAGTAGCCGCGTAAGAAATAGAATAATAAGCGAATAAAAAAAGGCACTTAATTAATAAATTCTAGCCGAAAAATAAAATTTAATTAAATTTAGGGAATTTCCTAATAATTAAATTTCAAAAGAAATTCAATTAATTATATACTAAATATACCATTATTAACGTTCCTTTCTTATATATCATTATTTTTATCATACTTAAGAAAGATCCTACGAATTTCTATATAAATAAAATAAAAAAAATAAAAAAATCCCTTCTCTTTATTTAAAAATACATTAATCCTTAGCCTTTTACTATTGTAGTAAATAGCGAAAAAAAGTACAAAGTAAACGAAATCCTGTATAAGAAAAGTGTAATTATAGGACGGGGTTTTATTAGAAACATTTTAATTAAATAAGTAAGTTATACAAAATTTACGTAGGAACTTCTAAAAGAATTCTAGGAAATTAAAAGTTTAAATGTCTTTAAAATAAAATATAATCCCACTAAAATTAATAACAGACCCTGAAAGTAATATTACGTATAGGAAATAATTAAATAGAAGAAAATATATACTTAAGGGTAAAATCTTTATTTCTAAAATCGAATTAAAATTGTAATTACTATTAAATTAACATTTACCCCTCTCCTACCAACGGCTTTAAACTTATAAACGCGAACGAAAATACCAATAAATATTTAAATAGTATTCTCCTCTTTATTTCCTATCTCTACGTCTTCTATATTATTTATACCTTCCTCCTTATTACCCTCCTTTTTACTATTACCCTTCTTTTCTATACTAAAGGTAACGGTAACGAAGTTAACTAAGCGGCGTAGCAAATCTTCTAAAGAAGTTAAGCGGTTCTCTAAAGATTCAAAGGCCGTAATATTAGCGCTTATAATACAACTATTAACAATAGTATTAAAAGTCTCCTTAAATATAATTAAAGAATCTTTTTACAATATTAAAAGAATAAAAAATAAAGGAGTAAAAAGAAAGGGGTTATATTTATTAGGAAACGTTAGTATAGCTTTTAAATTTGAAAATAGTATAAATATTAACGAATTAATAAATAATAATATACGCTTCTATAACGTAGCGAATAATAAGTAAGTACTTAATATATTCTATACTATTTTTGCAAGTAATAGAAAAGCTTTTACAATTAATAGCGGGTAATATTTCTTCAACATATACAGCGGATAATAAATAGCCCGGAGTAAGGGCGTAAATATAGCGAATACGAATATACTAAGTATAAATATAGCCTACCGAAGGGTAAATATATTCCTTATAAAAGAGGATATAGCGGCGGTAAATTAGCTCTTCGGCCGGGGTAAGTTCGTTAATATCCTAAATTAAAAAAATATTTAAATTAGTAGCGGAAAGAAAAAAAAAATTAATAAACGATAAAAAAAAACCTTATAAGCTCGATAGTATAGAGTAGGGCCTCGATATTTATTATACGGACAATATAGGTAGTACGGTAGGCCTCTTCGGCAGTAAAGCGGGCCTCATCTTTCTCCTCTATAGTATAGAGGGTAATTTAGGTAGTGATAATAGCCTTATAAATAGTAGTAGTTACAGTTTAACCTTCGCGGGTAACGGCCTAACCTTTACGGATAGCAGTTTCGAATTTACGAATACGAACGGCGGACGGGGTATTATTACAATTACCGGGCGGGCAATTACACGGGGGAATATTAGGGGTAGTAAGGCTAGTAGGGAACGATATTATTTTTTATTTTTATTTTTAATTACAGAAGGAAGTTAGTATAAATTTAAATTAAAGGTAATTGCGATTAGGAATACGAAATTAATAGGGGAAAAATGGAAAGAGCAATAATATTTATAAAAGTAGGAGGCGCGATAATAATAATGGGGGTAACGACGAGAATAGCGATAGTAGGAACGGCGAAGTTATTATTAATATTATTATTATAGAAGGAAAGAAAGAAGAGAAGGAAGGAAAGAGCGAAGGAAATACAATTATAATTATAATCGTATTAGAGTAGGGTAACCGGTAGAATAAAAGGTAGGGCTATGGATTAGTAGGGGGTAATATTGTAGGGTTATTGCCTAGAGGTTCCAGTTTGGAAGCCTTCTAAATATGCACCCTCATTATAACCCCCGGTTATTGCATACGTCTTTGTATATAAGAGTGCAGTCTACTCTCCCTTCTGTGTATTTAGATTCTTCTTCTCTTTGTCGAACCTTTTTAATATATATTTTGCCTTGTACCTGTGCTAACTATACAAGAACTACAACAACTTCGAACTAATCATTACTAAACCTTAAGAACCGCATTACTCTAATTACGCCCTTAAAGCTATAATTACCCGCTATATCGAAAGAATTCGAAAATCCCTCTAACACCTTAAAGTTAAACTCCTAATCTACCATAACCTGGTAACCTTCAACGCTACCTCTATAATTATTATCGAAAACCCTAATAACGAAATCGAAATTATTAACCAATCCGAAGAAAATTAGCTAACAAATATTATTATCTAATTAGCCAATTTCAACCCCCCTACCGTTAAAGAATATAAATACAATAACGCTATATATAATAACCGTTAAAAAACTTACGAATTATTTAAAATTAATAATACAAACCTTCGAAAATAAATATAAAAAATTATATACCTAAATTATAAACCTAATTCCTTCGTAGTTCTAGAATCTATTACCGTATAATATACCCGGGTCCGTAATATTTACAATTACTACAAAAAAAATGCTATAATCGAAATATATCAATATTACCGTAATTACATTAAACTATTATCGAATAAAGTTAATAAAAACTCTAATAGTGTTAACGTGTGGCTAGTACTGTGCCTTGTAACTGCCTTGTACTACCTTGTAGTATAGAAGGCTAGTTGAACTATTCCTTCTACGGAATCAGTTGACTCAGTCCCCACAGAATGTACTAGAATACAAGAGGTTTTGCCACTGTATTCTAGAGTCTTATAACTTAGCTAGCATTTCTTCCAGACTGATTTGTCATCACAGGATTCAACAGAAGCTTCTAGATGCTTAGTGTCCATGTATAGAGACCTCTCCTCTCCTTCAGTTCGTCACTCCTTAAGCAAGCAAGCACAAGTCAAGCAATACAATATAGTCTTTTCTCACAGTGCAGAGTCCACTGTAATCTTCTGTCTTGAGAGCAGAGTCCTCTCTAAGACCTCTTTTACAACATCCTTTTATTGTACTTGCAACTACGCTGCTTCCTTCAGCATTGCTGTCGTACTTCCTACCGCTTCCGCTCCGCTCTGCTACAAGTGCATAGTTCACTGTAGCAACCTTGTACTGGTGCTATCATTATAGGCCAGTCAGGGCACCGCAGGAAACAAATAGAATAAGTAAATAAATTGACGGCAAAAATTTAATTATAATTAACGCTATATAATATAAAATCCTAAAGATTAAAATAGCCGTTACTTAATTTAAAGATTTATTAGATTATTTAAGACCTATTCGCTTTAATTAAGTATTTAAAATCTCCAAATTCTTTAACGAAAAAATTATAATTAATACCCTTAATTTCTATATTATATCCGGAGATTTTCGTTATAAAGGCCTACACAAACGACCTCTAATTACCGCGGCCAAAGCTAAGGAGTATAAAGGAATATTTAGAATAAATATTACTTTCAATAATTCGTAGGGTAATAATATTAAAAATAATAACGTTCGACCTAATAAAACCTATAATTAACGTAAGAGAAAATATAATACAAAAATTAAGAATTACTCCCTTCGCTATAACATATATAGAAAAAGCATATATACTATTAAATAATATTAATATATATTCTCCACCTTAATTATAGCCGCAATCCGCGCTAGAAATCCACTAAGAAAACCTAAAACAAAATTATAAAAAACCTTAAAAATAACGTAGAATTAAAAAGAGAAGTCCAAATCCATAAACGAACAATAGCAAAATAGTACGCCTAACCCCTCCCCGGACTCGATAATAAAAATAACTAACTCTCCAGCAAAAATAATATTTATAAAATAGCGTTCAATATTAACGAAACTACTCTCTATATTAAAAAAAGGCTCAAATATCTATCCTCTTAAAAATAATACAATCTTCAACTCTAAGAACTCTCTCCACATATTTAACGAAATCTCTCACTTTCTTAATTTTCATTATACTCTATATAATAATAAGCTCTAAACTAGGGATTCTCATATTCTTATTAAAGGATATAGAAATATAGATATTATTATAAAAAGAATAAAAGGACCCAAAAAGTTTCAATTAAACAATATAATTTTTTACCCAAACTTTATAACCAACTTCGTATTTCTTTACCTCTTATATAAAAAAAGTCTCTATTAAGACTAAAAACTCCTAAATAACTATTTATACGCTCTAAATAATTCCCTTTTCTATAGCCTCTCTATACGTTACTACCAAACAATCCTTAAAAATCTCTCCCTAAACTTCTCGAAAACCGCCTTCTTTACGCAATAAACCCGATTTAATTTGCTAACTAGCCGAAAATACTATAAAACAGAAACTATTATTTAATATTATCAATTCGGTTACTACAGTCCTTAAATATTAAATTATTTTAGTAACGTCGTAAAAGCCCGCCTTAAAAGACTTATAACCGTAAATTATAACGCCTACGCAATATTGAAAATAAAGTAATAAATTAAACGAAAATTTCGAAAATATAATTATAAATAAAAAAAAGAATTCGCCGTCAATTTCCTAAATTATAATAAAAGTCGTCAAAAATACTCTAACGTTATATTTATTACCTACCAGTATGCTGGATATATTTAAAACTATTATATAATAAAGCGAAAAATTATAATTATTACCTCCTTTTTAAATAACCTTTTTACTATATTCGTTAACTAATATAATATCTAATTTAAAATTATCGAATATAATAATTATCACGACGAACAGCGGGAAAGGAATGCGACAAAGCGACAATGACCCTACTATTGTATGAAGCTTGAAAGATGAGGAAAAAGAAGAACTAGAATACAAAGAATGGCTGCGGCGCAAAGAATATAATCCTGTACACTGCCAAGAACCCTACAGTGGATCCGGTGGAGCCTCTGCGCTAAATGCAGCCATGGGAGCAATGCTGACCAGCGGTTGAGCCGCGCCGTCACAATAATAAAATTACCGGCTCTAAAATAATAAAAAACTTCCATACTTTTAAAAATATAGTTATAAAACCCTCTACCCTAAATACCTAAATATAGAATAATAGTACAAAACGTTCAGGAAATATAATTAAAAAGAAATTTCGAATATTAAATCTAAATATATATTTCGCGAAAGATCTATAATTAAATATTCTCTCTATAGTAATTTACTTTAATAACTAATCGCTCAAATAATTCTATGATTAAAAATCCTCTTATAAATAATTTTATACATTTATCGCCTACTAAAATAACTTTTATATATCGTCCCTACGCAAACCAAATATAATATACTTACGCGTTTATAATCACAACATATATACAATAACTACTACCGCCCAAAAGAAAGAACAAAAATACTAAAAAATAAATCCTAAGGCATAAATAGGATACTTTATCAATGATATAACCTCCTCAATTTACTAAATCTAAAACCTAATTATAAATATAATTATTAATACTTATAATATATTATTTAATAAAAATAGTCTTTTTTCTAAAAGAATTATTAAAGGAAATATAATCTTTATAAATTACCTCTAATGAATTTATAATACTACTCAACCAATATAACTAATCCTAACTAACGCTAAAAATACCAAATTCCGTAAATAACCGAATTAATTTCGAAAATGCCTAAATATACAATCTCCCAAATTTACTATTAGAATTTAACTAAACCCCTCAAAAAAGAGAAACCGACTACAATTCTCTAAAACCCTAACTAAAAAATTCGAATTCCCCCACTAATAAAATATCCTTCGATTTCGTCCTTAATAAAAATTACCCCACTCTTCCTAATATACTACCGCCCGTATCCTTTCTTATAAACTTTTACTTCAATAAACGTACCGAAGACGAAATTTACTACAATTTCGAACTATAAAAGGCCGTATTTAATATAAAAAGATTTTACTAACCTACGGCTAAATACTACGGTAAAATAATTATAAAAGTAGAATTAAAACGCCTCTCCCAAAAGAATAAAATTATTACCCAAAAGAAATTCGATTCCTTCGTCTCTATAAATAAACTCCAAACTATCTACCGCTAAAAACTATTACCGCCGCTAAAGAATTACAAATTTCTTAACTACTACCTTCTTAGAAACTTCTTTAAAGAAATAAAGTAAATCTATTTTAATAACTATAAAGAAATAGAAATTTAAATAAAAATCGATAAGGACGAATTAAGGTTTAAGGGGAAGTAATTACTCGATTACATATAAATATATATATATAAATTCTTTAAAAATAATAAATTCACTAAAATTAAAGTACGTCTCGTCATACGAGAAAATTAATAAAAGAAAGAAATAGGGTAAAAAATATATATTTTTATATTCGCCGGCCGATTTTTCCGTACCCTTATTATTATAATTATACGCTTTAATTTCGAATTGATTTAATATAACGCCGTTAATACTTTTATTAATGCTTATATAAATAAAGAAATATATATATATATACTCTTAAAATACTAGGGATTAAGTAAAGTACTAAAAGTTATAAAGGCGCTATACGGACTACGGCGTTCCCCGCTTCTCTAGTAACGTAAATTTACTAATGCGTTCACTGCCTTAAATTTCAAAACAATCCTAAAGGAACTCTATATTTTCGTCAATAACGGCGTATTTGTCTTCTATTATATTAATAATATTATTTTTACCTTCTACTATAATAAAAGCGAAGAAGCCTATAAGTATATAAATGGCTTTAAAAAGTAATACTATTTTATTAAAGGTAAAGAACTACAATACTTTCTAAGTATTAAAATTATACGAGACTATAAAGTACGAAAAATTTAATTATTTCAATAATTATACTTATAAAAAATATATCGCTTTATAAATGATAAAAAAATAATATAATTACCTATAACTAATATCGAATTCGTACCCTTTAAAAATTAAGTATTTAATAAGTCAATATATTAATACTAAGTTAAAATCGGCTCTATTCTCTACGTAATAATTATAATGCAATTGGATATTACTTTCGTTATAAGCCGCTTCGCCAAATACAATCACAACCCTAGTCTAAATTATTATAAAACTATAAATAAAATATTATACTACTTATACGCTATTGTAAATATAACGCTATACTATAAAAGCGAGGACATCCTATAAATTACATTAAATATATCCTTTATAAATAATTCTATAAATCGAAAGAATTTATACAGTTTTATAATTAAATTCTTTAATAATTTAATATACTAGGGAACAACTAAATAAACAACAGTAACTATATTAATAATTAAAGTAGAGTTTATTACCCTTTTAAACGTAGTAAAGGAAATTATCTTTATAATACGTCTAATATAAAGTTTAATTATAAAATTCGTAAATCCTATCCTTACTATCGACTATAATAATAAACAAACGATTAGGGTAATAATAATCGAAGCCTCTAAGTTAGTAACTAAATTAAAATATATAAATATTTATAAGCACTAATTTAAATAAGAAGTTACAATTAGAACTATTAAAATTAAGTATTTAGAGATAGTAAAGATACTTATAGACGGTTTAACGAAGGTACTGTCTGTGTAAAAGTATATAGAATTTAGGGGATTATTAGGAATAACTTTAATTAAGAAGAAGAAAGAAAAAAAGGGACATGTAATAGATTATATTAAATTAGAAGACGTAGAGGAAATAATTAAAAATGGGAAGGCGATATATAAATAGCTTCAACTTCATCCTTAAACGGGATTTTAATTAGGGAGGTATATTAATTTAGTAGGCTATATCTAGCCAATAAGACGAAGGTTCTATAAGAAGACTAGCCTCCTAACTACCCTAATAACGTTGTAGACCTTCCTAATACTCGGGGATCCCCCAACCTGTATGTGCAATCTTTCTACTCCACACACTCGATCAATACAGCGATTAACCCATATTTTCTCTACATTCACATAACCGTGCAATCTGACAAAACTTCCAGGGTTCAACTGCAGTAGGATCGCCAGACACCTGCATCTCCCAACAAGCAGGTCATCGAATCAGTGTTTGATGCTGAATGGGAAAGGTCAAGGGCCTCAATTGGACTGGACCACCAAAAGGGTATAGAGTTCGCTCCACAGAGACCGGCCAACGGTTGATCGGCTCCTAGGAATATCCTGTGTTGACCAAGTCCTTTTCCAGGAAAAAGATTCGCCAGTTAGCCAAAACAATCGACGGTCCCTTACGCAGGGGGTTTTGGATGAAACGTGGAGATGGATGTTTCGAGCTGAAAGAAGCCTTTTTCGGCACTCCGACGTTTCTTGGCACTCTGTCCCATCGGTGGGATGGCAAGGAGGGGGGCAGCTGATCCGCTTGCGTTGGTCGGCGTTGAAGCCTAACGGCTAGAGGATCTACCGACAATCTTTCCGTGGAAGCCTCACAGAAACAAGCAACAAGGCTGTGATCCTTGCAGCCCAACTCAATTTTGACTCTGGGAGACCAGCTACCCGGAATGTCGGATATACCCCAGAGGGTTCAGAGTGCTGGCCACGGGGTCAAGGAGCATTTCGAACCCCCATTCCAAGTCGAAGAATCTTTCGATCACCGGCTTGGCGAAGCAGTTCTTCAGTTTGGACGAGTGACGTGGCTTTGGAGCCGGCACACGCAGAGCGTCATATCAGACAAAACAAAACGTTCCTGGGCTCCTGTGTTACCCCATTTTTACCCATGCTAAACCATGCATAGCATGCTGCCTGCACGCCGCGTTTCTCAAAGGGTCCTTAGTGGCTCCAGTCTTTTTTTTCTTCAGCCGCTGCAGACAATTCCTGCTTTCTGCTATGGTCGTACAAAAAGCTGCAAGATAAGGGCAGCGGATGGACGAAATGGGAATGCCTTCACGCGTTTGATCGGCTCGATGCTCGACCGGCGACAGTGGAGAGGGCAGAGCAAGTTGAGGCTCCGCGTGGACTGAAAGTGTCCACCCAGGTTTTTTTTTTTCAATTTTTTTCAATTTTTTTTTCATATTTTGTTTTTTTCATTTTCTTTTTTTTTGTCTTAGATGTTAAGGCACCTAGCCCCGGGTCCTCTCCCACTACCTACGCAAAGGGGAAGAAAGGCAAAACCTCACTTCCGAAGTCCTTGAACTCACTTCACGCTCCTCATTGACCAGTTTCAACACTGTAGCATCTCATATATCACATCTCGTATCTGTCCAACATGCTCGTGGACATGGGTCACCTTCACGTTCACATCCACAAAATCAGCCGGTCACGCTCATGCCAAAAACTCAAAGAAGAAGACAACAGGAGATTCAGCATAGCTTCCGCTCTCCATCAACACATCAAAGACCTCCCCGCGCCAGCGCACGAGTTCGATCCTTCGTCGCCCGCCAAATCCAACTTCACCAGGAGCAGCAGCAACAAGATCCCAGTAAGGCCTGCCCTGCCAGCCATCTCCACCATGAAGTTCTGGGACAAGATCTTCCGTCCAGCAATGCGTGAGCTGCAGAAGCGGGAGGGCCCGTGCTGTCCGTTGCCCGAGTACAACATCCGACACAGATCCAGCTGGGAAGAAGTGGAGGACTGTCTCGTACAGGCGAGGGAGCGTTACGACGGGGATCTTGGCCGACGCCGAGGAAGGTTTAAAGATCGGTGTCGCCAGGTGGCCGATTACGGCCATGTAGGAGTTCAGGCCATCGAGTTTGCCAAGGACCTGGAATATATGTCGGTGGTTATGGGGATTGTTAAGCTGCTTGTTGATGTAAGTATGGAAGGCGGGAAGCGATCAAGAATCCATGTCCACAAAAGAGATGATGCTAAATGGGCTCTCATCTTACAGGCAGCAATCGTAGCATCAAGAGTACGCGAACATGCTAGGGCATCTCTCGACCTCAGAGCCCTCAAGCGGCAATTCGCCCAAATTGAGGTCCTCCTGATGCTCCATCCAAAGGACAAGAACATCCAGGAAGCGGCAACCGCTCTTGTGGTTGACATCCTCGAAGCTATCGAAGAAGGAATCGCCTTCTTCGTCAAGCCGAAACGTGAGTTGCCACCGCCGGTTTCCCTGGAAAAGTCATCCAATTGACCCTGCTCTGCAGACCGACGTGCCATGGCAGCCATAGCCCACGGTGACCAATATCAGCAAAGATTTCTCAACAAGCTGGAAAGCGTCAGAGTGAGCTGCGAGTGGCTCAAAGAGAACGGGCATTTTTCCAGCACGTACTTGATGATTCATGCTTTCAAGAAGCTTCTCGAAGGTGAGCAGTGATATCTCAGTTTCCGCACAATGAACGCACAAATTTACTCGACGTGGGACAGATCAAGAAGCAAACAGAGGCACAAAACTTGCACTGGGACAGGCACAACGGATGGGGGAATTTGGAAGTACGTAATTGGTATTGCATAGCTTGACCAAGGTCCTGACATTAACGTTGCTCTAGTTGCCTGTCCCCGAACCAGTCACTTGGAACTACTCGCCTCAAGGTTGGAAGGCGGCCTTGACCGTCTTGAGGCCTTCGGCCATAAGCTCGAGTCTGGAGTGTTGCGAGCCCTATGCAGCATCTCGTCGAGTGTCTCTCATATGCATGGCGTAGAGGGACAACATCAACTCAGCTTGGAGCAAGAGGTGAAAGGACAGAATCACCTCTTCCGAGTCATTTCGGAAGGAGTCCTTTCGGAAGTGAAAATGTTGGAGGATGAATCTGATGACGAGAGTGAGGAGGTGTTCTCGGACTGAACGGGGCATGATCGTGAGTTGAAACTTTAGAAACCGGCATTGGCGTTTTGGTGTTTTGCTTCGGGGCTTGGGGCTTGGAAAGAAAAATGGTTGGGTAACATGGCGAGGGCTGGTCCCCGACACCAAGTTATGAGGTTGCTATGTGATATCTCCAGTGTTATGGGTCTTGGACGGAGTTGGAAAATATACCCGGTGCTTGGACGAGCCTAAACGCTCTCAAACTCTATTAGGCCGAAATCTCGTATTTGAGAAGTGATCAGTGTAAGTTAAATGTCTCAATGGTAGGCCACAGTGACGACTTGTGGACTATCTTGATCCTGAGTGTTGCATGACCGAGCTTCTTGCATCTCAAAAATATGCCATAATCTGGGAAGCTGCATTCCCCGCCATAGGGCTTCCAGATCAAATGCTCCCTGCTACGGGGGGCGGTTCGAGAGTAAATGGGATCGCAGCCGATCTCAAACTTAGCACCGCTGGAATGTGCCTCTTCGACATGGAATGGTTTCCTCGGGTGGGTTTCAGGTTGGAACGTCATCTGGATGTGCTCAATTTGACCTTCCTCCCTGAACAGTGGGATTTCCGATTGCTCCAAGCCGACAGTGACCTTCGGAACTTGAGAGATGGTGCCCTTGTGTTCTTTCATAGCTGTGTCGAGAGCTGAAGCGAGCCGCTTGATATCAACGAGCGGGTTTTCCGGGTCTTCTTCTCGCTCTAAACCGAGGACGTTAGCTGATGATGCTTATATCACCTTGAGTGGACGTCTTACTTACTGCCGCTTGACCGGATCTCAATCGCAGTCGTCCATCTTACCCAGATTGCTACGGTGCAGCGTTCATAGACGGAGGAGTCGGTACACTCAATCTCGACTGCATGGTTTCCCAGTCCCTCGCATTTCAGCGCATACACCGAATCGCTCCCACGATCGTCGATGAACTCATCCATAGCCCTGAGGGCATTATAATGGCTGCAACACTGAGTAATATTCACCTCCAATGAATTCAAGTCGGCTCCGGTGTGGAGGGAGAGGCATTGATTAAAGCCATGCCTGGAGTAGCCAGGGTCAACCCCATATTTCGTGAGCGGGACTCCTGGAATATTCACGCGGCAGATGTTATCCAGTGTGTCAGGATCCAAAGGAAAAAGGGTGGTAGTGTCCGGCTCTCCGAAATCCTCATTTTTGCATTCGGCAATGAGTGATTGAGTGTAAAATAACGAGACGTCGTCATCAGATTCCATGGCCTGCAACGAAGTGGTGGACCGTGTTGGCCACTCGAGAAGAGGTAAGGTGCTGAGTGTCCTTGAAGTTCCAGGAGCTTGGCGAAGTAGTTGTGAAGCCGAGTTGTTGGACGTCAAGGAGAAAAGTAAGAGTACATAACGGTGGAGGGGAAGAAAAGAAGGTTATATATACCCGTAATGGGTGAGTAGAGGTCCAGCCAGCGGTTGCCTAATCCTTGACTTTCTAAGCCGTTCGAACCTACCTGTTCAAACGGTTATTCAATAGTAAAAGAACCACTCAAACTCTTCCAACATTTGATTTCCCAAACGCTTGATCTTTGGGAATGGTCAAGGAATGGTTGAATGACAGGATTTACACAATTTCAAATTGCCAAACGCCTGGAAAATCAAACTTTGTGGTCCGCTGACCGTGTGTACAAATTCAAGTATTGGGCAAGCGTTGGAATTTTTAGCAACGGCCAGATTGCTGTTGCCGCCCCGTTGGCCAGACCTTCCTGCTTTGGTACGGACCTCGCCTGACGAGGTCACACCCCAAATTTGGTAGTTGAGGCTTGATGAAGGATGATGAGTAACCGGTTTACTATTGAGACGAAAGCAGAAACGGCGGTCAGCTATCTAGTTCGAAGGTATTCGATTCCCGAGAGCACACTACTCTCGAGCTTCCCTGGGCATCGTGGTCATCCAATGAACAGTGACACTGTGGCAGGAGATTCGTGAGACAACAAAACGATTGCGGAAGAGTAAAAAAGCTGGAGTCTCCAGCACAAAGAATTTTGTATCGCATAAGAAGGAGGGAGACAGGAACTCCGGGGTCGTGTACCACAGGTCGTCCCCAACTGCTACCTCTACCTATCATCTGGTAAAAAAATTAGAGAGTAACGTCCGCCGGGCCGAGTTGGAGCCCTCTTGCTCTTTCCTCTGAGTCGTCTCACTATCGGATAAGTGAAAGAACCACCCACGATGCTTCAATGACGTCAGGTACATCTGGCCTGCCACGAAGTGCTGGGCAGCAGAATTTGACGCAGTCGCTCTGTTCATCATCGGCAAGAGCAGGAGCAGATCGCAAGTCGGTGCTTAGCTACCGTCCACAAGCGGAAGGGGCGTTCAGCTTGCCCCCTCCTGTGGGCAACTCTGACAAGAAATATGAGGAAGGTACGATGAGAATCTGAAATGAGAAAGAGCATCCGGTGAGGGTTATGAGGTGCACCCTCGCACTTTCCCGGGCTCGCGGACCGTGGATACAGCTTTCACTTCCCACTCACGATCCCACTCACAATTTCTTCCCAAGCATGGCCGAATCCTCCCTCCTCTTTTTCCATCCGTCTCACATTCACGACCACCTGTCCTGCCTAGTCGAGCAGGATCAACGCTTTCCAACTGCTCACTCGATCACCCTCTACGAACACGACCTTTCCCAATTTCACTAGCAGCGATGTCGATACCACCTGACAAAGCTGAGCTTGCCGAGCTGCTTGCTCCATCCGTCGAGTCCATCATTGCCAAGGCTCGGCACGAGGACTTTCCATGGAGTCGCGGTATGCTCACCACCCACCTCTCCTTGGATCCTACCACTCTGGGAGTTCTCTGTCGAGTCAACCTCCCGAAAATCCTTGTTCGGAGAGATTACTACTGTGATGTTTTCGAGGACTACGGTCTTGAACGCACAATCGAGTTCACCTGTCGACCAAACAGCCCTACGAATCCCGACCAATCTCCAGGTAGACTATGTGTGACGATTAGGCAGTGCAACAGCTACTTGAATGCCGTTAAGTCAATGAGGGACGCTCTTTGGGCAAAGGGCCGCAAGGGTTGGACTGAATATGGGTCTGCGAGATATAGACTTGGGAATTACAGCCTGGAGAATCAAAAAGGAACGGGATTCATTTGGGTGCGGTTGACCACCGTAGTCGAGTTACTGTACACCAACCACACAGGCCAGTCTAGTGGTAAGTGATACTTGTTACACATCGTATCTTGAGGAAACAAAAACATCAGAAACTGACCATTGAGCAATCTCTCCAGGTTCGAGCACGGGTCTGGTCATAGACGTTAGACGGCTTGCGACGGCACTCGACCAAGCGATGAAAGACCACGAAGGGCCTATATCGACTGTTCCAAAGGGATATATTAGGAGTGCGACCATCCCGCCCGGCTTCACTCTCGACAAGCTGGAGCTACTGAGGTTTGAGTTTTGCCCAAGCACCGATTACCACAGGGAGTTCGTGTTGTACCAAGAAGAGAAGGCCTTCGAGGTGATTAAAGCAGCCAACTACGGTCCGGTTGAGGGTAGAACGGCTGAAGGTGTCGTTGAGAACGAGCTTGAGGTGGTCTGTCGGAAGGTGAAAGCGAAAGCGCAGCTGGTCATTCGAATTGCTCATAAGACTTCGATGTGGCCTGCGGAGAAGGTGTTTGATCTGCAATGTTACAGTCGCTTTGATAGATCCGACACCGACGAAGGCTCGGATTGCCTTACGAGCTTAGAAAGCTTGGAGAGGTTAGAAAGCATTCTGAAAGATGAGCCAGCTAGTTCATGAGGGCTGTCAGCTTAGATCTACAGGGTTATGAAAGATGGCGGAAGAAGAGTAGATTGCCATTAGTGATGATGGGAATCGAGCGTGCTACAGTCCCTTGGGCTGAGTCATTTCACAGGAAATGACCTTCCGCTGTATGAAGTTAGCCATGTATTGCTCCGCGAAGGTGTCGTGTGTTGCTGCGATGGAAAAGCTGATATGGGAGACTAAAGTGGGTGAACAAACAAACTGAGACGGGCCTACCTCGATGAGACGGGGAGCAAGTCGCAGACCCGCAGACGGCAAAGGGGAAAGGGACTAACAGGGAGCGGTTATGAATAAGATGATGTTGAGATGGAAAGAGCAAGATACGGTGTAAATTTGGCGCAGATACTTCAAGCTCGTGTGGTCAACTCGTCTTCTGGTAAATATAAAACTGCAATTGCTAGAGATTTCCTCGCCTGGCAAGAGGCAGGACAACAAATCCGTTTCCGTTTGTTGGGGGTTCTATCGAATAAGGAAAACTCTATCTTGAGGCGAAGAATGAAATGAACTCCCGACCGAAGTTCAGCATCATCAAGGTGTTTGGCTTGTGGCGGGTTATTAGGCAGCAGAGCCTCGCACAGAGTTCATAGCTCGTCCGATTTGATCAGTAGTTGAGATAAAAGAGAGAGTTTTTTTCCTGCTCACCGTCGGTAAGCAGGCAACGTAAATGGATGAATAGTCATGACAACAAACGAAACAAGTTTTACCGTAGATCCTTCATCCCTTTCCCCGTAGGTGTTCGAGATGATTGCGAGAACTGCGCACCTCTCTGCCTCCAGTTGATCAGATTGGATGGAGTAGATGTGGGTTCAAGGAGAGGTCGACCTCTCACTCATCAAGTATAAATATCTCCCTCACCCCCGCGAGAATATCCTGTTTCTTCTCCTTCTATACCTCGACTCCTATCTCCTCACTTGTCTTTCAGTACAACAACATCGACGGACAACATCACCCCAGCCTCACTTAGTGACCAGTCCTTGCCGCAACGCACCGCCCCCCCCCCTCCACCGTCATTTGCCAACGATGTCAGGACCAGACCCCAAAGCTCAAGTCGCTCAGCTACTTGCCCCTTCAATTGAATCCATCATCGCAAAGGGCCTGAACGAAGATTTTCCCGATGGTCACGAATGCCGCGTCACTCATCTTCCCTTGGATATCAGCACTCTCCAGGCCATTTGCTGCATGAACCTTCCCAAGGCTCTTGTTGAACGCTACAGTGACCGCGCAGAATTCACTAACCATGGATTTCGGCAAATGCTCTACTTGAATTGCGAACGAAAGGATTCATCCGGGCCTGGCGACTCTGTCTATGACCTGAATGTGACAGTCACCCAGTGTAACAGTCACCCAGTGTAACAGCTACGTCAAGGCCATCAAGGCAATGAAGGATGAGCCCCTGGAATTTCACGATTGGCGAACTTACGGACCTACGAAAAACAACAAGCTTGGAAACTATGCCCTCGAGTCAGCTGATGGATCGCGCCTTATCTGGGTCCGGTATACTACAGTTGTTGAGTTGTGGGTTGAGGATGAAGACTGCAGTAAGTGATTTCCGGAACCTCCATTGAACCAAGAGAATGTTTCTGATTGTTTTATTATAACCAGACAACTGCACGTGTCCTTGGATAGATATAGGACGTATTGCTGCAGCGCTTGACAAAGCCATGACGGAACACGAAGGATCTGTATCTGCGGTGCCGAAGTCGAGCATTTACCGGGCCAGTCTACCAGAACGCTTCACTGTCGGCGAATCCCAGCTGATAGAGTTCCGCCTTTCAGGGGATATGCATTCCCATAGGGAGTTCAAGCTGGAGTCTGACAAGGCCAATGCCTTTGTTGTGGTGGTGAACGGCCTTGAACGCACAGAAGGTTCTTTCGACACCGAGTTCAGCGTGATCTGCCGAAAGAAAGCGGAGACAAAGCTTGTTATTCGAACAGCCCACAAGTCTTCGCTTTGGCCCAGAAAGCACGTTTATGTGTTGAACTCTTGAGCGGTGGCCTGGATGAATAGGACAGAGGAGGAATGGTCAGATACACAGCAGCTCGTTTCTGAGTGTTGAAAAGCAAAGCGGGCGATGGACGGCCAACTTGTGCACGCACCAGTTGCGTCATGGGATGCGGAGGACGTTCGTTCTGAGTGAGCGCAGACATATCACGGCGTTCTGGTGAGGGGATCAAGTTGAGGTTGTTCGCCAGGAGCCTCTGGGCGCTACCCGTGGGCAGGATACCGTGGCAGGGTGTGATATCGAGATCGGCAGTGGTTGCGCTGGGAATTAGATGATGGCTGAAGTATTGGGCGTTACGAACCTCTACAGAGTTAGCAATCCAACATCTGCATACTTTGAGCTTTTCCCCAAAATCTGGAAAGAAATGAAAGCGGTCTATCCCGCTCCTTGATGGCCTCAACGAGGAGGCTCCTTGTTCCGGTCTCCTTGAGGCTCTCTGCAGGTCTGACAGTCTAGACCGTGAACCTGGGAGCAAGTCGGCCGTGAACTCGGAACCTGTGTCTTGCAAAGACTTGGCGATGAGGAGGACTGGCATCTGGCATTCACTCATCTCCAAAATGCACTTTTATGAGCATGCCAACCATCGGTCCAGATCTTTCAGGTCTCTTTGAACTGTCGCGTGGTTTTGTTTCTCGCAAACAACAACCGGGAGGCTCGGTAGGTAGGTAGGCAAAGGGAAACAAGGTCTTTCGTATTTCGTCACCCCCTCCCGGCACTTGCCTATCAACAATGGACGGATGGGAAAGAGTCTGAGACATCCGTCGGACAATCTTCACGAATCTTGGGAATGCCAAGGGGTTCGGAGCAGTAGATGTAACGGCTTGGCGAATTGTCTGTATCGAGTTCGGGCTACATCGTGAGATGAGCTGACAGGGCGGTGGTGACGGCAGCCACATACATAGCGGACTGCTTGTGCTTGGCGTTCGGTGGCCGGTCTCAATATGAACTTGATGCTGCGGCTAAAGGTGAGGTAGTAGTAGTATTGTCAGTTGCGTGCCAACGTTGGAACGAGAAGAAGGGGGGATGAAGAAAAAGGGGCCCGGGACGGCGAGGGTTTGAGGGTTAGGGTTAGTAATGGTCATTCTGACCAGGTCAGCTTGGAAGTTCCAGCAGTCCACATTCAGCTCGTTGAACCTTCAGGAGCGCCGGCAGTCAGCGGTTTCCGTGATAGAGCCCGGGTTCCTTATGGAGACCTTGACGAGTAAGAGCGGAAGATGGCGGTCGTGATTGACGTCGTTATGGCTCGGATGTTGCGGGCTGTCTGTCAGATTTGCCATGCCGGCGTTTCGTCTCCCAATTCCGATCTTGCTCTAGGAACGGTGGTGCAACCATCTAGTCGAGGCATTCTCAATTCGTGGTAGCTAAGCAAGTTGTGTATTTCTTGGCTTGTCAGTTTGTCTCTCGACTACTGTATCGCATCGCTGGATCGCTGGATCGCTGGATCGCTGTGCTACTCCAAGTTTGCGTCAGTCAGGTTTTGTCCATATCGTTGTCGACGCGCACAGCGTCTCTTGGCAGGGAGGCATTGCGCGACTCAAGAGTAGTAGTGAAGAGTCGAGGGGGGAATGATGTGATATTACCTCCTGTCGATGACCTGGCATTGGGCGGCGAGATTGCAAACATCAAAGTCCCTACCCCTTTGAGCGATGTCAATATTAGTGCCGAGTCGTGCCAGGCAGACCGATAGTCTGTATTGCTCGTGTGCGTAATGGCCGCTAGATTCTTGGAAGCGCAGATCATCATGATAAGGTTGTCCGGAGTGGTCGGCGGGTTGAACTGCGCCCTGATGGAATTGTTATGTGGTGGCTGTTTGGGACCTGCAATGGCTTGGGACATTGCGTATTTCCAAGGCCTCGCAGGGCAGAGTTGTGGATGATGGAGCGATCTCGCGATGGGCAATCTGCCAAGGCAAGCCCCCGTCTTGGCGCTTCATCTGTGGTTTGGGACCAAGACTCTGGCGGTTGCCAGTGGTTTGAAGCTGTGTGAGGCTGTGAAACTGCGTGCGTACCTTATTAGATCAGGAAGACGGGACCTTGCAAGACGGAAGTGTCAAGGCTAGAGTTGCCCGTCTCACAGGTTGTTGAGGTGTTGATGATGAGCCGCTCGATTGCGCCTGCTGCCGAATCGGGCCGGCGGGTCACGATGCCAAGCCAAGGATCTGCAGCGAGGATTAGGTGTCGGCTTGGCGACCGCCCAGAGACCGCCAAGCGTGCAGTACTGTATTGTTGAGATTAGAGGTCGATTGGAAAGAGATGCCAATCTTGTGGGCGGAAAATACCGTTGCGTAGACAATTGCTGTTGCTATTGCCAAGAGACCAAGACCCAAGCGACATGGTGGCCCGTGTAGCGATGCTTGGCCCAACTTCCTCCTTACAACCCCGGATTTGCGACAGGCATGCCTCGTCAAGTTGGAAATGATGACACTATCAAAAATAGCTTCATGTGATATCTCCATCAATCGGGGTGTGTTGGCAGTGGATAGTGGTGAACTCGTGAGCAGTGCAAGAGTCGCACTCGGCAGCAACCCCGCAGCAGATATCCTGAGGTGCCGAGCTACAGGTGCCGAAGGGTGCAAGAGGAGTGGAACTCGAGCTTGCCCTGTTCGTCAAGGTGTACAACAACGCGCCCGTGACACCACACTACAAGTGGGCTGCAATGGCACTGAATGGGCATAGCGCCCACCATGTGCGCCATTTGGGGTCCAATCTGAGCCAATCTGATCGTGCCGGTCCATCATGTTGCCAAGAAATAAGCATCATGAACACTCCAAGACACCACCGTTCGCTGCATCGCCGACTCCATGCCCGTGGTTGTGCGCCGGGCATTGGTGATTCTGGTGGGGGTCCGCGTGTCTCCTCCATCTTCTTCGTCAGCCCGTATGCAGCCCGCTCTCTGTCTTGGCTTGGAGCTTGGCTTTTGTGATCTCCATGACCAGTGTCATATTCCTCCTCCATTACATTTAAAGGCCTCATTCCCAGGCCTCTCCTCCTCCTCTTCCACTTCGAATCCCATCTTACATCTCCAACAACAAAAACGTCTTCAGAGCTTCTTCTCTTTGGGTAAACCCCTCACAGTCAGATACATACACCAATCTATCTCTCTTAACATTCAAGTCAATTCTCTTACCACACCTACTTCACCACTCAGTCAACTCAAAACAAACAAACATCCAAAATGGGCTCCTCCATGTCTAGACACCAACACAAGCGCGGCGAGTTCCTCTTCAGCAGGCCCAAGTCGCCCCGCCACCGGTCGCCTACCCCCTACCCCCACGATAGACGCTCCCTCAACGACGACAATGATAGCATTCACATCCTATCAAAGGTGTCTTCGATTGCAAAGCCTACTCAGACACCCATCAAGGTCGTCGAAAGACCCCTGGCTCGTCAACACATCAGTTTCGAAGACAAACCCGCAGTCATCAGCTTCGAAGTTCACAACCCCCGAAGGTTGAACCGCTTCGAACGCCTCACCACTTGAGCAACACCCATCAGGAACGGACTAGCAAAACTGGGTTCCATTCAGCAGTTCGGCCACGCAACGCATCAGCCAAAACTCACTGAAGCGCCAAGACCGAGCTGCACTTGGTTTGATGATGAGCTCTCGGCACTGAAAACGCATGGAATCTGCTCGGTTTTTGGTCTGCATTAGGGCTTGGGAATGGTGTCAGAGTACCGTGCACCACGCGCACGACTATGGGTTAGGGTTTCGGCTTGCATTGCACTCATTGCGCTGGCGTTGCATCGTTTGCCTTTTATTCATTCAGTATATGGCGCCAAGTACTCAGCGTTCGGCAGTCAACAAGACCTCGGTCTTGTACCACCATCACTCACCACGATTCTGCTCGACAACACTCGGACTACCTAGAGTTCACCGACCGTAAAATGTCAGATCTCAGAGACACCACTGCATCTGATATTAGCCAGTCGGTTCATCAAGCCGCTTGTGATGCCCCTGTCCCCGTGTGGCAGTGGCGTTTGCGGTGATGGGCTTGGCACGGATACCCCGTCTCCTTGGCTGCATCGCATCAACGGCCAAGGAGAGCGGCATTCAGGGCACTGGACGATTACTTCTTCCAGAAAAGGCCAAGGCCAAGGGACATGAAGGGAGGTGTGAGGGAATAGCACAGCATAGAGGAGGAACACCCGCTGGTTTGCATCGGAAAAAAGGAGTTCTACCAGACAGAATATGCTTTGTGGCTTCTTTTGCTTTCCATCATGTTGGATTCCTTCATCGGCGTCATCGTGCTTTGGTGTCGTACCTCGTTTGCATTTCACAACAGGAGGTTGCCTTTTGTCGGGGATATTCTGCGACATTTTTGGCTTTCACAACATGATGGGATGTCAAATTGGCATGCAGTCGTGGCTGACCCAGCCCGTCAAGCCATGACCTAGGTAGAGAAAGGAAAGGAAGGAGAAGACCGAGGGACATGGCAGCCAGTCACACTGCTGTCGGAGGATGATGCATATATCGCTCACGGCACTTTTTCTTCCAGTTGTACAACAGGGAGGAATTTCTTCGGAATTATGTACATGTGGTGTACCCGGTACACAACAGGATGAGTCTGCAGAGAAGGATAGGAAGTGGGCAGCGTTGTATTACATTGAGTTTATCTATACCAAGGTCGGCAATTCAACCACGGCGTTAATCCGGAGGCCTGGGAGCTTGCAAAGGGTAGAATAGACTATAGACCCGCTCAAAAAAAATGTTCTGTCACCACGTTTCAAGCCACATGTGATTGGCTTTGCAATTTTTCCTCGTGACAATCTCGATCGCTATCGACGAGTCGACTAGACCGGCAACTCCGGTTTTCGAACAGAATCAACCTTCAGCAGTCCTGAGTCGGCAAAATCCAACGCAAGAAACAGACGCCCATCGAGCCAGGAGGGAATTGGGAGGATCTCTCTTGCCTCGTCATGGATCATACCTATCTAGGCATGTTCGATCTTCACATTGCTCTTTGCCATACACTTGATCGCTTGAGTCACAACGACTACCGTTTCATCTTTGATTACAAGCCTAGAAGAAGGTGGACTGCATACCAGGCCTTTAAAACTTCTTCACCATCAAGATGACACTTGCCCCAATAAGCATGGTCATGATTGACATACAGGTCGAGTTCACGGAGTTTTGTTGTCAAAGCACTCAAGTCTCACCTCTGGTCGTTGACTTTGAACTCACCTTTGGGTCACAACCTGCTTAGCTATTCGTCTACACGTAGATAGCCAGTGCACACCGGGTCGCTGATCGGCTCATCGTCAAATGCTGAAACGGGTTTGCCCCTGGAAGATAATGATCTTATTATCAGATGATTGCTTTCCATATCCATAATCGCTGCCTCAACTTCTTGGGAGGGGTTGGGTTATGATCCGATGACGCAAGCGATAGGATGAGCCTGGAGAGAAGGTTTTACCGCTTCTTCCCTCCTGTAAAGTCCGTGGTGGATGCCATAGGATCACTGTTGGTTGCGACTTCCGTTTCCAAAGTTCTTGGCTTTATTGGTCGCAGTGGCCAGTGGTGATAGGTAGATTTCGGAGTGAACGCTACATGGAAGGAGTGATGCTCTCACTGTATGGTACTTTCCTCGCTCGGTTTTCTATTTGAATAGAAACCTACTTTCATCCGAATTTCTCTCGAGACAAAGACAACACACATCTCGCCAGTCAAAAAGTGAGGCTACCGATAGTTCATCTTAACTGGAGACAAGATAACAGTTGAGTCAGAACTGCGAGTCTCTGACTCTCACCGTCTCGCTTTGTAACCCCTCTTTCCAGATACTTAAAAAACTATCACTCTTCCTTTGTTTTGCGAGAAAATCTCCCTTCTACTCTCAACTCAAGAACTCATCAGCCAGAGCTACGTTCGTCGAGTGGTATCGAGCAATCAAAACCCCCATACCGAGATCACAACCATAATACATCACCTCGATAGCAAGGAAAATGCCATCCACCAAGTCCGAGATTGCGAAGCTGCTTGAGGCTCCTCCGCCCTCGCCTCCGGTCGAGTCACTCATTGCCGAGGGTTTCAACGAAGAGTTGGGGAACGCTGACAACACCACTCTTCTTCCTCTGGACGCGGGAACGCTGGAGGTTATATGCCGGCTGAATCTTCCCGGTGTTTCGCTTGAGCGGCTTTCCATCGGCGAAGAGTTTATCGATGAACCCCTTGGCTTTGAACAAGTCGTTCACTTCTCCTGCGGTGCCAGCTTCCGTCCGTTTCGGCTCAAGGTAACCCAGTGCATCAGTCATGACGGCGCAATCAGGGCGATGAAGCGAGCCCTGTGCCTCCTGACCTGTTCCTACCCGAGTCTCAAGTTCCAGTCAATAGCAGCACCTCACAAGCTGGGAAACTATGCAGCCGAGTCCGAGGGTGGAACAATCAAGATTTGGACTCGTTGGACGACGGTCGTTCAAGTGAGTTCCGCTTGTAAGCAACCTCCATACTCTTCTTTTGAGTTTTGACCATCTTCTAAACATAGCTGTAGTTCTTAAGGACTTTGAAAAGCCATGTGTGGACATCCAAGCCCTGGCTGCCGTACTTGACAATGCCATGAAAGTCCACAAGGGAACCATTGCCAAAGTTCCGAAAGCCGGCCTGCACAATGACTTCACACTGGCCAACTACTACGAAACCGACATCATCAAAGTTATTTTCGGCGATGGAATTCATCGTCACAGAGAGTACAGAGTGATTCAGCATGAGAAGACATGCGTGGTGGAGGACGATGTTGCCGGGGAGTACGGTAATGGCGATATTGCCGGAGGTCGCTTCAACTCTCACCTTACGGTTTACCCCGACAAAGAACATAAAGAAGTTTCGGCAAAGATTGCTGTTTTGATGGCGCACAAAACTTCTTTGTGGCCAGTCAGGGAGAAACTCGATCTGGAAGACGATTAAGTAGGTCGCCTTTGGGTTGGATCGTACTTGCAATGCATGGTGGAGGGAGCAGGAAACTGGGCTAGTACCTAGTCACGGTTCGGTCACGATGTTCACCGCTCAGTTGGAAGCGGCTCATGAGGCCCCCAAGTCATCAACCGCGGTGATTTGAATTTGCAAACTATTGCTTATCAGCACAGGCGGATCAAAAGTGGCACTGGAGGGCGAGTTGGCTACGGTCGAGGACTAGGTCTAGGTTCTCCGCAAGGATGGAAAAGGGATCGTTTGGCATTTTGCTCACCTATCGACTCCATTAAGCGAGTCTTTCAACCTCACAGCTCACATTCAGTCGGCACATTGTGATGGAGGAGACATCGGGGTGGAAAACAACTTCGTCAAGTAGCTACGCTTGCGGAAGTATAAAGTTGATAGAAACAATTCCAAGTTGAAGTTCGCTAGTAACAGTCCTCTCTCTAGCTCAAATGGTACTCTCAACATTCTTCCTTCGTCTTCAATTATTATTGTACATGTCCACTCCCTTTTGGAAGTTCTCCCGGGGCGTCAACACACCAACGGACAAAGGGTCGCGGGAGCAAAGCAAACGCCGTTCATTGTTCGGAAACGCATCCTATCATCCCCGAGAGCCTCCCAAAACCTCCTTCTCAATGTAGGGGAAAGTTAACTTGCATCCGCGCTCCGGTAATGCAGGCTTTGAGTTTATTGTCCGGAATTCGAATGTCTTCGCCCGCCTATGTTGTGAATTTGATCGAACGCCATCCTTCCAACGATAGAATAGCTACATGAAAAGATGCCTCACTCGGAAGCAAAACAGTATTCCATGGCTCAAGATTGAAGTTTTTGAGAGGCAGGTACCCCTGATTCAGGTTCTGGTTTTCTTCATCGCTCGTCTTTGATAGCTATCTCTTTCATGCTTCCCGATGTGATTGCAGACGCATATTCGCATCGCGATGTCTCCAACTTCAACAACCTCATCAAAAGGAACCAGCGAGAAGCTTTAGTCACATGAGCAAAGGCTTCCAGGTCTCGGTTTCGTAATGGTACTCATTGCTTACCGGCCATCGGCTAGGGCCGGAAGAAGAGGTTAAGCTGCCCAAGCGAGGTCCCTCCAAGTGACTTGCTGAGTGGGTTCCATCTTGACTCTCAGTAGCCATGACGAGTACCTCCTTCCTTCCGTCTTTTACTTACAAAGCAAACACTGGCGCACAATTTGGCTTGGACAAAAGAATCCAAAGCATCAAACGAAATACAAGCACTCCCCATCTCAGGCAGAAAGACCAGTCACACGGAGTTTGGGAACAATATCAGGACTGTATACACTCACTTCGTATTCAGCAAGAATTCAAGAATACCAACACCTCATTCACGGGTGTTTTCTCGTCTATGTATCCCCTCCTTCCGCCCTCAGCTCCTTCTTATATGAAACCACAATCAACAGCACCCACTTCACATCAACTGCCCATTTTCGCCTCGTCACAACCAACCTCTTTTGCATGTCAAAAAGTAACCAAACAACAAGCACATCTCTGTCAAACGTCGGATTCCCTCAGATCAAAGGATCTCAGCCCTACCTCATCCATTCTCAGTCGCGCCTCACCTTCCAAGGCAGTGAAGGAAGGCACTCACCACGTCACCATCCACTCGCGCCTTCCCAACGGCTTCAACGCCGGCGGTAACCACTCACCGAACACACCACAACCCTTCAATACTGCCATCAAGAACGGGAAGAGCACAGTAACGAGCCTAAAACAAAGCCAAAATGGGTCGCTCAGGCTACGACACCACCAATTTCCGCGACTCCAGCTCCGATCCCAACGCGCCGCCGCCCCACAAAGCCGGTATGGGCTTGATCGTTCCTGCTTCCTCCTCATCGCAAGACCCAAAAGGAAAAGGGAAGGAGCGCGCTGATGCGCCTTCTGGTTCCGCCGGTGGGGCTCATCAAATTCCTTACGCGCACCTTCCTCCTGTCAGGCGGAGTGCTGATTTTCGAGAAGCTGTGGTTGAGCCTTTTCCAGTTCTGCCTCAGAGCCAGAAGCAATCTCGTGGCTTTGGGCTTCAAGTAGGACCTCGAGGTTATGGCGCAGGAGGTGGTAATCGCGCTCGTTCTGGAGCCTTGGGGGGTGGAATGGAGACTGGCAGCAGCAATAACCCCATAGATGTTGAAATGGGCGGCACTTCCGCTTCCTCCGGGCTCGCTGGCACTGGCGCGGGCACTATCACTGGCATCAGCGATGATGACCTGAATACCCCTCGCGCCTCGCAGTTCGCGCTGCCTGATAATTTTCCCAGGGCCGGTTCTCGATCTTCTCAACACTCTCAAGCCCAACAATCCTATCTGGCTCACAGCCAGGTGCACACCCAGTACGATGGTCTCCCTCCGCCTCCACCCCGTATCCTCCGTTCACAAGCATCTCAGTTTGGTTTCACAACCAACAAAAGCAGCATTGGCGGCAACGGCAACTTCCACACCCAGTCTCAGGGCTCACGCTCACAGCCTTTCAACTCCAACAACCCTCCATCATCCTCGTCTAGGCGCAATACGTTTACTTCGGATACTGCCGAGCCACCTCAGTTTTATGGTTCTCAGCGGGAAGCTCTATCTCGCCCCAATAGTGGTGCTGGCTCTGGTACTGGCGTCTACGACTTCGGCTCATCCTCCTCCTCGTACTTCGGAATGAGCGAGAGCGACGCAAGGGACTTCTACCTGCGTACGGTAACCCCACAACCAGGCCCAGCGCCGTTTGGTTTAAGTTTTTCTCCGGAAGAATGGGGTCGCCCCTCGGAGTCAATGACTGCCGCAAACACACCCAGGACCGCCGCCAGACCGCCGCCCGGATTCCCGCCCGGATTCAACACGGGCTCCGGACAGGGACAGGGACCCATACTCGAAGACCGCGGCTTCCCTTTCTTCCCGCAACCAGTAAACCAGGTCGAGAAAGACCGGCGTAGGAAGGCAGCGCTGGATGCTGGGTTTGAGGAGCTGTTGGCTAAGAGGCAGAAGCGGAACCACTAGAGGGAGCGGAAGTAGAAGTCGTGAGTCCCTTTTCTTCTCCTGATGTTGAAAGGTACGCAATACTAACTGGCTGGTTTTAGGGTGTTTTTTTTTCAATCCGGCAACCATAGTTGGTTGCAACATATTTCGTTCCACACCTTTGCTTTCAGCTATTAGATGTTCGATCTAATAGTCTTGCTCTTGGTCTTCTGTTATTTTCTCTCCTTTTTTCTTTCTTTCCATTCTTCTTTGTGTAACTACATATCAAATATCCATGCCTAGCAAGTTCTCGACATGGCTTCGGCATTCTCCCAAAAGAGATTAACACCATCGCAAAACGCTTTTTCTTTTTTCTTGTATGGCTTTCAGGCCCTTACAAATGCATGTGAACTTAGAACCAACGCATTTTTGACCACTTGACATCCCTTTTACGTTCTTCTTTCGGCGTTCAGAGTTCTCTGTGACACCTGTGCTGCTTGAGTAAGTGGCACGTATAAAAAGATCCACATGGCCTAATAACATCGTAGTCTCGGTCGGAATATTGATCCCACGCTGTTTGTTCTGACGTCTATTGTGATTTCACATTCGAAGCCGAATGTTCCAGGACAGAGCAAGATGCGAATGATATAACGAGTTACCATGCCGAACTGGGATCTGTTTCGCTGACCGGGCTCATCAGATCATAAGTTCAAGACTCTTCAGAAAAGTGTATATTGGTTCCTCAATAGATAGTTTCTAGATGCCGGGTCCGAATTCTCACCCGGTCACCAAATTAGTACGCTCTGGATCACGCTCTTATATCATTACAAAGCAGTATGCCATCCCACCGTCCCAGCCCAAACTCCCTGTTACCCGCTAATAAGAGTGATTTTACAGCGCCGTTGAAAGCTTTTTGTCTTTTCCGGCAAAAATTTATCTTTCCCAGATATAATTGCATAAAAACACCCACAAAATTCCAGCATAAGGCAGTGATATTTTCTGCTCTGCTCCGTGTTTTTGGTCACGTCACTTATCAATGCTCTGCAATAGCATCACTGCCCAAACACCCACAGAACCACTCCACCTTAAACGCCACCTCCATTCCAGTCCACAAACGTGTCGTGATCATTATTAACCAGTGGATCAGGCTCGGTGTCGGGCTCCTTAGGCTTCTCTGTCTGTGATTGAAAGAACATGGGCGCGTTTTCGTCCTGCTGTGCAAATGACGGATAGAACGAGCGTGACTCGTCCAGATCGAGAGGCTGTTGTGACAGGCTGTTATACAAGTCATCGAAATGCTCAAAAGAGCCATCGACATAGCTTGGATAGAACTGGGGTTCACTGGCCAGCTGATTCACGCCATCCGTCGAGGCTTTTGGGAGAGCGGCGGAATGGCCTGCCTGCGTCGGTTGTAATACGGACATCGCTGACTGTGGAGTAAGAGGGGCATCGGAGGTAGAGGTAACTGATGACTGTCGATAGCGAGGCTGCATTGTCGTCGAGCTGTCGAAGTTTTCATGGCCAAAGGTCGGAGTGAGAAGTCCCGGTAGCGGAGGTGTCCCATCGCCGACGCTGGGTGTGAGAGCCGGAGGTGGCGAAAACTCGGACATTGACGAGTTTCTGGTGTGAGAACCGGCGGGACGATGGGAAACGGATAGAGTCGGTGAATTGGTTGATATGGGCGGGACAACGGGGAGTGACTGTGTCCTCTGTCCAAAGCCGTGGGGCATGCCAGGACTTGTTGAGTTGGCCGAGTTTGCTGATACCAAGGGGATGTTTGGAACTGACTGTGTCCTCTCGCGGAACTGCTGCATGCCATGGTTTGGCGGGAGACCGTAAGAAGGGGCTGAGTTCATGGACATCATCGACATTGTTCGCTGCTGGGGCATTGGCATGTACTGTGGGACAAGAGGCATCGCTGGAGGTTGAAGTAGAGTTGGAAAGGCCTCCGCAAATTGGGCATTGACCCTCTGGTAATGCTGCTCCAAAGCGAAATTCTGGAAGTTGCCGGTGGCATACGGTAGCCGGGCTGTCCTGGGTTCCTCTTCCTCCTCGTACATCGCGTCATTCAGGACAGCCTCAGTGGTGATCTTGAAGCCCTTACCGGTACGCTTCTTGTGGATTTCAGATGCCAACCTAGCCGACTGGAGACGGGCCTCGAGACTACGGTCTGAGCGACGAGATGCCGCTACATAGGCGCGTTCCTGGTTGGCTTCGTGGGTTCGAGCATCTTGAGGCTTTTGTGGAGTTAGTCTTTCCGGTCTTGTAATCCTGGGGACTAATGGATGGTCGGCGTACCTTTGGCTTTGGCTTTTCTGTTCGGCCCGCCACAACCTTTGATCTGACTTTCTCTGTTGTGTTCACCTCGATGCTGTCCTGTGTCGCCGGGTTTGGTTGGCTGGCTTGGGAGATGCTCCCTCCCCTCTGCTTAACTCTCGGATCTCTCGGTGCCATGGCTAATGCCTGTCAGGGAGCCCTCGCTTCTGGTCCTGTTTATATGAATGTACACCGTAGGCCAATGGGTGATAGGCTGGTCAGGCTGGTATACAGGGTCTGAGAAACAAAATATCCGTGCCTAGAGCTCGGTGTTATGGTAGTCGTGCCTCGTGAATGGTGTGGATAGTCGAAGAGTGGTTCGCCCAGTGTTGTTCGGAAGTCGAGGAATTCACACACAGCGTATGAAACAATGGTTCACGGGGCGGTGGAGCGATTATGAAGGGTTCGTACGGGACACTTGGACCCGAGGTATTGGTATATTAAGAATAATAGTAGTATGTTTGATGGATGTCGAAGCTCGTGGGCTGTAGTAGTAGCGGGGACGAGTACGAGAAGGGCGTAATCGGAACTGGTGGTGGTGGACTATGTGTGGAATGTCAACTTGTGTACCGGTAGGAAAATATTTGGAACAAGCGGGGGTTTGGTAGGGGAGCAAACGGTGTTTTATTTAGACGCTGGGAACCTGACGTGTTTGTAGGTCTGTTTCCGGTCAGTACGGCGGATGCGTAACGAACCCGCCCAGATCGGGATCTTGGACAAGTCGGTACCTTTGACGCAAGCCTGGAAGGGCGAGCGGAGACATCCATGGAGGTGGAGAAGGCAGGTACCCTCGCTGACTGACCCTCGCTCTCTACGCAGTACCGGATTGGCTTTTCGGCTGGGGCGAGTCCAACGTCGTGTTTATCGTCCCTGGCTTCTTGTTCCTGGAAGTGCTCACTAAGCAGAAGCGTAGAGGTAACTGTTGTTCCGGATGAGGGAGAACAGGATTTGTGAAGACACCTCCTGCCTACCTGGAGCTACCGCAGCAGTCGTGGAGACGGAAACTAGCCGGCAACAAGGGCGACAAGGGGAACGGGGACTGTCATTGGGACAGCGTCGACGTTCCTGGGATGGGCGGAGAGTGTCAAAGACTCAAAAGGCGTAGGAAGTGGGCGGCGCTGTTTCGGTCCGGAGTGTGGTCGACGGGATTGGCTATGTTTGGCTGCTCGTTTCGATCCAAAAGCGATCCACAGAGCCGCTGACAGACAACAAGAGCACCCGAGTGTTGATCGATCTCGATCGCGGTTGTGGTTGCAAACCTTCAAGGGCTTGGCCGTGCCTGTTACGTCGCCAGTCGTGGTTCAAGTACCGACCAGGCAGGAAAGGCACTGTAGGACTGTGCGGTACTGCGGGGCTAACAGCCAATCAGATAATTGTTAGTGGCGGATGCGGCTTCCCTCGGATAGTCCACTTAAGGTGCCCACTGCCCCGCTCTGATTTCGCAAAGTTCAGTACCTTGATGGAGAGCTTTGGAGAGCTTCAGAAGCTTCAATGTCTCATGTCCTGACATTGCTCAGAAGAAGCTGTTGAGCTTCGGTCTGTACACTACTATGTTCAGCTTCCATGTGCTACACTTATCTTGACTATACTTTCATCCAGCGCTAGCGGACCACATTCCCGTCGTTGAGAATCCAGCCCGCCGTATCGTGGGGACACATGCTAGGACCAGGTCTGTTCAAAGGGTCGCGGCACCACAGCTTGCATGCCGAGCTCAAGCTCAAGTTGGAGATTCCATTGATGGACATTGACTGCCAAGAAATTGGGAGACGTATTCGCCGAATTGAGTTATGATCTACAAGACAACTAAGTTGCTCGAGGATTCTAGACCTTTTCGAAACAGTCACCAAAACAGAGCTTCAACATCGGACGAGCTGACTCCAAAGCTGCCACGACCAAGAACTCGGGAAGCTACCAAGACAGCTGTTTACATAGCGGGCACCAATCTTGTGAGCCAGATGAGCTCGATTGGGCCTGTTCATGCTGAGGGAGCATTCACACATTGCTTAGAAAATCTCAATTCAGAGCCGCAAAATAAAATTCACAAGGCCCTGTCTTCAACTCGAAGCATGGCGCAGTCTTCTCAGACCCCAAGGGGAGTGTGGTTGTGGATACCGCCAAAGTTGAGGCTTGATACGGGCGGTGGATGGTGCTGGTGCCGGCCGGTATCGTAGAGTGCTGGTCCCGTTACGTCATGTTGACGCTACAGCCTCAATTCCCAAAACAATTATGGATTGATAAAGATATGTACGTAGCAGGGAGGTTATTAATGGGATCGTCAGTCCTCATTTTTCGATACCTTATCTTATACGATTCAACAGACTGTCATCTACCGACTGCTGAAAGCTGACGGCAGCGCAGCTTGTCTTGACAGCAGCTTGAGCAGCTCAGCAAGGGCCTGGTGAGCATTTATGATGTTGTACTGCAGCCTGGTGGGATAATGAATGCTGGACGCGGTCCAGCTTGACCCGAGTGGGCGTCTCCAGCAATTCCAGCTTCAGATGAAGTGTCTGAACGTTTGACTGAACAGGAGTTAGGGTCCAGGGGTAGCTCAGCGGAAAAGTCAGGTAGCTGGGCAGAGTTTCAACGACTTAAAGAAAAGAAGGTGAGCATGTGCTTGGCAATAATGGGAAGTTCCGGATGTTACTTGAAATCGAGATGGTGATTACCGGTCAAATCGATGTGATGCCGAATTCCCGAGTGAGCCGAGCTACCAACCACACAACGTGCAACATATGTGAAGGGGAGCATAACACTGTGTGTCTTCGCGATGCATTCCATCGAGGTTTTGCTATCGCCGCTTCAGTGTCGTGATGGTTGAACAGGGTGTTGGCGCCCTGTTGTGCTGCCGATTATCTCTGGCCGTGTCGTCGTCCTGGACTGGTTCCCTACCGCTGTTTTGTCTGCTTCAGAGATGGTCCGGAGAGTTTGCTCCGATCAAACAGCCAAGAAAGGACAGTGCGCACTGGAAGCAGCTGGAGACGTGGGAGGTACGTGCCCGTTCAGAACACACTAACAATTCTTCAAACCCCACTTTTTCTTATAACTTCGCTGGGCCAATAAGACAAACCCAAGTCCGACACATATCTGAATCCGTACCAGTTGTTCTCGGCTCAGAATCTTCCTCTTCTTTTTGCGTTTCAATTCTTATGCAGTGCTTCCAATCTCTTCAGGTTCAACTTCGGTTACGACGCTGCTATATTGAGCGGCAGGAGACAAGCTTACCATGCCTCCAGAGCTGTTGCCACATGCACCGGCCCTAAGCTAACCCAATCGCCCGGAGAAAAGCTCCCGCAACAGTTTGCCTTGTGCTTCCTTCCCGACGTCCATTGTGATGTGCCATGTTCGATGTGCCGTGAAAGAAACTGGCTTGGCATCACCACAACGAGCAATTGACAATCGTCGGAGACTTACCCGTGGCGATGAAAACTCAAAAGTGCAACCCGAGCGGTTGGGCAGGTTGGGGAGACACGAGCAAAGGGGGGGGGCTCGAGAGGGGAAAAGATTCCGGGTTAGGTGCGTATGGGATTTCAGAATGCCATGCTCCGCCGCCCATGCGATTAACGTTTTTGGTTCCCGTCCGCTGTCCCCACCTGTGCCGTGCCTGCCCCGCTCCACCGTTGCGTCATTCTTACACTGCCTTATATAACAACCGATTCTCACAAATTGCTAATTGGTCTCCAGATTACAGTTGATGTCATCCTCTTTCGACGACAATTCGAGAACCGCAAATCTCAGGGTCGCGCAGTCCCGTTCATCCGTATGACTACAGATCCCTTGATCTTCAAGAGGCCGCTACCATAGCATCATCGAAGGACCAAATGGTGAGACTATCTGCATGTTGTCGGCTGTCAACCAAGCAGTACCTGCCCCTGTGGAGCCGCCAACGGTGCCAGTTTGTGACATGCAAGTCACTTGAGGCCACGAGAAAGCACTTCACATGCCTTGCTAACTATCCCGAAGAGCCTCACTACTGTACTATTTTCCCATGCCGAGTTTAGCTCGACCCACTGATGTAACGGGGTGCCTCCATCCCATACACGCCGAGTGTCTTTTGACTCTGGTGCCAATCCTATCCTGGTCCTTGAGGCCGGTTTAGTACACTAGCACCAACTCTCGGCAGAGCCGTTACAAGATCAGAACAACAAGCTCAAGTCCGAGTCCACCGCCATGTTCAAGCACATTTTCACAGGTTCTCGGCCTTGGTCAGGTATACTTAAATATATCCAGTGAGGTATAGCGCAAATCATCTCGTCGATCCGTCCCTTCACTTCAGGTTCGGGGAGTTTAACTTTTTGTTATCTCTTATCACTTACACCGTACCTGTACGTTGTGCGGTACCTTTTGAGGTCTGGCCGGAGACTTTGCTCCCCTCCCGCATCACCGATCATTCGTCTCCTTGTTCTGAGATATTCTGCAGTTCTGGAGTCCCCTCCGCAGACGTCGATTGGACTTTCATGCTTTCGTCGTTATACATGCTTACCCCGACGTCCGACGTCCAAGCGAACAAATCTACGCTTATCTGCAACATGTACACTTCACGATGCAGAGCTTCAACGATCTCGACGAAATGGGATCCAAAACGGTGTTGTAGGGGCCGCGATTTGGATGACAATCTGTAAGGATCCCTCGCTAACTACTCTCCTGGAACCACATACATTATTTCATCGAGGATCCTCTCTTTGTCAACAACACCAAAGTCGAAAATATGACGTCGACAACCTTCCCCTGATGCCGCGTCCAAAATATTAGAAGTGCCCAATAATGACTTTGGTAGCATCAGCCAGCCCATCAGATTCAAGCCACGGTCGGAAAATATCATGAAGAGAATTTGGACGCTTACGGACGGGTAAACTATTAGAAAGTTAAACGGAATGGTTCCGTCCCGCCGCATAAACAAAACACAGCACAGACTTTGGTTTGTAATAATTGTAAGGATTTATGTAATCTGAACAATCCCTATCTTTTTTCCCAAGATCCCAGGATCCCCTCTCCCACTCGAGCGGGACGGGAACAAAGAGTCTGCACGCAGTCTTCATAATGCACTGCAAAAAAGCCGTGCCTCGAGTGTGCGTGCGTGCGTGCGTGTGTGCGTGCTTGCACGCGGCACACATGGCAATTCCACTTAACACATCAAGCAGGTCCCGAATCAGACGAAAAGCCCGGGAAGTCAAGTTCCCGTGCCGCTCGAACCCATTTTCGTCTGGTATCGCGATGTCACGGGAATTCGCGATGACATTGCGCGGCGGTTCAAACCTCAACTGCCGAGTGGCGGGGATTGGAAATCGAGTCGCGCAACGTCTGGTCCGCGTCAGTGTGTGTGTGTGTGTGTGTGTTCACTGCATGTTGTTTCCAACCATCTTTGTGTGTGTGTGTAGAAATGCCACAATTTTCGCTTCATCTGAAAGCTGCTGCCACAAAAAAGTTTCATCACTGCTAAAACGAGAACAGGAAAAAAAAAAAAAAAGAGCGAAAAAATATCGCGAAAAACGGCACTGCAGAAGAGGAAAGAAAGAAAAAGGGTCCAGAAGAAAAGAAAGGCTCCTAGAAAGAGAGCAAAGGGGAAGGAAAAACGAGAGAGAAAAAAAAATGCAAAAAGAGAAGGCGTTGTAAACGCCGGGAATTGAGCCCGACGTGGGGGTCGAACCCACAACCTTGAGATTAAGAGTCTCACGCTCTACCGATTGAGCTAGCCGGGCAGCTGATTTGAGCTGCCATGATTGGTTGATGACGATGTTCGAAGGTTAGCATTATGTACGTATGTTCACAGGAATTTTCACATCGCTCGCGTTACGCTTTTCAGCAAAGGGTGCATTGCATGCAAATGAGAGAGTGCTTGGTAGACAAGAATGTCAGTCGTGTTTTCTTTGGTGTCGGGTCGGGAGGTATCATTTAGAAGTCAGGTTGAGCAAAGGAAGAAAAGCGAGAAGATTGGGAGTGATTCAACTGGGGAGTGTGAAATGTCGGATGCAGCAACTTATTCACAAGTGACAAGAAAGCTTTTACGACAGAATCAGAAACTTGTAGACCTGACGAGTAGTAGCTTACATCGGACTTTGTTAGTTAATAAGATAAGTCAAACCACAGCACGGACATGTAGTAGACTACTACAAAAGCGAATATGGAACACACTACCTTCATGTTCTTTTTACAGACAGGCGAAAAGAAAAGGGAGCGTAGAAGTCAAGCAAAAGAAACAAACCCAAAAAGAGAATTCCCAAAAGTGGGTTCACGCGCCAAAGCGCAAAAAGAAGTTTTGGTCTCTCCCGCCGGGAATTGAACCCGGGTCTCGAGCGAATCGAACTGAGATGTTCAAGCTTGACAAGCTCACATACTGACCACTATACTACGGAAGATTTACAGTTGTGAGGCAACTGTCGTAGTTGGTTTGTTGGAAATCGGGTCGCGCAGGTGGGTTTATATGCAACCCTATCCAAAAATGCCAAACTGGCTCGCAGTTGCTTGCGTTCGACGAACACAAACTGCATATTGTTCCTAACATTGACAATGCTCGAAGAAAAGGTTGCATGCGCAGTAATCCAAGGTTGAACTGAAATCTGTTTTTTAAATTATCCTTGAAGAAAACTCCTAGTACAAGATCATAAAATCGTAAAAAAACATCCCCAGCTCCCTATGGCCTCCAAACGCCATTTTATCTCCCTCCCTTCCTTCATCTCACTGGATATCTTTGGTCCATCCATCCATCCTCTATCAGGACTACTTCTATCATCTACCCTCTCCCTCCCGCATCCACTCACTGAAGATGCTGTTCACTAGCCACCCTCGGCTGCCCCTTACTCCACAGCCCCGTATGCGGCCACGTCCAATTCTTCAAAAACGGCGGATCCATGCCCACCTCAAACGCCATCGCCTTCGCCTTAAGCTGCTCATTCCTCAGCTGCTCCCTCGCCGCCGCTCCACGATTACCCAGCAAACCCGTCATGTGATCGATAGCCTCCATCGCGAGACTGAACCTGTCCGTACCGTTGCGGATGGCCAGCTCCAGGGGTGTATCGATGTTACCCTTCTCGCGATAGCCGCGCACGTGCACGTTGCGCGAACCGGGCCGCTTGTACGTCAGGCGGTGGACGAGCCAGGGGTAGGAGTGGAAGTTGAAGATGACGGGTCTGTTGTCGGTGAACAGGGCCGTCCACTCGGCGTCCGTCAGGCCGTGCGGGTGCTCGTCGTGCGAGATCAGCTTGAAGAGGTCGACGCAGTTGACGCAGCGGATCTTGAGCTCGGGGAAGTGTTGGAGCAACAAGTCGATGGCGGCCAGGGACTCGTGCGTCGAGATGTCGCCGCACGAGGCCATGACCAGGTCCGGCTCCTCGCCGCGGTCGCTGCTGAATTGCGGCCAGATGCCAATGCCCTTGGTGCAGTGGATGAGGGCGTCCTCCATGGGCAGGTACTGCAGGTGTTCTTGCTTGTCGGCCACGATGACGTTGACGTAGTTGGACGAGCGCAGGCAGTGGTCCGTCACGGAGAGCAGGCAGTTGCCGTCGGGCGGGAGGTAGATGCGGACTACCTCGGGGCTCTTGTTGGCCACGACGTCAAGGAAGCCGGGGTCTTGGTGGGTGAAGCCGTTGTGGTCTTGACGCCAGACGACGGCGGTGAGGAGGATGTTGAGAGAGGCGACCTTGTTACGCCACTCAACCTCCAAGCACTTCTCGAGCCATTTGCAGTGCTGAAACCAATGTCAGTGATGATTCATGTGGTAATAAAAAGAGGAAAACATACCTGATTGACCATCGAGTCAATGACATGAATGAACGGCTCGTAACTGTTCAGGAGACCGTGGCGACCGCTGAGAATGTAGCCTTCCAGCCAACCCTCACACGTGTGTTCAGAGAGCATCTCCATAACACGACCCTCGGGGGCCAGATTACCGCCGTCCTTATCCTCCTCAAAGTACTCGCCCAGCCAGACCTTCTTTCCCGCTTCGTAAACTTTCCCGAGCTTGTTGGATTCGGTCTCGTCAGGACCGAAAAGTCGGAAGGTGGTAGGGTTCTCGGCAATGATATCTCGGAGGAACGTGGACATATTGGCCATGCTAGCGGCCATAGTCGAAGCCGGCTTGTCGATCTTGAGAGCATACTTGCGGAAGTCGGGCATCCTCAGTGCTTTCCTGATGGTGCCACCGTTGGCGACGGGGTTGGCACTCATCCGGCGTGTTCCAGTCGGGCAGAGTTCCTTGAGATCCTCGCTGATCTTTCCATCCTTGAAGATACGATCTGGCTCGTAGCTCTTCATCCACTGCTCAAGAACCTTGAGATGCTCGGGCTTTTCGTGCACATCGGTGATAGGCACCTGATGAGCACGCCAGAATCCTTCGAGGAACTTGTCGTCAATCTTGCGGGGACCGGTCCATCCCTTGGGACTGCGAAGGATAATGACGGGCCACCTGGGCCTGAAAGCCTTGCCGGACTCCCTAGCCTTTTGCTGGAACTTCCTGATCTCCAGGACACAGTGCTCCAGTGTTGCGGCCATGGCCTGGTGCATAGTATCGACATCATCGCCCTCAACAAAGTATGGTTCGTAACCATAGCCGCGGAACAGGTTCTCCAGCTCCTTGTGGCTGATACGGGCGAGGATCGTAGGGTTGTTGATCTTGTAACCATTCAAGTGTAAGACGGGGAGGACGGTACCGTCGGTGATGGGATTGAGGAACTTGTTGCTGTGCCATGATGTTGCCAGGGGACCGGTCTCGGCCTCGCCATCACCCACCATTGTTAGGGCGATCAGGTTGGGATGGTCGAAGACGGCGCCAAAAGCGTGAGAGATGGAGTAACCCAGCTCACCACCCTCGTGGATGCTGCCTGGTGTTTCCGGAGTGGCGTGCGAGCCGATTCCACCGGGGAAGGAGAACTGCTTGAAGAATTTCTGCATGCCCTCCTCGTCCTCCGACATCTCGGGATAGACTTCTGAGTATGTACCCTCCAAGTATGCCTGCGACAGAACGGCGGGTGCACCGTGGCCAGGGCCGGAGATGAAGATGGAGTCGAGATCATACTTCTTGATCAGACGGTTGAAGTGCATCCATGTGAAGATTTGGCCGGGTGCGGAGCCGAAGTGGCCGAGGAGACGGGCTTTGAGGTGTTTTGTGTCGAGAGGCTCCTTGAGAAGGGGGTTCTCGCGGAGATAGATCATGCCCAGACTGAGATATAAGCTGGCCTTGAAGAAGTCATTGTACTTCTCGATCTCTTCCTTGGTTAGTGGCTCTCCCTTGATTGTCGAGCGAGCTGGCCCGTAGGGGCTAATGCTCTCGACCTCGAGCTCGTTCGAATCACTCATACTGGGCAAGGTCCCGCTAGAGTTCTACGAACAAGAGGAGCTGGGTTGCGTGGTGTTGTGTAGTATTGTAAGTAGGTACCCAACCAGGTGGCCAGGTGTAGTTCGGTGGTTATGAGGAAAAAACCCTCGGTTGGTGTCCGGGGTTTCACTTGGAATGATGATGACAATGATCGAAGGAGGGGCAGAACCAAGAACGGAACCATCCGGGAGGGCATTGTCTCTTATAACAACCACTCTCCTTCTCCCTCGTCGTATTACACAGCATGTTGTAGTGCGGTAACGAGTGGTGTGCCTATACTTGGTACCTACCTTGGCCACCTGGTTTTGCCTTTTTCCTCACGAGAGTCCAAGGCAATGCGGGATCCATGGTATTGGACGGCAAAAAGGGCACAACTCCGTCTTCCCACCTGTCCATCATTGCTCTTTCGGCCTCATGGGAGTAATGGATCGCATTGAATCATTGAACCCCATACCCGGCACCCTGGCACGACGATTCTGGCCAACGACATGCAACTGAAGGAGCTGGAAGGGAGTATCCAAAGTAACCTGTTCTACCAATTTTGGAAGCACGAGAAGGGCTTCCAGTCCCGGTGCCAAGGATCCAAACAGGCTATTGTTGCAGTGACTGGGAGATCTGGGAGAGGTGAGCACGGCTTGAATGGCTAAAATGGCTGGGGTCGAGATAATGGGGAAAAGGTGGTCTGATGTTGGACGATGACGGAAGGTGGGTCACCCATGCTCTTTGATTCGCATTGAGAAGGGGAAGGGGTGACATGACTTTTTTGGTTTTGACAGGGCGGCATCCACGGAGCCACGGGATCGTCGAGGTTCCCCGCCATTGAACAGCATCCAGATCGCATGCTAACACTGCAAGCAATCCTCCAACGGCCTCGTGTTGAACCAACCACGTCGTCGGATTAAGCAAGGTGTGGGGATATCCTTTTCTCAGAGGTTCGTCTGGGAATCTTCAGACAGGGGGAGCTTCCTCTTCATGGCGGGGAGCTAGCTGTCTGCTCACTGCTCTTCTCATCTGTGCCCGTGGTACGAAATAGCTCGGCTGGGAGAGCTGGGTAGAGCTAGTCAGGTAGCTCTCCTCGAGGCCCGTCTTGCCGTCTGCCGCATTTCTGCTTCATGACATTGCGTGAATCCATCTGATGTTTCTTCCCACTGGAAACAAAGCTCGATCCGATCGGACGAACCTGCTTGAGAGTTGAGACACCAGACGGCAGACAAAGAGACGAAAAAGCCACACAACCAACACCCCTCTTTGCTCTACACGCTCGTCATCACCTCTTTCAACCACCATCAGTCTCTTCAGACGTCAAGCAGCAGGGATGAGCACGTCGATCACTCCTCTTGCTGCCATGTTCAAGGAAAAAGGTTGGCATCGCGATCGCCTCGTATCGAAAGCATCGGGTGTCGGCGCTTATGGTGTGCCGTGGGATGAATGTTGGATGAAAAGTTTGGATGAACAGGCTGGAACTTCTCTTGGTACTGTAGCGGGCTACCCGGCCGTTGCGGGGACGTCCGGGGTCCCCACATCTGCTGCGGCCTGCTGCAGCCGAACGCTTTTTAGCGGGCCAGCACGCTGCACGGCGGGGTTCGACGATGACGGGGTAGCCGGGGCTCCCGTCTCTCCGCTCCCCACTGACCACGGCTGATGGGGTGATGATGGAAGCCTCTAAACCAAACTTAAAAGGGCTGAGGCTGAGACCTGCAGTAGTGAACTAGATGAGCCCATGCAGGCCATGATACGATGACGGATGAGAAGTGTGCTCAGGCTTCGGAGAGCGGTCCAGACTCTGGATGTTGAAGGATCCCTGGTAGGAAAGCCACGATAATATCACGGAGCGCTACCTCGTCTACTGCCTATACATACCTGCTTTCAAGTGATTTGATATCATGTTTGAATGGCTCGGTAACAATTTACCCCAGACAAACAACGTCTCGCTTCCAGGGCGCCCCCACAATCATCCCAGATCAAACATGAACAGGTGTGGTGTACCAGGGGCGGCATGACATTGGGCGATGGCGTCCATCCATCCATGTCATGAGACGAGATGACATACTCGTCAGGTCTTCAAAACCGACCGTCCCCGCCCGCTAGTCAGACGGTCGGTTTTGAAGACCTGACGAGTACGTCGTGTAGATAAGCTTATCGCAGGTGTATGGGTTATCGTGGAATTCCGCTTCCATCCCAAAGTCCAAGTCTAGCTCTTGTCGACTTGACCAGAGGCAGACATAACAGAACAGGACATGAGAACTGATTCCATGAACGAGAAATTAATCGACGCACGCAGTCCGTTACCAACCAATGAATCAACTGGTATAAAGTACAGTATAAGACCTATCTTCCGTGATAGTACATGTCCCTTGTTCTTTGAACCTTTCCTTTCCTTTCCTTTCCTTTCCTTTCCCATCTTCCTCTTTCCCAACACATCCTCCTTCTTCTACATTTCCAATTCGACTACCACCCGATCCACAACGCAGCCGAAAAAAAGTAAGAGAAAAATTCAACATGATTCATACAGCGAGAGTAGAGAAGATTAGAAAACCATGACATAACCGAGAGAAACGTATTGCAGGCCGACTTGGAAGTCGAGCAAAGTACTTTTCCCTAGATTAACACACTCGCAGCCGCCTTCTCTTGTTCCCTAGGTCAGCCGAGTACCACAACCGGCCAACCGGCCAACCGGCCAACCCGTCACCCAACCCAGTGCGCCTTGCGCTGCGGACCCGCCGAACTTATTAGAACCACCCTCTTTGGTAAGGTGAGGCAGCCAATCGTACGTGGGTATCATTGCAGCCTCGCTTGTCGATAAAAAGGAAACTCATTCGAATTTTCGTTTCTGATCACCGGCTCCGCCAGTTATTCACATCCTCCCGCTCTTCCCCTACTTTGCTCCCGAGCTTTCTCAACTTTTCGCAAACATGCCTCCTTTGTCCCCTTCTCAACGCATTTTCCCGGCAACTCTGCCCATCATACACCAGGTCTCGAAACTGAAACTGTGCTTGTGTGTCGACCACAGCTTTCCTGTCCTTCCTTCGACTCGCTCCAGATTATTAAGTAGTACGTAGTAAGTAGTATGTAGTGTGCGTAAAGATGATGTTCAATCCATCCCAAGCCAGGCCAGCCGAGCGGGACCGAAATCACTCTTCATGGGTGTCGTTCGTTCGTTCGTTCGTCCGTCCAATTCGTCCGTCCACCGAGTCCCCCTCCAGTTGCGCGGTGAGAGAGGAAAAATCCATACCGAGAAAAACAGGAATAGCAAAAGCCAGAGAGACATACGAGAGATGATTAGGTACATGAGGGAAACACCCAAGTGGATCCTACATTGGAAGCGAGAGCGGCGTGATTGACGGCAAAAACGAGATAAAAGAGACCATTTGTAAAACGACGGGAGGTATAACCAAAACGACCAAACATAACAAGGAGATGGAACGAGAGCTCGCTAACTATGTGCATATATAAACGCAACTAGAAACGACCATGATTCAGACATGTTAGGATGACCGATGGGATGAAAGCCGGGTGAAGTCAAGGCGGGATTGGTCCGGACAGTACTCCGACCATTGGACGGAGAGCCCTTGACTGGCCCGACACCCCCTTGCTCCCTTTCATCCGGCCTGGTCAGTTTTGTAGGTAAATGGGTGTTGGGAATGACTTGGAGTACTGGGAACCGCAAAACGAAAGTGGTATCAAGAGTCAGATGAAGAGACCGCCAAGAAAAAACTCCACCAACTCCAGGTGAGGGATATCACCTCATGGGGATATCATCCCTCACCTCGCAACGGAAAGTAAAGCCAGACTGAGTGATGTGTCTACCATCCCTTCTTCCGGGCGAAGCGCTTATTGAGCAGCGCGAGGACCTTGGGGACGTTGAACTGCACGTATTCGAGGTCCAACTCGTCCTGATTGTCCTTCTGCATTTCAAGGAGATCGTCGAGCTTGAGGTCCAATTCGAGCAGTCCTCGGTTCCGACCTACAGAACTGTCAGTGATGTTCATCATTGATGGCAGCTGCGGAGACTCGGACTCACCCTTGTAGTGCAGCGAGATGACAAACGTTCCCGGAAGTGGACTTGTGAAATTGAAATAGATGTTGGCCCTCCTATTGTCCGGGACATTGCTCTTTTGGATGACGCCCTCCTTTTCGAGCTGTTGGTGGGTAAACTTGTACGGGCCTAGCACCTGTTGCTTCTGTTGCTTTCTGGTCTTGCCCTCGCTCTGGCTTCGTACGTTATGAAGATAGCTCTTGTAAGTGTCCAACTGACTGACCAAGTAAGCGTTATGGTCACGGATGGTCTTGTAAACCTCCTCGAGCTTGATAGTCTCGGTCATAACAACTTCTTTGAGAGAGCCGAGATGTTGAAGTTCCTGCTCAACCTCATCTCGTAGCAAGGAGAATTGGTCGCTCTTGTCGACAACCTTGAGTTCCTGCAGCTGACTTAGCAGCTCCATCGCCCGGATACCTTTACGGACCATAACCGCATCGTTCTTGGACGTGGCAGCCGCGTCTGCGATGCGTTCAAGCCGCAGTGGCCTCCTGGCTACTGACGAATTGGCAGGGATTGTTCGTAGAATCTGCACGAAGATCGACTTCGCTTCCATAAAGAAGACCTCTTCTTGGGTGATGTCCAGGGCGGCGGTCAGGTCATCAATAGCCGTTTCCCACCTACTGAATAGCGGCAAATTGACGACCCTGTTTTCCTTTCGCGGCACCTGAGGTGGAGCAGTACCCAACTCTGACATGATGATGGCCAGATGCGAGTTCTCATCCTTGTACAGCTCACCAGCATGCTTTTCGAGCAATCCGTGCATAGCGTAGATTTCGTTGAGCGTAATGTCCAGCTGCAAATCCTTCTTGGAAAGGGCGACGTAGTTGTCCATCTCAAGTGTCTCGTAGAAATCTTGCACCTCGCACAGTTCGAGCATAAATCGGTTGACCTTGTCCTTGTTTGCATGGATAAAAGGTTGTAGCTTCGCCATGTACGGTTCCTTGGCGTATGAAGGCTTGTTGGCCAGGTTCTGGAGCATTTTGGCGATGTAGGTAAGTGTCTTTCTCGGTTTGTCCGCAGGGATGCCGTCAATGAGCATATACGACTTGGGCGTGACAATTGCCGGGTTGATGAAGCGCAGGAAGAAGAAACTGCCAATGAGCGTGCAAATGATCTGATCATTTGCATCGGGATATTTCCTCTTTGTCAAGCTCCGAATCTGCTTGCAAATCCACCGAATTCCGTAGGGGGTTTCTTCGAGGCCCTCAATGATGGTGTCCAGAAAGCCATTGGCAAGCTCTGTCAGCATCGTTAGCCGCGGGTTGATGATCTCCTGAACCTTGGGATTCTCAGCAGCCTCTTCCTGCGTGATTCCCTTGGGGAGCATCGCCTCGGGGCTCTCAGGGTCTTTCGCTTCGGCCTCTTCAATCATGCGCTCGTAGACCTTGAGCGGGTTGATTTCGAGGTCCAGATCCTTGAGCTCAATCAGGCTGTTGATCCTATCAGCCAAAACCGATTTCAAAAAGCTCTGGCCTGGGCCTCTCCTTGTGTATGTCGTCATCATTCTCGAGACCGGGGTGTTGGCGCGAAGAAGCGAAGAGTATTCGGGCGTATTGTCGAATTGGTAGGTCAGGACAGACTACGGCATAGTTAGCAAATTTCCTAGGTAGCGACACAAGGAGGATAACAAGCTAACCTGAAACATGGTCAAGAGCAGATGCTCTTCACGGCTCTCGTATTGATTTCCGTAGATGGTGAACATAACCGTCTGAAGCAGTGAATCAATCTCGGCCATGGTGACAAGCCTACACAGATGCGCAATATGCCTGGGCTCTGATTGCAGTAGGAAGAGCAAATTTCCGTATTTCTGTGTTTTGTCATCGTTGGGGAAGGCGCCCTCTTGTATATCGGTTGCGTCTTCGAGGTGACTAGCGACTTCGTTTTGCTGTAACGCGGATCAGTATGCTGTGTACGGAAAGCAATTGCTCAGGCAGGCCTACCTCTTCTAGAGCCATGCGATTTTGGATCAGCAGGGCAATACGCGAGTCCAAGTAGCGGACATCTTTCTCAAGTACGAAGTTCTTTTTTGATTGCGAAGAGATCTTGGTCTTGAGATCCCGCAATACCTTTTGCGCTGTGACCAGGGAGTTAGTATGCATCTTGGACCGAGTGGGTGCACATGGACTGCCAACCTCTAGCAAGCTCGTCTTCGATTATGAGATCGGACTCATTGGCGGACATTGACATGTACAACGCCGACATGGAATACCGCTTGGACTGGCGGGCGGACCGCGAGCCCTCGTAGGAAGACATGGTGTTTTGTCGGGAGAGAGGTTGGAAGGAAGAGGTGGATCCGGTAGAAGCTCGAGAAGGTGTCTGCAACATAACAGACATTCTGGCAAATCTGGCGGGCGACGATGAAGTGTCGAGAGGGTCAGACGCGTGGCCCGATGGAAACGATTGCCGGGTAGTGGCAACGACGGCAGAATGAGTGTTGTTCTATTATGTATTTAGGATTGATCGGTCGCGCGACTGAGGTCGATTCAACGTTAAGCGTGGTCCCGCTGGGACACGCTGATGGAGATTAGGGTGCCAAGAGATTGCGAAAGGAGCGACGGTCGACGTCCACAAAGGTCGCACGAAGACGGTTTCGGCAGGGAGCGAAAGCGATGGTCGTCCAGCGAGCGCCACAATATTTCCCTCTCGGGAGTAATGTCGAAGTAGCCGACGCAGCGGATGGGGGCAGGCGATTGTCGCGACGGATCGATGTCGACAAAGTTTCGAGAGCAATTGGGCCTCACAGTCGCTGGGGGGCGGGGGGAGGCTCGGGGGGATGGCGAGAGGCGGTCGGCTTGTAGCTGGACGCGCGGTCGTGATTGCAACGATGCGACTCGAGCAGAATGATGGAAGCGGGCGTCGACGTGGTTGTTGCTGTGATTTGGATAAAGAGACGGATCGGTTCGAAACGGTGGGTGTTGTTGGTGTCTATAGGTGCTACCTTAGACAGATGCTAGGGGCCTGGGTCGTTGGTAGGCCGATGGGTTTCCCTTGGTGCGATGGGACGGGTTCCTCTTGGAATTGCGGGAGGGACCCAGCGCAAAACTTCCGGTTGGGCCTTTGTTGGGGGCGAGACCTGCTTTGACGTGCACTGCGCGCTGGGGGATGCAGCACGAATGCACAAGAATGCAGCAGGAAATTTGGCAGATTTCGTAACAAATGTGATGGGGCGCGGAAGATGCGATGCGATGCGATTGTGGTCAAGCCGCGCTCGACTTGACTTTCGCTAGTAGAGGTAGAAAGAGAGACCGCCTCGATCGGTCTGAGGAGACCAAGAGGAGGTTGAGTTGAAGGTGAAACTGTGGAGAGGGAAAAGAGGGGGAAGAAACGCGTGGGTGGGAACTTGGAGCGAAAAACCGCAGCTGCAGTGGGTGCAGTGCTCAATACAACAATATACGGTATAGTCTTGTGGAGTCTAGCCAGGGACCTGGGCGATGTTTTGGGTTTGGCTTCTGCTCGGGGGCGCCTGCGTCCGTAGTGTAGCTGTGGAGGTAAATTACCGCGTCACCACACAGTGGAGGATAAAGCCGGAGAGAGGAACCTCTGGTAAATCCGTCAAGATACTTTGGTTTCAAAGGAGCGACAATTGGGACAGGTGGTTGAGGTGGAAGTGAGAGCGTCGGGTATGATGTCCTGTGTCTCGAGCTGAGTGCCGAAACAAGCACGCTAGAAAAATCCAATACCGAAAGAGAATGTGCGGTCCGTCTCAAAAGAACAAGTGCAGTTGTCGATAAAGACGGGACCAAAAGGCATGGGATGCAGTCAATGGTGGAGCAGGAGACTGGAAAAGGAAAGGATCCAAAAGTGAGAAGGGTTCAAAAGGGTTCACTGCCTTATCGCCCAACACCTCCAGTTTCTAACTCCAAGGGGGGTTCACCACATATTCTGATATTGCAATTGGCGACGGGCTCCTACCTCCATGTCCCTGAACAATGAGACGGAGGCGGGATGAAGCAGGGCAGGTGACGGGGATGTCTGTTGCAGATTCGCCTTTACCGGCTTCAAAATCAGGAACCAGAAACACTTGGCTCAAAGGCACCCCCGTGCGCAGTTCCATCGCCACTGGACGCCGACTCGAAATGGTCGCTGCTGAGGAGGTATAAAGAAGCGTGTTAACAACCACAACGGGGCATTGATTCAACTTGACGAGCGAATTGGAGGCCAACTGCACCCACCCATAGGACTCAAGACAAAGAAAGGAGGTTGTCGCATTCGTCAAAGCAACCCTATTCTCAACTTCGGTTCTCAAGAAAGAAAATCGCCTTGGTGTTTCGGGTCCCCCATTGCAGGGAGGGGCAACTTTCAGGCCATGTGAGAGATGGACGTCGGGTCGCAGTGGGGGGGTGTGCTAGGGGTGTGTGTGCTGGGGATGGCCTCAAAGGGAGACAGGGGAACTCGACTGCTCATTGGTCAGAGGCACCCTCCATGCGCTAAGGCCAGGGGTAACACGAGAGAGTGGGGCCGTTGATTGGGACGGCCGAACACACAGGCCATTCACAACTCCAACCTGCATCCCGCCAGGGCAAGTGCCCACTGCCCACGGTTGCCCTGTGGCCGCCGATGTCGATGTGTGCCCGCAGGCCCGGTACAGTGTCCACTCTCAGGAACTGTTTCCTGTACATACAGTCCTACCAGAGGGCAGTCGTCCTCTTCGAATCCATCCGAATCCATCCTGTTCAATTCGCTGATATCAAACATGCTTGCGAAAGGGGACAGTGGACAGATCGAGCCAAGCTCAGGTAATAAGACCATCACTGGCATTTCCTTGTTTTCATGTCCGCCAGATCGACATCATTCTCCATCACGACCAAGGGGGGGGACCCAAAGTCTCATTCCGATTATCCGAAGTATATGTCTAACAAGTTTTGCCTGATTTGTCGTGCAGTTCCTGATACTCGGATACCCAGCTCCTCTTTGTCTGGGGAAAGGAGCCGCAATCTAAAATTGTCATAGACCACAGTCATACAGCCAAGTCTCCGGCGGGTGTTATGCATCTCCGTCGTTGGAGGCTCTTTCCTACCAACTAGTATATTTGGCTAAAAGATGAAGATGGCATCATTTTTGCTCACCATCTGCGGAGAAGTCTCATCACACGACGATGTTCCTGCAGTGCGTTGCATCGTCCATGTTCGAAACAGCCTGGCTTGAGCTCTGTGCGTCACTTGGGGGGGCCCGTTCCTGGCTAAGCCGGCAACAAAAAGGTTGCAGTTTACGACGGTGCTGTTCCCATTTTCCTTATTCCAGCCTCCTTCAGTATCTTTGTGTGTTGCTTCCTCCCACCTCGTCCCCTGTATCAGCGTTTTTCCTTTCTTTTTGTCACGGTTTTACCCTCCTTCAAATCACACCCCCATAATCTCCTCATAAACGTGGTGCATCGCACCGTTCGGATCCAGCAGCCTGGAGCACGTACATATCGGGTAACCTTACCGAGTGCAATATGATCACACAAGCATGACGTTTGGACTAGGCAAACCCCGTTATGCACAACAGCAAATTGCTACAGGCGACCACGACAGCATTTGCTGCTCATGACAGCTGCGGGATCGGCAACAAATCTTCAAAGGCGACACAAGAACGAACATATGAAACCCCCTGTTGACAGTTGATGTGTGTGTGACACAGCTTCTCCAACAACTCCTTGGATCCGGCCGGTCACTACTGCTGTAACCTGTCCTTATCGTCTGTTCTGTCCATGACTTTAGCAGCAATGAACACGATTCTTCACCTTCCTTCTTGACCTTTGGATTAAGGAAGAAAGAGGAAAGAGAACAATATCAAAAAGCGCAGACAAACCAGAGCACAGCCATGATATCATTCCAAATCCTCCCAATGGGTTTGTTACCCGAATAGGCGTCCGAAATCTGCTTGTTGTTCTCGCCCCCTGTTCCTCCAAACCCACCCGCCATGCCCGCTCAGCCCAGGGTATACGGTAACAAGCATGCAGACAACGATCTCTCCCAGCCCAAGCTGCCCAAGAGCATTCCGACATGATGATGATAGGTCCTCTCCATGGGTTACCTGACTTTCTTCCCGTTCTCCCAGGTCTCTTCACACTCTCATACCCAACAACTTGGCCCAACCAGTAGCAAGCCATTTGTGCCTGGCAAGGCGTTTAAGCGATGTCCCTGAAAAAAAAAATACGCCCGTTTGGCTTGCAAGGATATTCACTGCATCGTTTGGCTTGTCGTGCTTGTCTCACTATCACAAGATTGGCTGCAATCCGCGCTTTGGTTACACAACTCACTCAAACAAAAGCATTTGGATAGTTTCGCAACGGCATTTGCATTTCCAGGTTGAGGTTAATAACAGATGAGTACTGTACAATTTGTGGACTAAATGCAGCATTAATCCCCCGGCGGTAGGCCGGATGGGACAGAGCTGAACTTTTGAGACATTGTCGCGCCTGCCGTTCCAGCAACAAATGGGCACAGCATTGGGGGGTTAAGGTAATGTATGTCTGTCACCTACCTCCGTCTGTCGGGCATCAGGGGCATTGGCGAGTGAGTGGATGACTCGGAGGCCCGAGTAAGATGAACGGCCTTTTTGTCAACGTCATATTTGGAATGCAACATGTGAAAGAGGACCATGAATCCAATGGGAAAACATGGTTGGTCACCAAGAGGGATTCCAAATTCTCGATTTGGTTCTCTCATTTGGTGGTGGCTTTGCAGCACAAGTACAAACAACGAATGGCCTATGCAAAACTGTCTGACTGGTTGATGCGCAACGAGATTGCATTCGCTCCAAGCCCATTCAGATTTCAGGAAGGACCACTTCAAAGTTGAAGGAAGCACTGCAAAAAAACACTGCAAAGATGTTGGCGGGTATCTCCAAAAAAACCCGGAAAAAAAACAAAAACAAAAGAAGAATCGGGACGAACAAAGGCCAGCAGATGACCAAAAAAATGGAAAAAGAAATGCGCCAGCCGCGAATCGAACGCGGGGCCCATCGATGGCAACGATGGATTTTACCACTAAACCACTGGCGCTGGTTTCAATTGGTTGGTAGTTTGGCCAAAGCCTGAGCCTTATAATTGGAGACAACCATCGTCACGGTGGTTGACAATGGCTTCAGTCGACCCCCGAGACGTTGTGTCGACACTTTGGTCTTCAATAACAGATTAAACCATGTGCTCAACAAAGGGTTCTCTTGCTGCACTATCATAAAACGGAGTTAGGAACAGACTGCATTGATCGTTTCTCTTAATGAGAAGATATGATCGAGTGTCTACCGAGTGCACCTGAAGTGAAATAAGATGACTACCTAGGGGAGGGAAAAGAATGACGTGCCGCTTCCTTTAAAGTCAAGAACCGGTAATTAACACTGCCCCCCCAGGCTATAGCTATATGTTCGCGATTATTGTGGTCCCAAGGTATGTCAAAGTAGAAGTCAAACATCAGTTCCCCTCCAGGGTCATTGGGAAGACACCCAGTCACAGCCATGCTCTTATGAACAGCTCTTGTGAACTTGAACATGTTATGTCGAGTATGCTTTAAAGAACAAAGAAAAACACTATCAATGCCGTGCCGGAAAAAAAAAGAGATAAAAAAAACCCCCCCCAAGCCTTACGCAGTTTCTCTTTACCTCCCTTGTTCATGTCCTCGGCACTTTACCAAGAGAACAATGGACGTAAAAGCCAAACAAGAAGACATGAACAACAGGATTGTTTATACTTGAGATTTGAAGTTTCAAGAGACAAGATGGATACAAATACCCCGGTCCGGAACCCCTGAGCCAGACTTCCATTCATTCAGCCAGCAACCCGTTATCAAATCATCACCAGCAAACGACAACCCAAATAACTCTTCAAAGGTAACGTCCTACCGACCCAACCATCGCCCACCATGCCCACCATAAACACCGAAGACAGCTTCAACCTCTTCCACTCCATCTACAACGTCCCCACCTTCTCCCTCATCCTCCGCCACTTCCGCGACACCTGTCCCCGCTCCACCTACATCTGCCACGACTGCCGATCGGAAATTCTTTTTAAGATCGTCCACGGGGCCAGCGACCCTTCTCTGTGCAACAAGCTGGGCCTCATCCCCCTCTTCAAAGTGCTCCAAGACGAAGGACTAACCTCCTCCAGCAACTTTGGCCTGGACAAATCCGAAAGCAGGGTGCCCAAGCCCGAAGCCGCCGATTACCTGACCGCCCTAGGCAAGCCCGAAGAATGGCATAAGGTGATCAAAGGATGGGGCGCCTTTTTGGTGAACTATCTTGTTGTCAAAAAGGGCCCGGGATACTCAACTGATGAGCTGGAGGACATGGGAAAAAAGGAGCTGGGCAGTTTGGTCAGCAAGCTGATCTTCCTCTGCAGCGGCACCTATACAGTCCTGGACTTGTTCCACAACCGAAAGTTTGATGAATTCGCCGAGTGGACTGCTGAACTGCTCGCGAGCATGCAGTGCCGGACGGGCAAGTGCAAGGCGCTCAAGTGGCAGGAACTAGTGGGTAAGAACCCGCACGGTTTGTCGGGATCCGTCAAGTCGCTGGACGGCGAGGACGCGATTGTTTGGGCACGTATCGTCATGTTCTCGGTCAGGTCGCTGTTGGAGCCCTCGATCCGTCAGGTTATTGACAAATACCCTGGTCTGGTACCGCATCTCGAAAAGGACTTTGATCCGAGAGTGGTGATGCCGTCGGCGGTGAAGAGGTACGCGTGGAGGCCGAAGCGAATTGTTGAAGTTACCATTAAGGATGCTGGTAAGTCATTCGATCAGGCCAGGGAGAAGGGATACTTTGATCATTTGATCAAGGAGGGAAAGGAGAGATGGCGAGCGGCAAAGGATTTGGCGGAGGAGCAGAGGGAGGAGTACAATGCCTATTGATAGGTGTACCTCCAATCTTTCTACCTCTTTTCCTCAAAGTCTATGTTTTGCCTTGTCATATGTGTTTTCGATCCGCGATTTCTGGTATCTCGTTTTTGAGTTTCAATTTTTCTGCGGGTAAGTACCTGGAACCACCCTTTGAAGGGTTCACTTCCATATCAGGAGTCGCGAATAGGTAGAGGTAGTGATAATACAATGAATACTTTCCTAACGAACTCGAGTGCAAATGTGCCAATTGATGATAAAAGTGTGATGTACTGTATGTAACTGCGGAGTGGGTGGGTGGTATGGTGAGATTGTACAAAGTGCTGCGGGCCACCGGCCTAGGAACTGCCGAGAGCGGGGCAAAGCAGCGGGCTCCCTTCTTACCAGGACAACACCGACGAAGGACCTTGGTCTTCCACAAACATGAGGAGGGTTCTTTGCAAAAACATGAGGATTAATTCCACTACTCCAGACCCAAGACCTCCATCCCCCATGGATCGGTTCGGGCAATGGCGCGGTCCCCGCAAAGCAGCCATCTGCCTCACCATGGACAACCTCGGCGAAGCGCAAGACGTCTACAAAGAAACCTGGGACAAACCCATTGGCACTCATCCATCCATTACCGACCAGCTACCACGGATGCTCGACCTGCTCGACAAATACAACATCAAAATCACCTACTTTATCGAGTCTTGGAGCCTCGCCGTCTATCCCGACGTCGTCAAGGACATCATCGCTCGTGGTCACGAGGTTGCATGGCACGGCTACCAACATGAGCCGTGGGCTTCCCTTCCTCTTGAAGAGGTGCGCGATAAACTCGACAAGAGCTTCGAGATGGCCGAGCCGCTAGGGATCAAGTACGTCGGGTTCCGACCGCCTGGAGGAGAGCTGGGAAAGCGTACTTCATGGGATCTGATAAAGGAGAGCGGTTTGGAGTATATCTCACCAGTAGACTTGGAATTTAGGTGGCTCGATCACCTGAATGGTATTACCGTACTGCCCTTGGAGTGGCCGGAGGTAGACGCCTTCTACTATATGGAGAAGTTCGCTGATAAAAGATCGGCCTATCGAGAGCAGAGGGCGGTCATGTCGCCAGCCCAGTTCAAGGAACACTTGATGAACAAGATTGATCTTGCGTTGGAAGATGAGGGCTTCCTGTCGATTCTATTTCATCCGTTCTTGCAAACTAGCGAGGAGAAGCTTGAGGTTTTTGAGGATGTGCTCAAGCGTATTGCGAATGATCCGGAAATCTTCTGTGCCCCGTGTCGGGACGTTGCGAAGATCGCATCTCAGTGGCAGTGGGATGAGAATGAGGACGGAAAATAGGTCGGATGCCCAGAGGAGTGCGCCGAAGCAATACGATGACCTCGTCTTACCCTCGACCCACTTAAATCATTCGACATGTTTCCGAGAACATGGACTTGAAGGTTGTTGGTCAGCCATTACATGGGGTAGAGAAGATCATCCCCGCTTACCACGGCTTAGATGGCTTCATCACTCCTATCTCCTCTTGTTCTCCTCACTTAGTCACGACCTTACTTTCAGGCTCCTTTCGGTCTTGCTTCACAACTTTCCTGTCATTCCAGGTTCAGTCTCACCAAGAGCGAAGCTCACCACAACATTCACCCAAACCCACCGCCAACACCCCATATCAAAATGGCGTCCAGCGTCTTCTTCGACCCCCTCACTCTCCTCCGTCTCGCCCCCGTCATTAGCAGCACCGCATCTCTAACTCTAGCCTGAGACCAGCACTGGATGCTGCGCATCTTCGCCCTTCCCGAGCTCGAGCGCGACAGCAACCAATATCTACCTAAATGGTTCCACGCCTTCTTCCGGGCCGGATTACCGAGCGTCCTGGCTTTTCTCTCGGTCACCATGGTGACATCGACACTCAACCTCCGCGTACAAAGCCCCTTACTACTCAAGCAACGGGGTTCGTACTACTGGTACGCGGCCGGAGCCGCGCTTGCGGCGGGACATCTTCTTTTTGTTCCGGCTGTGGCGCCGAAGATTCAGGCTATTGTTGAGGATGAGAGTAAAGAGACATCGGTGGGAGAGCTGAGGAGGTGGCTGAGGGTTAATGCTATCCGTGGGTTGACGACTGATATGGGGGCTTGGGTGTGTTGTGTTGTTGCCGTAGTGAGGACTTTCAGCGTGTGAAAGAGCGGTTTCCAAGGTCGATGAGAAAAGGGGGGCACGCCGTCTATCATAAAGGCACTCGGTTGTGGTCTTTGTCGTGCTGATAGCTTTTGTTGAGATTCGAAGTGGTTTATTGTCTTCGACAATGCACTTGTATATGGTCCTCCGTGACCCGAATGTCGTCAATGGAAAGCCTCCACATTCGGTCTCACACAAAGAGAGAAGGCTTGCCAAAATCATTGTCCGAGTTCCGGATGGGCTTATCCTTCGTGCTCAAAAGCCCTTTCACGAGTCACAAATATAGAACAATGAACCGCGATCATGAGGACTCGGGCTTCTTTGATGAACAGAGCCACAGAGTCGAGAAGAACAGGCTTGAAGAAAAAAAAACTATAAGATCGGGACGGGCTGTTCAGCATCACGATGTCAGCTGCTCTGTTCACAGTTCAGTTCAACCAGCCACAACCCAGGGAAGAAAACAAGAAACAGACGTCATCACCAATAACAATATCAAGATCGCAAACCCCCTTTCAGTAGTACCTACTTTCCCTAGAAGCAGAAAACACAAAAAGAAGAAAGAAAAAAAGACCAAAATGCCACCAAAGAAGGCCAACGCAACCAACAGGGTCACCAAGGGCGGCCGTCTCGGCCACGGCCCCAAATGGACCCCCTTCGAAGCCTGGAACTTCGACCGCACCGCCCGCGAGACCATCCCCGGCGCAACCTGCAAGCAAATCGACTCCTTCTACGCCGACCCGCGTCGGTGGAACGCCGCCGGCCGTCCGCAGCGCCCGCGTCTCCCCACGCTCCCCAAAACCGAAGCCGAGAACGAGTCCGCGTGCATCACGGACCGCGCGCGCGCGGCGCTCGCCGAGCCCGTCGACGCTTTGGGCGTCAAATACTGCTACACCTGCTTCGAGTGCGGGCGGAACCCGGATGATCCCGCCTGCGGCGTGCAGTGTTATGATGAGATTCATAGCGGTGGTGGCACCACCGGGATGAAGACTTTCTTCAAGAAGTGGCTCGAGATCCGGCACACCGGCACGGCCGACAAGGGGTACGGCGTGTTCGTCAAGACGAACGGGCGGTATGAGATCCCCAAGGGGTCGTACCTGGGTCATTACGTCGGCGAGATCGTGCCTGGGCCGAGCAAGAACAATATGTACCTTTATGAGCCGCAGGTCGGGCTGGAGTGGGATACCGACAGGCCGATTGTTGACGCGGGCAAGATGGGGAACTGGACAAGGTTCATGAACTCGAGCTGCGATCCGAATGTGGGCGAGGCGATCATGCAGATTGGCAAGGTCAGGGTGATTGCCTTCTTTGCGAACAAGACGTTGAAGTCGGGCGACCAGCTTTGTATTTATTATGGGGATGATTATTTCACGGGTCATGGTCTGCAGTGTACTTGTGACGAGTTTGAGGGCCCGCATGATCCGACTGTTGTTGGAGCGGGACTCAAGGCTAGGGAGCGGCAGCAGCAGGCTCTGGGTTCGCAATCTTGATGGTCACGGTGGCTTAGTTAGATGTCTTTGGCCTGGCGCTGTAGGATACCCTCTGCATTATAGACCTGCTTTTCGTTTTTGGATATATATAAATCTTATCTTAACCTGATCGCTATTTGACTTATGTAACTCAACTCTAGTTAGCCAACGCCGCTTCCATCTCTGCGAAGATGGGTGTGGGAAAAGTGAAAGTAGACTAAATTGTACACAACAATCTTTTAAAACCATTCTCTAATCATCCCATAGGGTATCATATCAATCGACTCTCAACATCCTCTTCATTCACAAGGGATCCTCTTACCAAGCGCCCCCCCCCGTTCGTTCACTCCTCCTTCATGCCGCCACCTCCTTCTTTTCAAACTTCTTCCCTGCAAACCCCTTGGCCTTCTTGGGATCAAAGTTCTTCCCCAGATATCCCTTCGGCTTCTTCTCAGCCTCCTCCTTTTCCTTCTCCTCCCTCTTCTTGGGTGCCGCCGCTACTCTCGCTGTCTCCGGATCCGTCTCCTTCGCCCACCTGACCCAGTCATGGCGTCTGTGGCTCCACATGTCGCCCTTCCACGTCCGCCAGACGTTGCGTCCCAACCACGTCTCTCTGAGATCCCGCTCGTATTGCGCAAGCTGCGAGATGATGTTCTCCTTCATGTGGAAGGGGACCGCAGGCGCGTTGGGCTCGGCCGGCTTGGATGGCAGAGTGATGATTTCGTTGAGGACGGCAGAACCGCGCTGCGAGGTGGCGAGCTCGTATACGTGCGGAAGAAGGGACGACACGAGGACCTTGTGGAAGGTCGGGGTTGTGGCGGGTGTCTGAAGAGCCTTGACGAGGATCGAGGAGGTGTTGTGCGAGGTAGTGGCCATCTTCATGACCTGTGCCGGCTTAAGGGCAGCAAGTGACGATTGAATGGCCTTTGAAGGTTGGCCGGGAATGGCTAGCAAGGCGGCGACGAGTTGGGAGCCGTGGTTGAGCATGAAGGCCTTGTTCTTGGCTTCTTGGGTCTGGAACTTGGGCTGCGTCTTCTCTTTCTTTTCCTCCTTCTTTCCCTCCGCTCCTTCCTCTCCTACTTCCTCGGTCGACTCTGGCTTTTGCTCCTCCTCGCTGACCTCCTCGTCGAGCATGCAAAGCTTGGGCACGAGATTCTTCCAGTCGTTACCGTAAGCAGATGTAAGAGCCTTAAGAAGGGAGTTGATCTCATCAGTGCCATTACGGACGTTGCAGCGCTCGAAAAGGGTCTTGATAACGTTGAAGCGTCCCTTGTCGACGAAGCTTGCCATCTCAGGCAAGGACTTCTCAACGGCGTCGGCAAGATCTTCTCTGCTCAGACGGTTGAGAACCCTGATGGCGGGGTAGCAGGCGATATCGTTGCGAAGCAGACTCTGGATACGAGGACCAAAGATGTGTTGCTGGAGACCCTTGAAAATCTTACCGGGGCAGTGGGTGATGAGTGTCTCGAGAAGTCGCGAACCGATCGGGTCGTAGATCATGGAGTTGACGAACTCGGCGGCTTGGGTGGTGTTATCGGCGAATGCGGCGGGCGCGTCGGGGACAAGCATGCCCAAGAGCGTAACTTCGGACTGTGTCTCCTCCTTCTTTTCCTCCGCCTCATCATCTTTCTTCTTCTGCTTCTTGTCTCCCTTCTCCTTGCCCTTTACAAACATTGTCAACTCCAACTCCAACAGCAATTGCAGCGCCGGGTTACCGGTAGGATGCTTCGCCAGCACCCTCAATGCAGTAGCATCCATTGTCGCTGTGGAGTCATCGATGATCTTCTTGATCGCCATCGTAAAGGACGACGGAACCGCTCTAATTTGGGAGCTCAACTCGCTCGCATTTGCCGCCGCGCCCTCCACCGTGATGTACTCCTTCTTCCTGCTCTGCAACAGACTCTTTGTGCCGGCCTGATCCAGCGACCTTCCGGACAGGATAACCAGCAGCGCGCGCATAGCGTGCGAGCCGAACCTATCGCTGAGCAAAAATCCTAGATGTTCCTCCAACTCGTCCAGCGTCAGCAGGAAGAGATCCTCCATTGACGACTTCATGGCCTCCGTCTCCTCCTCGCCCTCCGGCAGGGGCTCCTGCTCGTACTCGCCGCTCAGCTCCTGGGTGACGACAGGCGCCGATTGCAAGAAAAGCTTTTCGCAACAATGACTGGCAAAACGATGGGTGACGAGCGAGATGAAATGGCCGCCGAACGCGTCGAACAAGCTCTTCTTCTGACGGGTGTTTGACAGCAGGATCAGGCGTTCCATAAGGCGCGAGCAAGACTGACTGCTGGCCAGCTTGAGTTCCTTGCCGCGCATCTCCTTGTAAACGTTCTGCAGAAAGATGTCGCGCTCCTCGGTTGAGGGGAAGTCGTTCAGTTCGAGCAGTTCGTCGGCGTGGCGGAAGTACTCCTGCTCCTGTTCCTCGAGCATGCCGAAGAACTCGCGCTCGAAGTTGGTGTTGGGGCCGCGACGGCCCTCGGGAGCCCCGGGAAACGCATTCTCGTCGTAGGTACCGTCTAGGGGAGGAGGAACATATTCGGCGGCGGCGGGAGCGAGGGCCTCTTTCTGGGCTTCCTCGCGGCGTTGCTTCTTGATGTCTCTCTCTTCTTCGTGTTCGATTTCTCTATCTCTCTTCTTGGCGCGCTTCTCGTCGCGCACCAATTGGCGTTTCGACTTTCTGTTCTTGCCCATGTTGCCGGTCGCTCGATTGCTCGGTCGATCGGTGGTGTAGAGTGGTGCAAAGAGGCGTGAGGTGAACCGTGGGTGGGCGAGGCGATGATGGTTGCTGGATGAAGTTACTAGAATCCAAATAAAAAGTTTCGTTATCTTATCACAGCGAAGCACCTTGGAGCTTGGGTGTGTTTAAGATGCCAAGATGAATTATTGCTTCATCTGATTGGGTGGTGAAATTGAGAAAACCGAGCTAAATGCCCAAAGGGAGGCAGTGGTGGGGCTCAGTTAGCATGACTGCCCCCAGGGGCTGTGTTAGGCTAGACCCTAACCCTGGTATACGCCATTATCAGGGCAGTGCTGAAGATCATCACCAAGAACTTTACAACATCAGCGGAAAAAGTTTATGAATTAACAGAAACTTACACCTCCCCCACATCTTTTGACCCCCGGCCAAGTCGCCAACCGTCACCATATAGAACGATTCCACCACCGTTGCTCCGTTGAATAGGCGTCTGGAGCAAAAAGATGATAGCGATAAACGGTGCTCAAAGTAGAGAAAACGAAAGCCGACTTAGAAAGAACCAAAGGAAAAAGCAAAAAGCTCAGCGGCCCAAGCCTGGAGTTGAACTCGAGACCAGCTGCCTACCTACGAAAACACCACGTATTTTCTGGTTACCAGCACACCTACCACGTCGGCTACTGGGGGTTGTTGGAAGGTCTGAACTTGGGGCTTATATGGTCCCAAAACAGTGAAGGTCCTGCCGCCGGAAGATGCGGCCTGTGCCGGTGTGTCGGAACTTGGTGGGGCTCGCTCCTTCCGCCTTCACTTGGTCCGTCACTTCCTTCCCTCTACTGCCCCTGCCACCCAGCACGGTCTTCCACTTGACAACCACTGCTGGGGCACGGCCCAAGATGCTTTCACCACAGCGACCTAAACCGTCGCAGTCCTCATCGGCGGCTTATCATTCGGGCTCCTCCCATTCCGATACTGCCACAACCTACTCAGATCCTTCACCTTCACCTTAGCCGGCATGCTCTCGCGCCTCGTCCTCACCCGCCCTCTTCGTTCCACCGGACTATGACCACCGTAGACCGCAATCCCTCCCACGGCGGCCTCATCACCATTCCCCTCACCGCCGCCGCTAACGATGCCGTTCGCAATCCCATTAGCAAGCCAACTAATCTCCATCGCCTCCTTAGCAGCCGTCATCTCGCTCCCCGCCTCGCCAACCGTGATCTCGCTCTCCATGAACTCGTTCCCCGTCTCCGCGCATCCCAAAAAGGCGCCCGTCTTCGCGTCTTTTTCGAGAGGGAACATGCCATCCAGGTAATGCTGGCACAGCTGGTGGCCGCCGCGGACGGTGGTGCGGGCGAAGACGCGGCCGATGAAGCGCGGCATGGTGCGTTGCCCCGGGATGGAGGTGGCGAAGTGCAGGATCCCCCAGAGAGCGACGAAGTCGGTCGTGTGCGCGTAGTGCTCGATGTGGCCGATGGCGCGGCCGGAGACGGCTGAGGGGGTGATGGCGCTGGTTTCGGAGGTGAGGGAGGGGATGCTGGGTTCTACCTGTTCGCCCTCGGTTGTGCGAGTGTCTGTTGCGGCCGTGGTTGCAGTAGCCGCGGGAGTGGTACCCGTGGTTGTGGTCCTCCGCTGCTGTGGGGATGTTTCGGTCAGAGGTTGGTTGTCGGACAGGGTTGCCTGGGCTTGCTCGGTGTTCCCACTTCCCGCTGTCGTGTTGGTGGAGTCGGTGGATGCCGCCAGAGGGTTGCTGATGGCGTTGTGTTGGGACTGAATGTTTCGATGCGGGTTGTTGAAGTGGTTGGCGGCGTTTCCAAACGTGTAGACTTCGAGCTTTGCCAGCAGGTTTTGGGGAAGTTCTTGGAGAAGCCAATCAATGATCATGCCTCCCTCGATGGCACCTTGGGAATGCAGGATGAAGATGACCTTGGAGTACTGCGGGTTGTAGAGCTTCTCCTTGATGATCCGGTAGCAGATTCGCACGTCTGCTGTGGCGTAGCCAAGGTTGCGTTGGACAAGACATTCGATGACATCGAATAGGATACCGGCACTGGATCGGTGAGCTTAGAGTGACACGAATGGTCTCCGAGGGCATTGGACTCACGTTTTGTTGTGTATCCCGAGGATGGGGCGCTTGAACGTGATGGCTAGTCGGTTAAGGTTACTCTGCATCCAGTGCTCTCTACCGTCTTGTCAGCTCAGCTCCTTCAGGAACCGGGGTTTCGTAAGACCAAGTTTCAGCCAGTGACTTACCCTACTGCCACACCGTTGATGAAGATCCACTGTTCATGGGCATGCTCAGGAAGCGCCGGTGCGTATTTTGGGTCGGAATGGTATTCGACCTCCTTCCCATTGAGCAGAGTGCAAAGCCCATAATTGACGAGCATAAACAACCCGATAGCCAAGGCAGCGGTCCAGACGGGGAACAAAACAAGTGTTGGGAGGGTCGCTATAAACCCAAGCTGCAACACAACGAGTACTGCGTGGAGACCAACACAGAATAGGTTTCCCCGCGTGATAGATAGCTCGTCCAAGTCTCCAGAATCCGATGGTGACAGGGGGATCAAGACGTAGGGAAGAGCCCAGATGAACTTGAAGAAATAGTAGATATCAAAGGCCATCAACTTCAACGGTCGATCCGTGTAGCTGTAGTTGATGACCGACTGCTCTCCGATCTGAGAGCCAAAGAACTTTGTGTTGTTGGAGCTAGGCGTCTCCGCCTTTCGCCATTTGGAAGCCATGAATGCGAGTGAGGCAAACACGGCCACGATGGTGAAGCCAGATGTGACGAGAAGAGTGGGCATCGTCAGTGAAAAAGACTAAAGGCCACCTTATAAGAAGGGAATTATGTTGAGCTAGCGCACGCAGCCTTTTATGGTTACACCAACTCCGAGTCGACTCCATCCTAGCAAGCCTGACTGGCGTCGGTAGGGTACTTAAGAAATGGATCTGACCAAGGCTGAGTTGGGCTTGTCCCCCAAGTTACAGATTATTCCCGTTGGGACGTCAGATGCCCTCCTTTCACTGCCCTGGACCTTTTGACGGTTGGTCGGAGTTGACGTCCGGCCAAGAAAAGACGCATCAGCCGTGCTGTAGGGCTGATCCACCAGGCCACTAAGCCTCCCCACTTGACGTTCTCATGGCGCCATCTGATAGGGAATTCGGTTCGTGATGGCGTCAAGGTGCGTTGCACAGCTGGCAATGTTTTCATTTGTGACGGAGTAGTGGCAGCTCTGGACCCCCTATATTCGACAGTTGTTTATGTGGATGTTGGAGGGAGTTGGGAGCAAGCTTCAGATGTTGGAAGCAGGTACCCATATGCGAAGCTGCTGATCAGTGCCGTTCCGTCTAGGTTGCTGTGCTTTCCTCCCGTGTGTGGGCGCAGATGAATGTTGGTTTTTGCACGAGATAAATCCATTTCGAGTTGCTTGTTGGCTGGCAGGTAGGAAAAAGGCCATGTATAAAAATGGAAGACGAAGGCTGCTTCGCATTTTCAGGCCACTGCTCGAGTTCGTGAACCTTCGTGGTTGGTGCGTTGCAATACAGATGCTACCTTACGGGTTAGGGTTAAGTAGTGAGGCACGGCATGAATGGCCATCCCGCATCAGACAAAAGATATTCTTGCTCAAAACACCAAAATGAAGGCATAACGAGGCAAGCAGATAATTTTTACACTTCCTATTTTCGGCAAGTTATCCTTGAAATGAAGATGGTTGGTATAAACCTACCGTTGCAACATCGCCCGCGTTGATTGTCCCGGTGATCAAACTGAACAACAGTAAATATGCGGGCAGTTTCATTAACAGATAGGGGTATTAAACAAAAAGCATAGAACCAACCACTGCCGTTAGCCACCGGTACACCAAGCGCCGCGCCGCAATGCTTCATATGTCACACAGATACCTGTGCCATTTATCTACTTCCATCCGCGCCTCGCCATTGCCCCGTCAACAACGCTTCGCTATCGCCATCCTCACCATGAGGAGTTACTACCAATGTAGGAATGCTGAGACTGCGTGCATGAGCTAGTTCATAATAATCATGGTAATCGTCGTCAGTATTCCTCCCGTTCGCATCAACGCGTTCCGCGGACGTATTCGGGCCAGCCACGCCAGTCTCGGTCACCCAGCTCCGTGCCCTGTGTAACTCTGCCGGTCGGGTGGGCACGCCGCTTTGAACCGATCCGGACGCGACCACTATGCCAGAGCGCTCCGTGACGCTTCCCGACGGACGGCTTCCCCACCCGAACTCGGCGCCGATTGCCTGATCAATCCGAGACTTCAAGGCTTCGGGTGTTGGCGACGGCTCTCGGTTCTCCTTTCCGCCGAATATTTTGACGGTATAGCCTAGATCCTGCCCATGGCCGTTGCTGTAGCTGCAGCCTCCTGATTTGTTATAGGCTAGATCATAGGCTTCAAACTTTAGGAGGCGACGATATGTGTAGAAAGCGTAGAAGAGCATTATAAGTGTTATGCCACTGTATCAAACGTCAGCCTGGCAATTATCATGCTGAGAGCAGTTTTTTTTCCTTACAGGAGGATACAATCCAAAGCCAAGCCAACTACAGAGTAGTGGTGGTTCGAATATTGGACATAGACGGTAGCATCTAAGCCCAGCATGCCACTAGCGAGTGTGGATTTTATGAGATTTGTGCACAGCATGAAGAAGGGAGTCAAGGTCTCAGACCTCGCCTTCCATACTTCAGCAACAGTAAGAGTTGCGGAGATGAATGAGAAACCAACTTGGGTGGATTCCCAACTGATGAAACGCCTCCTTGTTAGTGCATCGTTTGGTAGAGTGTGGGGAGCCATTGTCCTGACATACACTATTTGAACTATAGGATCCTGGCCATGCGATATCTCGTCGTCAAAAGTCTGAGAGGTCACGAAAAGCCGGTAGGAGAATAGGCCAACCAGGCTCAGAAGAATCCCAACTTGTATCATCCAACATGGAGCGAGGAAGCGAAAGCGCCATTCAGCGCGTGCGAAGAGCACCTGATCCAGATTCACAGTCATGCTGAAATATTGTCGATTATTGCATGTGAGGTGCCGCAATATATAAACGGGTGTAGTTGTGAGTGAAGAAGGCGCCTGTTGGTCGAGGTCATTGAGCGTCGTTCCTCCTGAGCGTGAATCGCGTATCCTTTCCCATTGATGCTGGTCACCCCGCTCCCAAGTCCCCGGCAACTATTCCCAGCGTGGCAGTGAAGGTCGGTAAGATAGAATGAGATCGGCGAACGTATGTTAACAGCAAAGGCTTGCCCTTTCCGGATCCGCCAGTAGAAGCGGAGGAAAGATATTTGTCGGATGGAGAACGCTTCGGCATTTTATCCGTAGCCTTTCACACCTCAGCGCTCGGCAACCCAACGAGAAGGGCTGAGAAGTGGATTCCTGTAGGAAAACTCAGAAGGGAAACGCAGAGGTCCACTGGCTCATGGGGACAAGCGCCCGTTTGTCTCTGGTTTCGTTGTCTCGGGAAGCGTTGGCTGGGCTGTAGTGTACCTAGATTTAGGCGGTGGCTGTCTCGCGGCCGCTCCATGGCAAAGCAAGGAACAGGAAGATCGATGGAAGCCACCTCTTCCTGATTGGGTTTGTGAAAGTGCATGCATGCCCAAGTGGGCTAATACCATGAGCTAGTGAGTGTTAGGCGCAGGGCTGACGATCTATCGATTTGGTGGACGACACGGTCACAACGGGGCGCTCTGGGAACCAACAGCGCAGCCTCCAGCGCTTGTCGCGATCCTTACCCATTTGGCGACGAGATAAAGCTCCTGTCACTCCACGTCTCCGACATCGTGGCATGCCTGTGTTGAGTAGGAGTTGTCGGACATACGGGATTGGAGGATGGTGATTACAAGCGCAGGAAGCGGAAAAGGAAGGGAGAGAGATCCAAAAATAAGACCAAGCGCGAGACTTGGCCCAGACTGACCAATGACCGGATCGAAAAAGACCGCTGCCTGCCGGCTGCGCCTCAAGGAGGGAAGCTCCAGCCTGTGAGATCCACTTAGACTACAAAGAATACTAGAAAAGGCCTGCCAAAAAGTCATATTTTCTGGAGAGAAATTGGTCATTTGTCACTTTCTCCAAACACCGAATTTGGTCTGGCACCGACTCTGTTCAAGAAACTCTCCGCAGACCAGCACTTCAAACCCCAGAAGCGCGGTAAACAGCTTATCACTCATTTATCAACCTTTTAAAAACTCAATCGCCCTGCATTGACCGGGACAGTGCGTCATCACCGGCCTTCTCGATCATGGCATCGGCCAGAGTCCCTCTGACAGGCAGATAATGATGTCTACCAAATCTCGGAGCCCGCAAGGGACGCCAGCCTCACAGCGAAACGCCGAACGAGACCAATCTCCTAGGTCATCCTCAATTCCGTCCTGCGGTGGTTGAATATCCTCATTACAGCCTCTCCCTTACGATCTCGGGCACGCCATGGCGCTTCTGTCATCCCCCCAATAGCCCTGCCCCGTGAACATCGGGCTGCATATGTATCGTTCATTCCCTTTTCGTTCCTTGGCCTCATTGCCCGTTGGCAGTGGCAGCTTCATAAACCGAAGTGCTGTTGAATGGTACGACGTTGCCGCTCGCATCTGACATGGCAGGTACACTGGGATCAACTTGATGCTGAAGGTCCTGACGTCTCACAACTTGAGCTGCCGCTGATGTCAGTGTCGTGAATAATGAATACATTGATGCCAAAGTTCCAAGCGGCTTCTTCCATCAGCTTGGCTTACTCACCATTGTTGTTGACGGCCGTGGGATAAGCCATAGCCACAGAGACGAGGGCGAGCACGACACCGGTGATGAGCTTCATGGTGAGAATAATTCTGACGTTGACGGGCTAGGAATAAACGAGTGTTGGGCGAATGAAAGTTGGAGAGATTGTAAAAGTCGGCCAGCGACGATGGCTGAAGAGACTGATTGAAACGGGACTAAGAGATCGAAGCGAACGGGGCGGATATCAGAACGAGGGCGATGAGCAAGACAATATTTAAGGTCAGATCAACTGATTGCAGTTGCTGAGTATTTGTACTTGCGTGTCCAGAAATATCCTGAATTCACGATGAAGATCTGCTTGGTTTGATGAACATATGTTTCAGGATACGATTCATGTACAGCACTGCCTTCGGATCGGGTACAAGGTGGTAGCCGGGCGCCTATCCATTCCCCAGAGTCTTGTTTGAAATGCGGCAAGGTTCTCCACGATAACCAAGACGCCGAATTCTTCTTGGGCTGGGACGAAACTGAACAGGGGACCCAATTCCCCGGTAATTCAAGGGACCGAGAATTCAGACACCATCGCGGAGGACAGTTACGTCGGGCTGTGACCCTCTAGGGTGATTCGTCTTTCAAGAGTGAGTCCTTGGGGGGTTCAGTCAGGCCATCCATCCGGATCTTTGCATCTTGAACATTCGCCTACTCGTCGGTTAGGTGCACGCACTGGCCACCCTCTGGGGGCCATGTGGGGCCTCCCTTTGGGGGCCCGCTTACAGCCAGCCAACCGACTCTCCTCGTCCCTCTGAGAGTCGGATTTTTTACCTATAACGTACAAGCTCTATAACGGTATAGAAACTGCATTCAACCAGAACATCACCAATCTTTATTGTATCGTACTGTGAATAACTTTATTCTACTCGTTTCGTCGTACTCATCTTTTGCATATACTTTCATCATACCTATATTTAACCCCGACGTTACATCCCATATAAAGAAGGCCGCTCAGTATTTTATTATAGGTTAGACCGTAACTATGACCCGATCCACTGCCTTACGATTTAAGGCTAATACTAAAACTAGAAATAAAGGGAAGGTTACGTATAAGAATATAAAGGAGCTATTTAACGTTAATAAGGCTATTATTAAAAAATATATAATACTTATTAGGGAGGGTAAGTAAGGCTCTACCGACCAATATAGAAACTTATCGACTGCTAGCTTTAATTGTAAACGAGGACAAAACTCTTAATATTGTAATCTGGATCGCTAACCGTAGCCACTTCCCTTTAAATAATACCTCCTTCGTTAAATTAGCGAACTAATTACGTATTTAACAGTTATACCCCCCTTTAATGAACTTCTATAGGAATTAGCCTATTAAGTAGCAAAAAAAATACCTTAAGTTTGAATTTAAAGCGGCTAGCTTTAAAGATATAAAAAGGATAAGCGTTGAAGCTTAATTAAACTCGCTTAAAAATAGTTCAAGGAGGTAAAAATTATTTATAATAGTTTTAATATTAAAGAGGAGAACGTTTAAAATATAGACAAATCTCCTTTTTAAATAGGGAAACTTAAGGGAATTATAAAGGTATAGGATTATATTGCCTTATTATATCCCCCTATATTACTTTATTAAATAACTTTATACTAGTTATTATGATAATGGGTATTATTTATAAAAAATAGAGCCCGTATAAGGCGTATTATATTTAATCCTAGTAATAAAGAAAGTTTAATTACTATCGATACTATATCGGCCGCGACTAAGAGTATTCCTTCCTTCCTAATATTTAAAGTATAGATTATAGTAAAGCTCTAACTTCGTTGTCTATAATTAAATTTAATCTCCCTCAAATTAATTTAACTATAGGTATAAAGCAATATATAAGCTAATTACAAAGTAAATTTAAACGTAATTATTATAAATATATCGATTGGATATAATAATATATACTAAGTATTATAATAGATTAAGCACTTTATTAATACTCTTTTAAATTATATCCCTTATTTAATAAGATTATAGAGGATTAGTTTAATTTATTACCTAACTACCTACCTCCTTTTAAAAACCTAGAGCCTTCTAAAAGTAGCGATAATATAGCGTTAAACTTCTTAATAAAGCCAAATGTATATAGGGTATTATTTATAAACGGATTTAAAATTTATAAGGACTTGTATATTCTATAGTACTATAAAGCCTTCGATATTATACCTTATACTCTACCCTTATATACTAATTATATATTTTAACTATTTAATGTAGGGGTTTATTAAGTAATTAAGAAGGCTTATTAGAAGGCTCTAATAGACGAGATTACTAGCGGGGCTATTAATATTAACTGTATAGTCTTCTTAAATAATTGGAAGAAAGTTAAGGAAGCAAGTTTTATTCGAAGTAATATTTATAAGGAATAGGAAAAGACTAATCTTTAGCCTTTTAAACCTGACGTCCCTCTTAATAAACTTTATAAAGCTACAAAAGTATAATAAAAACCCTTATTCCCTAAACATTTTAAAACCATTTTACTATATAAGGTCCTTCGTACCTTCGATTCACTGACTATATAGGGACGGATTAAAAAAACTAATTTACTGTTTAAAACGTAGGATAGCAGTGTGAAAGTTACCCTAAAGGTTTCTATTAATATATAAAAGCTAGTATTTAATTAGTAAGAGAATTAAAAGCGCCGTATTAAAATAGAAGCTAAAAAGTAGAACCTTCGTAAATATATCTTTATTAGTAATAGCGCCTATACGAAAGAAGTATTTAATATTAAAATTGTAATAAGAAGGGTGGTTAATATAGAGGAAGGACTAAAAGAAATTTAGCGAGCTAACTTTACCTTTATTAAAAAGGTCGCCCTCGAAGAAAATCCTAATTTTAAGTAGTAACTACTACGAAAATTAAAGGCTAAAATAAAATTATATTTAAACTTAATAAGGATAGCGTTCCTAATACTAATAGTCTCGTCGGTATTACTATAGACTACCTAAAATACAATTCAATACTTAAACAAAAGGAAGGCTAGGACGAGGCCATTATTAATAACGACTGCCGTAGGTTTATAATTCGTATTTAGAGTCCTATTTATTTATATTATGTACTAAAAATAAAGGTATAGAAGGCTACTTAACCAATAGAATGGGACCTTAGCGCTTTCTTAACTAATTTTGAAATGAGGAGGATAAATTCTATAAAATTATAGGGAAGGCTACCCTTCCTAACTATAATAAAAACTTTATACCTCTTAAAATATTGTTAGGTCGCTAAGGACCTATTAGGCGTTGGACCCATGCTAGCACCAAAGAGCACCAATGTCCGTATAGTATAAGCGCTGTAGTATAGTATTGGAACGGTTCGGAGCTGTCGTAGACTTAGTTACTATAGGATAGAGTTTATAACGATATAAATAGCCGGTCGAATTCGCTTCAAAAGTTGTTGGAGTTCATTATTAATATATTTTTAATCCTCCCCCTATTTTAACGTCCCCTACGTATTTACGCTATTTATAGGCACTTTAACCTACTTTCCTCTATAATTCTAATACGTTAATAGTTCTTTCTACGGGAGTTAAATCGTTACTGATAAGATATAAATATATAGCGGACGATTTATTTTTTAAATTGTCGAAGAAACCCCTCCCTCTACATCTGGCACGTAAGAGTTGCTTATTACCCCTCTTATTATAACTGATAATAATTTTTAATAATAGCTTCTTCTTTCGTCCTAATATCATTAGCTAATTATCGAAGAAATAAATAACGATAATTAGGATAATGACCGCTCCTTTGCCCCTTTGTACGTTTTGTATAATCTTTTCTATTATTTAGAGAACGATACTATAATATAGAAGTAAAGATTCTTTAAATCCTATATAATAGTTATTAAATTATTTTTAATTTACTTCTTATCTTATATATTTTTTTTACAATTGGAATAATTTAGTGGACTTATTAGAATAAGATTAATTCGGTAATTACCCTCCTATTCCTTTCGGATTCTGTTATTAGGATTATTTTTTTTATAATTAGGTGCGCTTTTTGACCTTCTCTATTCCTATTATTGTTCCCTAGGTTGCAGCGCTTATTATTTTTATATTTATTTAGTTAATGTAATTTATTATTTTATTTAAATATTATGCTAAGTTTAATATTTTTAAATTTATTAGCGAGAGTTCCTCTTAATTACGTAGTTTTATTTTCGATATTGATAATTATTATTTCAAATACCCCCGGATACCTTTTTCTTTTATCGTTAATTATATTGAAAGTAATTTTAAAAACGTATAAATTAAGTATATTATAATTTTTAAAAAGAAAATTGATTACGACTTTATTTATAATATTTCTATTTCGAAAGATTTATATGCTTTTTTAAAGAAGGAGTATAGTGGTAAGATTTAAATTATCGAACGTTCTACCCTTGTTAATTTTAAGCGTATATAGTAAAGTACTACTAAGATTGTTCGTACGTTTTACGACTATTTTTATATTAAAGAGTTTAATTTGTCTTACGAATAATTAGAATATTTACGCGTTTTATAATAGGTTAACCGCTTACGTTCCTATTTGCATAGCGGCGTTTTGTTGGCGAACGGTATTAATACGTTAATTGAAGCGATGGTATATATAGAGCGATTAGAGAGTTTGGAAATTTTAGAGTTGATAATATAGCGTTAGTGCCTTTAGGTATTATATCTTTACTTATTCATTCCCTCTTTTCTTTTTATTTCTATTCTTATTTTTATTTTTATATTTATTTTTAGTCCTAGTGGTTTTTTTCGTCCTCTTCCTACGGTCTCTATTAACTTTAATATTATTTATTATTATCATAATTAATTTAAATATATATACGGCTAATATTAGGTAATAAAATTATATAATATTTGCTACGAATGTGGTAAATTTAGATACTTAGCGTTTTCTTATATTAAATGTATTTATTATAATTATAGTAAATTAAGTTATATATTATATTAATACCTTATTCCTTATAATACTTTAATTTAAGGCGCGAATATTAAATTGGTAGTACTAGTAAGGATTGCGACTACCTTAATTTAGGGAAGCGCGGGTATATTGTAATTGTATTTGAGTATAAAATTGTCAGTAAGAATATATAGAAATTGGTGGAAATTTATAGTTTAATAAATTCCGGTGTAGAATTAAATTTTATTAGAAGGTATTTACTCCCGTCGGATATTAAAATAGAATTTATAAATTATTATTTTATTAATTTCTTTTCTAATTTATTCTTATACGTAGTTCAATTACTTATTTTATTAAAATATAAGATTCTTATAATATTAAGCGGATGAAAAGGATTATATTTACCGTTATTAATTCTCTTAGTATAAATGTTATTTTTAGTTACCTTTAATTATACGAATATAATCCTAAAATCGATTAGTATTAGAAGAGGTTCTAGTTTCGGATTAAAATTAAAATTTAAAAACGAATAAAGAACTAACTAAGGATATTCATAAAACTATAGTGTTTTTTTATAATTTGTGATAATATTTAATCCTTATTTTAGACTTGAAAGAAGTACTGAAATTTATTAGTAATTTTAACCCTCTATTATATTCGATTATCTTTTTCGAAATTCCCCTATCTTTACGCGCAAAATTTTTAACCCTATTGAGTATCCTAAATTTCCTTAATACTCCTTTTAATATACTTACTCCTATATCCCTTCATATATTTCCGAATATATTTTTTTAACGTTTTTAAGGTTATATTAAACGGAGTTTATTCGCTGTCAGAATTTTTATCCGAATTAGTAATTCCGAAGCTATTTATTACTAAACCTGGAGAAGAGGAGATAGTCGCTGCCGAACCAATAATCCCTCCGGAGTATAAAGAATTTCGATAAATATTCGAAGTATTAGCTATACCCTTACTATAATACAATTATTTAAAATATTGTATTAATTTAGTTGAAAGAAAATCCGCTCCTTAAAGTTTTATTTACGTATTTAATATTAAAAAATTAGAAATACTCTAAGAACAATTAGCAGAAGCGTTATATAAAGGAAAGATTCGTTCGTTTATTAACCTAGTAAGGGTTTTTATTATTTTTATTCCGAAGAAGGCAAGTAAATTGAAGTTGTATATTAATTACTATATATTTAATAAGGTAATAAAAAAGAATTGTATAGTATTGCTTTTTATTTAGGAAATTTTAAATTAATTATCGTTAATAAAACTTTTTATAAAATTAGATTTAAAGGATATATATTATTATATTCGGATTAAATAGGGAAATAAGGAGAAGATAGCGTTTTATACGAAATATAAGTACTATAAATATTTAATTATATTAATAGGATTAGTTAATATTCTTACTATTTTTAAGCGTATATTAACAATACATTGGCGGGTTTAATTAATATTATTTACATCATTTATTTCAACGATATTATAATTTATAGTAAAAATAAAAAAAATTATTATAAGTATATTAAAGAAGTTCTTTAATATTTATACGAATATAATTTATATTTTAATTTAAGTAAGTATAAATTCTATATTAAGAGGATTTCGTTTTTGGGTTATATAGTTTCACCCGAGGGTATTTTAATAAATCTGGAAAGGGTTGTAGCGATTACGGATTAAGAAGTTTTGAAAAATATTTACGATATTTAAATTTTCTTAAGGTTTATAGGGTTTTATCAACAGTTTATAACGTCCTACTCTAAAATTACAGCTCTATTAACGGATTTATAAAAGGAAGAGAAATAGAAACCGTTCGAATTATTAGAGCTGGCTAAAGTAGTATTCGAAGAATTAAAATAATTATTTTAAGAAGTACTAATATTACGGTACTTTAATCGTTCTTTACTAATCCGAATAAAAATAAATACATCCGATTTCGTAATTAGTATAGTATTAATACAATTATATAAAACGTATTAGTACCTTATTATATTCTTTTTTTATAAGAAATTTTCGGAGGAAATATATTATAGCGTTAGTAACGGCGAATTATTAGCAATTATAAGCGTATTAAAAGTATAGAAGTAATATTTATCATATATTAATTAACCTTTCCTAATTATTATAAATTATTTAAACCTTTAATATTTTAGAAGTAAAGATAGGGTTAACACGTGGTAGAGTCAGTAGGTATTAGAATTAACGGCGTATAATTTCGGTATTAAATATTAGGTAGGGAAATTTAATCTAGCGGACGGGCTATTATAAAAGTTATAATTATATAAGGTTATTAAAATAATTGGGGAAGATTATTTTTTAGTATAGGTTATTAAGGAAGGTAAAGAGAAAGGAAAGGCGATACGGAATGGGGTTATATTAAATAATAATATAAAAAGGGTATTATTAATCGGTCGGAAAATGTAGAGAGCGGCGGTGGAGAGAAAAGAATAGTATAAAGATAATAGAAAAAATAAATCAGTTTAGAGATTAGATTGGGTAGATGATAATTAGGAAAGGGAGTATAAAAAGCGTAGTATTAACGAAAATAAAGAATTGTTTAAGGAACATAGGGTTTTAAATAAGGACAAAAGGATGCCAAAGAAGAGAATACAATTTACGGACGAAATTACTATAAATTATAGAGGAGGGGTAAATAACGTCGTTATTAATTATATAAGAGTATACGTAGTAATTATAAAAGTATAGAAAGAAGGTAGGTAATTTCTTTTATTAAATTAATAATTATTAAAAGCGTAGAAATTGGATCCTTTTATATTAGAGGAAGCGTAGAAGGAATTAGGGAAAGGTTCAAGAATAGAGAATTAAAGGATAGAAAAAAATAGAATACTACGTTATTATTACTAAATTTATATACTGGAGAGTATATAATCGGAATTTTTTTATATTTATTATAATAATATTATAGCCAGATATTTAAGACAACAGAAAATATTTAAAAAGATTAATTAATACTATTACTAATTTACTATTATTATTAATATAAAAGATTACGTCCGCTAGTATTCAATATACTAAAAAACTAAACTTCGGAATTATAAATTATATAGGCTCTTTATATTACTATTTATTCTAATAGTATTATAGTAAAATATTTTTTATAATTTTATTATAAGCTTACCTAAATTTTACAACTTTATATCTAATCGAACTTACAATGCTATCTTAATTATCGTCGACCGCTTTACTAAATTTATATTCTATATTTTAATATAAAAAGTAATTACTATATATCAACTCGTATATTATTTTGATAAATTATATTCCGGCCGTTTAGGTTCCTAAATTGTATTATATCCGATAGAGGAAGCCTTTTTATAAATAATTTTTAAAAAATGTATTATAAATTATTAGATATTCGGCGCTACTTGAATACTACTTAGTACTTATAAACGGACAAATACACGGAGCGATAAAATTAAAATTTAGAATTATATTTATAGATCTTTTATAATTTAGAATAGGTAGATTAGGCTGAAAAGTTGGTAATAACGGAATAAATTTACAATAATTATTTTTATACTACTATTAGCAAGTTACCGTCCGAATTACTTTATAGCTATTACTTATATAATTTAACCAATCCAAATCGAGGTCGTAGAAACGTATTCTTTATAACGGTTACCGAAAGGATCGTAGAATTAATTAAGGGATAAACTACTATCGTTAAAACTTTAGAGAAAATTAATAAGGATTACGCAAAATAATATAAGAAATTATATAAACCTAAGGAGCTCGAAGTTGGTAATTAGATTTTTTTTAATACGAAGAATATTAAATAACGAAGGTTTAGTATTAAATTAATAAATAAATTCTTAGGGCTTTTTTAAATTATTAAGGTCGTTAGCAATAAAAAGATAATTTACTATTTTATTTTTCCGGAACGCTATTATATTTATTCGGTATTCCTTATTACTTTATTGGAACCGTACTATAGCGATCCTAAGGTAGTAACGCCGCGAAGAAAAATAGTAGATATCGAGGACGATCTCGTATAATATAAGGTAGAAACGATTATAAAATATTAAGGGTCGGGAGCGAATTAGTAGTATTAAATAAAGTAGAAAGGGTATTCGGATAATAATAACGAATAAATATTATAAAAGGATTTAAATTATTTGAAATTATTAAAGGAATATAACGCGAGGGAATTATAAAAGAGGAAAGCCGAAGGAGGCCCGGTAATTAAATTAATAAGAGTGAATTAAATAGTTAATAAAAGGAAATTAAAACAATTAACGATTGTAACGTATTAATAATTATAAATTATTAGTAATGATAACATATTTAGAATATTAGACGATTATAATATATAGCGTATTAGATAATTATAATATATAGAATATTGGACGATTATAATATATAATATATTAGATTAAAATTAGGAGAGTTATATTAAATAATCATAATGTATAATACATTAGATTAGAATTGGGGGAATTATATTAAGAAGGCAGGCGACGGCGTGAAGATAGAGGGAAGAGGAATTAATTAAAGAATTATAGAAGACGACGAATTAGGAAACGTAGTAACGTGCCAGTATTTAATTATTAACTATCTATTAAATTAATATTCTTCCCCCCAAATAATAATACTATTAATCAAATAAAATTAAAAAATTAAAAAAATAGAAGGGTAAATATTATAATAACCGCTTAATTTAAGCCTTAAATCCGAATTTAAATTATATATTAATATAGGAACCGAACCTATTATTTTTTAAAAATTAGATTCTCGTATACGACCGCTGCGCCTATTAATAAATAATTTAAATTTAAATTTTACTTTCGTTTATTATTATATTATTAATTACTAATATTCATATATTCCTATTGTAGGGTTAAAGGGACGCTTTGACGGGTAGTAAATAGTGAATATTAGTATATATCGAATTTATAGTTTAAAAGATATCCGCTAGATTAATTATATTTATAGGAGTAGTAAGAGCTACTAGGAAAGTAGGAGTTACAATGTTAAATTATTTGCTGTCAAAAGTATAAATAATAATAGGGGTAATTTAACTGGTAGGGTAACTGTTAGTAGGACGGCGGAAATTATAATATTTTATTTATTTATTAAGGTAATAATTATAAAATTCGGAGGGTATTAGAAGAAAAATATAGAAGCGTTCGTAGAAGATATAAATTTTAATTATTAAAGTATTGGCGGAATTATGGAAGGTAATAATAAGGGTAAGTATAATATTATTTATATTTCTTTTATAAGTAGCGATTACGTTCTTTTAGAATATAATTATATAATTATAGAAGATTGAAAGGAAATTGTAAAAGCGCCGGTTTAAAGTTTTAGGATACGCCGAATACGTATTATTATTTAGAGGAATAGTTTTGTTAATGTTAATATTAATAGAAAAAGAATAGGAATTTAATAGATTTTATTAAGTATAAGTAAAATAATTTATAATTAGGACTATAATGGTACCGGTACCGTTAGGGGGTAGGTTGGTAATAGCGTTCGTAATTTCTTAAGAAGAAATAGTATAAGGCGGATTGCGGATAGCGTTATTAGACGGTTAGTATAAAAAATACGGGGCGGTAAAGAAAAATGCTTATTAAAATTAAGGGTGGTCGGATTTAGTAAGGAGGGCTAAATTATAAAGGGTATACCGGTCGGCGGGGTTTAAGAAAGCGGTTATAATAGTAGTATAAGTACGTATATAAGTTTATACGAGCGAAGGAGGAAGAACAAGAGGAGGAGAAGAGGGGAGGGGGGAAAGGTTTTTATAGTTAAAATTAGGAGTATAAAATAAGGTGGAGTTGGAATAAATAATTAAAGTATACGAATACGGGCGTTATTAAAAGACTTTTAAATAGGTTAATTTTAAACTATAGAATATAAGAAAGGTAGTAGGGGAAGGCAGTAGAAGGGAATAGAAAAAAGGTAGAAAGTGTCATAGCGCTGCCAGATATGTGCCAGATCACATGCTTACCTCTGGTCTTTCGTCTCATGTCTCGTTGCATATAAGACCTTCGGCTCCATCCTATATATAGACTAGCTTCTTCTCTTCTTTATCTTTAGTTATTTATTAATAACGTTAGATTATTTGCGTGTCTCGACTGCTAGATCCACATGCGTGACAGAAAGGATAATTTGGAATAAAAAGACAGTTAATAAGCGTTGAAACGGTAATAGGGAGGTAAAATATAATAAGACGGAGGGCGGATAATTTAGGTTTAGGATAGCGGCCAGTAGAAGATAAGGAAATAATAGACGGTAAATAGAAAGTAATTGAGGCCGGCGGAGAAACGAGATTAATAGGTATTAAGTAGCGGGTTAATACTGGTATAAGAATAAGAAGAGCCAGAGAGGGTAGCGTTTTAATAATAGTATATTCGGCTATAAAAGTAAATTACGGAAGAATAGTAGTAGAGGAGCACCGGTAAGGAAGCTACTAATATAGGATATTTATAGGTTTTTAAAATAGAAATTTAAGAGACGGGAGATTATATTAAATTACTAGGAACCTATTAAGCATTGGACCCGTACTAATACCGAAGAGCGCCGATATCTGTATAGTATAAGCGCTATAGTATAGCGTCAGAACAGTTCGGAACCGTCGCGAATTTAGCTATTATAGGATAGAGTTTGCAATAATATAAATAACTGCTCGAATTCGCCTCCAAAATTATTAGGGTTAGCTATTAATATATTTTTAGTCCTCGCCCTACCTTAACGTCCCCTACGTACTTGCATTGTCCGTAGGCACCTTAACCTACCTTCCTCTACGATCTTGACAAATATATAGTAAGAAGCAGGCTAAAAAGATTTGTAGAGAGAATACCTCATCGGTTAAGTTTATTCTAAATAATAGGGGTATAAAGGATGTGCTTAATAAGCTTCTTACTATATTACGGCATATTTATTTAACTGGGCTAAAGTTAAAATTCTCCTTAACGCTATACCCTCCTAAGAAGAAATTTAAGAAGGAGAAGGAGAAGGCTATCGATATAGACTTTAATAAAGAAGCTATAGTGACTATAATAGTAGCTAATAAGAAGTTGGAAGTACCCGTACGATATATAAAGGTAATAATTACCGTAAACAACGATTCTAGCAATAATAGGAATTTATAAAGGGAGGAGGAAGAAGAGGAGGAGCTAGACATTGTATTGTAAAAGTCTGGCGCACGGGCCACAAGGCCTTTACAATACTATAATAATATATTACAACATTTTAAAATAATTCACTTATACTGCTAAATGCGTGCAATTGAGACGAACAATCTGAATCCTTTGCCATCTTTTTTACTTGTGTTTTGGTAGAGAAACGGATTGTTGAAGATTCTGGCCGTTATAGAGCTTGCACGTTACATGTAAAAAATCCGACTCTCAAAGGGACGATGAGAGTCGGTTGGCTAGCTGTAAGCGAGACCCCCAGAGGGTGGACTCCATACCTAACCGACGAGTATTTGGAGCTTTCTTCGTTTCTTCGGACCACCTGCCAATGTCATCCACAAAGGCGGGCGCAGAGCCCCCCGTGGCTTGCACATCATACCGTGACGGGCCTCTTCCGAGGTTCCGTGTTGCAGCCCTGGCTTCCCCTGTCAGAGCCTAGAACGCCTACGACTACCGAACTGTCAATCATGCTTCGATACACTCGCGAACCTTGACATGACTGACGGATGAACCCCACGGGTATGAGGGTTAGACCGGTATGGGGTAAGTTTTTGAGCTGGGCGAGCTCTCCTTTCTCGGAACCTTGATACTGTTGGGAGAAAGTTCTCTGAAATATGTATGAAATCTCAAGTACCATATGGGGGCAATGTACCCCCTCGGTAGATACCGGGATATGTCAAGGTAGCACAGCAGGCGACAGTCATCAGTTGACATTCCACAGCTTCGTCTTCAGGAGGCTGTTTTCGAAGCTCACATCAAGACCAATCATCAACGTTGTCAAAGCCACTTACAGACTCGCCAGGCGCTGTCCACAACACGTTGGGAGAGAGTGATCTCCGATACAGCCCGACGATGCCGACATTTGTACGGCCTTTCTTCGAAGTCTGACCGCAAGAGTCAGAGGCCAGAAGAGTCTTTGTATCAGCGAGAAAGAATTTATCGATAAGGTCCAGATGCCTCTGGAACCTCGCTGCCTCGCTGACGGCGTCACGGCGGGAGGGAGTCCCGTCAAGGGAGACCGGGATATCCGGTGGATTGGATCTCGCTGAGATCCACTGAGATCCACTGGAATCCGTCGGCTCCACAGGTCACTGTCGGGATGACACTGACATGCTTCTGTGCCTCAACTCTAAATGTATGACCTAGAGTAAGGCCTAACGTCTTAACAGTTGCGCTTTCTGACAGTAAAATTGAGTGAACGTCTCCATGTCGTACAATTTCCGGTGCTTGATCAGCATGATAAGACGGATAAAAGATGAAAGTAATCAGATTTTGAAATTGGATCGAAGAGTTAGATGGAAGTCTTTCATCGTTGACAAGAATGGGAAGTCAAAAGAGGGGTTCCGCTGTTAGGGAACCATCAGCATTAATCCCTGCTGTCTTGTCTCACTGCCACAACCCTGGATTGGCCACGGTCATTGACTGGAGACCCGTCGAGTTACCCCTCGCTTTCGACGCCTTTCTTCCATTCACCTGTTTCCGTTTGTGCTTACAGGTAGAAACCATGACCCGACCCGGAACACGACTCAAGAATGGTGACCACACCATTTCCCGACTGGCGGTCATCCTTGGCTGGAATCCGGATGGATGATTCAGCCACGGCTCCATCCGCCTGACTGCCGCTCGTGCTGATGATCAGCACACTTCCACTTACAGCTTGACGTTCCTATCGCCCCCCACCCCCCGCACGTCGTAATCCTTTTTTTTCCTTTTTCTCTTGTCGCCTTCCTTTCGAAGAGCATGGTAACCTCTTCCCCTCCTTTTAAATGTGACAGGTATCTCCAGTGTTCAGAAACAGGCACGTACAACTAATTAGCAGCCGCCGCCTGCTCTGCCGTCATCATCATTCCTACTATCACAGCATCTCCGACGCCCTCAAAAAGTTGTACAGTCACCTTCTCGCCAAGAAACGCACCCCTCTCCCACCTCCAACCATGGCCACCGTCGAGCACTGTCTCTGCTGCTTCGAAGCACTCGTTGCCTATCATGAGCGTCGCAAGCCCATGAGCCTGTCTGAAATCGAAAAGTCATGGGCCGAATACATCAACACCATTGACGACGACGACGACGACGACGACGACGACAAAGAGGCTCCTGTCTCCAGCAAAGCCCCCCAGATCCCCGCGCTCCGTAGACTAGCCGCGGCAACCTTGCCCTCGTCGTCGACTTCATCATCGACCTCCCTTGCCACAAGCATCAGCACGAGCAGCACCAGCAGCAGCAACACGACCCTCCAATCCGGCATCTCCACGCCCGCAACCTCCATTGCCTCCTCAGCCTCTCCCGCACCACCAACACCCGTTTACGAATCCCCCCTGTTCGTAACCTGGAACGTCGTCGTCCAAGACTCGGATGATGATGATGACGTCTCCCTCCGCGGCTGCATCGGCACCTTCGAAGCGCAGCCTCTCTCCTCCGGCCTGCCCTCGTACGCCCTGACCTCGGCCCTGCAGGACACGCGCTTCCACCCCATCGGCCGGGCCGAGCTGCCGACGCTGCAGGTGGCCGTGACGCTGCTGACCGACTTTGAGCCCGCGGCCGACGCCATGGACTGGGAGCTGGGCAAGCACGGGTTGCGCATCAGCTTTGTGTATCGCGGACGGCGGTACGGGGCCACGTACCTGCCGGATGTCGCGCCGGAGCAAGGGTGGACCAAGGAGGAGACGGTGGTGAGCTTGATGCGCAAGGCTGGGTGGGAGGGAAATAAGTCGAGGTGGAGGGAGGTGGAGTTGAGGGTGGTCCGGTATCAGGGGAAGAAGGAGAAGTTGGGATTTGAGGAGTATATCGCTTGGAGGGATTGGGTGGATGGGATGAGGGGGGAGTGAACGTTAAGAGGAACCTCAAGAGGAGGAGCTGCATGGAGTTATTGGGTTACGTGGATGGAAGAGCTGCTTTGGTCCAGGAGTTATGGTGTGGAGTATTGGTAGACCGAGGTGTTTGGCGTAGAGGCATAAACGGATATGGCGAAGGGAAGGAAGTACGCGCGTGACGCATTTTCAAGGAAGAACCCAAGTAGGAACACAGGACGGAAGGTGGAAATCACGAGCGGCGTCACGGGAGTCTAAGGTACACCTGGATGGAGAGGTTCATACACCTAGAGAGGTATTTTGAGGCCCCTGCAAACGAACGGAAGACACTGCAGCTGAGCGACAGACATGGAGTTATGATAGACGGACACAGTCAAGAATAGAAGAATACGAGACAACAGAACTTCGAAAATCAACAGTCTCGAAAACCCAAAGTAAAAAGAGGCACGATCAAAAAACTGCATTTACCGCTTCATTGTTCAGGTTCGATAGAGCTAGAATCTGTTAAACTGCTCAAGATATCAGGCGCATTTCATGAACCAATATCTAACCATCCCGTTACCCATATACACCTCACTCTCTCTTTGCCATCTTACCAAGCATGCGCAATCCAACCACAAGCAGCTATCCTTCTTCAGCTTAACATTTGCGATGTTGAGTCAAGAGAGCTTCAACAACGCAAGACAAGACCAAGCAACGTAAACAGACACGGAAAAGGAAATAAAGAGAACAAGGACATAACGGAGGAATAAGACCAATAAACAGGCAAATAACCGCCATCGCGTGGTATCTTTCCCTTTCTTGAGTCGTCTGGTCTGCTGCAATAAACAAACAGAAAGAAGACATGCTGAACCGACCGACCGACCGATAAACTCCAACCCCACGACTCCGGTCCCATTCCTCCTAGTAGTAGCCATGAATAGAAGGGTGAATCAAGGCCCAGCCCTATTTGACCCCAATATCCATCAAGTTTTGCCTAGCAGCATAGCAGCAATGAACAAAAAAGAAGCATCAAAAGCGTGAACTAAGTAAGCCAAGGCAATCCAACCGGAAACAAACAGAGCAGGAATCCATGCTCTTATGCTAACGACACCAGAACTTCAAACTCTTCAAAAACCTACTCGCCCCTCCTCTCTTCCCTTTCCTCCTTCCACTCCCACCATCCTTCTCATCCAACCCACCCTCCTTCCCGCCCTTAGTCGGCAACGGACTCAACGGCTTCGTCCTCCCCCTGCTACTCCCAAGTAACTCCTCCGCCGCCTCCTGATCGACGCCCGTGATGCCCAACTCGGCTAACCTCCTCTGCTCCACCACCCTCCTCACAATCAGCGCAAACGTCTCCTCAATATTCACCTCCAACCTCGCACTCGTCTCCATGAACCCGCACCCTCGCGCCCTCGCCCATTCCAAGCCCGTAGCGGACGTTACCACCCGCTTCTCCGACAAATCGCACTTATTTCCCGCCACAATCTTCACCGGCGGGATCGCCTTGGCCCCCGAGCCAGCTCCCCCGCCCATGTTCGAGCCAGTAGCATACCGATTCGACATGCTCCCGCTTATCTGCGCCGGAGATAATCCCGCCCTGCGCGCCCGCGCCGCGTTATCCGCCCGCGTCTCGGCCTCCATGTCGATCAGATCGTTGAAATACTGCAGCGCGTCGAGGCTGTCGCGCGACGTGATGTCGTAGACCATCAGAAAAGCGTCGGCTCCCAAGTTGGACGAGGCCCACATGCCGCGGTACTCTTCCTGGCCCGCCGTGTCGGTCAGAGATAAGTGGTAGGTGACGCCGTCGATGCGCCGCGTGATGGAGTAGCTGTCTTCGATGGTCGGGTCGTAGTCTTCTGTCCATTGCGAGCGGACGAGGCGCAGGGTGATGGAGGATTTACCGCAGCCGCCGTCGCCGCAGATGGTGATGGAGATGGGGACGGGTGGCTGTTGGGATTGCCGCGTGCCTTGGGTGGGGGAGGAGACGCCGGCGGTGCCGGCGGTTTTGGCGGAGCCGGTTGAGGCTGAGTGCCCGTGACTACGGGGTTTTTGGGATGGCATTTTTTTCTTGGTGTTTTGGTTTTGGTTTGGATTTTCGGTTGGGAACGTGTTTGCCCTTGTTTGGTGATAGTTGGTTGATGTAACTAGCTGGGGAAAAAGCCTTTCTAGTTATGTATGTGATATTCAGATGGGATTGGAAAAAAGGGGCTGCTTGCTGTGCCCGCTTTGATATTGCAATTGAATAAGAAGTGGCGAAGTAGGCTTATCCTCAGGTAAATTTTCGAAAGGAGGGTCAGAAAAAAATGAAGATTTGGGGGGGGGGCAATCTGAAAGATATTTGATGGTAGACGAGGACAGCTCCGTATAAGAGAGGGGTCGGTCGGTTGGGTCGAGGTGGGTTGCAAGATAAACAAAGTTTGGGTCGAGCCTAAAAAGGAGGGGTGGGCGCACAGGGGGCCGTGTTCCTGGTGAGTGGTGGTGATGTGATGCAAGGTGGGATCCCTCCTTTTTTCCTTATTTTTTCTACCCCTAGGTGCGAGCGCGTCGTCGCAAGAAAGTTTGGTTCGACGTCACGTTTGACGGGAAACCAGGAAGAAGCGAGAGAGTGGGGGCGAAGTCACGCCGAGAGGGAGACTGCAAAAGGGACTGAAAAAAAGAAGGTTGTTTTTAGTCCGATATGCTGGTTGTGCAACTGCAGTGCGGTGCCGTAGAAGCAAACAACGAGCGAACGAACGAGCGAGCGAGTGTGCGTTTTATTCCAGTGTTTCTGGTCGAGTCGATGCGTTGGCTCGCAAGGGAGAAGTGGCGTGTGATGATGTTTTTGTTTTTTTCCAAAAGAACACCAAAAAAGAGGGGCGTTGAAAATAGTACCTTGATTGGTAAACCTCCAAAAAAAAAGTGAGAGATGAGGAACAACGAGGGTCAAGGGAAGAAAACCGGCTCAGCTTTCAAGATGTAAAAGAGGACGGGAGATGATGAATGGATTCGTATCAATATCACAAGAGCCCAGATGCTCGTTGTTCTTTCCGGAGTTCATTGAATTTGATTTGGACCGATACCCACATTTCATCTTGCCCGCCCGTCTTTCACAGGGGGTGACGTGCATGGGCAACCTAGCCATGGGGCCTCCCGGGGAAGAGCCCTCGTGCGTTGAATGCGACGGTCAGTAGGGGAAAGTTGCAACCTTTCGCAACGGCAACCCCCTTTGGGGCTTTGGCCTGTTTGGGGCACTGATGTCACATGTGCGCTTCATGACCCCCGGCGTTCTCCGGAAAGAGGACGACGTTGACGATGATGCTTGTTATGATGCTACCCGGCAGGTTGGAAACAGAGCCCAAGGCATGGATGTAATCTTCCTTCGGCACGATCTTGTCTCTCGTCACCGGATCTGGGTCTTTCCGTCGTTAACAAGGGAGGGATGACCTTTCGCGATGGATACCTGTAACGATCATCGATAACCGCCCGTCGATGAGAGCATATAGCAAGTAAAAAACAACAGAGCTGTCTATCTTTCTGTTGCTGCTTGGACAAAAGACAATGAGTCTTGTTCTGTTCAGATGGACAACAGGGGTGCAAAATGCCCCTTTTTGCTTTTCCACAAATTGGAAAGGATCAGCGCATAGGATTGGCTGTGATGGAAAACTCTGTGCAGACTATCCCCAAATGCACGACCGCTCAACCGGCTGCGCTTCCGGCAGGGCAACCATGACAGAATGGCGCACAGCGATTGCATGCAGCAGGCGGTGCCCAGGTGCCCCAGGAGCCGGCCTTGCAGCTGATCAGTTTGGAGAAAAGAAAGGATGATATCAGTCAACAAAAAACCAACCCAGATGACCGGCACCGTAGTTTCTCTAGTCTCTGCTAGCCTCTACTAGCCGCAGAGCAAACCAAAATATTGGGATTGCCTTCATCTTGAATAAGACAAGTCACATGTCAGAATTGGGCAAAAGATGGGCGAACGGAGCCGAATGGAGGAGAAGCGGAGATTGGCTGAAATGACATCAGGCAAGCGAGAGCCCCACAACTGCCCACTTCCTAGGTTGGTTCCACTGTTGAACGGAGAAAGCCCGCCCGGGCCCAGGTCCTCCACGTGCGAAAAAGGGTCCACACCCCGCCGGTCGCCGGGCGGCCGCATTGCCATTGCCTTCTGTTGTCTTTATGCCGGTCGCCGTTACTGGACACCCGAACAACGGGAGGTCGTGCCTGTCACGGACTCACGGTGCCTTGTGGGGAGGGAAAGTACGTAGAGGTAATGATCTGTCTTTTTTTTCTCTCCCGTTCGCCAACGCGAAAAAGTGCAAAACCAAACAGGTCCAAACGAGGAGCTTCACTTCAACAACCTCCAGCTGCACTGCATGTCACAGTTGTCTTTTCTTTCTTGCACCGCCGCATTCGCAATTCTTTCGTGATTACTCTTCTCTACTAGTCAATGGGCGGTGGTGACCGTGGGGGGAACCACTAGAGGTAACCAAACCAGCGGGACCGGAATTCATCCCGCCCTGTGATCTGACTCCAATTGAAGCTTTTTGCAGTTTGCTTCTTCAAAACCACACTACAATTCCAAACCACTCAAACGACATTTCAGAGGTGCATCGCGTTCAGGTCACCATACAGACGAACTAATCTCATCATTCATCACTACGCTGAAGAGATTTTTACACGACTCGATCAGCAGCATGAAATTCCAGAACAAATATTGGTCTACGATGAGGTCATATTGCGAAAAAGTCGGGTGCAGAGCCGATTGGATCCCCACTTGTCCCTTCTATGCTCCGGCAGGGAGTCGACGGCTCGACGGGGACGTCAAAATTCCCAAATGCGGCCATGTGCGGGATTTACGGGCTCCGCCTTCCGGGCTGCCCTGCGGCTAAGGTACGGCTGTCGGGGCGTTGAGGAAGAGTGGATTGCCGACCTGGACGGTGGACCCGGGGACGCTGACTTCTGTGAGGCCCAGGCGTCAACCGCGGTTCGGTTCACCGTTCCCTTGTTTACGGCGTATGTGACGGCACGCGGTGGGTGCAAAAACTCTGACTCTTCAGTTTTGCTTTGTTTCTTTGCCATGGTTTCTCTTTTCTCTTCCGCTACACCCGGCCAATTCTGTTCTTCTTGTCACTTCCTATTCTGGAGTTCAACAGGGCAAACAAACACAAACGGAGCGCCAGAACAACAATGAACGGAACTCACAGCACGGACAAGCCTCTGAACAGGGCAAGTGAGGTTGATCGTGTAAGTCCAAGCATATAGACTGTTAACCCTAACCCGCCTCTTCTCCAACGCACCCCCTTGAGGCCAACCACATCCTCACTTTCACCCCAAACACTTGATCAGACAAGATTGGATATCATTATGAAGGCAGAAATGTAAACTGACTCTAACTGACTCCATCAAAAGCTCATCGATGCGGTCAAATCCCTAATCATCCCCTTCATCCGGGACGCAGACAACGCCGCCTCTTTCCGAGCCAGCGGCCAGCTCCCCCCAGACAATCGCAATGTCCTCGTCGAACCTGAATCTCTCCGGCCGGACCAGCTAGTCAAGCAACTAGCCCTCTCCCTCCCCTCAGGCGAGGGCGCTGGTCAGCAAGGTCTGCTATCCACCATCCAGTCCATCCTGTCCCACTCCGTCAACACGTGGGACCAAGGCTTCATGGACAAGCTCTACGCCTCCACCAACGCCGTCGGCGTCGTCACCGAACTCCTCCTCTCCGTCCTCAACACCAACCTGCACGTCTACCAAGTCTCCCCCGCCCTAACCGTGATCGAGAAGCACACGGCCAAGCAGTTCGCCTCGCTCTTCGGCTTCACCGGCCCCCGCGCCGGCGGCGTCACCTGCCAGGGCGGCAGCTCTTCAAATCTGACCTCCATCGTCATCGCCCGCAACACGCTTTTCCCGCTATCCAAGATCCACGGCAACAGCCACACCGAATGCGGCGCCCCAGGCCCTTTAATCCTCCTCACCAGCGCCCACGGGCATTACTCGGTCGAAAAAGCCGCCGTGACGTGCGGTTTCGGCTCTTCAGCAGTCTGGACCGTCCCCGTCGACGAGCAAGGGCGAATGCAACCCGCCGCTTTGCGCGAGATTGTCCTAAAAGCAAAGGCCGAGGGTAAACACCCCTTTTACGTCAACGCCACGGCGGGAACGACGGTCCTGGGCTCGTACGACCCGTTTGACGAGATCGCGGATATCTGTGAGGAGTTTGGCATGTGGATGCACATCGACGGGAGCTGGGGCGGCCCGGCGGTCTTTAGCGAGAGGCATAAGCACAAGATGCAAGGGTCGCACAGGGCGAGGTCGTTGACGGTTAATCCGCATAAGATGCTCAATGCGCCGGTGACGTGCTCGTTTCTGTTGACGGATGACGTCAAGGTTTTTCATAGGGCGAATACGTTGCCGGCTGGGTATTTGTTTCATGGGCCGGCGGCGGACGATGAAGAGGAACAAGCGGAAGCTCAGACTCCGGAAGGGGTGACAAATGGGTGTGGAAACGGGAACGGCTCAGACGAGGTCTGGGATCTAGCCGACCTGACGCTTCAATGCGGCCGTAGAGGCGACGCGCTCAAGCTGGCGCTGTCGTGGATCTACTACGGCGCTGCCGGGTTCGAGCGCCAGATTGACGGCGCGTTCGACATGGCCGCGTACTTGGCTGATCTGATTTCCGAGCGCAAGGACTTTGTGCTGGTGTCGACGAACCCACCGCCTTGTCTGCAGGTGTGCTTCTACTATGCGCCTGGCGGGAAGTTGGCAGACGAGCCTGAGCAGAACACGAGGAGGACGAGGGTCATGGTGGAGAAACTCATTGCGAGAGGGTTCATGGTGGATTACGCGCCGGGCGACAAGGGCAGCCTCTTTAGGGTGGTGGTTAACTGCCAGACGTTGAGGGGAACGGTGGAGGGGTTGGTCAAGGGCTTGGAGGCTGTTGGGAAGGAGGTTGTGCCGCAATGAGTTGGGAAGGTCCAGATAATGTCATCTGGTGTGCACATCAGTCACTTCAGCACGACATCGATACAAAAGCGAAAAGGGGTTTGTTTCACGATCTTCCAGCAGCATATAGAGATGACTCGAAATTCTCTTCAAACACAATCTCGGGCTTTAGCCGACTATGCTCAAAATGACTAGGCCAACATATGGGACATTGTGTTTAAAATTTCCCTAGAACCCGTTGAACAAGAACAGACGTCAATTTGAAATATCTGAGGAGCCGCGAAAACAAATTGTTCCTTTATCCATCCACCACTTCTAACTCCCTGAGCAAGCCTAGTACTTGTCGTTCTGAGCCTTGCGAAGGTCGAACACGCGAATGGCCTCATGAGCAGCCTTGACACCGCTGAGAGCCATGGCTCCGAAGGTAGGTCCTGTGATTACCCAAGGTTAGCATGCAGCTTGATCAACCAAAAAAAAGACAGCTCAACATACCCATGCGATTGGCACCATCAATCTCCGACAACTCCATACCGCCAACGATCAGACCCGGGACGATCTCGCGGGTGTTGTTGACAATAGCATCCTCGGCGGGTTGCATATCCAGTCCGCGCATGCCGTTCAGGCGCTCCATCTGCTTCATGCTGACCAAGCGCTTGACCGAGAAGGCACCAAAAGGACCATCATGGCCCGTGGTGCTGATGATGACGGGAGCATTGATGGTGTTGGGGTCCATGCAGCTCTGGTCATCGTGATGCATCGACACCAGGGTCCAGTTGGTCACCACGCCCGCAATCCTCACCTTGGCTTCGTCCTCGGCCTCGCCATCATCTGATGACGACGAAGACTCGGCATGGTGCTTCCTGGTGATTAAGTCCTCAACAGTCGTGGCGTTGAACAGCTTGACATTGGGCCTCTGCAAGACCTTGCTCAACACAGTCGAAGTGAACAGAGCAGCATGCTTGACGACCACATAGTCACCTTCGTCCTCATACGGCACGCCAACCTCGTCCAAGAAGACGTCGGCAGGCTTGCGCATCACCATTGCGCTGAAGAGCTGTCCGCCCAACCAGGCGCCACCGCCCGGGGCGACGCCCGCTTCGATCATGGTGATGCGCAGGTCGGGCCGCAGAGTGGACAAGACGTAGGCGCACGAGAGGCCGCAAGAGCCGGCGCCGACGATGACAATGTCGGACTCGGCGTGGGCATCCAGGTCAGCGAAGTAGCGACGGGTCATGGCGCGCGAAACGGTGGATTCGCGAATGGGGGAAAAGGTGAAGGCATCGGTGCCGAGGGTGGGCATGAGCTCGAGAAGAGGCTTGGACAAGCCCCTGGCATCACGCTCAACGGTGGCATCGTTCTTGCCTACGGCCTTGGGACCGACGTTGACAAGAGTGGGGACGCTCTGCGGCTCGAGAACGGAGGGAGACATGGTGATCGATAGTTATCTGGGAATGTTAGGATGGCTGTACAGGGGAAGGGGGAGTGGGGGAAGAAGTTGAAGCATGATCCTTTCGCTGGTATTATCCAGATCAAGTTCGTCGCCGTATATTCTCAGCCTGTACTCCTCCTCTTGGCATGGCAAAGAGCTAAGCTAAGAAACCTATACCAAGGGGAGAAGTTGGCACCGGCTCATGCATTCAGATAGTTACCTCTGAAAGTATGTTTGAACGTAATCGACTCATGGTATAATCATCCAGCCAAGCGGGAGTCCATGGCTTTAACTCCTCCTGGAATGATGGTTCGTGCCATCTTGGTGGAGGAGGTTGTGGGTGGTCTGTACCCTTTGTGTTGAGTATCTGCTTGCATAAGGGTATTAGCATGTCAACACCTTAGATTGAAGGAGATGTGACGTCGAGTAAGCACGATGACACTTGCGTGATGGTACTAATTGGAACCGACGGCGGATGTTGATGCCAGAGAGATGGGTGATGGTGGAGAAAGGAGGGGAAAGAAGAAGCAGACCTTATGTGGGAGGAGCTGTTGCCCTTTTTATCATCGAAGGTAGGTGCGCTCTTGCACTGGCTGCTCCCGGTCCAGTTCGAGCTGCATCACCTTGCATTCTCTTGCCCCTCTTTCCTCCCTCCAACTGGACATCGTACCCGACTTCAAGCATTGCGGTTATCTGAACATGCCACCTTCCCTGCTTCCCGTGTCCCCTCATAACGCATGGTTGCCTTGCCTTCCTTTCCCCTCCTTTGCTGAAGTTCCACGGCATTGACGATCCTCTGATGATCACCCAGTCTATTGAGCCATCAAGCTACCCCTCTTCATCCCGTTCTTTTCAACAACCGTTCACCCCTTATCTCGATCCTCGACAGTGCGTACGTCAATGCGTGAACCGAACACCCCACTCTGGATGTCGGATGAACTCGCTGATGGCGTGCATATGAGGAAAGCAAACCGGGTAGCTACGGTAGCCGTCGGCCCAGATCCGAGAACCGAGGTCGCAATTCAAGGGCTGGTGTGCAGGTCTCCATGATAGCGTTGGATGAGTGGTACCGCCGTGTGACAAAGTCCGACACCATGCCGACGCCGAGAACCTTAACGGCCCGAACGTTCCCTTCCCCTTCTTGGCTACCACTGTCAGTAGGTCCTACTATCCACCGGGAATACTACCCGCCCACTAGAAGAAACTTTTGAATGTAAGTGGTCTTCACGAAAAGATAGTATTAAGGTCCTACTAACAAACAGCAACATTACGGACGTTATCTCTACCGACAGACTTTTTTGTTTCTCCATGATGTTTTCCATACAGCCGTATCCACCAGTACGTATGCATGCTTCCTCGCTTCGCCTCGCTTCTGAATAACAGGAACATGAAATCCCCTCATCTCCATCTCATTACAACATTATTGACATATTCGCAGATCCATTGAACCGCACTTCAGCGTGGGGGTGTGTGAGACAGTGTGACTGATGTTTTGCTCAACCGAGCAAGACCATTACGAGGTACCCAAGTAGTCCAAGGACCACCCCAGCACTAGCACGCCTGGCCTCAATATTCGAACCAGGAGCACCGGCTAAAACAGGACTATAGTCTGGCCCGGCCGCAGTTGTCGGGCGGTACGGGACAGCTGTATTGGTGACTACCACCGGATCCGGGTCCGGTGTTGGCGCCGGTGTTGTGGGAGTCGTGGCGGGCCCATGTGAGTCACCAGTTGACACTCCTCCACCCCCTGCCCCCGGCCCTCCCCCTACTCCCGGTGCGGAACCAGAAGGTTGAGGATCATCAAGAGGAGGGGGAGGACCGTAAGTATACCCCGCTGGGTCGTGCTCATTTCCGCCACCAGGTGTGGGAGGATCGGTATGAATCGGGACAATAGCCGGTGATGTTCCCGGTACCGATACTGCCGGTCCTGGCCCTGGGTACCCGCCACCTACTCCAACAATAGTCGATGTCGTACATTGCGACTCACTACTAACACTTGCTGCCGGTCCTGCGGTTCGCGTCACAATGGTTGTTGGGTTGAGCGCCGAGAACCAAACCTCGGAAGAAGGACGACCAACACCCGGGTCAATCACTGTTACCGTTGAGGTAGCATCTGGTTCGCCGTATGAACTGCATGCATGGCAAGGGCCTCCCGGCGTGTGTCCGGGAACAGTTCCAGTGTAAGTCGATGTCGTGCAGGTGCTGCATGGCTGGATGGTGACGGTTACGGTAGGCTCCGTTGCTGTTGTGCACGACGTCTAAATGGGACAAGGTCAGTTACACTCGCAAGTTTTTATCTATATCGGTCGGTGATGCTGCAACTTACCCTAGTGACAGTGAAGGAATGATCAGACGAGGCAGGAGTTCCCATGATGCAAGGGTAACATGGGAGGTTCGTTGCTGAAGTCTGGCAGATGGACCGGGTCATGGTGGCAGTACATGAGGTGGTTGTCGTTGTGACTGGTATCACTCTTTGTCAGTCTCAATCACTGGGAAATATCTTTGGGACCATTGTTGACTTACCCGTCGCCCCTTCAGGACACACCTCGATCTCCTCAATCATATAAATGATCTCAACACCAATCCACTTATCACAATTTACGGGAGTTGCGGTCGGGAACGGACTAGTAACACCGGATCCCAAGGATATCGGGGAGCCCGTCCCAGTACCACCCGATCCAGCAACGGTTGACACTGACGAAGGACTACCTGTTGTGTTGGTCCCGTTTACTGCAGCAGGAGAAGAAGAAGAAGAGAATCCTGGTGCTGTCCCTGATGCAGAAAGTGGCCCTGTGTGAGAAGCCTCACCACCACTCCCTGTTTCGCTGCCCGCTTGGCCTGTAGATACGGCAGAGCCTGGGTGAGTGTTAGCTGGATCTTGCGTCGAAAGCCCCCCAGAGGGAAGGCCGGGCAAAGTAGTAGCTGATGCAGAACCAGATACAGAAGTGGCTGTTAACTGACCCCCAGAAGATCCTGACCCAGATATGGGTGACCCCGAAGTCAATGACGACAGACTATTTGAGGGTGCACCAGACGCAGTACCACTGACAGGCTGTCCACTGCTGTTGGGCCCTGAGGGACCCAACGTGAGTGAACCACCCGCTCCTGAACTGCCATTAGAAAGGTTGCCCGTTCCTGTTCCCCCGGGAGCTTGTGCGGACCCAGTTGCTGAACCAGAATTACCACTTCCGCTACCATTGCCGCTGCCACTACCACCGCCAGCCGAGCTGCTACTTCCGCCCATAGTCGCGGTATCTGATCCAGATACAGGGATAGGGGTAGCAGTGGCAGTACTCAGAGAGCCTTCCCCTGGAGATGAGCCAGAATCTCCTGTTGTCTGACTGCCGGGCAAGGACGATACAGGTGTTCCCGAGGAGGTGAAGGTGGCGGTTTGGTTGCTGAACGGCGGGCGAGTAGACGAAAGTTGGGATGCTGTCCCAGATCCAGCTCCGGCTCCGGCTCCGGCTCCGGCTCCAGCTTCAGATGATGAACTTGCGGAGATAGGGTCTCCCGAGGCTGTTTGGATATCCGCGCTGGTGCTGGACGGGTATTGACCAGAGTCTGTGGCAGTGACCAGGCTACTGGATGGTGGCACTGCTCCGGGGTTCCCACTCGTGTTGGGTCCCTCTGTATCAGGCTCGCCACTGGCGATGGGAACAACTGTCACCGTTGATTGAGGAGCCGTAGTCTGGCCCGAACCTGAACTGGATGGAGATGATCCGCTAGGCTGAGAAGACGATGATCCCTGATTATCATCACTGCCACCACTGCCACCACTACCACTACCTCCACCAGACGACGGCTGCACACTGCTTTGAGCCGGGGGTTGAGCTGTCACCGTCACCTGATCACCAGAAGTACTGGGTATACCACTGGACATGCCGGGCGAATTTGACGGCGAGGCAGAACCTGAGGAACCTGGGATATCTGAAAGAGAGCCTCCTCCTGGTGGCTGGGAGGACACGGGCGGCTGCGCCGTCACCGTGACTGGTGGTACTCCCGACTGTGGACCAGAAGAGGAAGGAGAGCCTGGAAGCCCTCCAGTGGCAGTGCCAGGTCCAGATGCTGATCCCACAGGAGAACTGCTCGAGAATCCCATACCAGGATCAGCCGTAGCTGTCTCCGACGATGGGGGTGCATTACTACTATTGGGTCGACCGGAGCCGGAAGCAGTGATAGTAACGGGCCCGCTGGGCGCCAAACCACTGCTTGATTGAGACGATGGGGACGAAAAATTGCCTGCCTGTGAGGGCATTGAAGACGGAGGAGCGCCGCTGATAGATGGGGGTAAAGCTGTAACCGTGACGGGTCCTGATACAGGGCTTGATGAGGACGGAGAGTCGGAACTTTGTGGAGAAGTCCCATTGCCGGATTCAGAGGGCGGGAGAGCTGTGACGGTGACTGGACCTGAACCTGATGGTGATGGTAATGGTGAGCCACCAGAGTTGGACGGAGATGATGGCTCGACGGTGACGGTTCCGGGTGGTGATCCTGATGGATCTTCTGGCGGAGGAGGCCTCAGAGTGAATGTCGGTGGCAGAACCGTGACGGTTTCCGGTGGTGATCCTGATGGGGCTTCTGGAGGAAAGACAGTTACCGTTGGAGGAGGATGAGGAGGCTCTAGCGGCATGGTACCGTTGCCGTAGGTCATACTCGTGCTGTTGTTCGGAGCAGCAGCTGAGGCAGGCGCAGATGCAGGCAAAGGAGTTACGGTGATTGTCGGTGGAGCACTCGAAGGTGAGCTGGGACTGGAGGGAAAGACGGTCACCGTGATGGGATCGTTTTCCGGCCCGGTGGGCTTCCGAGTGCTGGAGGAATTGGTAAAGGTAAGATTTCCCGTCACGCTGCTTGAAGGGAGCGATGCCGTGACTGTGACAACGGGCCGAGAGAAGGTTGAGTTTGCAGGGAGTGAAGTGCTCAAAGCGATTGTGCTGCTGACTGGTTAGGAATTTCTCGTTAATCTGTCCGCGGTTGAGAAAGTAACCCACCTAGAGTTGGTAGAGACCGTGGAACTTGATGCGTTACTGGTAGTCGTCGATATGGTGTTGTCCTTGGGACGACACACTCCGGGACTGATCATGCCATAGATGCACTTGCACGACGCCGAGCAAAGACTCTCCGGAGTACCGTTTGCCTTGCCCTCATCGCACTGCTCATGGAACTTGGTGTCCGTCACATTGTTTCCGCACCCAACAGGAGTTGCTCCACGCGCAATAATGTACGGAATGCCCACGGTGCCGTCAGCAAACTCCTGCTGCCCCGGGCCGGAGGCGTTTACGGCGACGGCCAACGCATTGAAGCCACCGGACCCCTCCCGAGGGTAGTCCGAGAACACCTCATGGACACTGCAGTTCCAGTCGCTTGCTATGCCGTCGTTCAATGAGGTCATGACGTCGGACGTGGCTACGAGATGGGCGTCGTTCAGACACGGGTGGCTGAGGTTGCCCCGGACCTGGAAGTTTCCGATCTCGGACAGAGACTGGACAGCCATCTGGCTGGAGTTGCTCTGATAGTAGCACGAGAGCGAGAAGTACATGCCCGTGCCGTTCTTGTTGCCGAGGGTGACGTGGCTGATGGCGTCCTTCATCATGGCATAGGCTCCCGGGAGCCCGAACCATTTGGCGTGGAAGGACGGGTCGGTGCCGATGAGGACCATGTTCCCCGTCACGGCCGGGGACCATACCTTTTTCGTGTCGTCTAGGAACTTGATGGTGTTGAGACTGGTGTTGCAGAGGCAGTCGGGGATGATGATGGCCTTGTATTTGGCAAAGTCTGCCGTGGTCATGTTGTACCATTCTGCTTCATCTTTGCAGACGTGGGCTGGTTGTTTTCTCTTTTGTCAGTACTCGCTCAAGTATCAAAAGGTCAAATTATGCTAACTCGTCACACTCACCTGATAGCCCCAACTTGACAGTCTCATTATACTCTGAGTATTTCAGGCCATGCATATACGGGAACAAGACATCTTGAGCCAACGCAACGCTTGCCAAGCTGGCAAGAGCCAGATGAATGATGAAGACGAGCCTCATCAGGATTTAATGTCGAAAATTTGGTAGTGATCCTAGGGCCTAGGGAAAAAAGGAGCGGGTGAGATAGATGTGTCTATCAATTTGACTGACTTGCACGTCTGGAAACGAGTGATACTCCCGGAGGGAAGCAAAAAAAAGAACGCAGGAAGGAAAAGACTGAATAAAGTCAGTAGCCAGAAAAGACACCCTTCTAGCCGAACGGGAAAAAGACGATAGGGAAGAGGGATCTTGCTATTTGAGCAAAACCGATGCGTTGAGTGAAGCATAAGATTAAGGAGAGTCAAGGTAACCATGGGGTTCTGGGATCTCCATGAAAGCAAGCACAGGGGGAGTTGGAGTTTCAAAGGATTGTCTAGAGGGCTCGAAATTTTCTTGCTAACTGACGCTGTCATCACCCCCAGGATCTGGAGAAGCAGTTGACCCATCGCCGCGCCGCCGCTGAACTAAACCAAACAATAACATGGTCTATATCAGGAAGTATCGTGTTGCACATTCCGATACAAGACAAGTAAAGTAGGTATCTATCTGGGGTCGCCGAGGAGAGGCAGAGGCAGAGGCAGAGGCAGACCAGACACGAAACAAGCTTCTCTGGGGACAACGTTGGCCATGTGCTGAAAGCGTTTTCCCCCCTCCATTGTTGTTGCTGTGTCTTCTGCGCTGCTGTCTTGTTGTGTCTACAGCCCTAGGCGATGTTTGGAGTCATCGACTACCTAGACACCAAAATGCTTGGCCTACGGATACCTTTGGTGATCATCACCAGCCGTTCAAGATCCAAAACATCAGCAATATGTATGTAATCCCGAGATTCCCCGTGGGCTTTGAGGCACTCCCAGATCTCATGTTGTGAAGCGTGGGCGTCAAAACACAAAAGCGGAGAAATTACGCAAGCTTTCAGCCGCAGCGATACCGCTGCTGACTAGGTACCTAGAGCTATGAGCTATGTTCCAGACAGACAAGACGGCAAGTTCCTCGCTGTGGCCCTCGCCGCGCTCCATCTAGGTGAGCATATAGTCAGCCCGGTCTGACATGGTCGTCTTTACTTTCCCTGATAGCAGAGGGTAACGGACACTGATCTGGTGTTACACGAAATGGACGTTAGACATACATACATGGAGTCAGCCCGATGGGCAGACAGACAGGAAACTTAGATCAGCGAGAAAAGCCAGGATCCAGGAACCAAATGCGTGCGAGACATGGTTGTCTAGGAGTGCAATTTTATCTCAGTCCTACCTACTTACGCTTTTCACTCTTTCGGTAGAGGGAGTATCTTCAGCAAGACACTCACTAAATTGTTCCTCCAGTAACCCCCCAGTTTGTGGCCAGAGCATACTGCAAGATCTAAAAAGATCAGATCAGCATACCTTGTTTGGTGTAATGGGCAGACGGACATGTATGTGGTGGCGTGGCGGGCCAAGAGAAAAAAGTTGCCCCGTAGCTCCAATGTCTTATGCTCTGATGGGTTTGAACCTCAGCTGATAGATTTTGGAAGTAGGTACCCGTCCGTTCAGCACTCAGCATTCAGCACTCAGCAAAAAAAACAAGAAGACCAAGAAGCAGCGGAGCCGCGAAGAACGATGATGGATGCGTCATAGTTCAATATTTCCGTCCCGTCTTACTTGGAGATCCGAAAAGCTGGGAAAGTCACCTAGTATAATAGAGTTTGACCGAGAACGAGAAGAGAGATATTATTGGCATCGTTCGGCCCGTTGAGTTTGCGTCTTGAGTCTTGACGGCGGAGTGTTTTGGTTTCAGCTCTCTCGTGTTGTGACGGATGACTGAAGAAAGACAATGACAACTAAAGACATCGGATATCGGCGACGGCGGGATTGCGGGATTGAAAGGAAAGAAGTCAGGCTGGATGAGGAGATATGATGTCAATGTCAATTCGGGAAGACGCGGTTTCAAGAACGGGACAATGAGGGAGAAGATATTGGCAGAGTGGAAGGAGCTAACGGCGGAGCGGAAGGAGGCAACGAGTTGTGGAAATGGTGATTTGGTGGGCAGCCCACGTTTTTTGGGTGTAGAACTGAAGGGACTCGAAAATGTCGTTTCGGCATGGTGGCGGTTTCGTTGCGTTGGCTTAGGTCTTTCGATACAGCCATTGCTAGCTTGATTAGGCCGTTGAGAGATGCCACAGAGTGCCTCCATATCGGGCAGTGAAAACCTCATGCCTAGCTTTAGGATTATACGTAATAATTTGTTTGCATTGATGGCAACATTTAGAGATGCAGGATCTACATATCTAGCCAGGAGATGAGGTGGCGCCCCCTCGACACCCACCAGGGATACATTGTATTCCCAGTCCCTCGCTCCTGCTGCCATCCAATCTCGGGGAGTCCATGCCCCGATAGTATCTGCCAGGGTGTGCTTGCCCGATCCAGAGATGTGTAGATGAGTGAAATGTGCAGGAGGCAGGGACGATGAGATCTGCTTTGGTCCCCTGTGTAAACCCAAAACCGAGCTAAGGAAAAATGGTCAACGGGGTCAGGTCATACACAGATCCAGCACCCTCCTCTCTCGTGCCTCCCAGTGCCAGGCCAGGACCACCACTGCACCATATGTTGATCTTGATAGTGGCTCCAACCCTCCGAAAACTCTCAATTTCCACCACTAGTCCAAACGTCCGTCTACTCCTTCCCAAAAGCCCAAGCGGGCATCTTCCTCACATCCCAGATCTCAAACGGATCCGCATCCTCCTCGCTCACCAAAACCTCAGGGTGCTTAACGCCCTCCTTCTCCAACTGAGCCTGCAACTGCGGCTGCAGCCTCTTCTTCAAGAACTTCCTCTCACTATTGCTGTGAAACACAGTCACGACCACTTTCCCCTTCATAGTCAGCGCCAGCGCATAGTGATGCGTCATCTCGCCGGTAACAATCAGATCGGCGTCGCAGTTCTTGAGCACGCTTTCCCCGCTTCCCGCGCAGATGCCCACGCTCCGGATGGTCGTGACCTTCTTGTCCTTGGGCGCCGCAATCATGATGTGGTTCAGCCCGCCGAGGCCTTCGGCATAGGCCTTGATGATGTTTCCAAGGTAGACGGGGTGGCCGAGCTCGACTAGGCGGCCGTAGCCGGAGTTGAAGAAGGCCGGGGGCAAGGAGGACGTGATGGAGCTCGAGATGGGCTGGCAGATGCTCCGCTTGGTCTCGACGCCGTGGCCGTCGAGCATGTCGGCTAGCCAGTCGTTCATGCCGCCGGGCGCGGCGTCGACGGCGGTGTGAGGGGAGTACACGGCGATGTTGGCCTGGGCGAGCTGCAGGAGGATGCGCTGCTGGGGATCGGCGAGGGTGACGGACTTGAGGCCGCGGAAGATGAAGGGGTGGTAGGAAACAATCACGGAGGCGCGCTTCCGGATGGCTTCCTCGGCGACGGCGACGGTGAGGTCGTTGGTTAGAAGGACGGTTGGGGAGACGTCCTGGCCGGCAACGGCAATGTTCTCTTGGAGGAGGCCAACATTGTCCCAGGCCTTGTCGGCGAGTTGCTCAGGGTAGCTGGTCGCAGTTAGTATCAGTCATGGTAATCGGTCATGTTGAGTGAAGTCGTTAGAAAATTACAAGTGGAAAGCAACTTACAGCGCCCGCATGGCGGCAACTACCTGCTTGGTGAACTGGGGGCTCTCGAGGGTTGAAGTCATTGTGACGGCGGGGTGGTTATTTGAGTTTTGGCAATACGCTCTATTAAAAGCTCCCGGGAGGATAGATGATGCTTTATAGCAAAATGCAGCAGGTTTGGTGAATAATCTGGTGGTGATCCTAGTAGGGATCTTGAAGACTGCGCTCATGAGTGTGCCCGGGGCAAGTGTTGATGCTCAAAAGTGGGCAGCTCCGGGAAAAATTAAGCTGTGGTTTGGTCAGCGGGGTACATTAGGAAATGGAAGAAAAATAAGAAATATTATTTATCGTCTTCAGATTCAACCAACATACATCTGATTTCTACTCAAATCTTGTTGTCCTCGTCAATTGTTCAAGTGAAGTGATTGTTTACAACCTGGACTCGAACGAGGGAGCTCCAAGCGGGGAGGGTGAAGCTCCCGAGCTCGAACCTTGCAAGCTCTCCCGTCTCTCCACTGTCAACCCTAACCCTTCTTCCACTCTTGGTGAAAGCTTCATGCCAAGACCTGCAATTCGCGGGGCATCTTTCTCACACTTCAGGTTGCTTGTCCCTGCCGATTATTCATCCATTCATTCTTTCCTTCTTTCTCCCACTCATACTTCCCCGACTCGATTTCCAAAGCAAGATCTCCAAATATCACCTCCTCCTACACCGGAGACCAGACATACTAGCACACAAAACACAAAAATGGCCGACAACCAAGAACCAGCAATAACAGAGGACTTCCTCTCCGCCGCCCTCAAGACGCGGCTCAATGCCACTCACGTAGAAGTAACAGACATGTCGGGTACGTACATAACATTTCAATTACTTTAATTTGCTTCTCTATACATGAACTGGATACACTGCATACGGTTCCTTCCCGAGTTTACAAAACCGAAAGAACCGAACCTACCCGCCCTTGCCCTGACGTCATGTCATGCTTTGAACCCCCCGACGGATGATCTGATAAGATTATCTACGTTTGTCTACCTACCTACCTACCTACCTACCTACCCATCTACCCATCTACCCATCACCTCCCCTCCCACCCCATCCCCCTACTTCCCCTTCCACATACCATACCTAACTAACACCAAAAAGGCGGTTGCGGCGCCTCCTTCACCTCCCTCATCGTCTCGCCCGACTTCGTCGGCAAAAACTCGCTCAAGCGGCACCGACTGGTCAACGCGGCGCTCAAGGTGGAGATTGCGCGGATCCACGCGTGGAGCGCCAAGTGCCAGACGCCCGAGGAGTATTCCAAAGAAAGGGCGGCTACCGGCGGGAACGACGGCCCGCCCATGGATGGGACGAATGCTGAGGGGAAGGTGGAGGGTGTTGCTCAGTGAGTGAAGGGAGTGAAAAGGAGGAAGGGGGGGAAATGGGGGCAAGAGGGAAGAAGGAAGGGTGGGATCTGGTAAAATGGAAGGGAAGGGAAGGGAAGTCGGTTGGGGGTTCAGTGGATCTTGCTGTGTTGGTGTACCTCGATGGGCATAAACAGCGCGTATTGCTCAAAAGGGCGGCATGGGATTCTGTGATAGGCTTTGGAAGCAGGTATGGAAGTTAGGAAGGAATGACAGGAAACGAATTAAGGTCATAGTGAGACGATGGACTGTCTGAATCGTTGCTCTGTGTGTTATGTTTCTTCCCGGTATTGACTTCTATTCGCATTGTATCTAGGATGAGAAAGTAAGAGACAGAGGCTAAGAAATGAGCGTAAATCTGATATGTAAGTATTTGACACCACCCAACCCATTGTCCATCGAGGTATTGGATCTTTAGCGCAAAAGTTACACCTGCTCGACACTCGCTCCATCACCTGCAGCCAAATCCTCTGTTATCCCCTTATTCCTCCACCAAATAAGCCAACTCCAGCGGTTCGTGTTCATCATCGAGGCGAAAAACCCTCTCATCCTTTCCATCACCATCCATGATCCACCTTCACGGATCTGATGCTGAGGGAGGAGGCCATGTTGGGACCCTCCTCTTTTGGCTCCAGACCCGGTAGAGAATCTTGATGAAGAGCCAGAATATGTTCTTTTGTCCCTGAGAGTAGGCCTTTTCCGACCCCCTCTTCTCTCACCCAACTCTTCGTTTCCATTCGCTGTGGACGAACGTTCCCTCAACCTACCATAGTCACCAGTCGTCTGCCATGAGTTTGTTGAGGGCGGCCTACCAAATAATCCACTGGTATATCTCTCAATCCGGTTCCCCATCTTCTTGGCCATTCTCATGCCCCAGCGAGTCTGGAGGACAAATATGACCATGAAGAAAGGGATGCAAACAGCTATGAGAGTGACGGGAAAGCGCCAGTCGTCAACCGATATCTCGAGAGTGGTGATACCAAAAACGGACTGAGACCGAGTTAGTAGAGGTAATCTATTGATATGCATAGGAACTCGATCCGGGGCGAATAGGTAGACTTCTCTGACATGGAGAGGGTGGAAGGTACACGTTGGGAAATGAGAGAAGCGAGCAGGGGAGCGTAGGTATATGGTAGTGAATACAACGAAGTCTGGGGATGACGAACTTTCGGTAAATAGTATAGCAAGAGGAGGGAGTGTAGAATCAGAAAAAAAGGACAGGGCAAGTTAACTCACAGTAACAAACGTCAAAGGCAGAAAGAGCATCGATACCACAGTAAGGATCTTGATGTTGTCTCCCTGCTCAATGGCCCTCCTGGACTCCTTGACGCTGCTCCCGCTAAAGAGCTGCTCCCTCAGCGACGAAATCTCCTCTCGTGTTTTCTCATTCTTCTTCCGCACCTTCTCCAGGTTATTCACTTCCCTGTCCAACTCCTGTCTGAGAACTCCCATGCATTTAGCATAAGCTTTACCATCATCCAAGTCCGGATTTGGGTGTGCCCAAAGCTTCTCATGCTTCCCGTCCCAAAACTCTTGGGTAAAAGTCTCCTTGTAGGCTGACACCATCGAGTCAATCCCTACATTGATCACACCGAGAGTGTTGTACGCCCAAAAGTAACGACGGGAATACGAGAAGTTTTCGTCTTCAAAGAGGAGGCCGTCGCGAAGCTGGGAGTTAAACATAAATTCGCTCTGGGATGAATGCGTCAGTTGATGGTCTTTGGTTTTGTCCAATTGGTAGCACCCTTACCGGCGGTGTGATCAACTTCGTCACCTCGTCGTTGATCTGACTGTATCTTGTAACAGCATCATGGTACTCCAGAGCCAAGCTATCCAGAAATGCAAACGGGCCATTGCATAACGGCCGATTTGACCCCTTGCTTCTCATCGTGTGCTCGTCGTCTGGAAAGCACTGGATACTGAGGAGTTGCCATGGCGCCGAAGTGTCAAAAATCACATGGTCCTTGATATCTCTTTTCTTCACCCTTGCCCGGTATTTTTTGATCGGATCGCCGCCCAGGGATAATGCCAAGATTGAGCTGCACTCTGCGATGTCGACATGGTCGGGCCATTTTCGGTCAGCTGGACGGGTATCATAACGTTGCCACGGTGCAGGAGTGCACTTGTTCTTATTGACAACAGTATAGTACTTGAAGACGAAGAAGAAAGTCCGTTGCCTTAAAGGGTTTGATTCGGTAGTTCGATCCATGTAAGCCTAGATTTGGTATGTTCTGTTAGCATCCACGAGGTGACCGGATGATGGTGTTACGGACTTTGGTCTTCCCGCTGTTTCCTTCATTCGAAATGAGGTGTTGGAATAGCTCATCCATGTCGAAGTGTTTTTGCATGGTCATGTGGACTGCTCCGAGTACAAGAGGGGGAACCTCTTGAAGAATACTTAGAAACCGTTAGCAAGAGCCCTTGAAACTTCCGCAATAACAGGGCACACTCACGTTATTCTTCCGACCACCTCCCCGTTTTTGTTCACCTCCTTGAGGGTATTCCAGACGCTTTTGACGCTGAGGGTTTGCTGAGAGTCTTCTCCGTTCTCCTTATGCTTGGCCTCGGGAATGCACTTCTGATCACCGCTCCCGGGTATCTCGTATACCTCATATGTTGCATTTTTGTATGCGCCGTCATCCCTTCCATCCCAAGGCTCCAAAAATTGATCCGGGGTCGTGATGTACCCGTTACGCCACTGATCCTGTAGTTTCGTCTCTCCAGCCCAGCTGGTGCCGTGGACTGATTCCAGATGATTTCTCAAGTCTTGATCCGCAAAGGACTCTTGCTCGATTGGCTTGGTGGTGCAAAGAGAATGGCTCAGCAGATCATCAACCTCGTACTCGGCCATTGAGGGCGCCTGAGATGCTTTGTCGTTGAACGCCGCTTCAGTAGGAAAATGATATGGTCTCGAGGTATGCAGCTCGTTTGTTTGGCGCTAACAACGGTTGGAACCGAATGTATACCAAGAGAGACTGTCGTGAGAGAAACCCGAGCCCCTAGGCGGCGTAGGCGGAGGGCTATCGTGGCCGCGTGAGCGTTCAATACCACTGCTTCTTGCGAGAACAGTAGGAGAGTTGTTCTTGAGGGTGAGGTCATGAAGGAGCCGAAGATTGGCGATATATAGTTCGTGGTGTTGCTCCATGGCTTTGAGCAGTTCATCTGGATTGTGGGAGGGTTTCATAATGAGTGTGCAAATGACAAGGAAATGGACTAGGGGAGTTTCAACAAGAGACAGACGGGGACGAGGATTAGTTAGAGCCACCATACTTCAAAGTTCGTGCTTTTTGAAATTGATGGCTCATGTATACCCTACCACTAATGTAAACTGAATACCGTGAATAAATGGCTACTCTGCTGGGTGGATGATAGAGATCTGGCAGGTTGTCGTAAAATGCCACAAAATGATGAACCAAGAAGGGCGATAAGGTTTGCAACAGAACGCCGTTAAGGGGTCGAGTGGAGGGGGATGATTCGGCCAGATTTCTAGGAGTGGAGGATAATGTGGCTGGAGGCCGTGCTTCTAGAACAGTTGTCAATGAAAGAATGAGGAGTTTTGTGTCTCAACTTGAGGAGCCCCCGAAAGATGAGAAGTGAGAAGTAACGGAAAGTGGCAACCACGAACCTTGCTCCCACAAGTTGGTAAGTGCGATCTGGTAAGGTGAGGTGACTGAGGGTGCCTGCCCCTGTGTATATTGGTCGCATACCAGAGGAAAGAGGCATGAATTGTGAGGTAGTGGCCTCCCACTGAATGAAGAACGAGACAGACAAGCTGCCTATGGGTGGATATGTCCTCCTTCCTTCTCCTTTCTTTGGCCAGCCGAGCAGCTCCCAGTGAACAAAGTCAACGGCATCTTCCTGTTTTCCGTGCCGGTCATCGTATCACTACATATTAATTGGCTCCGTACTACTATGTATTTTGAACGTAAACAAGCACTAAACCTCTTCCCTATTCGTTTGACCCTCATACTGACCAAAGTTCTTCCCTATGCCACGCTAAACTCGGGAATCTCACCCATTTCAGCCTTTGCTTCCGCCCCGACCTTGTACGATACCCTCCACCTGAGCTTCACGCTCTCTACCTTCTTGGTCTTGTCCGCAGTATACCATACATTGACGGACTGCGTAATGCCCCGGCTTTGCTTGGGGGAAAGAGTCCGTCCAGTTTGAGGTTGAAGTTGCAATTCATATCCCTGTTTGGGTACCACAGTCAGCATCTCTTTTTCTGGGGGTCATCTATGTTGGCCGCTTATGGACAGGATAGTGAGCTTACCTTGGTAACAGCCAACTGGAAATGCACCTCGGTAATCGGTTGCGCTGTGTTGTTGCTAAAAGCAAATTGCATAGAAATCGCTGGAGACGGGCCGTTTGCCAGTGATCTGACAGCCACCATGTCAACTTTGAGCGCGGTGTTGTGGACAACGGCCCTGTGCTCCTTCGGTTGGGCGGGTGCCGCCTCAGGGGGCAGTGCCGAGGAGAAAGACCACTCGTCATCGTCGTTACTGGCAGCAGCTGGTGCTGGTGCTGGCGCTGGGGTAGATGAAGAGGACAGAGAGGCTAGAGCAGCAAATGGGTCATTGGACGCTGTTGACGTCGCAGCTGGCGCGGCAAAAGCGGATGCCGTATACGCGGGAGGCTTAGGGGTGCTTGATTGGGAAGCAGCTGGCGATGCGAATGAGTTGAAGTTGTTGAAAGAGGATGGGCCAGGTTGAGGAGAGGGGCCCCTTGCGGTGCTGTTTTGCGTAGTGGACGAGAGCAGTGCCGGTCCAGGAATGTCTGTGGTGAGTGTTAGTAAAATTGAATCTGCATGCATAGCAACGAGTGACATACTAGTATTGGCACCGAACCCAAGCGCAATGCCGCCTCCTTGACCAAAAGAGCTGGTTTCACCCAGCGACAGGCCAAGCAAGTCGTTTTCGAGACTGTTTCCTCCCTGAGATGCCGACTGGCTGGCTGAGTCTCCTCCGCTCGGCTCAGCATCAAAATCAATAAGCGACAACTCTTGCGCCGCACTCTTGCCACTACCACTGCCGTTGCTTGTGCTCGTAACTGGCGCGCCACTTGCCAACGCCTTGGCACCTTCTATATCGCCCTTCTTCAGCAACCTATATCTCTCCACGGTTCGGTGTATGCTGTCGTTGATTTCGAGAAGCTTTGCGACCGCTTCATGGTCATCCGATTCTTCCTCGCACATCTTCGCAATCTTTGGTTGGGCGCTGGACAAGGCGGCAGCAAGCTCGGAGAACACATCACCGTCCACGATCTTGTCACCGGGTTTGAAAGCCTCTAACCTCTCCTCGAGGAGTCTCGCTTTTTGTTGGATTTTGCCCACGTCCTCGGCCGCCTTGGCGCGGTAATCGACCTTGGATCTCGTGTCATAACCAGCCATAATCTTCATAAGTCGATTAGCCTCCTGAAGGTCCTCGGGAGTACCTCGACGGATAAGCTCCTGCAGCTTGGCGGACTGCGCCTCACGTTCCTCCTCTTCCATCTCCTCGACGGATTTAAGGTTCTGTAACAGGTACGTTAGACATGCTTCAACACTGTCACGAGGGGGGTAGGGACGGAGCACTTACATCACTCGGGTTAAGCACAGCTGCATCCTCCCTTCTGACTTCCGGGAAGGTGTACCCCTTATAACTCAGCAAGCGGTGCATGTCCCTGATGAAGCCCAAGTCCTCCTTATACCTGCTCGTCTCGCAAATCGTACAGCGCCATTCCTCAATGGCCTCGAGAATCTTGAGCTGGACGCGGGTGGGGCGGATCGGGGGCCGCTCGGGAAAGCGGCGTACCAGCTCATTGAGGAACTCCTTTGTGCTGATCTGGAGGTGGAAGGGGTAGCCGCAGTTCTTTACGCAGATGTCGAGCAGGTTGAGGGCGAGCAGGGAAACGTTGGGGTTGCGGTTGTTGATGTAGTTGACGATGGCCACGGCGGCCTCTCGGGGGGCGGAACCCTTTTTGGAATTGATCAAGTCGGCGATCTCGAGGTTCAGGGCCAAGTTGGGCTCGTAGTTGTCGGGACTGCAGGCGGCCGTGATGAAGCGCTGAAGCTGTGACGGTGCCAGGCGGCCCATCTCGGCCCACCGGTCGCGCGTGGCATAGCGGGCAGACGCCGCCTCCATGTTGCCGGCGTTCTCGGAGAGTCTGGAGGCGTTAAGTGGGTGAGAAGACTGACGAGACTGAAGAGATCGAGGAGGTATTGGGGCCAGATTGCGCAGCTTGGCTTGGCGGGAATCGCCTGGACAAAGGAAGTCGGCGGCCAGGACCCAAGCCTCGGTCGGTCAAGCTCTAGAGGAGTTGTATGCTTATTGCCGTTGGGATTGATGTCTTGTAACAAGAGTAGTGCGCTGATGTTTGGGGTGAGATATACGATTACGCCAAGTACAGGTAGACAGAGGTATGATTCGATCCGAACTTCTGGACAACAATGATCGCTGGCTGATGGAAGGAGGAGGCCTGGGAGCCAGGCTGCTGCCAGGGGAGCTTAGACTTGTGGACCCCGTGGAGCCGCACACTGGCTTGGTACAGTTGCGTTACATGAATACTTCCCGTGTAAATAAATAATACACTTCGATTTCATCCCACTTGCATGAATCCCGGGAAGATGTCAATCACTCCGCACCGGACCCCACCAACCCACCTGCATCAACCCCAAATTCCATGTCGTCAAGGTCTTCAATTGCATTTGATAACTTTTTCGCCATCTGCCACTTCGACCTTGTAGCGCAAGCAGCTCGCGCGGTCCAACACAGCACGCACATATCCGCGACACCCGCCACCCATCCAAGTTCTGCCTTTTTAAAAACAGGGCAGTGCTCGTGCCAGAACGACCGATTGCGACATAAATATCCATCCATCTCGACAGCATCACACATCCGAATCTGACCATCACCACCACCATGGTCCGCCATAAAAAGGACGGCTTCTCTTCGCGCGGCGGCAAAGGCGGCCACGGCCGGCACCCGCCCCGCAACAACCCCCGCGCCGGCAAAGCCCCTCAAGACGGCGCCGGCAGCGGCGGCGAAGACACCACAGCCAACCCTCACGACCCATCCGCTTCCTCGCGCCCCTACCGCCCTCCCTTCAAAGCCGCCTGCTGGGACCTCGGCCACTGCGACCCGAAGCGGTGCTCGGGCAAGAAGCTGATGAAGCTCGGTCTGATGCGCGAGCTGCACCTAGGCCAGCGACACTCGGGCGTCATCATCACGCCCAACGGCAAGCGGGTCGTGTCGCCCGCCGATAAAGAATTGATGGAGCAGTACGGCGCGGCGGTGGTGGAGTGCTCGTGGGCGCGCACCAAGGAGGTGGAGTGGAAGAAGGTGGGCGGCAAGTGCGAGCGCTTGTTGCCGTACCTGGTGGCGGCCAACACGGTCAACTACGGCAAGCCGTTCCGGCTGAACTGCGTGGAGGCGCTGGCGGCGGCGTTTGCGATTTGTGGGCATCTGGAGTGGGCGGAGGAGATTTTGGCTCCGTTTTCGTACGGCAGGGCGTTTTTGGATATCAACTCGAAGCTGTTCAAGATCTACTCGGCGTGCAAGGATGAGGATGAGATCAAGAAGGCCGAGGAGGCGTGGAGGGAGAGGCTGGAGAAGGAGTATACGGAGAGCAGAGAGGGCGAGTCGGATGATATTTGGACAACTGGAAACACAAATCGGAGACCAGCCATGGATGATTCAGATGAGGATGAAGACGACGAGGAGGAGGAAGATAGCGATGAGGAGGAAGACGGTAGCGACCAAGACGGCAGTGTAGACGGTATCTACCTCGGAACCAAACCACCACCCAAACAGAAACAACCAGCAGCCTCCGACGACGAAGAGGAAGAAGAAGAAGATAGGGACCCGTTCGCCATATCCGACGACAGCGATGACGAAGCCGAGATGGAGGCCATTCGGCGCAAGATTCTCGCATCCAAATCATTCGCCAACCCTGAACCGCCCAAGAAGACGGTGGAGATGATTGCCCGGCCCCAGGGACAGTACAAGCCGGATTCCGATGCCGAGCCGGACTCGGACAACGGAGAGGAGGATGACGAGTTTGACAATATCATTGCGGCCACGCCCGTTACCGATAGGATAGGACTGCAGAAGCTGGAGAAGGAGCGGACGCGGGCCACGGTGACGAGAGGGACCTTCTCGTCTGCTTCCATATCTGCGCCCAGAGGAGGAAGATAGAGGAGATGATGGGTTAAGGATGTTGGCATATTAAGTTGAAAGGGCATTTGACGAAACAAAAAGAATCACACAAACCAGATATGGACTAACATATCATGCATTACTTTCCACTCCATGAATTCATCCAGCTGCCATGCTCAATTCGCCATCCAACGTTTGATTAATTCATCCATGCACCACATGCTTACGTGGTTCTACCATGTCTATATATCCCATCACCAATAGCTGCTGATATATGCAATACTATATCCGCCATCATCCATCTTTTCCCCACAGATACCCATTTTTTATATCCCCGGTACTTTTTTGTACAATCGTGTATGTATGGTGTTACAAGAGGAGGACTATAAGTCCCTTACAGATACCTCCTCTCTCTAATCTCCTCCACAACCTGGATGAGATCGCCTTCCTTGATGTCGTCAAACTCACCACCAAACTCGAGACCGCACTCGGTACCCTTGCGCATCTCCGTAACCTCCTTCTTGCCGTGCTTGACTGAACTGATGGTACCTGTTTGTGATTGATTATTAGCTTGGCCATCAACATAATGAAAAGGTCAGAGAAAAAACTCACCATCATAAACAACCTCTCCCTTCCTCTGCAACCTCACCCGTCCATTCCTCATCACCATTCCGTTCCTGACCTTGACACCCGCAATATTCTTGTACTTCCGTCCCTTGATATTAATAGCAAACACCTGCGCCACCTCGGCCTCGCCCAGCACCTTGAACGAGATCGTGGGGGCCAAGCTCTCGCTCAGCACCTGGCGCACCTCCTCGGTCAGGTTGTAGATGATGTTGTGGTCCATGATCTTGACCTTATTCTCGACCGCCATGCGCTTGATGTGGCCCGGGATCGGGTTGTTGAAGTTGATAATCGTGCTGCCCGACACCGCGGCGTGCTCGACGTCCGACTCGGTGATCTGCCCCGGGCTAGACAGCAGCACGCGCGGCCGCACCTCGTTGCTGCCGATCTCGAGGATCGACGCGCACACGGCCTCGACCGAGCCGTGCACGTCGCCCTTGACGGTGAAGTTGATCATCTTGGGCCCATCTGGCTTCTCCTCCGTCGCCTCGGCACCGTCTTCGCCCTTCTCGGCTTCTTCTGCGGCGAGCCGTTCGGCCTCGCGCTCACGCTTAAGCCTCTCCATCTCTGTGATTTGCTCCATAGCCTCCTCACGCTCCTTCTGCTCGATGCGGTAGTGCACCGCGTTCTTGGCTTTGTCTTCGTTCGGCGCCTGGAGAACCATGTCGCCCGCCTCGGGCGGCTCCTTCCAGCCGAGAATCTCGACGGCTGTACCGGGAGGAGCCTCTTCGACCTCGATACCCGCTTCGTTGCGCAGACTGCGCACCTTGGCGAAGACACGGCCAGCGACAATGAAGTCGCCGGGACGCAGGGTGCCGCGCTTGACAAGCACGGTGGCCACGCGGCCGATGGGCTTGATACTGGACTCGAGAACCCACCCCTCGGCCATGCCGTCGGGCTCGGCGCGGATGTCGAGCATCTCGGACAGGAGAAGGATGTTGTCCTCGAGATCATCCATACCTTGACCGGTCTTGCCGCTGACGCAGACAACCTGGACATCGCCGCCGTAGTCCTCGATCTCAACGCCGTTGGCGGCCAAGTCGGACTTGACGCGCTCAACGTTGGCTTGGTCCTTGTCGATCTTGTTGATGGCCACGATCATAGGCACCTTGGCGGAGCGGGCATGCTTGATGGCCTCGATGGTCTGCGGCTTGACACTGTCGTCGGCGGCGACAACCAGGATGACAATGTCGGTGACGTTGGCGCCGCGCTGTCTCATGGACAGGAAGGCAGCGTGACCGGGTGTGTCAAGGAAGGTAATTTGCTTACCAGAGGACATCTGCACAGAGAAGGCACCAATGTGCTGGGTAATACCACCGTGCTCACCGGCTGCGATGGAAGACTTCCGCAGGAAATCGAGCAAAGTAGTCTTACCGTGATCAACGTGCCCCATGATAGTGACAACCGGTGGCCGTAAGGGTACGGTAGAGGGGTCCTCAGGAGGAGGGCGTGGCCTCAAGTCTTCATCCTCACCAGCATCGACTGTTGGCTCGAAGCCGTACTCTTGGGCAACCAAGGCGGCCGTCTCGCCGGTCATGATGCTATCCTTGGCGATATCTTCAAACCCGAGCTCTCCCAGTTGGGAGATGAACAGCTCTGTCTTCACGCCAAGGGCCATGCCAAGGTTGGCAACGCTGATGAACTCGGGAAGGAGAATAGGAATAGGGCCGGTCTCCTCATACTGGAGCCGCTCCTTCTCAGCCTTCTTGGCCAACCTTTCACGACGCTTATACTCGTACGCCATATCGTCAAAATCGTCGTCTTCGTTGTAGTCGCGCCGCCTACCTCCCTTCTTCTTGGGTTTCTTTTCCTCCTTGATATACCGCGAGGGAATCGGTATCTCTTCCAATGTAACCCTATCGCCTCTTGTCTGTCTTGCATTATCCCTGCCCCTGGGCTTTTCGAAATCTTGGTGCTCCAGCTTCTGTCCTTCCTTCTCCTTAGGCTTTCCTCCGTAGTCGTCAGCCCAATCCCAATCATCCGACATCTGCTTCTTGAACGCCTCGGTGGCCTCCCGAGTGCCCTCGGAAGCCGCCTCGGACTGCACTTGAGATGCTGGTCTGGTTGCATATCGATCTTCAGCCTGCTTCCAAAAGTTGCTACTATCTCCGGGCTCCGAACGTCTTTCTCCCTGAGAAAGGGGAGCAGTCTTGACAAAATCGTTATTATCGGTCAAGCGGTCGTTTCCCACGTTTCCCATGGTGTAACGGCGGGTGAGCCCCGCCCATTGCCCTTCAGTTTCACGCGTAGAATTGGAGTCCGGTGGAGGTGCAAACTTGGATGAAATTGACTGGTAAACCTCACGAGCTGAAGTTCTGGGTGGTGATGGAGGAGGAGGCTGAGTGGAAAATATGTCATCCCATGCGTCTGTATTGTCCGCACGGCGCTCCTCTTCCTCAGCGTTCTGCAAGTCGTCCTTGAGAGAACCCGTCTCTTGGCGTTTCCGTAGATCTTTGGCCGAAGTCTGTCTATCATGGGCAAAGAGACCATCAGCAAGGCTCCTCAGATTCTTTGCGGGAGCCTGAGGCTGGTTCTGAGCATGTCTTTGCTGTAATCGATCCCTGGCTGCTTTCTCGTGGGGAAGGAGTCGTTCTGTCTGGGATTGGCTGGCTGGCTGACTGGAGGTTGAAGAGGCGCCCCAGCTGCTTGTTCCCCAGCTGCTTGTTCCCCATCCTCCACCGGCTGGTTCAGTAGGTTGACTGGGTGTCAAACTAGCGGCTGTAAAAGCATCCCAGTTGCTTTGCCCCGAAGCCCCATCGACTTGTTCACTAGGTTGGCTGGTTGGGCCCGGCTTTGATGGTTCCCCGCTGGAGAGGCTCGATAGGCTGCTGACAGTTGGTTGACTTTGACCTGTTGGGTCTTGTGTCGGTCGGCTGGGAATTGGTTCGCTAGGAGCCGTTTGGCTGGAAGCTGATTGCCTAGGAGCTTGTTGAGGCGGAGGCGCCTGTGCCGGGAAACGTCTTATACCAAAAGGCTCTAATACCTTACGGACAGGAGCCTGGTTTTTTTGAGCTTCGCGCTCGGTTTTGGGTCCCGGCGTTTCTGTTGTAGGTCCTTGACCTGGTTCTTTCGGACGCATGAGCGTCCTGCGCACCACAGGTCCCTGCTGTTCCTTCCGAGGCGGAGCCCCTTTAAACTCGTTCTGTTGACCTTCAGGTAGCCGGCGCAGCGGACGGTCATTCGGGGCGCGTTTGAATGGCGCTGGTTCCAGTTTTCGAGCCGGCTGAGGAGCGGGCTTAGGAGCGACAGCGGCCGCGGCCATGCGTAACAGGCGCTCTCTTGCGGCTTTTTCGTGAGGAAGCAAGCCATAGTCGGCGGGCTTGGGTTGACTCTGTGCGGTTCCCGTTCCGGATGTCGTCTGGGTGGCCGGTGTCGCAGGGGCGGCCGGTTTCCAGGAACCACCCCATCCTCCTCCTCCTCCTCCTCCTCCTTCTCCTCCGGCGCTTGGTGTCGCAGGCTGTTGTTGGGTACCCCAGCTAGGTTTGTCGTCCCACGAAGAGTATACGCGGCGGGTGTTCGGATGGATTCGTTGCTGCTGTTGCTGGCGAAGCTGCCATCTGTGGCGGCAGAGCAGACACACAGAGGAAGTGCTCTGCTTCTGTTTCCAGAGTGGTGGTTGTCTCCATGTTAGCCAACTGACATGAACTGACTTGCTCTACGTCGTTGATGAGCAATGTGCGCATGGAAAACAGCACTTACCTGCAACAATCCGCCCCTCATCATCTTGTTTTATCACAGGGCATAGTTTGCCCAGCAGGACCAGAGAGGAGAAAGTAGCACAAGAGCCTGGCGCGACAGCCAAGGTGGAATTTTGTAACTTACACGGGCGATCCGTTCCGTCCCGCAGTTCGCCAAAGCTTCGTACTGTACTGGTGCTGCAGCGCAGCCAAGCGCTACATAATTAAAGTGGGCCTCTGAGCTAGCTGATAAGATAAAGAAGCTACATGTACTGTGTACGTATGCGGAAATAGCGAGGGGCAGCTGTCCGGCAGGCAATTTGAGAAGCGGGTTAGGGTTAAAGCAGTGCTTTTGACCAGAGGTAGCTTCAGGGGCTTACAAACAATACAGGTACGTACCCCTCGAAGCTTCCCCCTGACGTGGACCCTTTTGACCTCTCCAGAAATTTGGCCCCAACCGACGCTTCCTTCTCAACGAAGCTGCCAACTTTTCACTTTCTCCCCATCTCTTCACCGTCTCTTGACTCTTTTCTTTCATCTCCTTGAGGGCCCCCTCCTCAAGTTTCCAATTCATCACACCTAAACCGTCGCCAAAACATGGCGCCCAAGAAAACCAGCAAAGGAGCACGCGGCGGCGGCGGCGGCACCAGCAGCTCCGGCTCCGGCGGTGCTCTCGAACCGCCCAAACCCTTCCGCATCGCCCCGGACTCGCTCAAACCCTTCACCTCATCCCTCTCCAAGAAACACGTCTACATCGCGCACGTCGACCAGAAGCCGGCCTCCTTCAAGCGCAAGATCTTCTCGGTGCCGATCATGCTCAACGCCGCCGTCTTCGCCCTCTTCCTGTGGCGAATGTGGTACATCATCCCCTACTACGTAGCGCTTTTGTCTTCCTCGTTCCTGGGCTACGAGAACTCGACGACGATCCGCATGGCCGACCTGACGTACCGACAATTCTTCGCGGTGGCCGGCCGGCGCACGCTCACCTTCTTGTTCGACTTTCTGATGGCCGTGTTCGTCTGGCCGTGGCCCATCGAGTTCGTGTTCGGGCGCAAGCACGGCAGCCCCGTGTCGTGGCGGACCGCGGTCGGGTTCCGCGACAAGGAGATCTACGTGCGCCGGTCGCGGTCGTGGGACACGCAGGTTTATGGAGTGGACATCTTTTCGGAGAAGCCCCAGGGCAACGAGGCGCGCGAGATTTTGTGGGGAATGGTCCGCAATGCGACCTCCCCCATGCTGCTGCAGGAGAAGACGGGATACCTGACCATGAACGGGGACTGGGACTTGGACTGGAAGGCCATGGTCAAGGCGACTACGTTGGTGGATAAGAAGGAGATCCCCCTGGACGCGTTCAGGACGCTGGTGCTTTGCCACCATGACAAGTTCGGGTGGGTTGCTAATGACATGAATGCCTCCGGGGAGAATGCGCAGGAGGATGAGCGCAGGAGACAGGTTTTTGCGTTCCGTGATGCGCTGGCGGCTATTGGAAAGGAGAACCTCTTCTATCGCTGGATCGAGGTCATTCAGTTTGAGACCCAGCAGGGCGGCTTTACGCAGGAGAGGCAGCTCAAGGTGGCGCAGCAGATCAGGGATCTCTTTAAGGAGAACGGAGTGGACTTTGATGAGTTCTGGAAGGAGGCTGTTGGGTCGGATCCTTCAGTTGGGTTATAATGACCGATACAAAAACGGGGAAGAGAGGAGGGGAAAAAGCAACGGCATATACATCACCGGCTGAGTAGACGGGAACAAGGACATATTTTACGAGGAACATACAGATCATAATGCATATACAGGTATACGGGGCTGGACGAATAAAAGGCACCAGAAGAACCCAATAAATTACCGCTGCACGTTCGCTGCGGTCTATGGAAAGCGAAGAAGAGACCATGAAAAAAAGAGGATTCAAGACACCACCACCCTCATTGCCTTTATTTCTTGCTGCTCTTGGCTTTCTTCTGAGGACCAAGGGCGGCCTCGCGCCTCTTAGCCTCCTTAGCCTCGAACTGTTCCCTCTTGAGCTTCTCCTGGGCTTCGCGCTCTTCCTTCTCGGCCTATCAAAACCGAAATCTGTTAGCATCATGTCCCGTCTCATATACGAATGGAGCAACAACAACAAAATATGCCAACATACCTGTTTCCTAGCAGCCTCCTGCTCTCTCTTCTCACGAATGAGCCTCAACCTAGCGAGATCGGCCTTGGCCTGATCCGTCTTGCCGGCCTCATGAAGCTTCTGATATCTCTCCTTCGCCGCAGCCGCCGCAGCCGCTTCACGCTCCTTCCTATTGCCGGGGGCCGAGTCCGCTATGCTGAGCTTCTTGACGCCAGCGGCAGCCTCATCATCCGATTCCTCCGCCTTGGCGACGGGCTTCTTGGTCTGGTTGCGCGCAGCCTTAGAGTGGTTGGGGTTGGCGAGCATGGGCGCGTCCTTGTCGTCCTCGCTCTCCTCCTCCGAGTCGCTGGGCGGGAGGTCGCCAACCTGCACGGCGGCGGCCTTGGCGCGCGCGATGGCTGCCTCCTTCTTCGCCTTCTTTTGCGCCTTGAGCTCCTCGCGGGTCAGCTCAGCCTTGGGGGCCTTGCCAGAGGAGGGGCCGGCCTCGTCCTCGGAAGACTCCTCCTCCTCGGATTCTTCCTCGGATTCGGAGTCCTTGTTCTTGGCGCCGCCGGCGCTCCACATGCTGACTTCGTTGCCATCGGCGTCGAGGGGGCGAAGGTCGCGGGAGAAATGGTGGCCACCTGGGAGGGGGGTTGGTGGTTAGCAAGTCATTTTTTTTTTCTAGTTTTTTTTTGCAGTAGTTGGGAAGAATACTGCCGCGGCAGTCTCTTTATGGTAACATACCTCCACGAGTGTACTTCTTGAACTTGCCGCCGCGTCCACGTCCAGCTGGGCCAGTACCGCCTGCCATTTTGTCTTTGGTCTTTGGGGGTGTAGGTTGGTTTGGTTTGAAAAGTTGGTGATCGACGGTGTTCCGGTCGAGTGTCGTGGTATTTATGAAATTCGTTCGAATCGCGCGACGAGTCGTGGAGATTGGTGTAACTGGAAGTCGAGATCTACAACAATGCAACAGAACGGCACAGCCTTTTCCTCGAGTTTGTCGCAGAAAGTTAATGGGGACTTCCTGGAAGAGCATCCACCTCAGGGGACTCTGGCAGGCTACTGTAGCAGCTGAGATGCCCCGCATTAGGCAGGTACGAAAGTACATGCAAGAGACTGCGACGTGGGCTTACCCAGCCGACTATCGGCAAACCATTATTGGTTAGGTCCCTTATCGCCCCATGACTCCACCGCAACCTCCAGGGCCCGTGGCTCAATTCTTGCTTGAGGCGGTGCAACCCAGTAGGAACAGGAGTGGCTTGCGCGTGCTTTAAAAGTCTCGAGAGCGGGCCGAAATTTTTAGGATTTCTTTTTTCTTCTTTTTCTCTTCTTCACAACACATAAAACATATGTTCCTTCGTATTCACTCCGGTTTCCGTCTACTGCAATGACATTCTGGAGGGGAAAGCGGAGGATAGAAGAGAATTATCAAGCTCTTACCCTCTACCTTTGTTCTTCTCTGTCGAGGAGTAGAGAAATATTTTGCCTGGGACATTTCCACACACCAAAACTCGGGTTTTTCGGTGTGTTTACCTATCATTAACTTACCTACGCACGTTTATCTGTCGTGAAGCTATTATCACTGACGTGCGCATGGTGAACCAAATGGGCTCATGATCTGGAAGAATGCATTTGTCTTGATGAATATTTGTACTGTAGTCTTGAGGTCTGAACGTTCATGCCCGTTGCGCTCGTGCACATTATAGAATCGCGAGATGCAACCGGCGAACTGTCGGTTTTGGGTGCCCTCTGAGTCGGATGAAAACTTCAGCGAACGGTCATGTCGGTCCCTTTGATGGAGGTGCCCATGGTACATGTATCACAAGCTGTTTCACGACGCTTCTAGAGACCGAGGAAGGCTTCTGTTATCACAGACACGACGTAAGGCTAGCCTCGCTCAATTCTACAACTGCCATAACTTCATTTGCCAATTTTTTTTCTAACCAGTCCATCAACGCCTTCCCTTTGGTGAAAATCGAACATTTTCAAGGTGAATCTTTGCTTCGTCGGGCTTTCTCCCTCTCAGCAATTTCGCTTTTAGAACCCACATGCCAAAAACATACACCACACCAACATGGCTTCAACCACCAGCGTAGCCTCAAATTGAACAGAGAAACCCCAGCAATACGTTATCAGCAACATCATCGTCATGACCACCGCACAGTACTTACATAGAAGCTCACATATGCCGGGCAACTGACTGGGAAAACGTAGGAAAACAAGTATTTTGAGTTCCACAAGGCAACTCTCAACTACCCAACTTGACAACTTGATAACCACTACTCTAGTTCCATCCGTCTCTCAAGCTTCTCAACTCCCGACACATAACATCCTTGGTTTAGTGACCCTCCCTTTCCAGAGCCTCCAACTCCTTAATCACGGAACCCTTGGTGGCGATCTTCTTCAACTGGGTATCCTCCAACTTCTCGCCACCAGCATGTCTCATCTCGAGATCCTCAATGGCGCGGATCTTCTTCTGAAGAGACCTGATCTTCTTGGCATCGGCGCTCTGGGCAGCCGCTGCGGCGGCGTCAACGACCGGGGCAGCCTGCTGAGCAGGAGCATTAGACTGGCGCACGTTCGAGCGGCTGCGGTGGTTGTTCTGGGTGCGGACAGCCAGGTTGTTGCTGCGCGACTGACTGCGCGAGTGGTGACGCTGGTGGTTGCGATCGGGGCTGCGGCCGTCGACAGACTCGCGGGGAGGGGCAAGACCGCCCTCGTTAGGGGTAGTCGCGCCCTCGCCCGCCTGGCCCTCCTTGGCCTTCTTGTTACGCTTCTTCTTGTTCTTCAGGGCAGTCTTGGACAAGTTCTCATCGTCCACAACGGCGCCGGGAACAGAAGGTCTCCCCGGCTCGGCAAACTCGGCGCCAGGAATCTGACGGCGCGGGCGGCCAAACCCATTAGGACCGACCTGAGGCACGCCGTTGCTAACCGAGTGGGCAGCACCTCCCTCATCCTCACGCTTGAAGTGAAGAGGAGTGGAAGAGCCACGGGCGCCGGGCGGGCGGTAAGCACCGACAGGCTTAGAAGGCGTCTTGACAGTGCCAAGGTAGGCCAAAGCCGAGGGGTGAGGAGTGGGCACGGGGTGCAGCGGGTCAACGTTGGGAAGGTTGGCAGCAGGAACAGGGCGCCAGATGACGTTGTACAGCTCAACCATGTCCTCGTTGTACATGATACCGCCACCAACGTGCCAGAGCTTGATGCCGTTATCGACACGAAGACGGGGAGATGTGGTGGCCGTCAAGATGAAACGGCTGTCGGGAGACCAGGTGCAGACACTAGGGTTACCGCTTTCGATGGTAGTGATCTTGCGATAATCCTTCTCGAGGTCGTAAACATCGATCTGGCCAGCCAAGTTACCGAAACCGGCAACCAAGGCGAACCGGCCAGTAGGCGAGAAGATGATGGTGTTACGGGGGCCAAGAGGGAAGGAGTGGGTGGCGACGGCGCGGTGGTTGAAGATGGTGGTCTTCGCGGGCATGTAGCCGTATACGACACCGAACTCCTTGGAGTTGGGGGACCACGACACGTCGTGGATAGGGCCCTCCTTGTCAAGAGTGACGCGAGCGTCGAACGAGCCGTTGGCGCTCAGGAGGTACATGTTGGTCTCGCCGTAGTAGCTCTTGTTGGACTTGTCAACCTCTGTTTGCGCCAGCACAATCAGAGCAGTTCCGAGCTGGTTCCACTTGAGCTGGACCTTGTCGGCCTTGAAGAAGGTCTTTTGCGAAATCGGGCTGGTGAACTGGGGAACGTTGAAGACCTTGACGGAGGCGGGGTGTCCCTGTAACCAAGAGTTAGACGATGATATAGCAAAGTGTAATGCATACGGAACAAGTAACGTACCTTGCGCTCTGGGACGAAGACGGCAACGTTCTGGTTCTTGCCGGGCGCGAGGGCAAAGTCGGAGACGCCCTCAACGCGCAGCTTGTTCCACACGGTACCGAGGTCGTTGCTGTTGTAGAACTGGACCTCGTTGGTGACGATGCGCGCGCAGAAGCGCTCATCCTCCGTGTACTGCAGGTTCCAGCCATTAGCAGACTTTTGGACGAACTTGCCAATGGGCTGCTTCTCAGCATCATCGGCGAGCTCCTCGATGGTGCGCCAGATCTTGAGGTTCTTGGTAGCATCGCCATTCTCATCCTTGGCGGGGCGCTCCCAGGTGCTCAAGTAGGTACCGTGGGGGGAGAAGCTGAGATCGTAGACGGCAGGGATGGGCAGCGAAGTCAAGACGTGGCCGACGGACGCGTCGACGATGACGACGCCCTCGTTAGTGGCGTAGGCAAAGTAGCGGCCGCATCCCGAGTAGACACAGCACCGGAGGTTCCCTTCGGGCTGGGTGAATCCAGGAAGAGCTTCGTAGACAGGGTCGGCATCAAAGACGCCGATGGCCTTCTGGGTTCGGTAGGCGAACTGCAACGGACTGGCCATGACTAGCGAAAGTCACAGGTGATCGCGGTGTGCAGAAAGCGGTGTAGGATTCGTTTCGTTACCTGGCTCCTTTTCCCGGGGGACTGGAGTCGTCGCTGCGAGCAAGAGGCGGACCTTTTTTTTTCGATGTTCGAAACGGGTCACGCTTGGTGTCGAAGCTGCGAGAGGCGGAGCTCGTAAGCTTTGGTTGTGTGTTGGCGAAAGCGGAGTTGGGAGAGTATCGGTCTGGCGCAACACAACAATGGTGATTGCGCAAAGGTAGAAACTCGACTAGCAGAAGCCGAGCAGAATTCGACAGTGCAACACAAAGCGACGCTTGTTTGCTGAGTCCTAGGTGGTGGTGGAAAGCGACTCAGGGACGGGGGGGCGGGAGGCGGAAGATATCAGATCTTGAATCGCAGGCTGCCAACGAAGGGAGACCGTGACGATGGGACAACAATGCGATGTTGCTTTGGACGACGGCGAGGAACAAAGGGCACACGCCGTGGTGGAGATCCAAGAAGAATAAAATCGACCGAATTCAGGAACGGGAACGATGGAGAAGAGAAGCACCCTCAGGGAAGGAATTGGCAAAGGCGGTGCGAGTGTGGTTGACGGGGGGGAGGGAGTGGGAAGAGGGAGAGGAAAAGAGAGGGGGGAGGTGGGTTAGGAGAAAGGGAGGAAAAGTAGGACGATGGAGAATGGCAGAGAAGGACGCGAAGAAAGTTACGATACGGGGGCGGTTCCACAGGTATTGTGGTTTCGGTTTTTTTGGTTTTTTATTTCTTACCTACATAAACTTTTTTTTTCACCATCTCACTGCAGCATCCATGATATTCAATTGGGCATTGGCACGGGCATGCACTGGGCCACCCGACCAGCAGACGGGAGATGCATGCTTTCGCGGCCGTTGTCCGTTCGCTGATTCAGACCTCAGTCTCACTGACCTCCAGATTCAGCGGAGGCCGGGACCTCGAGGGGACCGAACATCAAACGGCGCAGCCCCGCCGTGGGGCCGTGTTCCCTTCAAACTTTCGGTGACATTGGGTGACAGTCGTTAGTGACGGTACCCGTAAGCTCCGTAGGGACCAGCGCGAGCCTATCAGATGTTAACGCGCCCTATCGCGGCGGCCAGCCGATCTCCAACATCTCCAACAGGTTGCGGCCCCCGGAGTTCTAGGCTTTGTTGTCCCTTGTTTGAGCCGCAGCACGGGCCAGTCAGCGGCGCGCCAAGTCACGGCCAAGGCCCCGCCCGATTCGCCTTGTCAACGTCAACGTCAAACGACCCGTAGAACCCCGACGAGGCCGGGGGGCAACCTCCACCTCTTGTTCTTTGTTTAGACCTGCAAGAGGTATCTCCTAACAGAGGTCATCCATTCCCTCGATGCTCCATCGCGCTGAGGCGGTCCAGGGCCAACTTGAAGTTACAAGTGACACTACCACCTTCAGCTTGGTCGTTCCTGAAGGAACCCTTTCATAGTGATGCACACGCCCTCACTTCCACTTCCACTTTCCCTGCCAAGTGGAAGGTAGGTAGTCATGACTCCCTTGGTGGCCGATGCTGTCCTGCATGTTATACGCACAGACGTTCAAGCCATCTGATACACGTCGTATACCAAAGAGCCATTGTACGGTACTCTTCGTCTCTTCGCTACCTTAGGTATTATACAGACGATCCTGCCATGCGGTCTATCTCGTTTGCTTTCTATGTCTTCCGCTTGCCTACCGTATACATCTGACCTTTTTGTTGTTTCCTTCCTTGTTTCTATCTCCCCAAAATACTGTTTCCCAATATGAGAGATGGCAGTTGTCTCCAGCTTTAGTCACAGCATACATACAAACACTCTTGTTGGAGCAATCTGTCCATGAGCAATTGATGGGTGGAATAGTTCTGGTGTTGCAGGCGCGCCAAAAATTGATCATGGATCGTGACATGACAAAACAGACACTTTCCAGTTTCTCCATCAAGTGGAAGTTCTGCCCTTGGTGACCGTCGATGGTGGTGCCTAACTGAAAGACATGAACACCGCACCATATCTGTTAGTCATGGGAAGAACGGGAAGAGCTGTACGAATGACGGCTTCTCGAAGGCAAGTGCGAACTGCTGTACCCAGAGGTAGGCAGGGGCATGGAGGGCTAAACCGTCTCGGTGCCGATGTCCCAACCGCACCTTCCTCGTTGCGGGGAGAACGGCATTTGGGTTTGGGATCATGAGGTGCAACTTCCACTTGCTGTTCTTTGGGGTTCCAATGTTAATTTCAGTTCTTCAAAGGAGCCTCCTTGCTTTCCAATCTTTGGAGCAACAAACCTTCGCTGTTGTTCGTCTCAGCAACATCATTCTCCATATTCTTCCAAAGAACATCACTTAGACGCACTCCATCGGCCCAGGTATGTCCTTCTTCGTCGCCATGTTAGAGTTTCAATGGGCATATTATTGACTTGGCCGACCAAGGTTATCTGTTCTCGGTATTCCTTATCGCTACCATTGGAGTCTCGTTCATGTGCAAACTCGGAACTGCGCATTCCAGGAGTGAGTGTCACGGATCTTGATGCCGCATCTTCACTTTGGAGGTTTGTTAGCAGACAGCATGGTTTTCTGAACATCTTCGCCTTGATATAGGTGTTCTTGGTTAGTTTACGTCCAAGCCAAGACGGGGGTTCAGATCATTCGAAAGGTCGAACAGGCTGAGAATCGAAACGAGTCAATACGTTGCCAAAGTTTCCGGTTAGGTAACTTCGACTTACAGCTCTGCGGCCAGCAGCAGACTTCCAGCGGCGACAACAAGACACCGTATCTGGGGCGGGAGGAAACAGATATACAAGCAGTTGTGTCACCCGCGTCCTCTGTCAGCGTGCCGGTGGTTCGGCACGGGGTTTTTGACGGACCTTGTAAGTCGCCCGGAGCCGTTCCCTAGGTGACCGGAAACTGAGGGAAATCCCCCCTTCACCTCCAGGCATCCGCCTTTGCCACGTTTGCGCCAGCTTTCCATCGACCGTCTTTGCTTGCATCTTCCTCCTCACTACCCCGCCACAAAACCAAACCTTCACTTAAAACTTTTTCAACTAATATCGACCCGCAGCATCGCAACTTAACCACACTTTACTGAAGCCGTCAAGGAGTTGACGTATTCAAATCCCCAAGCTCCCCAAGACACACCAAAGTCGTAATGGAGTCCTCTCGTGCATCGGACAGGCTTAAGGAATCCTGTGGTTGTCCTGCAGAGGTGACGCCTCTTCGCGTCCCGCGGTCCCGCAGCAGAGAGCAGACGCCGCCCTCGAGCGACAATTCTGACCCCGAAGACGAAATCAGCGACACTAATAGTAACACTAACAGTACAGATAATGTCTGGGTCGATGTTGACGAGTTTTTTTCCGCGGCGCCGGTCACTTCACCGACCCGAGGCGTCGATGAGCTTGTTAACATTGGAATGACCCGCCTTCCGGCTCCTCAACCCTCTGTCGAACACGATGAGAACAGAACGAACACTCCCAACAGCGAGGGGCGCACTAGGATTCCAATCAGCCTGCGATCAAAAGGTCCTAAGAGTAACGCCGATCTGGGTGGCTATTATTTCAGACAGGTCATGCACCTCCTTGAGAAGAAGCACCAGGACATCATGTTCTATGAAGAAGTTGAGAACCACAGCATCATGCATCTGGATTGGGCAAGCCAAGTTGGCGACATCCAAGAGACCGAAGATTCCCGCAACGACAAGTCGGAGGAGGGAACTGGCCTTGCGTCTAAACTGGAGGTGAGTGCCGCAATCAAGTCAACGAGTTTCTGCTGTCACGCAGCCTTGGCCCATCTGGGGTTACTTGCTAACATCTTCTCCTTGACAGTGGGGCAAAACCATGTTCTTCGGTGACTGGTTGTATACCGACAACGGCCAGCGAGAGTATTACATGGAGATTCAGATCAAACACGTCTCTGGTGATGATGACGAAGTCATCAGGAACTTGGGAATGAACCCTAACGAAGTTTGGATTGGTATGGGATGGGTGAAGGACATTCCGGGCCAGGGTGGTGACAAGCGCTCGCTTTCTTCAAACAGCAGCAAAGTGTCTGCTATCCAGCCTAAGAAGCTTCTCCTCTCCTCACTTGCCGGCACCCATTCTGGATTTCCTCGTAGTCCCTCGGAGGAGCGTGACAACGAGGAGCTTGAAGACATTGCGACACTGGCCTTGACTAATATGAGCAGGCCTAGACCTTTGCCGACTACTCCTACCAACACCTCGTCGTCTGCAAGCAACAATCATGGAGATGCCACCCCAAAGACTGTCCACGTCGGATCCGAAGATATCGACCTCCGCGATCCCACTGCCGCTGTCAACTCTCCCTCTAGTTCCCGTTGGACTCCACTCAACTTGTCTGGTAGAATGGCAGCCACCTCCAAGTCCGAACATGACGTTGCGGCCGGCCCGTCGACAGATCAAGCTCCTCCATCACCGCGTCCAGGTTTTGCGCTCCGCTTCGGTTCAAGATCCCCCCAGCCCGACTCTGATCGCCCAGTCGGCACAGGTATTCCCCGCAGCAAGCCCCTTGTTCCTCATAGCACCAGCTTTGACAGCATCGATGATGAGGGCGACACCATTATGAGCGATGACATTGTAGGCGAAGCCGGAGATAACGGCGGAGGCGAAACCTATGAAGGCGACACTACCTTAAGCGAGATCGTCATTCCCGGGACTCCCTCGCGTTCACCATCCCCTCCCTCTTCTCCCATCAAGTACTCGCCCGACAGCGATCAAGGCCAAACAGCCGAGTTCTCAGTCTCCAAGGAGAACCAGAACCCTCGGGACACTCGTCACTCGCTTAGGGATTCCATTACTCCCGGTCACGACACCCTCAACCGCCACTGCACTCCAGATTTGGACGGTTCCTTTGCCGCCCGCAAGAAGCGCTCATCTATCTACACCGTCCGCGTCGTCGCCTTCTCCACGGAGCATTCCCAAAACGAGAACGGCTTCAGCGGACCCCCTTCTTCGCAGCGACACGCCACCCTGCTCGGTCACGGCGGATGGGTTTGCCCGCCCTTTGAGGAGCGCGTGGCCAAGTGGATGGCTGATAATGGCCATTTGCCCCTTAGCTGCTCCGCCATTCCGGAGCACGAGAAAAAGCAGCACAACAACCCGCCGCAGACACTCTGCCGTGCGCTGCCGGTCATGTTTGACTGGTCCGTCGACGACCCGCCGAGGTACTACGGCGAGCCGGCGCCCGTGTGGTGGGAGCTCGGCGACCCGTGCCTTGAGGACGTGTACTGGATGGTCTGGCAGATGTTGAGCGGCAAGCAGTTCATCGGTTTCAAACGCGGCACCGGATTCGGCTTCCCTAGAACGCATACCAGTGGGGATGACGCGCTCTTGGAGAGATGCCCGTTCAAGAGTCCGAGCGGAGAGGCTGGAGTGGGAAGTCTGGTCAAGGGTGAGGAGATCAGGCTGAAAAAGATGAGTGAGGATGCGGAGAAAGCGTTATGGGAGGCCATGGTGAACCTTAAGGGGGGCGAGGAGTAGATGACGAGAGCTGGAGAGGTAAGAAGGGGGGAGTGAGGCTTTTGTTTGGCAAAGAGAGGATGTTGTAAACCCTTTCTTTTCGGTCCATGCCTTACAAGCCTGGTTTTGCCTACCTAGGGCCCTTTACTGGCTCTGTTATGCATTACAAGTGCACGCAGAGCATTGGGGTCTAGTCTGGCTGCGATTCTTTCCACCCCTTCTGTTATTTCCTTTCTTGGCAGGGTTCTTTTGCTGTTTCTGTTTCTTCCTTTTCTTTATGAGCGAAGGTCAGGCGTCACGGACACTCCGTACGGGCAGGTCAGATGGATATTCACACGGGGTATTAGGCTCAGATTTGGGCTAGATGCTTCTTGAAGGGTTTGCTATTACAAAACTTGGGAGTTACGAAGCCATCAAGGAGCGGAACTTCTGGGATTAAGGACTAGTACTTTGCATCTGTGTTTGGAGTTTCCAGAAGGGATGGATAACATCAGTTTAAGCGTCAGGCTAGAAAGTAGAAACTGTAGTAGTAATGTGTTATTATTGTCTAAACAAAAAGGTCTCGAGCAAGAGGAGGAAAAGTCATTCTCCGCTGTGCCCAATGATTTCGTTTGGACTTCGAAGTAGCATAGTTAAAACAAACCATCATCTGCACTGTAAAATTAAGCCTGCACTAACTGACGGTTCTTTGTGAATGCTCTCTTGCCAATGAGGAAAACGCATCGCTCCCAACGAAACTCTCCATTAACACTCTTACAAGAAATCCAGCCTCAACATTGCAACTCCAAGTCGTCTCTCAATCCTCACAGCCTTACTGCCTACCGGACTCCTCGCCAAAACCGTCGAACAGGGTTCTTTGTCCACTTACCGCAGGTTCGTCCCGTAACCCGTTGGTCGTTGTTGTCCCCTGTGCCCTGCGAACTATTTACCCCCGAGTGCAACACCCATGTTTTGTTTACTTTCACTTTGGGGTCCCCTGCTTGATTGTGCAACAACATAACAAAAACAAACAGTAGCTTGTCGACAAAGAAAGAGATGGGCAACACCAGTATAGTGAGATATCGTGGTGAGACGGAACGAAGGTTTTTCAAAAGAAAAGAAGATATATAGTCCATGGTTAGTTAGAAAGGTCGTTTGATTTCAACGTTTGTGCATTGTCTTGCAGCTGTACCTACACTACAGTACAGAAAGTGAGTACCTACCTATAGGGAGATGAGTCACTATCTATATAGCTAGGCTGTGACAAGTAAGAGTGTTAGTGCCTTATCAGAGCACCTGCCTACCTGCCTTAGTTCATGCTTGGCATCGCATCGCATGGAGTTCTTGCCGGCCGGTACGGTACCTACCTTAGCGTAGTGTAAGTCATGACGTCACTCGTCACCTCATCCCATCCACGTTCCAACTTTGGTGACCAAAGTCCAGTCCAAAACACCATGGTAGTTAGAGTCGTGATAGTATAGTTTGACACGGGGCACAAGACGACGCCGTAATCTATCCATCCAACCATTCCTTCCATACTTCGTTTCAAAAGTCTGCCCCCATTCCAGCCCTTTTACCGCGGGTGATCTGATCTGGTCATGCCGGAGCGAGGCATGCATCAGGCACGAACGAACGAACCGCCCTCCCGTCTCAGAAAATGCAGTTCCCCGTCTCTTTTAACAATCGAACCATCAACACATGAAAAAGCCAATATCAACTACGGAATTACAGAATCTGAGACAAATGATTCCGAACTTGGAGATAGATACTAGAGGACAATTCCTGAACACAGAGAAACTAGCAACCGTGACTGCTGTTCGACGGACGGCCGGCGGCCGGCAGTTCTGAGTGACCTTTTAGGAGGAGAGCGTCAACTGTCAACGACGATTGGCGCAGGTACGCGGTTTTGAGTTTGGAAACAACCTCATGGGGCTTCTTGATGCAGGTATCCATTGGTGAGTAGGCCACAGCGTTGTAATGTGGTGTTTGGTGTTGTGTTCAGTTGTGTGTCGGAAGGTTGCCGAGATGTGGTGTTGCGCTTCGCGTTCCTGGTCCTATCAGTGTAAGGTTGGTTTGGTTGGTTCCAACTTACTATTGAACGTTGTTGGTTAGGAAGTGTTTTATTGAGGAAGAAACTTCTTGCTTCTTTTCTGACACCATAGCTTGTCGAAAGGAAGATTTGGATGGTAAGATTTGGCTTCGGCAGACTGTCATCAAAACACCACCAAGTCCATGGACAACTCCCGAATATAAAGGGTCACCTTGGTATACATACAGCCTTGCAGCTCGGGGTCCCGTCGTACTGGATTATCAGATAATCTACACTACAGTATACAATAGCTTTGAAACCACCAAGGCATCGTGTGATCGTCAACCCGCCGCCCATGTGTCCCATGTGCCAGATCGGATGAGCAAGGGGGAGAGCGGCGGTGATTTACTCTCCCTCGTGGGCAGGACAAGAGTTCCATGTGGTCGGGAGCAAGTATACTGTATGCGTGCGTCAGGGTGATAGATGTACATAGTGTGCGTGGACGGCAGCATGATGGTTCTGAGATTACAGTAGATACGGGAACATGGAAGAATAAATACTTCCCATGTCTCCTAGTGCACCAGGTTGTATTTAAACGGAAGCACACCCCCCATTGGAGATCAGACAGACCCCCCTCCCCCTCTTCCTTTCTTGCAATCACTGCAGTAAGGGATCATGGGGGCCACTGTGTATGTGGTTGTAACGGCATCCGCAGGACATGCTCATACGGTACTGCACAACCCCAACGGTTGGGCTCACCTGTTCAACCCGCCCGCACTCGATCGGGCTATGATCGTCGGCAAAGTGTGGCGAGTGAACTGGGGCGAAAGGCCAAGAGGGCAGAGGGGCTGAGGGGCAGAGAATGTACTGGTACATCAAGCTCTTTTCATAACCCCTCGTTATCAACGAGAGGCGGGGAAAAAGAAGCTGCGAGAGGTTTGTGCGAGATGTCGATGTAATACTTCCACTTGGAGAACCTCCCCCTGCCCTACCTCCCCCCTCCCCTACTGCACTACAGTAGTGTACCAGCCTGCGTACCTCCCTGCCTTAACCTGCGCTGCACCGCTCTGCAGACGCTTCTTCCCGTATCACATTCTACCCCGGCCCGGCGGACTGGAGGGAGGAGGAGGAGGAGGGGGGACTGACAGAAACCGGCATCTTCAGGGTCCATTGTGCGTGTGGAATGAAATTCGCATTCGGTTCTGCCGGCAAAGTGCAGACGGTAAAACCACAACGGGACGGACCTTGTGTTGATGTCAGCTCAGACGGCGAAGTCGGTATCCGTCGTCCGCGTTCTTTGAAACCTTAAGATTTCGGTGCTTCCGTTCGGGAGCTATCAGAAACAATGGTGGCCCATGCAATCCCCGATGTCGAACAACGCACAAGTGGTATGTATAATGCGTTATGTCCGTGGCCTGCTTCCGTTTGCATTGCCGTTATATGCGGTCCGGTAGTATCTGGCATCTAATATCGGACGAGGACGAGATAGGTCATGGGAATCGGCATGCCTAAACCCCAAGTAACTCGTGGAGTTGTAGGGGGGTAGTCGGAGGTTGAACACTTACTACAGATAGAGGAGGCGAGAGAGTGAGACACAGCCACAAGCCACAACGGACATTGTGCATGCTCATGCCTCCACCCTCCAACAACATCTCGTCCAGAAATCCCCACGCGGACAAAACTCTTGTACGACCAAGACTAGAAACGAATCTTCCTATCCGCCGAGCCGCCCAAAAAATGGGACGGTCTGGAACTGGATGAGCTTTGGAGTAGGACAGCAGACGCCTCCCTTTCCCCCACTTCCCCATTGCAGATTCAGAGGCCTCCCAGTCTGGTGTTGATCGATTTAAAGCGATCTTCTCATGTACTGTGGGGGATTCATTCGGTTATAGTTACCGTCTGGTAGAATAGGAGGATGGCGACTGACGACGCTGAAGGAAGAAGAAGAAGAATGTATTTTACGACTACGTTCTACCAGTACATGATAATAAATCGTACCCGCGACGGCGGCAGGGCAGAGGTATAAAAAGCAAGCAAAAAGTTCTATGGGTTAGGCTCTAGTTTGGCCGGGAACGGAAAAACCTTTCCATCTTTAAGTTGGCGTACGCGTTAGCCGGTAAGGGAGAGCGTCCCTCGTTATTATTAGTCGTTACGTATTTAGTAGAATTCCGCGAGGATAGTAGCGTCGTATAAACCGACCGTCTCCCTACGGCGGGAGTGTAGGGTAAGTAAGCCGGTACTAAGAAGGGGGAGTAGGAGGACGAAGGGGATAGGTTCGTCGTTAAGGTCGTCAGGTTTGGGTCGGGGGGCCCGTATACCGAAGAGGCGGCCGTCGGTAGTAGTAGTAATTCCGGTAAATCTTTTGTCCTTTAGGGCGCAGAGCCGGGTAAGGAAGGTAGCGTAACTAGTGCCGAAGGCGTAAAGGGAATTATTAGTAGCGCGGGGGTTACGGTACGTAATTAGAGGGTATTCGAAGAAGTGGCCTTTCTCGTATAGCCGGCCGTAGGCGTAAGTACGGAAGGATTTAACTAAGTAGTTAAACTGGGTATAATAGGAGTAGAAGTCCTAGTAACTTGTACATTCGCCGACCTATTTCGCAAGGTATTTCCGGGGTAAGCGGAAGTAATATCACGGGGCAAAGCGGATGGTAGGGGGTAGGTTGGATATGCGTAGTTGTACGAGGAGAGGAGAAGAGAGGTGTGCGCAGGTCTGGCGATATAGGGCAAGGTACGAAGGCTATACTTAGAGCCGGGATTAGCGTACGTATATATGCACGTGATGTGCTATTAGCCAATAGTAGTAATAGTATAGCACGAAGTTTAATTACCTATAGTAAGAGCCGTATATATATTAAGTACAATTATAGGTAATCCTATAATACTACCTCCCTATAAAAGAAGCTCTATAATTTCAAAAACTATATATATATAAAATAATAGATTACGTTCTTTAATTTCCGTTTTTCAATTCCTTTACCCGTAGATAGGATCCTCCGCTTTCGAACTCCCCTACTCGTAACTTCCGGGTCTTCCTTATATTCCTAATCTCCTCCGTTATTTAATTATCGTTACCCTATTAGTAGGTCCCCGCTTTTAGTTTATCCTCTACGTTCTTCGTAAGGAGCTTTTTCCTTTACTATATTTCTAATAAATTTTTAAAAATTTTACTAAATACTTTGTCCAATTTCTTTATATCCTCCGCGGATAGTGGGTCCGATTTATAGGGTATTACTTCTACCATCGGTACCGGCCTTAGTGGCGGGACTACCTATTGTCCGGTTACGATGTTCGCGATAGCGGTATTAATTTACTCCTTTAAATTAGTAATACGTCTAGAGCGTTTCGGTAGTACTGGTAGTACCGGCGGTATTGGGGTAGTCTAGGGTACTAGAGTTGCCCGGGGCGCTAGGGCGCTATATTTTTATAGTATTATTCTAATCTTTAATTACTTTTTAACCTTTAACGAGATAGGAGCGTCTAAATAATTACTATAGAAGGTTATAATAGCCTTCTTTATATTAATTATATTAATAATCGGTTCCTTAATAGGGTTATAATAAGTCTATACTACCGTATAGAATTAGTATTAATTGCTACCCCTCTATTTATAGTTTAATAGTTCGTCTAATTCCTATTTTGCTATTTCTTCGTAGTTATTAATTTTACTTATAACCCTACCCTCGTTAGCGTATATATTCCCCTAGATAGCGGTTTGGCTAAGTAGGCCTTCTTTATATAGTTCTACTATAAATATATAGAATATAGGAGCGTATTTTATATTAATAAATAAAATAAGTTTAACGTTATAAAAATACGCTTATTCTATTTCAAAGGGTCCTTCCTATCGAAGGTAGAATTTATTATAAGGATAGCTGTTTATTAAATTAATTGTATTAAGTATAATTAAATCTCTAGGGTAGTACTTTGGTGCGTTGGAGCGCTTCTCGTTAGTATTAATCTCGTATTAATCCTATACTTTCCTAACTGAAGTCTTAACGTAATCCTAAATAGCTTCGAAGCGAGTTAGCAATTTATTAACCTTTAAGTATTCTTTTTATTAGGTTAGGGAGAATTAGGACGGTATAATTAATACTGGTTCGATACTTATACGTAAATAAAAACTGTAGTTAGCGAAAAACGGGGTTACGCCTATAGTCTTAAATATTATATTATTACTTACAAATTCTTTTAAAGGGAATTAACAGGCCTAATCCATTTATACCTAATTTATAAAGATTTATAAATATTATTCCATCTTTACGTTAATACGCTTTATTTAAGCGTTTATTTAAAGGTAGAAAACGGAATTGAATAGTCTTTTAATCGCTAGCCTCTTATAAATTGTAAATTAGAATAATAATACGAGTTAGGAGCTTTTATTGGATATTATAATATTAGGAAGACTATAAAGGGTATATACCCGTTCGATAAAGTAGTTTGCTAATTCCTCAATTTCTATAGTTTCGGTAGCGATATAATAACGTATCTTAATTAAGCAATCTACTACGATAGTAATATACCTGAACTTTTAACTTAAATATAGGTTTTTTAGAAAGGGGGAAATGTAATTAACGGTAATATTGGTTTAAGGTACGAAAGAGGCTAGTATTAATTTAAAATAGTTTACTTTAACTTTACGTAATATTTTAATTTTTAGGTAAATTAGATACCTCTTATAATATATTCTAACGGCCTCTACTATATTAAATTAATATTAGTATTTGTTTATTTATACCTATATTTTATCTTTGCCCGGGTGTTTTGCTATTAGTAAAGAGTAGGTATAGTAGATTAATTATAATTAAATAATTATATTGTTTGGGTTAATAAATATTCTTCTCTTATAATATATTTTGCCTCCTATTATAGAGTACTTTATAAATACTACCTTTAGCTTCTTCTTAATATATAAACGCCATTTAAAACGGTTAGGGTCCTGTAAGTAAGCGACTGCTTCCTATATTAATGTAAATTGGGTATAATTTTCCTCGATAATATTATTTATAAACTTATTTAGTTCTTCTAGGGTATTTAACACTAATAGGAAGACTTCTTTATTGAAATTTAGATTATAGATATATATAATTAATAACGTTTCGAAATAATTATTTTTAAAACGGGCCGGATTAATAAATTTGCGATTTTTAGCCTTTAAGCGGTAATCTTTTATATTTAAGGGTATATCCTCTAATTTCCTACTTAAAGTATTAGGATGTAGATTTTTAAAGCCGGGGGTATAGCAGACTAAAAAATTAAATTGGAATAAGAATTATGATTAGCGTATATAGCGGGGGGTTAATTATTTATTAGTAGTAAAAGTCTTTAGGTTTTTATAATTTATAACGATATTAAACGGTTATTATACTCCTTTTAATTCAGGTCTCTATTTTTTAGGGCTTTAATAATAATTAGTAACTCTTTATTATAAATATTGTAATTATATTCTTAGGCTATATATTATAATAAGAAGTAAGCGATAGGGTAAAGTATATTATTATCCCCGTATTAGGAGAGTATTCCTTTAGAAACGTAATTAGAAGTATTGGTTTCGATTACCGTCTTTTTAAATTAACTATAAATCCGCAAAGTAGGTCCGCTATTAAAAGCCGCTTTTAATATTTCGAAAGTAGATTATTAAGCGGGAGTTTAATCTTATTTAATATTCTTTTTTATAAAGTTGTATAATAGCGTAGCTATAGTTAAAAAGCCTTTAATAAAACGCTAGTAGAAGTTAATAAAGTTTAGAAAATTCTATAGGAATTTCTTAAACGTAGGAGGTTACTATTTTGTAATAACCTTAACCTTTTCTAGGTTTATTTCGATACTTCTAAACGTAATAATTAGCCCCAAATACTTAGTTCTCTTAATATAGAATTCGTATTTATTAATATCTATTTATAGGCCGGCCTTAATTAAGCGTTCGAATATATTATTGATATAACGCTCGTATTTTTCCTTGTTATTTGAGAAAATAAGGATATTATCGAAATAGGCAGTCGTGTATACGTTTAGAATATTATATAGGATATTATTAATATAATCTTAGAAAGTTCTTAGTGCGCTTTATAATTTAAATGGATAAACTAAGGATTTAAATAATTTAAAGCGGGTAATAAAAATGATTAATTATTCGTACCCTTTTACGATACGGATACGGTTAAAAGTAGTAATAATATCGAATTTAATAAAGATTTTAACTTTTTAAATAATATTAAGGGTCTTTTTAATTAAAGAGAGAAGGTATTTACTCTTAAAAGTAATATTATTAATACCCTTATAATTTATATAAATTTTTATATCGCCGCCCGGCTTCTTTATAAGTAAAATTTGGGAAGCGGCTTCGGATTATAATAGGCGGATAAACCCGATCTTTAAATTATTATCGATTTATTTCTCAATTATGCTTAATTAGTCCGGGTTAAAAGGCTTCGATTTAAAGTAGGGTATTTACTCGCTTAGCTTTAATTCGATTTTAAAATTATAAAAGCGGTAAGGGGGTATAATTATAATTTTCTTTAGCCACAAAATATTAATATATTTCTAATATTAGTCTTGGGGGGCTTATCGGCTTTCTTATAGAATTTAGTAGTATTTTCCTTGGTAATTTTAATAAATTTAATAATTTCTTTATAGCGTTTGGAGTCTTCGTTTAGGTTACCATTTAAGTAAACCTTTTTAATAATTCTAATAGTTCGGATAGCGACTTTGGAGCCTTTTCTAGCGTAAGCGTCGATTTATAAGTAAAAACGCTTATTTAGCAACTTCTTATATTTAGCGCCTTTATTATCGAATATTGTTTATATTATTTCTTTAATCAATAGATTTATTAACGGATTCAACAGTAATTTCCCTACCTATTTATTATTTCCTACCTATCCCGATTCTATCCCTACCCCTCCTTCGATAACGCTTTTATTATTTCTTTACTCTTTAGGTTTTAGGACGTTTCCTTTTACTTCTTTAACCCAAACCTCTTCTTTTACCTTAACCTCTTTTATAATATCCTTAATTTTTGCGTATAATGTACGGAAAGCCCGAAGTTTATATATTTCGTATAACTAATTAAAATTAGCTATTATTAAATTTTTAATATTTATTAAGTTAATTAGGTCGTTCGAATAATAAGTGCGGCGAACGGTAATACGGTAGTCGGTAGCAGATTTCTACTAATTAGTAACGAAGCGGTAGATTATGGGCTTAATTTTAAGTCCGGATGTAAATAATAGGGCGCTAAATTGTATTTAATAGGCCTTTAACTATACGAATCGCTATTTTGTAACGCATCGTACCCTTTAAGCGGATAATAAACGGCCGGTAGTTTTAGGGTCGAAATCTTCGATAATTATAGGGGTTAGAGATTCCTTGTTTATAACCTCCTCTATTATTAAAGATAGAAGTGGAGTAGCGACTTAGTCTATAACTTCGCAGCGTTTCGTATAATTATAATTTTAAATTTTAAATATTCAGCGGAAAATAGCGGGTAAGTTTATAGGTAAGTAACGACTAGCGTAAATTTTCGTAAAATAATTAACCCGTCCGACTAGAATATTAAAAGGTTATAAAATTTAAATTATAGTATATTTAGGATTACGGGGTAATTTATTATTAAATTGTAAATTAATATTATAATTATTTCTATGTAGTAACCGATTTAGAATTAGATTTTATAATAATAAATAATTAGGTTCTTAAGGATACTATTAGTAAAATAAAAAGTTTTTGGTTTAAAAAGTTTAAATAAAGGTAAAGTATAACGGTTAGCGAAATTGCGGTCGATAAAGGCGAGTGCTAAATACCTATTATCGATTAGAATAATATATTTATTCTTACGTAATTTATAGACGATTTGAATAGAGAGTAGGGTAGAATTATTATTATAATTATTTAAAATTAAATTCTTTAATTAAAATATTTTTAATATTTTTAAATTTTTATCCTCCTTTTTTATTATTGTTATAAATAATAGTTTTTCCGCGCGATTTAGCGGGGAGGTTATATATTTCCTATATTATATTCGCCGGCGGCGAGGGGAATTAGGGTGATAAACGGAGCGGTTATAATAATATGAATGGTAGGAATGACCTTTCTAATATTTATAGTATTAATGTAAACGCCGTTACTATAACCGGTCTAACCTATAGCGAGCCTACTACTATTGTCTCCGTTACTACCGCTACGATGGTTATTATAATAATTATAGTCTCTTTCTAATTTAAGGATACTAGTATTAATACTATTATAATAATCAATTGTTTAGTAACCCAGTATAATATAACGTTTATATAAATTATTCTATATATAGTAATTAATAATAACTTTATTAATTATATAGGCTAAAAAGATGTCGAGAGTAGATATAGCGTTGAGGTCTATAATATTACTATTCTAATTAATGGTACATTCAGGAGCGGAGGCGGAACTACTATTATTAGAACCGGAACTAGAATTACCGGAATTATTATTTTTATAAAATATAGTAGTTTTATTATACTAATTACGCTCTTTTAAAGTTAGTAGCGAGTTTATAATATATAATAAATTACTTATTATAATTGTTAAGAATAGGGGTCTCCTACTAGTACGTAATAACGTTACGAATTTCATTAATAACCTTTATCTTTAAGTAATAAGTCTTTATAGTATTGTTTAAATTATAACAGTCGATGCGGGTAGTAAATTTATTTTCGAAATTAAATTATTTCTAACCCTTAATTATCTTTAAATTCTCGAGGTCATAATAGGATTCGAGGGTAAAATTTATATAATTATACTTAATATCGAAATAAACGAATAGGAGTTCGCGGGTCTTTTATTTTTATTTATCCTTATCGGCCTCCTTTAATATCGGTATAATTTAGGAGGATAGAGTGTAAAATGCGGTGCTACTTAAGTACTATAAAATTTAAATAATTTTATAACGTTTATCCTAATTAAAATACTAGGCGTCCTAGAATTAATAGAGTTCGATCTTTATATACTAAGTATAGTAAGATTCAGTACGCTTAACGGCTGTATTGCCCTCGCTAGTAAAAACCTCGGGGTCCTTATTGGTATGTAATTTAGGAGTAGGGGTAAATATATTATCCTCTTCTTTATCGTTATTAAGTATGAGGTTAATTTCGAGCGGGTTGGATTTCGTACGGAGGGCGTTCTTAAGGGCTTTAATTTGAGTAGTAGCGTCCTTTATAAATTTAATTAAAGCTTTATTAGCGGTAAGGAGAATAGAATTAGAATCGGTTAGAATATTTTAAATATTCGTAAAGTACTTCTTAAAGGTAGCGACCTTATTATTTAGGGTATTAAATTATATTAGAGAAATTACCGATCGTAGTATTTTACGCGATACGCTACTTCTTAGCGATAGCTAGCGCATTTTCCGCTACGGTTGTAAATAAATTAGCCTTAATTATATCCTTGTTAATTAAGCGCGCGAGGGCGATAATAACGTAGGAAAAGGCAGGGTAGTTAATTAACTATAAAATAGTATTAAGAAGGTTTTCTTCGATTAAGTTATTTGGTTCCTAGCTACTATTGAGGGCCTTGGTAATATTCTTAAAAAGCTACTTGTAAGCAGGATCGATAATAGAACCGATTATAAAAATTGCGATGTCCGTATTGGTAATAAAAGATATTAATCGTTTAATTAATAGGGCGCTACCGTATAGCGGTATTTAATAAAAGAAAAAGAAAGTTCTACCTTATAAACGTTCAAGGGTATTGTAATACGATTATTTAATTTAATATTACAGTACGACTAATTAATTTATTATAGTACAATTAAATTATAGGTATATTGGAAATTCTCGACAACGGTAGTAATAATAATAATATACGCTCGCAATGTAATAGAAAAGTACAATTAATTATTATAGGATAAAGTAGAAAGTAGAGGGTAAGTTAGATATACGTAATTATACGAGGAGAGGAGAAGAGAGGTATGTATAGGTCTAGCAATATAGGGTAAAGTACGAAGGCTATACTTAGAGCCGGGACTAGCGTACGTATACATATACGTAATATGCTATTGGCTAATGGTAGTAATAGTACGGCACGAGGCTTAACTGCCCATAGCAGGAGCCGTGCATGTGCCAGGCATAGTCACAAGTAATCTTATGACAAGTAAGGATTATTATAATATTATAGGAAGTCCGTAAGGTACGGAGGGTGGTGCGTAAGTTAATAGAACTCCGGGTCCGCTTCGGAGGGGAGGGCTTAGTTTTTTCGGTAGCGGGGTAGGGTTAGGGAATTAGGGGCGAACTATTTACGAAGGCCAGGTAAGCGGGGTAATTATATTTCGTCCGGTATTTAACCGTCCAAGAATAATTAGGATACTACGAAGGAATAGAATTAGAATTAATTACATAGTAGGGGTCAGCGGAGGCATTAAATAAACGGGTAATAGGCTAAGAGGGTATAAAATTGCGCGGCGGTCCATATTATTTCTCGTCCAATAATTTCCGGTAGAGCAATATTTACTAATTAAAAAGGGATAAGTTTAGGGATTATATGCTAAACCGGTATCATTTTCCGTAGGACTTTAGATATAGCCGTTTCGATTTTATTAAGCACAGTTTTAATATTAGTAGAGACTTGTCCGCCTTATCGTCTGATACGAATATAATTAAGGAAGAGGGCAGCTACTCCGTACATTAGGGTAAGTAGGAAATTAGCAATAAAGAAGTGCCAGACTATAAGTAAATCAAAGCTACGTACTATTTAATTAATATATACGAAGAGGTTCGGTATAATTACAGCCTTAAGGAAGTAGCGGCGAACTTAAATCGCAAAAGAAAAAATAGGGTCAAAGTATACGCTAAACTATTTTATTTCATTTTACGGGCGGACTAGGCTAAATAGGGTATCAATTATTATCTAAATAGAGTCCCTCCGAATCTTTTTAACATCCCAGCTATATAGCGTGAAATAGAGCGCTTTAGTCTTACAATAATCGATCCGGAAATTAAAATTACGTACGCAATAGTAAAGGTCAGCGGCCCGCCGGGATATAATATAGAATATTTACGTAGCGTTTCGTTCGATAGTAAAGTAAGCGATATCGTTCGTATAGGAGAAGGCGGGGCTTTAGTACTAAGTTAGGAAGGAAGCGGTAAAGAAGAAGAAGAAGATAGGGGATTATAAGGAACTTTAGGAGAGCCTATTACTAGAGAAAAACCGGGTCTTAGCTTAGCAGAAAGTAAAATTCCTATCTATATAGAAATCCGTTATTAAAATAATTAAACGGGGCGGCTAATTTTAGCCGGTAAGGATTTCGCTTAATTTATCTACCCGGGTAGATGGGAATGCGGAATCGATATCGAAAGTAATAATAATACTATATTATCCAATATAGTTAACGCTTTCGGCATTGTTAATTAAAAATATAATAAAGTCCGTAACCGAACGGGTAGGGATAGCCCTAGCGGTATTTTATAGAATGAATTCTCTAGCGAGGGCGAAAGTAATTATACATTTAATTAGTAAATACTCTATACCCTTACCTACTATAGAAAAGAGGGTAATTAACCTCTAGCCTTTATAGGAATAGGGGTCGCGCCTAGGTTTAGAGAGGGTAATAATTTATATTCGTTTGAAAGCGGAGGGGAATTTATTAAGAAGGAGGGCGGCGTAAGTAATAACCCGGACCGAAGGGAAGATCGGTTTTTAAAAAGATTTAAATATATTTAGGGTAATACCGTTAGAGCCGGGGGTATTTACTCTGTAGTTGAAGAAAGTTTTATAGAATTCGTCGTCGTCAGAGGGTTCGAAGGTTTATTATCTTACGTCCGGGGGGTGGGTCAGGCCGCGGTATCAATAGGGTAGGAGGGCTTCGTTATTAGTAAGGCGGAAGGTAGCGCCGGCGAAATATATTACGATAGCCTTAGGGTTAATAATTTTATTATTTATTCTAACTATTAATAAGGGTAGGCTTATCGTTTAAAGGGTTATTCTTTTACTTTAAAATAGAATTAAAATTTTTAGGTATTTTAGCGAATTCTATTTTAGATTAGTAGAAGTTCGTCCGCGTTTCCTTATAGATTTCGCGGAAGATTTTAAGGTTGATTTTTCGGGCCTCCGTAAGGTATTTGTTTTATTATAGTATACTTTTAGGCTTGCTACCGACGGCGATAGAGTATTTATAAATTATACTTTTAAAGGTATTTATAAAGAACTACGTAAAGTCCTCGAAGTCTTCGAGTATTTATAGCGTCGGAATGGATTTAGGGAATTGCTATATAAATACTATATAGGCGTCTTCTACGTAGGTAGCAGAGAGGATATAAATCTTCTAGGGGAGAGAATTCCGCGTAGCTAAGATAATAATAAGGAACCGGTAGTAGTTAGAGACCTAATTACTTACTCGGAAGTAGGTAGTTTCCGGGCTGAAGGCGAAGTTTAAAGTAAATTGGCCGTAGATATAACGATAAATAGGTAAGCTAGGGGTATTAAAGAGGCCGAAGCCCTACGAAGTTATAAAATCTTCGAAGAATTCTCCGCGGGAAGAGGGACGGAATTAAGGATCTTATAAAGGGTAATAAATATTAAAATCGCTAATAACGAGGGAATAGCGGATTTTTATACTAATAAGGTAGGTTCTAACCACTTCTATTTATTAATTATATAGGTACTAATAAATATAGGAAATCGTAGCGCTATTAATAATAATTATAGTAGTATAAGTAGCGGAGGGGAGGGGGATAGTATAATTATAAGTTTTAGCGACGTAGATTGCCGCCCTTATATTATAGTCGTCGAGGCCAATTATATAGAAACCGGGGTATTTACAGATCCGGCCTTTAATAATAGTGGGCTTTTAAATATAAATAACCGGGACTTAGTTAATAATTATTTATTTAATAATATTATTAGTATTTACAAGGGATTTTTATACGTTAACGGATATAACTTTAAGTCCGTCCTTTATTAGGATAAAGGGTTAGGGCTAAATTATTTATTACCCGGCGTACCTTATTGGGGGGGTAGGTTAAGTATACGACGGGGGGTGCTAAGCGTTATGGGGAATTTGCTTCTAACGACGACGGCGTAGGCGAAGTTAGGGTTATAGAATATAAAGGGTTTTTAAGAGGTCGTTAGTAGGGACGCAGCCTATTTAATAAACCGAAGGGTTGGTATTAGGGATAATAAAGCGGATAGATTGGGTAGGGATCCCGGCGGCCTTTAAAAATTAATAATTTTCTATTTCGAACGAAATTATAGCGAAATTCATACGGCGTAAGCCGGTAATTAGGGTAGTAGCTAGGGTAATAGCTAATACCCCGGCTATATCGACGTCTTTATCAATAGTAGTAGTAATAATAGTAATAGAAGTAACGGTATTAGTAGTAGCGGTAGTAGCGGTAGTAGTAATAATGGTAGCGGTAGCAAAAGTAGCGGTATTTCCTTTAATATTACAATTAATTATCTTAATAACATTACTCCTACCTACCCTACTAACATTATAATCGCTTACTTTAATATTATCGGTACTTACCTAGGCCGCTTTAACGGCAGCTTTATAAGCGGCCTTACCAACCTTCCGGGCGCCGGCGCATTATTCGGTAGTCGGTTTCTTAATATAACTATCCTTTACTTTAAGGAAAACGGAGTAATCGTTATATCCGGAGCGGTATAGGCTGAAGTAATTAGAATATTAAGGGATAAATTTATAAATTTTTTTATAGGAGGCTTTAAGAGTGCTATAAGTATTATAAATAATAGTAAACGTATATTTAATAGTATAATAGTAACTGAAATAACGGTCGTACGTATTAATACGAAGGTTCCGCTCTATAAACTTAACCGGTTCGGATCCAAAAATACGGAATAAAAAAGTCTTTTTACGGAAGATTATAATATAATTACCGGCTTTTTTAACCGGGAAGATTTTAAAGTCTTATTTAATAGCCGCCCGGATTTCCTGAACGAAGAAGGGTTCGGTAGCGCGGGGGCTATTATAAGCGTAAAATTGGAAGGGAACGCCGGAAAGGTAATAAATAACCGTTATAATTTCGAGTTCGATAATATAATTACCGGCCTTTATATTAAAGTCAATAAAGAGTTGGCGGTATTTTAGCTTTATTTTTTCGATATAGAAACTAAACTAAATAAGGTAAACTTTACGGACGAAATAATATAGGATTTTAATTTTTTTTATAAGGAAGGTAACGATATTAGCCGGTATTACGGACCGTATAGCAGCTCCTTAATTAAATTTGAAAAAAGATTTGCAATTCTCTTTAAAGGGTATAGTAAGGCCTTAAGTAAGGCGGGAAGGGGTGGTAGTAGTAGGAATCGGGCCGGTTTATTTGGCTGCTTTATTATTCTTATTTAATTTAACCTCTTACTAAGTAGTTTATTGGGTAGTACTTTTAATAGGCGTCGTATTAGTAATTAATAATTATTAATTAACTAGTTAGAGTATAATAAATATAGTAGGGTCAGGGCGTTAATACTTAGCTGAAGGGCTTAATTAATTAATTGTAATAGCCTCTTATAAGGGAGGGGGAGGGAGGGAAGTAGTAATAGTACCTTTAGTAGGGAAGGAGAAGAAAGAGCAGAGGAGAAAGTAAAACTATTTTTAGAAGAGGGCGGCCGCCTTCCTTTAGGCGGAAATTGTAAAGCCTTTAAAAGAATTGTCAATAGCTTTGACGGTAATTTTAGCGACGTAGAATCGCGCTTAGAGTTCGTCGATGAATTCCTTGTTTACTTTGTGTAGCGTAACTGTAATAGAAACCTTAGGAGGAGCCATTACGGCCGAAGGGGTCGAATTATCGGGCACCGGGCCCTCGCTCGTCGGTAGGAAGGTCGTAATGACCGGTTTGGTATTACGACAAATGAACAGGATACCCAGTCCAATTGGTTTACTTCCGAAAGCACGCTCCTAATTGGCCAGAGCCAGTTCAGAAAAATATTTTTCGGGATTAGAATCCGACGCTGAAGGTTGCAAGTGGCTGGTGACGGAGCAATTCGACATCGATCTGCTGACGACTTTCTGTCTCTCGGGTGCCGGTCCCGTAACGGTGTGAGGTGCAGAAGGGGCTGACCGAGCCACAGGTCTATCATCGATCATTTTCCTGGAAGGCGCGTTGTATCCGTCATAGATACTACTTCCACTCAGCTGTCGTATTAAGATTTCTGCTGGCATAACCTGAACTGACATGGGGCCATAGTTAGTATGATGTGGCTGAGGACAGATGAACATGGTACTGAAAGTTGAAGAAAAGCTAAGGGACTGAGACAAACCTGGAGTCGATGATATTTCGTGTGCATCATTCCGCATACCGTGGGGGAGGCGACAAAGTCACAAAGTTACACGACCGCGCCACAACCCCCCCGTTGTTCCACCGACCATCACCTTGTCGGGCTCGTCAGGGTGTCAGGCACGCCAGGCACGGCTTAAGGTCTTTGGAGGATTTTCAAACCGAGACGCGTGTAGGATCGGCAGTTTGGGACGATTCTTTATTATTAGAAGATGGGATGGTAAGTGAAAGAAGAACAAAAAAGGACAAGGCCGAAGCGGTGCCGACAATTGCCAATGATTGCTTCGCTCTCGATGTTGCTCGTACAATGGAGGATTTCAAAGATGCTCTTCGACTGACGAAGACGTCTGATTTCATCCTTTTGAGGAAAGTGATCTTCAACATGGCGGGGCATCTCGAAGAGCTTGAATCGCCACAGTTCTTTATGGTTGCGCGCGCCTCATTGCATGCGCCTCACTTCATCCTAACGACGGAAGGAAGGACCGCCGTTACTTAGCAACCACTCAACACTGGCCGCACCGGTCCTCGGCTCATCCATTTGGCAAGTTCAATCTCCGAATCGAATCCGGGGCAGGACCGAGGAACCGTTTCCGCTGGGGAAGTATCTCCTCGTACCGCCTTCTCTCCCTTCCATACCGCACACTCCGACCCCCGGACATGGACCCAGGAATACCGGAGCATCAGGAAAACGGTACATACATTATGGATAGGGCTCGGTGGCTCGGTGCCCTGGCTCAGTTTACGCAAGCGGTAACTGAAGGGGGCAGAATTGGAAAGTGACACTCACCGTTACCAAGCCGGAACGGCTCACACATCTCGATCTGATGAACTGCCTGCCTGCACCTCTCAGGGGAAGATTACCTCTTACCTATCACAAGAATCCTTCCCATTTCCCGCATAATATGAATGGCACGAATGGCACGGACAGACGGATGGGTGAGGTGTCTACCCTAGACCTACTACTACATTGGCGCGGAATGTAACTGTGGTCTTGTCTGTGGCTCGGTTGGATTTGTCTCCTTTAATTTCACGGGCAGTTTACAGTGTCCGGTACTTTGGCAGTCATGCATGGCAGCCATCGATGGATGGCAGTATTCGTGGAAAAGGGGGTTTGACTTCATGTCGATGGACATACATACATACACATATGTGTTTTTTATCCGTTGTCCACGTAAACATATGCGGAACCATGGTCTTGGAACTAAAAAAGGTCAAAGTACCAACTGGTAGAAACGTTCCGTCAATACTATCTCCTATAGATAGGAAGATGTTGGGTGATTTTTAGGAGAGTGTCACCCACGCCGCAAGATTGCAGGAACTCAACCCCCCTGAGCCCTGGTAACAACGAGCCAACGCTTTCAAGCCACGACATCCACTTGGATTTTGTCTGTTGGCTGGATGAGGTGAGCCATGTCCCGTTGAGCCGTGCCGGTCATGGGCTCACGGACCTTCTCTTGACTGACAGGAAATTATTGAGTGGCCTGAGATGGCTATGGCCGTAGGCTGGCGCCGTTTCGTTTCATGTTTTCTCCCGCCGGAGCCAGTGCTATCATCACTGTTCTAGACTGTTTCGGCGTCTGTTCTGGTCTGTATATGGTCTCATAGAGTGCGTCGAGAAGCCCTGGAGGCCGGAGGTGAGTGGGCTGAGAATTAGGGATCCAACGACGACGTGGCCGTTAGATTTTCACGGCTCACGGTTGTCACGTCTGTCACGGCTGTCACGGCTGGCGGTACGGCGCCGAGCATTACGACCTGTTCAGTGGACAGGATGTATTATTTTTGACTTGGCCTTCATCCCGGGTGTTGTCATTCCCGAATGAGCCGCATGAATCTTTGTCCAATGGCTTTGCGTGAAGACTGCTTTCAAAAAACGGTGGTTCGCCACCTGGACCGGCTTCTCGCTCACAGAAAGCGCCTGGAACTTCTTGAGCTGCGGCTGAATGTCACGATTGCCGCTACCCAAAGCTCGGACACCAAACAACAAGGAGAACGTGTAGCATGATAGTGCGAGAGGTATGTTCAGGAAGTGTGTATTTCGCTGTCCAAAAGTGGAAGAAGGGTAATGGTTAGAAATACCCAAAGAAGTGAAGATAAACACAAGTACTAAGGGGGTTTAGAATGCTCCCCAGGCCGCCCAACCAAACCGATAGTGTAGAGAAAATTCCCGTATCCAATCAACCAAACCGCCCTGTAAGCCCCATCCGTCTGTCACCCCTGGCTCTGTTTACTTGCCAGGCTAGTTGTACAGAAGAGAAGAAGCGAACAAGGAAGCAGAGAAGGAACTGTGCCCGTCAAGGGCCATGGTATCTCGAACAGGAAGAAAGAGAAGAATAGAGGAAGAAGAAGAACCATCAAGTATCAACGCCAAACAGCAACATAGCAAGACCCCCTTCCCCATTGACATGCAACGCATGTGTCTACGCATGTGCCCACGCCGCTTTTTTTGTTGGCGCCCCAAAAACCCGCCCAGACAAGACAAACAGACAGACAAAACCCGACCCCAGCCTTCTAAAGACCTGCCATTCCCGAACCCATAGAAACCAATCGCATGTCCGTTTGCCTTGTTTCCCATAACGTAATTTGTATCCTATGCGCTAGTCGTGTACCATATGTTATAGTTGTTATTGATCGTCCAGTCATAGGTTTGACACCCAGTGGAACAGACAAACCCTGGAAGATGTTTGATGCTTCCTTCCAAGGGCTTGCAATGCATATCTTAGTACAACAGTCGCAACTCATATGCTGTCTGCGAGCTGTTGTTGGTCCTTGCTGGAGATGCTAGCTCGGCCTCAGGGCCATCGACGGCCATCTCCCATTCTCGCTTGACGCCAGAGTTGTTGACATTGACTTCGTGGATCTCGAGCTTCATGTCTTGGCCTTCCTGGAGCTCCTGAATAACGTCATCGTCCATTGCTACCTCAATTCCGCGCGGGAGAACGCGAGTGGTACGGACGATACTGCTCGGGTCCAGGTTCCATTTCTGCGCAATACGCATGACGAACTCATGCAGGCTCCGTTGCATGAGGTAGACCGCACGATAAGTTTCCTGGCCCTGTGGGTTTCCAGGATCTAGACGCGCCACATAAAAACAGGCAACGGGCTTGGTCGCCCTTTCTGGGGGAGGGCGGTAAGTCGAGTCGACATCCAAGGACTCTATCCAGCCCGTCAGATTTCCGTCATCATCCGTGGTCTGTTTGACTCTAGTTGGCTGGCCGGACAGTCCCTTGGAAGCATCGCCCGAGTTGAATCTGTGAAGCTCTGTCCAGTTTGGTTTCGATCCGCTGACGGACATCTGGGAAGCAAGCGAGAGCGAGCTTGGAGATGGCGAAACAAGAGAGGATCCACCAATAGAGCTTCGCTCGCTGCGCCAAGCGTTATTTTCCCTGGCCTCCAGCTTGGTAAGGTCAAGGGACTCCCCAGGAAGAACCACAGGATGCAGGTCGGGGTCGTCCAGTTCGTCACCACGGAGGAATAGGACGCTGACAGGGCGGGTGCTGGTGAACATGTCCTGCTGGGTCTGTAGCTTCATGGTGAGGTCCTCTTCGAGCTGCACACGAGGGCCTCCTCCAGCGGAACTAGCGGATGACATGGACCACGTCCGCTTGTGTTTTTGGATCTTTCCAGGGCGATGGCTGCTTTGAGTCTTCATCTGTGCTACCCCTGATTTCCTCCTCTTGCCGAAGTCCTTGATCCCGCTCTCGGCTTGCTGCATCTGCTGCTTGATTTTATCGATGTTCTTTCGTACGTGGGCAACGTCGTTAGCCAGCTTGCGCTCAGCACCGTGATCGCGGAACAACTTGACCTTGCAAAAGCAAATCTCGGCTCCGTCGTTGGAGTTTGGTGACTGGGGGGAATTCGGGAGATAGGGCTGTGTCTTTGCGCAGAGCCTCACAGGAATGCCCTTGACGCCCTTGGAATGGCTGAAGTCAGTGGAGAGGAAGTTGAAGCGGACGGCGATATTGCAATCGACCGAACCGTTGATACCGGGGGTCCAGATGACCGAGAAACCGTCAAACGAAGCGCTCTCCAGTTCGATGCGCGTCCTCTTGTCGTCACCCTCTGCTGGCTGGCTAGCCTCGACAAATTCAACGGCTTGCAATTTTCCTCCTCTTTGGTGTGCTTCATTGGTGCCGCGGCCCTCTTTCCACAAGCTCCAGCACACACCGGGCTTGAGTCGCTGCTGTTCGTCTTCAAAAGATACCCTGACAAATGTGCGAAACCGGGTCCCCGGGGCGATGGGTAGTGTGGGCGTGGTATCGACGACGGACAGAGAGTAGGCCTGGCCCTTATTCAGGTAGGTGACAGGGATTTCGTCCGTGTTCTTGATCATGGCAGTGGGTGCGTTGAGTGTGGTGTGAAAGCGGAACCTTTCGGCTGATGGCGGTAGCTGCATGGGAATGGGCATGCCGAATTGCCTGGTTTGGAAGCCCATCCCCATCATTGGAGACTGTTGGAAGCTGCCGTCCATGTTGCCCATCCTTTCATCAGCCTGATCCGAGTCTATGGGAGACCCGTCCTGGTCCATTGTTTCAAAGCCCGAGTCTTGGTGAAGAAAAGATGAGGGCGCATAGGACGGCTGAGACGGCGCGGCTGTAATAAAGGCGTTATAATGTTGAAACTGAGGAAAACTATGGTGGAATCCACCCAATTCCATATGCGCCCCTGGGTGCAGAGATCCGTCGGCGGTGGGCATCGACAGCGGCGTGCCCAAGCCCATTCCTAGGCCGAGCGTCGGGGTATGGAGATCTCCGGCCGTGGGATGATAGATGGTGTTCGTTCCACCCGGAGTAGGGGTATAATAGCCATGGCCGGCGGCGAATTGCGAGAAGGTAAACTGGCTCGCGTCTAGCGCAGACGGGGTGAACCTCCACGGCTCGTTTGTGGCCCGGGGAGTCGGGTCCTGGTCACGGAAAGCGTCATGGCCAAGGCTTTGGGCCCTAAAGTTTTACCACAGTTAGCCAAACCCAACTCAGGGAATCCAGATGGCGAGATGGGATCGCATGGCATGACCGGCCCGCCCGACGGCTGCCGGCGCTAGAGGTCATGACCCATGCGAGCTTCCGCAATGTCCGGGAGGTGCTTATTTTAAGCTTATTTCATCCGAGTCAAGGATGAAACACCCGGACCAACAGCTGCGACGCAACGGAACGATTATCTCGGGGAAAAGAGTCACCCACCTTTCTGTGGCTGTGACAGCGATGCCAGCTTGACTGGTGGTTGCGGTTCGGGCAGGCGGTGCCGGCCCGGAAGATGAAGTGGCGGCGGCTACTTCAGGGAATTGTTGCCTGAAGTGCGCCAGCAAATCATCTGCGGGCTTTTGCGAACTTGTTCTGTGAAGTAAAAGTGGTCAGAAAACCGGCCAAGGTTGAGAAAAGTGGACAGGACAGGCAGTAAAGTGGAAGCGCGGGTGCCAGTCCCGGGGTCCGGCCCTTATAGACGGGACGGTTGGCAGGCAGACAGAGCCAGTGCAAGGTAAAAAGCGCAAACTACTGACCGTTGGCGAAACATGGTTCCTGAACGGGTCAACTAATCGCAACCGGTGAGACTCGTTGCCCCCTCTTTCTTCGAACACCGGAATGCTGGCTACAGCCAGATATTTGTAGTCGTATGGGTCCGGGCACGATAGTGACTCCAGCTGAATCGGTTCCGATAGAAGCCCCACTATGCCGGTCGTCGTCGTCAACTCGCGTGGAATGATGGGACGAATCTGCCAGAAGATGCAAAGGCAGGCAACTGATTTAGACGCCACAGTGCACACAGGCTGCGGGAATCAAGTTCGGGTGTCAGGCGAATTCGTAATCCGACTCGGTGGGCGTGTCGCGAGTAAGTATGGGGGGAGGCCGAAAAGATGCGTTGCGTCGGTCAGGCAGGTCGCAGAAGCAAGTCCACGTTTTCTGTTGCGGAAACGAGAGGCAGCGCAAGCAGACTGAAAAGTCAAAAGAGAGAAACGGCAGATGCGCCAGAGAAATGGAAGCGAGAAGGAAGCGATGCCTCTGGGACGGCAAGGGAAATTTTTGGTCGGTCGGTTCGTTCCTTCTTCGTTTATTGCGACTAAGAGTTTCTTCCGCACCTCATGGCTGGCGCGCGCGGGTGTGTGGCCGGCCGAGCATGCCCTGTATATACCTCTCTACAGTCTCTACCGCTGAGACGAGGACTTCCCTTTCTTCCATGTGCCCTCGAGTTCGTCGTCCATACAGTGTATGTACCCCCAACACGCAGCAGCCGCTAATGCATTCCCAACCATCAATTAAAGCCCAGGGGTTGTGTTGTGGGTACCCTACCGTACCTACGTCGACCATCTCAGGCCAGAGGGGTACCGGGGTTTATTACGGTACCTGTACAGTGCTTACACAACGCTTGGTAAGTATCTTACACAGGAGCCGTCTTCTTTGCACAAAACATTTCCCAAGAAGAGAGATGAGATGGTCTTGGAAACGGCCAACGACCAAGTTCGCCTTGAGGTCGTGATAAACTTTGAGAGGCCGCCTACAGGTAGAAGGCGAAATACAGTACTTTACAAGCCAAGAGAAGTACAGTACTTACACGGGATTGAGTGAGGAGACTCGAGCAAGAGCGACGGAGGGTGGCCGATGGGAACGGACAGGAACGGAGTCTGCATTTCAATTTCATCAGTCGCTTTCACACTCACATGCACACCCCGCTAAGCCAAAAGAAGAAGTAATGCGATGGTGTGAAGGGAGCTGTGGGAGCCAACGGGGGTCTGATGGCTGACTCGACGGACAACGACCCGTCTGGCTGATGGCCGCGCATGGCTGACCCTCGCGGAGGACAGAAAGACGGGTGGACGGGTTGAGGGGCCCCAGCAATCTCCCCCCACCACAGGACATCCATAAGTCCAATCCATGCATGGTAAAGTATAGAATTGGATGGTCGATTTGGGTCGACATCTTTTATCTGCTTTTCTGGGTGACAGCTGGCTCGCTCCGAATCAGATGCAAAGTCAGACATGGGGTCTGGCACGTTCGCTGCATACACGTGTTGCCTACCGGTACGGGCTGTGTGTTGTTATGCGGCGACACATTGCGCGATGCTCCAGACGCCTAGTCTACAGCTCTCCTGGGATGTTTGAAGTGAGCATGTGGATGACACGAAGACGATTTTGCATATGTCTACATGGTGGAGCGGCAAAGCATTTGGTGAGTATGGATTAACCCTTCTGCCCGAGCACATAGCGGGAATATTTCGGATCCCGATGGTCTTTCGCATATGATGTTCCGTGGGGATATAGAGGGGACCGAATACGTCCGTACGCAGTACCTTTTGAGCCATGCTATATCATGTGGTATGAGTTGGTCATATAAGCTATAGTTTGGTAGATTTGGCTTGCGACATGAGCAAAAGAAAATGAGAATTGGGTGGTGTTATTGATCACGCACGTGCATAATCGACCCGCATCCTCGTCTTTGTGATAATGAGTCGTCGTTAGCTGATGCTCCGATGGTCGTTAACAAATTCCGATGGGCGTTGAGCACCGAACCGCTACCGGCACAGGCCGAAATTGCTAAGGAGGGGTTGCCAGAACTTCTCCACTCTCCGGTCCCCACACCGTTCATGGACGCTCGAGTGGAGTCCAGGCGCCTTCAACCGTCAGCCTGTCACGGCAAATGCCAAATCACTGCAGTGAAAAAGGCTTCACCACACATCGACGACGGAACGCATATCGGCGGTGAGAAAGATCCTAGGACCATGCGATGAGGTACTACTTAGGCAACAGTAAAAGTCCAAGAGGACACTTTTGTCTGGTATCAAATAACTGCCCGAGGACTGAAGAGCTTGACTCGTGTATGAGTACACTACTAGTACTCGTCAGGTCTACAAAGCCGACCGTCTGACTAGTTGCGGATGACGAGTATAGGTGCACTGAGCCGCCGTCTGATATCTTTTCGGGATGCAGTTGAGGTATCGATACTTCTCAAAGTGAGCCGAAAGTTTTGATGGTCGATGGACCATTGCAACTCCGTGGCTGTCCTGGACCCTCTGGGTTCCAGTCATCTCCGTCTGTTCAACTGTCGATCCCGATTGAATGCAGGCACGCAAAGATTGGTCCAGCGAAGTCCCTTGAGATCAGTCCGGACCCTGTGGCTTGAAAGCTGTCGCCACAGGTGTCGTCGGGTTTGCTACCTCTCTCAGCTGCACCACCTTGTACAAATCGCGACGACTGGATGGCCTTTCTCCGATCTTCAAAGTCCCATATCACCTCGGCGGCTCAGCCTACCGCGATATCTGGATCCCAAATCTAGACCCCGCGATGCTCTCGCGAGGTCAAGCCCGCCCAACCAACACACTCTCACACAGCAGTCACGGGCAACAACAACACCTTCCAGTGTGGCGGCACGGCAGCCGAATTTGGCACAGCACTCCCTCCGTACAAGTAAGTCGGGATTTGCTTGCGGACGGGAAAAAACACTAGCGAGATTCCTCCGAAATTTCCCTCCGCCATCGTCGATGCACCGTTGGAACCGTACAACACACACACCGTGAGTTCACAAAGGCCCGAGGAGTCAACAATCAACAAGCCCTGGTCCGAGTCCACATTTCCCAGCGCTGGGGGTGGATTGTGTGTCGCGGATCCCAGGGGTAGGCTGGACGGTTGGATGCCCGAAACAGATAAGCCCAGCGGAGTTGGGAATCCACAACGGGCACCACGACAAAACTGAATCGACAAAAACTCAATGACGTCACAGGCGCTATTTTTTTTTCTAGCCCACCGTCTCCCTTTCCCCTCTTTTCCACGGGGAACATGCTGGGTCGGGGACTTTACCGAAATCGCACTACAATTATTGCGCAAGTCAACAGTTTGAAAGCCAAAAGGCCTCATTGAGAGAATCAATGGTATAATTTTTCTGGGCACCAAGGGAGGGGAGGATCATTTCTTTGTGCAGGGGGGTCGCTATTCATTCCTCTCGTCGCACATGTGCCGTCTCAAGCCACGTTATGGTTTTCTTCGACATTGGGCCGCCAGATATAACCAGGGGCTGTATTAGGGGAAGCATTGACAATCGTCTTGGCAAGACCCGTGTTCGGGACGAGCGTCGATCTTGGCCCGTCTAAGTCGCAGGTGGTTCTGGAAGTCTTCTGCCACCGATTTCACACTGAATTCGAACCGCGAAACACGGCAGCGACCCTCTCGGCCGGAGCCAAAACTGACATGCCTGTGAGAGCTGTGACAGATGATGGGAGATTAATGGCCGTGCGCGAAACGTTTAAAATCTACGATCAGTGTCTCGCTTCCAGAACGTCTGTACTCTGGTCAGATATTGGATACCGTCCGAATAGTCAATGTCGCATCCACCGGCAAATTCAACACCTCTAGTGTAGTATATATGAATCTCGATATATCTACCGATCTACCCACGCCGTTCAGACGACTGAATCAGACCTTCATGGCTTCTTCGGATTCGCTCGCTTTTTGCTTTGCTGTCAGAGCTGCACAGCTGGTGGATTTGGCATAAATAACAGCAACAGAAAATACCAGCCTCGCACGGCACAATGCTTGTTGACGAACAAGAGGGTTCGCGCAGGTGAGCGGCGGAAGCAGGGCTTATACAAGGTTACTGCAGGTACGGTCTGATGAGATGAAGTTCGGCGCCCCCAGCGATTTCTGTAATTTGAGATTTCTGCTCACCCTCCCGTTCAACGGACAAGCCAACCCCGTCTGGAGCCGAGTCCCACAACGCGCCCGACCTCCATGGACCGACTGGCGCGGCCGGGAGGGGTCCTGTTCAGGAGAGGATAATCGGTCGGTCGGCCGGCCGCGAGGACAATGCCAGCTCGGCTATAAAGGTGCAATGCCGTCCTCCTTCGCGATCCGAATCACCGCGTCCATTGTGGTCAGCCTCGCCCAAATAATGACGTCATGGTTCTCCAGAGAGAAATTTCCTTCTCCGGACCGCTCGACTCCGCTGGATAAAAGCGCCAAGTGGTGTCTCCAGTGTGGGATGCGTAAGGGGCCAGATTGGGGGAGGCCCGCTTTCAGGGGAGATTGAGAAAGGCTCCGGCCCGGGGTGTCCACTGCGTGTGAGTGAAAACAATAGTGGCCCTGCTAAACCTCCTCACGCATCGCTACGCGGCACTGCATTGGAGTGGTGGATCGAGAAAGAAAGAATGAGGAGAAAGCACAAAAACACAAAAGAAGGTGTATTTTCCCCAAAGTGTATCTTTGGCGCCATCACTTGGCGCATAAGAGCAGTTGCAGCCCGCTTGCCGTCCGATTGTCACCCCCCGCAAGACCGGTCACGGGGAACCAAGTGTAAAGTACATACGGTTACCGTAATAAACAATCGTTTCAAAGTCGTCTTTTCCCCCGCATCGCGCTGAGAGGTTGGGCGTGAGATTGAACCCGAAACAGAGGAAGGAGCCTTTTCAGGCGGCAGCAGCATCGCCTGATAGCGTAGCCGCGGCTTGAAATGGGACCCTCTCATTCGCTCTAGAGCTGATGTGGCTGCGCAACTGACGTCATACTCGACTGACGCGCAGCAGTGGATTTGGTAGCGCGGTGTATCTGTGTGTCTTTATTTCCGGGTTAGGGATAATGCGGTAGACCTTTTCCGCTGCTCTGGGTCCAACTGCGACTGATTGTTTCGAATGCGAGCTGAGAGTCACGAGAAATTCAGTAATTCCCATTTCCATCCCATCTTTTAGGTACAGCCCACCAAGCTACCTCTACCTAGCCGCGCACACCAACTGTTGTCTGACAGTGGTACATCCCGTGATCCAGTGGTGTTCAGCGTTGCCTTTTCCATGTTCAATTTGGGTCAAAAAGATACTTTTATACTTTCGATTTCCACTCATGTTGACCTTCCCCTTGGGCATCCTAAAAATGGCCTCTCACTGAGGATGGAACACCTCTAACAGGTGAAGTTTACCGCCTTTTCCGAAGCAATTCGGGGCCCTGTGGGCTTGAGCCTGTGACGTCATCGTGACAATAGCGCCGGGAAGTTCCTCGCGCCTGCACGGGCTCGCTGGCTCTTTTGGGCGAATTGGGAATGGCATCTTACAAGGGCAGCTGCCCTGGGTGGAAATTGGCGTACCGTACGGACCATGAAGTGTAAACTGTGTCCCACTTGGACCGCAAAGTCGACGCCGCATTAGCTGCCTTCTCCCTTCCCCTCCTTTTAAACGCTCTCACACACTGATTCGAACTGACAACTTCACACAACGGAAACGCGCTGTGCACACTCACGGCGTGATTGTCTCTTTGAGCTTTCTCCTTGCCGATCAGGGTACTCGTACAGATTTTTACGACCCGCGCGCGCACAATTCTGTCTTGGTGCGATGTTGCACGACTGCCTGTGAATGAGGCACGCGGGCGACAGAACGCACATCTTTCACCATCTGTCACCTCTCGCGAATCGGCTCTTATCAACCACCTCGTCCATCCCAGAAGCTGTGAGAGAACACCACGGGACGAGAGGCACAAGTGTCCACACAGCTCATGTTCAAAGCGCACGGTCCCCCACGTGTCCCCCTTCCAATCGCGTTCCTTTGCCAAAGACGGGTTACGGTACGTGACACAGAAACATCAAGACCAGCAGAAGCACGGCTGGGCCCATCTGGTCAGCCTTACCGCGATCTCTTTCCCATTTCAGTCACTCAGTCAGTCACTGTGTAAAAGAGACGTTACATACTCACCAGTCGGATCTTCGGATGCCTTCTACATATTGTACTCTGGGGCTGTAACACGGTCCGCCGTCCCCTGATCACGTGGGTAAAACGGGCATTATCATGAAGGGTTGCATTACCGGTAACGGATATTGGAATCTCAAACCCCTCGCGCGCGGAACCCTAGATGTCAGCGCTACAGTATGGATTACGGACGAGAGGAGCGGGAATCGCTCTCGCGTGGACTGTTGCGTCTTTGCAATTTACGGGTCCATAACGAATCCCTTCTCATCTCTTCACAAACCAGACTATTTGTTACATGCAGATTTCACCAGCCGCCCCTTGTCTGAAAGCACAGTACACAGTGGCAGTAACATAGCGGCCCGGGACTATCATCCATTGAAATCGAGATCGGACGGATTCTGCTGATGTCTGCAACACATGGGATGACAGGCCCCTTACAGATCACGTTCCTGATACGACACCTGTCAAGCTATAAACAACATCGTGGACTCTGGACTCACGTCCGAGGCATCCAGAATATCTCACGCGGCTGAGTGCGTTGATATGCTTTTGCAGCTGGACTTGGTCGGTTCTTCTTACCATTCGTCTTTTTGACCTACGAGCACATCTTCACCTCTGCGTTGCTTTCGACATTTCTGCGGTTCTACGCCATACGATGCCCTCCATTATGCTTCAACGGCTACTTTTACCTCTTTCATCTCAAAGCTGCAAGTGTTATCAAGGTCTACAAGGTTTCATTGGAGAATGATCAACACCCGCATCACACCATTCTTCTGTAATCGAAAGTGTCTATCGTCGACACCGATAACGATCTGTTCCGAAAGATCACAACGTGTACATACTGACTTGCAGAAGCTACAATACATGGTACGTATGCGCAAAGCATGCGGTAACTCTGTATCCCTCAACCATGCGTGTAGTGTACATTACAAACCTGCACATCTGTACAATTGTCCATCCCACTGGGACTCTATAGTCGAGTGAGAGCCTGGGAGCCGGGTCCTATTTTTAGTGCCAGGAAGGGCGGTGATCGGCAGACGGAATGGAGGAGCAGATCTGGTTTTTCTTTCCCTCGTTGTTAATACTCTATCGCTGAGTGGTTGCTCGGCCCGGCAACATTTTCCTGTCAAAAAACTTTCCCATCTTTTCTTTGCAAACTTTCCCATCCGATCTTTCCTTGACATGGGACTTTCCCCACTTTGCCATTGCGGTTCTCTCTGCGGCAGTCTACCACTACCGCCTAGATGTACATTATGTACATATGTACACTGCACTTAAAGGCGGCATGGGATTGTTCATACACACAACGGACTTCCGGGTCGGTGACAGTTCACTGCCATGTCCTCTACAGTCTACATCAGTCTGAGCATCGTGAGTTTTACGGGTTTCTACGGTAAAACGTCGACTGTCGACTGTCGAGTGACACATCGCAGCAGAGACCAGCCATTCACGATATCTACCGAAGGACTTCCTCTTGTCGACATGGAGGCTATGTTTCCGCAGACACATGAATGATTTCGCAAAAACCGCAGTGCGTATGTAGAAGGTATGGATGGCGTCGTTTTTTCCCCTCCTTCTCCGTCATTTTCCGCGGTGCGTGGATGAGTGTCGCACTGCTCTCGAATAGCGAATTGTCGTTGCAGAGGGATACGTCGTTTTGGGTTCAGAAGCAAGATCCGTTTGGTCAGTCCGTTGGGAATGTTCACGAAGTTACAAACTCGCTGTAGCGGCGATATTTGTCATGTACCGACCAACGTCTATCTGCTGCTTTTGCAGAATCATCGCCATCAGACTCTGCCTGTTGACGCCGTCATTAGCTGCAATTCGCTATGGGTATAGACGCCCTTAGGTGTAAGGCTTAGAAACACAGAACGTAGGTACGAGTATACCTACGAGTCCCTGCGCTCAAGATAATGCGGTTTGCTCTTTTTTCTCTCCCTTTGTTTGAACCTCACAACCCGGGAGGACCTTTGGAAAAGATTAGGGATGCAAAGAGGTTAAAATTGCATGAGTATAACAGATCTAGGTTGACAAATATGTAGGAACAAACTCCGGTTTGTTTACCATTCCCATGGGAGTTCCCGAGTCCCACAACTTAAACCCACACCCTACCTTAGTACCGGAACGTGCTTGCCAGTGCATGCGTGATAATGTCCTGAATACTTCATATAACATATGCTTACGAATCCCCAATGCCCACACACTTTTGACTTCTACGGAACTCATACGGTTATCCAAATTCCAAGTCTTGTGAGAACGGATGTCTTCGTCATAGACTTCGTGTTGCAGAGACTTTGCCGAGGATTCGTCACCCAACTCGACTCGACTCAACTCACACACTGCCTATGTAAGGCTCTTCCCTCGGCCTCTTTCGATGCGCTATGCTGCCGTGAGTGCCGTCATATACATATGCAGACCTTTACGAATCTCAACTTCCATGTGATTCTAGGAATATTTCTCGTGATATCATCATCCACTGCTTTGGTAACGGAAGTTCTCTTCAGGCCCGATGGTACCCGTCCATTTAGGAGGTGTGCCTTACAGTTGTTGCGTTGTGGCAAAGTTCCATGCTTCTGACACATCCAACAAACGCATGCAAATTCAAGATGACTAACTGAAAAGACGGGTCTCGTGGGCTCTCAACACTTTCACTTTCAGTTACGCAACTTTGCAGCTGAGAGTCTGAGCAGGAGGCGGGAGGCGGGAGGCATGTGTTATATGTCCCCAGACATATGTCTGGTAGGTACGCTGCGCGCCTCCTACCTGCAACTGATGTGCCAGACGGGACTTCCCCATTGGATCATGAACGTACCGAGGATGATCCAAGGTCTCCAGAGGTATGGTATGGCATACCGTACGTCTATAAACTCCAGCCGCGTGTCTTGTAGGCAACACTGTATACCGTACAGGTAGGCTTCAACCAATGGGATAATGGCCGTATCTGTAGATAGACGCGCAGCTTGAATCCCTCAAGGTTCTTTCTGAGGGATTATAAAGACTCAAGCAGTCTGCAAGGCTACTGCTACATGTGCCTTACATCTGTTTGGGAACAAAAGTGAGGCTGTCCAATTCCCCAAACTCGTACGCCCCGGGTTTACACAGTACCTTAGTCTGGCCCAGAAAACTGGTATGGAGCTACTGACTGCGATGTAATGCTCTCCTGGCAGTCTGCAGATTAGATTCGTTGCCATATCATGTACAATGTTCCATAGAACCAGCAAGCATCACACACATGGCATGGGATGGCTCACGTCTATCAGCTGTCACATGTCAGCTATCAGAAATCCCAAACATAGCTCGAAGTACATGAAGCTGCCTGCGCTCTATCATGCGCTGCGCTTAAGCTAGATGCTAGAGAATCCGGTTTTGGCGACATTATACACCGCAATGACTCCGAGAATTTGGGACTCGGCGCCAGCGCAACGTGGACAGGACAGATGCTGTGGGCAGGACAGATGTCATCGCAGGGACAGATGCCTTATCAGAATAAAGGGTCCTAATAAAATTAAACGAAACCTGTAATGCTGAATGTGTGCTTGAACATGGCAGAAGACGGGAATCAGCCAGATCCCGAGTCCCAATTTCCCCCGAGTCATTGCCGCCGTAGTGTGGTTCGGCGGATGGGGGTTATCTCCGACACATTGGTACCTGTCATCACCGACCGGCTGGGCCAGCTTTGTTTCCCGTGACTTTCCTGCCCGTCCTGGATGAAGGGGACATTGTGGGTAGCGGTCTTCCTCAACTTCTCCCAAACATCAAACTTCAGGGAGGGAAGAGTCCACGCCCAGACTCCAACCTCGTGGACTTGACTTCCATAATCAATCCCCATAGGGTGTCTAATCCAGCCTTGGTTTATTTCTTAGCTTGGTACGAAAAAGCCAGATCCTACTAGACTTTGGAAACTGGCCGAGATGTTCGCTGATAGATGCTATAAAGTGGCATCTTGAAGTTTTCAGGACGAGGGAGGAGATGCATCTGTGGCGTTTGGTTGAGATCCTTTATGTTGGACATGGTCGAAATTCTACAAACGTAAACTGGTTGCTCGTTCCCTGAGGCCGATGAAGGCTTTGGATTGCCCTTGTTCTGTCTGCCCTTGTTCTCCTCAAGCAGAAGAACCACGCTAACGAACAAAACAGTATTGTATTGTAGATGGCCAAACCGACACCAGCTTCCAATGCCGGATATTGAGTCAACATGACCCGGCGCTGGAGCCATCACCGATCGACGGCAGTTCCATCTCCGGCTCCAATGTCCCGAACTGAAATATCAGGTCGGATATCGGATTCTCTGCTTCCTGGTTCTGTGTGTACTCGGCCGTTGGCCGGCTATTTCCAGCAACAGGCCTGGGAAGAGCGAGTGTCCAGCCCAAAGTTCAAAGTTCTGTCCAAGGGACGGGATGTCTGTCGGCCGAGACTATACCAATTGTTGCTGTCTTTTGTCATTTTGTGTCTTTCCTCTTGTCATTGCCATTGCCATTGCCAGCGGCCGCGTCTTCTCTGTTGGCTCTTTCTTTCTGAACTCATCGCGGCAAGACTGAAACTGCATGTGGTGCAAGCCGCCATGGGTATTTCCATCCTTCCACTTGCTTCCAATCTGTTCGCGAAGACTGTCCAGTCCGAAACGAGAACTCTGCCATGTCGCGGTTGTTCCTTCCGTATTCCTTCCTCGTAGGTTGTGTCCACCCCGTACCTTTTTTCCCCTCTTCGTTCCTTCCACTCCACTGCCCCCTGTCATTTTGTGTGTTTCTTCTCGTCCTTTTGTTCTGCTATGCTCTGCTCTTTCCTTTTGTTGTGTTCTTTCCTTTACTCAGATCAAGTACACCTGTTTAGAAAATTCTTACCTCTGGCCCCCTTGCCCCGGCCTGGCCCAGCTTTGCCCTGCCCGTAAACCCGGACATTCAACCTGTCCATTCTGATTTGATACATTTTGGTATCTAACCAATCTGTTGGGAGGGGTGTTAGTGAAACGACACCGAGCCGAGAGCGGGCGGTTACATGACGATGATTCTTGTGCGCGAGTGCTTGAAAAGCAAAAGCTGATCGGAAATTATAGGGTTTACGGGTCACGATGCTGGGTGTGTTTGATGGCGGCGATGTTGATGATTTACACGATTTGGGTATTTGAGGATGGGGTGATGGGTGATGTTGATGTTGATGAGGGTATGGAAAGTATATGGTGAGTTGGAGGTAAATGTCCATATTTCGAAGAACATAAATGAGCGAGAATGGAAAGATCTCAGGGGGGAGTATGAGACAAGTTGATTTCCTTCTCATCACTCTGAGTCTTCGCAGTCACTCATGGAGATGATAGAGACGACGCCCAACCGTTGCCCATACAGAAAGCAGTTGATATTCCAGCACAGTAGCATTATGAGAATCCTCACGGATGATCCGCGATATGCACGTGCTCAAGATCAACTGTCTCAGCCGTCCCATGATGAAGTTCGGATGTAACTGACCTTGTGACGAACATGGCCACAAACAAACGGGCACCTGCCACTGATCAGTCTGAGTCTAACTCGTGGCCAAATGATTGGCTAATTGATCAATGATGAGGACCGTTTCTGAGAGTGCTTTCAATAAATCGAGAACGAGGACTGATGGATATGGTCTATCGTAACCAGAGTCCAGAATCTGGTCGCTTTCTATGAGGTCACTATATACCACCTCCTTTTCACTGCCTCACCGTCCGGAAGATAGGGGCTAAAAAGGGCGTTAATAGACGGTGAAGAGAAGCAGTAAATTGGATGGATCAAAAAGTAATTGTTGACCGCTTCAGGCTTGTCCCATTCAAGCGTCTCGGGTGCCCGGTGCTTGACCCCCGGGAGACCAGGAGACAAAGTGCAGTCGAGGCTCTGGAAAATGTTGGGGTCATCACTATCGGCTAGCGAGACCACCCCTGTCTTATCGCTTATCAGTAACAGCGCAGGACGTCAGCGCATTGGCCGATGTGCTGTCCGCCCCCATCGCCCCTAAAGTCAGGCCAACCGAAGACCATCCTATCCAGACAGTGAATCACAACGGCGCCGCGGTCGAGGTGCTTGTATTGGATCTTTTTATTGTGATGATCCTATTGTTGCTGCACCGCTAAAACTCCAAGAACGCCGGTGGCGGAACTCCGACTCCTGAACTTCAAACAACTTGTCATCACGACCGATACGAAAGAGGTGGGTTTCTCTTTTGTCTTCGAGCGCATTCAACCTTACCCTCTACCTTCTACAGTACAAACCTCGGTTCATGATTCCCGAAAGCTGACATCTCTTGTTTCCATCAAAAGTATCCGGCAACTCTCTCACCGAACGCCATTATCTCGTCAGCGCTTTTCGCGACGCAAAAGAGTCCAAAACCGAAGGCTCCTTTTTTGCCCATTCTACCCACCCGCTCCATCGAACGAGACTAGTCCGGTGTCGGACCTCAAAACGAAGCCCGAGTTGATTATCATCAGTTATCGACAAGTGGAAGAAACCCTTTGATTAGGAAAGACTTCACGATGTTTTCCGCATTCACGGGCAGGTCGCCAGCTCCCGCTGCCGCTCCCGCAGATGGTAGTGCTCCTACGGCGGAGGAGCAGCCAAACGATGGAAACAAGCTATCAACCTTTCTCTCCATTCTAAGGAAGTGAGTAAATAACCAACCGCGCATTGGGGAAGCCTCGGAACCAAGGGTTATACTGCCTATGCGCATGCCGAACACCGGCGATGCTGGTGTCATTGCCCAAAGCGGTGTCTTGGTATAAGACACACACGTACGACGATACAGTCTGCTAACCTCGTATGTCCCTACAATCCAGATTTATTGGTGTCGCCGATCTCGCTTCTGTACGCTTCTCTCTTCCCTCGCAGCTTCTCGAGCCAACACCCAACCTCGAATACTGGAACTATCTCGATGCGCCGAACGCCTTTGTTGCGATTGGTACCGCGGACGAGCCGGTCGATCGCATGCTGGAGGTGCTGCGGTTCTGGTTTACCAAGGATTTGAAATATGCAAAGGGGAAGCCTTGCAAGCCATATAACTCTTGCTTGGGCGAGTTCTTCAGGGTAGGTTTTCCAGCCATTGGAGGGCGGCAATGAGGAGAGCTCGGCTGACTGAAGGCGTCCGTAGTGTAACTGGGAAACCGAAGATGATGCCCCAAGGATCAACACCAAGGCTCTAGAGGACACCATCAGCCGGCCATCGAGCCTCAAATCCGGCAGCTCCCGCGCCGCATCCACAGTATCCGTGCCCGCCACGAACCCGAAACCGTCGAAACCCGTCCGGATTTCCTACCTGACCGAGCAAACGTCTCACCACCCGCCCGTCAGTGCCTTTTACATTGACTGCCCAGAGAAGGGCCTTCACGCCAAGGGATTCGACCAGATCACAGCCAAGTTCACCGGCACCTCGATCAAGGTGATGCCCGGCGAGCACAACCTCGGAATCTTCATCACGCTCGAGAAGAGGAACCACGAGACATACCAGTTGACACACCCTCCCGCTCATCTGGGAGGTATCCTCCGTGGTGCGCTAAGCGTGACGGTCGGCGATATGGCTTACATCACCTGCCCGGAGACGAAGCTCAAGGCGATTCTCCGCTACTACGACGACGGCTGGCTGGGCCGGACCACGAACAAGGTCGAGGGCATCATTTTCAAGTACGACCCTGAAAACGACGACAAGATGCAGATCAAGGATGTACCGCAGGAGGACATTCTGGTGCGTCTCGGCGGTCCTTGGAAGGAGAAGGTGGTCTTTACAGTTGGCCCCAAGCCCTTGGTAAGTTTTTAGTTCTTCCTTCACCTCCCCCATCCCATCCCATCCCATCCCAGACCTACTAACCCCCCTTTCCCACAGGACTCCTACCCCCCCGATCAACAAACAACCATAATCGACATCGCCCCCCTTTCCGTGGCCCCCAAGGTCCTCCCGCCCACCGAGCAACAGCTCCCCAACGAGTCCCTCGCCCTCTGGGGTGGAGTCACGGAGGCGATCCACGCCAAGCAGTTTTCCCGCGCGACCACGATAAAGCAGGAGCTCGAGGAGGCGCAGCGAGAGAAGGCCCGCGAGCGCGAGCGTAAAGGAGAAAGCTGGCAGCCCGTCTTTTTCGTTACGGCGACCGATAAGGCTGGTAAACCGGCGCTGACGGAGAAGGGACGGGAGGTGCTTAAGAGAGCGCAGGTGGGGGATTGGAGTATGAATGGGATTGTTGAAGAGGGTGCTGAGGTTAAGGATGTCGCGAAGGTTGCGGAGGTTGCGGAGTAAGTGGGTGGGATAGAAGTGGCACTTCGCTTTGCGCGGCTTAGAGAGAGGGAGAGAGTGTGGGAGGGAGTCTAGCATGGCATGGTCTGGGATTGGGATGTGTGTGTATGCTTGGAGGAAAGGGTTGTAGGATTGGCTATCTGGAGTATTTATAGCAGGAGGGAAGGCAGGATCCCTTGGTATAGAAGGGGACGACAGTCGTCGATGCATTGGAAGCTCGTTCCTTGGATTTCTTCACTTTATCGGTCTTGCTTTTGCTTTTCGGGGGATGAATGGAACGGGTTTTGGAGTTCGCACTATCATTTACAGTATTTTAAACAGGAACAACAAGAGAAAGGCGCTCCTTGGTTTCATGATCGGTCGGTCCGGTCCGGTCCCGGTCTCGCTGGCAGGGCTTCGAAGGGGAGGGAGGCCCATGGACCCCGTGAGGAGTAGATGAGATATACAGGTTGCTCATTACAGTATATATATGTATGTATCAAGCGGGTTGTAATCATTCGGAATCAGAGATGTGGATTTTGAGATATATAGGTTGCCCATTACAAGTACATAATACGTGTGCCGCGGGTTGTAACTAGATGACGGCGTTGGTTTAATATCAGGTTACGCATTTACGAACTGGCTAAAGCAAACCAGATAGCTTTTAGACATTAGTCACCGAATATCTGGCCGCTCTGCCCTCAAGGTATATCCACATCTTCTTTCTCTAACCGTATCCTGTTCATATTCCATTACTTCCATGAATAAAGTAAACTGCTAGACGTACAAAAAAGGTGCAACATCAATCAATGTGTAAAAACCACTACGCTTTCACCCCCCTTCCACCACCCATTCTTCAAACCCGCTTTCATCTTTTCGTTATCATTTTTCTTTTTCACCAGCCATGCGTCTTTACTTCCCTTCATTGCCCATGACCATACATTCATCCATCTATCCATTCACCCAGTGCAACCACACCAAATCGTCGCCTTCTCCTCCAACCCCCCTTCCCCCATTCCACCACAAGGAGACTGAGTGGGAAAACGAAGAGGGAAATTAAAAATTTTCATCATCATACCTACCCTACCATACAAGGAGACGGGGTAAAGATATTAAGTAAATAGTAGGCCCTGCGTTGGTGGTAGATCAGGCGCTTCGCTGCAAACGAGAGAGAGAGAGAGAGAGAGGGTATGTGTGTCTTGCCCCCCCTGCCGAAAACAATGTCGGCCTTGAACTGACGCTTGCTTTGCTCGCTCGCACACCCAACGCCCTCCTCTTGTTCGTGATCGTGAAAAAGACAAGGGTTTTGTGCAACTCTTTTCCCCACTGACTATCACTCACCAAGCACAACAACACATCATTCTCGCTTTTCAGGTTTGTTTCCCACGCTTGTTCTCGATCGCTGGGTTGTTGGTTTTTTCACGATCTATCTCCTGCGCCACCTCTAGAGCAGAGAGTCAAGGCGAGTGAATACGCTCAAGCAAGCTGCCACGACTTCAAGCTGGAGCTCCTTGTCCTTTGCTTTGTTGACCTCCTATTTTTTGGTGAAACATATGAGGTTAGTAAATGCATGCCATAGTCTCTCTCTCTCCACTCCGTTCGTTTTCTTCTGCTAAAACCTCTCCAACGAGCAACCAAAGCCAAACCAAAAAAATTAAGCTCACCTCATTAATAACCTGCGGCAAGTTCGCCCCCACCCCACCATTCCCACCGGGCAACGGCCTCGCCGCAAACGGCCACTGGCTATACTGCAACAGGAGCTCGTCCGCAATGCTGAAGGCGTTCTCCCTTGCCTCGTGGCCGAGGGTGCTCAGCGCGTTCTCCAGCACGTTGGCCGCGTGCGCGGCGCACACCATGGCGATCGTCCGCACGTTCCGGAACTCGAGGTCTTCGGGCAGGTACTGGGTCGGGGTGAGCACGACGGTGCGCTGCGTCAGCACGTTGCGCACGCGCCGTCGGATGTCCTCCTTGGCGGCGCCCTCGACTACGGGATGCGTGGCCATGTCGAACAGCAAAAAGTTGCGCTTTTCCGTGCGGAGGATGCCCTTGTCGACTAGACCCTTGGCGAGCCGCTCGCGGACTTGTTTGAGTTGGTAGCCGATTTTCATTAGGTTCCAGGTTTCGCCTATTTGCAATTATCATCATGACATGTCAGCTTGTTTTGCTTTGGTTTTGGGTATATGTGTACGATGCAGAGGAGGAAGGGGATGGATGGGGCAAGTAACGCAAAACGTACCGCTCATCAAGTCAATCCAGGAGCTGACGCTCATCTTCTCGCTCGTCTTCATCATCTTGAGGGCCTCGTCCAGCAGTACCTCGCCCGTAAGAGTGTCGTCGATGACTTCGATAATTCGGTCCGCCAAGGGGAAGCGCCGCCGAGACGAGTCCTTTTGCATGCTGATGCGGCCGCGGAAGGCCAGCTCAAGAACAATGCATCCGCGAAGAGCGTAGGAAATGTTGTCGTTCCAGAATGAAAGATAGCCCTGATGGGTGGTGTCTGGTTAGCATACTCAGAGTCCAAATCGTCAAAATGTCAAGCAGCACGTGGCGCATTACAAAGGTCGACTCAAGCCAAAGTCAAAAGACAGCGCCTTTGGTAGGCCCCTACAGCATATGAAGGGATGGTGTCACAAGACTGAGAGAAAGAGAGACGTGGGGACAAACCTCGCGATCCTTGATACCAAGCAACAGCACCTCCTCCATCAGCGTTAGCTTAGGCTGCTTGCTCCTCTCTGCGCTCTCGCTCAGGTCGCGGGGGTCGAAGGCGATCCTGTGTCCGTTCTCGCCCGTCTCGTAGCTCGTGTCAGGCCCAACGTCCCTCGTGTCGGAAGCGCCGCCGCCGCCGCCGCCGACGTCGCTGCTGCCTCCTCCGCCTCCTCCCGCGCCCCTGCGCCGGGTCAAGCCTGATGTTGATGCCATCTTTTTAGTAAACTGTTTCTGATGTGATGATTGGCGGCGCGAAGCGAATGTGGTCGGCCGAGGGTGGGCGTGTATGTGGTATTATTTCCCCGTGTTTTCGCGGACAGGGGGAATTGAAATAATTTCGGTTTCGCGGTAACACGTGGGGATTAGGATGGGGGATTGGGGATTCGGTAGGCCTGGGTGTAGCCTGTGTTTCAGAGGAAAGGGTAAGGCCGACTAGTAGAGGTAAACTAGTCGATCGGTCGTCCCGGACGTGGAGGTCCGTCGTTCGTTGTCGTCGTCTGGGGGGAGAAACCGGTCTTCGGCGCGGCTCTTGATGACGCGAGTGTTTGTCGTTCGCTAGTTAGTTGGTGTTCTCTTGGCTACCTCTTGGAGGACCGACGAGGGGGATGGTTTGGTTGAGGCTGAGTGGTGGACTCGGGGAACGGGTTGGTGCTTGATGGGTCCCTCTTTTCAGCAGTGAACTCTGTTTGTGCAGCGGTCAAAGAAAGCAGAGGTGGGATCCCGATCCGCGCGGCGGAGTCTGATCGGGGGCAAGAGCCAATCTCAGGGTCCAGTTCACCTGCGGCGCAAAGGGGCTCTATCAAACCTTAACTCGATGCAGTTGGGGATGACTTTAGTCCAACAATGTATTTCCACAGTAAACACGTCTCAAGACAGCTGTTTCTTTGTCCAATGCTAGGGATGAAGTAAATGATCCCCTTCCAAGGCTGTGGGACGGGACACCGGATGCTCTGATAACGATAAGGTCGGCTGTTAGTACCTGTATCAAAATCCATGTCGGCCTCCAGATGCCGTGTTAGTGCTCCAGCAAGAAATGCAGGAGGAACCAACCACCCGGCACTAACAGCATCTCAATTCACGGTTGCCTGAACAGAGAGCGCCTCGGCATCAGATGCCGAGTCTTGATAGATCCTGGTCTTGTCAAGCAGTAAAGACGAGCTATGCATCTCGAATCACCAATTTCAAGTCACCGAACAACCAAAGAACCCTCTATGAGCTGATAATCACTTTTTGACTCCTTGCAGATGCTGCCTCGCTGAAGAAGAAGAAGGGGGACTTCCGGTCCCTGCCTCCTCCCTTCGCCACCACTACTAAAAGCTAGCTAAGTATAAAAGAACAAAAGACAAGGCTTGCCCAGCCTCGTGCCATGTTAACCGCTTGTTGTGATCTGGTCCAGTTGTGATATGTACGTGTGATATGATCTCTTTTTCCTTTCCGACCGTGCAAAAAAAGAGAGAAATCATGAGGAAAAACAAACGCCAAAAACACCACCAATTACCCCCTCCCAAGAAATATGTACGTAGCGACAAGGCAGAAGAATGGGAAAAGGATATGCCAGCCTCCCGAGCATCTGCCGCTATGCAGCAGCAGTGGTATCAACATCTCTCTCCAAAAAGACAAAACACCCCTTGCTGAGAACCATCCGACGCGCTTATTTCTTCTTGCCACCGAACCCGCCCTCGAATCCAGGCCTGCTCTTGCCCTTGGAAGCACCCTTGCCTCCGCCCTTGCCGCCCTTACCGCTCTTGACCTTGATGCCCATCTTGCGAGCCTTCTTCTCATCCTGCTTCTTCTTGATGTTCTCCTCGCGCTTCTTCGACCTGTCGTACTGGGCCTTGGCGACGCCCTCCTTGCGCTCTCTCCACTCGTTGGCGCTCTTGCTCTTCGCCTTCTCCTTGCGCTTAACAGCCTTCTTGAGGAGGTGCTCGTCGTCGTGAACCTTCTCGCCCTCGGCACGCTTGCGGGCAGCGAGCCACGTCTCCTTCTCAAGAATTTCCTTGCGCTTATCTTCAGGCAGGGTCTCGAGGCGCTTCTTCTGTGCCTCAAGCTTGGCAAGCTTGGACTTGGCGTCCATAGGGCCCTTCTTCTTGGCTCCGTCGGACTTGACAAAGGCGGCGTCACGAGAAAGCTGAACACCATCGGAAAAGGCGAGACGGCCGAAAGCAAAGTTGGTATCAACATCGTCCTTCTTCTTCTCACCACCAAACGTGGGGCTGAGCATGCTTAGGGGAGAGTTGCGCGAGCTGGCAATAGCCTCTGACCGCTTACGATCCTCCTCCTCCCTCTGCTTCTGTCTCTGCTCGCGCTTGTGGGCCTTGCGCTTGGCCTCCTTCTCGCGACGCATCTCGATAAGTTCTTGCCTGGTGCGGATGGGCTTACCCTCGTCGTCCTTCTCAACCTTACGAGCGGCACGGAGTTGCTCAATCTTGGCGGCGAGACGCTCGCGGAGGACGGTGGTGTCGGCGGGAAGCTTGAACTTGGGCTTTTCCGATGGGGGGATGGCGGAAGAGATCGAGGTGTTGGCGCTGGCGGGCTCAGCGGAACCGGTCTTGTCGCGGCTGTCGAAAACAGAAGATTGCGCGGATTCCTGGGACTCGCCCTCGTCCTCCTTTGTTACGAGACCAGACACATCAATGGGAGCCATATCGTCGTTCTCGTCGTCCTCATCGGCTTCGGTGGAAGGCTTGACTTCTTCGGCGGTGTCGTCCTTCTTTTCCGTCTTTCCACCCTTGCCCAGTTTCGCCTCGAGCTTGGCCTTCTTCTTCTCCTGCTTGGCCAGTTTGGCGAGTCGCTTGGCCTCCTTTTCTTGCTCCTTCTTGCTCAAGGGCTTCTCGGCGGGGGTCTCGTCGGTGACCTCTTCGGCGGTGGGGGCAGCCTCGTCGTCCTCCTCGGAGAGTTTCTGCTTTTTAGGCGCAGACTCTTCGGCCTCGGCATCCTCCTTGACAACTCTCTTCTTCAGTCCTTCGAGAGGCTTCTCCTTCTCGACACCGGGGATCTCAATGTCGACGTCGCTGTCTTCAGTGCTGCTCTCCTCCATATCCTGGAGCTTGCGCTTGTTGCGGGCGCGCTCATCCATGACCTCCTTGGCGTTGCGGTTGAGTTCACTGTCGGGATCGAGCTTCCCCCTCTTAGCAGCTTTCGCCTGCTCCTTGGTTTGCTTCTTCATCTTCCACTGATCCTGTTGGCGGGGTAGTTGCGATCAGCGATGTGATCGAAGCCATTTGACGCCAACACTGCATGGCCAGGTTATGGGGAAAAAACGTACACTCTTGTCCTCGCCGTAGTACATCTTGGCTGGGATCAGCGACAGTAGACCGTCAAAGGCCTGGGCGTGAGAACGCAGGCGCTCCTGTTCGTAGTCGCAAGACGGCATGGTCAGCGTCGGAACCATCGCCATCCCAGCTTGGCCACAACTACCAGGCAAGGGTTGAGGGGCATCGGCATGGGTATCACCGTATCGGTGGTGTGCATTCCAGCGCCGGTCTGCTTACCTGCAAATCGGTATCCGCCATCTTTGCACACGCTTGTTTTCGCTTGTACGATTCGACCTGATTGATTTCGAGTCGCTAATATAGAGACTGAGGCGATTCAAGACAGAAATGCGAATCTGGAATTTCGCTGCGATGGGTGGTGATGACGAGCGGGCGGAATAACAGTCGAGGTATGTCGAGGTATCGAAACGAAACCCAGGCGGAAAAATTGAGATAGTGGAGGGCGGGTCTGTTGTGGTCGAGCGACTGCTTGTCGATGAATTTTTGTCGCCAGTGGATTGCAGTGGAATTTTAGTGGATTGTTCCCATCAGTGTGGAGCCCCCCAGTCCCTTGCCCCACACTTTCACGGTTGTGGTTCTGCCATTCTGCCAAAGGCGGTGAACTCGTACATCTTATCGATCTTATCGCAGTTACCAATTCCAGCACCATTGAACTGAACTCGTACGTACAAAGCTCTATAGAATCCCTGTTTGAATCTGATGGTGGCATGTCTCTAAACAAAGCCTTGACTGGCGCAATAGCAGCCCTTCATCATTGTTACCATAGTTTGTTTGATTCCTACTTAAGTGATCTAACTACCTTGTTGACAAGGGCCATCAGCAACATGGCCCATCAACGATACTGCATAACAAGCAATAGAAGTTCTCTTCATATAACCCAGCCTGCTCTTTTCATGATTCTTTTCCTTGCCTCATAAAATCTCCTGGCCCTCCTGTTTCCTCTTTTCCCTACAGCAAACCATAGTGCCATCCCGAGCCCACCCATATTCCAGGCGGGTTCCTTCCTTACCGGTACGCCGAGCGCTATGCACACATATCTGGTGTCTCCTTATATACACCTGAAAGCCCAAATTTAAGGCCTACGAATACAGGTACTGCGACAAGTTGAGCCGCGGACGAGTTGCTGTCGTGCCCAAATCCGCTTCTCCATCACTCTCCGGAATGATCTGATCCTCGCTGCCCTGAAGGGGCATGTTCAGGGCTCTAACTTCAGCAAAGTCGACCAACGGCAACGGAACGGCGGCGGGATCCACCGGAAGTGAGCCGAGAGATTCGCTTGGCTTGCTCGATTTACGTGCGCGGACGCTGCTAGGAGGCGTGGCGCGGGGTGTAACTTGCTTCAGAGCCCGGGCTCCCATGCGTTGCAACGGAGTCAACATGGGGGTGCTTGGATTCAACGATGATCTACGCATCGCAGCAGGTCTCTCTTGGGTTGAGGAAGGTGTGGGTAGACCGTCGACAATGCGAGCACCGGGTTTACCTGGTTGATACGAGAATTGCCGGAGCCGAGGGCCCAGCGGGGTCTGGGATTTCACAGTCTTCTTGGTGATGGCTTCTTGCGGTGATGATCCAGGGACTTCCACTTCGTCCTTGGCATCGCTGCTGGCATCAATGGCGGCAACTGGCATCACAGGAAGAGACGGCTCCTCAAACTCTTGCTCCTCCTTCTCCTGAGACACTGGTTCAGAGGACGATGACTCCTCAACAAACTGAACCTTTCCGCTCCGACGACGAGCCTTTGACGAACTCCATACAGCATCCGGAACGCTCCGGAAAGCTTCCTCGATAGAATCATCCGACATGATGAAAGACTCCGACTTCCTAGCTGCCGCCTTCTTCGCCTTGCTTTGAGGGAAGAACTTACTTTTCTCGGGGGTAGCAGTGACGGCATCTTCCGACACTGCGTCTGCACACAGTCGCGCTTTCTTTGGCGGTCTTGTGGAGATGGCAGGGTCAGTGTCCGTGAATACCTCGAATCCTGCTCCTGTTGTCTGTCGTCGGGATGTGACGCTGGATGTGTCGTCAAACGAAGCCAGAAGCTTCGATATGGGCTCACTCTTGCGTCGGCTGTTTTGAGTTGTGTAGCGCCGAGTAGGAGCTGCCGATGTTCCCACATCCTCCACATACGGTCTCGGCAACGGAAATACGATAGGGCGAGGTTCGGTGGTCGCCTCTTGTTCACCATTGTCAGGCTCGACGTTGAAACAGTTGGGGTCCATCTCTCCGAGGGGAATCCGGCGGTCCTTGAAGTACTGGTCGATAGGCTTTCCCATTTTCTTGCCTTCACCGTAAGCGGAAGTGAAGACCTGGCTGATCCTTCTCTTGCTGGGGGAGGTTGCTGTGATAATGATTCGCTCCTTGGTGATCGGGTTAACATCACCAACAGCGATGGCGCGAGCTAGCTTGGCATCGATGGGTGCGCCGATGTACGGCATAGTGTCGACATTGATAGACTCGTCGGGTTCTGTCAAGCACACCACCGCTTGCTTCTCTGGGCAAAACACGCGTTGGTAGATGAAAGTCAGTTCGGCCTGCTTAAACCTTTCGAGATAGTCATCGGGGACTCGGATTTTGCCGTCGAACTGGATCTTCTTGACGATACGCTCAGGCGTCTTGAGCTTTCGAATCATGCGGTGCGCCGTCTTGAGACCCATGCTGGGAAGGCTGTCGAGGTAGTCGCAGCCGCTGAAGATGGCCATCTGGCGGAACTCGGCATCCGTCCATCCCGTCAAGGAGATCTCTCGGACAGCACAAAACTGGCTGCGGTTGATTTCGATACATTGTCCGTACTGATCCATCTTGGTTAAGAGGCGCTTAGCTCCAAAAACCAACAAATCAGAATCCTCCGAAACAATGCCACTGATGATGCCCTGGCGCTCGAGGTAGATCAACTGTGCATCTGCTTCGTACGGCGCAACGACATATGGAACATTGGCCTTTTTCAGCTCGTCGATCAGATGGCGGGCCATTTCTGGTGTGACGTCGATGGCCTTTTGGAGTTCAATGTGGGCTTGTGATGGTTTGCCGGCCTTGAGGAGTTCTAGGCCTGTCTTCCTGCTCGCCTCTCGTCTGCTCTCGCGGTCCAGTTCCGTCTTGGCCTTGCTGGGAAGATAGTCGCCGTCAAAGACAACATAGGGCGTCACGCCAAAGTGCTTGAACATTTTGACGCGGTGCATCGCAAAGTCGACATATCTTTTTAGGGGTTATATATCAGCATTGAAGTCAGACAGTGGATGATAGCCTCGACTGGAACCTACTTGCGGGTTGGCTTGCCTTGAGCCAAGTCAATGGCGCAAGCGATAGCACCTCGATGAAGCCATCCATAGCCGTCGATGCCCAGCGTTTCGCCCGCGTACTTCCTGAGTTCGGCAGGGCGGTGGATGGATTTTAGCAGGGGGAGAAGACCGTTGATGCCCATCTTTGCTCCGGTGACGAAAACGCGTCACAGGCGCCTTGACAAGCGCGGCAGGTTGCAGCAACCGACAAGTTGAACAAAGGTTCACGCGACTGGCGAGGCCATGGAATTTTCCTCCCTGTTCAATGGCGGCAATTGCGGTGAGATATCGAATGCCGGGTGAATTGGTGATGATGCGGAGGCTATGTATGTATAAATGGGCGTAGTTCCTGCAGTCGAGGACGCGTGTATAAATCCGTACTGTGGTAGTATGCTGTGCGTTAATGCGAGTTGCAAATGATGTGCCAACCCACTGTTTTGTCGATGTTTTTGTTTTGTTTTGTTTCAAGGAGAGTACTTGAGCGAGCGATGGCGCGGTCCAGATATGGCTGAATGGTTGAAAGACGTGCAATTCTCACCAAGCCACTGGAGGATTGGCGAGTTTGGAGGACGGAAATGCAACGACCTCGATTTGAAGCGAGGGAGGAAGGTGAGCTCGAGGTGGTTGCTGCGCACGGAAGAGGAAAGGTGAAGTTGCAAGTGTGAAGCAAATCTGGGCGGGGGACGACCTGACAAGGGCTGCTGCGGTCCCGTCTCGATAGGCGATAGGGCCGGTGAAGGGCAGGCAAAGGGCAAAAATTGGTGGTGGAATGGCAGGCACTGCCAAAGGTTCAGTTGCAAGTGCAAAGAATGGGAAAATGGAGCCGATCCACGCCTTCCCGCCCCGTAAAACGACGTAAAATCGCCTGGGGTGGCAGGTTTTCCATTTCCAGAAAATGGAAGCGCGTACCGCGTCGTTACCCCCGCGACCAGACTGCCAGGCAACATGCCTGTCAATCGCTGATCCATCTGATATATGCGGGGCGTTCAGGGGCACCCAAGCACTGGCTCTGTTTGTGTACAAAACATAGAGCTTGGGACATGTACCTACAGGTACCTACCTTGACTCGACGAAGTGTCTTGCATGAGCTTGATTTACACCTCTGGACACCGGTTTTCAGCAATAAAAGAGGTATCTGAGTGCCGATTACTCTATACTGCGATGAAGTGTGCATCTAAAGCCCCAAAGTGTAAATCTAGATACCTCAACTCTCGGACTTGAGAGCGGGTTGTGTAGGTACTGTGTAAGTACTTGGTGCCCTGATGGCAGCTCCCTTAGTTGCACTAACAGCTTGAACCACTGAGCTCACCGCCAAGACATTCAATTCTCCAATCGAACCCCACCCAAGCTGCAACCACTTAAACGGTTGTCAGCGTCTAACGTTACCTGTAAACCTTATCGGTAGGTCCACCGTCCCCAGTGCTGGCCGCTTATCGAAAAATTCCATCCCAACCGCCAAAGGGCAAGTCCCGTCCGTAGTGCAATTCACCTGTTGATATACGTACCTTGTTCACCACGGCAATAACCATCATCATCTTCCAACAATCATCGACCTTTATTCTTCACCATGCCCAAGACTCTCGAAAAGGCACGCAAGGCCATTGCAAAGAAGAGGGGCGGTGCCATTGAAGCCCTCCACGCCAAGAGTCGCGATTCCCGCCGTCTTCACAAGGCCCAGGTCCGCGATGATCGTCTCGTGAAGATGTCTGAGGCCAGGCGCAAGAGGGACCAGCCTTTGATCACCCGTATCGCCTTCTTCCAAGGGGCTACTCGTGAAAATGAGAACAAGCCGCTTGAGCTCCCTGCCATCCAGAAGAAGATTGCCGAGTGAGTGTTGACTGCGACTGTTGGACAAACCATCTCTAACCATCCACCCAGATTCTGCCATCAACATGATGAGGAGTATGACGAAATGAAGAAGGCTCGTCGTCAGGGCAGGCCGCCTAGCGCCAAGGAGGATCTTTTGAGGATGAAGATGGAGGCGCTTCACAAGGAGGAGCGTGATGGTTTCTGTGAGTCCTCCTCTCTTCTCTTCTACGAGGGATAGCTTGTCGCTGACCATTTCACAGACTTGCCCGATCTTACCAATGAAAAGACCACTGAGATGTTGGATCGATGGGATGGCAACTGGGCCTTCCTCACCAACCTCACATGGGTCAAGATCCAGGCCTCAGGAAGATCCGCGCCTGCCAGCTTCCCTCCTCAGACCAACTGAGAGCACATCGCCCCTTCTTTTTCCCATCTAACCAAGGAGATACCCAGAATGAGCGAGGCAGCTGGACCTCAACAAACATTAATGATACCCTTTCCAGCCCTTCAGTTCCAGTCCCAGTCCCAGTTGAACGCCAGCCGGCTACTCCTCCCGTCTCCCGCATTGCTCGTCACCCTGATGAGATGCCATGCGTCGTGCTACATAGCCGTGTCCACGAATGATATCGAAAGGTGGGCCAGACAGAGATTTATTCATTCCTCACGAGCCTCATCAATCAACCTGTCACAAGCCACTCTACCTCTCCTACCTTACCCTATCCGCAATCCGTACCTTGCTTGCTTACTACACCTTGAACAAACGCGGCTGCTGCCGTGACCCCTGGGTTCGATTATCGCTGTGCATACAAACTGCAGTTTCACCTTGTCCAAGCACCAGGCACCAGGCACCAAACGGCTCTCGGGCCCGAACCGATTGAAAGAGGGCTGAAGGGAGGAGACTCGAGAAGGAGGTGGGTGGGGTGGGAGCAACGTGTCGAGGACGCCATTTCATGCTGGGTTCAGTTACCGACAGCCTGTCCCAGCCAGCCAGCCCACACTCCCCGTCAACTCGGACAGTTCACCAGTTAGGGATGGAGAAAAGGGTTCATGGGAACTGGGAGAGAGAAAAGAAAACATGTTTCAGACCAGCCGAAGACTGTGCCCTGGGAAGGCTTGCTTACAGGGCTGCAGGTCTCCTACCGTGAGACCACGTGTGAGAGACATACCGGTAACAAAAAAAAAGTTGGAAGTGTGGAAATTAAAGAGGTGCATTGCCCCTGGAACCCGTCATGAGTCCTGCATATAGAAAGAAGGACAAAAAAGCCCATTCTACACACAATGTCATACACTCCCTCAACGGCAACGCCCGATTCGACGATTTCTTACCTCCCTCGTCCCGGATCTTTTCATCCCGTCATTTGCAAAGTGATCGACAGCGACACCGAGTGTTCTAGTGCTTCGCTTCGTTCGGCGCCGCTCGGGAGAAGCTGCCAGTTGATGCTGTACAACACTACGTAGCTCGTGGGCATAAAGCAACGCTAAGCTAGATCCTACTTTTCCCTCCTTCCTCAATCCCCCTCTCCCGCACCCAAGTGTGGCGGGCGGAAACAGTCAGAGAGGAGGGAGGGACTCATCGATATGCACCTGAAAAGCAGGTAGCCGTGGGCGGTTTGGTATTATTCCCCCCCTTGGCTCGTTGGCTGCCCCTTGGCTGCCCCCTGGCTTTACCGGTATTCCACATGTCCTGCACGTTGCCATGGACCGGGCTCGGGGGGGGCGGTCTCACCGGAGTTCGGAGAGCCCTGGCTAGGGTTCTCCTGGGAACTTAGAGACTCGTCAATACTCGGAGCGGTTTGGTTGTTCTGTTTCCCTATAGGGTGGAATATGATTTGGGATGAGGGATGAGATAGGACTTTGTTACTTGGCTGCAGTTTCAAGGTCCAGGTATGTATGTATGTAAATTTGTCGTTGCGGTTGCCCAAGTCTTCCATTCAGGCGCGCTAGGGAGAGAGAGAGAGGTTATTCGGTGTTACACACAGGAGGAGGGCCGGGGAAAAAGAAGAAGAAGGAAGAAACCCTACCTAGGTACACTACCATTTTCTTGGCAGGGCTTGCAAGACAGGTGAAAAAAGAACATGGTACAGCATGGCATGACATTGAAGCAGGGTAAATAAACTCTTTGGTTCGAAAGTCTCAAAATATCTCAACTTGAACAAAACCGCCCATCTGTTTTGGGAGCGGGTTGCAGAACTGTAGGCCTGGTACTTTCAGAACTCTATAGAGGTAGCTAGATCCATTCTTTCTCAGTCCTCTTCTTCTGCCCCCTTCCCCTCATCATCTAGTTCATCTAGGGTAGTTCTATCGATTGGCTCGATCTTTCCTCCATTCCTGGACTACTACATACTCCATGTGCAAGTAGCTAGCCGCGGCGAGGGAAATGGGGTGAGGAAAGGGAAGGGAAGGGAAGCACGAGCCCCAAGCAAGCAAGCAGCTAGCCCACCCACCCGCTAAGGTACGCCAATAGCTGGTCGATCAAGTTATGGTGGATAAGAAGGGACGGGAGTTGTGTTAGGTTGTACGTTTTCCCTATAGATAGAAAGAAAGGGGGGTACAAGATGAGGGGAAAGGTGAACGACAGACAGACAGGTCGGGTAGTGGTAACAGAGGATGATGATATTGATGGGGATAGGTAGACGGAGGGACGACGAACCGGCAGGCAAGGAGAACCATTAACGCACACATGATGAGTACGTAGTACACTTGTTGGTGAATTTAACGAGAGCGAGAAAAAGAGAAGAGGCCCAAATTCATTGGACCCAGGAAGTAAACTCGTCGGGAGTAATTTTGGTCGGGGAGGAAGCTCGAGGCTTGATGCATGAGACAGACATGTGCAGTTGGACACTGCTACAAAATAGCCGGACACGCAAGATTTGATAGGGTGACGAGCGTTCGTTTGGTTGCTTTTTTACCTCTTCCCGACACTAGAAAGAGGTAACAGAACGCATGGCAATCTGCTCGATCTCTGACCGGTAAGTAGGTAGACAAGAAAAAACTTGATTGGCAGGAGAAGAGTGAGTGGATGGATGTTTTTGTGTACTGGTAAACGTCCATGGCCATTCAGCGGCGGATACTTTTAAGCTGAGGTTGCACAAGACTCAAGATATTCAATCCAGACCCTACAGACCAGACCCTTTCCCGTCTACGCCATACAGCCACCTTCGATGCCACACATGCTGACATCCATCCATTCCCCGTTCCAAAAACCTCTTCCCTCCTCGAGTGGAGGAGGAGTGTGTGTCGTGCGATTGGAGTAACCATTCAACATGTCTACCAATCGTGAAACCCACTATGTAATGTATGGCTTGCCGGAGCTGCACTGCTACTGCTACCTTCCACCCCAATGGCCACCACCACACAACCACAACGGGCACGACAGACAGACGGACGGACGACACGCGCGAGACATACAAGACACACGGGAAGTAAATCCTGGACTGGACTGACGTCGAGTCCATCCTATCATCCATTGCATCCATCCATGTCATGTTCCGGTGGGCTTTGACTCTCTCGTCCTCCCCAAGTTAGTTGGAAGTAACCGACAAGCCGACAACCGACAAACCGACAAGCAAACCCCAGGTTTCCCAAAATGATATAAAGTAGTACGTCAGTCCCCTACCTACTTCTTGGGTAGAAAAAAAAGCCGACAAAACCTTTCATGGGCGACCCTTGGATGTCTGAAACAGACTAAATCGTTCTTTTTGTTTTCCATTTCGATCTTTCCATGCTTCCATGCACTTTGGTAGGGTTGCGGATTACCTAGGTACACCATCACCACGAGGCACTCGCATTAAGCACACCTGTTGCACCTGTTGCACCGGAGAGAATTAGACGCTGGTTTTGTCTCGGCCAGTGTGTGTGCTTCGACTTTCGGTTATACCGAGGACGGTTTCCTGGGTCGACGATATATAGGTGTTGGTGGTGATTCCAACGTTTATGAGTTTGGCAAGACGTCAGCGAGTATTTAAAACAAAACAGAGGCTTCGAAAACCGAGAAACATCCCCACTTGGACTTACAAGGTTGAATACCACCACCACTCGTTCTCGAACCTCACTCCAAACAATCTCCACGTGGGTACTAGCTCTTCTCCAGTCCTATCTACATCACCATCATCCATCTAACCACTTGCCTAGTATCCGCCACAATCTCACACATCTTTTCGACCACCCTCTTGGTTAACTTGACCGGGTACACATCACCAACCAGAAACCAAAGACCAAAGACCAAAAAACCAAAAACCCAAGACCAAAAAAAATGTGCACCTACAAAACCCACATCCGCGTCTGCCGCCGCTGCAGCAGCGAGGACACAGTCCTCATCTCCGAACAGCTCTGCTCCGTGGCCAAGAACAGCGGCAGCGGCATCTTTGGCTCTTGCCTCTCTGGCGTTTCCAGTCAACGAGATCAGACGGGGTACAAGTGCTGGCAATGCCAGGACGAAACAACAACCTCCTCGGCATCCCGGTCTCGAAGCAGTAGTGGTAGTGGAAGTAACAGCCCGAATAGCAGCACAGGAGGCGGAGGGGGAAGAAGAAGGGGGAGCAGTGTTAGTGTTGGTGTACCCATTGGGCCACAGGGTGTGAACTCCATGTATGGATACAACAACAACAACTACCACTATGGAGTTATGGGGGGTGGTGGTGGTGTTCATAATAGGGGGCAACAGCAGCAGCAGCAGAGACGGATCTCGGTATCAGGTCAGGCGACGACGGCATCGATGATGATGCAAGGACAAGGGAGGGAGTATGTGCCAGTGCCGCCGGTACCTTTATCGGTATCAGAGCAACAGGAACAACAACAGGATTTGGAGAGGAGGTTGAGGAGAATGGGGAAGATGAAGGCTGATTTGAGGAGGTATGATGGGCGGTTCATATAGATGAGATTCTCTTACTGGCATTGGCTATGGCGTTCGTTGTATCCGAGGCATTCAAGGCACTTGATCCCTGGAAGCAGAATGCTGTGAGAGTGGGGTCTGGACCCTGAAAATGTTGGACGCTAAAGGTAGAATGGCTAGAGGTTATAAGTGTGTTAAAGACATGGCCGTGAGGAAAAGGGTAGTTTCGAATAGAAGGAAGTAAACTTTTCATCAACAATGGTCATCGGGAGGTGAAGTGAGAGCAGAAGAGGTCGCCGTCGATACTACGGAGAACAACTGAAGACAAAGTTTTAGTGGGCCCAAAGCGTCATTGTGGGGGAGCTCCCGCCAAGAGGAGCTTATCGGTTGACGCTATGCTTTATCGGTGGGGCTCTTATCGATTGAGCCGGGGTCCCATGGTCTGTGCTCGGAATTTTCTGCGCCAGCGACGGAGCTTTTGAAGATTTCTGGGGACCAGCTGCTCTCAGGTTCGTGGAGCTCTCGGCGGATCCATCGAGCCATTGTGGATTGTCATCGAATTCCTCCATCACTCCCGTTCTCTTTTCGTCTCTTCACTCACTCGACAACACTCCAGTCCTCTTTCCCAACGCGCAACAACACGATCGGACCCAAACATCCGATCCATAGTCAACAACCCCCCACCAAATCCGTCAACATGATGTCTCTTCGTGCTGTCGCGCGCACCGCTGCGCCCCGTGCTCTCCGCGCCGTCTCTGCTTCTCCCATCACTCTCGGCCGCGCCACCGTCCGCGCTACCAGCAACGTCCTCAGGACTCAGCTCCCCCAGAAGGCTTTCTCTACCACCGTCTTCCGCGCTGCCGCTACCGAGATCGACTCTGAGCTCTCCGAGAAGCTCTCCACCGAGATTGGCTACGAGCAGGACATTGCCTCCAACGAGCCCGTTCCCGCCACCGTCAAGGACTTCCTTGAGAACGGCCCCTTTGAGCTCGTCGACACCCCCGGCAAGGAGGATGTTGTCCTGAAGCGCACCTTTGGCAACGAGCAGTAAGTTTAATCCTCAGCAACTGTTAGCAGTCACAGCTTGAGTACTGACCCGTATACCCCAGGATCACCATCTCCTTCTCCATCGCCGACCTCCAGAACTACGAGCCTGGCATGTTCGACGAGGACCCGGCTCTCGGTGACGAGGAGGGTGCCCAGAACGAGGAGGACATGGGTGAGGACGGCGGCGCTCCCGTCCGTCTCAACATTGTCATTGAGAAGCCCAGCAAGGGTGCCCTCAACATCGACGCCGTTGCCCAGGACGGCTCCATCGTTGTCGACAACATGTTCTACTACCACGACGCCAAGCTCGCTCACGGTGACAGCGCCGAGACCCAGCACGCTGCCCAGGCCGTCTACCCCGGCCCTCCCTTCGGTACCCTCGATGAGGATCTCCAGGTCCTTATGGAGCGCTACCTCGAGGACCGTGGCATCAACCAGGCCCTTGCCCTCTTCGTTCCCGACTACCTTGACATGAAGGAGCAGAAGGAGTACCTCAGGTGGCTCAACAACCTCAAGGGCTTCGTTGATGCCGAATAAATGGGGAGAGATGAGATGCTGTGACGAGGACGGAAAAAGTTAAAAAGGAGAAGGAGAGGATTTGAAGCTGCGGGACGGCTTTTTGGACCCGCAGCTGATGTATGACATGTACCTGTAATTATATCGCTATGTTTATACCACGACTCAATACCAATTTGTATAATGCAACAGAAGCCGGCGGGAATAGATTGTGCGCGGACGAAGCTGCTGTTTGAGAGGGTCAAAATCCAGGTGGACAAGGCTGTTTCTAACCGAGATACCACCAGAATTGTGATTGCAAAAGGTCCAAGTCATTATGGTGGTATGGCACGGCTTGCCCCTTCCAGTTCCAAGCCATGTTAAGGTACCCCTGGAAGCCAGCGGCCCTGCCATTGGTTGAATGGGGGGTCATTGACTTCAGCCCAGCTGAATCCAACTTCAACTCTCTCTCCGTCTTACATCTTTTGAAACAACATCTTTCTCTATTACAATGTGTTTGTGATATCCCCTCGTTTTTATCAATCGCTGTGTCGGTTCCGAGGATTCCGGCCACACTCACTTGCATCTTTGCTCTCAATTCACACAGTCACCGAGACCAAATATTCTCATTGTGGAGAACATCTTTCCCCAGAACTCCGTTAAACGGCAGACGAGCACTCAGGACATACATTGCCATTACAAACGCCCCAAATATCAACAATTGATATGAATACAACATGAATCAGAATAATCCAAACCGGGCCCAGTACAGCGGTCTACAACAAACCGAAGACGAAGATGATCACCACCACCATCCAGCCTTTCCATCCCGGTCCCAAGCCAATGACGACCACCAACCAGAAGAAGACGAAGAAGCCCAACTGCTTACCAGCGAAGATTACATCGAGGAATTCGAACTAGACGACACCGACACCACGACCAAACCCACCCACTTTCACCAAAGATCCAAGTCCCAACTTGGCCTCTTCCGCCGCCTCCTCACCTTCCTCTCCGGCTCCTCCCACCCCCAACGGCAAACCCTCACCCCATTTCTTCTTCCGTCAATCCAATCTCTCCCCCGCCTTACACTAGAACGCCTCATTTCCTATCAATGGCAGCGCGCAGCACTTTTATCCATCGGTCTACTCCTCTGGTTCACCATCTTCTCCCTCTCTTTGGTCCACTCCAAAGGTACTCTTCTAGACCCAGATGGAGAGGTGGTGAAGCACCTAGACTGCGTTTCAACACTTTGGGGACCAGGAAACGAATGCGGCGTGGACGGCGAGCGGTGCAAGCCCTTTGGGAACGTCAGTTTTTCGTTTCGTTGCCCGGCGGATTGTAGGCAGGTGAAGGTGCTGAATCCGAGGTGGGTTGGCGGGGAGGAGGTGGTTTATAGGCCTTGGGTTATTGGTGGTGGGGTGGTCGGAGATGGTTCTGCTGCTGCCACGGATACAGGAACGGGGACGGGGACGGGGACGGGGACGGGGACGAAGATGGGGGTATACAGAGGTGACTCGTTCGTCTGTCAAGCGGCAATGCACGCCGGCGTCATTTCCGACTCTAAAGGCGGTTGCGGGGTGGTAGAGCTGGTGGGAGAATACTACTCCTTCTTCGGCGGAAAAGGAGGCGGAGGGATCGAGAGTCTAGGCTTCGATTCCTATTTCCCCATGGGCTTCACCATCCATCCAGCCCTGACCGGTCCCGAGGAATGTCCACAGATGGAAATGAAAACAGCCCGCTCCCTAGCCCCAACCGTCCTCCTCACCTCTTTCGTCTCCCTCCTAACCACCTCCGCCACGACCCTCTGGTTCACCAGCTTCCTCACCATCTTTACCCACGTCGGCCTACTCTCCGACCCCCCCAACGTCTCCGGCCCGTCAGACACCATCCTCCCCCAATTAATCTCCCTCTTATTCGAGCGCCTCCTCCCCGCCACCTTCACTTCCGCCGTCCTCTTCTATACCTGCTCCCGTAACACCACGCTCCGCGCCATCCCCGCCTCAGCAAACGTCGAAAAAACAGTCCTGTGGCTCGGCGCGCTCTGGACAGGCGCCCTCTCCAACTTCACTCTCGAATCATGGATCCCCCTCTCTCGCTTAAGCGCGCACGACCTTTCCCAACAACCGGGCGCGGTGGTAGCTCTCATCGGTATCGTGGCCGTTTTGTCGCTGACCATCGCCTACCAGGCTTATTCCTTCTGGCTTGAGAGTCGTGTCCTCCCTTACCTATCCTTTTACAGCCTGTTACTGGCGGGAATCGCGGTCGGCGCGATAATCTCTCTAACGGGGCTAGGAACGCTAGAACTGCGAATCCATCACTACGTTTTAGCTCTACTGCTACTGCCGCTGACGAGCATCCAGACGCGGCCCGCGCTGGTGTACCAGGGACTGCTGTTGGGGTTGTTCATCAACGGGGTTGCGAGGTGGGGGTTCGATTCGGTTGTACAGACGGCGGAGGCGCTGAGGGGGGATGATGGGTTGTTGGGGACAAGCTTGGTTCCGGTGGTGGATGGGCAGCCGTTGGTTTATCTTACTACTGAAGCGTCGGAGATGTGGAGTATTGCTTTTAAGTGGAAGGGGATTAATGAGACGCTGGAGGCGTTGGTGCTGCCGAAGGTAGGGGAAAGGGGAAGGGAAGAGGCGGACCGGTTGCAAGGGGTAAGTGTCATGGTGAATGATGTGGAGAGGCATAGAAAGTTCTTTGCGGAGGAATCGCTGGAGGATCAGGTATTTAGGTGGGAGAGAGACCCACGGGTGGTGATGACGCCTGAGTATTTTCGGTTCGCTTTCTTGGGAGAGGACGGCAGGAGTATGGATTATTCTGGGGTCGGGACGTGGTTTGGGAATGGGACTTGGAGCTCTGGTCCGGGGTTTTATTGATCATGCAGGTCTTTGTGGAGAAATAGTACAGCGATGATTAGATTTTCTCTTGATTCAAGTATGCGACGCTATTTACGCGAATCTCTTGATAAACTTCTCCCGTTTGCCGAGAGCCCAATTATCCCTACACCTGGTATTTTGGTATGTAAAGACACCTCTTAACGTAAGCCTCGCCGGATCGACCCAAGCTTGAAAGTGAAGAACAAAACATCAACCCTTTGTTACACCCCAACATTCCCTATGTTGACGTCCTATTCCCCTCCTCCCCTTTAACTATCGCATCACCCTCCTCCAACAGTCTCCCCACATCCTCCCCTCCAACCCCCCTCTCCTTCCACCTCTCCAACAACCGCCTTGGCATCTCCCATTCCCTCGCCGCCTCCTCCTTCTTCCCCTGCTTCATCAGCCCCCTCAACCGCTCAGGAACCCTCACCACTTCCCTCGCCAGCTCCTTCGTCCTATCCCTCCTCTCCTTCCTACTCCTCCGTTCCTCCTCATCCTCAATTCCCTCCAGCAGATCCCTATCCTGCAGCTGCTCCGTCTCCCTCCGTCTCTCCGCAGCATTTTCGTTCCCATCCCCACCCCCACCACCCTCCGACAACCGCTGCCGAAGCTCGCCTCTAATCCCGCTAGCAAGCTCATACACCTTCCCCAACACAGCATCCAGCGTGCTAGCCATGGGATCCAGCTTGTCGGCCGTCGACGAGTTCGAGTCGAACATGCTGGTGCGCATCTTGCGAATCGTCTCGGTCGCGCTGATCAGCTTCGAGTAGTTGTCGTACACCAGCGCCTTCTTCTCGGCATCCAAAGCGCGGATCTCCGACAGGATGCGGGCGTACGTCTTGAGGAGTTCGGCCAGCGTCGACGACTGTAGGAGCTCGGACAGGTACGGTTGCGCCGAGAAGTCGGGGGAGTCGAGGACGGGCGAGGCGGGGATGGAGTCGAATGAGGACAGGGATTGTTGGAAGCCGCCATTGCCATTGTTGGATGATGGGTCGGGTGATGGTGGGGTGGAGGTTACTTCAAGGATCGGGGTCGAGGTACCCGTGCCAGAGGCCGCTTGGGCTTTTTTGAGGTTGTAGTACTCGCGCAGGGCGGCGCGGTTGGCGCGTTTGCCGGCGGCGGCGGGGGCGGCGGAAGGGTTGGGCGAGCTTGAGGCGGATCGGGGCACGTCGAGGCTTGGGCGCGTGGAGGAGGTGGGTGTTGTGTTGGAGTTGTTGAGGGCTTGGGAGGAGTTGATGCGCCGCGAGAGGGGCGTCCCTGTGTCGCGCGGGGTGGCTATTGTTGACATGTTGGAGTGTCTGGCAGGCGCTGGTGGAAGCCCGAGATGGTGGTGCGAATGGCGGGGTGAAGATGCGCGTGGTCGGTTAGGAGTCGATAATGAATCGATATTTCTCGAATTCCGTTGGGATTGGTAATGACCGAGATGAAACTGTAACCGCTATGTCGGTCGAGGGGTATCGTGATGCTGGAGATGAGATGGAAGTGGAAGTTTGGCGATGGAATTGAGACTGGAGAGCGGGAATGGGATGACGTGGAGCTCTGACCAACGTTATCCCCTGACAGCACTCAATCGGTTGCGGCTGAAAAGGCTACCCCAGCGTCCATGCTGCAGTGGAACCGCACTAAAGCTCAGGGCAATTCAGGGCTGCGTTAGCGCGGCAGGCGCGTCAGCGGCAGCTCCCGACCCGCCCATTCCCCAGGGCCCTTCCCCGCACCGCAGCCATAAAGGTTCTCAATGTCGTAACTTTCACCTTTCATCAACTCAACTCATCATTCGTTCCCAAACATCATCATCAAAAGGAAGCATCCCCACCCGACCAATACAACATTAAAAAATCAGTTCAACCTTTCAAGCTTGGTTAACAACAATGAAATGTACCCCGCGAATCACCTCCAGATACCTCGTCAAAATTCATCCCACCAGCATCAACAAACAGCATCCGAGAAACGCAGCCATCGATCGACATGATCGACCATGAACAGGCCAACAACGACTTGGCAACGTCAACGATGGATCTCCTTTCCAACCCTGAGATGATCTGCGAAGAATTGAAATAACGGTTCGAATGGTTTGACCCCAGAGCTTCCAATCTCTTCACTTATTCCTTCGAAACCCTATCCCAGTCTGGACCCTCAAACAACCCCCTACTCTTCCTCGTCCACGATAGACGTAAACTTCAAGTACCTCTTATCCGTCTTTCCCTCGAAAGCCTCCTCCCGATCGGTCCCAAAACTGGCCACCTTCCACTCCGCCGCAACCTTGACCATCTCCTCACACTTCTGCACCACGCTTTCATACGCATCCGATCCAAGCAGCACCCTAGCCACCCACTTCTTATCACCCACCACTCCCTCCGCCTTCACAATATCGACAATCGCTGTCCCAACCCTGGTCAAATCTCCCGGCATGAATTTCATGGGATCGCTCATGAACATGCCTCCCACCTCCGTCAACAGCGGGCCATACGCATCCGGCAGACTCGTTCCTTCTGTGCCGAAAGCCGAATCCGCCTCAAACCGCGGCTGGCCAAGATTGGTCGGGAACCCGCCGCACTCAATGGAGACGCACCGGATTCCAAGCGGCCTGAGTTCCTTGTGCAGGGACTCGACGTAGCTGGAGAGAGCGGCCTTGGAGGCGCTGTAGGTCCCCATGAAAGGGAGCGAAGTCCAGGCGGCTGCTGATGAGGTGTATGCGATTGTGATGGGGTGGCGGTTAGCGTGAGAGGGGCGAAGAGGTCGGTTTGGAAGATACGGGCTGTGAAGGCTTCGCTGAAATAAGTGAACAGGTCAAGTTAGCTAACTTACAGATGAGTCGGGGTGTAAGCAGAGTGATTGTCGGGACGGTGACGTACTCGGCTTCTGCAACACTCTTCATGGATGACATCCCAGCGTTGTTGAAGAGGACGTCAATATGGCCAAAGATGTTCCAGACTTCTTGAACCTTGCGCTCCAGGATCTCGACGTTGGCGGTAATGTCCAGTTCGAGCAGGGCGACGTGGCCGGACTTGAGTTCGCCGAGGCGCAGTTCGACATTGCGGCCGGAGGCGATGACCTTGTCACCGCGAGAAATGATCTCATTGATGGTAGCACGGCTGATTCCGGAAGGTGCGCCAGTGACGAGCCAGACGAGGGGGGGCATTTTGATTTTCGGCGCCGGTGGGATAGGCAAGATGGAAGCTGATGATGACAGCGGGTTTTCATGAGTGAGAAGCGTGAAGATCAGCCGACTTTATACACCTCGACTCCATGATCTTTACCAAGTCGTTGCTGATATCCATCATCACGGCATCTTGGCTGCTTTCCTAAGCACATGCGGATTGTCATCTTCAGACATCACGGTGTTCCTAACCAAGATGTGATGCGGCCGCATGGTACGCGGCAGGTCTTCAATCATCGTCCAAAGATGGAGTTGAGAGCTGGCGATTACTCAGGGCACGAATATTGCTGAGCCACTCAAAGGACGCAGCCACTCAGCGATGTGGATGTTGCGGGCGGGCGGGCGGACGACCGCACCGGTCCGTTCCGTTACATCTGTCGGTGTTCACATCGTGAGACGCGGACACGGCCGCGCCAAGATCTTCAGGGTCGGTAGCGCACTGGGAGAGTGGGAGGTGAACGGTGAGATGGATCTCTGGGCATGGGTAGGCTACAGCATGCTTACAAAGGCCGCTGACTTATCAAGCTTTTGAGTCTAATCAGACTTCAGGAGAGGGGGCAGAAGCAGTCCATCTCCTTGCAACCACTTGTATGCCTACCTCTGTCAACCTCCAACCTCAACCCATCAATTTTCTGAAGACCAGATCAGCAGCTATTGATGCGGATGAAAGGCCGAGTTGCAGCACTCGTTCCTTAGTCATCACGTCGACATAATTTCCTTCCAATCTGCCCTGGAACGACGATTTCATTCGAAGCCATATGACGCTGTCCTACAGCGCGCTTTTCCACAGCGCCCTCCCCGTCACCTGGCCCCTACGTGGACACCGCTGACTTGGACGCAGACTGTTCTATATACTTTCGAGCCCTTTTACCCCCGTCCTTCCACTTAATTCTTTGCTCCCAACATTCGATCAAGTGTTTCACGAACAGTGGCGGGAATTGACATGTTGAATGCAAGTGCAGGTTTTTGGCCGCCTATTGGCAGCTTATTCTCAAACGGGATGTCCCCCCTTTTTAGTGGCCCCTAACAGACATGTGCCAAGACTCTTAACATGTCAACAAAAGACCCCAACACCTTGTCCAACACCCATCTTATATGTATCAAAATGGCCTCCTTGATGCAACCCGAGTTTTTTTCTCCGACTCGGCGATTACCCATGTTTGGCCTATCGGCAAAGATATGGATTCCAGCACCGCCTCACGGAGTGCCGGAGTTGAGGAAACCCCCTTTCTCGGAAAAGCGAGATAATCAGACCAGCCAGGGCCCAGTTGGGGAAATTGCACGATACCGTACCGACGATTTGGCGAACAACTGAAAAGCGATTGCACACGAGGGCCAAAGAGCGAATATGGCTACAGACCGAGCTAGTAGGGTTGTACAATTGACCACTCGCCACCAGTGCTCCACGAGTCAGTTTTATTGGTAACCTTTTTGGGTGGATAGGTGAGGAAGGGGGGATGGGAGGTGAAGATCAAAAGAACCAGAACCCGCTCACGTGGTCCACCAACCCTCCAACCCAAAGAGCATCTCATATGGGCGAATCAGGCCAAATATAAACCACATGAGATCTTGAGGAAATCATCGGTGAAATGTCTCGCATGCACCCCAGCTACACCCAATGTTGCCATTGGATAGAAGCGAACGTTCGATGGCGGTGTGCAGGGGCGTGTGTTAGTTTCTAGCGGGAGAAGCCTTCGGCTAGACAACCAAAATGCTTCGAAATTCGAGACCCTGTGCTGGTCACTGGTCAACACCCCCTGATTATGAGCAAGGCCTGGAATAGCATGAGAGGGAAAAAAGAAAATTGACGACCCTAGGCCTCCGATCATTACCGATATATCCCGGATCGACTGCGTGTATAAGAACCGTTGGGCTGGGCTTGCAAGTCTACAAACAACAGGGAACTTCTCAACCCGACTGAACTTCCAGTCTCCTACTCATCACTCATCAATAATCCACTTACAAGTTTACGACTTCCAAGTCGAATAAACAAACCACAAAGATGGCCCTCTCAACCGAAGCCAACATCACCGTCAACCCCCCTTACCACCTCCGCGACGGCGCCACGCCCTCCCACTTCACCCCCTCCAACCTGCCCTGGATCACCGGCACATGGCACACCACGCACTCGACCAACACCGAGGAGCAATCGGACAAGCGCAACGCGCGCATCTGTCTGTCTCTCATCCGCGGCACCAACTCCGTCTCTTCGGACTCTGAAGGGTCCGACTCAGACATGGAGCCCGACAAGGACCGGATCCTCGCCGTGCGCTCGTACCAGAACCTACACTCGCCCGCGATCCAAGACGTCGGGCAAACCGATCTCTTCCTCGACGAGCTGGACCAGGGGTTCACGCAGGTGAACGGGCCCATCATGCGGCAGCGGTGGGAGATTTTGGCCTGGGGCAAGGAGGGACAGCTGGAGGAGTGGATGAATGAGGATGAAAGGAGCGGTTGGATCGTGGATAACTCTGGGGAGTCCAGGCCGGATTGGAGGAATAGCTATGTGGTGGTGTATATTGGAAACGATCTGGGGAAGCTGAAGAATGTGGGCGAGGGCACGATTGAGATTTGGGATCGGTTTGGTCCCAGTGGGCCGTTGAGGGAGGAGACGGTGGAGAAGATTAGGGAGGCGTTGAAGGGGCTGGCAGGGAAGGATGAGCGGTTTGCGAAGTTGGCACAGAGGTTGCAGAGGATGAGGATGGATGAGGGGAGGAGGAGTGAGGATGATGCGAGGATAAGGGGGTATTAGGTGGTGCTAGGTAGCGAGGTGGGTTGACAAAATGCGCGACAGAATGCTGCGCTGTTCGAGTTGATTCATGAAAAGGATGAAACGAACTTTTGACTTGTAAGTTTGGACGATGTCTTATAAGTTACCTACTAGAGGTGATAATGTGTAATAGTAATGCATTGGTTCACACATCCTGACCATCATATCGGGCTTGGCTCTTCTTCGTCTTCGAATTGTCTCGTGTGCTTTCTTTGCAGTGTGCTCAGCTCAGCATCATAACTTCCAGTGTCACGAGCAAGCTCCAGAATCTTGGGAGGTAGGTAGGTACTCAATCAAGGATCATCATGGAGTGTGGAAAGTAGGTGGCACTCGTGGACAATGTGAGGGAGGGACTGGCACCAGATTTACCGGAACAATAAATATCAAGGCAATATCAACCTCCAACTTGACAGCCAACAGCGGCAAAAGAAAGAAAAAGCAAGACACAACCACCGTTCGAACCCATTACCTCCTTCCTCCCAACCCATCACCCCATCTCACCTCCGAAAATGGTACAAAAAGATACAAAAAAAGTACCAACAACCGCTCAGCCAATCACACCAGTCAACCGTCGAAACACCTCAACCTTTTTGTTTTTGTCGTCTTTTTTTGTACTTGTGATTACCTTCTTCTGTCGCTGCAGATACTAACAGATCCCACTTGCAAGCAAGTGGTCGCGGTCTACGATGTGGAACGCTCTTTGGGTTACTTGAATGTACATCATCGTTCCCGAACCGACAGGTATCTTTTTCGGAGGTTTGAGGTGTTAGGACGGCTGATCACTGCGCCATCGGCCAAGCGGTTGTTGGTGAAAGAGCTACCAACCAGGTGGGTTATATACCCGTTAGGCTCCTGGTCTGGTCTGGGAAGGAAGGAGCGGCGGCAGGTGCGGGTGGCTGGAGGCTGGTGCGTGGTGGATTGTCCCGGGTGTAGGACATGGGATGGAAGGGGCAGCACGAACAACATCTACAACATGCACCAAGTGGAAGTGGAGGATCAGAATGGTGGAAGGTGTGATGGGAGGCAGTTGACATGTGGCAGGTCGCACCTCCCAGGCTTGCAACTACGGTGTGTATCTCGTTCCATGCCTTGACCGTGCTTGACTCACCTCCGCAATCCATAAGAACTTGAACCGGGAGTTTCCAGATTTCTCTTGGTGTCCGAGTCCATCTCATCTGATCACATCACATCCTTCGAACACACCAGAGATCAAAAACACTCCCCCCAAGCCCAGCAATATCAACTTCATCATGCAGCTTTACATTGGAGCAGTGTTCTGGACACTCGCTCTAGCCCGTGCTGTCCCTCCTCAATACATCAACTTTCCCTCTACCGACAATAACCACGATGCTTTCAACGGTCATTTGCATTCATTTGACCTCCGGAGCGCTGATCAGTTTCAACGGAACATAAGCATTGTCGGCCTGTCTGCCTCTGCCTCCGCGAACCGGCCTTTCGTCGAGTAAGCCCTGTTCTTCTCAGTCCTGTGAAGCTGCTTTTCGCTGACCTCGTTGCAACACCAGGTACAACTTCAACCTGACCGCAGGCCCCTTTGCCCCCGCCGCCTATTGTCACGCCTCCATCTCCACCCCTGATGCAAACAACCTCCTTACCACGGACTGGATTCAATGTGACCTTCCGCCGTTGGATTCAACCGACACCAAGTCGGACGACAAGGCCACTCCAACCTCCTACAGCCAATACCAAGGCTCGAGCAAGGTCCGCAGAATCGCTGCTGCAAGCCGAAGCGAAGTTTCCCGAGCCTCAACGGCCTTCAGATGGACTCAAAACCCTGAAGGAAGCGCCACCCTCGATGTTGACTCGAACATCACCGTAGCCAGGGACGGCGACGGCAACAGCAGAGGCGTCATCATCCGCCAGCAGGCTGTGTATGACATCCCGGCCGAGGATATCGTTGGCCACGCCGAGTACCGGGGACCACAGGAGGTGGACGCTCGGGTGCAGAAGACGGAGATCTGTGACGATGTGGATGGGAGCAAGACTTGCAACGAGATTGGCAATGCTGCATAGAATGCTATGGCAAAACACAGTGAAGAGAGTACCGGAAAAGTAGAGATATCTCCGCGGACTAAGGTCTTCATGATATTGAATATCATCAGTCCCGCACTCAGCGGCTTTACGTTGATCATATGGCCGATATTCGATTTCGTTTAGGCCATGCAATCTGAAGCTCACAGCACTGGTGCTTTTTCTGAGCGCAGCGAATCTCGTATTTGCTCTAAAGTACGGGTGCTGAGGCTTAGCGGTTTGTGTATACGCTATTTGTGTTATGCTTTGTTCTTTAGGACGCTATCCATAGCTTCGGTTCCGGTACACGGTTGATTCAGCGAAGTCTTCAATTACCATTAATACAGCAACTTCTTCACTGGCAATCTGCCTCTTCCTTCTCCTAGTTTCAGTTCTTCGTCATCTAACGACATGGACCGATGAACATCTCTTCAGCAGAACTTCTCAAAATCCAGCCCAGTGCCATTCATACCTCCTTCTCCATTACAAAGTTTCCTCATCTCAGCACCCAAATCATCCATCCCACCCTCTTCAACCACCTCTCGTAACTGTAACCGTCTTTGTAACGGTAGTCCTCCATCTCCCCCTACAACTCCAGTTTGTTCTTGTCCCCCGCCAGCCTGGTCCATCGGTCGGCCAACCTCATCATCACCACCACCATCGCCACCACCCTCGTTACCGTAGCCGTGGAGGTGTTAACCCTCGTGGTTGTGCTAATGCTGATACTCGTCACCGTCTGCGTCTGGGTTTGCGTCTGTGTCTGGGTAATAGTCCACGTTGGTCTCCCACCTCCCCCTCCTCCCCATCTTTGGGTGACGGTTGTCGTAAGGACTAGGGTCACGGTGCTGGCTGGGGCGGTAGCGGTCGTGGTAGTGGTGGTGGTGATGATGCTGCCGGGTGCTGTTGCTTTGATGGTCTTGGAGACAGTGAATGTTGTCGGAGGAACGGTGACACCGGGGAGTAAAGAGGTTTGGGTTTGTGTCCGAGTTTTGGTCGTTGTGTTGTTGTCTCTGTGGCGGTAATCGTGGCCGTTATCTGGGCGGTGTTGGTGCTGGTTGTGGTTGCAGTCGTGACGACCGTATTGGTAGACGTTTGTTGTCGAGGTAATCAACGTAACGAGTGTGATGACGGTGGTCAGTGTCGTCGTCAATGTTTGCGCAGGGCCCGTCTGGCCGGATGATGATGATGATGATATCCCGGACCCCGGTAGACTTGAACCTGAACCTGAACAGAGACCGTAAAGCGGCGGGTTACACCCGACGCCGCAGTGGTCGGGCGTAGAGCCGCACCAGCCCGAGGCAGAACAGCAGTCGCCGAAGGAGGACCGGTGACATGTTATACCTTCGGAGCGGCGGCCATCTGGGCTGACTTTTTGACTTTGGGCTTGGGCTGCTTGTGGTGAGAACAGGAGGAGGAGGAGGGGCGATGTTATGGCGAGGAGGAGGGGGAAGGAGGAGGAGCTAAGTAGCCTCATTGTGGTTGAGTGTGTAGCAGGTGGTCAGGTCTTTGAGAAGACAAGACATCTATACCGAACGGCCTGTCAATATTGGAGATGTTATGGCATGGAGTGGTGATATAAACGTTTTTTAAGAGACTTTTTCGTCCGAAAATACTCATGGGTTTCAGTCCCGCGGGATTCAACCATCCCTGATGGGACAGGCGCCAAAAAAATAAGTGCCGAAGAACATCTTCCATGTTATCATCCACAACATGCGTTTCAGCTCAAGTGCCAACTAAGCAACATTCCTTGATTCCTTGCCTGGAGGTTAATATGTTTTCTGTTCAAAGAACGCCATTGGACGGATAGCCGAGGCATCATATAGAACAGAAAGAGGCAGAGACGGGACATATAGGCAGCTTTTTATCCGTGCTTCCCCAACTCCCCATGAGCCGAGCGACCGGGTTTATATAATAGAGTAGAGAGCCTCAGAACCCGGAGTCTTCTAACCACCATTTTGGACGCTATTTTCCTTTTTTTTTTTTTTTTTTTTTTTTTTGGCTAAAAAGGTTGGTGTTGGACTGTATGCTTGGGAAGAGTTCAGGAATAGCATTCCTGTAGGTGTGTGCGTTAGCCAGGATTCGGTTGAACATGAAGTTAAACTCTAGTTTTTTGGCGTCGGATTCATCACTGCGGTCACAATGGAGTAATGGCGTCGGACTCACGAGCGTCTTGGATTCATGCTTTCTGGAAAGCCAAAGAATAAGAAAGATAGAGCAAGGGCTTCTGTTCGCACATTTGGTCAAGCTTGAAAAAAGACTTTTTGTCTGTAGCCCATGGCACGGGGAAACTGTTTTGTTTTTTACTCGGCTTTGGTACAGCATTTTCCGGGTAATGTGTCTCTAGACTCGGAGAGATTTCGGTCTGCTTCGGCAACCACCTTATCGATGTCGACTAATGACGCCGTGGTGCAGATACGATTTCCAGTGGCATGAGCGCTCCTTTCAGTCTGAACCTTCTCGGCAAAACAGTTCTTCCATTTGACAGCAGTAAAGAAATTGAAAACAGAAGGAAGGTGTGACGGCGTGGGCAACGACAGACGGCAAGAGCCGCCGCAGGTGCTATTTAATCCGGGTGACCCGTTATTCCGACATCGATGGTCAAAGTCACTGAATGGCAACCTGGAGAGCCAGTTGGAAGGTTGACTTGTATCGACACAAACCAAACGGGTCACAATCGGGTCACCGCGAGAGAAACCGAGAGGATCCCAGCGGAAGCAGAAGGCTCCATTACATTGTCACCGTCGCATTCCACCTGTCATCCACTTGCCTTCTCGTTCCATTCTGGTCATGCACCGGGATATCTTCACGACGCTGCAGTGCCGCCATGATCCATTCAACTGCGACTTTCCCGATCAAGCCACCAACGGTCGACCACAAGAAACGGGTTGTTCCAGTGGGTCATGCACCCGGTAATGCACACTGGGGGCTGCGCCGTTGTACCGCGGAATGCATCCGGTCTCGCCGGTTATGCTTTGTTCCGTTAGCTCGAGACAGCTACGGTCGGCCAAGTCGTTCACCGTCCTACCCCAGCAATCAATGGCTTCCATTTGACAAATCTTCGCACTGTTTTGGCGGTGACTACGAACGGTTGATCGCATCTTTCACGCTCATTTCTCCAAAGGGGTTTGACCCAAACACTACAACTCGAACAACCTACTACAATGACGACAGCAACGGAACCTGAAGCTGGACCGTCCACATTGGCGCCTGTATCGGAGCACTTACAAGAGCCGTTCCAGCAGCATATCATACCAGTAAGCATCCCAAAGAGGTAAATACAACATACACGGGTTCCAGTTCCTAATGACAACAAGGTCGAGAACTTCAATGACGGTCCTATGTTTGAGGTTGACAATATCGACGAAAAGTCTGACCCTGGATTCGAAGATGGCGAGTATGCATCACCGTTTCACTCTTACGTCAGAATATTCAAGTTGATCAGAGGTTAGCTATCGATCGGTCACTGTCTCTTTGAACAGAACGATTCGGGAGTACCGCCATATAAACGGCCGGTCGTACCACAACTATGACGGCGCCTACTACTGGTATAACCATTCTCCTCAGCCCAACAAGGTATACGGAAACTAACAGACCTCAAAGGGCACCAAACGATGACACACAAAATGATCATTTGGACATGGTGTATGCTCCTCTTCATGATACCGCCCGCAATACCTTTGACCCCATGTGGCTCTAACCCCCTTTATAGTCACCATATGATGTGTCTCGCTTACGACAATCAGCTGTTCCTTGCTCCCCTGAAAAATCCCCAGAGGGTGTTGGACGTCGGATGCGGAACTGGCATCTGGTGCCTGTTTGTTATTCCTTTTTGTTTCCCTTGTTCCTTCGCTGTTCGATACTGACAAACCTCAACTCATCAGTGATTTTGCAGAGCAGTTCCCGGGCGCCCAAGTCATCGGCACCGACATCTCCCCCATTCAACCACGCTGGGTCAGCCCCAACTGTAAATTTGAAATCGACAACTGCGAGCTCGAATGGACCTTTGCAGAAAACGAGTTCGACTACATACACATCAGCTCGCTCATCGGCTCCATCCAAGATTGGCCCAAACTCTACAAGGAAATTCTTCGCGCCCTCAAGCCCGGGGGATGGTTCGAGCAGCGAGAGTTCGCGCTTCCTGTCCGTGCTAACGAGGGTGCACTCCCCGAGGATTGCGTCTATGACGAGTGGGCCAGAATACTCTACGAGACCGGGTATTTAACAGGCTGCACGTGGCGGGTGACGGAACATTGGAAGGAGTGGCTGCGAGAAGCTGGCTTTACGGAGAAGATTCACACCCACCAGGTCAAGATACCCATCGGAGGCTGGCCGAAGGATAAGATCCAGAAAGAAATTGGGCTGTTCAACCGTCTTTCTATCGAGACTGGGCTGGAAGGAGCTGCAATTTATATTTGCAAAATGGTTTTGGGGTGGCATGATGTTGAGATCCAACTGTTCTTAGAGCGGATGAGGGCGGTTGTCAAGAACCCGAAGATACATGCTTATTTTCCTCTGTAAGTACTGATGGAATGATTCGGAACACCGCCGATAAGCTAACCATATCTTCTACAGGAAGTCAGTCTGGACTCAGAAGCCTTTCACTTGGGTAGAGAGACAGCTGTGTGTTTAGATGTGGTTTCTAGAGAAAAGTGGTATGTCAACCTTGACCTCCAACCTTCGTGATAGCGTTAAAGGCTCCCCAATGAGACAGATGTAAACACAAACTTCACACGATACTTGCCACAACTCGTCAGTCATACATCAACCTCAAACCAGTTCTGCCGAAAATTCTGCCCAACCCAAAAAACGGTTTCCAAAACCACAGGCGCAAAGTGATCATAACCCCTATTTATTCCAAATCCAATCCTCAACCTCAAAGCCTACCCATCTCTTCGCCAACCCGAAGATGGCATGCCATAATGCAGCCCTAAACCACTCACTTACCTCATTCCCTTAACCAAACCTAATCAAACCCTAACAAACTCCCAAACCGTCCCCTCCACCTCCTTTGTATCTCTCGCCACCAGTCCCCCCCGATCCTTCAAAAATTCAATCTTATACAACTTCTCCCAATGTGTCACCATCAAATACCCCCCTTTTCCTTCCGGTGTTGGTCTCACAGTCATCCACTCCCACCCGTTATGCTTGTACGCACTCGCAATGATATTCTGCCGCATGTCATGTCCCAAAAAGGTGCCCGAGGCCGCGTTGCGGAAGCCGAGCCACCCCGAGGTTTCGACGCAGTGCCAGTGCCAGTTGCATTGGCCTTTTGTTACACATGGATCTACCCTGCCCGAAAGCTCAAGACGGGATTTTTTAGTGATACTAATCAAATCCGGATCTGGAACGGGAACCAATCGCAAGCTCCCGTCGATTAGAGTCAGCGCCCGGCCGGTGGAGGATTCGATGAGGATAAAAGTTTGGTTGGGAACGGGGGCGGCGTGGCGGGTGTAGCGTGAGGGTGGTGGTCGTGGCTTGGAGGGCGGTGGTTGTGGCTTGGATTTTAGGGCATCGCCGGAAGGAGACGATGGAGCACTTTCATATGCTGGCGTGGGAGTTGAAGGTCGAGTGTGAGTTGCTGTTGGTGCGGGAGTTGAAGATCGGGTGTGAGGTGCTGTTGGTGCGGGAGAGAGGATGGTTAATGGCGGGAACTCGAGGTCGTCATGATCATGGGACATGTTGGAGGGGCTAGTGGTCGACCTACTCAGAAATGAGACGGTGACGTGTAAGCAAATGAATGAGAAGCCGAGAATGAGGACGAACAAGAAGTGGCGGATGGTGACGAACTTTATGGATGAGGAGGATGAGGACGAGGAGGAGTCGTGGAGCGACGACTTCGATCCTTCTCCTCCTTCTCCTCCTCCTCCTCCTTTCCTTCTTCTTGTCTGTCCGTTGCCGTCGAGCCTGGCTCCTCCTCCTTCTCCTACTCCTACTCCTCCTTCACTAGCCAAAGTCGTGCTCGTCTGGCTAGTATTATGCAACCGCAAGTTCCCAGTGCTTAAGGTAGTGGCCGTGTCACTTCGGTCTCTATTATTTCCGTTTCGGTCTCGGTTTCGGTTGTTGACAATTTGCCGTTCAATCTCATCGTGGTTCACAGCTCTCCATTGCATCAAGATGGTATTAGTAAAATGTTCATCATGATGATAAGAAGAAGAGGAATCCATTTCATGTAGGACCGAGTTGATGGTCTGTAGGTTTACCCCTTCAGCGCCGGCAACGGTATGGGCATCTGATGATGTGGGAGTGAGAAAGCCGTTGCCGCCGGCGGTGCTGGTGGTGCTTTCGGTGAGGGAGGAGTAGGGGATGCTGATGTCTGATTGGGCATCATCTTCGTTGTCGTTGTCGGAGTTGTCGGAGTTGGCGTTGGCATTGTCGTTGATGCTCCAATCGCGGGGAAGGGGTATCATGGGTGGTGGGCTTGGACTCCTTGAAGTCATGTTGGACTCTCTCTGGGGTGGTTATTCTGAGTGTAACTTCTTGTTCGATGTTGTTTAACTTAATGGAATTGAGCAGATATTTGGTTTGCACATGTAATGCTTAAACCTGTAAAAGAATTGAAGTTCGGATCTAAAGCCACGATGACGAGCAGGTCAGGTAAATATATACGTCTTACATACCACATGGACGTCGATCCTTGTCCAGGGTGGGGTTGGGCTTTGGGCGGCCAAACAAACAGCTTTCTCAGGGCGGCTGCTGCACCTTTCTGCATGTAAGTAATCGCTGGAAATTCGGGATTGGCCGCAGATTAGGTGTGGTTTGTTTCTCTCGTTTCGTTTGTTGGTTTTATCTTTCTGGGATTTTGGACGTTGAAGACCAACGAATGAAGGCCGATCAGATTGGCCGCCCTGGATTTGGGGTTGACGTGTGGGCCGGGCGGTTGTAGAGGGGCGAAGTACATAAGAGGCATCAAACGAACGGGAGATATCTACGTAATGGGAGAAGAAGCTAGGCTTAAAAGAGAACGTGGGGAAGACGGGTTGGTTTTGGGGATTATCATGAGTCTCTTTTGTCGAAGAGATTCTTTCTGATATAGGTCGAGACTGCAAATGTGCCGCCCGTGGTCTTGTATACCTAGGCGTTGCTCTCACAGGCGCTGGGTGTTGAACATGCATCATGGTTTCCACGGGTACTCCCCTTTGTCTGTTAAGGCACTAACATCTATATACCTAGGCTGTTTACCCGTCACGATAGGCAGGCTTAAGTGTGATAACCTCCGTTTGATAACTTTGAAGGGTGGCATAGGGCGTCAGATGCACACACACATTGCTAAAAACTGGATGATTATACATATCTACAAGTGGCTCAAGACCGAAACTCTATAACTTCTTCCGCAATCACTCATCGCTCCTCTCCACGCCTTCCGTCTCCTTAATCCGATAAACATACTTCACCGCACTCGCCTTTCCATCCCTCAACCTCTCCAATCCCTCTTGCACGCCCGCCAAGCCTCCGGGCAGCACCTCCGTCCTTTGGGCCTTAAACCAGCCCTCCTGCAGTCCCCTCGCCATATAGCGATACCAGACATACCCGAAGTCCTTCTCATCCCGATGCACGCTCCCAACATTAGTAGTACTCTGATCCACATAATCAGGCACGCCCATCTTGTCAAACAGGACAAAAGTCACCTTAGCCCTCACCTCCTTATCCCCCTTCTTCACCGGCTGGCTAAGCACCTGCGCCAAGTGCTCAGGCGTTCCCTTCTCCGACACCGCATCAAACGCATGCAGCAACGGCCTGCCGTTCAACGCCTTCTTGATGCCCTCGACAACCGCCTTTTCGCCCTCGCGGTAATCAATCAGCACATCGCCCTTTGACTGGTCCAGAAGCGGAGCGATCCTCTCGCTACCCGCGCGCCCAGCGATGCAGATCAAAGGGTGGATGTTACTCTTCTTCGCCAGCTGCAGGGCGTAATACCCGACAGCCGACGACGCACCATAAATAACCAGCGGGGTGTTTTCGCGCTCCTCATCGGGAACGGCCTTAGTCCACGGCTCCGGCAAGCCCAAGCGGGAGAAGAGCCCCAGGGCGGCGGTCATGGCGGCTAGCGGCAGAGCGGCGGCCTCCTCGAAGCTGGTTTCTTGAGGGATGTGGAAGGTGGTGTGTTGCCATGCCACGGCGTACTCGGCGAAGCTGCCGTGGGGGGAGAACATCTCGTGGAAGGCGGCGACGCGGTCGCCCGGTTTGAACTCCCATACGCGCGAGCCGACTTTTTCGACGATGCCGGCGATGTCGTCGCCTTGGTTGAGGGGAGGCTTGTCGGGCATCCATTCGGGGAGCTTCCAGTCTTTGGGGTTGCAGCCGCTGACGATGACGCGGATGAGGACCTGGTCATCGTTGGGCTCGGGGATGGGAGAGTCGATGATTTGGACCTTGGGCCCTGAGGATGGTGAGAGTGTTAGTTGGTGGTTCTTTGGGCGGTTTCATTTTGCTGGGGAGCTGGGGTAAAGCTTACCGGCTGCTACGATGGCTTCCTTCATCTTGACTGAGGTATGTTCAAGGTGTTTGTCTGTTTAGCTGTGATTTGAGCAGTTCGAGGTTGATCAAGTGAACGAGTCTGCAGGCGTCAAGGAAGAGGCTTCGTAGGAGGTAGTTTATGATAGTTTGAGAGAAGTCAGGATCGTATAAGAAGCCGAGCCATCAAGGTGGGCGGTCAGTTTGATTTATAATATACACAGTCCAAGGAAACACTAAACATGTGGAATTTCGATAGCGTCATCGAAGGCAACGTTGACACGATCTCCATGTCGCGGGCGGGACGAACGAGAAGGCCGAGCGGTTGGGGCGGATTGTAACCCATTCAACATTCACACCGAGGCACCGTGGAGACCCCGGATCGTCGATTACCAATTCATCTTGCGTACTGTGGATTCCGAACCCACGATCTTGGTGGATTTACTGGCTTTAACCCGGGATTCCACGTGTAGAAGGAAAAGAAGTCTCCGAACAGTATCCATGGCCCGGAACTATTTCCGGGTTACTTACCGACCCCGACTTACCGGAATCCCGGATGCTGTCATTTGCTTGGCATCAAGGTGACTAAAACGGGCTGCCTAAAGCGACTGTGTATTTGGCTAAAGCGATTGTGTGCTGACAGAAGGTACAAGTCGTCCAAGGTAACGGGGAAGGTTAGGATTTGTTAGTGTTAGGGTTGGCGGTTAGGGTTAGTTAGGATTAGTTCCGGGAGTCCAGGGGGCTGGCGAGAGACCCCCGCATTGTGAATGTGAAAAAGGTGTTCGGAAAGACGTTGTTTTGAGCTCTCGTTGTCGTCGTTCAAGAAGATGATTTTTGGTGGTGTTTCGCGATGGACCCGATGCCAAGAGCTGGAGATTTTGCAGCAAGAAGCCTGCTCCACACAGTCGCTGCGGCCGATTACACAGTTGCTTTAGGCACCCCGGACTAAAAGGTCCTTTGCTCCACCCGAATTGGGACTTTTATCCCATCACAATCACTTGCCGAAGACTGAAAGAAGCTCATGCACTCTTTCCAAACTTGAGACACAACATTTTCTCTCATTCCGTTAGAAGGCAACCTAAAATATGCTTCTTACCCCACCGGAAGCTCCCGGAGGGATACGACCATCAGACGCTGCTGCCGGTATCTTCTTCCGTCTGATACATAGACTCTGACACTATGACCGTCAGACATGAAGGATGAAACCGTTAGGTAGGATTCCGATAGGTGGAAGAACTGACTGTATCAAGGAGTTCTAAAATCGTAGTCCCATTGAGCGGCTACAGGGCTGGACGACTTGGAAAACGGAGCAATTGCGGGATCTTCTACGAATATCACAAGTGCACGACGGAAAGCCAAAGCAATATTCAAAGTTCAGCTCCAAAATATTCACATGCATTCAGGCGAATCCCTATACCATGTTATCACCAAACCATCCCACCCTCTTCACATCCCCTTCCTAATCTCATCTTCCAACCCTGCACCTATATACCACCCCCCTCGCTTACTGAGAAACATCAGTCCCAGCAAACCCCAAAAGCTCGTTCCACTTCTGCGCCGTAGAAGCGTCCCTCGTTCCAAGAGCCTGGATCTGGGCCTTGGCATCCAAGCACGCCGTCTTGGCCGCCGCGTTGGCCTGGCAGACGTTGGTCAGCTGGTCGCAGATGCGGTTGGTGATGATGTTGGGGTTGAGCGCCTCCTGCTGGCCCTTGGCGACGAGCGCGTCCTTGGCCTGGAAGGTGAATTCGGTGGCCTTGCGGTTGGCGCGGCCGCCGACGAAACTCATGGTGGGAACGCAGAGACCAAAGTCGGCGCCGGCGAGGGTGGACTTTTGGACGCCGTTGTTACCGGTGTTACCGGTGTTGCCGGTGTTGGCGTTGTTGTTACCGTTGTTGTTGTTGTTGTTGTTGTTGTTGTTGTTGTTGTTGTTGTTGTTGTTGTTGTTGTTGTTGTTGTTACCGACATTGGCAGCCGCGGAGGTGGCGGCGGGCTGGACAATGGTGGTCAGAGTCCTGACCTTACCGCACTTGGACGCGGCGCTGGTGGCAGCAGGAGCAGCGGAAGTGACGGCGGAGGTAACAGCACCAGTATTTCCGTTGTTGCCAGTGTTGTTATTGTTGTTTCCCTTGTTGTTACCAGCAGCAGGCGTGGTGGTAGAGCCGCTGGAGCTCTGGGCAGTGAAGTTGGTGAAGCCATTGGCTTTCACGATATCCGCAACACTCAATCCGTCGTTGGTGAACGGAGTGGTGAGAGACTTGGCGGAGTTGGCATTCTGGACATCAGCGCCGGTCACAGCCGGGTCAACAAGGGGAACGATGCCTCTGAGCTCTTTGGTGGCCGGCAGAGCTGGATCGGAGCAGATGGAAGGAATGGAGACAACGAAGGGGTTGAAGTTCTTTTCAGCGGCGACAAGCTTCTTGGCTGCGTCAATGACGGCCTTGTCATTGCCGAGTTGCGAAACAATTTTGTCGGCAAGGGTAAGCTAGATATCTGTCAGTAAGGAAGGGTATAGGCAAGCTTTTAGATGTACTGACCTTGTCACAGGCGTTGGCACCGGCGAGCAGGACACCGGGAGTGGCGCCGGCAAGGGTGGGAGCAACACCAGGGCTGCCAAAGTTGCTCAGAGAGGAGATGATGTTGGCAACAGACTGTTCCTGACCGAAGCGAGCTTCGGCAGTGGCCAAAAGAAGGGCGGCAAGAGCAAGTTTGGAGTACATGATGATCAAGCTTTTCTGATATGACGGGTGAAAAAAACTGGTAGTTTAGAGGATGCAAGAATGCTGAATATGGAAGAAGCGAAGACCGGCCGAGCGGTTTGGAAAGAAGTCAAGTGAAAGAGTAAAAGAGTGAGAAGAACGAAATAGTTACCAGAACTGTAGAGACCGAAGACCCGAAAGAAGAGAGTGAAGCTGAATGATGAGAAGGAAAGAGAAATTGGTGATGTTTACGGGAGGACAGTTGAGTTATATAGAAACGATCATGGCATCCGAGCGCTCTGGACCCAGGATCAAAGACCATCTGATATCATACAGGCAAACAACAGATCAGGTACTGGGGGAAAGGGGGATTGTTGATGTCGTCCCATCTCAGACAAGGCATTGCTGTCCCTGCGTCAAGTGTTTCTGGTAAGGCTAGGGGAATCCCCTGCCCAAACTCCATGGGCGGTAAACAGAACACCATCTCATCAGCCTGGTGAACTCCGGGTCCATGCTGAGATTCACCTGAACCTTGGCAGATCTTGCCGGCGGTCTGGCCAGATGCTGGCTGGATCATGGGGATCTTGAGACGCAAGCGATGATGCCCCCAGGTTCTTGCTAAAGAAGAACTCGAGAACCACAGACGCTTGGAAACATTGCTCACTGCTCACTGCTCACTTCACCACCATATTGAAGGTGGCATTCGGGAAGTTTCAAGGAGAGCCATTCTGGGACAGCTAGCCTTGAAGTTTACCGAGGCTTGATATTGGGCCATTGTAAGAGTTGGCGCCCGGGGGAAGAACTGGGCATGTTCCCGGGGAGTGAGGCTCATCAGAGCGGAATGTGGTGGTCGATGAAGGTCCGGATCCTGATCCTGGTGTTTCCTTTTGTTAGCGCAGGGACGCCCGTAGCATCAGTCTGTCAACATGCAGGCATTGTGAATAAGCTTAAAATTTTGGCGTTTGTATTAGATGACATGAGGTCGCGATGAGGATGGAGGTGTGGTGGTGAGGGTGAGAAAGTCGAGGTTGGATTTTGGTTCGGATGTTTCTCGCTTCGGCGTTGCAAGCCCTGTCAGCCACTGTTAGCGCCTCACTAGCCCGCTTTCGATGACATCAAACCAGGGTTGAGACGCTCCCGAGACGTCGGCACTTTTCTCTCCCGGACTCCTCCCCATCTCTCGCCTGAACTCTTCCATCTCCTCCATCTCCTCGTCGCCGACAGATGTCACGATGCCCTCAGCAAATCTGATTCCCGATTTTAGTCATGGATTATCGATTGATTCAAGCAGTTTCGGAGGTCCGTCCCGCACTTCCACCGGGGCTCAGATACGCCGAGATGCGCTGCAATGCACCGTGACGACAACTTCTTCTCACAATGACATGACATCGTCCGGACATCTCAGCACGAGGCCAGTACCGGCACCATGGAGGTGTTCCTCGTCACTTTGTCTTCCGGTCATCTCGCCACGACAACAGTCCATACCGAACATGGTTCATCCACTCCGGCCTAGAAGCGGACAGCATCGATGCTACTTCCTTGGAGAATGTTAGCTGCTTACCTATTCTTCACATCATCTTGAAATAGGAGACGAACCAGGTTGTCTCTGATGGCCTGCAACGCCCTCATAGGCCCTCTCAGCTCACTTCTCACCTCATGATCATCCAGGCTGAAATACGTTCGGCTGTACGAGTGGAAGGCCCGGTGCTTTGTTGGTCCAGTGGCCGACATCTCTGTCTCGTCCGTCTCCTCAGTCCCTTTGCCCTCCTCACACATCACTTCTTCATGACCCAACATGTTCAAGCAGTCCGGATCAACAATAAGCCAAAATTCCTCCAGCCTCTCAAACCTTCTCATCACATTGGCCACACATCTGGCGCAAAAGGGCGGGTCGGCATCGGGATAGTGGATCTCTAGATCCATCCTCCCTTCCCCGTCGCCGTCAGGCCCGTCAGGCCCCGGCCCCCCCGCAACCCCGACATGTGTCCAGTGCATACACTCATGCCTCCACATGGCCTGCAATTCCTCCAGGCTCAACCCAACCCCTTCGTCGCCGTTGGGGTCGTCCTCGGTCGAATTCCCCCACTCGTTCCATCCAGATCGGAAGTACCTCACCGCGAACCGCCGGGCGCCCGTAAACACAATGTGTTCGAAATCGGCCCAGTCCACCGCCGCCATGGTTTCCTTTGGTCCGGCATCCGCTCCTCCGAAGCAGATGAGATCGGTGGTCAGGTCGAGGGTCAAGTTGGTCATGGACGCAGGCGGGCTACCATATCTTGGCATGGGCACAAGTATCTTGCGCTCCATGGCCCGGACGTGTCGGATCACGGCCGAGCGAGCGTCCTGGCAGGCAAGTGAAAGATTTCGCAGGTTCAGGTCTGCGGATTGGTGTCGGTCCGGAATGAGTTGCATGTCCCAGTCCACCCAGCTGGTGTCTGGGAGCTTCTGGAGGAAGTGAAGACATGGGGAGAGGGCGGCTGCGTGGTCCCAGACTATGTCTTGGAGTTCTGGAGGGAGACGGACGAATTGGGTGAACGCCATTGTTTGTTGGTGGCTTAGTGATGATTTCCTCGGAAGAACAAGGAAGGGAGGCTAGGTAAGTTGATCGATATACCAAATAGCTGAATCCGAATTTCTCCATACAGGTAAGTCTTTGAAGTGCTTCTTCCCAAGTCGAGATCCGCCAGCACCAAGCACGTGGCCACACCTTCAAGCTATCACATGGCACATTGCAATGGAGCTTCTGGAATTGTCCAATCATCTTACAAAGGCGAATCGTTCCAAGATAAAGCCCCTTTGACGGTCAGACATCATCATGATGCAACAGCTAGCTCTTGGTCGGGGTTAGGGTTTATGGAGCTCCTGAAGCTGAAGATGGAAATGTGCCGTCTCATCTCTCTGCACATCAAACAGATGCTATCCGGGTTACGGAGTAGCTTCGTCTCGGCCTTATCGAGCATTGGAAGGAAAATCCCGTGAGGGTTTATTAAATGTCGCCAACTCCGTAGATGTTCGACAGCCATGTTGTTATAATCACTTTTTTTTCATTATACCTCTAGACTTCTTGCTGTCGTCCTGAAACAACATCTCGTTAACTGCCTTGTTACACCTTCCCCAAGCCCCCAAGCTAATACCCAGAAGACAGACACTCTTCTTCTTTTCGACGAGGACCTGCTCACTTACCTACCTAACCTGGCTTGCTTCGACCCTTTCGGTCGGTAGTCCTTAGTCCTGACGAAGCGGATATCGTTTTCAAAGCTTCCCGGGAGGCGGTTGGCATGCACCACAGGTAGTACCTAGCATGCACCCCTCAATACCAAACGTCAACGACATAACGCCGTACTCCGTTGGCTTGCCAGCCTTGCCAATGAATCTCGGAATGAAGCTGTATGACAAGCACGTAAGATTTATTGGCACGATGGATGGTTCCCAGAAGGAAGTGCCGGGGTGGTACAGCATTGAAGAAGGAGAAGCACAAGCATCATGAGATGCAACATGGAACAACCCGGCGTACGAGGCTCTATGTAGGAGATCCATGGAGACGGGAGCCCCGTGGGGATGGGGCCGCACGTGGGTATTAGACGGGGCGGCGATGCTCGAGACGGTGTTTGTTTGTTTCTTTGGGATCCAGTCGAGATGTTGATGGTACGTATAGTTCGGGTGGGATATGTTCATGGTCTCGTCGTTGATGTGCGAGAGGATTAGGAATGGTATGGAATGGTTCAAGGAGTGATGTTACCTATCCCCGGAGATAAGAAGCTTACCTCCATTCACAAACTGCGAGTACGCGGCGCCAATTCCGAATCCCATGGCTACGGTCTCTGGTGAGAAGCATCGGGTGTGAGGAATGTCTTCCTCGTGCTCACTGTGCTCACTGTGCTCACTGTAAGCTTTCCGTTACAACGCCTCTCGTCCCTCTTCCCGCTCCCGCCAAAGACGGAAGGTGATAGGATACCGGCAAAACACTTCTTGGCAGCGGGCCAATCAGCAGCATGGACCAATCTTTGGGAAGAGGAAGGAGGAGCGAAGAAAGCTTGTGTTAGGTCGGCGGGCGGCCTTGTGCATCCGACGAAGCTTGTCAACGCCATCCCATCCCAGCCAAGCATCAGCCATTCAAATTCAATAGGCTGACTTTCCCCCCAGCCTAACTGCATCGACCGACGACGGTTGTTGTGTCGGCATCGTGCCGCTGTCCGCCCTACGGATGGAGTGTTTGCTGGTGGTGGTGTTCAGCTTTCTGACAAATGTGCATATCCCCGGATCGACGTCTTCCCGGTACTCTTCCGGACAGTCATGGAAAACAGTTTTGTGCACACTTTTATGCACGCCATGAGTACAACAACCATACAACCTCACAACGTCCGATATATTTCCCTGCCGCCCTCTTTTGGCGCCTTTCCTTTCCGGGAATGCAACCTGAGCGACCTCGCACTTGTTGGGAACCGATGAACAGCCTAGAAGAACAAAAGTGACGCTATGGACAGTCTGGACTGCCCGCTCTCACCCGCCGATACCCCAGAAACTGAGAACAAGCGTTGCGTTCGTGATGTGCGATCGAGTGACGGAATGGAATCTCGGCCCCTCTCGGCCCCACGGAATCACAGTCCCTACAGGGCTCCATTCGCACTCACTCCTCTTGTACGTTATGAGTCTAGCGGCGGTTAAGGAGATGTTTACCCATACTTACAACATGTACATCTTCCTTCCTTCTTCTCCTCTAAAAAGTGCTTTTCCCCTTGCCGAGTTGCCGACCGCGTGTTCCCTTTGCTCTTTGTGACTCACTTCGATCCCTACAAATCGTAATTCTCCCTATACCTTTACGATTGCGAGGGCATCATTGCCTTCACTGGCAACTTTGACGACGGCATTCTACAACGAGAGGTCTTCAGTGTTAGAATAGCTATCATTAACCATCAAGGTATGTGTGGAGTTGTTTTATATCCGTCTCAAGTCCCTGAAAAGACCATGGCAGGTTCCACTGATTTTCATCGAAAAACGTGGGCGAGGCCCGCTGTTATGGAAATAAGGTTTGGCCTCCACTCAGTCCACGATCCACCATCCTTCCTTGGTTGGCATGATCATGATCATGGTTCAAGTCGACGGGGGTGTACCTTCTTTTAAGTCATCAAGGATCATGGTCTTACTCCTTCCCCAGCAAAAAAGACAAAAGAGCAGATATCATCTCTTCCAATTTCACCAGTGACAATGGCTGACAGTCGTCTCAAGGAACGGTTTGCGCTGCGCTTACTGAGCACCTCACATCCGATATGACGGGATCACAACTCCCGGGGCAAGCGGCCCCGGCCAGCAATGAGCACCACAATAACCACCGTTCCCCTACACCGGAAGAAGCAGACCGGCTCGCCCTACAAAGACAAAAATCGATAGAACAAGCCATCGACGAGGGTCACGACGCCGACATCCCATCCGACATCGGCTACGTGCTAGACGAACAAGGCGAGAAGCGGCGTAAAGATGCCATCCGGCGCAACTCTCTCGCCCGGGCACGGAGTCATGCCAGCCACACTACTAGCCACCACCATCATGATCACGACGTAGAAAAGGAAGCAGCCGGGGACTCATCAGGCGCCGTTACCTCCTCCTCAGAAGAGGACGAAGCCAACATAATCTGGTGGACAGAAAACGACCCCGAGAACCCTTTCAACTGGCCCCGGTGGGTAAAAATCCTCAACGTCGGGCTCATCAGCGCGCAAACGTTCATTGCCCCCTTAGCCTCCTCCATCTTCGCTCCCGGCGTCCCCTCGGTAATGAAAGAATTCCACAACTCCTCCCCGGAACTGGCCTCCTTCGTGGTGTCGGTGTACATCCTCGGCTTCGCGGCGGGACCGCTGGTGATCGCCCCCCTGAGCGAGATTTATGGAAGGCTGATTGTTTACCACGGGTGCAACGTGTGTTTTATTGCGTTTTTGATCGCTTGCGCCGAGGCGCCGAGTTTTAACGCGCTCATCGCGTTCCGGTTTTTGTCGGGCATTTTTGGTTCTTGCGCGGTGACCAATGGCGGCGGGACTATTTCCGATATGATCACGCAGGAGAAGCGGGCGACGGCGATGGCGCTGATGACGATGGGGGTCTTGCTGGGTCCCATCATCGCGCCCATTATTGGGGGTGTCATCAGCAGCGACTCGGACCTGGGCTGGCGCTGGGTGTTTTGGATCGTGACGATCCTGGCGGGCGTGGTGGCGCTGTGCATGCTCGTTTTTGGAAGGGAGTCGTACGCGCCGGTGCTGCTGCAGAGGAGGGTCGACAGGCTGCGCAAGGAGACGGGTAATGAGATGCTGAGGAGCAAGCTGGATATCGGGCTGAGCCCGAAGGATTACTTCAAGCGCAGCATTGTGAGGCCGCTCAAGATGCTGGTGTTTAGCCCGATTTGCATCATCTATGCGATTTATATCGCTATCGTGTATGGGTACTTGTACCTCATGTTTACCACGATTTCGAGGGTGTTTACTAACCCGGAAACTTATAATTTCGGTATGTGCAGATATGACCCCCCTGATATTCCCCCAGGCTGCTAACATCGAGTGAATAAAACAGGCACCAAGATCGTCGGTCTGGTCTTCATCGGCTTGGGCGTCGGCTCCCTCATGGGCCTCGTCTTCTTCAGCGTCGCCAGCAACCGCATCGTGAAGGCCAAAGTCGGCCCAGACGGCAAGGGAACATGCACCCCCGAGGATCGGCTCAAGGTTCTCCCTGTCGGTGCCATTTTCCTGCCCGCCGGCTTCTTCATCTATGGCTGGACGGCCCAGTACCATGTCCATTGGATCGTGCCGGTTATGAGCCACGCTCTGATCGGATTCGGCAATATAATCATTTTCATGGCTATTACCATGGTGAGTCTTCCCGTATGTTTGTCGGAGGAATTCAAGGACGAGACTGATTAATCGTTATAGGCCTTGATTGATACGTTCACCATTTACGCTGCCTCTGCTCTGGCGGCCAACACGGTAGCGAGAAGTGTCTTCGGGGCTGTCCTTCCCATCTTCGGCTTGCGGATGTATGACACCCTCGGGCTGGGATGGGGGAACAGCCTGTTGGCGTTCATCGCCGTGGCATTGATCCCGGTACCGTTTTTGCTGATCCGGTATGGTGCGTTGCTGCGGACGAGGTATGAGATCAAGAACCTCTAGGCGGAGTAGTTGAGCATAGCGTTGATGACGGCATGTTGTGATGGTGAAGAGGATGTTTGGCTATATGTTCTGGAGGATGTTTTAGTGTTGATGTTTATACCACAGACCTGTATGTACATGATGAAAAAAGTCTCAACCTCATTGGAATTTCATAGTTCCCAAATCGACTTCCACATGTGATCCATCGTCAATGACTCGTGGTGCAGATGCCCTGAACCTAGCTGAACCTGGAATCGTGGAGCCTGTTTACTGGCTGGCTGGCTGGACAACAGCCCCAGAGCTGCATCCCTGCGAATAAGGTAGCCGCGGCTATGATTCGGGAACAAGGGTCGGGAAACCACGGGATCACGAACTGAACTTTGAGCCCTACCTACAGCCAACAACTTGCGGAGACAACGAACACGCGCAAACTCTGGGCCACGAAAACTGCTGCGAGAACCCTTGGAAAGGTCCCTGGGAATCAAAGTGCGGCTGTTCCTGATTCAAAAACCCTATCGGAAGACACACAAAAAAAGAAATAGGTATGCATCCCGCGGCCATCAGAACCGCTCCCGTCTCCCGAACGCCCAATCTTCAAAGATCCACCCCCCTCCCTAAGGTACCCAGCCTGGCTACTGGCACCCACTGCCGGATATGAGGAAGCCGATCAGCACTTGAGCCGGCAAAACTGTCCAGACTCAGAAAGACCTTATCTCCTTCCTCTCCTCGACAAACATAACGACTGGCCATTCTGTCCAAGAGATGTATATACGTGTGGTGGAAAACGACAACCCTCCTGTCATCGCGCCACAATCCCCTCCTCCAGCTCGAGTATAACTGATTCCGACTCGACACGCCGTCTTGGACAAGGACAATGATTTCAATCCTCACTCCTCGGCTGTGAAGGATGGTGTCGACGCGAACCTTCTTCGCCTAAACCATTTATCGGGTCCTGTCGAACCAGCCGCTGGATCCCGCAATGGCGACAGACTGGTCCATCACCCATTCGCCGACGCCGAGATACTTGTCAACCCACTTTCCAACTTCCTTGTTCTCGCCAGCGACCTTGTCGGTTTTGAAGCTGTAATCACCAAGTGTCAGTCTTTTTGCTCGAGGATGCCACCGGAAGGCATGGACGGATCGATGATTTCGGGTTCAGAATAGGGGGCGAAGCCGTGTGGAAGGGCGGTGTCTGCAAGGCAGGGAGCGCATCGAAAGCAACTCACGTCAGACCGGTCGAGCGCTTCATTCCAGCGAGGAATGCCGAAACTGTTAAACGCAACGCACATCGAGTCAGCGGAAACCGAAGACAGGCCAAGAGAACCGAACTTACGCAGGACAGCGTCAAAGGCATAGTGGCTCAAACGTCCGAGCTTCGACCATAAGCCTAGTGTCAGCAAATCGAGGAGCTGGGAGAAGAGATTCTTAGAACTCCGTTGAACAGCAAGCGACGACGCAGCAGCAGCAGCAGCGGGCAAGTTCGAGGGCAAGACGTATATGGAGAATAACGAAAAGATCGGAAAATCCGGAGAAGGGGCCGGGGATCTCTGTACATTGTGACGGAGGATGAAGAACAGCAACGCTAACGACGCAAGAAACTTCGGGGTACCCACCACCATCTTGAGGAGTGGCTTTGTTGAATGCGACAAAAAAAGAGGATCGAAAAGGGAGGAAACGCGATGCGATGCGATATGCGATGCGATATGCGATGCGACAAATCGGTTCGGGATTCGGCGCCGTCGGGGTCGGGGGTCAATGTCGATGGTGGTGGTGGTGGTGATGATATTCCCGGGGCGGAGCGGTGTTGCAGGTCAGGAAGGTGTTTCGGGAGGTGCTGTGGGGGGGAGGATTCGAGTGCCTGCAGCAAGGCGTCGGGCGAGCGGTGGGCAACGCAACGGGGCGATCACAGGGAGGCGGGAAAGCGGCCTTTGAGGTACCTGCGGATAAGAATCGTGCGGAGCGGGGCTGGAAGGCTGCAGTGGAAAGAGAAGAAGTGGAAGAACACGGGCCAGGGATTGTCAGGAGACAAGGACCAGGGAGTTCAGTCTCGAGGGATCATCTTGGCAGAATCACGTGTTGATGCTCGTGACTTCTCTTGGCTATCTTCAAGAGGGTCCATCACCGGTGGAGCCCAACGGAGCGATGATCGGGCAATGGTCTGTGATCCGGCCAAATTTAGGGTTGGGTTGACCATTCCCTTTTGGGGGGAAGCGGGGCATGGTCAGCGACCTTGGGTGGGGGCGAGGGGCAGAGGCAGGCATGAGCTGCGCGGCACCGGGCGGCCAGTGGCGGCTTGGAGGCTGTTTTAGTGGGCTTTGGTGGGATGTCCTCCACTGCGGCGGCGGAACTATTACGGAATGACAAGGTTGCAGCTTCCAGAGCTCCCAAGCTATCCCCAGAGGGCAGCGCTCCCCAATGCTGCCTCCGCGAAGACGCCGACACGGGGGCGTCAAGAGCGGATGCGAAGAGGGGATCCAACCTTCCGTCGACGTTTCGAGGGCCGCACTGCCGCTTCCGCCCTGGGAAGGAGTCGACGAGAGATACCAAAGTGCCGTGACCAACGAGGGGAAGGAAGGGAACCAGTGGTGCAGGCGTGGTGTGCTAGTGGTGCCAGGCGTTTCTCTTATCAGTTTTTATCGCGCAACAGCCCGTCAAAGATTGGTTCGAGCCTGGGCGAAACGAGAAAGGCAGAAAAAAAAGATCCAGGTCCATTTCCCCTCCGGTCTTGGTGTTGATTTCTGATTTCTATCCTCTCTCTTCCTCTCCCTCTCCCCAAACTTTTCCCCTTTCTCAACAATTTCCCCCTCCTTCATTCGCCCCAATCCCCCAGCTCCAGATTTCGTCGCGAGATCTGAACAACTGAATCATCAGCTTCGGTTCTAGGTACGTTTGACAGAAATGACGGCGATTCCCCAATTGTTTCCATTCCCTCCAATTGAAGGTGGAAGTGCCACAAAAACCCATGGGGAGGCGGGTCATTCCCTTCGGATTCGGATCTCCTTGCTTCGTACGGGGTCCATGTTGTGTCATCATTATTTTGCCAAAGTCTGGACTCCAGCGGCGAGACGTGGGGTAATTTGAGCTGGACAGAACAGTGCCCCCCCAACTTTTGGATCAAACCACAAAAAGATCCAACAAAATTTCCTCCCTCCAACACCTCTTTACCATTCTCCCTCGCATCTGCACCAGCACTGCGCTCTCTGTCCTTGTCTGGGTTGAAACCTTGATTACTGACGCTAAAGCTGTCGATCTTGCAGATTTCCCTAAACCCCAAAGCTTCGCGTCAACCCCGCGCGCTTCTCCCATCTTGCACCTCGAAAACATCTCTCATTCCCCTCAACACCACACATAAACCTTCACAATGGCCGCTACTGCGCTTGACCATCTCAGCCTCGGAGGCAAGATTCAGTGGCTCGCTCAGCTCAACACTGAGTTCCAACCCGCTCGCGAGTTCCGCCGCACTTCCATTATCTGCACCATTGGCCCCAAGACCAACTCGGTCGAGGCCATCAACAAGCTCCGCGATGCTGGTCTTAACGTTGTCCGCATGAACTTCTCCCACGGCAGCTACGAGTATCACCGTACGTATCCTCCCCTCTAACATCTGGCGGTGCCTTTTGAAAACCCGCCGATGGTGTGAGGTCCGCCAAGCTTCTGCGCGCTTAGCTTTCCGAGACCATTGGCGCCTCGTTTCGAAAAAGTCCTCCTGCACAGCTTATCCGCTAACACTGAGCCTTCCATAGAGTCCGTCATTGACAATGCTCGCGAGGCTGAGAGGGTCCAGGCTGGCCGTCCTATTGCCATTGCCCTTGACACCAAGGGCCCTGAGATCCGTACCGGCAACACCAAGAACGATGAGGATCTTCCCATCTCCGCCGGTGCCATCCTCAACATCACCACCGATGAGCGGTACAAGACTGAGTGCACTACTGAGAACATGTAAGTTCGAATGGATCTGCTGCTGGGCATGCGCCGGTGGGGCCGATCACCGCTGACATCATTGCAGGTACGTCGACTATGAGAACATCACCAAGGTCATTGCTCCCGGCCGTGTCATCTACGTCGACGATGGTGTCCTCGCTTTCGAGGTTCTCGAGATTGTCGATGATAAGACCATCAAGGTCAAGGCCCGCAACAACGGCTTCATCTCCTCCCGCAAGGGCGTCAACCTTCCCAACACCGATGTCGATCTCCCTGCTCTTTCCGAGAAGGATAAGGCCGATCTCAGGTTCGGTGTCAAGAACAAGGTCGACATGGTCTTTGCTTGTAAGTTTACCCTGGGAAGATCTCTTGATACGTAGAATGAGTTGCTAACAGTTATGTAATAGCGTTCATCCGTCGCGGCCAGGACATCAAGGACATCCGTGAGGTCCTCGGCGAGGAGGGCAAGAACATTCAGATCGTTGCCAAGATCGAGAACAGGCAGGGTCTCAACAACTTCGCTGAGATTCTCAAGGAGACCGACGGTGTCATGGTTGCCCGTGGTGACTTGGGTATCGAGATTCCCGCCGCCGAGGTGTTCGCTGCCCAGAAGAAGATCATTGCCATGTGCAACATTGCCGGCAAGCCCGTCATCTGCGCTACCCAGATGCTCGAGTCCATGATCAAGAACCCCAGACCCACCAGAGCCGAGATCAGCGATGTCGGTAACGCTGTTACCGATGGTGCTGACTGCGTCATGCTTTCTGGTGAGACCGCCAAGGGTGCTTACCCCAACGAGGCCGTCCGTGAGATGAGCGAGGCCGTCCTCAAGGCCGAGAACACCATCCCCTACGTCAGCCACTTCGAGGAGCTTTGCAGCTTGGCCAAGCGCCCCGTCTCCATTGCCGAGTCTTGCGCCATGGCCTCTGTCCGCGCCTCCCTCGACCTTAACGCCGCTGTCATCCTCGTTCTCTCCACCTCCGGCGAGTCCGCTCGTCTCATCTCCAAGTACCGCCCTGTGTGCCCCATTATCATGATCACCAGGAACGATACTGCTTCGAGATACGCCCATCTTTACCGTGGTGTCTACCCCTTCCTTTTCCCCGAGTCCAAGCCTGACTTTAGCAAGGTCAACTGGCAGGAGGATGTTGATCGCCGCATCAAGTGGGGTATCGGCCACGCCATGGCCCTCAACGTTCTCAACGAGGGCGAGACCGTTGTCGTTGTTCAGGGCTGGAAGGGTGGTATGGGTAACACCAACACCTTCCGTATCGTTAAGGCCGATGTCAACCACCTTGGTCTTGGCCAGCGTTAAGTGCAGGCACATGAAAAGGGGAAAAGTTTGAAGATTAGATGAGTTGGCTTAATCACCGGTTATTTTCGTGTCATGATTATGATGGTTACAAGGCCTCGGTAAAGGCTATTGGTGTTGGGTTTTGCGGAGAAATTGCTTTTCAGGTGGACACATTTCTAGGTCCATTCAATAGACTTCCTATGCATGATCAATTTTCGTGTCCTTATCAGTTGTTTCAATCTTTCTTTTGTGGTTCTGCGCGTTAACGTATCACATGATCACAAGATTCACTCAAACCATTCGAATTATCGTACTGAAAGCAGCTCTATTCCAAACTAACACCCAACTACCCGGAAGGCTTGTCGGTCAGTACAAAACATAACAGCTGCCCGATTACCACTCCTCCCACTCATACGCGACGCCTTCATGGTCATCTTCTAAACTTCTTGGCCGAACCAGACCCAGCATAACTACTACAAGCGTAATCGGATTCCGTATCCGATGACAAGTTTTCATCCTCCTCGTCCTCGTCCTCCTCCACATCCGACGACCCTGCCGAGCTCACACTGGCCACCATGACCGATTCATCCACGACCTTGCCCGTGTCCCTCGACACATGGGCCGGCTTGAACTGGAACATGGTGGTCCCATTACCGCCAAACAGTCCGGCCGCTACGGGAAGCTCCAACCGGAACACGGTGGCATGGTAGGAATAAAAGGCCTGCTGGATGGATTCCTCGAATTGTAGACCGGGGACAGATTCAAGGTAGTTCCGGAACTGGTCAATAGCCAAGACGAGCGGATCACTGGACGGAAGGTTACGGGAGGGGAAGCGCCCGGGACGCTCGATGACGTATTCGCGCGCGTCGAGAATGAGCGCCGTGAGAGAGTGTAGGGCTAAGCAAGCTTTACGGAGAGCTTCACTGGTGGATGGGGATGAGAGGCTTGGAATGGTGTTCATGGTCGCGAGGGGCTTGTATCCGGGACCCGGAGGAGCCCCGGAGGGGAAGTAGTGCACTTGTTCGGGATTGGGTCGAGACATGGAGCAGAGATAGGGGACCGTGGCTTCACGGCCTCGGGCTCGGGTCATGGGCGGGTTGGTGCGAAGGTACCCGGTCCAGCTTTTGGGCACTTTCCATTTGGGGCCACCGACGATGGTGGACTTGTCCTGCCCCTCCTGTCCCACCTGCTGCCCCTGAGGGACGTCGATGTGGAACCAAGCCCCCGAGTACTTGGGGTCGGTAACTACCTGCTCCCAAAACGGGCTAAGGTATCCGGCACCGGCTTTGTCGGTGTCGTTACCGACGAGCTGCATCTCGGCGAGGTCCAACTCACTGGCAGTGTCGTGGAGCGCGTTGAAGAGGGTCGTCAGACCGCTTTCGACGACGAGGTTCAAGTGGCTACGGGAAGGAAGGGGAGACTCGGTACGGTTACCAACTTGGTTTTGGTGGTCGTAGCCGTAGGCGTAGGGGTTCATGCCGCCGCTGTTTTGGAACAGAGCGGTGATCAGCCAGTCGGCGTGCTCGGGGTCAATGGCGAGGTAGTTCTCGTGGTTGATGCCATCGGGGTGGACGAGGTGGAACATGGAGTAGTCGTAGCCGGCGCGGGGGAGGAGGCTCTTGAGGAGTTCGTTGCGAGCAAAGGGGTGGGTTGGTGCTGGGGCTGGGGTTGGGGGCGAGCAGAAAGTGCTTTTCATGCATTGGCTGGGAACTTGGAAGTTATCAGCGTTCGTGGTAGTCTTTTTGGGTCTTCCTGGTCCGGCTTTTCCAGTGTTGCGAGTGTTCTGTTTGCGAGGGGTCATGGTTGGTGGAATTGAGTTGAATGGTTTTGGGGTTGTTAACTCTTGACGGGTGTATGTATGTATGCTTTCTTGGTGCTAATGTGTGTTGTGAACCGAGAGCATGTTGAATGAGAGAGGAACATGCCCATTTATAGTTCCATGATGGCAGTGAGGTTGTAAACCATCATCATAAAAATGCAAGATACATCAACCTCGTAAACAACGCACTTGTGATAGGTAATATATCAGGAGCATGGACATGCTATGTGGGCTTTGAACCATCTCATTGTCATTCAATGCCTTTGTAGAGCTGTAGATGTGTTACGACGTAAGTTGTTCTCGATAAAGGAATCCGCCCCTGCGCTGAAGCCATAGTCTCGCTGAGAAACCATGGGATGAGGTTTGGATCATGGTGTTTTCAGATTGGCTAACTGGGGCGCTGGCAGACAGAGATGAATGGACAGAGATGGAAACCCGGGCGCTGCCTTGACACAAAGAGACAATGGCTAGCTCAGTTACATTATGATATGAACTCTCTTTTTCGTATCAACCCAGTCTAAGACCAGGGCAGATATGGATGTCTTGGGAATAAAAATTGGATTGATGGAAGGATGAGTCGAAATACCTCTTGAGAAAGTGCACTGGAACACGAGCTTCAAGCTTCAGTTTGGATCCGCGCAGGGGGGAGCTCAGAGAAGTGGGTCCGTCGGTAAGGTCCAATGGAGCCAATGGCGTCACTGCCAGCATCGGTTGGTGGGGCCAATACGTACTTTAGGTGGGGCACATGCCACCTGCTCCTCCCCCAAACTGCAGTGACAAACTTCCCTCGTGGTGCCTGACAACGGCAGACACTTGACTGTCATCTGAGCCTCTTATCACTGCGTCATCAGATCAAAGAAGCATCCGATCATCCCCGCCATCAGTCCTATCTCAGTCATCTTACAACCTCTTGCTCTGTTGTTCATACTTGGACCATTCGCACCGCTGGATTCGAGTCCTACCGACTTCGTTTGTTGTTTGTTGCTATATTCGTTTTGCGTATGTCCGAGTTGTTCATTGCCGGTTGTTCCTAAACTCCCCACTACACTTCACTTACTTCCTTCGATGTTTGCCCGGCTGACCCTCATGTAAGAGTGACAGTCTGGAATATAATGCCTTATTGGTACAAACTTATCCATCCGTCTTTTCTGTGTGCGTAGTGCCTCTTCCATGCATCCGTTGCTGATGATATATCTCTGTGCCTGCAGCGACCTTCTTGCGAATGAACACGACTACTTTTAAAGCCACTCAACAACCCCTCCTTCTCGCGACTATCCTGCCCCCGAGACGATATGTGGTCCAACCAAGCCAACCGCTCCGTCCGGAAGAAGTCCAGCGAGTACGACTTGGACGATCTATCCCCTCGCCCTGGCGACCCCTTTTTAAGCCACCGTATACCACAGAATCGCAGTCAGCCAGCCTTCCGACGACGAACTTCGCCGTCCCCATCCCGATCTTCGGCCTTCAGTGACAAGGCAAGCACGACTAGGTCGATATCTAAGAGCAAGAAATCTCGTGTTCTCTTCGCCGGGCCGCCGCCACCCATATTCTCGACGCAAATCTTACAGCGAGATGATAAGGATCGATACTCTTCTTCGCCAACGTCACCGCTCGAGTTCGGAGTGTCTTCCATCGCCCAGAATATCAACAGCGTCTTATTTGACAAGGGGGGCTCTACAGCGCGTAATCGAGATGACATCCGCTTCGAACAAGACACGTTCTGGCGCAACCTGCAGCATCGTGAACGGTTGATCCAGAAAGAATTCCAACACATACTCGACGCCCAGGCCACGGGGCTGATGGCGAACCTCAACCCAGATGCTGCCCCACCACACCCATCATCAAGCTCGAACATCAGTGACGCCGGGAGTACATCGACTGCTCGTCGGTCACATGTTGTCTTTGAGCTGCCCACCCGTACAACGGAAACAGGAGAGATCATTCCCGTTCGCCAACCGCGTCAGAAACCCCTGAATTTGCGCGGGGCCAGAGCCGCTTTAGCAAGGACTATGGCACTCGCTGCCGACCTGAAAATTGAGGAGGAGGCGAACCTCGACTCTGCGCTCTTTGTCCGCAAGAAGGTCTTGTCAGAGTTGCGCAAGCTTTCGACGCAGCGGGATGCGATTGTGGGAGAACTACGCACTTTGGAGGGCGATGACGAGGAGCCGCTTGCTCGTGAACTGCGCGAGCTTGACGAGGAGTACGCCAATGTGCGTGCGGAAATAGCCGAGCTGGAAGAGCGGTTGGTGGGCTTGCGGAAGCGAAAACGCTGGCTTGATGGGCGGAGGCTGGACGTTAGGAATCGTCGCGAGGCCGGCCTCAGTGGTTACAAGGGGGCCCTGAGAGAGGTGGATGACAAACTGGAGGATATCTTGATCAAACCGAGGGTCCTGCCCTTGGATGTTGAGTCTGTGGTAGGGCCAACTCAGAATGAGGGTAATCAAGAGGTGGAGCAGCAGGCCTTGGTAGGTCTGGAGTTCATGCGCCTGCGACCGGAGCGACGGACGGCTAATATGGCGAAGGATTGGTGGGAGAGTGAGATTGCCCTTCTCGAGCGGCGCAAAGAGGAGGTGAACAAGGAACGTTCAGCACTAGAGGAGGGTGCCGAGGTTTGGAGGGAGGTTGTCAGGCTGGTAACAGCGTACGAGGAAGATTTACGCAAAGAGATTGCAAAGGCCAGCCGCGCTGAGCCTGGGGGCTTCAGCCATGACAGCGGCAAGGGCAAGGGAAAGGCCGTTGCCGATGATCAAGCACCAAGCCCACTCAAGTTCTATTCATCACAGCTCGACAAAATCACGAAAGTCATGGGTGATCTAGACGAAGAGTTCAACCTTGCGGATGAACACGGGTGGAAGTTGCTGCTAGTTGCTATAGGTGCCGAGTTGGAGGCGTTCAAGCAAGCCAAAGAGATGATCCAAGACATGCTGATGGAGCAGGGGTACGAGATTGAAGATGAGAAAGAATATCAAGGGAGTAACGGCAGTACTCCGCGATTGGGGAGGTCCGCGGCGACGGTCTTGCAGGATTCTACTGGAGCTTGGTCTACCAGTAATCGACCAACAGCCACTACTGATCATGGTGTTGACGATGTCGGCCATGGCAGTGATGACAACGCTCATCATACCTATGGCCGTAATCACCTGGATTTGGTGGACCTCGAGGATGAAGAACCGCATGAAGAGAAGCATACGGATGCGGACCATGACGAAAGTGACGACAATGAAGTCCCTCCGGACTTGCTAGTCTCCAGTGTCGATAACGACGATCGAGATGAACCGGGAGGAGGAGGAGTGGGTCTCCGCGCTTCGCGACAAGGTCTCGAATCCAGCAAGACGGCGGACAGTGAGAACGATGTACCGCCAGAGTTTTTGGCGCATCATGGCGTTGACGACGTGGAATAGTTGGCCCAACGATTCGCAAGGCTGTCGGCTGAATGAGCTCATACACAAAGCTGTCTTTACTGGGTAGGTCTTGAAGCGACTCTGCCCAAATGCGCTTCGCGGCCCGAGAAATCCATGACCGACGAGAACAAACCCGAGAAACATGACGCGAAGCCACTTCTTAAGGGGGCAGAAGTGGCTTCGACACCTGCTGAGTAATGGCACATCACAATTTGTTTTTATTTTATTTTTTTGGAAGTCTTGATTAAGCGCAGCTGTTTTTGGAATTTGTGTTAAGCGGTTCGGTGATCTGGATACCGGCTTTGGATGGTGGTGCATGGCTTATGAGACATTCCCTTCGATACCAGTATTCCTATGAACAAGTCGATACCATCATATTCCACTCCACCTTAGCACGCTGTCTCTAGTTTGGCCTGCGATAGTCGCCTCCTGCCTGCCCTCGAGCCCCGTGTTTAGCTCCTAGCGACTACCAGGTCCGAGTAAGTTCAGGTCGCTTTGTTGCATTGTCACCTTCCGCCACTAGGCAGATTTCCCCATCCCGTTCTTATATGACCCAGGCTGATATCTCGCAACTGACATTGCCTTGCACATTTCAGTTTCCGTTCGCTTCAATTTTTCGGAGCTCTTCCTTCTCAGACCTCTACATTCGCTCCGCACCAAGTGCGGGGCCGCTGTCAACTCTAGATCTTCCCACGGGACAGAAAGCTCATGCGAGACGTCTTGCTATCACGCATCCGCTAGTTTAGTCAAACTTGCAACCTCCTAGGGGGCATGGTTCGGAAACATTCAAAGACGAGAATGGATTATGGTCCATGTGGATTGATCTACCCTGGCAATCCCCGTACCATTACCTGCATGGTAAGCAACTTTATCCAGACTACCACTTTTCAACCATGCTTCTGACAATTATAATAAGCGAATACAACGCATGACCGTATAGGTGGATAAACATAATGCGACGAAGCCAGACATGATTCCAACCCATATTTCAACCTGCTAACGGATGGAAAGGGAGGATGCGAGGATGCTAGTCTAGGAGACACATCAAAGGTTATTCATCACAAACGCCGGTTGGACCCGCGGCGGCTTCCTCGGACTGGCAAGGGATCGACTAACAGTACGGTCCTTCTGCATAACAAAAGTGATGGCGGCTGCACAATACTTTTTAAGAAAAAGGTCTCGATGATGCCGGCGCGGGCTGATGCGAGGGACTTCTGATATGGAGCTTGTCCGACGTGTAACCCGGCTTTGCTTGGACCAATGCCGTGGCCTTTTGCCGTGGTTAGATACTTCCCCTTTTGTGATTTCCCCGCCCAACTTAGCAAATGGTATCTCACTGACCGTTGATGATGGTTATCAAGCATGATCTGTCGAACCTTCTCTCCGATTTCATGGCAGATATGCGCCGCGGCGCTCTTTCAACAACATGGCCTTTGCTTCAGTTCCCCCAGACTGCCCCAGTACCACGTGTCATGGACATAAGGGGCCTCCATTTTCCCTTGCTTCAAAAGTACCACACATTGAATTAGTCATCTTGGAACATCAGGTAGCGTCCTCATGGCGAGCCATGGTAGGCACCACTGGGTTTCCCACATCGCTTGTGCAGACAGGCTTGGGAAGCTGGATCCAAGTATTGTGTTCGTCCTCCTGACACCCATAGTATTTGCTCGAAGCAACTGATGACCAACTCGCTTTCATCAACTAACACCACGACCACAATTCCTGGATTCACTCAAGGGTAACCTCCAAATCAGACATCGACTGTGCTGGACCGTCTAATGCTTGGGCATTCGGGGCAATACTTTCAAACCTGTGCGAAAAAAAACGCCTAGCACATTTGTGAAACGAAGGACTCAACTTCCGCGTTCGTCAAGGAAATAGGGAAAGGATATGTCGCAGACGCCATGGAAGGCGTGAGACACACTCAACAACAGCAACCCCCAGGGTGGGCAGGTGGTGACGAGTGGGAGGAGCATCGAGGGAGAATCCAGGAGCTTTACCAGAGCCAAAACCTATCGTTGAAGGAAGTGATAAGGATCATGGAAGAGCGTCATGGATTTCGGGCGACGTAAGAGAACATATCAGCTTCCGCGCGCACTCAAAGTATATGGATTATGTGGACTGACTCATTACACAGACAACGGATGTACAAGACACGGATCAAGACCTGGGGACTGGACAAGAACTTCAAGGAGTCGGAAGTTGTTGAGCTCTTCCGGTTGAGACGTGAGAGGGAGAAGCTCGGAAAGCCAGCAACTTACAAGATACGCGGCCGCGAGATCGACTGGGACCGAGTCAATAGCTACGTCAAACGGAAAGGGCTGGACATCACCCGGTTGCTAGAGACTGACCGGCCCCACAGTCCGGCAGTAGCGAGTGAGATAACTTGCCGGACTCCGTCCCCCCTCTCAGAGAATAATCGGCATTACCAACATGAGCCATCGGCCAGCACTCCGTCACTCTCTTCATCGGCCGGATCAGATCACTACACCCACAATGTGCCGCCATTCACAAGACCGATGACCGCCTCATCAGCCTCCATCATGGCCGGGATGGATCCCCGAACTACTAGCTCAACACCATATCCCGCATATACACAGCCCTCTTCTCCTACTCAGACCCTTCGACCGGCAGTCAACCTGGGTCACTCCGCAACCCTCCCCTCCCTCGGACACTCCGTCACCATCCATTCTTTCCAAAAGTTTCTGACCCGAATCTACGAGACTCTCCTCTACGAAGACAACGACAAGACTTGGGGCACAACACAATACTGGCTAGGGTCCTCGCACGCATTAGAATGGCTGATGACGATCCGCTACAAAGCCGCCTTCTACCGTGACATCTTGGTACAGCTCTCTGATGCCGGACCCAACCCCAACGTCAGCATAGCTGCCCGAGATATCGTTCGTCGTTTCCGCACCATCAACAGGTCGTTCGCTATGCTCGAGCCCATGGTTCAGAGCGTGATCGGGGCCAAGTTTTATTACTTTCTTAACTTCATCCACGCCTTTGGGCTGTGTACGGACGTGGCGCAACTCCCGTTGGCGTATCCGCTTGTGTCGATTGCTAGGATATTGCTCGAGGAAACACATAATACTTGCTCGGCACCACACCCTCCGCCGGTATTGCCGGGTGGGTTTGCCGATGGTCGAGCCCCGGAGATGGGGGGAGCTTACCGACGCCCGTCTTTTAGCTGCAATGGTGTCGTCAATGGTGGTGGTCGAGCCGCCGCCGCCGCCGCTGAACAGGAGGGTTTCGTGTCAGCTGCCGGGTATGATGCCGATTACTACCTCCTGTCTCACCCAAACGTGAACGCGAACGTGAACAGCAGCAGCAGCAGTAGCAACAGTCAGCCGAGTCACCACCACTCAGACGCATCCGCATCCGCATCCGCATCCGCATCCAGAAGGCTCATGTTGGACAGCAGCAGCCAAGACTTTAAAGAATCCGCCGAGCGGTTTCTAAACACGGTGCTGGAGCAGACGGTCAAAGATTTGGGCGTGTCTCAGGTACCTTTTGAGTCGTTTCTGCTTCTCAGAGAGACGATGGACGGTCGACCTATACTGGGTCATCATATCCCATTTCCATTATCAACATCTATGACCGCCGCCAACACTAACGTCCGGAGACCCGTCGACATTCAGGTTCCGGGACAAGGAGCCTTCAACCCCAGCCCCTCGGCTTACACGCCAACAAACCACCACCACCCACTAGCATCACAACAACATGAACTCCTACAAGAACAAAATCATCAACAACACCTTCCCAAAAAGCTCCTCCAAGAGGCCATATCCCACCTAGAATCCGCCATCTGGCTGCTCTCCCACGGTAAAGACGCCCAAGCGGAATCGTATCTTGCATCAGTCATCAAGACAACAGAAACCTTATATCATCTACCAGTACCTCTGCGCTACAACCCCCCCTACAACCTTCTCTTCCTCACCCTCATCCTCATTCAAACTCCCAAACCCAGACCCTAAGCAGCGGCGAAATCCCCAGTGTCTCCTTAAAAGTGTTACTCAAAAACGACTCGTCGTCGTCGTTGTCGTCGTGGGTAACCAAGGCTGCTAAAGTGGTGGGCAGGTGTGCGCATTATCACCTTGCTAGGTTGTATGGGAGGCGCATACGAGCGGGAGGCGGGGAGGGAACGAGGGAGAGGGAGAAGGAAAGAGAGCATCTGATCAAAAGCCTGGAGGGAACGGCGTTGTTTGATGAGTATGTGCAGTGGGAGGAGGTGGAGTTTTTGTTTTGATCAGAGGAGGGAGTCCGAACTGAGTGTTTTTTTTTTCTCTTCGTGTCATGTCTGGTTAATATCCAGGAGGAAAATGAGAGTGTGACGGAGGGGACGGCGGGCGTAAAACCTGTACCGCAGTAAAGTCAAAATGGAAGATGCTAAATTGTTGCAGCAGTCGACTGACTATATAAGTTCAAGTTCTGATGCAAATCTTCAACCAATCATGGCAGCTCATTTCAGCTGCCCGGCTAGCTCAATCGGTAGAGCGTGAGACTCTTAATCTCAAGGTTGTGGGTTCGACCCCCACGTCGGGCTCAATTCCCGGCGTTTCCAACGCCTTCTTTTTTTTCATCCTTCTTTTTCCTTCACCTGCGATTGTGGACTGTTTTTGTCGCCATTTACTTTTTTTATTTTTTTGTGTAGTTTGGGAAGAGTGAGGAAGGGGGTTGGGTGCGGACGCTCTTGAAGTGTTTATCTGCTTCAAACTCCCTTAGAGTGGGCAGGTGGAGTGGAGTGGTCGAAGTGAACTTTATTTTTGTTCGGAAGGTTGAGCGAGGTAGGCACGATACTGTATTCATATGAGCATGTGTAAAATGACTCTTTCTATATTTCCATCTCCGTTACTGCCTCTCCGTACATGAGCCCTTCCCGGCGTTTATATACGTAGGTACGTGGCTTTCATGACCAAGCAGGGACAGCTCACGTTTGCCTGAGGCCTCAAATCCTTGCTTTTAGTATTTGAGCTTGATGTTATTTTGCTGGCTTTGTGTTGGTCGGAAAGGGCTGTTCGCTCTGTGGTTACTGTGCGCTGTTGGGTCCAGTCAAGGCCTGCTGACAGAGTTTATTTACATCGGGACAAGTCTTGCTTTTATGTTTGATCTGCTGTCATCGACAACCTTGGATCGTGCAGGATATTTTTCAGCATTCGCAAGGCCCCAAACTCCCTCGGGGAAATTAACAACACAGCACAAGTTCCTGTCATGGTTCGTTTGTGATATCGGTGCAAGAGTGTAGGGGCATAACTGTCTCAGTCAACCTCTTTGGTTAGCACAAAGGGCACGTCGTCCTTCACATGAACTAGATCTTATCTTGAGTTTCAGGAGTCTGAGATACTCCAGAGGTATGTGATCCCATCATGAATCAGACCTTGTTGAGACAAACTTGAAGTCTGTGCGTGCATCGAAGTAGGTTGGCAAAAGAAGCGTCAAGGTATTCTGCGCCCGTTCATCGTGTATTGACGTGTCAGTTGTTAGGTTCCGTAGACGTTGTCTCTTTGTTCCTTACCGCGTCAGAGTTTAAGCACAAAAAACGTGTACCTTTTGACGTTGGTCGACCCTCAGCAAAATACACAACGGCAGATAAATTGCGCAAAAACAAACAGCCCGATAGAACAAAGCAACGAAATACACGGCAATATATCAGTTTGGAAGGCAACAACTAACATTCACACCTGGCCGTGTAACATTCACTGGATCTACCTACCCATCCTTATCAGCCAACCCCCACCGATTTCTGCAAACTCCCGTTTTTTGAGCCTCAACCTTTTGTTTCGGAAAGTCCAACTGCATCTGTTGACCCCCAACATGATCAATACCATCCCGCCGCGCGCATCAAAGCAATGAGTGAGCCACCCCGGCTCCAACGACAAACGGCAAGCGGTTGGGCAGTATTTGAGCGGATGAGCTTGCTATATCATGGTATGCTGTCCCAGCTATCTTGCTTGGTGGGACTGTCGTCTTGTCAGGACACTTGCAAAACACTCCTTCGCGGTGAATCGTTATCGTCAACCGATATCGCAGAGGCGGTGATAGAACATCAGATAAAATTCCCTTCACTTGTTGGAGCATCAATGTATAACTCGTGACCTCATACCGGCAACTCGCTGGCTGGTGAGCACGAGCCCTTCGGCACATCATCTTGAATTCCTCCTCAAAAGTACTTAAAGGCAGCTAGACTTGCTTTCTTCCCCGAATATCCTGCTTTCAGACCTTCAACCTCCAAGAGAGAGAAACAAAACATACCTATACGACCCAAGTCAAACACGGGAAGACGACACATACCACGAAATGGGTTCTATTGACGCAGATAAGAAGCTTCAAGTGCTCCTCGTGGGCTCGGGAGGCATCGGTACCATGGTTGCCTATGCCCTCGAGAAAGGAAGCAAAGCCGAGGTAGCCGCAGTTCTGCGGTCCAACTTTGAGGCTGTTTTCGATAATGGTTTCACCATTCACTCGGTCGACCACGGCGAAATCAAGGACTGGCAGCCAACTTCAAGTGAGTTCTGAGTTCGATAACTCCTCTGCAAGCTTCATAAACTCACATTCGTACAGTTCTCGATAGTATCCCTTCTGTCGACAAGGAGTCATGGAGAGCCCCTTACGACTACGTCATCGTAACCACCAAGAACGTACCCGACATCCCGCCCAGTATCCCTGATCTCATCGCCCCTGCCGTCACGCCCGGCCACACCGCCATCGTGCTCATCCAAAACGGCCTCAATATCGAGCGTCCCTTCCTCTCCGCCTTCCCCACCAACCCCATCCTCTCCGGCATCACCTTCACCGGCGCCATCGAGTCGCCCCCAGGAACCATCAACCACCACAACCACGACCGCTCCTTCATCGGCGTCTTTAACAACCCTATCGCAAGCCCAAACCAGAAATCCCGCGCCATCGCCGCCGCCCGCCGCCTCGTCGACGCCTACAGCGCCTGCGGCCCCAACGTCGACTGCACTTACGAGCCCGACGTCCCTTACTCCCGCTGGCGCAAGCTGCTGTACAACGCCTCGTACAACGGCGTGGCCGCCATCCTGGGCATGGACACGTCGCGCATGCGCTTCACCGAGCACATCATCGACGAGCTGATCCGGCCGCTGATGCGGGAGATTCGGGCGACGGCCAAGGCGGTGGCCGGCGTGGAGCTGAAGGAGGAGCTGATCGAGAGCATGATCACGGCGGACGGGTATGATAAGTTCTTTAAACCGAGCATGTTGCAGGATGTGGAGAAGGGTAGGTTTATCGAGTTTGAGAACCTCGTGGGCGAACCGTTCAGGGAGGCGGAGAGGGTTGGGGTGGAGACGCCGACGCTTAAGGTTGTTTATGGATTGTTGAAGGGTCTGCAGTTCAAGGCGAGGGAGAGGCACTTAAAGGAGGTGGTGGTGCCCAGGAGTGGGGAGGGATTGAGGTATGGAGGTCATGGAAAGTCTTAGGACAGGGCATGAAATGATGGCTTCGACGTATCGGAGTGAATGACTGGATGTGAAAGAGAAAGGGAACTGAGGGCATATCAACTGAAGGAAAAGTAGGGAAGGAAATACGGGGAGAGAATAATACAAAGGTCGCGATTCAAGCCTAAAGGGAAAATTCACCACGGTACTTGCAGTATCAACTTGAAAGGGGACTGGAAAAAAACTCGTGAAACTGCAGTGGTATATTATCAAAAATCATCGCCAAATATGTACGGCCACTGGGCGCCCTAAACAACGAAACATGTCGGACTCACTTGTAGCATGAATGGACCTCGTGAAGCCCAATATGAGCACTCTTAGACCCGTCCACAACATCTACTCCAAGCTCTCCCACTGTCTGAGCTGATCCAAGAAATAAGCCTCGTCGTAAGGTGCACAAAAGCGCAAGTCCGCCTCATGACTGTTCATAGGGTAAACGAGACTCATATAGACGCCGTTTGGGCCAGCTACCGAAAAGACTTTGAGACAGAAGCCCTGGCGCTCGGCCTCTTTCTCGCCAAGTCGACGCCTCGCTTCAGCTCCCTTTTCAAACTCGTCCATGGCGGTACTGAACTGATGGGAACGGGCAACGGTGACGCGGCGCCACTTGTCGTCTTCCAAGTCCCGGCAGAGATATGAGACAGATTTGCTGTTGTAGGCGATCTTGTGTAGAACTCTGTAGCGGTCATCGAGAATGTCGCCTATGTTGACAACCTTGCGGTGGGACGCACCTTGACGAGAGAATTCGCTGTTCTCGGTTTGGGGTTGAAATTGCTTTGCGGAGCTGTAACCAGCTGCTCTGCGGCCGTTAAAGCTAGCGCTGGGCATCTTGTTAGTGTAGAAGATTTGGACAAAGGGTTAAATGGCTTGCGTTCGATGATGCTGACGTAGATAAAAGGGAGTGCGAGATGAGAAAGAGCATGCGTTTGAGACATCAACAACAATCCGGGATGGTTGACCGAGAGACATGATGTCGAGCTTTATAGATTCCATGTCTGGACTGGGATTATCGTTGATCAAGGACAATGATGGTGTCTGCAGGACAGGAATGTCAAAATGAACAATGGCTTCGTAGACAACAACCGTCTTCTTTGTGTGTGTTTTTCACGAAGGCGCTCATTGTTCAAGAAAGTGCTTCAAAATACGGTTAAAGAGAAAAAGGAAGAAGGAAGACAAGGGGGAAGGAAAATGAACAAGGGAAGAGAAAGAAAGCAAAAAAAAAAAGGAAATTTCCCCTCGACCGGAATCGAGCCGGTGACCTTTCGGTATACAATCATACAATTACAGCCGAACGTGATATCCAACTACACCACAAGGGGATATGGTTTGTACGTGTGGATATCAAGCTTTTATTTCCCTCTCTTGTTGGGCCCGGGTGTCGCGGATGGTGGTGGCGAAATGGTTTTGGAGGGTCCCATTACAGCGGGAACAACGTTGAAGTCATGGTGCTAGGGTTAGGGTCACACTCGGGCTGAATTGCACCGACCAAAATCAAGGGCGACCGTGCGCGCCAAGGCTCCATTCTTCGGCTGCGCAGTCGGTTGATGGACTTCCACTTTGATGGATCATGGGACTGCAAGGCCCTGACTCGACTTTCTCCATCACGAATCCGGGGCAGACACAAGGGTTCCTTGAACTACCCCAGATTTTTCCGAGTCCTTGTTCTTGAAGGTACGTATTTACTGATTTGTTCTGCTACTTCTGTAGTCAATCGCTTCCAAAGCGATGCTTCAATGGTGGTTCTTGATTGGCTGACTGGTTCTCATTTGGCTTGCCTGCTCTAGGGAAAACCATCGAATTATTAGCACCACCAGCGATATCCGACAACACTCCGACATGTTCCTTTCAACGAGAATGAACGTCTCTACGCCTTCTTCGTTAGCCAAGTGCAGCCGCCTACTGCTACGGAACACGCATACCTCACCCGTGCCGGGAATACCAAGAATCTCTAGACAGACCTACGCCACGGGCAAGAAACCAGTCGGGAAGTCCGGGAACTTCAAGGCCACAGGCGACCAACCCAAGCGGGTTGACCCGAACAGTCCCGAGTACAAGGCCTACCAGAGAACATGGACAACCGTCATGATCGGGACACCCATCATCCTCGTCTGCTCTTATGAGCTCTGGCAAAGGCGTAAGTGGCCCAATGCCGGAATTCGCCCCCTCAAGCCACCAACTAACCGATCTTGCGTCACCAGTTATTGAGGGCAAGAAGCCTCTTTCTTTAGAACCCAAAGACACGACAGCCCTCACAGAACTGACACCTCACTCGGAGAGCCCAAGCACAACAGCTCAAGATATCTGAGTTCTCGTTTGACTTCGACCATTATCAATACATAATACTTTGGGCGTGGTAGCGTTGGCCTTCCCTAACATCGTTGGCGTTCAATCAATCCCCTTTGTCGTTCCACTTTCCTCTACTATTAAGTTGACCTTAATTGGCCCTCAAAATTGCCCATGACAACGTCATATATGCTGAGAAATGCGAGAATAGCTAGCCTGTTGGACGTATGAAAGCGTTGGTAGGATATCCTGTCAAGCCCCTACAGAACTCAAAGGCATTGCTGACACCACCGTGCTAGATACGCGTGCTGTTTCTCTGGTTTTTATCCTGATACCACTTTCTTTTCCCCAACCGTTCGGAATAGCCCTCGACACTTTTCCACAGTCTGCTTCGCGCCCAGTCATCTATGGCTCCTGCGGACACACAACTGGGGATCGAGATAGGCAGGGGAGCGCCGACCCTTTCATGCGGGGTAGCTTGTCGCCATTAAGACATTGACGCCTTCTCTTCCCCAATTTCGCTCTCCTAGCTCCCCCACAACGAGAACGTAGTTGCAGGTACGGCACATGGCGATCCTTGCGGCTCCCTAGCCTACCCTCACCTACCCGGTATCATCCGCCTCCCATGAAATTGTTCAAGGTCACCAGATGTCTAGACTGCTCCGTAATCAGTCATTACTATCACGTACTTGTACCACATTGACAATGGTATTGACGAATTGCAACATTCCAGTTGCCTCTAGCCATCGGCTTTAACTACTTGATATGGCTACGTTTGCAGTCGGGCTCCGCTTGGCTTCGACTGCTCAAGTTAGATTGTCCCTGAGCAACTCCGCCTCCGCAGAGGGTAGTGTAAGATAGTCACTCTTCATGGGCCTGGCCTTCGCTTGACCCGATGTCTTCCTTTAGTGCCAGCCCGCATCGTGGGGAAAATGGAGGTCAGGATCGGGTTGGGGGCGTCAACACTTCTCGACGGCTTCTGGTTGGCTCAGCCGGCGTGTGGAAGGATCCTGGCTAACGTTACATTGTCACACCAACCCACCCCCGGCCTCTCCAAACGTGTCCAGCATTAGCGTGCCATTGTTGGTCTCGGGTTTAACGGTCACAATGTGCTCCACCGGGTTAACTGATGGTCCTCGGCACATCCAGCGAGCCGCATATTTCTTCATCCGGCAAAGGATCTTGTTGGACAAGCTGATAGGTGCCGTCTCTTCGAAAATAATCCCGAATCCCGAACTCACTCAGTGTCGAAGGACGTCCCGCGTTGGCAGGCCCCAATTCGACATTGAAAGTCACCATGTCATATCCATAAGAGTTAGAGAACTCGCAAGCAAGATTGGAAATAAGGGGCAGGACTGGGAGCCAACAAGATCGCCATCCCAACCGCACTAAAAGAGAAAAAAAGAGATTCCCGGTGGACCTCTCCGCTCTCCCCGGATTCTCCCCCGCGTTTCGACGCGCAAAAAAGTTGGACAAGAGGAAGCCAAGAGGCGTATTTGCTCCAGCTGGGCGGAGTCTTTGCGGTGCCTATTGGAAGCGCTAGTGCCTAAGGGGGCAATCCAATGGCTTCGAGAACTCCATCAACTATCCAGGTGGGTCTCTTTCGGTACCGCCAGATCATGGACCGAGTGGACAAGGGGGACATTTCTTGCCCACACCGAGCCTGGAGATGCGGAGAAGTCAGGGGCCCACGTTCGTCTGTCTTGGTCACGGCTGTTGCTAACGGGCGTGGCAGCAAACCGTGGCAGGGGATGATCATTGTTAACTGGACCATGGATGACGCTGTTCTTCATGGCTCCCAGTAAACGTTGCTTGTGTCCTCCAGCTACTCGACAAGATTTCACAGCTTTCATCTTCTTGACAACTCATCATACCTGTACGGCGGTAACCAGACGCTTCACCGACCCAGTCTTCCTTTCCAGCCGCTTCACTCCTACTCGTCTTTGATCTTCCTCCCGCTCCCGCACCTTAACGTACACACTCCCCATGTCCACCCTGCATCGAAACGACAGATCTCCCTCCGCGGGAGTTAGCGAATCCTCAAGTCCTGACTTTATATCACATACCCCAAGGTCATCGAGCAAACAAGTGCGTCATCGGGCCTCAGTTGCCTGCGCCTCCTGCCGGGAAAGGCGGATACGTTGTGTAGTGCCCGAAGGAGAGTCCGGGTGCACACAGTGTAAGAAGACCGGAGCAGAGTGTATCATAAGAAACGATGACGAGAGGCGAAGGTGCGTACCAGGACCGACACCTTAGCGCAATCTGACATATCTGACACTTCAAGAGGCCTATATCCAAAGCATACATGTCGTCACTATCCAACCGAATCACTCTCCTGGAGGAGATGCTGAGAGAAAGAGGCGTCGCGCCTCCTCCAGCCGTCCATCCTCCAAAGACGAGACAGGAAGCCAAAGAAATGCAGGAACACGAACAACACGATGTACGGTTCCGCGAAGACTGTGAGACTCCTGGCCCGAATCAGGCCAACTCTTCCATGGTGGCAGATACCCCCTCCCCACCGAAATTCAACGTGGAAGAAGTACAAACAGATGCTACCGACGACAATAAGCAAACACCCGAAGCTCCAAGCGATGATTCTACACTTTTCCCAGAGTTCGCCTCCCAATGGGATGGAGATGTACGCCAGTTCTTGGGTGTAAAGAGCAGGTTCTCTGTCATGTCAGGGAGGCTGCAGTACTTTGGTTCTACGGCGAGCAGCCACGTTCACGCCCAAAACACCTCGCAGCCCAGCCCACCAGGGACAATAGATCACGCAAGCCGTGTCAAGCGTGTCATCAAAATTCTTGGCTCATCCACCCATGACCACCTTATGAGCTGCTTCTGGGGCCATTACAACCCTGCGGTTCAAGTCGTGGACCGTGAAATATTCGAGTCAGGCCGAAAGAGCCAGAACCCGAGGCATTACTCAGTATTCCTTCATATTACGATGCTTGCTGCCGGGTACCGATTTGCGGAGCGAAACAGAGAAGATGTGAAGAGGTTGATACTTGGAAACTGGGAAAGCACGTTCCATCGGGAGTCCAAGTCTATGCTGGATGCCGAACTAGAGAGACCAGGTGGGATACCGAGCATCCAGGCGCTCCTCATCCTCGCAGACCTCGAGTTTGGCGCTGGCAGGGACTCAGCCGGCTGGATGTATTCTGGTATGGCGAACCGATTGGCTATCGACATCGGACTGCACGTAAACGTGCCAGACAGCGGCAGCGAGGTTCTCACGGCCGAGGAACCGCTACGTCGGCGAGTCATGACGGCGTGCGTCTTGTTCGATAGATACTGGGCACTTCTACTCGGCCGCTCCCCAAGCATTCGGCATCGCGACATTGGCATAGAGCTGGGGCTCCAGCCGAGAAAGGGCACAGCCATGCCGACTGCATCACCGACGACCCCTTTCGATATGGTGACGTCCCAGTCACCGGAAATTTCCCTTCACCAACATCTTCTCGAGCTCATGAGCATAGCGGCCAAGATCCTGGAGTTGCAGAACCAACACGACTATGCCGAGTCATTGTTTGCAAACAACAAGGCAGGCGAGGAGGCCTACCAACGATTGTTTGCACTGGACAGAAAACTGCAAGCGTGGTACCGCCGGTTACCGGACTTTTTGGCTTGGACACCCGCCAACATTCAGGCAGCACCCGTTGGCTTCTTTATGTTGCATCAACAATTCCATACTTGCATGGTTCTGCTCCACAGGCCTTGGGCAATGTACGGCAATGAGGACGGATCCAATCCTACCATGTCATATGGCCAGTCCACCGGGTCGCTCCCGGGCGTCAGCCATCACCATAGGGTTGCCATTGCTCGCCGGATGTGTACCCAGCATGCCATCCGCGTCGCCCGCATCTTCTGGCACCACCGCCTCCGGTTCGACGGCAGGAGACTGCCCATCTTCGCTATCCAGCAGGCGGGCACGTCGGCGATTGCTCTGATGGCAGCCCTCGCGAACCGGACCACCGAGGTTGACCAGCAGAGCAACCTGCGATACCTGCAGGTTTTGTCGGCGGCGATTTATGATATGTGCTATATCTACCAGCCGGCAGCGAGGATGTACCGCCTGCTTAAGTCGATGTTGGTAGACATTCGCAACGAGGTTGTCACTGGTGTAAGCGGTGTTCACGCTCAGTCGAAGACGTCGCCAGAAGTGACAGCATCGGCGCCTCCTCCGTTCCTTTACCATACCCATCAGAGGAGCTACAGCACTCCCATGGTCGGCCTGAACTTTGGCGCCCCCGACTGGGCTACCCGCGGCTCGATTCCCAGTGGTGGAGGAGACACTCATGGCTACCCGCAATTCTCTGGTCGGCAACAACCGGAGAATGATTTGTTTGGGGAGAGTGAACAACCTCCTTCATCAAAGAGACAGAGGTGCAGCGGCCCGAGCCGAAGAGCATCCGATTTTGGTGGCTGTGTTACTCCTTCACTTTTCAATTTTGGTGGTTTTGGTGGCACCTCGTCGTATCCCACTCCACCACTGGCTTCTCCTAGAGATTCCGGAGAGGTACTGGGCCAAGGCGGTCAGACTAAGGATAACAACACGCCGATTCCGGATGCATACACTGACGACAATGCGCTCTTTGATTTTTTGGAAGCCACGGCGCTTGCTACGGTAATGGAGGAGGATGTCGAAACAGACTCTGTGTCCAGAGCTGCCAGCACGCCAACTGTCACTTCCCACAGCCACAAGGAGGGCAGCGACACGGCGGAAGAGAGTGCAGATAAGCCTGCTACTGCTTCAGAAACTGACGCCAACAAGGCTACCGCCGAGGAGAGCCAGGAATCTGGAGCGCCAAAGGATGATCAGGGCAAGGTGGCCTCTCCTGAAACCACTAGGGATCCCAAGGTCTCAGTCTCTGCTCCGGCTCAGGAAGAGGATTCAGACAGCAACATCATCGAAGAATGGCTTGCCGAGCCATTACCCTCCATCGCCGCAACCTCCAGTACCAGCAAAACCATCAACCCCGCCGCCCTCACAACAATGACAAACCCCACAGCTGCTCTGATACCATCACCAACGACGACAACCCACCACCACTTGGGCAGGTTCCAACCAATTATTTCTCATCATCGTCAACAACAGCAGCAGCAGCAGCAGCAGCAACAACAACCCCCAAACCCACCACCCTACAAACGAGACGCCCGCCTAACCAAGCATGACCACGCGGACCTCTTTCCCCGATTTAACAAGTCGGCCATCATCGACGCGCTCGTGTCGGCGGCGGGTATCAACTTTGATCTGTCTCTTTGTCGGGAGGTGGATGTTGAAGATCGGAATTATGACCATGAGCATGATGATGTTGCTGTTGTTGTCCATGATAACGATAGTGAAAAGGAAAACGAAGGTCAAGCTGGGAAGGGCGCAAGCGGTGGATCAGCAGCGCATGGCGTCAGCTTGAGTGATTTGCTGGGCAGCATGGGAGGTTATGGGAATGGGGGTAAGAGGAGGATTGAGGAGGTTGAAGGTAGTCACGGTGCTGGTCTTGGGTGTGGTTATGCGGCTGCGACGAGTGCTGCGAAGCAGGCGAGGAATGTGGAGTTGGATTATTTCCGGTTGTGAGGGGTTTGGATGTTGTAAGATGGAAGTTGTGTGGTAGAAGAATTTGGATATAGACTAGATTTCTTCTGCCTTTTGCTAGAGATAAACCCAGTATTTTGTTTTGGAATAGAGAAGCTGGGCGATTAGTCCCTTTTCTGTTGTTTCATACGTATAGACTTTTTTTCTTTTGAAGCCGTTTGGGCACCATTCCGAATTACAAAAAAAAATCCAATCCTTTAACTGTGCAAATCAATTCGGTACCCGGAGATGAGAGGTCGAGCGTGTCCCCCTTGCCCCCTTTTCTAGTGCCTCGCTTCACGAACGGACGAACAAACGGTCTTCGACAAGAGATGGCATGGCGACCACGTGGAAACGAGGAGAGGCGCTGCAGGAGGATGATGGTGCAGATATCCCAGCCTAGATGTGGACCTGGCGGTTTCTGGATGAAAACCGTATCTGGATCGGGATCACTGTGATATGATGGGATTTGGGAAATCTGTTGACCGTTGTGGACTTTTTTTAATTTCCGTGCTCGCATTTGGGAATCAAAACACCATCAAGCTTTCCGGGGTTCCCCACTGTTACCGGACAGTGCAGCCGAAAGAAGACTAGCGTAAAATGTAAGTGGATCCTTGAATCTGTTACTGACTGTATGCACGTTTCCCTTTTCGTTGCAAGGGGAAACTTGGACCCTGATTCGATCAATGCCCCAATTTGTGGAGCGAGTCGAGCCAAAATGGAAGCCTGACGGGAGTTGTGACGGAACTTGTGAGAGAGCCTCACGATCCTTCTTTCCCTTTTTTGCTGATTTCTTGTTGAGACGACATCCGACAAAAGAAGAGAGGGGCAGCTTATCGAACCGTTTGATCCCATACGAAACTCTTTCTTCCATCCGAACTCTGAGCGGTTAAGGTTGATATACGCCTGGCGTCGTTAGTTGGACGATGGGATTGAATCGATTTGACTATAACTGATTCCTATCTCTACTTGTCGAATACCTCTTATTTTCTCTTCAGTCTGTTCACTAACAGTATGGATTCTGTCATTGTGTTTAAACAAGTTTCAATGTGTACTTAGATGGACACAAGATGGTCCCATTGCTGCACCTTGCAGATTGATACATTCATGCGCACACATTTAGCAGTCGGGCTGGATCATCCACACATGATCGAGAATTGACTCCCGCCCTTGCATCCGCACGAAACCCGATCTCGTTACACTTTCGACCCGTACGCACGTATTTTCTCATGTAGGTATGAGTGTACAGTTCTTATCTGGGTGGGCTTCATCACCAAGTGCGAAACCCTCAAGATCTTAATCTGTTTAAACGCTCGTCAGAAGCTTGCATAAACAGACCTTCAAAATCCTAATTCCATTTGGCGCTTTGGTGAAGAGTCAGCATGATCCGGTGATTGTTTTTTTTATGGAGCCATGCCGTGATGCTATGCAGATGCAGCAATGCAAAGATCCATCCAGTCGAGGTACATCCTCTTGAGATTCCATTCTCACAACATCAGCCGCCGCCCTGCCGCCCGCCCTCGTCAATAGGCCACCGGGCTCCCACCTCCTTATACTAGACCTATGAGGTATACGCCAAACACGCCAGACACGCGAGACTGCGAGCCCGAAACCCACAGGGCCAAAATCTAAACCCCCTACCCTGAAGTGTGCCTGGGCCAAGTTGCACGTTGACTGGACGACTGCCCGTGTCTTGTACTTTGCCCGCCGACCAACCAGAATCTTCTCCCGGGCCAGTCACTTGCCACGAGTCCCTAGCCTCTGTTTGGCACGGCCAGGTAACGGCGTATCGAACCGCTTAGACAGAAGAAATATATCAAACCCGTCAATGCTTGTGATCAGATTTAAGGTAGCCTTCCGGGGCTGAAAGGACGGGACGTCTTTCCTTTCAGTTCTTACCTAACCTAGTACATAACCCATCTGCCGTCTCCCTCCCGGTACTTGTAGTCAGTACTTGCCTTATTATTTTCAACGGCTCGGACTCGGGGGCGAGTAAGCGACACGAACAACTTCCCCTCAGGAGAACCAGCGAGAAACAACACGTATCACAGACCACACACAGACCTCGGACTCTTTCGAAATATAGCGACGTATATTGCATCGACTGCGATAACGATAGCGACCCCGACGGTTGTGTCATTCAGTACAAGTGAACCCACTCACAGTTCTCCAGTTCCAGCTCCAGTTCCAAGTCCTTGTCAATTGACCGTCTTCGGATTATTCTTCTCCCACTCATTCTTTGACAACTTCAACTTTGTGATTCTTCTGAACCATTCATCTCTACACGCTTTGTCGGACATTTCCATTCTATCGGTAGCAAGGTAGCCAAGCGATACCCGGCATCCAGCCATCTCCTCCCTAATCTTCGCTCTCCACTCGCGTTGATTGAGGCTTCCAACTTAGCGCGCCCCCGGCCTCGCAAGTTGCAAATCAATCGCCCAGCGCAGTCATTTGCAGCACTACACAGCACGCCAGCAGCAGCACGCATCTCGCAGCACGGCAACCCGACCCCGTCAGTCCCCGTCCATCACTGTCAATCAGTGTCTCCCGTCTGTCACACACACGCAGCAGTAGCCGAAGCCGTTACCGTTAAACGGTCAACCCCCTCGAGCCTCAACAACACCCACCCCCCTCCCGTTTCCCCCCCGCGCCTCGCGGCACCAAGCACGAGTCTCCACCGACCCTTTGCGAATGGAGACCTAAGTATACTATGGCCCATGCTGCTCTTCTACGAACGAACACCGCCCCTGTATTTCAAGCGTCGACCGACGGCGTCGCCAGATTGAACAACATGAGCATGTCCAATGCCGCGCGGGCAAGCCAGCTCTCGGGCTCGACGGCCTTCAATTCCACCACTTCGCTCAACTCGCTCACTTCGTCCGCCACCGCCGTTACCCCCGTGAACGGCCAGGTCGTCGCCACTACAAACATCATCAACCAGAGAGCCGACGCCTCGCGATCGCTGTACCAGATATGTCTGTCGCTCAAACAACGCCTCGCCCAGGTTCCCGGCTTCGAGGGCTATCTAGAACAACTGCAGCACGAGCAGGAGAATGGCCATGATGGCCCCGTCGAGGCCCTCTGGAAGCTCCTTCGCACCGGTCTGCCCCTGCTCACCATCTACAATGCGCTCCAACCCGAGAAACCGCTGCACGTCGACGAGAGGCCGAACGAGACGGAAGCGCGACGGTCCAAACGCGCCATCATGGAATTCGTCAAGGCCTGCTTGAGCGACCTCGACCCCCCCGTTACCGAATGCTTTATCGTCGCCGACCTTACAGGGGAGGACACCACCGGCTTTGTCAAGGTGAGCGAGTCTCATGGCGCCCCCTTTCTACGCAACCACTTGATGGAACAGTATATGCTGACGAGCACGTGTTGGAAACCAGGTGACTTCTGTTATCAACTATGTGCTCGATCTTGCCGAAAAACGGGGCCTTTTGCTCCAAATCCTACCATACCCCGAAGATGATATCACGCAACCGGGTTCTAAGATGACCCATCGCGATTACATTGTTCGAGAATTGGTAGACACGGAGCGCAAATACGTACAGGATCTCGAAAACCTCCACGACCTAAAGAGGACGTTGGAACACAGGAGCGTTATCCCTGGCGAATTCATCCACGACATATTCCTTAATATCAACGCCATCTTGGATCATCAACGAAAGTTCCTCATCAGGGTAGAAACAACAAATTCGATGCCACAGGCCCGGCAGGAATGGGGAATCATGTTCGTTCACGCCGAAGAGAACTTTGGCATTTACCAACCCTTTATCGCGAACCAAAGAAAGGCAGCCCAGGTTGCGACGCAGGTGTTTGACAAGATCCAAGAGGCTGGCCATCCGGTCGCGTGTGATTTTAACACTCTTGATGGTTTCCTCCTAAAGCCTATGCAGAGACTGGTCAAGTACCCGCTTTTGCTCAAGGTATGGATAATTCGTCCTTGTCGTGATACCAATGCGCATGCTAACTTTGATAAAGGATTTGCTTAAGAAGAGCGAGGACGAGCACACCAAGGAAGATCTAGCTGCCGGCATCGCTGCTGCTGAACGGGTGTTGATGAAAGCCAATTCGGCCGTTGATAAGAACATCCTCGAGGAGGCTTTGCAGGACCTCATTCACAGAGTAGACGACTGGAAGAGCCATAAGGTGGACAATTTTGGAAGTCTGCTCCTACACGGAGTATACACTGTTATAACGGGCAAGAGTGAACAAGAGAAGGACGTACGTGTCTCCCCTGGCGCATGCGTTCCCCATTTGCTGCACAATCCGAGCTGATAATGGACCGCTAACCTTCCTCAGCAGTATGAGATCTATCTTTTTGAGAATATCTTGCTCTGTTGCAAGGAAATCTCCACGACTAAAGCCAAGGAAAAGAAGGACAAGACGCGATCATCCGTACCAAAGGTGCGGAATAAATTCGCCAAATTGCAACTCAAGGGCCGCATCTTCATGACCAATGTCACCGATGTAGTAGCCATTTCCAAGCCTGGTAAGCGACACAGTTGGAATTCTCGGCGGAATACAACAGGTGCTGACTGTGCAGGTTCGTACACCGTACAAATATGGTGGAAGGGTGATCCGGGCGTGGAGAATTTCATGATCAAGTTCCAGACCGAAGAGATGATGAAGAAGTGGGCTGCCGGTCTGGATGAACAGCGAAAGCAGAACACTCAAGCCCCAGTTGCTCCTGATCAGGCTCCGCCAAACTTTGCCTGGCTCGCCTCACAAGGCAACGGACTGGAGAATCCCTATAAGGAGGAGGAAGAGGACGAGGACATCTATAATGCACCACCTCCCGGCGGCGCCGCCCCGACCGTTGCCATGCCAGGCACAATGCCACGGAACGGATCGAGCACAAGTCTACGGCAGCGGTCCGCCACCGGCGAAAGTCTAGCAGGTATGGCTCGGGCACCACCACGCTTCCCTCTTTCACAGGCACCCGCACCTCTCACTCTTGGCCTTCAGCCATCACCCGCTGTTCGAGCAGGCGAGTCTTACTTCTCTCCCGTAGCCGAGTCGCCCGCTTCAAGTCGGACGAGCACAGCGAGTGGCATCTTCGCCGGTGCTGGAGCCGGCTATCCTTTCCCCAAGACCGGTACCCCCCAAGGATGGCAGGAGGATAGCAACCGCTACACAGCCCCTGCCATGCCAAGGGCGCCATCGCGAGACGGCACAAACGGGAGGAACCCACGAGGACCCTCGATGCCCGTCATGCCCCGGGATAACAGCCAGTTTCAGCAGGCACGCAGTCGGAGTTATAGTACACCGGACATTGCCGGCCAGGCCGCTGCGCGCAACAACCAGACAGGGGTACCTGCGGTGCCAGGCATTCCCGCCCATCTAACCCATGCCCGCCACGATTCCAACATTCCCAGGAGCAATACCGGCAGCCCAGCAAACGACCTCCCTCTACGGACTCAGACAAGTTCTCCTGGTAGAGAACGGAAGAACTACGGAGGCCAGTTGAACCAGTTCCCTCCACAGCCTATCCGCCAGGGCACACCAGGCAGTGTCACCGGCTTCCCTCCGCCGTCTGGCCCGCCACCACCGGGCATGGCGCCCCTTGCCCCGATGGATGGAACTCGAAACATCACCCCATCTCTTAGTTCCGCGCCGATAATCTCGGGACAGAACCCACTCTCACCCACCGAAGACGGCATGCTCCCTACGCAACTGAAGGTGAAGGTTCACTGCGATAGCGGTAACTACATCACCTTGGTTGTGCTCTACGACATCACGTATGAAAAGCTCATTGACCGCATCGACAATAAGTTATCGCGGTTTACCACTAGCAGTATCGGTGGGGGTAACCTGAGGTTACGGTACCGGGATGAGGATGGTGACTTCGTCATGATCGAGAGCGACGACGACATCCAAATCGCCATATCGGATTGGCGTGAGGGGCTACGCAACCCAGATAGCGCCGGGGAAATTGACCTGTACTGTGAAGGGGAACTGTTGGAGTGAGCACGGCATAATGGTGACAATGCGTGCTCAAAGGAAACACGGGCAGTTTCGAACACCCCCCGCTTGCTTTGGCCTCGTCTTTTTTTTTTGGAATAAACTTGGACAACACCATCTATTCACTCCTCACGCGTCCATCAAATTCTGTCACTCTTATCAACTGTCCCTCATTCGTACGGCAACTCGACTCGACAAGTATCTTTTTTCTTCTCATCTTTTGGGTACCTTCTTTCACTTAGCATCTTGTCGACTTGGGAGAAAAATCGGCAGCAAGGCATGGCAGGCATGGCAGGCATGGCATGGGTTTTCCAGACATAGACAAAGGCGGATTCATATAATCACCATCATCATCGTACGCTTCTTGGAAAGAACGACTCCTCACAGACACCTATACACACACCATTTCCTTTAGTTATCATCTCTTATCTCTCTCACAAGAGCACACTCACACACACGCACGCAAAGAGTCATTTTTGGTGTCGGCTACAGACACGGGCTTTTTTGGGTTTTCTTTTGTTATCATTATCACGGGTCTACCTACCCTCTTTCCCCTCTTTCCATTTTCCTGTCTCCTATCATCGTTTGCTTATCATTTCTGCTCCTACGAACACGTTGTGAGGGAATGTTGATTATTATATACCTCTTCGGTCTTTAAGTGTCAGTTTTGTCGAGTCAAGTTGGCTAGTTCTGCATTTGTCGGGGACGGCTTAAGCAGGATGTGATGGATGCCATGGGATGCAATAGGATGTGACGGGAGAGAATGAAGCAACGTCTCTCTACGGTCTCTGCTGGAGGATCACGGGGAAGTCAAGGCGGAAGTCGAAAGAGTGGTTGGTCGAAACGCAAGCGGGAGGGCTCGGTAATTCAGGTGGTTTTCTGTCATGGTCAAGAGGAGGTAGGCAGAAGAAGAAGAAGGTCCATGGAGTGAGGAGGAAGGACGGAGGAAGCGAGCAGGTCGAGAGTATAGACAGATGGGTGGAATGGAGGAAGGAAGAAAGAAAGAAGGAATAAGGGGCTGACGGGCAGTGAAGTTATTGTCTCTTTTTTTTTTTTTTTTTTTTTTTTTTTTGGTTGATCTTTATAGTCAGATATGAATACCCAATTGCGCATTTTTGTTGTTGTTTGTTTTTGTTATCCCAGTCTTATATTTATAGAGTCTAGAGCAGAGAGCAGAGAGTAACTTGGGTACTTTATAACGTCGGTTAATGTGAAGAAGAAGCAGTTAGATAAGATACCTTTACACGTACTCCTGTGAAAAAAAGATTCCTGGAATGTTTCAAGTGACTTGAAATAATCCACTAAAGTCTACACCCTGTTTGTAGACAGATCCATGGATCATAGTTTCACTTAAATATTGTTACAAGCCTCTAAACTCAAGTGTATATACTGAAACGCCATATCCCCACTGCTCCCAAAATGCCTTCCATATTGCCACAATATTGTACAGCAGCAACCAACCCAGTACTGGCCCTTCGCAACTGACTTTTGAAGAACAAGAAAGCCCCTTCATCCATCATGCACGTCGTAGGTAGGCAAGCAACAACAACACAAAGAAGGATCCCATATAGAACCGTTCCGTGCTGATTTTTGTCCGGGGTTGAGCTGATGTTGGTGGTTGTGCCTCTGCCGGTGCTGGTGCTGGTGCCGTGGCCTTGCTCTTGCCTTCCCCCCCTCTCTCCCTCCACGTACTCCTTCTCTTCCTCCTCCATGTCCTGCTTCCTTCTTCTGTTGGGGTATCACACCAGGGCGCAAACTGGTCTTGTCTCGTTTTGTTTTGTTTCTCTTTTGGAAACCAATCCTTGTTCAATTGTTTCCAAGCACTCCCCACTCCCCACGCCCACTACGACTCTTGGCTTCCATCCTTCCCACTCTTCCCCGGATGGTGTTTATGTCGCATCATGCAAAGATAGCTTTAATCGTCCGTCGGAAGAGAAAGAAGGATTATGATCTGTCGGGATTTTTTCCACACATGGTCGCCGTCGTTCTCCCCCTCAGTCGTTGTCTTCGTCTTCGTTTCGGCACAAAACTAAGGTCGAACGACCAGTTTTCGCTTATTTCTTGCTCTTGCCCTGCGTGAGTCTCTCCTGGAAGCGAGACAAGTGGTAGTTGATGGTGTTGTTGGGCTTGGGCGCAGGCTTGGGCGCGTCCATGCACGCGCGCAGGGCGTTCTCGACCGTGGCGCAACCGGCCGAGTTGTAACCGGCGGAAGCCCAGCAAGCTTGTTTTCGGGAGTCAGTTAGTTGGGTGGCTCGTCTAGAAGGGAGCTTTGGAAGCAAGCGGAGGTGGTAGACAGATTGGACAGATAGAGGAAGGGCGCATACCCAGAACCGAGGACATGACGGCGATGCAAGGGTTCTCCTCGGCCTTGTTGGCCTGGCGAACGCGCAGCTGCTTCAGCGGCGGCAGACGGATGGGCTTGTTGGGCATTTTGACGGCGTTGTTTTGACGTTATCGGAGGTGGACGGAGACACGGGGCAATGACCGGGAGACAATCGGGTTGCGGGGGTGTCCGTTACGGTGCTCGAATAACCGGGGGATTTCCACTTCCGTGTTCCGTACCTGTCTGGCAGGAGCTCTCGCTGCGGGTGCCGTGTGCGCCGGCCGGCTTTCCGTTCGTTGCGCGCAGGGTCCCCGCTGGGGAAAGATTTCGGGATCACGTGGAGATAAGGTGGGTGCAGTGACAGAGCGGCATCAGGCAGGCACGCAGTCGAGTCGAGGCACCTCACAGCTTTCTCGCGGCAGAGGCGTCAGGCCGCGTGGGGTAAAAACGCAGGTGGAGCATTCCTTCTTGGCAGACCTGTAGCTTCAGATTTGGTGCAAGATGATTGGCTAATGGCTGGGCATGTAAACAATGTTTCTGGTGCGACCCCATCTTTTTGGTTGAGGGATTGGACTTTGGATGTTCACCTTCTCGTGTCTTCGCGATTTGTTGCTTCTCGACTTTCCACCCCCGGCCTTCCATTTTGTGCAAAACACACGCGACACCTTCTTTCCAGGTCCTTTTCGGTACCCACGACGACTTACGACGAATACCCATTGCATTGTTGGCAGAGCATAGCTTTCGGCGCGTATTTGGTTGCTGTTCTTGCAAAACACTTTTTTCCTGCTTTTTTTCAAAGCGACCTTTGTTTACATCGGGACTACATTGCAGCCGCCGCCGCCTCCTGTCCCAGCAACGCGACAACAACGGTTATCCTGCATACCTTAGTAGCTCAACACAATACACTACACTACACTACACTATACACCAACACATAGCACACAAGACGTCGCCGCATGACGGGGACACCAATTGCGACAATGGTGGACTTTACGGGCGGCGCCTTGAACGCTGCCATTCTCCATGAGACTCCCATCTTCACATTTTCCAAAGAGTATGTCTACTGCCTCTGCTATCATATTGCATGGATGATGACTTACCGCGCATGTGTCTTGTTGCAGGCGACCATTTCTCGCAGCTGACTTCCTAGCACCTCCGCATATCGCCTCTCCCAAAGCATGGCAGCGCGTCCCCGTTATTGCTCTCCGCCGCTGCGGCCCGCGCCAAATCTGGAAGCGCGTTGGTGGTCTGGTTATTCCTCCACCCGTCGACCCCGCCTTCGTAGAGCTCGACAGTCGAGGCCGAGGACAGCGAAAACGCGCGCGCAGCGAACGATACGTACCGACCTTTGCCAACTACAATGTCGACGAGAGATACTATACCGCCCACGACGGAACCCCTGACCTGGCCGAGGCAAGAGCCTACCTTTCGGCAGCAGCAAGCTATTTGGCCAGGGAAGCACCCGATCCTCGACTCGTTGCCAAGATCCTAGCCCGACGCGCCACCTATCCCGATGACCGCCTCAATTACGTCCCCAGGAAGCGACACAATTCGCGCTGGCCCCTCCAGCGACTGACGAACCCTACACGCATGCTGGCGGAAATGCAGCCATACATGGAGCTCAATGTCCCAGCAGAACCAGAGACGGTCGAACCGGCGCATCACATCCAGGGCAAGCAATTGATGAGACGATCGACACGTCGCGCTAGCAGCCGCCTGTCACTCATCCCATCGGAGGAATCGCCCAGCAAGATGGACTTTTCACCTATTAAACCGCCACTGTCCCGCGCCCCATCACCAGTCAAGCGGTCGCCCACAAAGCTATCGTCCCCGAGAAAGGTCGCCGAGTCGCCACTACGAAAGTTCAGGGTCACTGCCACTCCTACAAAAGTCATGCTCAAACCGTCGAGGTCCAGTCTGTCAGCGCAAACCCCCCTCAAGTCTACACCTCTCAAGTCTACGCCCATCCGACCAGCAAGCGTGTCCGAATCCGACAGCGAGGTTACCCCTGCCCATCTCCTTCACCTATCGCCTTTACTCTTCGACCAGCCCATCCCAGAGACACCGTCAGTTCCAGAACATGAGAACAGGAGACGCATTTCGCTGCTTTCGGCAAGGAGAAGTGACCATCGCCCCAGCTTCATTACTAGGCTTCTCAAAGAGTTTGAGCGCGACGCCCCAGAACGACGCCACAGCTTCAGCTTGGCAGTCCAAGCTGTTGCGGATGCCACCATCACCAGTCGTCGGAATTCGGTTGACCCCTCCTGCATTGGCTCTGAAGACGCTGCTGCGCGGGAGAACACGGAGGACACCCAGGAGCAGCCTGTTGAGCAGGAGCCGGTGCCACCTGCGCCGTCGCGGACATTAGAGGTTGACGTCGGGACGAACCTGGATATCTTCGGTCATCGGAGGAACAATGTCCAGCCGTGGGCCCAAACCCCAACCCCAACTCGATCTGCGCAAATACCTATCGAGGAACCCACAGTTGCGTCGCCTTCAAAGGCCGTTGATGGCGTTTCTCTACGTCGCGTTGAGCCGGTTGGATCTGCACCTGCAACTCCTTCAATAGCGGCCATCAATATCCCCGGGGATGTGACAAACAGCGAGAACGATGCAAACTTGCCCCTTGCACAGGCATCCAGGGACCCTAGCCCTGAGCCTATCTCTCCTGACCAACAACCCGAGCGGAAAGAGTCCCCCGCACCACTCGTTGTTGAGGAACCAACCAACACAGAAATTGAGCCCAATGATGGCTTTGAGCCCTTGCATCCCGAAGGATTATCGACCATTCTTGAGGAAGATTCTGTCCTAGAGGCATTTACTCCTGTCAAACATCACAACCTGCCCACCAGATCGTCGCCAATGAAGCCTTCGAGCCCAACGCCTCTTGGCCAGGTAAATCTTGGAACGCCTGGTGTTGGCGCATCCTCTCCCGCTGTCATTCACCAGGAGGGCGCTTCTCTATTTGTACAAGAGCTTCCCAGTGAGGCGCCTTCTAGCCCAACACCTGTCCGACGGGCAACGCCTGAGAAGTTCGGTTTCGGCGTGCAGCCGTCTGCTATTTCTCATCGGCGCTACTCTGCGGCGCATAAACTACTCATCGAGGCACCATCGGCACCAAGCGCTGAGAAATCTACTATCGGAGCGTCATCTCCTGCTGCCTCCCAGCAGGAAATTATCGCCACTGAAGAAAAGCCTGAAGAGATGCCTTCAGAAATTGAGGCGGCCCGTGGAACCACCCCAGAGAACGATGGCGATGACGCCTCGCCTGCTATCGTTGCCGATCATGATGACAAGGGTTCCGATGAAGCCCCGCAGAACATGGCATCTAGCCCAGCACCTGTTCGTCAGGCAACTCCTGAAACACTTGGGATGAGCGCCTCGCCTGTTGTCTTCTCTCACAAAGAAAGCACCACTCAAGACGAGACTGTTGAGGAAAAGACATCTAGTCCAACGTCTCCTCGCCAAGTGTCGCCCGAAATCACGAATACCAACGTCTCCTGCTCTGCTGTCAGTGACGATGGCAATATCAACCGCCCCTCTGAGAATGCAGTCGCTCCTTCGAGTCCCATCCAACAGGCAAACCCCTTACCGTTGGTCGCTGACCAAGATACCAGTACTGTTGAGGCCGAATCTCCCCGTCCAGCCACACCCGTGACCTCGAATACTGAGGCACCGGTTTCTCCCGCCGCCGGTATAAAAGACAGCACTCCGGAAGAGGCACCTGAAGATACGCCGGCCACCCCTGCATCGGCATCCTCAATGCGATCCAACCCCTCTGCAGGCCTTATGAATACTGAGGAGCATAAAGAAGAGCCAGCGCCACGCGAGAGCTCGATAATTGATGAAAAAGATGATTCTGCTCACCCAATTGAGCCTAACGGTCCCTGCCACAATGTAAAGGAAGAGGACCCTAGGCTGCCAAGTCCCGAACCGGTTTTGGGTCCTGAGGAGCAATCCTCATCCAATGGTGAAATCACATCCGAGGATGCCCTTACATTGCTCGAAAACCACGTTGTTGCGACGGAAGATGCCATGGCTGAGTCTCATTCGTCGCCCCAGAGTGGTGATGTGGGAGACAATGGAGAGACTGATTCGTCGGCTTCCTTTGTCGACTCCTTTGTCCCAACGGACAAGGATGCCAACGAGCTTACTGTTCCGCCTGCTGAGGATAAAGAGGATGAGACCTCCGACACATCATCGGTTATGGAACAAGATGACTCTGCTGACCGTTCAATGTCTGCTGAACCACCCACTATTGACGAAGTATTACCCCCCTGCGCAGATGCGCTTGAGGAATCCAGCACCTCCCAGATCCGTGACTCAACTCCCGAAGAGGAGAGTGATCTCATAGAAACCGCACCTACTGAGTCTGAAGACGTCAGTAATACCCTGGAAGATTCCTCAGAAAGCGCGACATCGTCTCCTGGCGACTCCGACGACGCCAACAGCGGCGACGAAATCGAGGTTGTGGAACAAGTTCAGGCGGAGGACTCATTGATGAGCGACGATGAGGACGACGTGTCTTTGATTGCCGAGCAACCCCTCCGTGTCGAAAACGACACCCTGTCCTTGCGGTCTCTGCACGAAGAATCCGAGACGGATATGATCCGGAAGTTCATCAGCAAAGTCGCCGCCGATAAGAGTGCCAAAGCAGCCGCTGCAGCTGAATTCGAAAACAGAAGTCCACCCAAGGGCGATTCTGGCTCCCCCGCTGAGGAATCCGAAACTCCTCCCAAGAGGACGCCCCTTAGCGAGAAGAGCCCTAATAGCCCTAGTCCAACTAAAAAGCGTAAGCTTGACGAGCTGAGCAATGAGCCCAGCAAGGAGGAGTCCCCCAAGACGTCTGGAGAGAGCCCTGTCACTCGGACTGTGAAGCGTCGGAAGGCGTTGGTTGAGAGCTCCCCACCTCCTGCTGAGGGTGACGATTCGGAAGGTGCTCCTCGCCGGTCTTCGCGCCAACGCAAGACCCTCATCAACCTCAAATCGGCACCGTCCGCCAACTCGATCGCTAAATCCACTATACCAGTGCGCATGCCCGGGATGGAGATGATGGATACGGTTAGAGCGCGTAACGAGCAGAAGGACAATGCTGCCGTCACAAGATACAATACTCGGAAAAACAAGGGCAGCGCTTTGTTCCCACAGATCGTGCTCAAGAAGATGGAAAAGATGAAGAAGCAAGGGAAGGAATACGTCTACAGCTCTAGCTCCGTTGACTCCAACAGCGACAAAGCGACAGAGACTGAGAAGAAAAAGAAGAACAAGGGGGTTCGATGGGCAGAAACTCTGGCTAGGTTCCAGGATGATGAAGCATCGGCGCCCGTTAACTCCAAGACCCGGGCTCTTTCCAGCTCCCTCCTCGCCGATGTCCTCAAGGCAGATGCCGCCCTTGATGACGATATCGATGAGCTCGCTGATGAGCCAATAGTAAGCTCTAAGAAGGTCTCCACTCACAGGGTGCTCAAATCAAAGAGCCAGGTAGTTAAGAGCAGGACCGATTCAGCTTCGGAGCCGGCCACCTCTAAACCCTCCATCCCCGAGCCCAAGAAGGTCGCGACTCCGACACCGACCCCAACAACGAGGCGGACTGCTGCCGCCCCGCCCATTACCGCTCCCGCCCCGCCCATTACCGCTCCCGCCCCTACCCCGACAACAAAAGTACTACCAGCACCGACACCAAAATCCACCACCTCGATCTCCAAGGTCACCGCCCCACCCAAGCGCGCCACCCGCTCCGGCAAGTCACTTGTCCCGACACCTATCAAGATGACAGCCACCACGAAGCCGAAGACTACGGTTCCCGCCGCCCCGCCACCGCCTCCCCCTGCCCCCCATCGTGGTCCCGGCAGGCCGAGGCTATCCCCGGCGTCGACGACGACAACCTCCACCCCTCACAAAGTCACCAAAACCAGAGCCGAACCTGCCGCGACCAGCAAGACGGTCGTTACTGCTGCTGCTAGACGGGCGAGTCGGGTTGCTGCGGGGCTGGGGATGAGTGTTAATGGGACGCCGGCGCCCAAGAGGAGGGGGAGGAGTGCTTCGTGAATGAGCGAGTGAGCGGCTTGTGGCTTATTTTCTGTCTCAGCATGGGTGTTCGAGAGTCTTGTTAAGGAAGCGTATGTTTATGGTGCTTTGAAGCTGTCAAGAGGGTTTTCCCATAGGCTGGCCTCCGCGGCCGGACTGAGATGTCGAGTGTGAAGAGTTGAGAGATGCAATCTCTCATTGTCCAAGTAATTTGAGTAAGCCGAGCCAGGTTGAGCCGGCCTAACATGATTTGCTTTTTATACGGAGTAGGAAGGAGTCACAGCATAGCATGGCATGGCATGGCGTGTTATGGTACGGGATACGGTATTGGGGCATGATGGATATGGCTATGGATAGATACCACTGCTGGAGTGCTGGAGTGCACTCATGAAACGAAGCGATGAATGATACCGAATGTATTCTTGAGCTTGAATGTCCGTTTTCCTTCAAGGACGTGTTGGGTGTCCTTTACAAGTACTGTTGATTGTTCCTTCGATGTGAGATAGGCTGATATGGTTTAACAGACGGGTGGAGGAAAGGTATAGAACTTTGCTTCTTTGCGTGCTCAGCAGCGGTCCGGTCCGGTCAAGCGTGGGAAACGGGCAACCGAGAAGGAGTTAAAAGGATAAAAATAGCACCAGTGTGGCTTTGACATAAAAGACCAACTTCCTACGATCGGGTTTTCGGTGTCACTTGCAATAATGATGCTCAGAGTGGTAGAGTTCCTTGTTCTGTTCAACGTAGTTGAAGTGTATAGCGAAACTGCCCTGTAAAAACAAGATTTCGAGTAATGACGTAGATAGAAAGAAACCTGTGCCAAGGGACCAAATCCTGCCCTTTAAAGCAAAGTAGTTAGTTAAGTTAGTCTTGTTGTCGAAATTCTAACCTGAGTCCTGGAGTGCACCAAAAAAAAAAAAAAAAAAGTAGATGGCTAACTAGATTCAGCGAGAAAAGTTGCAAAAAATATGAAAGTTGCGCCAGCCGCGAATCGAACGCGGGGCCCATCGATGGCAACGATGGATTTTACCACTAAACCACTGGCGCTTCTAATTGGATGATTGTAAAAGCGTTCAAACATACCACTTCTATGGGGTATTTTGCATACGACACGAGCTATTAGGACGATACATACCTAGATGAACTGTGACAGCGAAAAGTTTCCTGAATGATATCTTTCTTCCTCGAAAGAGTTTCGAAAGTCATAATTTTGAGCTCACTACAGAAGTTAGTTGCATGCATCTCATTTAAATGAAAGGTAAGGCGAACATTTCTCGTAGATTCTTCCTTTTCTCCATCACCCACCATACACGCTACTTTCCCAGCTTCCAAACTATCATCACACGCATCCCAAGGAAGGCAAGAGGAGCGACGAACGTACAGTGGAGATCTACCGAGTTAATAGCATACAGCAACCCTGAAGCTTAGCTGCTGTTTCCAACTTTTTTTTGACCTTCTCTTTCTCCCCTATCTTTTTCACTCAATTTGCACGCACTATATGTATAACACATGTCACCAGAACCTGTGACAATACTCACTGTCGCACATCAAAACAGGAAACTGAAACACCTCCTGCCTTCCCTCCATCCGCTCTTTCCCTTCTCTTGACACCCTCCTCCCCTTCTTTCATCCCCGCACTCCCAGCCCCAGCCCCAGTCCCCCCATTCCCCAACCCACCCAAAAAACTGGTATGCAACGAGTACAGATTCTCATCCTGATTGATCGCCTCAGCCTGGGCAAGTATGTCTTCCAAATCCTGGCCAACATCGACGTACTTGCCTCGCAGGACGTGCTTGGCAATTCCACTGGCCAGCGCCACGCAGGTCATCCCGTTGAGGTAGGGGGAATCATTGTAGAGGGTGTCGAAGGCGCTGGTGAAAGCGGAGCGAGTGGCGGCGGCGGGGAGGGTGGAGATTGAGGAGGGGGAGTATTATGCTCTTGCCCGGCCGGGCGTGTTGGTTGGGTGCTAGCGATAAGACGCACGCAAGCAGTGAGGTTGATCAGCGCCGCCTTGCTTTGCTTGTGCAGTAGCCGGTGCTGTACGGGATGGTCACGGTGCCGGCTCGCGAGGCAATGTTGAGGACGCAGCCGCTGCGTTGAGACTTGAAGTGGGGAAGGAGAAGATGCATGAGATAGTAAGGGCCGTGGAGGTTCACGGCTAGCTCGTGGATGAATGCTTTGGGAGGTTGAGTGTCGAACTAGCAAAAGTAGGTAACAGAGCAGGGTCAGTTGCCATGCCCTTGGAGTTACATCCGCGAGCTGCAGGATGGGCATGCCGTCCAAGGAATACGGGGAGAAACGTACAAGACCCAAACTGTTCGCACCAGCATTGTTGGTTAGGATGTCTATCTTCCCGTGAGCCTCAAGAGTCTGAGACAGTAGGAGGAGGGTTGTTCGTTGGCCCCAACCTTCCACATGTTTCTCCAGAATCAAATCGAACTGCACAGGATCACGAAAAGTGACACTCGCCTGTTTAAGCAGATCCTCACAGCCCTTGAGCTCAGCAACATTACACTTGGTGAAGATAACATCACTAGCTCCCAGATTGAGGCATCTTTCCTTGAGTGTCGTCGGCGGTAGGGTGTTGTTATATGTCAGGACCAGTTTGGCACCAGCGACGGCGAAGGACTCGGCGAGAGCTTGACCTATAGCCCCGGCAGAGCCTTTTTCGTGGTATTAGTAAACAGATCTCAAGAAAGTTTCATTGCAATACATGAGGAATCTCTTACCAGTGTTGATAGTCACCTTGTCGAGGAGAGCGCCTCTGAATTTATTGGGGTGAATGAAGGGGTAGACATCGTTGTGAGAGCGGGGGGCGAACTGCGGCTTGATGCTTGGGCGAGGTGATTCCCACATTTCTTCGAGAGAGATTGTAGAGTAGCGTTCAATATTTGGAAATCTATGTTTCTTTTCGCTTGGGATGGATCGTGCACTGGCTTTAAAGTCAATCGATTACATCGCCAAAATCAATACAAAGTTTGGCGTCTGTTGAAAGATCCGACCCCGAGAATCCGAACGCCGGCAAGACGATGCGGGGAAGAGTCCCAACGTTGTGACCATGTACATTCAGACACGGGATCTGGCTATTATACCTGGAGGTGTGTTCTCTACATTTACCGTGAGAATTACCCGCGACGAAGGTACTTTTTGCAGCAAATACTGTACAAGTGTCGAGCACAAATGGGCTGCTTATAACCACCAACACTCCACTTCCCTACCAATTAAATCACAGCGCCAGTGGTTTAGTGGTAAAATCCATCGTTGCCATCGATGGGCCCCGCGTTCGATTCGCGGCTGGCGCAAAGATTCCTTCTTTTTTCGTTATTTTTTCCTCTACTCATCTTCCAATTTTTTTTTTTTTGCCTTCGTCGTTCTCTTTCGCATCATTCCATCTTCCAACTCTTCTTCTTTAGTTACTCGACACCCCAGCAGTACTCTTTTCCTCGCCATTATCCTTCCTTCCCTTGTATTGACCCGAGACGATATTTCACCTTTCATGGTTGGATTTGTCGAGTATTTCATCATTCTGCTTTCCGCACTTCTTTCGACTTCTATCTTGACAGTCGGACTGTGGATACAAACAAGTACTTTCTTCCCTTCGTTCCCGTTTCCCATTAATACTTTTATCTACCGTACAAAAGAAACAATATGAACATGCCATTTTCCCCACGCTGCCATACTCGCGCATACCCAAGAAATTAACAAAACGCACTTTTCTTTTCGTCCTTTTCCTCCCGTCAGAGCTTGGAAGTCTTGCGTCTCTCCTCCAGCAGCTTATTACCCAACTGCGCCATCTCGAACTTGCGCACCTTTCCGCTTCCCGTCAGTGGAACCGTGCTAGGTACGCCATCCAAGCCGAGATAGAAGACGTGCGTGGGAGCCTTGTGCTTGCCCAGCTTCCGCCTGCACCACTCGCGCACCTCCTCCGTGCTCATTGGCTGATGGCCATTCTCGAGTCCGAGGAAGGCACCGACGACTTCGCCATAGTGCTGGTCCTTGAGACCAACGACAACGGCCATGGAGACGGCCGGGTGAGCTACGAGACGCTCCTCGATCTCGAGGGGGTAGATGTTTTCGCCACCTGTGTTACCGTCGAGGTTAGCATGGGAGGAGACGTGTTGGGTTAACCGAAAGCGGTGGACGGAACATACCTCTGATGATGATATCCTTGAACCGTCCGGTAATGGAGCAGTATCCCTGCTCGTTAAAGACGGCCTCGTCACCGGTGTGCAACCACAACATGCCGGACTCATCCCTCATCATCACCTCGTTCGTCTTCTCCGAGTTGTTCCAGTATCCCGCTTGCAGCTGGTAGCCACCAATGCAAAGTTCTCCCTTGGTGCCAATAGGCACGATCTGACCATCCCTATCTACGATCTTGGCGTGGGCATGGGGCATCAGGGTGCCGACAGTGGTCAACCGTACGTCAATCGGGTCATCGGTATGCGCGTTGAAGCAGGTCGGAGACGCTTCAGTCAGTCCATAACTTGACGTAAATTCGGTCATACCGAGCTTCGAAACGAGCAATTCCATCAGGTAGCGCGGTACGGGGGCACCGGCGATGATACCTGTCCTTAGACGCAAATCGGCAGCCTTGAGATCCTTGGCTTCGGGGAGGGCGAGGATGCTGTCGAACATGGCGGGGACACCATGGACGGCGGTGCAACGTTCGTCGATGATGGCTTTGAGGGTAGCGGGGGCGTCAAACACTTCGGCTGGGTAGACAATCTTGCCGCCGTGAGTCATGACGGCCATGAGGCCAAGGACAAGACCGAAGCAGTGGAAAAGAGGTGGGGGGCAGCACAGAACGTCGTCGGGGCCAAGCTTCATGCGGTCACCGATGAAGCGCGAGTTGTTGACAATGTTGCTAATGCAAAGTCAATTGGAGGGACAGGTTTGATGAGTGCAGGAAATGGACTCACTGATGCGTGAGCATGGCCGCCTTGGGCAGGCCAGTCGTACCACTGGTGAACTGGAGGTTGCAGACCAGGTGAGGGAGGACCTTCCTCTCCATGTGATGTAGACGTTCTACGCTGACCTTGAACCCCTTCGAAAGCAACTGATCATAGGTCTGGTAACCCTCGCTATCTCCCCTAATGATTACCACCTTGGGAGCCTTGGACTTCATCTTGAGCTCGGCGAGCAGGGGCCCTTGGTCGAGGCGACCGATCTTCTTGGTGGTGAAGAGAACCTTGCAGTCTGGAAAGTGTGAGCTTGACTAGGATCGATACCGGACATGGCTGGTGCGCGGAAGAGCATACCTGAGAACTCCAAAGCATACTGAGCTTCGGTAGGGGTATAAGTGTTGTTGAGAATGACGAGGATGGCGCCTATCCTCGTGGCAGCAAAGAAGAGGGAAGCGTACTGCTCGCAGTTTCCAGCCATAATGCCCACCCTATCACCCACACGAATCCCCAATCCCAGCAAAGCGCGTGCCATAAGCTGACTTTGGTGGTTGAGCTCGTTGTACGTCCATCTTGCGCCTGTCCATGGATAAACGAGGGCTTCCTGTGTGCCGTGGTGCAGACATTGGAGGTTGAGCAACTCTCCCAGTGTGAGGTCGACCAGAGGAGGATCTGTTGGGCCGTGAAGGAGAGATGGTCTTTGAGTCTGAGGGAGAACGGCTCCCTCCTCAACGGTTGTTGGTACCAATGCTGGTGAAGACATGTTGTGTATTGTGAAATGAGATATTATTGGCCCGTTTGAAAGAGTCCAGTTGGAGGGGGAGAGTAGGAGGCAAAAGAAAAGCAAAGGGTATTAATCACTCGATAATACTGTACAATGACGGACTGGCTGGCCACCGACGACTTCAGGACGAGGCGGGACGGGATTCAAGGGTATTTGGAAGCATACCAACAAAACAGAGCAGGAAGGTTTACGTATGATGGGATGCAACCAGCAGAAAACCGGGACACATCAGCCAAGCTGCCCTAGAAGCTTCGTAGGCCCAGAACTCGTCTTCGTTTTCAACTGGTGGTGGTCAGTCATCGGCCACAGTGGGGATGGGGGGAGCTGCTCAGTTCCCACTTTGGGACACGGCGGACATGACGGATCGTCGACGAACTCGGTGATATTGCCCGATTGCGGTGCTGTCTGCTGTCTGCTGCCTCCTTGATGTTGATCTAATCAATCTGATAAGATCTTTCCTGGCACAGCCTTGTGAAGGCGAGGAGGGTCAACCTCCAATGACCTCCGGGTTCCCTTCATGGTGCTCCATCTTGAGCTGGAGTCGCAGAGTGGTGAGAAAGCCGTGAGTGACATTGACACATGTTCAACGTCCTAAATCCCGGACTGATGAAGCAACCCGGTCCTCGGCTGATGGCGGATGGCATCGTGGCATCCAGCGTTTAAGAGAGGATGGAGACAGAAATGGAGACGGAACTGGAGTCGCAAGTGGGACTTGGGACGAAGAATTTTTCAGAAAATTGGGGTCGTGGAAGAATCGACAGGGGAAAAAGGAAGGGAAGAGGCAGGAAGTGGAGAGGCTGCGTCGTTAGTTCCATCTGATAACTCAAAATGCAACGGTGAGTCGAAGCAGAGGTCGCAAAGAGACGGGAAGGATGCAATGAATGCACAGTGTTGGCCCCTCGGTAGTGTACTGCACCGGATTACATACAGGACTGCTGAAACCACACGCCGTTCAGGCACATGTCGCTTATATACATATGTAAATAACCCCTTCCCGTTTGTTGACAAAATGCCGCAAAGATCGTCCGACAGAAAAGGATCTGATAAGAATTTCGAATTTCCCTTATTGCCAAGGTTCCCCATCATCCATCCTTCCCCCCCTTCGCCGTGATGTCTCCTCCATGTTTCCATTGCCCCTCCTCCCGTCCCTCCCCTTCTTGACCTTCTCTCCCCATGCCAATTCCCGCAATGAGAAAGACACTTGTACGAGATTCATTTTCACAAAGTTTTCAAGGAAGAACAACGGGTTGAGCCCTGCAACGTTTGCCAGCTCCCCGTGCTTGTCTGTTTCGTTTATTCGGCCTCCACGGCTGTTTCGTTTCAAATGTTGCGCGGCAAGAATGCCGAGGAAGCCCACCTCCTCCGCCCCCGGACCGCTCCGAATTCGGGTGTGCCAACGAAAGTGGGACGGCAGGTGAGGGAAAAATTATCAGATCCGCCCGGACCCACTCTTTGGCGTCCGACTGGAGTAAAGTTATCAGATCCGAAGGTCAAACACGGTGCAGCACGCCATCTGCGGCCGTCACACCCACTTTCTGCTCCTTCTACGCTTTTCATTGGTTATTTTGTCCCCTTGACCACCACCAAGGGCACTACAAAGTTTCACAAACCAAGCATCGTGATGGATCACCCCCATACCCTGCCGTCTGGAACTCACCTAACCGATCATATAACACTATCGAAATGACCTCACCGGCTCAACCTCCACCCTTCGTATCCCCTGGTCCCTGGCTCGGCTTTACGTAGCACGGTAGCAGAGGAGGAAGCCGGCGTGTCTTCGTACTCCTCCTCCACCTTGGTTCCTTGAAGCCGACGGTCATCAGAGTAGCAGTATGTACCAAGTAGTATTGTCACCATCGTTTCTCTGGCTTCAGTTCTGTCCATAGCCGCTTCATCAGTCTTTCAGTCTTTCCTCCGGTTTGCCATTGCTCTTTTTCTAAAAGTGACGATACCCCGAAGTAAACAATCTTTGTTTACACACACACACACAAGACCACACAAAATGGCGTCACCAACAATCCGCCGGCTCGCCGACTATGTCGCCACTTCTGAGCCCATCCTCAAGCTCCCTCACCCCTACCAGACCTCCTACCTCGTCGTAAAGGGCGAATCCGGCGTCGCGAACTCGTACCAGCTCAAGCAACAAGACAACAAGGCCGCTCTGCCCCGTCCCCTCCACAACGACTCCCTCTTCTTCACCGAGCCCCAAGACCTCAAGTCCTCGGACAAGCCTCACATCTCCATCAACACGCCCTGGGGCCGCGCCCGCCGCTCTCCGTCCGTGGCCGTCTCGTGGAAGGAATCTACCGCTCCCACCGTCGGCCAGCTCTGGCTGATCGCCTACGTCATCTTCACCCTCCGGCCCTCCGAGGAGGCCTTCCGGCTGTCCACCTACGGCTTCGGCGCCGACAAGCTCGCCCGCCAGCTCAAGGCCGTCGGCCTAGCCATCGACCACCCGGCCCCGGCCACTCCCGAGCAACAAAAGCTCCACGGCACCGATGCCGGCAAGGAGCTCCTCCTCCTGCGCGGTGCCTTCTGGCAGGGTGCCGGCTCTCCCTTCGGCGCGCGCCCGGCCTGGGCCCCCGAAACCCTCGCCGACAGCGAGGACGGCAGCCTCGAGTCCGTCTACCCCCTGCAGGCGACCGAGTACGTCATGACCAACGAGCCCAACAGCGCGCTGTGCTGGCACCCTCGCAGGCGGGCCAAGCCCGCTCCGGGGTCCCTCATCTACAGCCGGTACATCCCGCACCTGAAGGAGAACTTTTCCATGGTGGCGCTGGACCACACCAACGCGGCGCACCTGGAGCTGTTCCACACGTGGCAGAACGACCCGCGCGTGTCGCAGGGGTGGAACGAGGAGGGCACACTGGAGCAGCACCGCGAGTACCTGCGTAAGGCGCACGAGGACCCCCATCAGATCACCGTGTTGGCGGCTTTTGATGATGTCTTTTTCGCTTACTTTGAGATTTACTGGGCCAAGGTTTGTCGTTGTTTCCTTTTTTTTCCTTTCTCGTCTCCCCTCTTGCTCTTTTTAGCTCCAACTAACACTTTCTTCTTAAAGGAGGACCGCCTAGGAGCCTACTACACCCCCGGCAACTACGACCGCGGCCGCCACTCGCTCGTCGGCGACGTGCGCTTCCGCGGCCCCCACCGCGTCTCAGCTTGGTGGTCGTCCCTCATGCACTACCTCTACCTGGACGACCCGCGCACCATGAGCGTCGTCGGCGAGCCCAAGTACACCAACAGCTCCGTCCTCATGTACGACATGATGCACGGTTTCGGCCTCGACAAGTTTGTCGACCTCCCCCACAAGCGCTCTGCCTTTGTCACATGCTCGCGAGAGCGTTTCTTCCAGCTGTGCCCGCTTGATGAGAACCAGAAGTTCCTCGGCGGTACTCACGTTGGCCTTGTTCCTAAGCTTTGAGTGGGGAGGTTAGGTGTTGCTTAGAGTTTGAACGGCTTGGGCGGCTGGATGATTGTAAAAAAAAAAGTGGTGCATCTGTTTGATCTTGGATATGTAATAGACTAATGAGGAAAATGGTCGGAAAAGTTATTTGGGAAAGGCAGTGGAACAAAAGAACGGTATTTGAATCTTGCGTCGGACTAGTTATAAATGTTGTAAAGGTGGTGATTGTCAGGGCACATGCCAAGCACTGTCTGGGACCGTGGCATTTCATCCCATCTGGACTATCATCTCATATACTTGTAAGAACCTCATCCCATCCAAATATATGCAACTTGGCTTCCTTCTTCTTCTTCTTCTTCTTCTTCTTCTTCTTCAATATCTTATAACTTTTGCCAGACCTTTTGGATGCGCCAGCCCATAATATACATGCTGCGACAGTGATCGTTCCTCTAAGCCTTGCGAAACAATCGACTCCGGCATCAAGTTTTGGCCATTGGAAAACAAAGTGTGAATCAACCCAAGAAATTCTATTCATGATTGCACTCAAAGTGTCTTACTTCATTATGACCAAGAAACTGTAGCTTCATGAAGACATCCAGTTCGTAACCAACCCAGCTATAGGTGTATATCCCCGAATCCCAGTATGTTCCCAAATTACCCATTAATTCCAAAATGCCGTCCCAATCCCGTAATATCCAAACCGTTTTAACGCCAGTGCCTTTCAGATGCTCCTAAGCCTTACCAACATCGTAACCGCCCAACCGCAAATGGTTCCAGCAAACTGTTGAAATGTCTGGTTAGTAAATCACTTTGCAACGTAAGGGTGCCGAAAGAGGGGAAACTCACTATCAAAACCCAAGTCATCACCGAAGAAGAGCTTGTTGACATCCTCGCCGGAGGACACGCCGTTTGTGGGCCAGTAGGCAACAGCCTTCTTGCCAACTGCGAGGCCAATCATGGGAGGAATCTCGTCAAGCTCAAGGTATGTAGGCTCGGTGCCGGAAACAGCCTGCTTCATGCGCATGTGAATGTTGTTGGCGGCCAGGTAGCCCATGTGCATGGCACCACCGCACCGCTTGATACCGGACCACTTGACAAGGTCACCGATGGCGAGATGATCGTCCGAGTTGGGTGTTTCGGAGGGGAAGTGGAGGCTGGGCTGGATCTTGACATAACCTTCCTCGTTGAGGACATCCCTGGGGAGGAAGGTGGTCGATGGCACACTCCTGGAAATGGCCACGATGACGGAGTCGGCCACAAGGGTGTGGCCGTTGGTGAAGTAGACCTTGTAGGCCTTGTGACCGTTATCGATGAATTCCTCGGTCTTGTCGACACGGTGGGACATGAGCACCTCAACACCTGCCTCATGGACGAGTTCCAAGCTGCGGTCCTTGACCTCATCAGGAAGAGGCTCGGCCGAGAGAAGCTTGTCACGGGAATGGATAAGAGTGACCTTCAGATCGGGACAAACGAGCTTGAGCTCGGCAGCCATCTCGATACCAACAGCACCTGTTGTTATTTATCAATCAGTAAGAGTCGCACTGGAGAAAGGGTGATGTTTTGCGGGCCAAACTCACCTCCACCTACAACAGCGACACCATGTCTGTTGGCAGTCGCGGCTTGGATGTGGTCACCAGCCTCAAAGAGATACTGCTTCCTCAGCAGGGACTGGGGCACGACAGGGAAGACTCTCCTCAAACCGGCGGCGGCAATGAGGTAATCATACTCGAGTTCTGTGGGCTCGGGACCGCTCTCACTGCCGAGAACCTTGGCGACCTTGCGCTCCTGATCGATAGACTGGACAGAGCCCCGGAGAATGCGGATGTTGTTGGGAGATTGTTGCAGGGCGGGAACGTCCTCGTACTTGACCCAGCACTTTTCGGCGTAGGACTCATCGGCAAAGGCCAATGGAGTGCCAATGAGATGGTCTTGTGGAAAGAACATGTGTTAGTGGTTGCGAACCTTGCTGAGGGCGGGCGCAAGTGGGCGCGTCTTACAGAAGCCATCTCTCTCGTCCACAACAGTAATGTCAACGGCAAAGTGAGGACCATCATGGGCAGCAGAAGTGCCGTCAAGGGTAGCCTTCTTGGCATCAGGACCGCAACGGGCAGCGCGGCCGCTGCAGATGTCTTGCAAGTTGAGGGCAGCGGAGAGACCGCCGTAAGAACCACCAACAACGAGAACCTTGAAGGGAGGCCTCGACATGGTGGCGTCGTCAATGGCAATGGAGCCCATTGTAAATCTGAGGTGTGTGTTGTGTGTGTGTGTGTGTAGGCTATGTGTAGGACCTCGTAACTGCCTATTCTGGCGACGGATTCAAGGGACTTCGATGTCAGACGGCGTGGGCTGCGTGGGTTGGGTGCGTTCCTTGGATGTGTTGGATGCATCGATCGAAGCGGAGGAAGAGGATGGCTACACAGACTGGAACTCTGGAAAGAAAGTGAGACGATGGATGTGGGAGACGGGGCAACTATGACGGGATGAATCTGGCGGCCGGAAGGAGGTCGGATGGATATGTCGGGCTCGCGCCTTCTGTCACTTTGGTCATTTTGAGCACCTTCATGGATCCTGGGGCCAGGGTAAAGAGGGTGGGTGGATCTCTTGCTTGATGTCACCACCCACGCACTCAACAGGAAGGAAGAAACGGGATGCCGGGAAAAGAGTGAACGTGAAGATATGCAACAATTGAAGGGTCGCCATCTACTGTGTAGCGCCCCCACCCACGACCCGACGGGACGAGCTAGCAGCTAGCCTGCTTCATGGGCATTTGCATCGCCTCTCTCCTGAGTGCTTATCAGATCCCCCCTTCGAGCTTCAAACTTTGAAATTGAGTCCATCATGCTGTTCGACAGGAGAAAAAGGACGGTAGAGATATGCATGCCAGTCAGTCATTGGGTACCACTTCAATGGCAAAGGGCAGAGACGGTATAAAAGTGACGACTGCTGGGAACCCCTCACACCCGGTATCGGATAGAGGCATTTTCGTAAACTTTTGTTCACCATCTGGTCCACCCCGGCGGCCCAACGCAGGTCTCTCTTCCCCACCATTCAGCGGACAATGGATCCCACTTTGGAAGCCTTGGACCGGTTTCTGGCCAACGGAATGCTGGCCTCCATTCCCACTTTGGGTGCGCTGCTTTCTGGCTGCATGCAGAAAAAGTCTTGGGTGTTGGGATGAATGCAACCGATACATGCGCCTCCATCTGATAATGCTTATCTGATCATCTGATCATCAAGAATTCCGTCCCAAGTTTTACCGAGGATAGCCAACCCGCCCGCCGTAACGGCACCGACAGGCCCCATCCCAGCATCGCAACGTTCAAACTTCTGCAAACGAAACTTTTTCGTTTTTTTCCGCATCAAAGTCTCCATCATAAGTCGAATTTCCGCAACACAATTTCAACATCCTCACAAAGCGCCAGTGGTTTAGTGGTAAAATCCATCGTTGCCATCGATGGGCCCCGCGTTCGATTCGCGGCTGGCGCATTGTTTTCGCAAGAACAACATAATATTTTTCGCATTCCTTTTTGCACCTTTTTGTTACTCCCTCCTACCGCTTTTTTTCATCCAAGTCGGATTTATCCCCACGTCATACTGGCCAATAAAGTAGTTTCGTGAGGTCTGCGTGCTACGTTACGGCGTCGACCTGCATGTTGTTCTCAGATACAATTGGCCAAATAGTGTGGGGATAAATCCGACTTGGATGAAAAAAAGCGGGTACTTCGTGAGCGGTCAAGGGGTCTGAAAAATACTTTGCTTGGAGCCAAACAGCCTTGCTTTTTGCGTTGTTGCTCGCTCCTATTTCTTATTGGAATCAATTATGTTTTTTATTACCCTTTATGTGTTTTGTCACTGTCAAATTCTGAGCACGAGAAGAGCGTTGTCGGTGCAGCGTTGTGCAGTTGTGCAGGCGAACCTTTGGCGTTTGGCCTCAGTTGTAAGCCGATGTCAGTTCTGCCTTCATAAGAAGTAATCCCAAGAACGTTTTTCAACAAGCAACGGTCCGGTGGCGAAATGGTATCGTGTGGTCCTCCTAATTCGGGAGGATAAGACTGAGGTTGTGGGTTCGAGTCCCATCCGGATCGTCCTTTTTGCTCCTGCATCTTTTGACGCATGAGTCTTTTTTGTCGATATTTTCCATTTCCCTGTTCTCTCACCTTTTTGTTCTTCATCACTTGTGGGAAATCTGTCTTGAATGAGCCTATTAGTACCATCAGAACAGCATCAGGTATATACAAGGTTTGGCTTTGTTCGCAAGATATGTGTGTTTGCTGCTTTCAAGATATTAAAATCTGAACAAGACGTTCCTATCTCGACATTCTGCCATCCTCAAACACCAGCGCATCGCACCACTTGGAAGTTGTCATTGACACACCCAGAAACTACCAGGTCCATAACTTCAATTTCAGATCTTCAATTCTTCGAGCATTCAAGAGCCTACGCTTGAACACCTCCATATTTCCGTTGAACACCTTCTAGACATGGAAGGATGTCTTGCAAACAACGCGAGACTCCTTCCAATCATCACCATACCCTTCCCAAACTATACAGGACCCCTTTTACAATTCTGAACACGCCTCAAAGTGGGGACTCAGACGACGACTATCCTGACAGTAATGCACATGTCTGGCTTCTTGATGGGTATCCGACCCTTTGCAAACCCTTTTCCCTTCAGCGGTAGGCAGCTGACAAGGCCATCTCAATCTGCTTCACAACGTTCCTTACCCTCCTTCTCGTCTTGTTGTCTTCGTCTTCTCGCCGTCTTCTATCCCGATTCCGCCGACAATCTGTGCTCCTCAGCCCAGTTGGCTGCACGGTCGATGATGAAGATGATGTCGCTCCGGTAGGCAACTCTGGCAGCGGTTTGTCCATATCGACCTTCTTCTCTCCTCCTCCTTTCTCGTCGCTCTGGTTTCCGACAGAGCCAGGATCATTCCTCCGGATCTTTGTCTCAACCCTTCCAGCCCTATATCCAAACACCTTATCGGCCTGCTCAAAGGCCAACTCCGCCAACTTTGCAGCCTTTGCATCGCCATCTTTCACCGGATCGAAATACTCCAATTGGCCTTGCAAGTTCCAAATTCCAAATAAAAGACCCTTTGTAGTACGATTCTTTGCAGCACGAGCCTTTGTAGCACTTCCTGATACCCGCGCCGTGTCCGTGTCCATGTCAGTGTGTACCAACGCGTCGACGTTGTCCCAGCTGAAAAAGGCATCCAACCCAGGCGGAATCATGCACATATCAGCAGCACCACCACCACCGTCTTTGCCCTCCTCCTTGTCCTTGCTGCCTACGACCAAAGCCCTCCAGTGCTTGACGATTCCTGGACGCTGGAGCAAGCCATAGATCACATTGGTGCGACTCCATTCCCGCGGCGGCTGGCCTTGTTCGATGAGCTCATCGTTCCGAGCAAGTTCGGTGGCGAGGTGGGTGAAGAAGCGCCGCTTGGCTCGCTTGTGAGAGTCGGAGGGGCTGGAGATGGAGCTGGAGCTGGGGGTCGTCTTAGCGGCGGAAGAAGAATGAGGAGAAGATGATGAAGAAGAAGAATGGAAAGAAGCGGAGCAAAAACCGCAGGCAAAGGCGGTCTGGCGACGAAGAAAGAGGTGCAAGTGATCTTGACGGTTACATGAGGGGCATCTGAGAAGTTGTCCCAGGAGCTTTCTGTTGTCGGCAGGGAAGTACTTGGCCTTTGTTGGCAAGATGGTGTCGCAGTGCGGGCAGGCGAGGATCTTGTGATTGGCGTGGTGTTGTTGCTCGTGGAACCAGAGCCATTGGGGGCTTGCGAGCTGGTCGAGGCACGCCTTGCACTGGCAAGGCATCGTTGAGATCGGCCTATTCTCCATCGCTTGATCGAGAAAGAGGTCACGATCGTTGGCTGAGAGGCTGGTGAGGTCACCAGTCACGACTCGCGCAAAAGTGCCGAAAGCCAGGGGCAGAGTGAGAACTGGGCGAGAGATGGGTTGTTGGAAACAGGTTTGGAGTTGCGCGACTTGCGCGAGTGACGGCGCGAGTGAACTTGGTGAACTCTCGAAAGGGTAGACGGAGTAAAGGAAGAATAGAACGCGACCGGTTGAATAACGAAGTTTTGTTTTGGAGCGAGACGAGGTGACGGCAGGGTGAGGGGGATGCGACAGACGAGAAAAAAAAGGAAAGAGGAGGAAGTTTGGGAAGGGGGGAGGCCCCCTTCTTATACCTGTGGGAAAGACCCACCCTGAATATTGTTTGCTCTTCGAGATGGGATGAAGGAAATATTGAAACGTATAAGACGCGGAGAGAGGTTTTTGTTTGGACACTACATCGGAGGAGCGGCGGGTAATATTATAGGAGTATATACTGGGGGCTTTTTTTTTTTTTGAGATAGTTTGCCGGCGAGGGCAGCTGTGATCGATGGCATGTATTAAGCGCGCGGTCGAAGTGGCCGCGCAGCGATCAAAGTCGCCGGAGGTTTTTACCCGGGAAACACGGGTTTTCCTCCCGGCTTTGACCCACGAATAACCGTGTGCCTACATGTGCGACTAGTTTGATAGATACTCAGCGTGAATAAGATTAGTCTTATTGTTTTGGAGCGAAACTGAGAGAAGTTCCAGAATCTAAGTAGGAGTGAATGGTAGTTGAACCGTTTTTGCCATGAAGGGGTGTGTCCCAACGGAAGTCATCCCAACTTCCGAAACAGTCGGCCTGCAAGTGACCACACCAAACTTCGGATGAGATTCTAGAACGTAATAACACGATAGAGAGGAGTAGATTGCTTATCTTCATCGGACATAGGTTGTGTCGAGAAGTGCCATGCCATGCGACGTTGGGCCGTCGATATCATCAGTCCCAGCATTAGTTTGTTGAATGACAAAATAGAAGCTAGCCACATTGCATGGAACTACCATATTGAGAAGAACTGATAGACTTGGCTTAGCCAGGCCATACTGAGAGTATGGATGCTTATTTTTATTTCACAAGATGAACTCAATCCCTGTGGTGCTCGTGATCACGGACCTGAGGTAGAAACGCATCAACTCTGAAAGGCAGCGCCGGTGTAAAGCAGCCACCACGACTATGGAATTGCCCTTAATGAAGCTACACACGAAACAACGATACGAATACTAGTTATAAAAACTCTTTCCAAGCACCAAAAACTCCCCAGGACTGTCAAAACTTCAGAGTGACAGAGAGATGAGGGTGAAAAGGGGTTGGCTTCAAACCGAAAAAACATAGCAGTATAGGTTAATGGTCGCGACAGATTTTCAACTATCAGGCAAGATGGCCGAGCGGTCTAAGGCGCCACGTTAAGGTTAACCCTTAATCTCCTCTACGAGTTCCGTGGTCCGAAAGGGCGTGGGTTCGAATCCCACTCTTGTCAACACATCTTTTTTTGGCTTTCATAGCTTTGAAACTTTATCTTATTTTTTCTCTTTTTTTGTTTTGTCATGGGAATCTTGAACATCATTTAAAAGGGTTGTTTGATTCTTGGATTTTGGTAACCTTGATGCGTGTATTGAGCGTCAGCTTTTTAAACTTCTAACCTTCATTATACTCACTTTCGGCCCACATGAAACTTTAACTACCTATCAAAGGACACGCTACTCTCTATGCCCCTTCAAAGCACCTGTCCTTATGATCGTGATCGGTACATCCATTGGGTTCATACCATATCGTCTACGAATATAAAGGCCTGTCTGGCCCAAGACCTGATCGACTGCCCGGCCACTCGGTTCATGTCCCGCGGCTACCAACTCGCCCAGGTCCCCTCTCTCACGTCTCTTTGTGTGTGTATATTGTATGTGTATATTATATGTGTGTTTGCCAAGTCAAATCTTAGCTTCGCTCTTCCCCGTAGCCTGAGCCGCCTTCTGCTGCCTGATAACCGTACTACTAATCTTGGACGTAAAATCCTCCGTAGCCTTGACATCTTCTCCCACATCCTCTGGGATCTCATCCGCATTCAACACATCAACCTCAAAAACCTCCAGCGTCTTCCACCCCTGTTCCGCCCGCTTGTCATTGACAGCCTTTCCACCCGACCGCGTCTCCCCTGACACGACCAGCACATCGATATCTTCCTCCGTGATCGTTGGCCCAAAGGCATCTTGTATCCGCACACATTGCACGATGATCGTGCCATCCCTAAAAGCCGCACGGAAGTCCCCGTCTTTCTCGTCGATATGCACCCCCGCCGCGACGGCCGTGTTGATGTTATTCTCACCAGCTGCCGGGCCCGTGGCCTCCCTCCACCCTTTATCCGAGAGCTGTAGAAGCCTGGACAAGAAGTAAATGACGTTCCGCGCCCTCGTCTCCCACGACTGCACGTACTCCGCGAACTTCTTGTTCTTGAGCAGCTCATCGCCCGTGATGCCAATGATGTACTTGCACGGCTCGCGTCGCCTGGGGGAAGTAGCCGGCAGCGACAGCTCGTCCTTGCTCGGCACTCCCAAGAGCAAAGCGCCCGCGGTCAAGAGCAGCTTGTGGCCCGGATGGAGATAGTCAAAGGTACCGCCTAGACAAACCACCGGCACGCCCGATACCCGTCTTCCTTCCCCCTTCTCTCCCGCCATGTCTTCTCCAACAAGCCCCTGATTCAACGTCAACCCCCCCTCCACACCAACCAGCTGCTCCTGCCTAATCGCATTCGCCCCAATCATCTTCCCCTCCGCCATCTGCAGATACACATCATTCAACCTGATCCCCTGCTCCGTGCGCACATGAAAGATGTAATTCCACGGATGATACGCCTCCGCAAAAGTCGCCAAGTCCACCACCACGGTATTATTCGTCTCAATCAAACTACCACTCCTCGAATCCCTCCGCAGCGCCTTGTCTTCAGCGCTCAGTGGCTTGCGCCCCCGATCATGATCAACCAACACCACCGTAGCATCCACCGACAACCCTTTCCCGCCGCCGTCAATCTCCGTGCTGATCCCCAAGCGGGCGCAAATGACCGAGATGATGGCGTACAGGCCCGCAACGAGCGATTGCGCCTGCGACCAGAGTAAGGTCTTGGAGCGCAGCTGGTAGGGCGGACCCTGCAGAATGGGGACGGCGACGGCGACGATGAGCTTGGATGCGCCGTGCGGGTTGGAGTGTTTGAGCTTGGAGAGGACGGCGGTGAGAGAGGGGCGGTAGGCGGCGTTGAGGAGGGTGCGGTTGGAGGGGTGGGGAGGGAAGGGGAGGAGGAGGAGGGAGGGGAGGTGGTCTCTTTTGTTGGTGGTCATGGTGAGGATGGTTAGGATGTTGGAAAATAGAATGGTAACAGTCGAGTCCTGGTGGCAGTAATGGTGGTAAGTGGTGGTGAGCTATGGTCGTATCTGCCTGCCCCTCCTTTGTTCCGGTGGTGGGAACGATAGCCTCCGGGACACAAGACGAAGGCGAAAACGGCCTTGAGAATGGGCTTAAACGTTGTCGTTACAGATGGGATGCTGTGCTATCTCCTTGAATAAGAAGCATGCGAGATGGTTGACAGTCTGCACGATGCGGGCTGTTGATGGGATGAGTTCAGATGCAACTCGGTGTGGTGTCCAGGTGCCGAGGTGCCGTCATTTACGAACAGATCGGCGCATGATCCATTGTCTACGTTCAACCCTAACCCTGCATCTGTTGTTCATCCAACTGCCCAGTGCCCATGGCGATGTGATTGTAGCCATGTTCGACTCCGTTTCTGCCCACTTGCATCGTTTATCCATTATACAGTATCTACTAGCATTCCACCGGTATATGACATTCACATACGCCTATCAGTCTCCGACTCCCACACATGGCCACCGCCTCCTAAATGCCCGCTAAATCCCAGGTAAATCAACGACATGCCATACTATACGCTCCGCTCACGTACTCATTACCCAAACCAGATCAAGGACCACCCATCCCCATTCCGACACGCTGTTGCATCTGTTGCATAGAAGATGTCGCCGTGGGCGTTGATCCATAAAGGCTCGGTCCTCCGGGACCTCCATGTCCACTCGGCCCTGGTCCTCCCGGTCCCATCCCAACGTTCGTTCCCGTCCTCTCTCTCATCCTCCGGCCCTCCATCAGCCCCCTCAAGCCTCTCTTCTGCAGGCCAATCACACTGCTCAGTTCTCCAGACCAGATCTCGCCTCCTCGTTCCCTTTCATGCTCCCCCATATCTGACCACTCACTTCCACTCACGCTGTTCGTAGCGCTCAACTCCGCGCTAGACGGTCTCCTGCCCTGCTGAAGCCCGGTCGTATTGATATGCAACGCCGCCGTCCTTGAAGCGAGGCTACCGCCGCCGCCACCATACTCACTGCCGTTTGCGGAAGGCGGCATCGATCCCGTCGGACTAACCAGACCATCCAGGTCGGCAGGCGGGAAGAAGTTGGGGTTGAGGGTACCGTCAATGCCACGTCCGCCTCCGGCGGCCATGGCAGTAGCATTGAAAACTGCGGCTGCGTTTCGGCTGTCGAGTAGGTTATGCAGGCGCTCCACCACCGCCTCAAGGAGACCGTCTACCCGGTACGGCCGCGCTATTTGAAGGAGGCTGCAGAGAATTTGTGGAGTGCACAACGGCGAGGTAGGCTGGGGAAGGCTGGAGGTATAGAGAAAGTGGAGAAGTGCTTGGATGGTGAGGAAGGTGTGCGGTAGATAGAGGCATCGTGGCCGGTTGTTAGGCGCCAGAGTACGCGGTGTTGGTGCAGAGTTGAGCGCGGCAGCGTCTACACCCGTTGGTGACATGATGCTTCCCGCAACCGATGTAGCGGCGGTGCTGGGCGGCTTGCCAGTTGAGCTACTGCCCGAGTATATCGACATCTGACTCTCCATGGTACTCCTGTTTCCGGGCGTGGGTGTCATGTTGGAGCTGCGGCCCATGCCAGAAGACGCCGAAATGGAGTTGGATCTGAGTGTCATGACGTCGCTACCGTCCTGGCAGGCTGTCCCTTCCCGGAGGAGCTGGACAAAGTACGGCCCCCATCGCCTGGCAACAATCCTAGAGTTGACAGGGATCCGTTCGCCCCCTATGCACAAAATATCCATGTCCGCCAACTCCCGCATCGTAAGCGCCTTCTCTCCGAGCTCTTCAGCAGCGCGACTGTGTTGTCTACCGCCGGCAGTAAAGCCCGCCTTACGGGCTAGACTCAAACCAGGACCGGTATAAGGACTACTGGCGCTGACGAAGCCGCTCATGGGCGCCGTTTTCCGTGGGTTATCGTAAAAACCAAAGGCCTCCAGCTCTACCATGCAGACATTGCTGAAGTTGATGCGCCGATGGTTATAGTCATCCACAAGGCTTCTCTTTCGGTGTCCCAAGACGACGAACGTGTTCCTCCTGTTCCACAACACTCCTCGGTTCCAACTTCCCTGACTGAAAACAGCGCCTCCGGCATCGATCCTACTCCAGCTTAGGTTCCGTAGATCCAACGCCCAGAGTGCATACTCCTGCTTCGACGAAGTGAGGTAGGTACCGCTGACTACGAAGTAGTGATCGATGATTCCTCCATTGGGAAATCGCAATCCCGGCGGACTGTATTGCTCCTTCATCGTCGTTTCAACAAGGGTTCCATCACTCGATCTCACTTGCAACTCCAGTTTGACGTCAAGGAAGTTGTAGTTGCTGTAAATCAGCATGCTCGATCCAGCATCCTTGGCCTCCTGAGTAGTAGCTCCTGGGTCCTGCCGCCCGCTAACCGGGTGTGGCTTGCCGATCTTTGCCGCGAGGGATGGTGGCAGGGGAGCAACCACACTTCTATACGCACCGCAGCTCTTGCCCAGCTGTTCGGTTGAAACCCACTTGAGGCTTCGCAGGTTGAAGACACTAATCTGCTCGATGTAGTGATTCGCGGCATCTTGGCCTCCTATAACCACCATTTCTGCGCCGTCAGTCCCATCAATATTGATTCCAATGCGGCCCTCATTGGGGTTCCCCGATGAAGGATTATGCTGAAGCGCTGAGAACGGGGCCCTGTGGGACGCGAAAGCGGCCGACGACGGGAGAATGCAGGCGCAGTGGGCATATCGTCCCTGAGGAGCATCTTGTGTCTGAACAAAGGTCCACTTCCTTGACGGCGCGTCGTAAATGTATATGTCCGACATGACCTTGACCTCGGGCTGTTGATCTTGCGTTATTGTGTTTTGGTTCGCTATCGGGGACATACCACCATAACAAACAAGTTTCGTGTCGCCGAGAGCGCACATGGAGTGGAAATACCGAGGTGGGGGAACATCTCCGGTTGTCTCGATTTTGGACCAGTGTCGCCGGATGAGGTCCAGCTCGTACAGATGATCCGTTAGCGGCGCCGGCTTGCTCCTCGACAGTATCCTTCCACCAAATACGAATAGTTTGTCTCCCAAGACTGTGGTTGTAGCACCAACAAGAGGCGGTGGCTCTCTGCCTGTTGTCCGGTGCACATTGCACATCAAACCCGACAAATGCTGTGATGGCGAGGGCATTGGTTGCGGCCCACCGCCACCGGCTGCCTGTGATCTCCCCTGGCCACCGTTGGGGGAGGGGCCAGCGGACATTGGCCCATTACTCCTCGGCGTCAAGTTCTCATGGCGTCCATCTCCTGCTTCTGATCTGTGCACACTTGCGAAGCTGCTCTGACTGCTGCTCATGCTGACATCCTGGCGTGCGGTATCCTGTGATCTCATATACATGCCGCCACCTCCCATCTCCATCGACGATGCCGAATCCATGGTGCTCGTTCGACTAGTGTCCATCCAGCTTTCTTCTGTGTCCTCAATCGTTTCCAGCGGCTGCTGAGTGAATGGCGTAGGCGTTGATGGGCTCGTTGGGGAGAGCGTTGGTGGGGGAGGTTCCGGTAAAGGTTTTGCAAGACTGTCTTGAAGACTCAGGCTCCGTGCATGTTGCGCCTTCAATGGGTTTGGAGATTGTATAGGGATGGGAGAGGATATGGAAGGTCGCTCTGCGGCGGGAATGTAGGGCTCAGAAGGCCGTCGGAGACCGCGCTGTGAAGGTTGGCGCGTGAGCCTCGCAAACTCGTCTCGACCGGGAGTGATCTTCTTGATGCCGCGGAAAGCTGAAGACAAGAATTCGGACGGTGTCCTCGCAGGGGAACGAGAGGTCTGTTCCTCGGATTCGGAATCGGAGAAGCGACTGAGGTCGATAGCACTCGGCGGCTGCTGGCCTGAAGTCGGCGATGTCAGTCCAAAGCCCGCCATGTCGACAGTTGCTGCGCCTGCAGCGCAAAACTATCTGTGCAAAAAGGCTCTCGAGAGTGAAACAGGTGAAAAGACATGGGAATAGTCACAAGAAGTCGAGGGAAGGAAGAGGTCATGTTCAAGAACAGTGAAGTAGGGCGACGGCACAACAAAAGGAAAGATGACTGGATTGGGCAAATGACAAACGCGGGTCCCGCTGTAGAACAGAATAGGAGGGGAAAACCCAGGATGCGTTGGGTCCGCCGTTGAGGCACAGACAGGAGTCGATGCCGGGGACAATGGATCAAGGTGAGCGATGGCTATCCTGGGAGCATTCACACCTTGGATGGAGCCCAGGGGCTAGACACACCGGGCTGCCCCGAGTAAGTTCGCAAGACTCTCCGGCCAGTCCGCGGCCTTTGGCATCAACCAAGCAGCGATGTTCCCTACCAGTACGAAAAGGAAGGCGACGGGAATAGCGAAGAAGGGAAGCTTTGCCGGCCCATCTGAAGCAGAAACCCAAACATGTTGTGGGGATCAGGCACCTCAACCCATGGCAGGAAGGGCGGCGTGAATGGGGGACTGCGCAATGGCACAGCGTAGGAGTTGGAAGACAAAGACGAGATGGGGCATATGGGACGGTGTCACCGTGTATAGGCAAGCATTGCATCATGATGGGCGGCGAGAGAGGGATCAGGGGCCGAGGAATGACAGATTTGACAGCGCGGGGATGGGAAATGGGCAATGCGTAGCGTACCTGACCAGACTGTCGCAGAGGTAGCAGACTATAACTTGGAAGATGAATCGACGAAGTTAATGCTTTAATTTCCGATCTGGTGTGTCTTGACAAAGTCGTCGTTCCAGGGCTTCGTCGAGCGTATATATGGGCCGAAGGCGAACGGGTAGACGAACAGATGGGATGGACAGGCGGGACAGACGACGGACGAGAGTCGAAGAGGGATGAAAGACGGAATGATGGAATGATGGATACGTTGACAGTCGAACGGTGTGCAGGTAGAGTTGCAGGGTGCCGCACGGACTCGGCGTTCGTTCGTTGCTTGGATCGTATTCAAGGCAAAGGTACCTCTATAGACCAAATTTGTGCGCGCGCGTGTGCATGTGCGCTCGCGTGTATAATCGTAGGGGATGATATAGGGTGCGGCGATCACTCGCCGTTTTTGGTGTGTAAGAAGAAGAAAAGGAAGTCAAGTTGGACAGTAGACAAGAAATTGGGAAATGGGGTTGCTACATGCTACACCTTTCCTCTTTGATCCCCTGCGGGTGACCACCTCCAAGAATCGCCGAACTAAACCCCTTCAAAGAAAAGCGCACTTTGGTTACTCGTCAGGCCTACAAAATCGGCGGCTGACTAGCGGGCAGATCTTTTCCATTTCTCTTTGGAATGTCAATCTTGACAAGTCTTTTTTACTGCCTTTTTCGTGGTCGCCGTCAAAAGATAAGCCATTCAGGGGCAGGCATCGGTCGCTCCGCGTGGTTCTCGGGATGAAGGATCCCAAGGCACCAAGCGGTGGATTCGATGCTGCAACATTCGACAAAGAGAGCCGCACGGATCAGATGGTGGCGTGGAGCTGCGCTTTTCTTTGACAAATGGCAGCGAATCGTCCGCCTTCGAGAAGCAACGCCAAGAATTACGCAGGGACTCCCTCGGAAAAAGGATCCACACTCAGCACATGAGAGTGTTGTTGGTTGAAGTTTCCAAAGTTCCTCATCACCACTCTGGATTTCTCTCAAGTCCGCAACCGCAAATGGTACCTAGCAAACAACACGTCGACCGCTTCTCTCCCTTTCTTGCCGTCAGTTATCACAATCTTGACTTTGTAAATCGGCATACTAGTACCAGGACTACCTATACTCTCCCCCTTTTAACAGAGAACCGTTAACTATCCACTGCCATCCCACCCAGTTTCCGGTTTGCCTCACATCCCTACCGTTATCTCGTGGCCGACAAGGTTCACAGTTTCACTCGTTCACCTTCGCTCCGGCTGGACCGAACGTGACACTCCCCCTTTTGGGATACGAAACACCAAGAAACGAAACAGCCAACCAAAGGAAACAAACTATGCCCGCGCGCTTGCTATACCTAAGTATCCTTCCCAGAGTGCGATTGTGATGCCCATTTAAATTCCTCTAACTATGCGCCGGGTAAGCGCATACCACCCCAACTCTTTTTAGAAGACGCCGGCTGTGCAAGTGGAAACCATGTCAAACCTTCCAACATCACCCGTCAATATGTTTACCATCTAATCATTCCCATTCCGCATGGCAACAATTGGTGATTGGGCCCCCTTTTTCACATGAATGTTCCAAAAACAGAGATTCCAATCATCTACCGTAGCCCTTGGGCATAACACAAGAGGTATACAATAGTATATATCAACCGTCGGTTATACCAATTTGTACCAAATCTGAACTCGTATGCGACCCTTGTTCCCAATATCTCGGTTCACGGCTTGCAGGTTTCTTGACGTTCATCTAGTATGTGCAATACAGATAAGCAGGTCCTGCGCTAACTTTTGCGACTCTTGCACAAGTTCGATGATGGTGAAGCTGCCTGTGGTGTAAAGCACGCCACTTGGGGATATTGACTTACGAAGGTCCAGCCCATGCCAGTGTGAAAGCCATCACTCGAACTCCCAAGTGGCTACCTAACAATCCGTGATATTAGCTCGGTAGCCAACGTGCCAGACCAAGGCTACTAAGTTAGCAACTGCGAGATCATGTCAGTCCAAGTAGAAAGAACGTATCCATTCAGAATCAATTGGCAGTGACAATTCACTATGCAGGAACTAGTATAGCGGCGGTTGTTGTTGTTCAAGTCATTTCATTGTATTTTGTGACTACGCTTGAAAAAAAAAAGAACTCCAGCCCAAACCAGCCTCCCAGAAACTTAGAAAACCACATCCACACACGCTTAAGCGTCCTTGGGAAGGGGAGTGAAGCGGAGGTAAGGCTTGACAGCCTTGAGGTTGGGGAACATGCGGGTGGCCTCCTCGCCCTTGATGGAGGGGTGGACGATAACGTCATCACCGGGGACCCAGTTGATGGGGGTGGTGACCTTGTGCTTGTCGCCGGTCTGGAGGGAGTCGACGATGCGGAGGATCTCGGCGGAGTTGCGGCCGGTGGAGGCGGGGTACGCGAGGATGGTGCGGATGGTCTTCTTGGGGTCGATGACGAAGACGGAGCGGATGGTGAAGGCGATGCCCTTCTCGTCGACGTTGGTGGTGTCCTGGTAGTCGATCCTGAGTCAAGACAGTTAGTGTTCGCTTTTCCTCTCTTTTTTTTAACACAAAGTGTGCTTACATGTCGTAGAGGTAGGCAACCTTGCGCTCCTTGTCGGCAATGATGGGGAACTCGACCTGGGAGCCGGTGACATCCTTGATGTCGCTGATCCAGCCCTCGTGGCTGCCGAGAGTGTTGGCCGAGAGACCGATCAGCTTGACGCCGCGCTTCTTGAACTCGGGCTCAAGGCGGGCCATCTCGCCGAGCTCGGTGGTGCAGACGGGGGTGTAGTCCTCGGGGTGGGAGAAGAGGATGACCCAGTTGTCGCCAATGAACTCGTGGAAGTCAATGGGACCCGTGGTGGTGTCAGCCTGGAAGTTGGGGGCAATGGTGCCCAGGCGGAGGCTGCATCAGGAACCACGTTAGTCGTTCGTCCGCGCAAAAAACAGCGATGGCGAAGGGAGCTCAAGGACTTACGGAGCGTTGGGGGCGGGGGAGGCCATTGTGAATGATGTTGTGTGGTGGGAAGAGAGGAATGGGTATCTCAGAGAAACAGCAGAAACAGTTGAAAGAAGAGAGAAGCTGAAAGAAATCAGAATATGGGAGGACCGTGATGAGGGGCAGCAGCGGAGGTATTTAAAAGCGTCCTTGACTAATCCCTACGAGCAGCTCGCGCCATGTACACATGCAGAGGTACCTACATATTTTAGCTTCCGGATTCTATTACACTCCTAAATGTCGCCTTCGCAAGACTTCCATTTCTGGCCAGATGAACATGGAGGGTCTCGCACGTGTCTCGGTCACTAGGGACTATTGATCAGCCGTAGTATATGTATACATACTGTAAAGGGCTAATGAGGTACATGTCTTCTGTATAGCTTCATGGTAGCACATACAGGTAGCTTTCGCCCTCTCATCTCCTTACCTACGTAAGTAGCGAAGGAACTCATCGAGGTTCTCACAAGTTCGTTTGTTTCCACCGGGTAGCTCTTCAGTCAGGATACCCCTCGTCTCTTCCACTTCGTACATAGCACTCGACTGTGTACCATCCCCACCAGTTGCAGTGCATCGTCCCAACTCATAATCCAATATTTCGGAGTCTTTGCTCTGGTGTCTCACACAATCGGCACACCACCATGACAGATGAACCCAGAGCGAGCCAAGACCACCTTTTTGGCTCTTTTTGAGCTCCAAAACGCGGGGTGAGTTTGGCCCCTCCATGGGATGGACCTGAGGGACGAGGGGCAATCGCTCCCTCTTTCGGCTTGGCGGCTCATTGCGCAATCATCTGCATCTCTCATTGGACGCCAACGCCAATCATGTCATTTGGTGCTCGTTCGCGCAACGGTCCCAATCCGTGTGGGGGGGCAGCATTTATGGGAATTCGGTTTTCGGACTTGTAAATCCTTTGCCGTTTGTCCATGTGCTACTTGCTTCGAGGCTTTTGGTAAATTCTCAAGATATATACTGAACCGGTTGTGAAAGGATGATGACAAACATGCTTCCTGGTGAGTCTGGCCAACAAATACCCCCCGAAGCTCCTATAACTTCCCCGTGCTCCGTCCAGCGGGAAAGCTTGCATCCGAATATGTGGAGGCCGACAGCCGGAGACAACAAGGGTGTCCGATCTCAATGGTGTGCCTGTCTCCAAGTCTCCGGGTGTCGGGGTCGACGGCGAGCTCGGCATCAAGTGGAGAGGACATGGTTGGGCAATGCGGCGCTTCCAGCTGCATCGTCTTGTCTTGGCATACTACAAGTCCGATCTGAAGGCCGATTCATCTCGGCCACGGGGTTTCCATCAATCCATCATCGCTACAGCTTCCTCTTCCTACCGGCGATTGCCCACCAAAACATCCCATATACGGACGGTGAATAATCGGCGGATCACGGCAGTCACTTCCCGGCGCTACCGCCGGCGTTCCGTGATCAATCCCGACTGTGGCTAATGATTGCTTCGGATCCGAGCTAAGCGGCACCGGGGCTTCGGTATAAGTGATGGTCTTGGCTGCCGATGAGGAAGGAGGGCGCCCAAAAGGGAAGGGGAAAATCGTGAAAGGCCATTGAATATCTCACTGCGATGGTGCATTGCGTTCTGGGCCACTGACCCATGACCAGGTGGTTGGGAGGGAGTGAATTTCCCTGATAATTAGTAACATAGTCCGGACTCCGGATTACTGTGTCCAACTTGAACCCATTTCGCACCTATTTTATCCAAGCTCGCGCCAAAACCAATGCCAGCCCAGCTCAAAGCTTCACATTACCTCCATTAAGCTCCTTCCAATCCGCCACGCCAAACTTGACGTACGAACCGTTCCTTAGCCAGAACACTTCATCCTCACCCGTCTTCGCCGGATCCACGCCCTCGCTGCGCAGGTTGTGCTTTTGCTGCTTGTTCGTGCCTGTCGTCTGGAGGCCTCCCTCAGGCACTACACGCAGGAACAGAGGCAAAGCGTACTTGGGAAGCCCCCTCTGGACGTGCTCGGCTAGACTCTTGAGGGTGTCGTCGGTTGGCCTGGGTGCTCTAGCCTCATCGCCGCTTGTCTGCACTAAGCCTGACGGGTTCAGAACCACGGCAGCACAGCCAGCGCGGCCCTCATGACTAGGCACCTGGACGCCGTAGACATTGCACTCGAGAACCGCGGGATGCAAGCCAACCACCTGGGCAACCTCAGCGGTCGACACGTTCTCGCTCTTCCACCGGAAAGTGTCACCGATGCGGTCGCTAAAGTAAACTCGGTTCTCGTTATCCCAGCGCAGCACATCACCGGTACGGAACCAGGCGTCGCCCTTGCTGAACACATCCCTCATCACCTTCTTCGATGTCGATTCCTTGTCGCCATAGTAGCCCTGGAAGCGAGAGTTGATATCGCCAGGCGGTAACCTGAAGAGAAGCTCGCCCGGCTCTCCGCGGGGTGCTCGGGTACAAAACCCGGTTTTGGGATCCCGGTGGGGAAGCTCGGTTTCATGGTCCACCTCGACAATGGCAACGTTTCTTCCGAGGATAAGGTTGTAGAGACTACCACTCCGTCCCACTGCACCCATGCTGAAGTCGTTCCGGCTCTTGTTCCACGTCGCAAAGGTGCCCTCGGTAGCGCCATAGAATTCGGCGATGGTCTCGATGCCGAAGCGCTCCTTGAATCGGTTCCATACATCCGGTCGCAGTCCGTTTCCAAAGGCAGCGCGTACTCTATGTTTGCGGTCGAGATCTTCACCAGTAACTGGATCGAGGTTGGGAGGTGCCGATAGGAGGTACCTGCATGTCTCTCCGACGTACTGGATAATCGTGGCATCGTGTTTCCGGACGTCATTCCAAAATCCGGAAGTTGAGAACTTGCGGCTGATGGCAAAGGTAGCTCCTGCTGCCAGAGTATGGGCAAAGCCCAACAGCATGGCTGTGCTGTGGTAAAGAGGCATAGCCTGATAATAGCGTGAGTTGAAGCGATCTGACGATTCTTTGAGGGAGACTTACCGTATAATATACGTCGTTCACATTGGTGCCGAGCCATCGGAAGGTGAAATTGGCAACAGTAGCGGCCTTGGCCCATGAGATAATGGCAGGTTTGGGCAAGCCTGTCGTACCGCTGGTGTAGATGAGCATCGCTATGTCTTCGTCCTTGAATCCGCTTCTCAGCTCATCCGCAGGGCGGACGTTATCCATTGCCAGCATCTCTTGTTCCAACTCTGGCGTCACCACTTCAAAGGTGACATCCCCCAGCGCCGACCTAACATCCTCACTGACATTGCTCGCAACAACGGGGTCGACCAGGACCAACCGCGCCGTTGACTTGTTCACGCAGTGGATAAGCGGGTTACCGGTGAGGTTGTAGTTCAGTAGTGCCGGCGACGCTCCAATGGCCCATGTAGCGAGGAAGAGGAAGATGAAGGTATCGGTATTTTGAAAGTCCAAGCCAACAAGGTCGCCCCTTTTGATGCCACGCCTATTCTTGAGCCAGTTGGCATACCGCAGGACTGTGTCGTAAGCCTGCGCATACGTGTAAGCGCGGTCTTGGAACCGAAGGAACACTCTGTTTTCGGACGACTTGGTGGTTGCGAGGTTCTCGAGTTGGTAGAAAAGATTCACACGGTCCCGGTAACGCTTCCAAGCACCACCGAGGACGGTAGGAATGATGGCTCTGAGCAGTTCCAGGTCGTAGTAAGCGAGGAATCGAGCATTGACGTAGGCAGCGGCAGCAGCTACCGCGGGAACGGTAACCTGTAGGGGTACTGCGGAACAAATACCGGGGGTGTCAGCGAACTCTATGCGAGTTTGCGGCTCAGAAGCACGTTTACGGGGTATATCATGCTGTAGGGTTCCCCATGCACCCGAGTGTGGACTTGAACTTACATGAAGCCATCTCGGCGGAAGACACGGATGGTAAGGATAAGCACCCGGTGTATATATGATGCCCCTTGCAGGAAAGCAAGAAGAGAGGTATAAAAAAGTTGGAGATCAGAAAGCGGCGGATGGGTACTTTAAGGGCTGCACCTAGGGTATACAGTGCAACACCAAAGGTTGGTTGGTGGAATTAAGCTCAAGACAGGATGAGCCGAGGTGGTCAGTGAAGGGGGCCTTGATCAGGGACAACGGTGAACACTGGCGGAGCTTTGAACCCAACAGGCTACCCCTTGGCAACCCCACGACTGCAGGGTCCCGTGTCTTTGGTCAGAGCTGGGATTGCTAGCCTCTGATCTTGAATCTTCGCCTTGGTCTAAAATCTAAATAGGAATTCAGGGTATCGCCCCGACCGCCCCGGGGACTCGGACCCGCCCATGGAAGGACGAAGTCGAAGGTCCCACGCACACTACCATCCGTCTCTCCCGTCGACAACGTCTCGGCGTATCCTTTCGTTGAGATGGGGCGCTGGAATACACGGGGTTGAGAATGATACGACAGGGATAACCAGTCTGCCCCTCTGTAATACGGTACTTCTAGAAGGAGGCCAGACATGGAAATCCGGTTAAGCAGACCTCGGCAGACTCTTGGAGATCTCGTGATTTCCAGGTGATGCCGATGCGTAAATGCACAGCGCGTAGGCGAGCCGGGCGGGCTGCAGTAGCGTATTCCACTTCTGAAGCCTAGAGGTTTCATCAAGGGACGGCGCGGGTGGAATTCCGCGGTGGAATTCTGGCGGGCAAGCACTTCCCTTCTTACCGTGAGGCGTGAAGCAATTCCAACAGTCTGTCCCAAGTCTGTTGGTAGCCGACGAAGGTCGAGTCGGTGGCCTGGTCGGCTAAGGTATGGTATTTTTCTTTTTCTCTTAGTGAAACCGTCCACAGCAACACGACAGACCACGTTCGGCAAGTGAAGACGATGTAAGACGACGGGGCACAGAAAAAGAGCAGATGTCCAGTTTCGCCAGAAAAAGAGGTTTGTCATGAGCTTCTATCATACGATACAACCCGAATGTGGTGCTTGTTCATGGTTGAGAATTAATACAAGAAAGAAAAAAGGGCCGAAAAACGTAGAAACTGTGTTGAAGAAGGTGCCCGATGTACATTCTCTGGGATCCCCAAAGCAGCCCTCTGATTGGGCAATTGAGATCCAATTTCTTATCGATAAGCAAGATGAGCCCTTCAAGATGGAAGTGGAGGCAGGTACGTACAGTACTGGATCTCCACGTGCATCTACGGCTTAGCCGTTTCGGACGAGCCATCCACTGAGCGACGCGGTTGGCGCTTTGTCGGTGGTTGCCATTGCGCTCCAAGTCATCCTGCCTGATTGCCGTCAGACAAAAAGACACCTCGATGTAATATACAGCATCTCGGAACAGATCGGTAAATGGACCTTGGCGAATAGGTCCGACCCAACACTGCCATGTCTGCCCGACAACCAACCGACTATGGCGCAGCTGGCGACACTCTGTCCGCCGAGACCCAGACGGCGACGTTGACATCGACTCCCATGGCCACTCCAGCGCTGCCATCGACACGAAAGGAACCACCTCCCGAAAAGCTTTCTGATATTCGCAGACGCATATGGGTTATAGTGTCGTTTTGGTTGATCGTCCTGCTTCTGGGATTGCCAATATGGTGGAAGACGACTACCATCCACCGAGCTAACCTTCCCCTGAAGGACATGCTCGACTGGGCGGATGGCAAGGTACGCATGATTCTGAAGCTCAAAACTCGGCATCGCTAACCCATGCTTTACTTCTGTGTAGGCATGTCGCCCTGTCTTTCCCCTCCGCATCTCGATACAAGCCAACTCGCTCCAGGAGCACGAGGCTCAGAACCTCCTCCGTCTCACCCAGCACGCCCTCGATGACCTTAACGATTTCTCGGGGCACCACTTGCGCCTGCAACTCTCCTCACCCGCCGCAGCACAGAAACGTAATGACGAACCCGATACGGCTCTTACAATACGTCTGCTCCCCGGCGAGGCCGTAACAGCAACGCTCGATCCTTACGAGCCTGTCCTTGATATCACATATCCGCCGAATGCTGCACCCTCGGCAACATCAGCTTCGTCATCGCTAGCGACCTATGTGGCCGGCCAGCTACGATCTACCTTTGCCGAGGAGCAAGCCATTATATCCTACCTGCTCTCTAGCAACTCGATACCGACCGACTACCGGCCGCAGGGCTTGACCCCCGAAGCGGCCGAGTCACTTGCCAAGCGAACTACACGATCGCTCAAGTATGCGCCGACATACCACCTCACCTTTTCGCTGTTCACCAGTGGACCACTTCCAAGCAGCTGGGATATTGAAGCCGCGATTCAGGACTATATGAAACCCGTGCTAGACCTGCTCTCGCCCATCCATAACTTTACCATTGATACCCAGGTGCAGCTATACGCATCCCCTGGAGTACAGAACCAGGTACTTGGCAAGGATGACCTCTCGTCCTTCATCAACGCCGCTGAATGGCCTCTTTCGCCCTCTATCGGTGGTGCACCAACGGTGAACTTTATTGTGTTCGTTGGTAATCAGACCATTGCGCTGTCCTCCCAGAACGCCCAGGATTCAGCTGAGGGCGGCTTGACTACCTCCCAGTCGTGGCTGATCCCACAATGGGGCACCGTTTACTTGCTTTCCCTTCCGCATGACACTGCCCATGTGTCTGTGGATGCCCTCAAGCAGCCTTTGTTGACCTTTACATCCCACCTCTTGTCCCTGACCGGGACCCCGAACTCTGGTTCCCTCCCGCTTCGCCTCTCTACGCTGTCCCGCATCCGCTCGGCAGACCTACTGCTCCGGGCCTCCTCTACGCTTGGTTCCTTGGCTCGTCTTGCCTTGGCACTAAAGTCCATTTCAATCCCTAGCAGTGTCGCAGATGGTGTATCCAAGACGATTGTTCATCTGCGCCGAGCTTGCGAGACCCTGGGCGAAGCTGAGGGCCTGGAGCATGCAAGGATTGCCGAGGCCGAGGCCGAGCGCGCCTTCTTCGAGAAGAGCATGGTTGGTCAGTTGTATTTCCCGGATGAGCACAAGGTTGCCGTGTATCTTCCCTTGCTTGGACCTGTGGCTGTACCGTTGGTCATGGGCATGTTGAACGAGTTGAAGGCCTGGAGGAGGAGGAAGAGAGAAGCAGCGGAGAAGGGGAAAGAGAAGAAGACGGAGTGAAATACTTTCCATTCATGTACCAGAGAAAGACAAAAAGCATTGCAAAGGGTAGCCACTGGGCCTCGGGAGTGTTTACATTCCCATTAAGGAACAGCTTATAGATTATTATCCTCATCCTCATCACCATCATCATTCAGCTAGCGGCTCTGGTTCTGAATTCGACTCTCCTGATGCACTGAGCCCCCCTCAATTAGCGGCCGGCAGTAGCCCGCGTACGTTATCCTTTGGCATGCAGAACGGTAATTATTGGCGGTCCATCGGTTCATGATGACCACTCGGTCTTTGTGATATCCTCACCTCGCTAGGTATTTTTGGCGGTCTCGTTCCTGCACCTGGTTTTGCAGGCTAACAGTCGATATTGACACGGGAACAAGATGCGAGAAGAAAAAGACATTGTTGTCGATGCAAAATGTAAATGCTCTAGCCTAGGTAAAAGAAAAAGGGTATTCTATGCTATGCTGTTCCGCGATATTTCGCGATGATGCGCCTGTCCCGATGCAACCCATCCAACCTTTCCACTGCTATACAATTCTTTCTTGAATCCGCCCTCATGCAATCCATGCATCCCGTTGCGTGTCCCGTTTTCCATTAACATTAAAATCTTCCCCTGCCGCTTTAGGAAGCCAGTTCCCAAGCAAGTGCAACCAGCAACAGCCCCGTCGGCCGACAAGCTGACATGCATTTCTCCATCCACCCCATGAGTCCATTCACAGATCGAATTCCGTGACCATTCATCAAACCCACCACTCACTTAAACACCAACAACAGGCTTAGCCCTCTGGCTCCTCGCCCTGCCCTTAAGCGTAGCCATGGTATCGACAATGACGATGAACAAGAACGTGACCCAAAGCAAGAACCCGAACGCGGTGGCGGCCTCGACGCATCCGCAGAAGACATCGGCACCGCAGCTCGGAGATCCGAACCAGACGGCCAGAGCGATCGAACCGGCGAACCAGAAGATCATGGTGATCCACTCGAGCGCGAGCGCGATGGTGCGCTGGAACATCTTGGGGAAGTAAGGCGGGAAGAGGGCGATGTAGATGAGCGCCAGCAGGGTCCAGACGGAGCTGAAGAGCATGAAGGCGTAGATGCCGGGGGCTCGCCACCAGGGTGATACGACTGGGAGGGAAGAGAGAGTGTTAGTGGTGTGATGCTTTAAAAAGGTGGAAGGCGGTGAGGTAGGGATGAATGAAAGACTTACGGTAACATGTTAGGCCGAGCTCGATGAGGCCAAAGACTGTTGCGATCATGTGGGTGTAGGGGATGTAGTGCTTTAGAGACTCCATTGTTGCGGTTGTGGTGATGTGATGATGTGATGTTTGGTGTATGACAGTATGATGGTTTAAGGTGATCGAGCGGTTGAGGTTTTGGAAGATAGTCTGGAGTTGCTGACAGTAAACTTTTGGAGGCGGATAAGGTAAAATCGTCTTTGGCTTGGTGGATTTGTTGTCACTCAAGACAGTTCAAGGCAGGTAGGTTGAAGTTGTGTAAAGTTTGATGAAGATGAAGATTTGGATTCTGAAGAGTCGTCACTGCCGTGAGCTTATATCTTCAAGTTTCTATTCAAGCCAAGCTTCCCATTGTCGGCTTGTCACTGTCTTTTTCAAACAGGGAACACAAATGACGCGCGGTAACAATTGGCGCCCTTGACAAGTCGAGCTAGCAAGTCATAGTGACGTTACGTGGTGTCGAGCTACGGGAGAAACAAACGCCAGTCATGGAGCTGGTGCACTGATCGTGAGCCAATCGACAAGTCGGCCAAGGGTCCAGTTGACACACGCCTAGCAAGGGCTAGTGTGCGTAGGGCTCGTTGGCATGGGGACTGCTGGATACCCGCGACTGCAGCAAGGGTTTCGCTCTTTATTTATACTTTAGCTTGCTCGGTAGACGACGGTTAGCTACCCGTAAGGGTCCTCAAATCGTCTGTCAAATCTGATATCCCTGAGATGTCTACAGATTACATTGCCGTGGTGTTGTTTTTGTTTACTTTGTAGCCGCCGGGAAAAGGAGAATGTGGCGTCATGTTTCATTGGATGGCATTGATTTCATGCGACGGACGAACGAGTCCTAAATCGGGTTAGGGGCCTTAACCGTGGCTGTGCAGCTTCCTCGCTAGTACAGTAGTATCTCTAGCTGTTTTGAAGTGGCGCGCGGCTGTGCTTCAGCGGTTCGAATTCATTCCAAGCGATCAATCGAGTGGTCTGTGCTTTTGCTCACTGCAGGCGCTCAGCTGTCAGGCACTCAGGCACTGCACTTCAGTTTGCGTTCAGCAGCTTTTCGCTTTTCGTAAAGCGGGGTCTTCGGCGCACCAAAGAGTGGGGCTCCAAATTGGATGGATCCAAAAGATTTTCAACCCCGCCATCTTGGGCCACATCGTCGTCGCTGCCTCTGCCTCTTGTCTCCTTCTCTCTCACCAGGCATTCCTCACATCAACATCCATCTCTCATCACCACTTCTCAATCCACAAAATCCAGCAAAATGGGCTTCACTGATCTCCTCACCGATGCCGGCCTTGCCGGTAAGCAACCCCCAATCCGCCGCATGCGCCTGCGCTTGCGCTCGACGAGAAGCGCAATCATGAAAGAAGGACTTGTCGACTAACACGCTTTGACTTCAGTGCTCAACAACTGGCTCCTCACCCGCTCTTACGTTACTGGGTATGTATCACGAAGTTCTCCATGATATGATGGTTTCTCTCTAGCCCTTTCGAATGATGAACACACTGGTCCGTGTTGCTGAGCAGCTTAAGACCCTGCACATGATTAACACAACAGCACTTTGTGCACTTCTGACTTCAACCTCCTCCAACAACACATTGGATTTCCATCAATGCGCGCTCTGGTTCTTGGCGAACACGCTCTTGCTAACGCGCAGCTCTTTATAGCTACACTCCCTCCCAGGCTGATGTTGCCGTCTTCAAGGCCCTGAAGGAGGCTCCCTCCGCCGAGAAGTACCCCAACGCTGCCCGCTGGTACAAGCACATCGCCACCTACGACGATGAGTTCGCCACCCTCTCCGGCGACTCCTCTGCCCCCTACACCATCTACGGCCCTGAGGTCGCCGAGGTCACCCTGAACCCCGCCAAGGCCCCCGAGGCCGCCGCCGAGGAGGAGGATGAGGATGTCGACCTTTTCGGCTCCGACGATGAGGAGGAGGACGCTGAGGCTGCCCGCATCCGTGAGGAGCGCCTTGCTGCCTACCGCGAGAAGAAGGCTGCCAAGCCCAAGATCGCTGCCAAGTCCATCGTCACCATGGATGTCAAGCCCTGGGGTATGTTTTCCTTGCTCCCGCGGTGTACTGACGAAGCATTTGTGCTAACCCGGCTGTTACAGATGATGAGACCGACATGGTCGCTCTTGAGGCTGCCGTCCGTGGCATTGAGAAGGATGGTCTCGTCTGGGGTGGTTCCAAGCTCGTCCCCGTCGGCTTCGGTATCAAGAAGCTCCAGATCAACCTCGTCATTGAGGACGACAAGATCTCCCTCGATGAGCTCCAGGAGCAGATCTCTGAGTTCGAGGACTACGTCCAGTCCACCGATATCGCTGCCATGCAGAAGCTCTAAGCTTTTGTTGGGAGTTTGATGCAGAGATATGAACAAATTATGAATATAATGATACCAGATGTTGCCATTTAAACATCTGTTCATATCTGCTTTTGAGCCGTGCTTGTATTGTGATGTGACGCTTCTTACGAGGGAAACGGGACTACTATACAGACTTCTTGGGCTAACATAAACAGACCCGGTCAGGATTGAGCTTCGTGACATTGCTTTGGTACCATTCACATCAACGCAGATCGCGAGCGTTAGATTGTTAGAGTGACGGGTCAGTACCTGTCGAGGCGGTCGCGCATGGCCTTGCGCGGTGTGCCCGTCTTGTGCGTACCTTGACAACTGGACTAGGACTGTCAAAAATCCATAGGTATGTGCGTGAACATGCAACATACAAGTAGAGAGGGTCGAAGCTAAAGTGCTACGCAGAGAACATGAAGACTGCAGCAATGAACAAAATATAGGGGGCCCGGTCGCTCTTGAATCATCCTTGCATCTGTTCAATGTCCTCTTCTTCCAGCTGCGCAACTCACTCCTATTTTCCAGCTGCCTTATGCAAGGCCAGGCAGTCTGCACAACTTTCTTGGGTACTTGAGCGAGGCAAGCCTGCCATGAAGTTGGCATAAATCCGGCAGAGCGGATATACGAGTTCGAGTTTATTAGATAAATGCAGGATCCGGTGAAGTTGCATCTGGTGAGCCACCACTGCCTCCGCACACCACCGGCAGCTTCCTGAATTACCTTACGAACGAACCGCAGCTGCCATGCGATGCCGCCAGGTTTGGCCATGGACTGCTGCACAATTACTCTGAGATACCTACTTCTATGCTTCGAAAGGTGCTTCCCACCACTAACGGCTGCGTCAGGACTAGGAACAGAAGATCGGGGGTGAAGGGCTGCACCGGGGAACTTCGCTTGCACGTCTCGGGCATAATATAAGAACAGCCCGCAAGTTTTGTAAACTGCCGTCTATAACCAACGTGCTTCGACTCTCACTGTTAACCTCTCCCCCTTCGTCTACTCCTTACCCTTCTTATCCTTCTTGTTCATCACTATCATAGTCCCCATCCCAGAACCCCGGGCCACAAGAAGCACTACCGTTACGACCAAAAACCCAAGCCATCCCCGCAGTTATGGCAAAATCAACCAAAATGGCAGAGGCAACCTTTGCTGTCAACGTCCGTGGCTTTCACTTCGGCCTTTTACGACTCTGCCCTAAGGCCATTGGCTATTCCTTCAACATTCCTGTCATCTTGGCTTTGCTCTTGAAGGACGCTGTATTCGCAACAGCAAAGATGGTTTTCCAGGTTCCTATGCGACTCCGGTACCTCTTCCCGGCCTACGGTCAACACCTGGCCGTTGAGACTCGAAAGCAGGCTCACCAGTATGCTAGCCCGTATGCTAGCCCGAATGCCTCTACCGACAGCCTTCCCTCGCTTATCTCACCCGGTTTTTCGACATACCGAAAGCAGGCTCACCTGTATGCTAGCCCGAATGCCTCTACCGACAGCCTTCCCTCGCTTATCTCACCCGGTTCTTCGACATACAGCTCAAACATCGGCGACCTCGACCTCGACCTCGACCTCGACCCCGACGACGACGAGCTTCCTTCACTTCCGTATGTCCCTCCGACACCCGAGGAAATCAAACGATGGGTCGAACTCTCTTTTGAGGAACGCCGCAAGGTGGCAGATATGCAGTATAACGGGTGGAGCTGGATGTCGTGGAGTCCGCCTCCGAGTCCCTCTCTGCCGTCGCGTCAACATCTACCGAATGGTATTCCGGAGTGGAGGGAGGAATGGAGCGACTTCGACTTGCCTCCGAATCCTCCGAATATCCCGAAGTCAAAGGACTTGGGAAGATGGTGGGGGGAGGCTACTGAAGAGGACCGCGCCCGGATCAACCGTATCAACATTGACGGGTTGAACTGGCGGACGTGGGGTGCTCCTCCTCCCCAGCGCCCCTGTGACGGAGAGTTTGTCGTTTGGTCTGGGATTGGCCCTTGGGCTGAAACTGGTGACGATGGTGGCCTGCCGAACGGATCACCTGCGACTGGCAGCAGCGAGCAAACGTTGAACGAGCCGATGCTGGACCAACAGCCACTTGTACAGCGCCACCCTCATAAGGGATCGTCAGCTTAGGAAGAGCACGTAATCTCGCATGAGGGGCTTGAGCTTGCTGTTGCGGATATAGCTCCCGCGAACTCGTTGCTGGTTGTCGCACTCTCCTCGGCAGCAGAGCAATCTCGGGACGATAGTGAGGCAAGTTCTTGTCAGGCGTCGTACCAGGATAGAGCGGATTTCACACGACGGATGGACTGATTTGTATGGATTGGGTCAATATGGCATTTGCTGGATCCTCGTCAGGCTGGTGGATTGGCGACGGTTTCTGTTTTCAGAGATGGATAAACATGGGCGTGGTTTTTGAGACTTCTCTTGGAAGCGAAACACGGGACAGGTCACGTAAACGTGAGTATTACCCGTCTTTTCTTTGCACATCAAGGCGTCCATTGTCGTTGGGACATATCGCTAACGTATCTCTTCGTCTTCAGGAACGACCATTTTACTTTTGATCCCCGTCTGTGTGGCTGTTTGACGCGGGTTGTTGATGCCAGCTTGGAATATGCTGCATTGATATATGGTGATGGGTGGCTGCCTCGAGCATTGCGAGGTGGTTTCAGGCGAATGATAGCGACTTTACAGGAGCGGCGCAGCGCGTATGATGTTTCTAGGCTACGGTCTGGCGAGGAAAGCTTTATATATGGAGCGAATTAGCTTCCTTGCATATATTTATTTTTCTTTTAGTATAGGGGCCTACATTGGTCTTGACAACACGATTACTCCTTTGTCGGAGTCGATATCTCCTTAAACGCATCCCTCGCCTATGATTTCCCGTTCTAGGATGGCTCAAGCTCTGATCTGTCGTCTTCACGATGCTTTATCTTCCAGTGAGTGGTCTCTAGATGTGTCGGTCTTGGGCCTCTTGTGTTCAGATGGCTTGTCCTCAGATGGCTTGTCCTCAGATGGCTTGTCCTCAGATGGCTTGTTGTCAGATGGCTTGTTGTCAGATGGCTTGTCGTCAGAGAGCGGTGCCGAACGAACCACGGGTTTACTCATGATAACATAATCTGGCATCACAACCTTTCCCGACCGAAACTTCCTCGGCCCAGGTGAAATGTCATCCGTCTCAAACCCATGCCTTTTGTAAAAGCCAAGGGCGCGCTTGTTGGACAGGAAACACGTCAACATCACTTTCGTGATCGGAGGCAGGTTCGCGGCCACAATTACATGGAAGCCCATCAGAAGTGAACCGAGTCCGGAGCTGTGGTAGGTAGTCAGTTAGAGACTGGTTAGTAGGCGGCACACAGCTGTTTAGTGATCTTTGGATGCTTTTTTTGCTTCCTTACCCCTGCAGTTCTGGCTTGAGATGGATTTCATAGCAATAAACGACGGGCTGACCTTCTTCATAGGTAGGCATCAAGGACGTGAAAGCACGGATGGAACCGTCCGAGCCGTCTTCTTTAACCAGGACATAGCGAAGATCGGGTGACTTCATTTCCTCCATTTTCTTCCTGGGCTGCCATTTATCTTTTGAGTTTTGGTAGTCGTCGTAGCTGGTCTCTTTGATCAGGTCGAAGCATGCTTTGAGGTCCTCCTCGCTGAGCTTGCCGGACTGGACCAGGCTGATGGCGTACTTGGTGCCGGTTTTGGGATGCGGCCATTTTGTCGTCCAGGGTTTCGGTGGTGGTGGTGGTGGTTGCGCCGGCGATGATGGGTGCAATGTGGGTGTTACGGATGGTTGAAGATAGTCGGAGATGAACTCTTCATCGGTCTTGCGGTTGGCTCTCTCGATGGGGCTCGTTGGCGCCCGCTGACGTTTTGGTGCCATGGAATATGAAAGTTGTTGATATTTGATGTTTGAGATGAGGAGTGACGCGTTCGTGGTAGGAATCGTGTATGGTGTTGGGTGAATAATGACGTTGCGTTGAAGTTGAGGTCACGGCGTGGAAATCTGAATGCTCATTTCTATAGCAAGCAGGGTCATGTAAAGTAAAGTAGGTTGAGTACCGCTGATAATTGAACCCTCGATTTCCGCTTCCGGCTCAGAACCGCAACACCACACAAAGCAACTAATATCAACATACAAAAAGGGAGAGTACTTGATACCTCACCACTTGAAGTAACTTTGGGCCTTTCCTATTGAAGCATAGTCTGCACAAGTATCTTACCTCGACTTTCCTACCACACACTTCAATCCGGTACCTGCCAAGCCTGATCTGCTTGCTCCTTTCACTCATCTAAACGGCAAAGCTCAGGTATAAATCAACCAATCTCATCACAGGCACAAACATCACCAGCATAATACCCATTTTCATGAACCGCCCGGCACCGCTTGTACGGTGCTTGCCAGCACTGCGGCTTTGCGTTCGGGGATATGCAAGCCGTCCGCGGCCTCGTCTGGGGGACACGCTGAGTCTGGAACATGTAAGTCACTCCCACTCACCTCGTAATGGGCATTGTTTTCCAACCTACCGTCTTAACTTAGTTTCTCCAAAGAGCCCGGGTTCTGGCTTTGTACCGCACCATCATCCGGGCAACACGCCGGATCCCGGACCCGGCCACCCGTGCCGAGACAAGAGGGATGGCCCGCGCCGAGTTTGAGAGAAACCGCCATGTCACAGATCTTGTTCGTTTTTCTTCCTGCCCGATTTCTCATTTTGCTTGCGTCCCTTTTGCTACTGACGCTGGCCTGTCTCACTCACAAGGACCACATTCGCTATCTGCTCTCGACGGGCAAGACAGAATGGGAGAACATGGAGAGGTATATTGACGGTCTGTAACTGAATAAGAGACCCTTTCTGGCCTCGGCCGTCACCACCGAACAACCGTCCTCTGATTTCTGGGTCTCATTCCTTGTCCCTTCCATATTCGGTTGAGGCCGTATTTCCTGGTATCAATTTAGACGACCAGGCCGCTGCTGGGTCCGCCTATGTTGGGCAATTCCTCATTCTGGGCGACGAAAAATGCTCGTTGAACCTCAGAGCTGACGTACACGTCTCCGTATCGGCATGTGAGTCGGCGCTCATTTTTCAAGATCGTCCTTTCGCCTAACGTATCGTACAGTCCAACCCTTTTATGTAGACCCGAAAATAACCACAAGACTAAGCCCGTTGTCCAGCGCTCATCGTACACACCATGTGTCTCTCCATCGTCGATATCGTTATCGTCATGTTCACCTGTAGCCCTGGCGCTGCTTGTGTCTGGGATTCGCAGGGCAGATGATGTAGAGGTAGCCGTTTTGCCTCTTGTTGGCCTTGCGACGCACGACCTGTAGATTTCGGGTTGACGGATCAGTCCGGGTCCCTAAGCCTCCACATATGCTGTGCGTCTCACCTTGCAATGCTCGCAACGCTTCTTGATAGCGGAGTGAACCTTCATGCCCCTCGATTGCTGCTTGGACTGCAGGCCGTTCTTGGCGCTTTGGGAGACGGCGACGGGTCTGTTATGGGAGCACATGGGCGTGCAGACGTGGCGGGAGAGGAGAGCCTGGGAGAGGCATCGTGTCTGGTGTGTCGAGACAACGGTCTTAGTGGTGTTAACGGCAGTCGCGCGAGGGGCCGCGAGGGAAAGCGCGCGCATCGAGGATGCGAGCGACCGGAAGAGGTTCGACATGGTGACTGATTCCTGCCTGCCTGCCGTTGTTAGGTTGAAGGTTGACGCCGTCGAGGTGCTCGTCGCTGGGTCGCTGGATCGCTGGAGCGCGCGGAATCGAATTGTCTGCCGGCCCGTCAATCGGCAGTGTGGGGTCTGATCAAGCGTCGTTATGCGGCTTTCGAGTGATTAAAGTGCATAGATGAATAAATGTCCGCACTGTTAGAGAATGTGTGCCTTTCGAGGCAACTTGGCGGACAAAACACACCAAAGCCTCCGCCAAGAACCCCCGTGAAACGCAGCTTACCTGGTAATTGGGAGCTCATTTTGTCAATACAGAGAGTTTGAGTTACTGAGCAGCCAAGCTATAAGCGGAAGTGAAGGACATGGTACCTTGTCCCCCGCAACCTTCACAGCCCTGAGGGTGCTCTTTCCACGCTGGGAGCCCGCTGTTGGCTTGGCAGTCACAGCATCGCGCCGCCGCATGTCGTCCCGGTCTCTCCAAGGTACACCACCCAACACCAACCTTCCAATCTCGTCTTCCTCCCTCCCACCTTCCACCCTCGTCGTCCACCTTTCCACGGTGACGATACAGACCGACAAGTGATTGTCACGGAGCTGCCAACACCGACCGCAAGCTTAATGAACCTAAACATCGATACTCGCTGTGTCACTCTCTTGCACTCTCGGTAACATCCTCGTCCTCGTCAGGCGCCGTTCGGTTTGCGCCATCACCTTCACCACCATATCGCAACCAATACAGCCATCTCGACGGCCTTCGAAACAGCAGCGCCCTTAAGCTTGTCCCGTAACCCGCCTCTGCGTTATCTCTTATACATAAACAAATCCCCAGTATATACCGGTACATACCTAATATCAAGTAGCGCCGCGCCCCCGTTGCTTCTTGCCCTTGGTCGCATCCCGCCGCTAGCGTCAACTCGAGCCCAACTAGGCTACTCGCTTCCCGAACACATTCCTCGAGACCGCGATTCTTCAACCTCCTACGCCCCGAACACTCGTGTTGCCGACTGGCATTGGCACTATGAACCAGCAGTCGCAGCAATATCAACCGGCGCGCCGACCGGGTGCCTATCCCTCCCACGGCGACGAGCTTCACATGTCGGGACATCCGGCCCACTTGTCGTCGCCCCGCGAGTACTCGTCCTCCGGCGCACCACATATCAAGCTCGAGCAGATGCCCTCGAGCCCCCCTAACATGCAGAGCTATCAGAGCGCTGGTGCCGTACCCAATGTTCTGCAGCCCGGAGGCATGTCGTCTCGTCCACCTGTCATGCAGTCCAACACGGCTCCTACTCTCCCCACGATGCAACAGTCCGCCGACTACAAGTCTCACAGCTATGAGCGCTCCAGCCCTGCTACCCTGGCCTCCAATTCCTATGACGGCGGCAACTCGCCTTATGCCGCCTACAACCCGACTCCTCCAGGTGGCAGCTCTTCGTCGCAATACATGTCTCCCGCAAGTACCAACAAGTACGCGACCGCTTCGTCATCTCGCAACGTCTCCAACACCCCGCTGGGACTGTCTGATATCCGGCCTCGGGCTGATTCCACCCTCTCTGATGGCATGCTGCCTGGTAGCCAGGCCTACGAGTTGGCCAATCCTCAGTCTCGCACCAGCAACTACATGGCCCCTTGGGCTACGTACGCCTTCGACTGGTGTAAGTGGCGGCCCAGCGCAAACAGTGCCGGGAAATTGGCCATTGGCAGCTACTTGGAGGATGGTCACAACTATATCCAGATCTTGGAGGCCAATTTGACGCAAACACCACCCGATGTATATGTCCCGGGCACCTCCAAGTACTCCATGGACTTCACCCGCACCGCCGAGGCCACACACTCATACCCCGTAACGCGCCTGTTGTGGGAACCTCCCTCCTCCCAGAAACAATCAACAGACCTGCTTGCTACCTCAGGGGACCATTTGCGACTGTGGTCACTTCCAGCTGACCCCGTGGTCCCCACCAGCGGCTCTTCGATCACGTCCAGAAGCGGCCGTGACGCCCCCATCACCAAGCTCACTCCCCTAGCCCTCTTGTCCAACTCCAAGACACCCGATCATACAGCTCCTCTGACCTCGCTCGACTGGAATACCGTTCAGCCCAGCTTAATCATCACATCGAGTATCGACACTACGTGTACCATCTGGGATATCCCATCGCTGACAGCAAAGACTCAGCTTATTGCCCACGACAAGGAGGTGTACGACGTTCGCTTCTGCGCAAACAGTGTAGACGTGTTTGTAAGCTGCGGCCAGGACGGCAGTGTGCGCATGTTCGATCTCCGCAGCCTTGAGCACAGTACTATCATCTATGAACCCACAGGCAAGGAAGAACGTGGTAAGTGTCCCATCTTGAGTTGCCTGAGGTCTATATGTACAACTTGCTAACCCACATATCTAGACGCTAATGGCGGCCGGATCAGTCCTACACTGGCTCAGCAAACCATGTCGCACCCCCCACCCCTCCTGCGACTGGCCACATCTCCGCACGACCAGCACTTGCTCGCAACCTTCGCGATGGACTCCAATGTTATCAGGATATTGGACGTTCGCCAACCAGGGCAGGCGTTGCTTGAGCTTCGGGGCCATGGGGGTTCCTTGAACTGCATTGAGTGGTCGCCCAACCGGAGAGGCACGCTTGCTTCGGGCGGTGACGACTGCCAGGTGCTCGTCTGGGACTTGCTCAACCAGCCTTCTGGTTTGAACGCGACAGGCCAGCCTGATAACGTGAGGAGTCCCGTGGCTAGTTGGCAATGTGACTACGAGGTTGGGAACCTTGGATGGGTCCCCCCAATGGGTAACGGCGAGTATGGCGATTGGTTGGGAGTCAGCGCAGGGCGCGGTGTTTGGGGTGTTCGGATCTAGTACGCCGATGACGCTGCAGATGTAAATCGAAATGGTTCCCGCTCGCGTGAAAATATGTTAACCCAGGGTAGAAGGATGGGATGGGTGCATAAGATTCTTTGCGATGGAGAACACTGTTAATAATGTTTCATAAAGCCAGGCGTTTTTGGGAGATATCCTGTTGCGTAGAAGGTCACGTTCGAAAAAGCAAAAATGGAAACAGCAGTTCGGATCAGTCCGGCTGCTGGTTATCACCCGATGTGGGAAGAGAAACATGAAAGCCAGTAAGTATTTTTTTTTCTTTTTTTTCTTTTTTTTTTCATTCACCCCTTCATGGTGCATAGACTGGTACCAAAAGAACACAAAAGAATCTGACGCTGACAGAGACGTTAAAGGTCTCCAGAGCAAGCCTATAGTTATCTGCTTACCTACATCACTCCAGGACACACAGTAAATCACTCTTTGCGGAGTTTGTTGCTCAGTGGGTTTATTCGAAACACAAACGCAACACCGGTAATGTGAGTTGTACGGAGCAGCCCCGAAATCAGTATAATTTTTTCAAAGCCCGACTTCGGTATGGGCTGATGTTGTATAAGGGCTGCAATTGCCCGATCTTCAGCAGCAGTGTTCACTCGGCAAGAGCGGTAATCAAGGTTTAGACTTGTGTCCGTCGAGCCTTCTCTGCTTGAGGAAGACGGCCAGCACAAGTGCAGTGACCGAGCACGCAAACGAGAACCCTAAGTTATGGTAAAAGTGGTCAGCTCTTGCCATGCGTGGCAGAAAGGGATTCGGGAAGGGAGTGAAGAGGAAACTGACCATGACTCCACCATAGGCCGTCAATATACGACTGGACAACAGCATTCCTAACCTTCTCGATTGTGCCGTCGATAAAGTCAACGTCAGAAACAGCATCCGATATGATCTATGCCTCTTGGGTTAGCGATGACCATTCCGTACGACAAAAGGCACGGCACAGAGCACAAACCTCGGCAACCTCAGCGCTATCATATCCCAGCTTAAGCAGCCGAATCCCAAGGTTCCTTCGAAGCACGGTCTGCATAATCGCGTTCGCAGCAGGCAACCCAATCATCCCCCACACTGTTTGCATCAGATACATGAACGACACCGCAGGCGCCATGTGCACCAGGTCGATGACCACCTGAAGCGAGATGAACAGCGCGCTGCTCGCAACCCCCATGCCGAACCCTCCGGGGAAAATGTACAGCGACTCGAGAAAGTTGGTGTTGCCGTGCCACCTCAGCATCAGGAGAAGATAGCCGATGGAGGAGCAAGTCATAGCCCAGATGACGAGGGACTTGTACCGCCCCGAGCGCTTGATGACGGAGCCAGAGATGATGCCGCCGACAGCGTTGCCCATGACGGCAGGCATGAGGTGCGCGCCCGCGACGGTGGCGGAGGGCCGCGGCGTCGACGTCACTTGGAAGTAGAGGGGGACGCCGAACATGAGTCCCAGCTGGGCGGCCGTTTGGAATCCCAGAATCAAGAACGAGAGGATGGCATCCTTGCTGTGGAAAATCTCCAGAGGCAGGATCGGTTCTGCCTGTCACTTTTCAACTGCGATGAACAAGACGAGAAGGATGGCGCTGGCACCGAGCAAGACGAAGATGAGCGGGTGGGACCAGGGAACGTTGACGCCGCCGAGCTCGAGGGGAAGGAGCAGGGCCAGCACAAGGGCGGCGAAGATGAATGCCCCCTTGAAGTCGATACGGCTGAACTTGCTCTTCTTTAACTGGTTGGCGACATCTGTCTCGTCTAGCGTGCTGGTGTGGTTGGGTAGATATGCGGAGCAGAGAATGATGGCGAGGGTTATAGGCGGCACTTGGCCGAGGAATGACCTATGCGTATCAACGTCAGTGGTTTTCTGTTACGGTCAGTGGCAGAAGAGGCTTACCATCGCCATCCGATGATATCTGCCAGACAACCTCCAAGAGGTCCGCCGAGGCTTCGGCCAAGGGTAGCTACGAGATTGACGTATGCTCTCCATTGGGCAACTTCTCGGAGTGGGAGCAGATCTAAGGGGTAACTGGCTGTTAGTCGTTGCTGGAAATAACCCATCAGTCGACCTCAAAGATTTACTTGCCTGTAATGAGAACGGACACGAGTGCGGACATGCCAGAGGCTCCAGCACCGGATACAATTCGACCCAAGACCACCTGCGACATTGTCTGGCCAACACCGACAATGGCACAGCCAACCATGAACATGGTATACGCAATGATCACCATCCTCTTGCGCCCATAGATGTCACTTAGCTTGCCGTACTGTACAGAGGAAAAGTGGTCAGCATACGCGCATAGGGCTGTTACAATCAGTGGCGTTTCTCACCAAAGTCTGCGTGGCCGCCCCAGCCAGAGAGAAGCTGATGATGAGCCAGCTAGAGTTCTTCAAGGCGTTGAACTCGGACGCAATGATCGCATGGGTTGCCATGAGAATGGACCCATCTGTCTGCGCGACAAAGATGCCTAGCAGCATGACGGATATGATCTTGACCACGTTCATATGAGCGCCTTCCTTCAACGACTCGGTCTCCTCGCGTCCTAGACTCCGCTCCTCGTCTACCTCAGGAACTGGCCTGAGGACTCCATCGCCGGTGGCTTCTTCAGGAATGCTGCGACAGGCATGGTAGTCGGAGCTGGGTTGCGCAGTTTCACTCAAAAGAGGCTCTCGTTCCGCGACTTGGGACTGCTCGTCCCCATGGCGTTGAATCATCTTGACCAGTTCTTGAGCAATGGCCTTTCAAACCCAATGGCAATCCTGAACCAAAAATTAGTAGTTCTCCTTTAGAGTCTCATTAGGGCACATACCTGGAGATCTTGGGAAGCGCAAGATTACGAAGAGCTAAACTCGAACTCGGAAACACGTTCAAGTAAATAATACCCGTGGAGATAGGGTGGCTTTCTGACCCATCCCCACTCTCCTACTGGTAAGTTCCTTGAAGGTCACTACCACCCATTGAGGCTCATCCCGAACCCGGAGGCTGACAACTCCACAATCAGCTTATCCCCGAGATACTATGTATGTGGTAAATGAAGGGTCGAGGCAATCACGACATAAGTGCCTGGATTTCGTTAGACGCAGGTCCGGAGCAACGACAGTTTTTTTTGGGACCCTTGAATTGTCAACGGGATGTTACCTTCCCACGTCGACCCGAAAATAATGCTTGCAGAAACGACAAAGATGAGCAAATGAAAAGAGAAATAAATTATACCATTTCGAAGTTCGGTTAGGCTGCGGGGCAGAGTTGTCATGGAATCCTCTGATAGACGCGCCCGCGTTGGTGCAATTGCGCCAAACTAGCACGCCATCAATGACTTCACCCAACCTCCGAATCCGCCAACGCCAAAACATCGCGATCCGAAGGGAAAATGCTCAGCAATCGCGGCTCCGAACCGGAGCCGCACTGGTTTGACTATGTGACGATGAAGGCATAACATGAGGGAGTTATCTCAACACTGGTTGGGTTCATTGATGGTTGCTGGTTTCCCGACCTTTTCATTGCCCCGGGCCTATTTATTTGGAACCTCAACATGATTGTTTACTACCCCTGAAAATCTCCACAACCGACTGTCACTCAAATCCAAAGGACTTCATCATACAAGCCATCCAAAATGCGTTTTTCAGCGGCAGCTCTCGTAGCAGGCCTACAACTGTCAACCGCTTTTGCCGTGGACAGCGGACAGAAACCCCTAGGCTTCGAACAGAAACCCAAGGGGACGACGACAAAGGGAAAGAAACAGCCTAACATCGTCTTGATTCTTACCGACGACCAAGACTTGCATTTACAATCTCTCGACTATCTGCCCCTTATCCAGAAACATCTGGCAGATGAAGGTACTACATACAAACGTCACTACTGTACAACGGCCATCTGCTGCCCTGCCCGAGTTTCTCTGTGGACCGGGAAGCAAGCTCACAATACCAACGTCACGGATGTATCACCGCCATATGGTAAGCTGCTCCTTAAAACTCTCTGGTCAAGTTTCGGCGTGACTGACACTCAAGACCAGGTGGATATCCCAAGTTCATCAGTCAAGGGTTCAACGAAGCCTACGTGCCAGTCTGGCTCCAAGAAGCCGGCTACGACACTTACTACACCGGCAAGCTTTTCAACGCCCACACCGTCGACAACTACGACTCCCCCTACATAGCCGGCTGGAACGGCTCCGACTTTCTCCTAGATCCCTACACCTACTCGTACCTCAACGCCACCTTCCAGCGCAACCGCGATCCACCAGTTAGCTACGAAGGCCAATACTCAGTCGACGTCCTCGCCGAAAAGGCCTACGGTTTCCTCGACGACGCCGCCAAAAACGTCCACAACCGACCCTTCTTCCTCGGCATCGCCCCCATTGCTCCTCACAGTAATGTCGAGCCGCGCTTCCCTTCTTCAGTAGGCACCCTCCACCGCCGTCCAACCAACGAACAAGACGACATCGAAAAGTTCGTCTCCTTCACCCCACCCATCCCCGCCGCCCGACACGCCCACTTGTTTCCAGAAGTCATCGTCCCGCGCACCCCGCACTTCAACCCATCCTCGCGCGCCTCGGGCGTGTCCTGGATTTCTCGCTTGCCACTACAAAACGCCGAGAACGTGGCCTTCAACGACCACTTTTACCGCCAGCGGCTGCGCACGCTGCAGTCCGTGGACGAGCTAGTCGCGGGCGTCGTGACGCGGCTGGAGCGGTATGGACTGTTGGAGGACACGTACGTCTTCTACACGACCGATAATGGATACCATATTGGTCAGCATAGGCTGCAGCCGGGGAAGGAGTGCGGGTTTGAAGAGGATATCAATGTTCCGTTGATTGTGAGGGGGCCGGGCGTGGCGAGGGGGGAAGTGGCAGAGGTGGTGACGAGTCATGTGGATTTGGCGCCGACGGTTTTGAAGTTAGCTGGGGCGTTGGGTGATAACGATAATGAAGAGTTTGGGCTGGATGGGGATGAAGAGTTTGGGCTGGATGGGGAGGCGATCCCGCTTACTGCTGAGGAGCTGGTTGAAGCGGAGGAAAAGGGGAAGAGACATGAGCATGTCACGGTTGAATATTGGGGCTTTGCCGTCTCCGAAGGTCGAGTGTTCGAAAAGGACGCGACGAGGTTCTGGACGAACAATACATACAAGGCAGTGAGGATATTGGGCGAAGGGTATAACTTGTACTACTCCGTTTGGTGCAGTGGTGAACACGAGTTGTACGACCTTCAGGTGAGTTCTTTTGTCTGGGGTTTCTTTCCCCCGTTCTGATTGTCTAATGTCCACCACGATGCTAACCGACTCATGACATGGACAGACCGATCGTTACCAGCTCAACAACCTCCTCGACCCTTCATCGCTAGCCAGTGGGAAGACACCGTCGTCTCTCCTTGGGGTGCCATTTCAGAAAGTCGTTGCCCGGCTCGATTCACTTCTCTTTGTCCTCAAGTCGTGTAAAGGAAAGACGTGCATCCGACCATGGGAGGCATTGCACCCGGCTGGCAATGTGCAAGATCTACACGATGCTCTCTCAAGTAGGTTTGATTCCTTTTATGAGAAAGAACAGAAAAGGGTCGAGTTCGACCGGTGCGAGAGGGGATACATTGTCGAGGCGGAAGGTCCGCAGTTTGAGACGGACGGGTTGGTATATCGGGATGGGCACCGATGGGATCAGTGGGTTTAGAAGATGCGAGCATCTCTATGTTGGGAAGACATCTTCACTTCTACGTATGACCTTCCTTACTTGTTGCCATAGAACAATACTTCATCATAGTCAATGTTTGAATGAGTTGGTCATCTTTAGCTTGGAACACGAAGTGCCTGGTTGGCTATGCACTACGATTATAAAATCTACCACCCAATCGTGTTTTCGAAACATAAGGCATAATGGGATGATGAGAAGCAAAAGAAAACAAAACATAAGGAGGCAAAAATAAACAGATGAAAATTGAGAAAAAGGAAAGACAAGAGAGAGAAAAAAAGGCAAAAAGAAACTTGATATGCCCACAGCCAGAATCGAACTGACGACCTCATCATTACTAGTGATGCGCTCTACCACTGAGCCATGCGGGCTAAGCAATTCAAGTTGTTGAAAATGATCTGGGATGTGGCACTTATAAGTAGAAGTAAGTCTATCAGGTTGAGTGCTTATGCTGTGAGTCGTTCCTGCTTTCTTGTTTTGAGTTGCTCCTGCTCCGAGTTCAGTTGCTCCTGCTTCAAGGCTTCAAGTTGCTCCTGCTTCAAGGCTTCAAATTGCTCCTGCTTCAAGGCTTCAAATTGCTCCTTCTTTAACTTGCTGTTGCTTTAAGTTGCTCCTGGTTCGACTTGCTCTTGCTTCGAGTTCAAGTTTTCTGTCTCGAGTCATTCCTGCCTTTCTCTTCTTCTCGTCATATTGATCAGCTGACTGACAAATGGGTGCCTGTAGTACCTCTTCAACCTCCCTCTATTCTTCCGAATCATCGTCCTCGACTCCGCCACGACCGCCGGCGCCCGACTCGCCATCCCGTCGCTACCCATCGGTGGTTATCAATGTGATTGTTCGCTGGGCACAATACTAGCACGCAACCGGTCTCAGCCTCCATATTTCTCGAGCCAGTAGGCCTTCCTATGCCAGACCTGGCGCGCAGACCTTAATAAAGGGCTTATGTGTGTAGTAAATAGTCTGTAGATTAGGGCCACCTTGGCGACGATACTTGGTAGCCCGAAAACATCCCATACTCCGGTAACCGTAACTCCAACGCCCAATCCCAAAAGGTCATATCACAACCCTCCTGTAAACTGTTATCACGTACCCAGCAGAGATAGACTAATCCTGCAAGGCCTTAACTTTGACCCTCAAGCGTCTGTTTGACCGTCGTCCGTAAGTCTTCCCAAACATTAGTGCCATCAAGCCTTAGATGTAAGCCCTCTTCGCAACATCAGCCGCCTCTGCCCCCGCGATTCTCCCAAACACCACACACTCCAGCAACGACGAACCACCCAGGCGATTATCCCCATGAATACCGCCAGTAATCTCGCCAGCGGCCCATAGTCCCTGAATAGGCTTCTGCTCCTCCCCAAGCTCGGACGAAAGCACCTGGGCATGTTCATTAAACACGGCACCACCCATGGTGAAATGCACGATGGGCGTAACGCGGCCCACGCACACCTCTGCGTCTTCATCAATAGCACCGGCATCGCTCACGCCGAGTTTCCAGTGCCCGAACGCCTTGCGGCGGAACGGATCCTCCTTCTCCCCTCTCACCACGCTCGCATACTCCTTCAGCGTCTCCTTGGTGGTTGCATCGAGTTCGGAAACCTTCTGCTTCTTCATCAGGCCCTTCCACAGATAGAACCCCATGTGGCCAGCAGCAGCCTCGGCAGCGCCCGGGTCGAGCAGGAGTTGAATATCCCATTGGCGTAAAGAAGCGCCTTCGACTCCGTCGCCCGGCAGAGCCATGATGGCGTTGCTCACACGCTCCCTCGTTTCCAGCTCGTTGACAAACCTCTTGCCGTTGTGCAGCAGGATGCCGCCCTCACCCCTCAGCATCTCGGCGGCGAGGAATTTGACGGGCACCAAGGGATTGGCCGGATCGACGAAGCCGGTCGGGTGAATCTGCACACTGTCCATATCGACCAGCCTGGCACCGACGGCGGCGAGCAGATCGTGGGTGCCCGGTCGCGGATCGTTGGTGGAGGGCATGCCGTCCAGATCCGGGCGGTAGCGGGCCAGCAGGCCGTGCGTGTCACCGCCGAAGCCGCCGGTGGTGAAGATCACGGGACCGGTGAGCTGGTGGAGAGAAGTACCGTCACCGCTGCCGCCGTTGCCGCCGTCCTTGGTCGATCTGTACTTGACTCCAGTAACAGTTACGGGGTGATGATCCACTGAGGAGCCGCCGCTCCCGCGGCTGGAGACGGCAGAAGTGGTGGGGTCGGTGAGCAGCCTGGTGACCTCACAGTCGGTCATCAGCTCGAACCGGTCTCCTCCCGCCTCCTTCAACTTTCCGAGAAGGGTGGTGATGATGGCGGCTCCTGGGGGCGTCTTGCCAGCGCCGCGATGGGTGCGCGGATGGCTGTGGCCACCGAGCTGTGCCACCACGGTGAGATCCACGCCTAGATCGGTGAGGAAGTTGATGGCATCTGCGGATCGCTGGGTGAGGACCGAGATGAGGGACTCGCGCTGGGCCCTGGCCGCAGGCTGACTTGTGGTTTGCGAGGAGAGGCGAGTGCCGGCAGAGCGGACGGTGTCGTCCCAGAAGGTCTCGTCAGGACCTAGATTAGGCCAGGCGGCCTGTTGGAAGCAGATGGGCGCCCCGTTAATGCCCGAGGAGGCTTTGATGCTGTTGCCTCCTGGCTTCGAGGCACGTTCCAGCAGGCGAACCGAAGGGGCGCCGGCGCGCAGGGCGGAGTAGGCGGCGGAAAGCCCGGCAAGGCCGCCGCCGACTACGATGACACAGGGACGTGAGGCCTGTGATGTCATGGCGGTTGTTTCGGACGGGGGTAGTCTGTCAACGAGGTTCGTCGTAAACGATTCGAGTGATGATGGCAAAAGGTGGTGATAGACGACTGCGGCAATGGGAATCAAGACTGCAAGATAGACAATCAAGCGAATCTGTCGCCTGGTCATGACAGTATCACGATAGATGGATGTGCAATTTCAGCTCTGTAGCATGAGGGGACACTGATCACGACGGCCATGTTATTTTATTGATGGCCCGAATGGTGAGGGGTGGCGATGCTGGCGTGCAGTCAGATATCATCAGATGTCAGTCAGGCAACGGGAAGCTGGACGGGAAGTAATCGGATGAGAACCGAACCATCTCCTTGGGACGAAGGTGCGAATGCTACCGAGTTGGAGTTTCCCGTCTGTTCGCGGGTGTAATTCGAAGGCGGTAGAGCCCATCATCCGATGTCTGCGTCGACCTTGAATGGTCACTGGTGCCTGCCTGTTCAACTAGAAGTACCTTCCACTTGCCCTGCCCGAATTGCAACGTGTAGTCGGTGAAAGGGAAGACGTAAATCGCATCGCTGTTTCAATGGCTGGTCTGAACCTCGAGCAGATATTCATCTTCACTTCAGCCAGACTTCGAAGGCTCAGAAGCATCATGATTGACATGAAAGGAAATGTTGAAGTTTAGGTCAGTGCGTGCGCAGTGAGAGCCGAGAACAATTCCCGGGCGGGCATGAGATCCACTGTAAAAGGTTTCCCACCCGGGCCGCCGCTGACTAAACAAGTCGGTGATTTGAAGGAAAACGCTGTGTCGCGTAACGGACTTGTAGAAAGGTACGTACCGCCTCCCCAATCGCCTCCATCCTCTCACACTATTGGCCCGCATTTCTCACCAAGATCCGCCAGACCAAGTACCTCCATTTCCAATAGTCAAAGTCTATTTCGAGCAATATCTACGCTGCAAAAAAGGTAACGCATCCATGCAACTCAGCTGGCCCAAAAGGGTGCTTTTGCCCTGTTTTGCTTCATATCGGGTTGCGGAGGGTGGAATGCGAGGGTTTGAAGTTTCAAAGTCGACCTCTGAATTTGTCACTTGAAAAGTGGCGGTACGTACCTTTTTACAAGTCCATTACGCAACCCCGGACTGGCAGCCGCAGCATGGTCCATGCCGTGGAACTGGAAGGATGAAGGCACACAAGTTGCGGATTGCAAGCATGGATTCTGTCCCCTTTGCAATTTTCTTTTGTTTCTTCTCCAGATCGAAACCATGTCCCCCGGCGGGTTTGGAAAACCATATGCATGAAGAGCCGGGAAAGAGTTCCACTGATCTCCGCGAACACACAAAAAAAGTGCGGAATTGGAAATGTCAGCAGGTTGGAATCGGCAAAGAATGGGCAGGGGAAGGTTGTCAACTTTTGTCCATAGACCACCATGTTTGATGCTGTGGAAACCCCAGCGAGGAGATGTGACTGAGAAGAAGCCTTGTGAATATCAAAAACACACACGGCAAAGACACCCGTTCTTTATTTCCGTCGACTTTGAAAACGTGGTGGGCAGGCTGACGAACGGTTACATATGTCTTGTCATCACCGTTGTCAAATAGAAATTCTCGGATATTTGCTTTCTTGGCTTATAGTCTTGGTATCCACTATAGGTACACCTGATACAGCGATAATTGCATGTCCCGAGCTATCAGACCAGTGACGTCTGGCCGGGTACCGTCGGCCATCATCCTGATCCCGAGACGATTATCCAGAATATAAAACCAATTTTAAGCTTCAGCTTGGCAATCCGTAACAGTGATCACTGGTCATGTGCTCTGCTCCTCAATGCTCCTGCTGGAGACAGACAGACCAGATTATCCCAGCTATTGCCAACCTCGTTTTCCAACCAAACAACAACAATGCTGGACAACTCATCTTCTCTCGTTGATAGCGCCAACATTCTCACATCAGCCGCCGAATGCCAATGTGGACCCGGTCGGACAGCACGTGCATCCCGTCCCCGTTGTTCCTCCTCCTCCTCCGGTCCGGAGACCCAACCACCCCCCGTTACCCCGTGCACCAAAAGCTGCAAGAGCGGAGCCGGATCGGTCCCGATTCTGCTGCTTCTGCTTCACGGTCTTGCTTGACCTTCCCGTTTTGTCACAAGACTCTGACCTCGCCCGAACATCGAATCGAATGATCAACCACGGTCGTGGAGAACTCCATCGATCATCACGCCGACATTCAAGAAAACGCGGGGTTGCTGCAACACTCCATCTCGATCCTCTTGTCCCTTTTCTCCAAGCCCGGGGGAACGGATGAGATGATACACTAGACATTGTGGGATAGGGGTGATGAACGGATGGTCAGGTGCACAGTTGCACTTGACTTACCAAAGCAACCAGATAGTGCAGTGCTGATCGATCTGATCTTGGAATTTCCCCGGCTGGTTGCTTAGGTACCGCTTTTACTCAGTCGTGAGAGATTTACCAAAGGCGCTAGCTAGGAAGATGAGGGAATCCCATTGGACTGATTCCTCATATGCAGCTAATCCCGCCGTGCATATGCTTCTTTCGCACCAAAACTGCCAGGTTCAGTAAATCTCTTACGACTGGGTAAAAGCGGTAGGTTGGATATGCGAGATCATCACTCTCAATGATTTTCCCTTTTACCAAGTTGCATTGAAATTCAGACACGTGAGATTTCCCCGGTTTAAAGGGAGGTTTAAGCTTTACCGTTTGTTTTCTCGGTACTACCTTCGCCACCGTCTTATAAGCAAACGTTGTTGATGGTTTATTTTCATGGTGAGCATCACACTTGGACTTCACACTCCGTAACAGAACTGAGCACTGCCTACCTATTTCTCACTCCTCCCTAGCACAGCACTTATTGACTGTATCACGCACGAGCAAGAAATGGTCAAGTCATCTCGACCCATCAGATCATAAATAACCTCTGAAATCCTTGGCACCAAGCATTTCTGGCCGAGTGTAATGGGTGTCTGGGTGTACTCTCGCCAGCCACAAACTGAATCAGGGGAAGCGAAGAGCAGTGTCCTCCAGAATAGGGGCAACGGCAGTTGCAAAACCTATGGTCTTTTGCTCGCATACAATATCGGTGATTTGGTAAACGCTTGGCAACAGAGCAGCATGAAATGAAGGACAACTTTGTGACTCTATTTGGGAACCTCCATTTGTTGACAGCCGAAGAAGCATAGAGACATGTGTACACTAATCGACGGGGCTGACAAACCAGGCATCATCATGCCCCCAAGTCTAGACCGGCCTCGCACCCGGCGAATAATCACAACTTGCCAAGGCAAGGGAGTCTGGGGTAAAATCAATAAAAAGGCCACGTGCGGAGTTCTGGTTGTGGAGTTTGGGCGCAATGGATGAGTGGCATTTTTGTGATGATATTGAAAGTTTACCAGTTACCTAATTCATTGAAACCAATCGCCATTCAGGGGAGCGGAAGAAATAACGTAATGAGAGGGGAGAATTGTTCCAGGACGTCTTTCTTTGAATTCACCCAGAGTGGTCTTTGATTGGCTCCGCTCCCTGAGCATCCTTGTGAGCGTGGAGCGCAAAAAAGGCAAGTGTTGTTATGGGGTTATATGGAGGAGTGTCGTCATGACCACTTGGTCTGACAAACCGCACTTTCTCGGTTGCGCTTTCCGTGCCCTCCCACATACCCAAAAGAAAACACCCACATTGAGATCTGATAAAATAACGTCAAATTGACGATGAACCCAAAAAACCGGTTGCGAACGAGTCAGTCCTGTCCCCGGAGAGAAAAAAGGATCCTCAACGGTGACGGACGGACGGGTCCATCCCCCTGAAAGTTCTGAAACTGTTTTTCGGTTTCCCCAGGGGTCCTTTCCGGCTTCCATTTCCACCCACAGAGCCTACACGCACCTCCAGATTTCGCCAGATTGTCGAGATTTGTCGAGATTCACTTCCATTGCTGGGCTCGCAACCCCCATCATCCCCGTCCTCCTCCATTCCTTTGTAATCCGCACCCCCATTTCCATCTCCATCGCCAATCCTTGGCAATTCCACCAATTCCACTTCCGTGTCCATCAAGGTAAGAAAAAAAAAGTGACCCCACAAGCCTGGGCAGCAAACTCCCTGCACCAACTCCAGTCTCCCAGAAGCCGGCAGTTGTTGAGGGTCCACTTCTTAAGAGCCTCGGCATAGCAATGCATCATCCAAGTCCTCCACGGGGGGATGACGCGTTCGCATAGTTCATGGCTTCCTGCTCACTCTGTCTGGACCAATCCGAGAAAGGGGGCACGTGCGTTGCATTTGCAGTCTGCGCAAGATATGGATGATCTCGATGTGGGTTGTGGGTGTTTAAAGGACAGGACGGGCCACAGAACCTCCGTTGCCCGACATTGTTGAGCGCCAAACAGAAGGGAGGACTCGCCGGACGGGTTGCGATTGGACCCCCAAATGGATTGACAATTGCTGTGGTCGGCGCTGGTGCCGGGAGCCCGTGCGATGGTCCTTTGAGAATGGAGTAACCGGCTACGAACGTGCCGCATCGACATTAGATATCAAGAAGATATCGGTGTTGGTGCTCACACTAACGTCGATAGCATCGAGAGAGGCATGTTCCATGGAAAGTTCTGCCGCCACGTGCGCAACCGGTGCACAACATTATCTCCGGGCCGATTTCCAACCACGTACGTAACATATAGCCGGGGATATGGTTTGATTACATGAGGGCCATCTTGAATACCGGAAACAAGCTTAAGCTTTGCGACGGGGAGCTTGCGACGGGGGACGGGGGACGGGGAGGATGACAGCGGGGACGCCGACAGGGACGGAGCCGAACTCGAAGTGAAGCGGAATCACTTCCGAAGCGGACGGGGACCGCCCTTTGCCCACGGGGAGATTTGACGATTTGACAAGCGCTCAATGGCTGGTCGGACAGGACGACGGGGGTCGGGGATTGCGATTTCGGCCAAAAGAAACCTAAAAGATAAAAAAAAATCAACAAGTGCGACAAAACCGTCGGTACCCGCGCCGAAGTCTATTTCTTTCGTCTCCCTCTGGGGATGTTCTCCTCTTCCTCCCCAATCTAAACCAATCACCATTCTGCAACCTCAGATTTGTGAGATTCGTCATCCCAGTAAGCGACTCCATAATGGTAGATCTTGGAGTGGATGACCTTGTGGAGGACGGTGGAGATGGCTTCTTTGGAGGCCCAGAACCAAGGCAAATTCAAACGGAAAAGAAAAGCGTAGCATTGCCCCTTTCAGGAAAGGAAGAGCCGAAAGAAGGTGGAGTAAGCCTTGTGTTTGAGCGAAGCGCAAAAAGGCGGAAAGCCATTCGGTAACCGGGGTGAGAGGCAAAATGGCAGGGGATGGACGTCATCTGAAAACGTCGGCTATGATTCCACTGCACATCGCTTGATGGCAGAATTCTTTGGTAGCCACCACCACCACAATAGATAGGGGGCGATGAGGACGGGGCGGAGGAATAAGAGTGACACAGCAAAAGGAGAAAGTGATATAGGCGGCACTGATTGAATATTGCTGAAATGATACATATGGTTAGCTTGGCTGGGCCAGTGACTGACTGACAAAGTCCGACATGATTTGCGCCCAGTCGCTGCGTTAGCGAGGAAAAACATGCTTAGGAGTCCATACATGAAAAACGTGAAAAGGGTAATAATGATGTGTGTAAACATTTGGTATCGTCGTGGATCCAATCCTTGATCCGGTATTATCAAAACAGAAAACATCAACATATGATGAACATGACCCAAACCTGGCTAGATATCCAAAGCCGTAAACTACTCGCTCGCCAAATAACAAATACCCACTGTGACCCGCTTAAAAAGAATTCATAACGTAAGACATATCAGGAAAGAACGGCCAGGCCGACTTAGGCCTGGTCACGGTCAGACTTGGCAGCCATCCTGCTCTCACGGCCCTTCTCAGACCAGGGGAAGTGGAAGACAGGGAGGAGGAAGAAGGAGTTGCTGTGAGAAAAGAACCGTTAGCGCATGATCATTTGAAGTTATATGAGGCTCTGCACCAGGGTCAAGGATGATAACAATGACGTGTGCTTGGCAGATGCAATGGAACGAGGGGGGAACCCCGAAAGGACCAGTAGTGTCATGGCATGGTTTTGGACAAAGCCCAATGCCAATGCCAAGTTTGGGGTATGAGGCCAGGATAATGACGCTGTACTTTTTTTCTCGTTTGTCCTTGTGGGAGGGGGGGTAGATATGTGACAGGAAAAAAAAAAAGAAAAACGTAAAAAGAAAATCATTCTCGGGGTACTAACCTGCTATCCGCAATACCAGCAAACGCGTTGTACCAAGCGAAGAAGGCGGCGAGCATGCCGAAGACACCGCCAGCCTGGGTGAGCTTGTGGGAGGCAGTGAGGGCTCCGTTGTCGTTGGCGTACTCGCCGCAAGCCAGCATGAGGAAGGCAATATCCAAAGTGAAGAAAAGCATAAAGAACATGATGGTGGAGCGCAAGGTGCAGAGAAGCAGGATGGTGGTGAAGATGAACCAGCCAGTAAGGAAGATGCCGACAGCAGACGAGGCCATCTTGGGATCAACCGCCTTGGCTGCGTCGCTAGCATAGGGACCGTCCTCGCCAAGGATGTTCCAGGCCGGAGTGAGAAGAATGGCATAGGAAATCCAGAAGCCACCGAAAGAAGAGAGAGCAGTAGCACCGAAAGTGTTGCCAACAGCCATTTCCCTAGAGGCACTTGTTAGACATGATGATTGAAGAGGGTGGCAGGCATTCAATGATTGTACTTACCACATGCCGGCAAGGAGCTGAATAAGACCACCATAGGCGAGAGCAACGCCGACGACAACGTTGGGGGTGTTCAAGCCACGGGCGTTAAGGTTGACGCAGGAGAGGATGAAGGTAGTAAGGGCGAAAGCGCAGAGACCCAGGGGCGCTGGGTTGGCGAACTTGCGTTCCTTGACTGGGCGATAGAGACCGGGCTGGAATTCACCACCGAAGGCAGGCAACCTGGGCTCAGTTCCGGTGTGGATACGAGCCATAGGGTTGTGCCAGCCACTGAGCATAGCCTCTTGGTGGGCGGCAGCGACAGCGGCCTGGGCCTGAGCCTGAAGCTGAGCTTGAGCTTGGGCCTGGGCGTGGGCCTGCTCCGTAGAGATGTTCTCAACCGAGGGCTTCTCGTCGTACATTGTGCGAACTTGTTGAGAGGTGATGATATGTTAAGGCGTAGTATGTATTGTCGGACCAGGTGAGGAACCAAGATGTGGTGTTCCTTAGATGTCGATGTTGTTGCAAGGTATGGCACCTGGAGACCTGGGGAAGATGGAAACAGAGAAAAGGGTCCTGGGGAAGGACTGGGGAAGAGAGGTTGATATAGAGAATAACGATGGGTTGAATGGATCATCGATTACATATCCCACGGCCAGAAGAGCGGCATGTTGAACATGGCCGCTAGACAAGCGTTGCCGTAATGGGCAAGCGATGCATGGATGATCGGCGGAGTCCTGGGGTTACCTGGAGCTGCTTAGATCTGCCCTTGGGATGAACTGGCTCATCTGTCAGTGGAGAGTGGATGTAAGTGATGCAGGGACTAGGGCCCCGGGCCGTCATCTGGGGGACTGAAGACCAAGTGGGACGGCGTCCTTGGGCGTGCCAACTCGTTAGTGGCATAAGGGGCAAAGCTTTATGCCGGATAAATGCATTTCCCCACGATATTCCCTGAGCCCAGCCTCTGCTGGATCTCGACTGGACCTCAACTGGGGTCGGGCTGTGCCTCTGACTGGAGCAAGCCGGGTCACGGCTCCCATCACGGCTGAGGCTGGTTGGACCGTTGGAGAGCTGCCGGGGGGGCACCCCCAGCCCACGGAGGGACAGCCAACACGATGAGGAGACGGATGCAAGCCGACAAGGACATCGGTGAGAAAGCGGATACCTCCCTCGGCCCAAGGCTCTCTCTTGGTGGGTCGTCGGTGGTTGTGTTAAGCTGTGTGCTCCACTGAAAGACGGAGAAGAAGATCTGGAAAGGCCGTCTCCTCACTGGACAAAGCTGATTAATCCACCAGAATACGGGGAAGGTTGCGTGGCATGATATAGAGGTTGGTCCACAACACTTGCAGTCTGCTTGGTAATTAATTCCTTACACGCCCAAATTACAAAGTCTTGGTAGAGCCGTCTGTCTGAAATGTGAAGGGCATGGAAGGGGACAAGCAATAAACACAGGTCCAAACAATTAATGATAGAACGGTCTTGTGCATTGGGATTGTCAGCTGGGGTGTTTTAGACTTTGTCGGAGCAGGTGCCTGCTGTCATGGATATCTCATAGACTAGATAATGCACTAGTAGTATTAGCAATAAGGGGGCACTGGAACAAGGAGGCTCACTCACCACTCGGCCAAATTCAACCGACAACCACAATGTGTAGCATCCAACTAGAGTCCCTTTTCGCTCCACAAACCCCGGAGAGTCTACCACACGCTAGTATGATCGTCTCAGATTGGATCTCCCAAGTGGTTAAGGTTAGAGGTGACATGACTTGAAATGATGCCTGACTGGCGAGGCTGGAAAGCTGTTCGGCACATAGCATAATTGGATATCTGATGGCACTGCTCAAGTCGGGCTTCAAGAATTGAGTACTCTGATCAAAGGGACGAGACCAGACTTGGTGAATCATAGGGTGTAGTTTGGTGGTTTCTCCCAGTTGGTTTCGATGACCAGAGGAAAGCACTTTTTTTTCTGATACAACTTTGTTTTTCTGTGGCCGCATGTAGGGTAGCAATCGCGACCAGTAGCGCATTCTTCCTTCTCACACGGACTTCAGTAGCTTGCAATTCTGGTAAAGATCGCCGGGTATTGGTGGTTAGAGTAGTGCCGAGATAGCCATACAATCGCAATTTCTTTTGCTGAAGAGGCTCCTTTTCCGACGCACAAGGTACATGGGAGACAGAGGCTTCATTCAGGGAGGTCTGCTACCCAAGCCAGCATTGTCTCAGTGTCGACATCCGGTCGTCCATCTTGGTATTCACCAAAGCAATCTGGTAGGGAGGTGGGGGATGGGCAACGATTGGTTGGGGAGACATTGAGGTGCAGAGATGCGGCCTCGGCGTCATCTAAACCACATGGATTGGGATTTGGGGGACACTGAACTAGAAAAGCAGAGAACCAAGGGAGCGGCCGGTGGCTTGACTTTGCCTTTCCTGTTCGATTCCCGCAGCGATTGCCGGCTGGGCGTGCGTAATGGGCTTGACTGGCAGCTGAATTTCTAATATTTTTTTGGAGATGTTCCCATGGACGACTGTATAGATGATGTCCACGATGGAAGTTGTCGAGATTGTGGTATAGAGTCGGCTCAAGTGCCCGGCAAATGGGTGTCAGAAAGACCAGCAAGTCGAACGCCAATGACCACCAGTCAAGTGGAGAGAAAGGCAGAAAAGGGCGGACTTGCTCGACTTCCGCTTTTACCCAGTCGTAAGAGATTTACTAAACCTGGCAGTTTTGGTGAGAGAAGCTGCATATGCAAGGCGGCTTTAGTGCATATGAGGCATCGATCCAATAAAGTTATCCCATTTTCCTAGCTAGCGCCTTTGGTAAATCTCTTACGACTGAGTAGAAGCGGTTGTCACCACCCTGTCTGTACTGTGTGCCGGGAATAAGGGGAGTTAGCAGACTGATGCGGGAGTGTCAGAGTATGATCGGGGGAAAGCCAAGTGGTCGCTAACCTCGCCGGTGCTTTGGCGTGTCTGGCTAACCATGAACGGATGCGCCATCCGGAGTTGCAGTGAAGCATCAGTTGGTTAGGATTGCATGTCATGGATGTCCATGGAAAAGGGCGAAGGGAGGGAGTCCGTCCTCAGGAAACATCCGTTTGGGAACACGAAGGCATTAGGTAAGGCATGATAGGTAGTGGTAAGATGGAACAAGTGAGGTTTGGAATGGAGACCCGATGGTTGATACCGCCATTGTAGGTCTGCACTTCCTTTGCCCGTTTGGTGGTGGAAAGGTGGACAGATTTTCCCCAGGCGAAACCGGGCGAAACAACCTTGATTGCTCCCTGGCAGTTGCCCTGTTGGGTCAGGCATCTCAATTGGAAGTCAAGAGTCAGAACTCAGAAGGAAGGAAGGGACCGACGGGAACGGAGCCCGAGTGGGAGAACTTTCCACTTCCACTTCTGCAACTGCCTGAATTGAAGTGACGGAAGACGGGAGCAAGGAGGGGAGGATGGAAAGTGGAATGAAGCCCACCAAAGCCCACCTTCCCCATAAAGTAGTTGATTCAAAAGTTGTGGATTTTCTCCGCACATTCCCCCGTTCCTTCCCCTTTCTGAGCATGGCTCCTGACATGCCTGAAGCCAATTGTTCTGCGCGGTCAGCATTTCTTAGCACCATTACGTCGTTTGGCACATGGGACGCTGTTAGTGCAACCCATCACCCCCCGAATCCCCCTTTTTAACCTTTTTTGCTCCATTCTCCGTCTCCACGGCCAAGCGGGGGAATCTGGGGAAAGTGCAAAGACCGAGTCATGACTTGTTTCTAGTGCTGTGCATGACGAGACACTCAATTGAAGCGGAGCTGCACCCGAATCCAATGTTGAAGGCTGCTGCTGAAATGGGTTGTTGATTGTTGAAAAATGGATTCAAAGTAGTGACGGATGAGGGGGGACGTTGCGGGGAAGTGAAATACCGACGCCAAGTACCGTCGTACCGTCGTTCATCCAGTCTTGTTTTCTCCTTTTATGTAACCGTGTAAGGGCTTGCTTGCCCTTAGGGTTATGCAACTATCGGTGGTTTGCATAACGCTTCAAGTTGTGCATCTCCCCATCCCCAACCAAAAGTCTGAAACTCAATTTCTTCCACTTCCTCTGTCGTTCAACTGCCACTGCCCGTGCCGGTGCCGGTCTCAGTGCCGGTCTCAGTGCCGGTCTCAGTGCCGGTCTCAGTGCCGTATGCCTCCTGGGATCTCCCAAGTTCTACAGTATGGCTTCTTCTGGTCATAAGAAAAAAAGGGTCATGCTGATTTGTGCTGACGGGGTCCAAGACGTAACCGAAAGACTAGCCTCGGCCCTTCTCTATCATGTAATCCATCACGATCCATCCATCGGCATCCAGCCTCTTGCTTTCCATCCACCTGGCACTTCCTTGTGTTCCACGGCCATTGACGGACTTTTGACACCACAAATCCAGAGAGAAGTGGAAGCCGGCCTTTTTGTGCTTCTGGTGTACTGTTGTTGCACATTTTGACAGTGTCTCACGGTTATCACGGCACTTGTGCACACCTGTCCGGCTCTGCTCTTTGCCGTCCACACAACCCCCATCGTTCTGGGTCTTGGCGGATGTGCGGCTCGTTCGCCGGCACTACTACCTAACCACACTACAAAGACAGACTGTTACACTACATCCCGACACTAACCTCCTGGCAGGGGGATATTAGCATTGGTCTGGGTGTTATTTCTCTTGTGAGTCCCGAGTGTTGCTCCGAGTGGAGGACCCAATATCAAAGAAGCCCCGGGGCAGACATCCGGTTTCGGTCAAGTAACGCCGGCAGCTCTCTATGCCTTTACCCATGGGTTTCTCTGTCATCAAAAGTAGCCTTCATCCATGGATGTCTTGACAAGGATCGTCAGGGGAAAAAGCCATCTTGATGATACGTTGGCAAGTTGGTTGCATGCTTGGCCATCGTTCGGGTCATCAAAGAGCAAGCTAGCTAGCCAGCTAGCCAGCTAGCCAGCCAGCCAGCCGGCCAGCCTCCTGGGATTTTCAGGAACATCGACAGACAGACTGGCTCACAAAGGCAAGGGCCCAGTTTGACTACCACATGAAGCTTGCGTGTTCCTGATCATCATCAAATTACCTTCATCACCCTGACGGAAAGTGCTAGTGTAGTGCTCTGCGGCAGTTACCAATGACATGAACCAACAGCTGAACACCACGTAGGGATTACAGAGACGTCCTCTTTGCCTGCTAAACCTGCCTTCTGTCCCCTTTCCCTCCGAAGATCTGTCCATGGAACAGGTCCCGTTACTGATACAACGTCACTTGTACCCAAAAAGGGATGTACTTTAGAAAGAAAGAGGACCACGGTTGTTCTAGACTACGATCAATCCCCCTTATTCCATTCCGTGGGTTATTAACCTAACAAAGTGATTAGGAGAGACAAAGGGGAAGAAACAAGAACAAGAATCAAAAGTAAAGAGATATGTAGAATTCAAGATAGGGAGAACAGCAAAATTCAGAAGAGATCAAAGAAAAAAAGAGGCAGGACTACGGAAAAGAAACCTACTTAACACAGAAATTTTTTCAAAGAGATAACAGAATGACAGAGAATGAACATCAATCAAAACCCAAGCAAAGAGAAGAAAAGCCCGAGGGGAAACAACATAACAATACCTACCAAAAGGGGACTACCTCCAACAGCAATAGAACAAACATCAGCATTCATCGCCATCACCAACATCCACAATCATCGAGGCGAAGGCTTGCCCTTTGCTTCAGGTTTTAGTCACAAAAACGGAAGGAGGGCGGGTTTTCGGTTCCTCTTTCCTTTCACAGCATCTCTTGCGGTTCTCTTCATTTCTCTACGGCCCGGGCCCCTCTTCCTTCCCCCATCCTTCCCCCATCCTTCCCTCTTCCTTCCCCCTTCCTTCCCATTTCAATCCTTCCCTCTTCTCCCTTCTCCTTTCCCCCTCCCTCCTTCCCCAAATCTGACCTACCTATTTTACCTGCCCCAACACTCCAATTCCCCCAAAACCTCCAACAAGTCCTTCAAATAAGCTTTGCGGCTGCACTTTAACACCTTAACACAAGCCGCTTATGCATTCGTTTGCATCGGCTGGCATTGACTCGTGTCGCTTCGCCTAAGCTTTGCAGTTCGACATCTTGGCCTACTCCCACCCGTCTTGGCTTGCTATCATACTACACAACTGCCTATCACCATGGGTCAGGGAAACTCGTTACTCATGGGCCACGTGGTTTTGTTGATTACATCTGGGTCAAAGAAACTGTAGAGACTAACTGGACTTTTGTTATTGTGGCATCCGAAACTGAAGTGTGATAATTTCTCGTGCACCCGACAGTGCACTTTTAAACGAACCAGGACATGAAAGAGCAAGCTAGAAAAGCATATCATGATGGCTGCCAAAAAAGTAAAAGCAAATCTCAACCATAAGAAACAAAGCAAAGGAAAATCAAGACCAATAAACCATCATCAACAGAAACATAGGTAATCATCCACTTCCTTCGTCCAATACAACCTTGAGCTAGCTCATGTCTTCTTTCATCCCTTGACTGTAGACTAATATTTCTTGTAATGTGCTCCAAAAAGTTCCCACTCACATCCTCGTCCTAACTCCATTCAACGTGGCTGTGATTTCATCCCTTCCCCTTAAACAATTGCTTTGTCATTTATCATTACGTATGGAAAACATATGCTGATGACCGATCAACCACTAAACGGCCGGCCCACCTTGGACAAAAAGAAGTAGGTCTCCAAGGGTAGGGAAGACGTTGATGTCAAAGTCATTGGTGAGGATGAGGATGCCACCGACGTGTCTGATGTCGGTAAAGTAGAGGGCCCATTCGGATTCGGGGCTGCACCAGTACCACCCAAGGGAGTGGGAATAATGGTAGGGACAGACCTAGCTGGTGGAAATGAGCGATGTTCACTCGTTGTCGTAGTTGAAGGGACTGTGACCGTTGTTTCTGCTATGGTCACAGTGATTTCTGGTACAGTGACCGTTAACGTGGGGTTTGACAGCGTAGAAAGGAGAGAGCCGCCGGACTCCGATGGAACAGTGGACGGGAGAGATGGCATCACAGTCGAAGATAGTAGAAATATGCTAGATGATGGAGAAAGAGAGCTGATAGAAGACGTCGATGGCAATGAAGTCATGCTAGAGCTCGATTGGTCCCCAACCGGGACTACACCACTTGTGCTCGATGTACTGGTGGAAGTCCCTCTTGTTGTAGTTCGTGTGATTGTTATGCAAATGGTGGTCGTTGTGCTGCAAGCTGTGACAGTCGTGGTGCAGGGTGTCAAAGAAACCCTTTCGGGGGGTGCGCCGTTGACAACATCGTTCAGCTGCTAGCCAACGACCGTGTGTGCTTCATCAATCATGGCCTTTGCTCTTGCAACTTCAGATGCAGCCATCCTTTGGACTTCATCCATGGCAGCGGAAACAATAGCGCGGACACTGGATGCCATGCCCTCCGCGTCGATGGCTGTGGGATTCGGCTGCTTGTTCTTGAGGGCCATATTGGTAACGATGGCAACCCTAGAGACTTCTTCCTCGGTGCCAATATCATCATCATTCAAATCATCCTCGTCTGCTGGCCATTCCCATACTGCGCTTGTCATGGGAACGAGACTTTGCCGAACCGCCCCGGTGAAGTCTGCCATTTCCGTCTGACCTGGACTCAATGTTGGCACTGTAAAGTTCATTTCAGGCCCCGGAGCCTTAGGAACACGGCCAGTAATACTCCAGATACTCAGAGCGAGGTTTCCGCCACATACAAACTCAGGTTCTCCCTCACAGGGGATGCTGCAGTCCGACTCTGCAATCCGCCAGGAATCAACCACTTCGTCTCCGCAGAAGCACATGTAGCCGGCTTCTGTACCCGCCAGGCGGTACCCAAGGGTTTTGCAGAATGTAATGCAAATCTCCGTCGTCATGCCACCGACCACCGTTGCCGTGATCGATTCATTCTGTAGTGCTCGAACCGTATCATCTTTGTAGCATCCCCCATATTGCCAACCTGCTGTGGCAGGATGTATGGTTTCGGCTGCAGCGGCAGTTTCAAACACGGTCAAGGATTGTGTTGAAGTAATGGTGATCTCCACGACAGCGCCTCCAACAGGGGCATTCCCAGAAGTGGCCACTATGAGCGGGTTTCCGGTAACGCTCTCGGGAGCGGTAGTTGGCGACGGGATGCAAAACCACCCGCTAGAGCAGTGATAGCATGGCCATCCGTACCCGCAGGGAGCTGGCAGCGCGGGAGTGAGAGGCGGTGGACAGAACCATCCATTGACGCAGTCGTCGCATAAGTAACCCTGACCAGGACATGGACACGAGCCGGCACCGTTGAGAGGTGACGGTAACGAGGTAACTCCAGAGTTGTCTCCAAATCCGGGAATGCTTTCAGAACCAGAGGTGCTACCTGAAGAAGAGCCGCTATCATCGGGTAGGCAAGGAAGACCCGTGGGACATGAAGGACACGCAGGCAGAGAGGGGCACGTTAGCATCGAGGTTCTAGTAGCATTGTTAGCAGAGAAAACGATGGTCGAAGATAGCAGCAGCGCTTACGGTGTGCCACCGAGACAGGTAGCAATGATGCTGAGCTCCACGGATGTGACCGTAATAGTTTGCGTGCTGATGGAGACAACGGATATCATCTGCCCTGCTCCCCCTCCCTGAGGTGAGAGACTGTTCGAAGCTCCGCGTCTCAAAGTACAAGTTGGAACCGAATTATTGCTTGTCCGAAACACAGAGTTGCTGGTTGGCTGCCATGAAACGCTCACGAAGACTGTAGACACAGAAGCTGGGGCATGTATTGTTGAAGCAATTGCCGAAGCTGGTGTAGTGATAGGAGCTGTTGAGCTTGATCCCTCAACAAAGGACGTCGCCGTTGGAACAGAGCTGCACGGGACGGATACAGCAATCACGGAGCCGCCCACCAACGTCAACCGCGAGCAACTTAAACCAGCAGTCTCCGAAAAGGCTGAACCCGCAGCCACCGTGACTTGACTGATCAAACTGTCCACTGGGGTATTCGAAACCATGCTGGCTAACGCCGATGCTATAACGCCAACAACGTCGCCTGCTAACGCAGTGTTTGACGGACCCGCAACGTTTGAGAGTGACCCCGCAAGTTGAGAAAGGGGTACAGCAGTGGGAAGTGATAAACCAGAGAGCTCCGACAAAAGGCTTGTCGGGATCGAAACTTGAATAGTCGTTGAAGGGAGGTTGAGGGTAATGACCGGCAATTCTGATGTCAAGGACCTAGCTTCTGACACGACCGCTTGGGTCAAAGATGACACTTCCGAAGCAAGCAATGCTGTTAAGGACGCAACTTCGGGCACAGGGACCAACAGTTCCGAGCTAAGCATCGATTGTAGGGACTCTAAGAGTGGTAGGGCCGATGGTATGTTCGTGCTCAACATGGGAATCAGTGGTGTTATCTCCGAAATAAGGGGCGGGATGCTAGCGGTTGGCAGAGGAACACTTGGTATGATGGCGCTCAAGATCGAGGCGATGTCTGGCGCTGGAAGCGAAGCCGTGGGTACAGACACAGAAACAGAAGCCAGCTCAGATGAGAGCAACTCTGTCAGAGACGCCGGCAGGGGAAGGGAAGCCATCTCCGACACGATGATTGCTGTGAGAGACTGGAGTTCCGAAATCGGAACCGGAAGCTCTGAGCTGACCATCGACTGGAACGACTGCAAGAGTGGCAAGACTGACGGCAGGTCTGTACTCAACAGGGGAATCAAGGGCGAAATCTCGGAGATGAGTAGCGGGATGTCAGATGTCGGGACCGGTGCGGTTGGCAAAATGGCACTCAAGATTGAAACCACCCCCGGTGTTGGAATCGCGTTGGTTGGTACAGGCAATGAAAGCGGAAGTGACAGTCCTGGGCTTAGGAACGGCAGTTGGCCTGAAGAGGTCGGACTTGGTACTGGTACAATCGGTGGTAAGGTACCTTCTGCCAACGTTGTGGTGTCCTGCTGTCCTCCAGGCTGAAGAACGCTCTCCAAGGCTGAGATTAGTGGTACGAGAGAAGCGACATCAGTAGGAAGCGCAGCATTGGGGTTGGCCGCCGCTGTACCGACGTTGGGAAGACTGGTCGTTAGTGAGCCCAAGACCGTGTTGAGTAACGAGATGAGACCCCCGATGACCGCAGAGTTCGACTCAAGTGCGGGTGCGGCACTACCAGTACTTGTTGTAACCGAAAGGGTAGTTTGGGCTGGAGGATTGAGCAGTGAAGACAGGATATTGGGACCGATTGTCAGGCCAGGGACACCAAGTCGGTTTGGCTCAGGCTCATGAGGCTCATCGCTCTCGACCTTGCGGTGGACATGCCGGAAGGCCGGGGTTGTTCCTGTCCCCTTGCTGCCCAAGACATCGTTGGAGGCGACGCTGATGGGGAGAAGGAGGAGGACTGGCAGGTAACGAGCGGCAGCCCGCATGGTAGCCAGGAGACGACTGTGTCTGCTCAAAACAACGGGAGAAGATGGTGGTTGTGTAGGTAGGTAGTCGATACACTTCCAAAAGGAGAAGGCCAAAGCGGTTCCAAAACTCACAAGTCCAAAATCCGTGGTCCAAAAAAGGGGGGAAAGCGAACGGTGCTCAGCCTAGCAGAGTATTGGTGATGAAAGAGAACAAGGAGAAGAGTAGAACAACATCACTCGGGGATTTGGGGAGATGATGCTCTTTTGTCAAGCCAGAGAAGCGGTTGCTCTTTCCCAGTCGACTCCTGAACAACCGCCATCATGAGAAAGAGGCAAGACCGACCCCTTGAGGAACAGTCACGGGTGATGGTACTCCATGGTCAAGTCTCGAGTCCTTTCCTGCCGCGCTGCCTCTCGGACTGGCCATTTCCAGTATAGTAAGCAAGTGGAAGCTCCAAGCTTGGGATCGTCGTGTATGCGATTTCTTTGTAAATCGTGTCTGCTGAGCTGTTAGCAACCGCAAATCATACAACATTCCATACTCGTCATTAAGGCAGCTGTCACTAAGGCAGCTGTCCGTAGCATGAGCAGCAACAACCCTCGACCGTTTAAAACACATTGTCCCATAACGCTGCCAACCATAACATTCACAATGTTTCGCTCGATCGAATAGGGGCTTTGTTGTTGGTCATTTCATCAATTTTTGGACTCAGGCCGATCGCGCTAGGTATTTGGGACAGCCTTCATCTAATCCATTCCGGAGCCCATGCAATCAAACAACCATAGACGCCCGAAAGAACCCTCCTATCCTCGCCGACTGAGCACCACCCTCAACCAGACACTTAGTTGGAGTAACGCTTGCCGTCACGGAGAGTGTCGGCGAACTCCTCAAGAGGAGAGCGGATCAACTTGGTCTCCTTCCACAAGTTGGGGGTAAGGAAGCCGTAGGTGTTGGAAACAGCGGCGAAAGTAGCCTTGAGAGTGTTCTCAAGGGTCTTGGTAGAGCCGGAAGAGGAGGTGTAAGCATCCTCGATACCGGCGAGCTGGAGAAGACGCTTGACGGCGGGGGAGGCAACGAGGGAGGTACCGCGGGGAGCGGGGATAAGCTGTGAGGACCGCAGTTAGCACCCATTCCAGCTCCAAAGGTCAAATCTCGGGTATAACTTACGCGGACGGTGACGGAACCGCACTTGCCGGACTCCTTGGTGGGGAGGGAGTGGGGGAGACCGAGGTTGGCGCCCCAGTAACCGCGACGGACGGGGATGACGCTGAGCTTGGCGATGATGATGGCAGCGCGGATAGCAGTAGCGACTTCCTTGGAGGTCTTGATACCGAGACCGACGTGGCCCTCGGAGTCACCGATGATGACGATGGCCTTGAAGCGGGTACGCTGACCGGCACGGGTCTGCTTCTGGACGGGCTTGATCTGTAGAGGGAGAAAATGACGATATCAGCATCCCCGTTTCGTAGTTCCTCAAGTCCAATGCTTCCGCCCAATTTCGCGAATCCTGCGATTCTCGCTCCTCCTCATCCTCATCCTCCGGGCATCAAAGAATTCGTTGCTGCGCACCTTCATGACCTCATCCTTGAGCTTGGGGAGGAAGAAGTCGACGATCTGGTACTCCTTGATGGGGAGAGAGTGGAGGTAGATCTCCTCCATGCTCTTGATCTTGCCGGCCTTCACGAGACGGCCGAGCTTGGTGACGGGCTGCCACTCCTTCTCCTCGGACTTGCCGCCGCGACGGCCACGGCCACGTCCACCACGGCCACGGCCGCGGTCACCACCACGATCGCCACGGGAAGCGAAGCCGCCGCCACGAGGGCCAGAAGTTCCACGATCAGCCATTATGTCGGTTTGCCGGTAGGGTATCGGAGACGGAGGGTCTGTTGCTGGTCGTCGTCGTGGACTGGTTGAGGAGGTCTGGTGGTGTAGGTACTCGACGTTTTTCTCAGGCGCCTGGTGGGGTCCCAGCTTTTCGCTGCGATTTCTGGATTTTGCTGGTGCGCTCCGCCTTTGGCACCAACCCTAACGCCCACCTCATTGGATGGCCGCGGGTTTTGGCCCGTTTGGCAGCCGGAAGGTGGGGTAGATTTGGGGTTGCAGCTGTCAGCCTTGGCATGGGCAACAAGTGTGCACGGACCTTGTCTTTCTCTCAGCCCAACTGCTTGCTGTAGCTACAGGGCTGGCCGTCGCCGTCAGTCGCGAACTTGCAATCGTGAACCTTGAATGCTGGGCGGTTTCATGATGGGCAATTGAAGCCCCACTGCGAACATGAACTCCATCCCTCCCCGGCCCGTCCCTCTATCGGCCATCCGGGTTCTCACTCTTATCATTGCCGACGCTTGGAGATGCCAGTATTGGACTCATGACAGCAAATCTTCTAACTATGTCGATAGTTGTTAAGGAGTTATTCACTGACGCTTGTAGATTCTGAGTTATCACCCAACATCACCACCTATTTGCAAATGTCCACTGCAGGTTGCAATATTAAATGGTGAAGTGGAGGTGTTCATCTCGTCGTTGCGACATGTGCCTCCGTCCAGTCCCTGGGTCTCCATAGCCATCCAAGTGGGATGCACACACAGTGACCCGATGTACAGCATGCCTCCCAAAAGATTCACACGTTGGAATTAGGGAGGAAAGTGTCGTTTCTGGATGAGTGTCCAGAGGACTATCCGATTTTCCTATAATACCTAGCTGGGAAAAGGGGGCATCATCAGCTTCCATCAAAACGCCTATGCGCCGGAAACCTAGCCTAAAGTAAAGGATGAACTGAGTACCCAAGTCGAAGACATGCTCCTGCGCTCCCGATTTGCCCATCGCCATGACCATATCCCTCGCAAGTGGAATCAGTAAACGCCTAGAGACGCCATGGAATGCTTGCTTGCTTGCTTGCTAACGAAAAAACTTCCAGGTGAGTTCTTTAAGCAGAGGGGTTGGCGTTCATCTTCATCCGATCAAATGTCAGCAAAACTCGGGTCGTGAAGTAACGTATGAGCGACGGGAGCCCTACCTTGCGCTTGCCGCCAGGACCGGTGACAACGTTGACGAAACGGCGGGTGTAGATTTCGCGCTTGTGAGCACGACCCTTGGGGGTCTTGGGCTTCTCCTGGGGCTCAACCTTGGGAGTCTGAGACTTGACCTTGCCTGAAGACGGGTGTGAGTTTTGGGGTTGGAGGCGTGGCGAAAAGGTATCAAAAACTGCAACTTACCGGCACGAGCAAGGGATCCGTGAACTTTGCCCATTTTGAATAGTAGTGATGAAGTGTTGGTGAGTGTTTTGTTTTTCTGTTGTTGACTGTTGAATGGCAGAGGGGCCGAAAAGGAAACAACACCAGAGTCTGTACGAGATGTGAGGAAGGGACTCTGAATGTTATATACCTGTATCAAGTATTCAGGCATTCACCGATGACTCGTTACCGTCCCGAGACAGGCAGTCGGGGGCCAACCGCTTAACTCCGGGGAAATTGCCAAGAGAATTGCCCCCTGGCGACAGAAAGAACGCCCTGCAACCAGCGCTAAATGAACGCCCGGTGGGGCCGCAACGTGCAGGGGAAAGCACCTGGGTCTCGACTTCCAACGGCGAATGGAGGCATCTCTGAACTTGAAGTCAGAATCCCATGTGAAGGACTGACACATGTATGTCAATGTCCGTCATTGTTCAACTTTCTCGTGTATCTCTTTAAAGGACTTGCTGCGGGCAAGAGGCAACTTCAACCGGCCCGGAGGAACCTTGAAGGCTCGAGACGGAACAGGCAAGTTCGATTAAAGTGTTCACGTGGGAGCGCGCTCTTTCCGCGACAGAAAAGTCCCTGGCACTCAACACGCTGCTTACGCCCCGCAACGTTAATCGTTCAATTAAACGAAGCGTGACCGCGTAGCACATCGCGTCATCTCACCAGATCATATCCACACCAAATCCGCACAGTCACTTGTCCACATTCCTCCAAATTGGAACTGTTGGAGATATGTGGCTTCTCGAAAGTGACGTCTTCAAAGGTGGGTTTGTCCTGTGTGCTGTGCTATATGGATCGGCGGTCGCGTCGACGCGCTGCCATGATGCCATCCATATCAGATCAAGTAACTACATGAGAAGACATCGCTGACCTTGAACGAGGAAGCCAGACGGAAGAAAATGGCTGCGACCGGGCAGACAGTACCTTTTTGGTAGGACTGCTGAGAACAGTATGACTTCCTGATTCCTCAGTGCGAGCATGACAAACAGCATCTAACCGGTCTCTAGCCGATATTGCTATTTCTGACAAGACAATCTCACGGAAACATATCACCATTCATGTCTCCGACGTTGCCAACGGCGATGGTGTAGGTTTTCTCGGGCAAGGAATATTTCAAGTTGCCTAGGCTGATAAAGCTTCTTCAGGGCAACATAGACGCGCGATCCCAAGTCACCATCAAGGAAATGAATTCCAAAAAGGGCACCCTCTTAAACGGGGCCCAGATTCGCGGACAAACAGTTGTGCTCACTGAACCAGTCAATGAGCTCATATTGGGTAATTGCTCGCACCCGCTTCGGTATGTACATCCCTATATGAAGGGATTACCACGGGGCTACGAGACCTAAACTTACCGATTTACTTCAGGATCGTATGGCGTCCCATTGTTCTCAGCTTCTCTTTTACCAAAAAAGAAATCGAGGCTGGTTCCTGGCAGGCGCTACGTGACAACCTTGAGCAGCTCGACATCAAGTACATAGGTACTTACGAGCATCTCACCACCCACGTGGTTAGCAAGAAACGCAACACATCCAAGACGCTTCAGGCACTGGTCAACGGCAAACCCATCGTATCCGACAGTTTTATCACCGCCATCGTAGAGGCTGCCACAGTGCATGATGACGCTGACGAGGGGACGCCCAGTGCATTGGAGAGCAACTTTGATGAGGCCTGGCCCAACGCCGCTGACTACCTGCCACCTCGCGGCGATGAGCCTACCGAACGACCACCAGCCGATTATGCACCCGACGAGCGACGACAAGATGTCTTCGCCGGGTACACATTTGTCTTCTACAACCAGAAGCAACACGAGAACCTTGCGCCCGTCATCCAGTGGGGCAAAGGCAAGGCTTTCTTCAAAGAAGTAGTGGAAGGCGTCACCGAAGTGGACGACTTTGTCCGCTACGTCAAAGAGGTTGCCGATGAAAAGGGGACCGGGTCGTTCGAGGACGGCGGTGACGGGAAAAGAGTCGTTGTTGTGCGACATGCCCCTGGAAAGGGCGACGACGTTGAATGGTGGACCAACTTCTACACGAGCTTTGCCAGACATCTTGACCATCGGCCTCCTGACCAGAAGGAGTTTCTCGAGGCCATCCTCGCCTGCGATGTATCTTTGCTACGACGCCTCGAAGAAGACACCCAACCTACCTCAACCGCAAATCCCACTCAAAAGGCCCAGCCTGAGTCGGAGGATCGCATGCAAGTCGATCAACCCGACAACAGAGAAAATGAAGAGCCTACCCCGGCTCGGCGACGAGCTCGTGCAGGTGGTAGGAGTCGCTTCAAGGGGTTCGATTTTGATTCCGATGACGATGAAGACGAGTCCATGGCAGACGTTCCTGCTGCCCCAGCTACAAAGGCAACACAACCAGCCGCGGATGTGCCAGCATCGCAAGACAGCCAAAGTCTCTTCGTCTCACAAAGACAAGAACCCGTCGATGATGATTTCTCAGAGCAAGAATCACGTCCCACCGCCACCACACGCTCTACCCGTAGCCAGAAGCCAACACGTAAACGAGCGCTATCACCGCTTCCCGAGCACGACGTCTCAGAGTTACTAGACGCCATCGCACCCACCGCCACGGCCGCCAAAAGAAGGCGCATCGAGGCCGGACAACCCGCTATCCCCGAGCCGACTCCCGAACCAGAAGAGCCACCAGCCGTCGACGATGACAAAGACGCCGACAAAGTATCCGACTCGCCCAAGGGCAAAGGGAAGAAGGGAGCCAAAGGCAAAGATAAAAAAGCTAAAAATGGAGACGGCGACGACCCCATCATCGAACTCGCCCGCCAAAAGCGCGAAGAGGCCGAGGCCCTCGCGGCCGCTGAGCGTCAAGCGCTGCTGGACTCGACCGCTGACGATGATATTGACTATGCTGCCATCCGCCGCCTCCATATCATCGAAGAATTTGAGGTGCGGATGCCGAACCGCGAGGCTCTCGACGATGAGGAAGAAGAAGAAGACGGCTACGCCGACGCCAGCGGAGGGAGAAGGGGAGGACGCACGCGCGAGCAAGACATTGCAGACGGCAGGTGGGATCCGCGCTGGAACGACCGGAAGAACTTTAAGAAGTTCCGTAAGCAGAAGCCGGGTGACAGCGGCGTTGGTAGCGCTGTTGATGAACAGCCGCGACGTCCCCTTATCACTTTGGAAGAAGTCAAGCCCAAAGAATACGGCATTGGAGATGATTACTGGCTTGAAGATACCGGTAGTAACAGCAGACGCAACAACACGCAGACTCAGACACAGGCACAGGGAGGACGACAGTCGCAGAGTACCCAAGCTCAGACTGCTGCTGCTGCTGGTGGTGGGACATCACAAAACCCTAACGCCGCCGCCGCCGACAATAGGTCCCGTGGTCTCCCTACGAGAAGGATGCTCATGGCGGTGTTGGATAGTAGTGATGAAGAATGTGACAACGGAAGCACCGTAATCCCAGAAGACGCACCACCACCATACACAGCAACAGCGGCACCGGAACCTCCGCGGTCGCGAGCAGCCAAAACAGCTGAGAGGGCATCGGCTGCCAGGAGAACGCAGCAGACGACGACGACGGCGGTGGGCACAACACAATCCGAGGCATCATCTGGATCGGCTGGGACTGGTGCGGGTAGCAAGCATGGTGCTCCGGCGAGTGGGAGGAGCAGCGGACAGCCGGCGGCGAAGAGGGCGAGGACGGCGGGAAGCGGGAGGGGGTTCGTGGTTAAGGATAGTGAAGAGGATAGTGATGAGAGCGATGATGGGTTGAAGTTTAGGTTTGGTAGGAGGAAGTAGGTCTAGGATGTTGTGGTGCTTACTGGGTTTGGCTGCAGATGTATATATAGACTGGAATTGCAAAGGTTGTTAGAGGGCAAAGATGAAAATTTGCGAGGGACTGTTATAATGGCCACTTTTGAAATGTTTTTGTTATAATGCAATGTCCCCGGAGATTAATCATGTTACGATATGTGTCGAACATGACATCTACTTCAAGTTCACGAGTTCCTTGAAATCATCGAAAGAGTGGCCATCGGATACATCAATATAGGGGGTATCAATCAGTTGCTTCCTCATTGTTACGTACTCTGCTGTTATGTTGCGTGTCTGCTGTGTTTATATGCCTCTGCGTATACTCTGATTTCCCTTCCCCCCTATGCTCCTTTTGCCCATATTGTCTTTTTTTAACACACAACGACGACATGCAAACGTTTTAAAATGGAAATTTCAATGATTTCTTCCCTTCCCAACCGACCAAGTAATAAACCACCGAGTCCCTGACTCCAGATCCTTTTCTTCGCCGCATGTTTCCTTAAGAATGCCTATTTTGGAAGTAATGGAGAAGCGGGAAAGCAAAAGCTACTTAAAACAGCCAGAGTGAGCAGGGTGGTGGTTTGCTGGTGGTATGGTGTTACTTGACTCATGATAAAAGAGAGAGATAAATGTTCTTCTGGGTATATCGAGAGCTAGTATAACGATACTCGCCGATGTGAATGATGTATAAATAGAAAAAAAAATGTGTGAAGCCAGAGAGAAAAGAGTGGCATTTGTTCCCTGAAATGCCAAATTCAATGCTATGATAAAACATTCGGTCCCACAATCGGTCCCGCGAGTAACAGAATAAAAGAGAGTAAAGCCAGGACGTATCCGATATGATATTGATCGCAAATGTGTGTTAACAACAACCTCCCAACGCCAATGCCCAAAGCAATGCAAATCAGGGACAAATAATAAGTGGAGAGGGCGACGCGCACGGCAGGTCTATTGCTGTTCTTCTTGGTCATCTTGAGCCGCGCATGTCTTCTTCCCTCTTTGCCTCCCGAGGCATAGTCGGACATCTTCTTGACCGTCTGACCATTGGGAGGTTCGCACCATCACCCGCCATCCGTGGGTTGTAACTCAATTCCGCTGTCCCTATCTTGCGTCTGTTTCCCCCAGGACTGCTGTTGTCCGTTCTGTTCGTTGATAAACTTGGCCGCGAGTCGCGGCATGAGAACGCCGGGTTCCGGCGTGAAAATACTCTCATCATCCTCGAGGTCGGTATCGTTGATGCTATCGTTGATGGTATCCGTATCACCCTCGCCGGCAGCTTCTTCTCTTTCCCGGGCCTCCCGAGCCTCTACCTCTTCAGGGGTAAGGACCCGCCCACCAATCTCGACGTCGCTTGCCTTTATCTGGTACGCCAGCGCACGCTTCCCTTCCTTTATCAGCTCTTCTGTCCAGCCCAAACACCGTTTAAGACTCTGGTTAATCTTCTGGCTGTCTGACAGCAACTGCTGATGCTTGGATAGATCCAGCCGTAACCTCTCTTCGTCCTTTTCTCGTCGTTCGGCATCGCGGAGCGCTTTCGTGGCCGGCGTCATGTCAGCGGAATCCTCCGACCCTGAGAGATCGTCATCTTCGTCTTCCAACTCCTCCGTCAGTGTATCCCGTTCCCCGTCTTCTGCTCCTAGCTCGCTGCCCTCTTCGCTGAGGGCGTCCAGATCGGCCCCGGCCAAAAGCCCGGCGTCAGCTGGAGAGGCGACTAGGGCGGGCCCGACGCTTAACCGCCCCGAGCGGGACAGGCGCTTGTAGGCCCGAAGCTCAGCCGTCTGTTTCCGCAGTTGCCTTTCCAGAGTGCGGTTAATCGCCTCAAGACTTGCGTTCGTAATCTGCAAATCCTGGACCTTCCGCTCCCGTCGGGCGTTTGCAACAAGGTCTGATATCTCCTTGTCCTGCGGAGATGACTTTGATGGGCTGCTTGCCGAGCCCCGCCTGGGTTTACCTTCTCCTCCACTCTCTTCCCCATCTACTTCATCCTCCTCATCTTCCTCGGCGACAAAGTCCTCCGCAGCCTGGAGAAGTGAAGCGAATCCACCAGAGGCCATGTTTTCAGACAAGGAGCTGAATGGAGCGGGTACGGATAGAACAGAAGGCGATGGTGCTTCCGAAGGAGGCCGAGAGCTATATGGCGTCATAACTCTGGCCACTGCTGGTGGTTCGGCCATGACTAGGCTGCTGGGGCGACTGGATATCGATCCACTTGCAGGTCGAGAGGGAAGTTCGTTGAGAGATTTGCGTTTCGTTGATTGCCCATTAATAGGCGCCGGTCCGGGCTGGTCAGTCAGGGACTTGCGCTTCACGGACTCTCGGTTTAAAGAAGCGCTAGTCGAGACAGGGGATCGAGGCGAGTTCATAGCCGATAGACTCCCACTCCTTCCGGATGTCTGAGGCGTTAGCTTAATGGGTGATGTAGGTTTATTAACATAGTGTGTCTGAGAGAGCACACTTTGCGGCCTGTTCGAAGGTGCCCTGGACGCTGTTGATACCACTGACGATGGCCTGGACCGGGTTCTCACCGGAGGCTCCGGGTCAGATGCGCCGTTGGCGTAAACAAACTTGCTCAGGAGTTTGTCCTGTTGCTGGAACGGCGCTCCTAGGGATGGGGAAGGGGAGGCCGGACCCGGGCTCTCCTTTGGTGGTATTGTGCCTCCATTTGCGTAGAAAAAAGAAGAGGACTTGGCCGGTTGGAGCACAGGGGGTCTCCCTTGGGCTGGTGATCTCGGTGTCGCCTCGGAGGCATAGAAGAATTTTGAGTCGGGATCCTGCCTGGGGCCCCCTACGTCGGAAGCTGGGCTGAAGGTAACGATGGGTCGTCGGGGGTCGTCGGTGGTTTGTGAGGTTATAGACAAGCTCGATCGCGTATCCCACTGGTCGTTCCGGTCGAGACTGGGAGTACCGAGAGGGGTCGTAGTGGTGCTGTTGACACGGCTTGGTCTAGACGCGGTTCTCGGGGTGCTGCTTATTACCGACTCGGGTCTTCGCCTTGTCGTGGAGGTTGAGACGGTGGATGCGGTCGAGACTCGGGCTGTGGTGGTGACCTTTGGGGTAAGGGGTACCTTGTTGAGGCCTCTTGCGACGGAGGCCGTTTGCGGCTGTCGGGTGGTTGTGGTTGATGCCCGATCGTAGGGCATTCTGGCCACGGTCGGCGACTGCGTGTTCGACGATCTGTCCATTCCTGATTTTAGGTTCGAGTGCGCTGCCGCACCATGTTGGCTTGCGCGGGCCTTGGAATTCCGGGACGAGGTGGAAGTCGGGGTCGCTGCGCCGGCACGAGATGCAGCGGCAGAAGAGGATGCAGCTGCAAACGCGAGGACGACTGGTGGTGCGGAGGAGGGAGTTGGAGTTGAGATGGAGGAGCTCTTTCCGGTGGTGCTGCTACTGCTGTTGTTGCTGGCTTTGCTGCTACTGCTAATAACAGTGCTCGATCGGTGGCTTCCGTTTGGTCGGGAAGAGGTCGAGATATGTGCTGTTCGCGCTCCGGAAGGGGTGATGGTGGTGGTCACAATTGCCGCAGGTGGTTGTTTCCTTGCTTTTCTGGCGCCTCGTAAGGGATCTTGGTCGGAATCGAGAGCTTGTGGCGACGGCGACGAGACTGGTTTGGGTCTGGAGGAGGGAGAGGGTGAGGGCGACCTGTGGTTGTTGTTGTTGTTTATCGTGGGCTTGCCGGAGACTGGAACAGCGAGGGAGACGGGTCTCGGCGGGAGTGGTGAGGTTGAGCGCGAGGTCCCCATGTTGGGACCCGGCCGAGGGGGAAAATGCGCAATGGATTGGGGTCTTAGGGGCATTGCAGCTGCTGGTGCAGGTGCAGACGCAGGGTTCGGTAGGCGACAGGGAGCGCCGACGCTGTGAACACTAACAGATGGGAAGGTCCTCCGGCTACTGGTTGAACCCCCCAATTCTGACTGGGCGACATTGCCAAACAAGACAACACAATACAAGACACTGGTGTACCGTGACACAGGTTGGAATGGCTGAAATCACTGGGCAGGGTGGAAGGGAGGAACGGAAGAGATGGAAAGAGCACTTTAGGGCAGTGTTCCAGGTTGGGATGAGAGATTTGTCCTCAGGGTGAAAAGGGATAAGAGACAGGAGTTTCTTATTCCAGATTCCAGACTTGCGCCAAGTAATTGCAGGAGCACAACATAAACCTAGACTCTTCAAGTAGTGTACCCAACCTTACCAACCTTCCATTACCTCTGGCCGAAAAGCCATTAACCATTCATTGATCATTCTTTGACCATGCGATCTGATCGAGTCACTCTCTCTTCCGTCCCGTGGTCACATCACCTCATCCAAACAAGTGCATTGAAGCCGACTCCTAACCTCCTACCAGTGCCTTTCTTTCTTGGACGTCTACTTGTTGAGCGAGTTTTACAATACAGTACCCTGCATCCCGGACTGTCCGTTCCATAAATACCACAAATAAATACTTGGAAACCGAGATACGGCAAAGGCTCTTTCATTTCGTCTACCGCGGTTTCCCCTATAAGGAGTGTTAGGGATCGTTAAGGATCGGAAATTGGCAAAGTTACATTGGATTTACGGCATTGGTCGCATTTGCATAACAGCGACCCCGCCGCGCCTCGGGGTTTTGGGTCGGCCCCACATGTCACCCGACGACTTGGGGCACCGGGCCGGGCACCCTTGTCCCGCCGTCGCTGTAACAGGGCGCTGGCAGCGACACCCAATGTGGGGTCCTGTCCTTTCTTTTTTGGAGATTTGCAGTTCGATTCACCATCATTTCATCCCAACTTGGACGAAACCCTTCCAGGTACCCAGCTGCGCAACTGAATCACAAGATCCAACCAAGAAACCAAGAACCAGACTTCACTATCTCGTCGGCTGACATCCCATCTGCACTTCGTCACCTACACTAAAGCAGACGCCGCCGTCGATCACCTATCCAACCCCGCGATATCGCGCCAGTCGCGCTTATCCCCATCAGTCGATACAGCCATCAATGCCGCCATAACATACGACCACTCTTCCCCGCCTCTACCAGCAATACCCCCGCGACAGCCGCGCAACCCCCCGCCACCATGGCCCTGCTAGGCATTTCCTTGATTGTCGCCTCCGTCGTCCTCCTCGTCTTGCGCCGACCAGAATGGATTCAGCAGTTCTGGACGAGTCTCTACCGTCAAGCATCGCAGAACCAGCTTCCCCGTCCACCGCAGCGTCCTATACCGCGCATAGAGGAACCTAAACCAGAAGATGATCAGGTCAACAAGAAGGAAAAGGAGAAGAAGAGGATATCGACCCCCGAGAAAGTAGTATCTCCTCCACCACCACCAGTGGTGATCCAGGAAAATGGCATCACCGATAATCCCGATTCTCCTCGCGAGGAGCAGACAACCCCCAAAGCCTCGGCGGCCATCCCCAGCGATTCGGTCCCGGCATTCACCCTCTCTGTTCCCGAACTACCCCAACAACCCAAGGTTGAGGAGGAGGAGCCTACACCGGCCGTGACATCATCAACCTCGACCTCGACCTCGACCTCGACCCCTAGCATGATGATGCCCCCTCCTCCCGTCCCCGCGCGTGGTGGCCTCTCCGCCAACCTCCTTCGCCAACCCGGAACCTCCACACTTCCCCTACCGGGCGGCGGTCCCCTCCCAAACCGATCATCCGGTGGCGGCAGCGGTCCCCTCCCGAACCGGGGCCCCGGAGGCGGAGGTGGTCTCTTCCCGCCCCCCACCCACAGCACCAAACCCGCAAAGCCCTCGCGCGCCGTCGTCCTCACACCCGGCCACTCCCCTCTCGACTGGGCCCGGCTATCAGGGCACCCGACCGCAGACCTGCGCGGCTTACCCAAGGGGACCCCTTACCTGCGCGTGACGCCGAGCATGCTCAAGAAGATGACGGGCCGCAAGGGCAAGGACGCGTGGATGGTGCTGGGCGGGCGGGTGTACAACATCACGCCCTATATCCCTTTCCACCCGGGCGGCGAGCTGGAGCTGCTCAAGGGCGCGGGGAGGGACGGGACGAAGCTGTTTGGGGAGATTCATCCGTGGGTGAATTATGAGGGCATGTTGGCTGCTTGTTTGGTGGGGATTTCTGTTAGTGAGGAGGATGGGGAGGCTGCGCTTGCTGCGGCAAAGAACGCAGGAGGTGGAGGTGGAGGGGGAAGTATGGAGGAGATGGATTAAAGGTGTTGACATGTAATTTGGGCGGTGTGTCAGGGGGCGCAAAGACGAAGGGGAGGCTGTGTGTGTGATACCTTAGAATCATCCTTGGCATAAAATCTCACAAAGCTCCACGGCAATGTGTGGATTGTGAGATTAGAAAGGCATGTTGGAAGACATTTGAGAAGTTATAGATGGATAGCGCTGCCTGTGCCGGATAGTATATACCCGCAGACGCGGCCACTTTATAGAAATGATACCCCCTAGAGGCAGATAAATAATCTCATGATGCATCTTCACGTTCATGGTTCCATTTCTTCCATCTTCCACAGCCATAGCTACCTTCAGCCAAGCTAGATATCAATTTGACCGCTTGGCAAGTTACAATTGTTGTACAAAAACAGAGGCGTGTGGTTCCATAGACTAATGTGATTCGCATGCTCTCTGTAGCGGACACTCCTGACATTTTCCACAGGGGAAGGGAGTCATATCAGATGACATGATTGTCACTCCCATACGGTTCTTCTCGTGGCATTACGTGGGGATAAACCACGGGAAAGATAGGATTAAAATGTTTGTAATCATGATGATGAATAGAGCTGAGGTTCTAGTTGAGATGCCTGGCACTCCCGTAGGGTTTTTTCTCGTGGCACTACGTGAGGATAAATCATAGGAAAGCAAGGATCAAAAAGTTTGTAGTAGTGATGATGAACAGAGCTGAGTTTCTCTAGGTTGGCCTGTTACCTTTCCTTTTTCCTTTCCTGCACACATTTTTGGGTATTAGTCCTCCCTCGCCTTCGCACGCATGTCTCAATCCCCACTGCAGATACCCAGCTCACGCCGTTAGTCGACGCTGGTATCACACCAATATCGTCCCTCGAAGATCTCTTCCACACATACATCTCCCGCCTATCCGCTTCGTCGTCCACAATCTATAACCCAGCCAATAGCCTCTATAGCTGGCCATCTATATGTCCCATCCCGGGACGAAGATACAAGACTCCCTCATGCCTCCACACCTTCTTCGGACCTGTCTTCTTCAACAGGAGCTCACGAATCAACGGAAGCGTAGCCACAACGAGCCGCAAAGCCACTACACCAGATAGTCGCCTTTCTATGACGAGGTCTTCGGTACGTTGGGCACGTCGGCGGCCGTGGCCGCAGCCTGGGCGGAGTGAGTGGACCCCTTATCGCTGCTGTGGCGATGCTTCTTCTTCTCCTTGTCCTTCTTCTTGGACTCCTTTTCCTTCTTCAAGTTGGCCTCGGCGACCAGCTGCTCGAAAGCCATGTAGTCACCCTCCTCTTCGGGGGAACGCTTAGCCTGTTCGTTTCGTTAGCAAGTTGTCTAGTCAAATATGACAAAAGAGGTGAATCATACCTTTGAGCAGATTTCACCAATAATCACCAAAGCCTCGGCTCTCTCCAGCCGCTTCGCCAAGGGGATCTTCTTGTCCTGCAATACCGCGTCGCACACATCTCTGAGCACGCTCTGGATTTCAAACTTGCTTCCCCTCCAGGCCGCCGTCAGAATCTTGCCGGTGACTCTCCTTTCATACTCCATCTTCTTCTCCTCGGTCCAGTCCTCACCACCTAGCTGTTCCATGCGGGCCATCTCCTCCATGCTTTGCTGGGCGTCAATGGCGCTGCTGATGGTGTTCCATGTGTCCTTGACCATAGTACCCTTGTCCTTCATGCGGCTCAGGAATCCTCCCATTCCAAAGAACTTTTGGCTGCGTAGCAAAGCGGTGGCCTTGCTGACGTAGGTTTGACCGATGGCGTGAAGGATATCGAGACCGAAAGATTCCATCTTGAGTTCCTCCACCTCCAGGCGCATTTTTTCCTGGAAGGAATGCGTGACATCCTTGCCCTTGTCGGTTTCGGTCCAGATGGAGATGCGATCAAGCAGCTTCTGCGCGAGGGTGTTGACGCGCTCTTCACGAATTCGTGCGCGCTCCTTCTCGTAAGCGGCGAGTTGCTCGCGCTGTTCCTTGGAAAGACCGCCCTTCTTCTTATCCTTGCCCTTCTTGTTGACGTCGGTATTAGACTCCTCAGTCCCGGCTAGAACCTCGTCCGCAGGCCTGTCCATCAAGGCAGGGCGAATAGGGATCTGCATGCGACTCCCGCTGCGAGGAGTGGACGTGCCTGAAGGAGGCGCTGGCGAGGGCGATGGGGATGGGACCTTGGGTGCGGCGGCAGGGGCAGCAGACGCCTCATCCTCGACCACAACCTTGGGGGGAGCAGAGGTGGAGGCGTCTGCGGGAGTGGCGCCAGCAGCGGTCTTGAGGCTCTCCTTGACAGCCTCGTCAGTACCGGGGAACTCGCCTCCTTCGGCGGCGGCGGCTGCCTCCTCTGCCTCCATTTCGGCCATGCTGATTTCCATGGTGGCAGTCAGGTCCTTCATCAAACTGATCTCGCCAATCCAGTCTACGAAGGCCTCGCCACCGAAAATACTTGTGAAGAACTCGGCGGGATCGACGAAGCCCTCGGTGGGCCGGGCAGACTCCTTGCCATACTTGTCGTAAGCTGCGCGGAGGTCGGAATCGGACAATACTTGGTAGGCCTCACCAATCTGCTGGAACCTTTCGTGGGCGGTAGGGTCGTCGGGGTTCTTATCTGTTGAAGGAGAGAAAGCGATGTCAGTCTAGTGTTGTTTGACAAACCAACTCGCAAAAGGAGTGGTGCCGTGACCTACCGGGATGGTGAACAATGGCGAGCTTGCGATAGGCCTTCTTGATCTCGAGCTCAGTCGCAGTGGGCTTGACGTTCAAGACGTCATAGTAAGCGGTATCGACCACCATTGTGGTGGCTGGCGGAGTCGCAGAAAGATAGAACTGTGAGTGGGTTATAATTTGGATATCGCCGAGTTGCGTTGTTGGACGAAAGCAGCGGGTGCGTTTGCTTGGTCTCGATACCGGATCGCGATTTTTTAGAGGAGTCTGCAGGTGCCGATCAGGGACTTTTAATCACCACGGCAAAGGGGAAAGAGAAGACGTTCACACGTCCAAGTAAAGAAGAAAAAAAAACTGGAGATCCCTTGGCAGTTTTGAAAAAAGGAATTATTGGAAACCAGAGCTGAGGGCAACAGCAAAGCAAAGTTGATTGACTTTCTGAGTGAGGACGACAAGGTTGAAATGTGCCAATGGCCCGATAGAAGGTGGGAGATTGTAGATGGAACCCGACACAGCCCAGTCAAATTACGGGCGTTGACGTCGGTCGGGTCGTCAGGTTGCGACGCTGGGACTAACTGCGAGGTGCACTGAGGTGTCGGCGCTGTCAACTGAATGCAATGCCACTGGAGTTCGAGGTGTCAATGCGGCTACGTATCTGCTTGCTGAGTTGGTTCCGTTCAGGTGTCCATTCCAAGTGGAAGTCGAACAACCGAAAGTTTTGAAGTCCGGATTTAAACCCAACTGAACGAGTACAGGACATAACGGGACGAGATCATGGCATCTGCAAAACTGACTCAAGTCGAGCGACAGGAAAAGCCGAATGCGAAAATTCACGAGGAAACCCGACCCAGGAAGGAGCCCTCCCGTCTGTCTTCCCGCCGCTGCCCCTGTGCTACAGCGTGCCGCCGTGCTGTCCGTCAGTGGGTGAAGTTGCCAAGACCCGGGGGTACGTACCCAAGGTGGGCCGGCGGGGTTCAACGGGGCCTGTGATGATCGCGATCCGCTGACGTCGGCCTGCATTTTTCACCGGCCTTTTCCGCTGTTCTGGCCCGTGTCAATGTCACAGCCGACGGTGAGATAAAGCCCGGGTCACAGTGAGTGGTGGCCGGTGACCGGAGCCTGCCGGATGGATCTTTAGCACCGTCACGGACCCGATCTTCCGGTCGCCGTTACCGCGATACTTCAACGCCGCTGAGGCCGGAAAACTCTCGTAAGCCCATGAGATAACACCCGCACAGTTGGGCAACTGAAGGTCCATGTGATACGTGTCCAGCCTACACTCCCAAGACATCCCAAATCATATTCTTGGCGGCGCATCCCAAACCCTAGCGAGCCTAGCAAACCAAGGATTTGATAAGTCGTCTTCATTTCGTCGCTAATAACCATAAATGACCTGCTTCTTCTCATACCCACCTGTTCCATAAAACTCCGCGCAGAGCAACGCCAAAAGAAGAGAGAAATAAAAGAAAAGCCCAAACATGACCTTCAACCGAACCGAATCAACGCCGAGACCATGTCCTCTTAGATCCTCATCGACGGGAGTCATTGAATCCCCGCCGCCTTCATCCGCTCAAAGCACCTCCTATAAGCTTCATGCACTTCGGGTATCTCATAGCCGTACTCCTTCAACTTGCTCGTCAACTTTGTTGTATCCAGCTTGCAGTTGCTGCGCCCAGCCTTGATCACCTTGGCTTGCTCCTCCAGGCTAAAGTTCTTCCACGTCACCATAGGTCGCACGATATCCCGAAACAGTGTCAGGACCTCATTGTGCGAGATGGCCCCGGGATTCGTAAAGTTGTAGATGCCCACCTCCCCGTGTTCGGCAAGCAAGATGGACGCCGGCAAAAGGTCCGTCAGAATGCTGTTGCTGTTGGGAATGTCCACCACCCTCTCGTACTGAGAAATCTTGGTCACAAAGTTTCGCGGGTGCAGGTCGTCTGATACAGGCATTCGCAGACGCAGGATAAGGCAATTGTTGTAATGCTTCATTATCTGAACCAGCTTGTCAGCCTCATGATACAGCCACAAGTCAAAAGTCTGGAGACTTACCTCTTCGACGTGGGCCTTAGTCATCGAATAGAAACTGCCCGCAAAATTGGCCGGGTCCGTCTCCAAAAAGCCAGGACCATCCCATGGATGAGCATCGTCGTACTGATAGATACAACCCGTGGCAAACACGATGATGTGGATGCCCCTTGTAAAGCAGCAGTCCGTCAAGTTGAGTGTTCCCACGACGTTGGACCTCATGGTGGCCTCCCTGTTGTCTTCACACCAGTCCACATTGGGCCGTCCGGTACAACCCGCTGCGTTCAGCACATGGGTGGGATTCACTCTATCGAGCTCTGCCAGGACAGCCTCCCGGTTCTCCATACGGATGGTGGTTGTGTAGACCTCCTTCCCCTGGCTCTCTAGCAACGCCTTTAGGTGGCCCGCAACCCATCCATCGCCACCCCATATAAGAAAGCAGTTGGGTTTGTTGCCGTTCGTGGTCTCGGTAGCCATAATGAGGGTGGTTGAGCTGTGATCTGGATATTAAACCTTGCCGAGAAGGGGTGAGAGGCAACAGAAACGAAGACGACAAGAGGATGAGTTGGGGCAACAGGGAAGCTACGCTCTGGCTGCTTAGCTGATAAGTATGACCTCGACGAAGCGTCGCGGCGTGACTAAACAGACGACTTGTTGGGATGAAGAATCACAGTGAGGGAACCAGCTAAGATGAGAAGGAAGAAAGTCAAGGGGATGATATAAAGTATTTCCCCAAAGCCCGGAGCTGGACCCGAAAGCGCGGTCTGGAGAGCCGGCCACATGGAAGGAGGTCAACCGAAAAGGGTACATACAGAGGCGGAAGGTACCCGCTTGGGAACCATAATGGGAATGCCGCTGGTCGGGTTGCATCCCAAGACGTCCAGACTTCTCATCATCCACTTGGATGGCTTTGCCCCTTGAACCCTTGAAGACGGTAGATCAGGATCTGTCCCGTCGGGCGGGAAACGCGGGGGAGGGCTGGAGGGGAACCACCCAATGGCCACGAAAAGCACGAAAGCGGCGTTGGCGGCCAACCGCTTTTTCCAAAAGTCCATATCGGACCCATGATGGCCGCCTCATAGGGTCTCGACCCTGGAGGGATGTATCAAATCCGGATGTCGACAATGCATCATGTCTCTTGAAGATGGACGGTCTGTGACGGTGTGATCCATAGTCTCGCTATCTTATCGAATTATACCACAGTACGTGTACTTCAGGTCCCCGTCGTTGTACCGGTACATATCAGTGTTTGCCAGGGTTCGTTTTTGGCCGTACAGCTTCCAAAGATGTCATCATATTCGATCCAAACAGAGGTAAAGAAGAGCGGAATCAGATGTTTTCAATTCGTTTCGTAAGTCTCGTGGGCATCTGTGGGAATTCCATGGTTCCAGAAATCGTGCTGCTTCCGAAGTTCCGAGACTCTTCCTTTCAGACACATTCCCGTTCCCGTTGCAAGACGTGCCGCTGCCGCCGGGACAGACGGGACCCTGACTCCACTCGTCTGGAAGCTCGGAATAAAACCCCCCGCAGACGCCAGACGCACACAAAACTGCAATCGACCAGAAAGCAACCTGCAACTTTTTTGCTCTTCACTTTCACCAGATCGTTTGTTCCTACATCCAAGGCCCTTCGACATGAGCCAGATATCGGCTGCGCTACAAACGCCTTCACGCTATTCGACGGACGTGTGAGCGCGGATCCTGACAATGGTTCGACCAAACAAGCTTCGAACTTGAGGCAGTTGCCCCTCGTTATGAACGGCAGCAGCATCAAATCGACGGAATTTTTAGTGCAAGGCACAGGTCGATTGACAGCTCTGGTGAGCCACCATTGACCAATGAGAAGCTCGAATTGACTCTGACCGCCCGTTGGTGCCAAGCGGCGCTGTGGGAGCTCGGACCACATCCCTCCCCTCTGGCGCTGGCGGCGCTGAGGATTTTCTTTCCCTCCGTCCTTTCCCCAATCTGCCCAAGACTCCAATCTGTCCAATCCCACCTCCAAATCCCGTCTCTCCTGCCAACCCAATCAACCAGCCCGTCACCCACGACACCCAACCAGCGCATTAAATTCCAGCACGGCGGTGTCAAGCTTGAAGTGAGCTTCCTCCAGTGACAGCTCACCTCCCCGGCTCAAGATCGGCAGAATTCAAAACTTTGAGTGGAGTTGCGACAGCCCCAGGAAGAAGCAACCTTTTCTTTTCCCCTCCCATTTGGACTTGGTCATCTTTTCAAAACAACACAATAGACTCTTGTATTACTTCTTTTCACCCCATTTCACGCGCATTGGGACCTATAATCTCATCCTCGAGATCCCATCGTCTAATTCGCCCTAATTCATCCGGCCACCCGATTGCGCCGAACCCCTGAGGCCTACCTCCACCGCCTTTGCCTTTACGCGCACAGTTACAGACACCAAACTCAAACATATATCACCAAGATGGGCGCTTTTACCAAGGCCGCTTATTTCCTTTTACACCCTAACCAGTTGAGGTCCATCGTTCAATGGTATGCGCCCTCGTCCCCCCATCCCCCTTTCCCCCCCCCGTTTCCTCTTCAACCTTCCCACTGTCTTGTTCCGTCCATGTGCTAACCCGAAGCCTTGCACAGGAAGGTATGGCATGAGCCCGTTCACAAGCGCGACCCTTCCAAGGAGACCGGGACGGAGAAGGCATGCTTCCGCCATCTGGAACTGACCTCGCGGTCATTCTCCGCCGTCATCCAGGAGCTCAACCCCGAGCTCCTGATGCCCATCTGCCTCTTTTACTTGGTACTTCGTGGCCTTGATACGATCGAGGATGACATGACCATCGATATTGCCAAGAAGGAGCCCTTACTGCGTGGGTTTGCCGAATTGATGGAGATTGATGGCTGGACCTTTACCGAGAACGGCCCCAATGAGAAGGATCGTGAACTCCTGGTCCACTTTGACGATGTCATCGCAGAGTTGAAGAAGGTCAAGAAGCCTTACTACGACATCATCCGCGAAATCACCGTCAAGATGGGCAACGGTATGGCCGACTACGCCTTGAACGCCGAGCACAACACCAACGGTGTTAACACCGTCGAGGAATACGAGCTCTACTGCCATTACGTGGCCGGCTTGGTGGGCGAGGGTCTCACCCGCCTGTTCGTTGAGAGTAATCTCGCCAACCCAGCGCTCCTCGAGCGTATGGAGCTGACGGAGAGCATGGGTCAGTTCCTCCAGAAGACCAACATTATCCGTGACATCCACGAGGATTACGTCGACAAGCGACGATTCTGGCCCAAGACGATCTGGAGCAAGTATGTCAACACGTGGGACGACATGTTCAAGCTTGAGAACCGGGAAAAGGCTCTCCAGTGCAGTTCCGATATGGTCCTCAATGCGCTCAAGCACACCGAGGAGTGTTTGTTCTACATGGCTGGTATCCGTGACCAGAGTGTGTTCAACTTCGTCGCTATTCCCCAGGCCATGGCCATTGCGACATTAGAACTCGTCTTCCGCAACCCAGCCATCTTTGAGAGGAATGTCAAGATCACCAAGGGTGACGCCTGCCAGCTCATGATGGAGTCGACACAAAATCTTCGCGTATTGTGCGAGGTGTTCCGCAGGTACGCGAGGAGGATACACAAGAAGAACGATCCAAGAGATCCCAACTACCTGGCAATCAGCGTCCAGTGCGGAAAGGTAAGAATGGTCATCTGCATCTTTCATTCTGGGTCCAAGCTAACAAATGCCTCTACAGATCGAGCAATTCATCGAGTCCATTTTCCCCACCCAAGACCCCAAGAAAATCGCACTCGCCCAGGCTCAAAATCCCAACCAAGAAGCGGTAAACACCATGGACACTGGTGGAACCACCTTCCTGATCTTGTCCATGGTTGGTGTCATGTTCATTATTGGCGGTCTTATGGTGGGTATTTCTGTTCGTCACAACAACTTCCGCGTGGTCGGCTTGCTCGTTCACATGCTAACAGCTGTATAGATGGGAGCCGCGTGGCTCATGGGTGCTCGATTCGACATGGCCTACGAGGACATTACATCGAGAGTCGGCACCTTGGTTAAGGGTGCCGCTCAAGTCTCGAGTGCCACAGTATCCAGCATTCCCACGACGGTGGTGCACCAGGAGTTGTAATGCATCAGCGATCAATTCGATCTATACCCTTTAATGACCGGCGCCTGATCGGATCTTTCGACACCATACACAGACGACCAACGATCGATCGATTTAAGCCAGCATGTAATATCTCATGTGATATTGAACTAGCGATGACTTTCGTATGATTACGAGGCGAGTACTTTCCTGCGCGGGCGATATAAAGGTAATTTTCTGGTTTGGGAGACGTGGCAAGCCGGGGCGTTCATGGTCGGGGAAGGGGTACGGCGATGCCCCTTTTATGTTCCCCGACCTAGCCCCTGATGAAAGATCAGTGTGCCTCGTGGCCTGGATTCCGAGGGACGACAACTACTAACATTGTTTTAATAAACGACCATTGAACCTTCTTCCCCCTTCTCCGTTCATCTACCTTTGAGAAGAACTGAGAATGGACAGTCAGTCTCAAACGAGGGCTGCCCTTCCTTCAAACATTGACATGAGCATGAATACGCAGAAACTAGCACGGATGTCAAATTGCAATCTAGTCGAGTTCCCTCTTCATGGGGGAACCATCAATGGCTATGGTTGTGCCGAAGATGTGCTGAAATTAAACCTCACCCTGCAAGTAGCCTGGTATCCGGGCACGTCGTCATCATGGTCTCACTCTCTACGGCGAGGAGTCTGTTGCCGGCGGATTGCGTACATTTCGTCATTCAAACTTGATCCTATGAATAACTGCCATAGAAAAATATAAAAATTCATTCTATCATGCTGCTCTACGCTCAAACACCCAAGTCAAGCAGTGAAGTGAAGAGTCCATTTGCTAGTGAACAATGTTCTATCGAGTACTCGTGTACCATAGGTGAATCATGTCGAATTAATATCCCAATGCAAGTCGGGACGGGCGGGCGGGTAAGAATGCCATATTATATATCAGCGATAGGCGCCACAGGCAGGCTCAAACTACTAGTTCTAACTGGTTCGTCACATTTTCGCTTCGTAACGTTCGGGTCGGTACCTGCGTACCTGTTTCACCACAGCAGTCAGCACCCCTTAGTTCCCCCGGCTTGCATCTGAGACGCAACCAGCGCCAGAGGCAGAGAAAGCAGGGGCGCGTCTTGATACATATAGGTAATTTCGGGAAATACGCTGGGACAATGCATGAGGTACATGCATAGATAAGTCCTACTAGGGGTGAGGGGGGGTAAAGAGTGAAAGAGTAAAAGAGCGAAGTGTGTTGATGTCGAGAGTGTGTGGGTTCCTTGGGGGGGAATGGACCTGCGTAGTCGACTCATGCGCCTGTTCATCTCTTCTACTGTTGAGCTGAGAGTGAAAGGGCAGATGTATTCCATAGCCATAGCTTCGTGTAAAGGAATCAGTGCGGATTATTTGCTTCCGAGTAAAGATTGACTCGAAGTCTTGAGAAAGAGTTTAGTCGAAATCAGGAACACTACCGAATCGCTGGGTCATGAATGTTTGCAACGACTTCAATATATATAAAAAAGAATTATCCAACAGCCCTTTATCTCTCCATCCAGTCCCGGGCCTCGCAAATAATGACGACGATGCTCTCGCTTGGCTGGCTATATACACTTTGACTTGACTCTTCCGTAAACAGCAACAAAAGATCGCATTCAGTTGAACAACACTTGCTCCGTTTTTATATCCCCAAACAATCAACACCAGAAAAGTGACCAACAATCGAACTTTGAATTTAAAGGTTGCCATTGTTAGCAATCAAGCTTGTCGTCCCCTTAACATTGTTCGACACCTTAGCGCCCGTCTTCTGCGCCAACTCCTTAATCCTGTTGCCAACAGCCGTCACATCCGTGATGCCCTCAAGAGCCATCAGGTAAGCAGCGAGACCAGCAACGTGGGGGCTAGCCATGGAGGTACCGCTGAGAGTGTCAGTAGCAGTATCGCTCTTGATGCCGACAGACAGGACGTTGACGCCGGGAGCAAAGATGTCAACGCCGGTACCAAAGTTGGAGAATGAGGCGCGGGCGTCGGTGCGCTGGTCGATGGCGCCGACGGTGATGGCGGCGGGGGCCGAACCGGGCGACGTGTTGGCAGTGTCCTGGTTCTCGTTGCCGGCGGCAACGACGGGGACGACGCCCGCGGCAGCGATCTGGTTGATGGCGCTGTTGATGGCTTTCGATTTGCCGCCGCCGAGAGACATGTTCATGACGGCCTTGCCGCCGAGCTTCTGAGAGGTGGCGGTGTCGGCGACGAACTGCATGCCCTGGAGAACGCCCGAGTTGGAGCCGGAGCCGTCGGCGTCGAGGACCTTGACGGCAACCAGTTTGGCCTTCTTGGCGACACCAAAGGTGGCGCCGGCGATGGTGCCGGCGACGTGCGAACCGTGGCCGTTCTCATCGGTGTCCACGTTGTTGACAAAGTTGGCGGCGAAGGTGGCGCGGCCTTCGTACTCGGAGTGGGTGACGCGGATACCGGTGTCAACGACGAAGGCGGTGATGCCCTCGCCAGCGGTAGAGTCGAAGACATAGGAGGCCGCCTGCCTGCTGGCGGTGGCGTGGCTGAGGCGGGCCAGGCCGGTGGTGGTCGAGTTCTGCGAGGTGAGGGCGTTGAGCTTGACGTACTGATCCGCCTCGATGTACTCGACCTCCTGGGCGGAGTGGATGTCGTTGATCATGTCATCATCGGCGTCGAGAGCCATGGCACGCCATGTGCCCAGCTTGAAGGACTTGACGCTGTTGGACAAGACTCTGCCGGTCTTCGCGTCGCGCTTGCCCAGGTTGCGCTTGGCCACCAGAGAGGTGATCTTGGTCTGATGGGCACTGATGGCCTCTTCGCCAAAGGTGTTGTTGTAGACGACAATGTAGCGCCCGGGGATGATGTTGTTGATCTGAAAGTTGGAGATGGGGACACCGGCGGCGGTACCAGCGGTGGTGCCAGTGTTCTGGGTGTTCTGGTGGTCATGTCTCCCCCTCGCCGGAGCGGCAGTGACGCCTAGGGCAGAGAGGAGGAAGGCAGCGGCGACAGAAAACCGGACCATAGTGACGTTCTTTCAGAGTGTCTTCTTGATAGTGACGAGTGAGGATGCTGAATAGTGTCTAGGCTGTTACCACCTAGGTTGTAAAGCGGAGTGTCGTGAATATGTCGTATGTAAAAGAGAGGCTGATGCTGTCAAAAGTATAGTCGGAGAGATGACAGATATCGAGATATAAGGTTGTTGGTAAGTGAAAGGAATGTCTAGTCGACCAACTAAAGATCCGAGGCCGGCAAAGGATCGTGTTTGTCGATGTATAAACAAGCAAAAGAAGGATGGCGTATGCACAGCAATACGAGTAAGGGATCCGGAGGGCAGAGGAAGGTCGTCAGTGGTGCCCACGGCGAGGAGAAGCGAAGGGGGAAGAGGAAAACAAGAAAGATGGACGGAAGAACAAGTCGATGCTGGGTTGACAAGACATGATGGATACAGCCCAATACCGTGCTATTTGAATCCCGCTCGAACTTGGCGCATGTATGAGGGCAGTTCCATCACCAGGCCCCTTTGGGGATCCATGGTGTCTCGAAGGCCTGGTGGTTTGGGTACGTCGTGACGGTAACGTCGTAAAGGGGGCCGTTACCGAAACATTGGCGAGCCTGCAGGGACCGCTACCACGAACAGGACACTGGAAAATGCTACGGCATCATAGCGGTTCTGGGCTTCCTGGATGGGATGGTTCCTGGATGGTTCTGCTGGTAAAGTCGATGTCAGAAAACAAAGTATCCTTGCCTGCCAAGAGGTATAAAGCTGGGGTGTGCCGTCCGAATCCCACCATTCGGAGCCATGAAAGCTGTAACGCCACACGGTTTTGTTACGCTATAGGTGAGGGCACCCCCTTAAACCTCAAACACCACTGTCTGATCTTTCCGAGAACCCACGCGACGAGACAGATGCGGGTGTCCGGGCGAATGTGAGCCTTGATGTGAACTCTGGGCAGGTTGGCGATCGACGGCAGTGGACAAGGTCAGATACGAAGGCAAACATTCCGTCAGCCGGTGAGGTCTCTTTCGAATGTCCAACCATCATACCTAGATGCCATGATGCCGAAGGACACAAAGGGGTCCGTTACATGGAATAGAGGTATGATAACAGCACATGAGAATATGAGACGCGCAGTGTCTTGAAGGCCGTGGAGAACTGCTGATTGTGATGAACCCGATGCCGCAAATTCGATATCGACATGCGAAGCCGTCATGAAGATGTGAGTGGGCGAGGAGGAGGAGGCTCAACAGATGCTGCAGTGATTGCAAGCGCTGGTTCACAGTCTGAAACAACCTCAACGTCGCCAAGAAAGAGCTTAGCGCCTCTCCGCGTCCGGGGCAGTCTCCACCAAACGGGGGTCGTTCTCGGCGCTGCTTGTTCTCTTGCATCATGTTTCGTGCCTGGGCGAATGCTACCATTGCGGCGGCGTCATCACTGTCATTTCCGAAATGGCATCATGTTTATGACAAGACGTAGTGTTGAAGCTCGAGATCCTTGACAGCTATAATGTCTAAATCCAGGTTCGACTGCACCCTATTGAGGAAACAAACAATGATCGGATGGGTCCGGAGAAGACTGAAACTGACGACTTGATATGGAAGACGGCCGTTGTTGATGCTCTTATTCGGATTCCGAGACTGATCTCTTTTCCCGTGCTCCCCGTGCTCCCCGTGCTCCGTGGTATCTTTGCTGTGTTAGTCGGGCTCCACTTTAATTGAGTGGGTCCGGGTGTCCGTGCCGTGTCCGGCCTACAAGCAATGGGTCCGGCCCCGATTAGGCGGTCATTTCTTCGGAGGGTTTTCAACAACGCGTGTGAGACAGCCTTATAGTTTTTTTGCCCTTGGTGATTGACAAGTACACAAGGTAATGTGACTTGCAAAGTCTAGACCGGGCGTGATCTTGTTCTTGTCGTACTGGTCATACTGGTACCCCTCTTCCCTCCCCTCTCTGCGAATTGCTGCGTGTTGCTCAAGATGAGGTATCTTGGCCATGCATCGCATCAAGTGCCAGATGGGGCTATCGTCATGATTCTCAAGTCGTGTCGATTTCTTGCAGACTTGGTGCAGCACGACACATGATGTCCATATTGCTTGAACAACGACAGCATGACAACAGAGGCTATTCAAGACGCTGTGATTGATGATTGTGCAAAGTCAAGATTTCTTTGGTGTGTGCCCGTCTGTTTGTTCTCTTTGATGGATTGTTGTTCGTATGATGAGTGCTCTTGGGAAGGCCTGGAGGGGAGTGTTTACAGGTATATGAACAAGACCTGGAAAATCGGGCATGTTGGTGATCTCCATCTCTTGGATGCAAAGGAGTGTGGTGCAATCCAAAGGAAGAGGCCTCACATGGCAGCATGGCAACACTAACAGATGGGGGCGCAGTGTCGTGGAAAAGGTGCAGTTTTCATTTCAAGATCGTCATTTAAACTTTTTGGTTCCCGATTGTCCGTTCTCCACTTGACCTCGCGGGTACCTTTAGGGTCTCGCTTATCCACACCAACAATGCATGTGGGCCAAAGTTAGTGGTACCGCGGATCCGCATGCAGTACCTTAATATTTTAGAGGGGCATTTGTTAGCAGGTTTCCTCTGCAGTTGCCATTGCCATTTCCCTCCCAGCCTCCATCCGAGCCTCCGCCATGATCGCCATCCACACCAGGGCACAACTTGAACCCTCGACAACCAAAGGACACAATTCAATTTCGTTGTTGCTACCAACAGTCCCTTGCCTTACAATCTCTATATATTCTTTAGCTTGTTCAAACTAGACATTCCCCGTTGCCCGCCACAGCCCCAAATCCATCGAGGTTGGGTCCTTGTCACTCTGTCTCGGGCACCATGCACTAATCCACTTCCGCAATTTAGACGTCCAGACACTTGCAGCCTGCCAGCCAGACACTGCACACTGCAGCCAGACACTGCAGCCAGACACCACACGGCAGCGACGCATCCCCCCCAACCCCATCATCCAAACCCGCCAATCTCAGCTCTCAGAACGGTCTGGCCGTTTGGATCCCGGTCAACAAACCCAAGTCCCAAAAGTCCCTTGTTGGCCTTCTTTCTGTTGTCGCGGTGCCGGCGTCAACCTGACTTTTCTCCCCCGCGGTCCTGCTGCAGTATCGAGAGAGTGTCATTCAGTCCGCTTGGTTTCTTGACACGCGACTCCCGACAGGACCTGCACCTCCCGTCAGCAGCACATCGATCGTACCGATCGGCCCATAGCGCACGCAGACTACGCATAAGCAGGCTCAAAGTGTTCAGTCAAGGCGTACGTGCGACAGCGACAGCAACTTGCAGGGCGAATTATTCCATCTCCGACGGCGCACGCGACCCAAGCAACCCTCTCGTTGCTCGGTAGATTCCTCCAGAGTTCAGCCTTCCAGCCTTCTCGATTCACTGTCCCGTCGTTCCAAATCACGTCGCTCCCTCGTCCTTTTCTTCTGCGTTCCCTGCGCTGCCTTGTCGTTGTTCGTCCTTCATCTCGTCTCTCCTCCCGTCCCCACTATCCCGCAACGACCACCATACGTACCATCCCGGAAACCATTCTGGATATCCTCCTGGGTACCTTACGTCGCCTTCATTGTGACGAACTCAGCCATCACTACACGCCCCTTCTCTGGCCATAGCGAGACGGACGACATATTTCTCGCTTACCCGCATGTCATGACCTTGAAGCCACCAGATCATTAGTACCGCATCCACCATCTACGCCAGAGATTCCAACATGACACCGCCCAGCGACCCAATGCTTCTCGATCAAGTACACTCCGAGTCCTTGACTCTGGACACCCGCCTACCGAGAGCCGAGAGGGACCAATCACTGCAAGAAGAAGAGGAGGGCAAGGCAACGGTCGAGTTGGCCAACATAATGACCACGGCCTCAAATCCGGTATCGCCGGGTTCCTCAAGCCCACCACTCGACCAAGTCGGCCTGCAAGACTTTGTCCCACCCACCCGTCCAAGCAGCACCCCGTTTCCGCACCCGGACCCGAGAAATGCTACTTTGCGAAGGGCCACTTGTCCCGCCGAGGACTTGATGGATTTAGACGAGCCCGGCCATTGTCAACCGCCTGCAGGCAGTCTGCCTGGCCCGAGCCAAAGCGTTGGCGTTAACCTCAACCATCTCCCCGCCGAGATCCACGAATGCATCCTCGACCACTTGTTCGGCTTCCGCGTATCACCAGCCTCAAAGAGCTCCATTGTACGATGGGGCACCGCACTGAGGCACTCGAGGCGAAGGGAACTGTCAGAGTTATCATTGGTCAGCAGTGTATGGAGGGTCTTGATCCAGGAGCGACTATATCGGCACATCAAGCTCAAGGCCACGATCGATTCATTGCGCAGCTCGTTTTCCTGGTTCTGCCAGAACCCGCATCTGCGCTGCTACGTCAAGCACATCGAGGTCTGGTTTCCCGTCTTCCAGCCAAAGTATGGTCCTTTGGCAGTCTCCAACACCAATGTTTTGCCTACCGTCACAGCCGATGGCTTGACCAATGCCACCTACATACTACCGGGCAACAACTGCTCCCTAGAAGAGGCCTTTTACTTTGTCGCCGAGACTTTCCCAGAGGTTTCTGTTCTAACCCTGGAAGGTGGTGAACGAAAGAAAGCGCCGAAAGTGCGACATTGGATTCGGGAAGAACGCGGGCAGCTTAGGGCGATGCCCAAGGTCGAAACCATTCGGACACTTATCTGCAAGGGACAGTGGAACCTGATCAGGAGCCTGGAAGACTGGGAAGCCATCATGTCGGCTCTCCCCAGCTTGCAGGAATGGCACGGTTCCTATAGTAAGCCCAAGTCTAAGAGTTACCTCACTATGGCCGAAGTCCTTGGGCAGCCCATGAGCCTGTCCACCCTTAATCTCTGCATTGAAGGCGATTATCGGCGAGAACTATCCTTTCCCCATTACTTCAACAAAGTCAGGACCAAGGTGCATTTCTGCTCGACCCTGGCACAAGCTGCCGCGTTACCTTCTATGGAACACATTTCTTATACGGGAAGGGTTTGCAAACAGTTCTTTATCGACCTGGCAAACCGGTTGAAGGACATCCGAAATCCTCGTCTCAAATCCATCGATATTACAGTCAAGAACTGCTGCCGAAACGTGGCACACTGGAATGAATCAGGGTCGGGAATTACAGACATGTTTTTCATCAAGGCATTTGAGGCTCTGGTACTCGCGGGTATTCGCTCTTTGGAGAAGCTTACTTCGGTTAAGTACCTGCGCATTCGTTATGTTGACCTCGGTATGTCACTGATTGGGTATCTTCTCTCTCCAGTGATTTCTGGCTAATCTTGGATTTCAGACTCTCCCGTTCCCCCGCTAAATCCATACTTCCAGCTGCGCAACGGCTGGGCTTCCGGTGTCTGGAGCGAGGTTATTGTTAGCGAACTTAACCGCGTCCGGCCCTCGGTGCGCTTCGAGGAATTGGCCGAGTCTTTTGGCGAGGTTGGCTACAGCAAGGATGGCAGGATGGTCATAAATCCTGACTTCCCCAGGGCCAGGGCTCTATCGTTGAAGTTGTCCAACTATCGTTTGCTGAGCGGTGGGATTTCCGTTTCGCATTCACTCTGAGAGTCGCTGTTGCGGCTCGTCACCCATTCCCTCTGATCAGCATAAAGCGCAAAAGGATCTACTGTATCTGTTACATGGGAAGGTTTGATTTTGCTTTTATCTTGATTCTTGTTTCGAAAGCATGGCGTTTCGGTTCCAAAGTTGGGGCCTCCCACTGATATCAAGGTATGTCACATAGGTAGGCGGGAAGGCGGATCTTGGTCGGGGTTAGAACATGAGGATAATGGTTGGACGGCACCGGCGTCAATATGGGAATCCGACATCCTTAACATGTGCCTTAGCATAACAAATGTGCCTTAGCATAACAACAGATCTTATCAGGTCGCGGGACTTGGAGAGCAGACTACCGTAGAGACTCGCGAAAGTCGCAAACTACTATCCCTCTTTGAGCGCCGGACATATGGCAGATATCTGCCAGAAGTATGCCCAGTAAGCATACATATGCCAGCATATGTGCCCGCCCAGTTACCAGTGCAACACAAACATTGCCCTCCACGTTAACTTACACACATTCGAATGCACAGCGACCGGCCTGATCCTGCCAGCTGCCTGCACAGATATGCCATATGTCCGGCACAGAGGGATAGCTTTTGGTGAATTTCGCGAGTCTCTACGGTAGTTGAAATAGTAAAATCGAACACAAGTGCATTTCAGTGCAACTTTGCCTTCTTCATATAAACGGTTTTGCCTGCGTGACTAGTTATGAGCCTGATAGACGTATATATACAATCCTCCAACTCTCTTCTCTGTCTTCCCATCATCCACTCACCAACCCTCCCACACCTCACCTCCCCCCATCACCAACAATCACCCCCAAAATCCAACAATTCATCACAAAGAAGCCCAAGCTCGCCATCCACAACCCCGGCAAGAACGTGCTCCGTCCCAAAAACTCCAACTCGAAGGCCTGCTGCAACCACAGTCCCTGGCCGAGCACCCACAGACCCAGCGCCGCAACGCCCATCCTCTTACCCCTCAAAAACGAAGACCGCGGCAGGTACAGCGGCAAAAAGACCATGTACCAGAGGAAGTACTGGCTCGTGCAGACCTTGTTGAAGGTGACAAAGGCAAAGGTTTGCGCGAGCAGAGAGGTGGGTAGGTCCTTTTTGGCGAGGCAGAGGGGGATGAGGATGGTGGAGAGGAGGAGTTGAGGGAGGAAGGCTAGGGATTCGATTTTTAGGCCTGATGAGGAAGATGGCACTGATGCGGATGCCGAAGACAAGTAGAGCTGGGTGTTGTAAGGACTAAAGTTGTGGCGGTGGTCGATGCGCGTGACGTGATGAAGATAAGTTTCCTGCAGGAAGGTGTGGCCGTAGAGGGCGTACATGAGGAGGTTGAGAAAGAGGAAGGTGGTGAGGGAGGTGATGGCTAGGTTGAGGCGGGGGAGGGTGAGGAAGGAGGTTATTTTCTGAAAGAACGTCTTCTTCTGGCCTCCTCCTCCTCTAACTCCGGAAAGTCGTTCCTGATCCATCCACCACACGATGGCGGGCGCGTAGATGAACGGGTAGATCTTGAAGTGCACGCTGAATCCCAGAAGCAGACCGGCGAGAGTGATGCGCCGCGAGAGGACGGCCCAGAGAAGAGCCATGACGAGAACACCCAGAAGACCCTCGGATGAGCCGCGCGTGCTGATGGTGGCTACCATGGGGTTGAGCAGCCAGATGGCTGCGAAGGCGCGGGCGCGGGAGGGGTCCATTCTCGTTCCCGTTGTCGTTCCGTTGCCGCTTCCTCCCGCCCTCTCCTTTTCATTCTGCTTCTCCTTTTCTTGAGGTTGAGAAACAGAAGGAAAATCAGTCCCCATAACCAACACCCGCTCAATCAGCCAACCCGCCACCAAATCCGCCGCCGCAAACAGAACCTTTCCAAAGCTGAACCATGCCGTATTGATCACCTTGGCCGCCAAAGGACCCCATTGCGCGCCTGCCGTCCATGTGGTGGGCAGCAACAACCAGGCCAGGATAGGCGTGTACCGGTACGTCTCGCGGGCGTAAGGGGACTCGCCGCGAGACACGAAGCGGGCCGCGTCGGTGAAGACGAGGTAGTCGATGTCGGTGTACTTGAGCGGCGAGTTGGCGTCTTGCCAGAGGCCGTAGAGGAGGAGGACGAGACGGAGGAGGAAGGCGGAGAGGTAGAGGGGGAGTGGCCGGGAGAACAAGGTGGTAAGGAGAGATGGTTTGGGCCTTGGGGGTGCTGGTGATGTTGCCATTTTTGGAGGTTTGTGGTGTTTTGGTTGGGTTGCTGCGGTGTTCAGGGGTTCATTTCATGGGTTGTTAAGACGACCATGAGGGGTTTTTCGTTTGTTTTTGGTGGCCTCTTTCTAGCAATGGGGTGACCAGCTGGAAGAGGAGGTTTCGATGGAGAGAATGTGTGATCTCTGTGAGCGCGCGTTGTGGAAGTCGGCTCGGTGTTGATGCCAGATCTCAGGGGTCCCTGTATGCAGTAAGGTTATCGTTTTGGGTTGAGAAGAATTCTTGGCAGGCGTTGACTTCAGTACCCGATACGGTAAATTACAGCCATGCTGTGTAAGTTATCACATGAACACCAAGTGCCCCCACGGCCTCACAGATCTCGCAGAGGAACACTGCTGCCATCACTTGTTCGTCCGCTGTAACGGGATGCACATATCATGCCAGTTTTGATAATGGAACGGATGTTCCAAAACATGCATCAAAAAGTCGCAAAATCTTGGTTCTGGAACAGCCTTAATGCTGAAAGAGAAAGAACGACCTTTGCGTTTCGCCCTTTCCCATGCTCCGAGATCAACCTGTAGCGCTGTAGGTCATGGGAGCTATGACGACAACCTCCCACACCGACAGCGCAGAAGCATCTGGAGTGAGACAACATACCCGTCCACGACATACTTAAAAGGACTGCGGTCACGATAGCCATGGTTCCGATGTGAACAACATACCAATCAACAATAGCAACAGTACAAAACTCAACAGCATCAAGTAACAATGACGCCTCCTCTTATCACCCTCGAAGAGCACTTCTTCTCCTCGGCGGTCCCCGAGATCCTCAAGCCAAAGTACTCGGAACAGCTGAAGCATGTCGATGGCGTATATGACAAGGCCGTCGATCTCGGCGCTCTACGTCTCCGTGACATGGACGCTGGCGGTGTCGCACTTCAGGTCATCAGCCACGTACCAGGTCTTTCTGACAACCCCGTCGCCTGTCATGCAGCCAACGACCAACTGGCCGGTGTTATCAAGGCCAAAGATCAAAGCAAAGGCCGCTTCGCCGGGTTCGCCGTGGCACCCATGGGCCATCCAGACCAGGCAGCCGCGGAGCTTCGCCGGGCCGTCACCGAGCTGGGTTTCGTCGGCGCCCTAGTTGACAACCACCATAACGGCAAGTTCTTCGATGGGCCGGAATACGAGCCGTTCTGGGCAGCTGCCGAGGAGCTCGACGTACCGATATACCTTCACCCAACGTGGGCCAGCGAAGACATGGTGCCGCACTATCAAGGCAACTTTACCCAAGGGGCGGCCATGAGTATGGCTTCGAGCGGCTTGGGATGGCATACCGAGACGGCGCTGCATGTGCTTCGACTGTTCGCTTCCGAATTGTTCGACAGACACCCAAAGCTCAAGATTATCATCGGCCACATGGGGAGACGATACCCTTCATGTTGGAGCGAATCCAGGTCTTGAGTCGCAGATGGGGGGATTTCCAGCGAGACTTCAAAACAGTCTATGACGAGAACATATGGATTACCACGAGCGGCGTCTGGAGTCTCAATCCACTAAGGTGCATCTTGGCGAACACGAAGCTGGATCACATCCTGTATAGTGTCGACTATCCCTTTCAGAAAAACGAGATTGGTCTCGAGTGGATCAAGGACTTGGAAAAGAGCGGGCTGGTCAATGAGGAGGAACTTGATGCCATTGCGTACGGGAACGCAGAGAAGCTTTTGGGCGTAAAGGTACCCAAGTTATGAAGACTGATGTTGATGTGTTGAGATGTTGAGATGAGGAAAGTGTTCATCCAGATTAGATCCTGCAAACAATCTTGACGTGGGGGAACTTTAGGGGTTCCCTACAGCGCCAAGATTCTGGGGCAGGGGAGGGCATCCTGACAATTGCGGGGCATGCACCTAAAATATCCGCTACAACAATCAATTCTGCACAAACAACTCTTCCTCACACCCTGGGTTTCTTTATCTCTGGGCGTCATCATCGTGACATCGATTCAGTTTGTTCTCGACAAGGAAGGCAAGATGGACGAAGCACCACCACCAAAGCGCGCCAAGATCGTCTCCGAAGATATTGCTAAGCCAATTGACAACTCAATCGGAAACACCATGTCTGGGTTTAAGCGCGACAGGCACGGAAACGAGAAGAGGTTCAATAATGGACCCCGACCGGCACCCAAGCCAAAGGTGGCCGTCGTAAGAAATGCGTACACGCCCATGTTCGAACAACTACGCAATGAGCTCGACGCCCACCATGATCGTCGCGACCGCCTCGGGAAGGTTTCGAGGGATGTTACCGGACTCAGCAAGAAAATGTGAGCAAGCAACATGGGATTCTTCGGATTGAAGGAACTGGGCTGACGAGTTTCTCAGAATATTTGCTCTTCAACGGTAATTCACCAACACTTCACCTTAGCCTCAAGTTCTTGGAGTACTGATGACCGTGCCATCAGAGTCCGCACAATCAACCCCGATCTTCCTCCCCAGATTCAAGCCGAAGTGGACTCCCGCCTCGCCGAAATCTCCAAGCTCCTGGCCACCATGGCCCCAGACGTTCAAGGCATCAACCGTTATCGCTACTCTCGCTCTCTTATGTGTCTCGAGGAGCTTGCCGAGGCACTTACCTTTGCTCACTACCTCAAGACCCAAACTCTCCTCAAGCCTGATGAGCTTTCGGCCTTTGTGGAGGAACTTACCCGGAAGGGCGCTGCTGTGTCGGAAGAGAAGGACGAGGACAAGGACGAGCCTATGCCAGACGCTGGCAACACCCCGGTACCTGCCTCCGGCGAGCAGGAGACCACCTCCGACGACCCCAAGCCAACAGAGAAGGAAGAACAACCAAAGCCAGAACCCCTGATCATGTCAACAACAGAGGACGACTACTTTTACGGTGTCTTCGACCTCTCCGGCGAAATGATGCGCTTCGCGACCACCAGCACAGCCCTGACCGGGAAGATGGCGGGCGCCGAAGACGAGCGGACCATTGTCGAGGATATGCATGAACTCGGTAGCTTCTTTGAGATGCTGCCCGGGAAGGCCGGTGATCGGAAACAGTGGGAGAAGAAGCTCGATGTTATGCGGCAGTCGGTGAGGAAGGTCGAGAGGCTCGGGTACGATCGGAAGATTCGTGGCAGCGAGCGACCGCAGGGCTGGGTTCCGGATCTAACGGCGGATCAGCCCGGTGAGGATGAGGAGTTATGATGGAAGAGAGTAATGTTGGGCGGAAATCTATGTGTGTACTACTACTCGTTGTTACACAATTGGGCTGGGTAATGTTACTTTCGAGTAGTTGAGAGATCTTCGTATGGAATATGGCAGCCTCATCAAGGGACCAAGTCTAGTCGTCGGGATGGCTTCACAAGGCCTTCTCTTCTGATTTACCCAAATCATACATACATCAGCATGTTCTAAAAGACCTGGAATATTTTTAACATGGTCAGGAAGTTAGAAAGTACAAACATGAGTTACAGCAATGTCGGAAGTTGAACGTCCTTCTCATACCGTTCATCGTGGAAGCAGATAGGGAACAAGATGGGAACAACTTCAACAGCTGATAAATAGAAAGAAGAAAACTGAAGTAAGTGACCCCAAAAAGACAAATTATATCCAATATGCTATGGGAATGGAACTACTACTTTCTTCAAAGAAATGAATCACTAAATGAAAGAAAGGCTCTGAGAAAAAGAGAAAGAGGGGAAAAAAAAAAAAAAAAACAGATAGGAATCCTGATTCTGGGTAGAAAAATATGCAAAAGGTTATGACAAGAGTGGGATTCGAACCCACGCCCTTTCGGACCACGGAACTCGTAGAGGAGATTAAGGGTTAACCTTAACGTGGCGCCTTAGACCGCTCGGCCATCTTGCCTGATAGTTGTCAGTTTGTTGTGAACCTCATCTTATATAGGTGGTGACTGACCACTTGGTCCAAAACCATCCCCATTTTTACACTCTCTCTTTCACTCTGCTGTTTTGACAGTCCCAGGGAGTTTTGTGGGCTTTGAAAAGTCTTGATGGGTGGTTTTCGTATCATTTTTTTCTTATGGGGCTTCATAGAACTCAGATACTTTGGCGCACTACAGGTAGGTATATCACAAGTTGTCGCTTGTCACGGATTATCGTCAGAGTAGTCCGTCCACCATTGCGTTACGAAGCTACTTACTGAATGCCTCCGCATTCTTCATAAGACAACAAACAGTTCCGGGTGTTCCTCATGTGTTCTTTCTTTTCTTTCATTAACTTCGAATGACCAACTATTGCTCATACGTGCTGATATCGCTAAAATTACACCCTGGGACAAACCCGAGGTTCGTCATGAACTGCGGATCAACGTCAACCGCATCCGTGTACTCGATCGACGCCAGATCGTCCACCATCGCATCGTAGTCTACCGTTGAATATCCGAAATTGGCCATAGGGACGAGATTAGTATGATGGTGAGGACCGTTGGTTGTACTATCAACGTATGGCAGTGGTGGTCTGGGAGGAGCACCTCCGTGTGCAAGGGCCACCGAGGCCTCGCCCAAATGGGTGGCAGGAGGTGGATATGTGCTGAGGATGCCATGGGCGTGGAGTGACCCATAGTGTCGGGGGCCATCAGGTTGGGCAACCGCGTCTAGGATCGCATTGCTATTGTAGGGGGTGGGATTTGGTAGCCCAATGAACCGATCGTTGGCTGGATTTATCGAGGTCGACGGAGGCTGTTCCATGACATGGGGCATGGCATTTGGAGTTGCAGTTGCAGCTGGCGGTGGCTCAAGGAGTCGAATGGGTTGGAGATCAGTATTGTTGTGTCGGCCTACCCTAGACCATATTGAGGAGAAGGCGGGTAGAACTTCCTCCAGCTGCCTTCGGTGCCGCTCTGAACAATGTGATTGTTCCTTTAAAGCAAAGAGGGAGGCTAGAAGCGAAGGGATCAGAGGCGGGATTGCATATGTGCCAAACCGCTTCTGATACTGATCAAGAGTCTCGATCAGAAGATGCGAGTAGTGTTCGTTGAGAGGCTCAGAAAAGGCAGCTGCCCATAGATAAACGGTACGAGTAAGGTATGCTGTCGGCACAAAAGCCGATGCAGCGTCTTGGGAAAGGATAAAGACGCTGAAGGGAGAATTGTGGCCGATTACCTGCTGCAACCGCGACCTGAACTCCAAGGAAGCGTTCTGTGAAGATATCCGGATTCTTGGCAGGAGTTCCAGAGCAACCAACTTGGTCACGCCATATAGGTGGTTGAATGTGCTCAGAGGGTACGCCGGATTCCTCAACGTTTGCAGCATGGCGTGTTCACCCCCTAAGCCCTCACATGGTGTCCACGGCTCCCATTGATCTTGACCGTCTTCAGGTAACGGCAGATCCGCAATGTCGTCTGGCTTGAGATGGGCCGGTACATTGTGTCTCATAGAAACAATGGTATCCACGATGAAGCACGCGACGAGCAGCGCACGCATTCTTGGTCGTAGCCGCTCATCATCAGGAGGCGACTGTGTGCGAACAACCAGTAGGACCCGAACCGCAAAACCAACCAACAACCAAGCAGATTCCCAGTCATCCCGTCCTAGGCTTACTAGACAAAGAAGCAACAGCGCTCTGCAGTGCTGAACCTGGAACGGCCCGCTTTCCGAAGGTATGAGCTTTCGGGCTGTATCAAATATATCTGCAGGCGAAGGATTGATGGCATTGTCGCCGCCATGAGCAGTCGAAGTTGGATCCGGAGAATTCGATGCAGCAGCAGCAGCAGCAGCCTGGAAGGACGCCAGGGCGAGCGCGCTCCAGAGCTCGGCATGAACGCCAGACTCGACGTTAGCAGAGGGAAGCAACGAGCCTTGTTCAGAATACTGGTATAATGCTTGGTACATGTCTTTCTTCTCGAGGATGGGGAACCAAGAATGCGTGTAGGAAAAGTAGATATCCAGAAGGCGCCAGTGATTAGGCGGCAGCTTCCCTATCCCCGTACTGGCTAGATGGGCTCTTTCATCTGGCTGAATGTTGTTTTCCAGGGCGTTCGCCGAATTATGTGGTAGGACCGCGCCTGGTAGAGTGCGTGCCTGGACTGTACTCTGCGCCGAGAGAGACAAGTGAGGCGCATGAGGGAGTTCGGTTGTCTTTGCCCCGGCATCTTCAACATTCATGCCTTCAGAAGGGGATTGGTCGTCGTCAGATGGACTTTGTGCGGCCTGGCCCGAGAGAAGACGGGTGATGCTTTTGTTGACACGACTCCTCGCCCATCTTGCATGCAGGCGCTCTGCAGCAGGCGAGTCTTTGCCGACCAGGAGAGCACTGCCCTGGCCACTTTCGTGGACCAACAAATTATGAAGGGCGTCCTCGCTGTGGGCAACGTTCTCGAACATCCAAGCAAGAGCCAGTTCGAGAGTGCGGATGTAACCCGTCTGGACTCCTCGCTTCTTGGGACTGGCCTGGTAGGTACACGACCGGCCCTGCGACACACAAGGGAAGCAAGCCGGCTGTATTCCATCGCACTTTTCGCGTGCAGCTCGACACTGATCGCAGGCCCTCGAGACTCTCTGGCGTTTCGAACGAGCGGGCTCGACAAGTGACGTCGTGGTAGGGCCGAGGTCGGGTATGTCATTGTTGTTTAAGTTGGGCGCAGATGCAAAACGGGCGTTGCTGTTTGCTGAAGTGTTACCGACGGCATGGGCATCGGTATGGGCATCGACATGGGCATTGGCTTCGGCAGCGGCATCGAGCGTCTTGCGTTTGGGCGGCATGTTGGGATTTGTGTATCCGTAGAGGTATGTTGCTAATCAGGCACATGGGATGGATGCCCTTGCTGATCTTTTTTTCATGGCCCTCTGCAAACCATGGCGACGTTGTAGCGAGTGCCTGGGAGTCCGATCATGGCTTTGGGACAGTGGCCTTGAATGCGGTTGCGTAGAGGCCGAGGTGTATAGAGATATCCAACATGGTGTCTAGGCCAGGTGGAAGGGTGAGCGAAGACCGGAAGCTGGATGGCAGCGATTGAGTGGAACCGGTTATTGGTTGGATTCGGTGCGGGGGAACTTCGGCTTTTGAGAATTTGGAGACTCTTCTCCTTCAAGTGAAAAGGTTTGACTATAGGTAGCTGTATAGTCAATTAAACATTTGTTGACTCTGAAGAGTTGTCGAACCTGAGAGGCATCTCTGTAAGTGCCCGTAAAAAGGACAAACAGAGTGATGCATATGTGTGGAGTTGTAAACAGCGTGAAGAGAGTCGAGAAAATGGAGGCCAAAGTTGGGAGGATAATTCTTTATCCTCTTGTACAGCTATAGTGTACATAATTCAATGCCCCTCGCTTAGGTCATACAATCAAGACCTCACTGAAAATACACGCCATAGTCACAGATAGCTGTAAATACTGGTTTGACATGCTTATATACCCTCCTAGGACTGTAATTACCTACTTTTCCGTGCTTGCCTAATGTACAGACCTGTACTTTGTAAGTGGAAGGTGTAGGTATTTTCCTTACCGCGAGGCTTTACTTGCAGTAGGTACACCGGGCCGGGATCCCTTGCACTGTTAACACCTCCATTTCCAATCACCTATACACCTCGAACAAACCTCCCCCCCCCTCCCACTCCCGACAACACAATTTAGTCCACGCCAGATTTTCAGCCAGATGACGCTGTTTCCTTGAATATCGGACCCCTACGCGACGAGGACAGAACAGAATGGACCCTTTTCTGATCAGACGAGTGATGTTCTAATAGGTGGAGAATTGACATTGCCATGGCGCATGTGAGAATGCCGATGCACAAGTATGCGCACAACTACCCGGCCTTCTATTCTAGTTGAAAGACAGAGACACCACCACCCCCGCCATCATGAACACCATTCCGACACGCCATGTCGGGGATATCGCAACCCGCGATCCTCTACCTCTACCGCCCATATCATCCTCAAGCGGCATGAAGCGTTCCTTCGCGACCATGGCCATGCTCTACGCCAACGACAGCGACACTGGCAACAGCGACGATGCCAATGCCAATGCCAATGCCAGGCGACCACCACGACCCCTCTCCAATAGTCCGAGCACTTCCAACTACAGAGTAGGCACGTCTTGTGTTGATCCGCGCCTTCTACCTCCCCGCCAGTCTTATATTGTGCACACTACTAACAGTCAGTCTAACTAGGCTCTTGGTCGGCGCCCAACTCCCCGCCCCGTCGTCGTGCGCTGCCGCATCATCCCATCACCGCCAACTTTGCTCCCGATGCCTCCATTGTTATTGCCGGTATTCGTGGCGCTGGCAAGTCTACGCTGGCCATCATGGCATCTAGCGCCATGAAGCGCAAAATAGTCGACCTGGAATCCGAGTTCCACCATCTCACTGGCTTGTCTAGTTCAAATTACAAGAAGAGACATGGCCCGGCCGACTATGGGAGGCGTCAGATCACCATCTTGCAGAACATCTTGAAGCTGCATAGGACCCGCGCCATTCTCGTCTGCTCTTGGCTGGAGCGCGATGTGCAGGCCATGTTGCAGGATTTCAGCACGTCTAATCCAGTCATTTACGTTCTGCGCGATGCAAAAGCCATCGAGGCCCATCTGAAGGGATATGACAAGTCCAAGGTTGGCGCCCTTCTTGACGCCACAAGTGCTGTCCTTCGCCGCTGCACCCGTTTCGAGTTCTTCAACGTCTCCGAGGAGAACTTGGACACACACTCCGGTTCAGCATCACCGCCCGCCGTTCCGGACCAGCGACATACCGCGCCATATCTAACCCTCAAACGGGCCGAGCGCCACTTCCTCAAATTCCTCTCCTTGATCCTACCCAAGGGGACCATACCTTTTCTCGAGTCCGCCTTTCCCCTGGCTTCCGTCCCCGTTGAGCAGCGCCGCTTCACCTACGCCCTCGCCTTGCCTATATCTGCCTTCCTCGACAAAGGCGTCGATATACAAGAGCTCGAGGCCGGTGTGGACGCAATCGAGATCATCGTAGACCATCTTGCAACGAGCGAATCCGGTCCAACGGGCCCCTTGGATCTTGCGCCCCATCGAGCGAGCGAGATCAGCCGTGTTGTAGGCGAGATCAGAAGGGACACAGTGATCCCCATCATCCTTCATGTCGTCTTTCCGGAGAGAGCGCTGTATGAAGAAGCTCTGTTGGCTCTTTACATGGCTTACCTGAGTCATGCCTTGAGGCTTGCGCCAGATTATCTTGCGGTCGATCTGAGACTCGACTCTGGGTTGCTTGGACAACTAACCGCCGTTAAAGGAATTACCAAGGTTATCGGCAATAAACAACTTGCACAGGTCAATTCGCCGCTCTGGAGGGATTCATCTTGGCTTCAGGCCTATCAAAAGGCCCAGAATACTGGATGCGACTTGGTAAGGATGACCAGGCCGGCTTCGAGTTCCAGGGACAACACAGATATCCGGCAGCTCCAAGTTGCGGTAGAGGCCGCTGGGGGTCCAAAGCTCCCGTTGATTGCTTACAACACAGGACGGCTTGGTCGGACATCGATGTCTTTTAACGAGATCCTGACCCCGGTTACACCAGAGTCTTTCAAGGAGGATGCACTCGGGCTCCAAGATTCTGCCCATCGCCATCTCCAACCTCCGCTTACGGCTCTAGAAGCGACGCAGGCTCTCTACTCGGCATTTGTCCACGACCCTATGAAGCTGTATGTCTTCGGCGCAAATGTGGGATATAGCTTATCCCCAGCCATGCACAATGCCGCACTCAAGGCCTGTGGCATTCCACACCACTACAGGCCCCTTTCTACGAACAATATCGGAACTTTGCGCGAGGTTATCAGTGATCCGCAGTTTGCCGGAGCCTCGGTTGGTCTGCCGTTCAAGGTGGAAATTATTAGCCTCACACATTCATTGAGCCGGCATGCGAAAGCCATCGGAGCCGTCAACACCTTGATTCCGGCGCGACACCTTACCGTGGACGGTGGAATACCGGACGAGGTGTCCATGTTCAACAATATCAGCCAGGCTGGCCCCGTCAAAGCCCTCTACGGCGAGAACACAGACTGGATCGGTATTCGGGCTTGTCTTCGCCGCGGTTTATCGCCGGCCAATGCCGTGAGATCAACGAGCACTGGTCTTGTCATCGGCGCTGGCGGCATGGCTAGGGCAGCTGTATATGCCATGCTTCAACTGGGAGTCAAGAAGATTTTGATATTCAACCGAACATTTGCTAATGCCGAGAGGCTGGTTTTACACTTCGAGAATCTGTTGGCCAGAGACGCTTTGCCTCTGTTGAGCACGGGGCCAAGATCTCACGACAACACCTGTTTCCACATCATTCGATCCCGAGACGAACCGCTTCCAGAAAACTTCAAAAACCCGACCATGATTGTTTCCTGCATACCGACGCACACAGTGGACAACACCCCGGACCCTGAATTTACTGTGCCTTTGCATTGGCTCGACAACCCTACTGGCGGCATTGTGCTAGAACTCGACTATAAATGTCTCACATCACCCTTGCTCGAACAAACACGTCGCGAGGCTCACAGAGGCTGGGTCGCAATGGATGGACTCGATCTTCTGCCAGAACAAGGGTTTGCCCAATTTGAACTGTTCACCGGGCGGCGAGCACCCCGTCGCTTGATGAGGCGCGAGGTTTTGCGAGCATACCCGGATGATCAGGAGCAATCTCATACCGCGCCTCGCCTCAACAGAATTGCCACGCAGATATCTTGAAAGAAAGAGGCATGCGGATGCGGATCCGATGGACTTGATTTCGGGGCCGGCTGTCGGCATCAGGGTAAAACTCGGGCCGGTTTCGGCGGACAGCAACAAGGTCTGCTCGGACCACTAAACCCAGATCCGTGCTTGCCCCTGAAGCCGGCCCTTCTGTTGTGGGTACGGGTTACAGTCATCACGACAGCACGGTGAAGCGATCGGCTCAGGGAAACACTTGGCGCTGATAATTGGAGTGAGGAAAAGGAGGTGTGCGATTCACCTCATATGTGTATCCTCGACAACACCTTTCAGTTTCAAGAATGCCGAGTATCAAGTTACCAGGCGCTGGCTGGGTAATGGCTTTCCCGTTCATGCACAGAGCTGCAGCTTCTCAGATGTGATGGCTCATCGGTGTCGACGTTTGCGAGCGTGGCTTGGTCATGCTGCCTCACGTAAACGGGCTCGAGAGGTTGAAGATGAAGGGGGCTGAACAACCACCGTCGTTGTCTGCCGTCCTCCGGCTATACATTCATCCAAACCCTCCAAAAACTCTGCGCTAGCATGCCAGTGGTTTGTGGGGCGGTCGCTGAGCAGGGGTTGCACTGGACAGCCACCTCTTCGAGGTGTCTGTACCGGCTCAACGCTCATCAGCTTCACTTCAGTGCGGGGAAGCTCAGGGGCTGGACACTGAGACGTTGGCGATGAGCTGGAATAGGTCACTTTGCCACGAGGAGTCCCGGCATCTGGGGCTCGACTGTTGCCATGCACTCTGTTTTCCTGGGGTTGCGATCCGGTGGTTGTGCCGGTCGCTTGCATTCGAGTGTGCCGAATACCTAGCAGGTTTGGTGTGGCTCTTGCGGGGGAGACCAACCAGCCAGATCTTAGCTCGCTGGGCGGCTGGGGTATGGTTGCTAACAACAAGATTCCCCATGGAGAAGGGAATACTAGTCTAGTGCGTGGGTTCCCTTGCGCATGGATGAGTCGAACTCCTCTTCTATAAAGAAAGACATCCCGACTTCAGGAACGATATTCTAGGATACAACCAGCCCTCTTTCCTCGTTCACATCACTCACCCCCTTTGGCGACCTTGTAGGAGAGGTCGCGTCACCGGCCCCCCTTCTCTTATTCTACATCGTCAATCGGCATCGGACGCGTCAAGATGACTCTCCTTGCGCTCAAGGAAGATAGGCCAACGCCAAAGGCCGTTTACAACTGGCGTGTCTACACATGCGCGGCGATCGCTAGTTTTGCCTCTTGCATGATCGGCTATGACTCTTCCTTCATTGGTACCACCCTTGCGTTGCCGTCCTTCACCAAGGAATTCGATTTCGCCTCTTATACACCTGGTGCTCTCGCCTTGCTTCAGTCCAACATCGTATCGGTCTACCAAGCCGGTGCCTTCTTTGGCAGTCTTTTCGCTTATGCGACTAGTTACTTCTTGGGCCGTCGCAAATCACTCATTGCCTTCTCTGTCGTCTTCATCATTGGCGCCGCCATTATGCTTGCTGCTGATGGCCAGGGGCGAGGCATTGCTCCGATTATCGCAGGCAGAGTGCTGGCCGGATTTGGCGTTGGAGGTGCCTCCAACATGGTACCGATTTACATCTCGGAGCTTGCCCCGCCCGCTGTTCGTGGCCGTCTTGTTGGCATTTACGAGCTCGGCTGGCAGATTGGTGGTCTGGTCGGATTTTGGATCAACTACGGCGTCAACACCACCATGGCCCCAACGAGGTCGCAGTGGCTAATCCCCTTCGCGGTTCAGCTCATCCCCGCCGGCCTCTTGTTCTTGGGCAGCTTCTGGATCCCCGAGTCGCCACGGTGGCTTTTTGCCAACGGCAAGAGAGAAGAGGCAATGAAGGTCTTGTGCTGGATGCGCAACCTCGAGCCCACCGATCGATACATCGTGGAAGAAGTTTCATACATTGACGCTGACCTGGAACGGTATGCCCGAGAAGTTGGCAAGGGGTTCTGGAAGCCGTTCCTGTCCCTCAAGCAGCGCAAGGTTCAGTGGCGCTTTTTCCTTGGTGGCATGCTCTTCCTCTGGCAGAACGGAAGCGGTATCAACGCCATCAACTATTACTCCCCCACCGTTTTCAAGAGCATCGGCATTACCGGTACCAACACCGGGTTCTTGACCACGGGCATCTTCGGCGTCGTCAAGACGGTTCTCACCGTTATCTGGCTTCTGTGGCTTGTCGATCTGGCAGGTCGCCGCCGCATGCTCTTCATCGGTGCGACTGGCGGATCGCTCTGCATGTGGTTTATCGGAGCGTACATCAAGATTGCTGGTCCTGCGTCGGCCAAGGCGGAAGACGCAAAGCTGACCTCTGGCGGTATCGCAGCCATCTTCTTCTTCTACCTCTGGACTGCATTCTACACCCCCTCGTGGAACGCTACACCTTGGGTCATCAACTCGGAGATGTTTGACCAAAACACGCGGTCCCTGGGTCAGGCATCGGCCGCGGCCAACAACTGGTTATGGAACTTTATCATTTCTCGCTTCACGCCGCAAATGTTCCTCAAGATGGAGTACGGCGTGTACTTCTTCTTTGCCTCGCTCATGCTGCTTTCGACTGTGTTCATCTACTTCTTCGTCCCCGAGACCAAGTCGATCCCGCTCGAGGCCATGAATCGCTTGTTCGAAATCAAGCCTGTTCACAATGCCAACAAGATTCTCATGGCCGAGCTCAACTTCGACAGAAATCCAGAGCCGGAGGAGTCATCGCTGGACGAGAAGGACAGAGTGACACAGATTGAGAGCGCAGTCTAAGGTCTGCAGCTTGCCTTACCTTGAGGGTAGTTGAATATGGGCAGGGGCGTTGTGAGCTGCGGCAGTAGCCGCCGTGGATATGATGTTATGTTTATGATGTGGGCGATACCTTTGTTGCAATTATTTTACTTGACTTTCTTGCCCGAGAGGTCGAAGAGAACGATGTGATGATAGCTACGAAGTGAGAGTACAAAGTTGCGTTGTTTGAAGCACACTATGGAGTTTCTGTTCTTTTCTCTTTGTGACATCGTGCTTTAATTGTCCCCTCCTCTTTTTGTGCTTGCAGTGGGGATGGGGAAATCTACATTTGTCTTATAAAGCGACACTGAGCCTTTTTGTTTGCTGCCGGGCAACGAACGGGTGCCTTTGCTTTCAATGAGAAGACCGCCCACGGTTGCATTGCTCCGACATCGTGATATCTAACTGGACATAAAACATGACTTTTTGTGGAGCTAGCAGCGTTATAACAAAAACTTCATTTCTATCACAACGGGTATCACACTACGAGTCGTACAACGATCCTGTTTCTCTTCCAGTGCTGTTTTACATGTTTTGAAGGACCCTACGATCTCAACTGGCTTGCGATTTGGAAGCTTCCGCCAATTTTGAAGCAATGACTTCCTTGACCTCTTGAATAGGAAGCTCCTCGTTTGTGCGACCGGTCCAATACTTGTCCTGCAAACCGAAGGGGGGAAAAGGTCAGTAAGTTATCATCCAGGGGGCATATTCACGATAAGGACGGAAACATACCTGTTCAATCCCCTGCCAAATCAACGCCTCGGTGCCCAAAATAACCTGCCACCCCTCTTTCTCCGCCAACGCTCCCAACTCGGTGAAAGGGCTCGGGTTATAGCACATCTCCAGCATAGCGCCCTTCTCCTCCTTCCCCAAGAATGTCTCGATGATCCTCCTTGCCAACACCTCCTCCTCCGTCTTGGGCGGGAAATCCGGAATGCAAGCGACAATCGCGCCCGGCCCTGCCAGCCGCTCAGCCTGCTCCACGCTCGCCACATGCACCAGCCGATCGCCGTAGCCGCGCTCCGTGCACTCGGCAATCACCGCGTCCACCTCGCTCTGGTCCCGATTCACGAGGTAGATGTCGGTCGCGCCGAGCCACTTGTGCAGCGCATACACGGCTGACCGCGCCGCGCCGCCGCCGCCGATCACCAGCGCGGGTCGGCTCTCGTACACCTTGGCGGGTTCAGACACGTTCTGCACGAAGCTCTCGCGCACCCCGATCACGTCGGTGTTGGCGCCGCAGAACAGGCGGCGGCCCGTGGCCGGGTCGGTCTTGAGGAACAGGGTGTTGCAGGCGCCGACGTCACGGCATTCGGGCGTGAGGTGGTCGAGGTGCGGGATGATGGCTACCTTGTGAGGCATGGTCACCGAGGCGCCGTAGAAGTCGGGGTGCTGGGCGAGCTGGAGGAAGAGCGGTATGGAAGGGGAGTCGAGACGGAGTTGGGCCCAGTTGAGAGAGAGGTGGGAGTAGACGATGGAGTGGAGGAGAGGGGACATGGAGGCGGCGAGCTTTTGGCCGAAGAGATAGCCATGTTTGGCGTAGGGGGTGATGTCGGGTGTGCTGGTGAGGTGGAGGATTTCTTGCTGTTGCTTTTGGGGCTGGACGGCCGACGTCGTCGTCGTCGTCGATGTTGTGGTGGTTGCTGTCGACATAGTGATATGTGCTTAATTGTGTGGTGTATCTGGCGATGAGAGGGACGGTCACTTGGAAATCAAGACTTGACTGAGAAGCGAAACAAAAATCAAAAGATGTCGAGGGATTCACAAGATGGTCTCGGGAGAAAGATGCCGAGGGGCGTGGCTATAAGTTATTCCCCCATCTCAAATACTACTTGGGCGCGTGGAGTTGACAGGGTTCAATTTGGACTCAGCATCTCCATCGGTACGGGGCACTTCGTGGAGGATGAATGAAAGCGCTAGAGTGTCCTCGGGAGTCTGGGGAAGTTGGAGTCTCCCGGTGTTCTTTTTCCCTGTCTCACGAAGTGGTATTGTGCCTTGAAGGGCATGGGGGAAAAGATTGAGGATGAGCGTTTTACCTTTTGGCATGCTCTGGAGGTATTTTGGTGATCCAGGAGGAAGAGCTCTCTTCAGCATCCTCGGAAGACCTGAACACCTTGGGTACCTCCGGAGCGGCCCCACCGCTTAAATATTTATCCAGCAGTCTGTCACCCTCTTCCGCGCGACCAACGGCTTCCATGCTCTTGCTCATCTTGCCCGTCCCAGGCATTATGATGTGATGGGAATCGGGCCCGCTCACAAGGCACGCCAACTACCTATCGCCATCTTCGTCTGATTCTTTTTGGTATCTCAACCTTTGCCACGCTCTTACGCGGCTTCTTATCAGTATCCACCGGTCCGATTGACAACATCCCGGAATAGACGCGGATCGGGAAATGGAATCTTATCTCGGAGCCGAAATCATGGTCCGGGTAGATTGTAGAGCATATCGTGAACTGTCAAAGTTCTAGACCTGGACCGGCCACTTGGGGTCGTCATTTTCAATCATACATTCACCGCTGTTGACTTTCAACTATTTTATTCGGACGGAGCAACGCACCCGAATCCAGATTGTTGGATAACAGTTGGTATCACCAAGCGGTTTCCGTGTATAGTTTGCCATTTCATTAGAGATAACTGGAAGACCGGCACTCACAGGTTGCACGATTACACAGATGTATTCGGTATCCCGTGTTTCATCTGTCAAAGCCCCTTCCCAAATGAACCGGAGGTACTTTGACTGGGTCTCCATTGGCATCGATACAAGTTGGCCGGCAAGGTGCCTGTCTCGGGAGGTTGTCAACTGCGAGACGGCCGGCTAAGTGTTTATCACGCAAGGGGAAGATGTCTCTTCCCGTCATCCAAGCTCGTCAACATTCAACGTCATCTGATCGTTGAAGATATGCTAAATCTTGTGAGACGCTCATACGGTCGCTTACCTTCGGCCCATCCGTTGGTGCTTTATTCCGCTTAGCAAACTTCGGCTTCCATCCCGTGGTTCACCGTTGACATCCGTTATCGTTCCTGTTATTGGTCAATTCTTCGCAAACCAAAGGATGACATCCCGTACATCTGCAACGAACCGCCCACGGCGTCTTCACCACACCTTCTATGGGAGATAGATATGCCCTGATACTCTGATCATGATCATTTGAAGATTTAGGACGGGAAACGGTTGGCCGCTTGCCGAGTTACGTTCGAGTCCTGCTCACGGGAACGCTTGCCGTGCTGGATGGGACCACGCGAAGGTCAAATCAAACGTTGGAAAACCCCAACTGCTTCGTCTCTGCCTTCCCATATCAGCGAGGCGCATCCTGTGATTACCCTAGTTCTTTACTTTCTCATCACCTGACTATATAACCTCAAGCGCACCGGTGTGATAGTCAACACCCCTTCAAGGACAATATCTCACCTCAACATCAATATTCAATAACCCGTCTCATCATATTTTATCTCGGCGTGAAGCCCCTATCGACGGCATTTGTTATTCTCCTATCCTCCAGATCCATTACTACACTCACTTCGTCGAGACCTTTACCATGCCATCCAAACTAGCCATTAGTTCCATGTCCCTAGGACGCTGCTTTGCCGGCCACTCTCTGGACAGCAAGCTTGATGCCGCTCAACGATATGGCTACCTCGGTATCGAGCTTTTCCATGAGGACCTGGCCGACGTTGCAGAACGTTTGTCGAACGAGCCTCCTTCACCTGAAGGCCCTTCTTCCGAAGCCCAAATAGCCGCCGCTCGTCACATTTTCCAGATGTGTCAAGTCAGGGGACTTGAGATTGTCTGTCTCCAGCCTTTCATGCACTACGACGGCCTTATCGACAGGACAGAACATGAGCGCCGCCTGGAGAAGCTAGCACTATGGATTGAGTTAGCTCATGAGCTTCAAACCGACATAATTCAGGTCCCAGCCAACTTCCTCCCCGCCGACCAAGTCAGTGACAATCTCGACTTGATTGTCTCGGATCTTTGCAAGGTGGCCGATATTGGAGCTCAAGCTTCACCCCCTATCCGCTTTGCCTACGAGAGTCTCTGCTGGAGCACCCATGTGGACCTCTGGGAGCGCTGCTGGGACATCGTACAGCGCGTTGACCGCCCCAACTTTGGCATCTGCCTTGACACATTCAACATCCTCGGCCGTATCTACGCCGACCCGACGTCTCCTACCGGGAGGACGCCCAACGCAAAAGAGGCAGTCAGGAAGTCCATCGCCAACTTGGTCTCTCGCGTGGATGTTTCCAAGGTCTTCTACGTCCAGGTGGTTGACGCCGAGAGGCTGAGCAAGCCACTGCTTCCCGGCCACCCGTACTACAATCCAGAGCAGCCGGCGAGGATGAGCTGGTCGCGCAATTGCAGGCTTTTCTACGGCGAGACAGAATATGGAGCGTATCTGCCCGTGAAGGAGGTTGCTCGAGCCTTCTTCCACGGCATTGGGTTCGAGGGCTGGGTCAGCTTGGAGCTGTTCAATCGCAGAATGTCTGAGGAGGGACCCGAAGTGCCGGAGGAGCTTGCCATCAGAGGCGCTATCTCGTGGGCCAAGCTGGTGCGGGACCTGAGGATACCGGTAGAGGGACCATTGGTGACGACGCCCCGAGTGTCTGCTTCGTTATAGGTTCAACGCTGGTTGTTCTTACCCTTTGGTTTGCCGTTATAAACTGACACTATTTACTACACAAAAGTCTGGGCGGTCTTCTTTTTTCTCTTGGTACGTTGGGTTTCAAATCGGGGAGTGCGATGTGTGGCAGGCGTCGGTGACAAAATTATTCTTAAATCCGGTTATTTTATCTCAATCATGATGTTCTTCTGCCCCAAGTCCTTGACTCCGACTGTAATACGCTCTTAGGCAGGTCGGTAAGAGGACAAAGCCGGTAGAAATAGCGTTATAATTTCAAACTTAAAAGCATGCCTTTATAGACAAAAAAAACTTCTCAATTTTGTACATTCAACCCGAAGCTTCATTGATAGCGACCATGAAGACCAAAAGCTGCTGCAATGCCGTCAACGCCATATAATATCCCAACCCAAAAAAGCCCACTTGAGTTTACAAGTGCAAACACGACACCGAATATTAACACCTCATTGACGCTCTCAAAACTCAAAACTTCATATGCCTCCCAACGAACTCCAGCGCGGCACTATACCCAAACGGCCCCAGCCCACAAATAACCGCCACCGCCTTATCGCTCAAGTAACTATGATGTCTGAACGCCTCTCTCGCATGCACATTCGACACATGCACCTCCACAAACGGGATTGACGTCCCCAACAGCGCGTCGCGGATGCCCACGCTTGTGTGCGTGTAAGCGCCGGGGTTTATGATGATGGCCGACACTTTTTCTTCTCCGACTCCGGGGTCTGCTTCCGTTGTGATTGCGGCACCCGGCGGTGGAGACGGGGAGAATCCCGCTGCTTGATGGATACGGTCGATGATGGCGCCTTCGTGGTTGGACTGGAAGGTTGTAAGACGGAGACCGAGCGAAGAGGCCTGGGTCTGGGCGGCTTGCTCGATGTCGTGAAGGGTCGTCGAGCCGTAGATTTGGGGCTCCCGGCTGCCGAGGAGGTTGAGGTTGGGGCCGTTGATGAGGAGAATGTGACGGTGAGATGCCATTGTGCTTGATACCTCCGGTTGGGTGAGATGGGATTGTGGAAGATGAATGCTTGAAGTGAGTTCCAGGGGAGGTAAATACAAGAAATGTGTATTTGTGTAAGACGCCACACGGCACTCGACAGCTCAGAAACGGAAGGTTGAATCGAGATGGGTTTGGGTTTTGTTATTATCTACGGTCTTGACTCCTCATTCATGAGTCTCGTACACGGACAACTTATCTGAAGGACGGGCGGATGAGTGGTTACCCGTCCCCGCCCCCGGTCCCGCTTCCGTGACTGTGCCCGTCACTGCACCGATAGCCACTCGAAAACCGGTCATCGGTTCGCTTTGGACTTCTTTCATTGCACGTTGAATGTGTAAGAGTGACTTTTCATCTTTCATATTGCATGGTCGACATGTACGGAGTGACTAAGAGGCTGTATTGATCCAGTGTGTTATCACATAACTGCTCTGGTTGGGTGGTTGTGGTCGTGTAAGTACGAAAGGGTTAGGGTTTATCCAGGCAAAACGCAATGAACATGGCGTTGGTGACAAGGGGTAAACATTTACCCAAGAGGTGGGGAGACAGTCAGCTTATTGACTTTACCAAGTTCCTCGACTACCCCGCACACCACCTCTTGTCGGCTGGTTAAAGACTTCTCCATTGATAGCGACCATTTTACCCAGCAAAAGTCCATCAATGAGAGAACTCGTCCGCAGGAAGTAGATGAACATTGTTATACCGGAAAAGATACACACCGCGTGTAGGAAGTTGAGCTGGTACGCGGGTACTAGATGGGACTCGATGAGTTGACGGAACATCTGTTCAATGCAAACAATTCATTGACGTGTATCGGGTAGTGCATCTGCTCGACTTACCATCATCGACAATCCGGGGAAGTGGGACCTCGCGTTAATGATCGCCGGAGTCCCACCATCCCTGATGACGCCGGCCGGTCGAATGAACTCATTGGAAGGCCGAGCTAGACATTCTTCGCTTTCCAACGGTTCATTCTAATCAGCGGAATCAAGCCCGTCCCTGCCACCATGTTAGTCCATGGGACCGCAGATGCCGAGGAGTGGCAGAGCAGGTCAGAATGGAAATGTTTTGACTCAACCTTGCTTTTCACTCTTTCCTTTGACACCATTGACTGCTTGTAAGGGCCTCTACCAACCACACCCAAGGCTCAGTGTGTGTGCTTGTAATTGGGAAAAAGCTGGATTCGGTTATTTGTTACCAAGTATCATCAGCCATGGCGTCAAAAACGATAACAGAAGCCGAGCTCGACGAAATCTACGCTTTTGCCGTCCAACTCGGGAAAGATGCAGGCAACCTTCTCATGGAAGCTGCCCGCTCGCGGTTCAGCAGCAACAATGCCAACCACCACGATGAACCTACAACCCAAGAGTTCACCGAAAAAGATTCCGCCGTCGACATCGTGACGCAAACCGACGAAGACGTCGAAGCCTTTATCAAAACTGCCATCAACACACGCTACCCTTCCCACCACTTCATCGGGGAAGAGACCTACGCGAAATCGGCCCAGCCCACACGCCCCTACCTCGTCACCCCTACGACTCCAACCTGGGTCGTCGACCCCCTCGACGGCACGGTCAACTACACGCATCTCTTCCCCATGTTCTGTGTCTCCATCGCCTTTCTCATCGACGGCGCGCCGGTGATAGGCGTCATATGCGCGCCAATGCTTGGCCAACTCTTCACGGCCTGCAATGGGCGAGGTGCTTGGCTCAATGAGACGCAACGATTGCCGCTGGTGAGGCAGCCGATGCCGAAGAACGCGCCGGGGGGTTGCGTGTTTAGCTGCGAATGGGGCAAGGACCGAAAAGACAGGCCGGATGGGAATTTGTACCGGAAGGTGGAGAGTTTCGTTAATATGGCTGCCGAGGTTGGGGGGCGAGGCGGGAAGGGAGGAATGGTACATGGGGTCAGAAGTTTGGGGAGGCAAGTCTTTCTTATATCCGTTATACCCTCTTGTTGGTTCTGATCTGCAAAGTCCTAACACTGAGACAGCGCAACCCTGGACCTCGCTTATACGGCAATGGGTTCTTTTGACATTTGGTGGGAAGGAGGGTGCTGGGAATGGTAAGTACAACATTTCGGCCTGCTCATAGCTATTGGCTTGAGAGTAATGACTAACAAGAATGGGGTGGGCTTAGGGATGTTGCGGCAGGTGTAGCAATCCTTCAGGAGGCTGGAGGTCTGATAACCTCGGCAAACCCGCCTGAAGACTGGGCAAAGGCAGAGATACCAGAAGTGAAGCTGGGTAGCCGGTTATACCTCGCCATCCGGCCGGCAGGGCCGTCTGAAGGGGAGACAGCACGTGAAGGACAAGAAAGAACAGTCAGAGAGGTTTGGAGGCGTGTGCGTGGTTTGGACTACACGCGACCAGGTGCTTGAAGTGAGGTAGAAGATCAGTTATATATAACCCTTTTTGCTCTTTGTTTTCCGATTTAATCAACGAGTGATGAAGATTCTTTCAGTCCATGATGTGGCCCCAAACCAAGGACACGAATGCCAGAAACATGACAGGATATGGGTGGCTATAAAACTCACCCTTGGCGCAAACGTGACTGACCCAGCATTCCAGTGGCACGACACTTGCAACATCACCGGCTCATACTTTCATATCTGCAAGAGTCCGGACCACAAAGGTCTCATTAGGCTGTCTGTCTGAAGTTTAAGGTGGAAGGGGATAACGACGGTTGTTTCGTTGATTAATTGTCATTCGGTCCTGTGTGTCAGCTCTCGGATCGGTCATCTTCATGCCCAGAACTACCGGCAATGGACGGTGGAAAGGCAAAGTGGTAAGAAATGGGTATTGCCAACAAGCGCTTTTTGTAAACTTTTTAATCCAAACCTGGGAACGAGGCGGAAGGACCACCCTGTTTGCCCTTCTTGTTGCCCTTTCTCCGCTTCTTTTTTCTTTCCCTCTTGGGGCGGTCGCTGTCGCTATCGCTCCCGTCATGGTCGTCCGAGTCGTCGCTATCGGCGGGTCGCTTGATGCCTTGGTCGGCTTCCACGTCCTCCTCCTCTGCCTCCTCTTCTTGGGCGGAACCAGCCTCGGCCCAGACCTTGACGGTCCTGCCGCCACCACTGATCAGCCTGTTCTCGTAGTCGAAGTTAAGAGCAGCAACGCCCTCAACCTCGTCATGCTGGAACGTAGCCTGGACCTCTCTGCGCTTCAGATCGACAATCTTGATGGTGCCGTCACCGACGCCAACCACGGCCTTCTTGCCCCAGCCGAGCTCATCGGGAACACGAACAATGGCGTCGAGGCTTTCTCCGTCTCTCTTAGTCTCTCCGGGAGCAACATAGATGCGCTCCTGCTGGTCATCCCAGGCGCCACGATCCCATAGGGTCAAGACACCTCCGCCAGTGCCGACGGCCAGAACGGCGTTGTTGCGCATGTGCTTGGGACCCAAGCCGGTGGGGATGACTGTGGAGCACAGCAGCTCGTCCTCCTGGTCCTCCGAGGTGGCCATGATGCCGTGTCTCAGGTCGGTGACGGCCAGGGTGGCGCCGCCGGTAGAAACCCACTGCTTGGGGAAACCGGAGGTGCTCTCAGACGAAGGGGGGAGAGGGGTCAGACTGGAGATGTAGTCGGAGTGGGGGACATGCTTGCGGACGGGCTTGGGGTTTAGGGAGCCATTCTCGCGGAGGTCGAAGATGTAGAGAGAGCCAGAGTCGGTGCCGAGCAGCAGGGTCTGGGGCGAGAGGGTGTGGAGGATGGCTGGGGTGTCGCTCTGGCTGCTGGTACTGTTGACGGGGGGGAGGCCGATCTTGGAGACGACGACGCCGGTCTCGGGAGAGAAGTGCTTGACGATGGAGTCGGTACCGGCCGAGTAGAGGGCTGAGATGGGGAGTTTGGTTAGCTGGCGCTGTAGTAAGGTAAAAGGCCTACTTACACTCCCCATCGGTGCTATAGGTCAGAGTGCGGCAGCTGCCCTTGTGGCGGTGGGTGCTCCAGACACTCTTGATGACACCCTTGCCGCCGGTGATGCTGCTGTTCTCGTCCTCGTCGTCGCTGTCCTCGTTGGTTGGGATGCGGAAGGTCTCGACGCGGCCGTTGGAGAGGCCGACTGTAAGCAGAGGCTTGGAGGGGTGCACCACCTGCGTGAACAGGTCCGCCGAGAGCGGCAGGGTGCAGAGGTTTTCCAGCATGGCTTGTTTTTTTGTTGCTGTTTTTGTTGTTGTCTGGGTCAGGTCGGTGGAATCACACTAGCGAGAATAAGAGTAAAGGTAGCACGGGTAGGTAGGTACCGTCCCGACGAGTGAGACGGGAGTGACTGAATGCAGTTTTTTTTTGGAGCTCAGGTCTTGTCGCTCTTCTTGATCTTGCCCAGTCTGGCTTAGCGCCAACAGTGACTTGTGCCATCAAGGTCCCTGACGGAGTATCGATGGAGACGGAGCTGCCGAGGTCTGTGCGGGGAGATTCCTAAACGCTTATGCCAGAGCCAGGCAATGTCGTCACCACATCCATCAAGGTCCCCAATCAAGCTTCACAATTGACTCAGCTGCACACTGCATACTGCACACCAACAGACTGTGAATGACTGCGTCCCGTCAAGATGCCCAACCCATCAATACCTCTGCCTTACTTCTTTATATACCCATTAGTGTATCTCTAACCGATCATCTTCAACCTCTTCCTCCCCCTCTTGTTCCTTGCAACCTAATCACCGGTCACCGCGTAGCATATCTCTGTGGCGTGAGTGATGATCTTCCTCAAGCTTCCACTGCTCTTGGGCGCCGTGATACTGGCCATGATGGGATCCGGTGTCATGGCCGCCACAAGCCGCCCTCTTCGGCGCATCATGTATTTGACTGGGTATGTTACAACAAGTCCTCGTCACTCAACCACTGCACAGCTAACTCCTTCTCTCAATCGCAGTCAGCACCCGGTTGCGCCCCAAATCGACCAGCTCGACCATGTCACCCATGTTGCCCTCGCCTTTATGAGCCCCGGCATCTTCAACGATCCTCTGAACCACGAATGGCATCTGTTCACCACCGTCGACCATGTCCGCCCCCGCTTCCCCAAACACACAAAGGTCTTGATCGCCATTGGCGGCTGGGGAGACACCATTGGCTTCTCCGTGGCCGCCCTTAACGACGAAACCCGCGCTCTGTTCGCCGAGAATGTTGCCAAGATGGTGGAGGCTACTGGCGCTGACGGTGTCGACATCGACTGGGAGTACCCCGGAGGCAACGGCGAGGACTACAAGCAGATTCCTAACTCGGACAAGCACTGGGAGATCGCCGCCTACCCCCTCCTCCTCCAGGAACTGCGTGCTGCCCTAGGTCCCGACAAGGTCATCTCGGCCGCCGTTCCTGGTCTGGACCGCGACATGCTTGCCTTCACCCGCGAGACCGTCCCCCGCATTATGCGCCATGTCGACTTTCTCAACGTCATGACGTACGACATGATGAATCGCCGCGACACCGTCACCAAGCACCACACCGGCGTCGAGTTGAGCCTCAAGGCCGTCGATGCCTACGTGGCTGCCGGTGCCGCCCCCCAGAAGCTGAACCTCGGCTTTGCCTTTTACGTCAAATACTTCAAGACCGAGCAAGATGCCTGCGCACAAATGTCACCAGTTGGCTGCCCAACCGTCGAGATGGAGGATCCCGTATCGGGAGCCGATCTGGGCCGCTCTGGTGCCTTTTCCTGGCACGACGACGTGCCAAAGCATCTCCGTGCCTCCTTTGAAAGGGCTCTGACGCAGGGAGTTTACGATGATGAGCAAGGCGGCTACTATTACTGGGACCCCACCGAGGCACTGTGGTGGACGTTCGATACCCCGGATGCCATCAAGCAAAAGTTCCCCAAGATCATGGAAAAGCGTCGGTTGGGAGGCGTTTTTGCATGGGGCCTAGGCGAAGATGCCCCCGACTATGAGCACCTCGCCGCGCTGAACGAGGGTTTGACCAAGTTAAAGGGAGAGGTTACTGATGAGAGGGATGAGTTATAGAATAACCACTGGAAATGGAAGCGACCGTATCTAGGGACTTTGGAAAGCATGCGAGGTGTTGACGGGGTCAGGCGCAAATAGGAAATGTTTACCGTTTTGGACATGCTATAGCCGAGAAAGAACGGGGTTGAGAGTAGGTACTCTCGTTTGAACATGCTTTCACTTTGCTTTCATCCTTTTCTTCCCCTAGTTTTGGTCCCTACCTTTGGTTTCAGTCTTTGCTTCTATTCTACCTGGCTTTGACAAGCTATATAGCATTCGTCATTTAGTAGCCTGAAACTCCAGCCGCGTTTGCTTTCTCCTTTTCCTTGCCTACTTCTCACACTGACCACTTCCTCATCAATCTCCTCCCCCACCACCGAGCAAATCCAAGACTGCCACCTGCCTTCATCTGTTGAGTTGATTTCTTCGCAACGCGGACATGCCCTTTTTTCCTGAAGAATCATCCTAATGGCACAACCTCACCATGAAGTGCCGCCTACAGCTGCCACTTGCCTTCCAGGCGCGTTTTCCATAGGCCAGATGCGCGTCGAGAGCCTGGCGCCCACTGTCATCCGCAAAAATCTCATGCCCATAATCCTCCTTCACGGAGACTATCATACAGGATCAGTAAGGAACCTGTTTCCCCGGTCGTTCTGGGTTTTAGGCTAACTAGGTGTGATTTTCCGACAGATGTGGCTCACTAAGCCTGACAGTCGCCCGGGCTGGGCTTATTTCTTCGCCGAGCGCGGTCATCGAGTCTATACTCCGCATCTGCCATTCCATGGCCGACCCGGTGCCTTGGTTCATTACGAACGAGTGAAAGCCATCACCCCTCAGACCGTCGAGAACCTATACACGGCCATCAACAAAACCAACAACCCAGGATGGCCAGCGGCAAAGACGCACACACAGTGGCCAGGAGTAAGTTGGGCTCCAGATGAAGTATTAGAAACCATCACTGGATAGTCTCGGGCTAATAGTTAAAACGAAACCCAGAGCGGTGTTCGGGGCGATCCCATTTTTGACCAATATTTCAATCAACTGGTTCCCTTATATATGGACCCTCACGAGCGCCAGGCAGCCGCTCAAGAGGCAGTCGAGAGCCTCTTGCGGTTCCTGAAGCGTCCGGCTATCCTTATCGGCCAAGGTAGCGGCGCCAACGTTGCCTGGCTGGCAGCCGATGTGGCCCCTGACCTCATCCATGCTATCGTTGCAGTCGAGCCACTCGGGCCTCCGTTTGGCTCTGCTCTTCGGAACAAAAATGGAGAACTGGGGCCGACGAGCAAATTCACTAGGCCTGCCGGCATTCGTCAATACGGCCTGGCGGATATACCGATGCAGTTTGACCCACCGGTTGCAGCACCAGAGTCATTCGAGGAGCTGTTGGGTGGTACATATCCAGCCTTTGAACCCATCCCAGTCACCAAGTTTTACGCAAGGGGTCGACAAGGCAAGTTCTGCTTCGAACAAGACCCTGCTGGACTACTTGTTGGGAATTCCACCGAATCCAGGGCAGTGCCCCGGAAGCTCACGAATCTGATCGGAATCCTCCAACTCGTGGTAACAACGGAAGCGAGCTTCCACCGTTTCTCGGATTGGGCAACAGTACATTTTCTTCGCCAGGCCGGGGCTACCGTCAAGCACCACAGACTCGAGGAGCATGGAATCCGCGGAAATGGACACCTCTGCTTCCTGGAGAAAAACAGCAATGATGTGGCCAATCATGTGCTCAACTGGTTGCATAACGAGGCAGGTGTCCCGAAAGTACAGGTTCTTGAAGCTCGGCCCTCTCCTTCCCAGGCCATCAGCGCATCGGGCGGCCATGGACAGTCCTCGATTCCGCCCTCTGGAAAGGCATGCCCAACTAGGAAGAGACCAGTGGAAGCTGAGCTGAAGCCAGTCGGCACCATAGCGAACTCAAATCAAAGAGAAAGCAAAAGGGTACAAACCAACCCATCTCAGCCTAACAACCTCAACTATCACACTTCAGTCACTGGCGACGTTCGGACCAGCGACAGTCACAATGCCCCCAGCGTATCCACTCCTCATTCCTCAGTCGTCGGGAACACTCAGGTTGCGCGAGGTGTTACCCCCGTACCCTCCACACCTCACAACAAACCTATCAAGCGAACTGGTCAAACCACGCTCAGCGAACGGCGAATTGTGGAAATCACGACTAGTCCTGATAGTCCAACTCCACGTCCGATACAGGATCTTGAGAGACAACGAACGTCGGCTTTAAACAAGCTTCCAACAGTACCAGAAGCCAATTAACAAAGCGGCGTGGGCGAACATATATCCGACAGGCAGAGGCACATTCGGAACAACTTGGTGCAAAGACAACAACTCAATTCAGTCGAAAGGGTTGTTGTGAAAGGCGGCAAGTGTCAAATATTGCTCAAAGGTATACAGCACGTAGACAAAGCCGGTAGTATTCTCCTCCATCTTTTCTCGATCGTGAGGCTAAAATTCTTTTTCTTAATATCCACGACTGCTTTTGCTTATCACAGGATCATTCTCTTCTAGCTGATTTGGGTCTGTTCTTACAAATCCCATACTGCGGCTCATGGATTGCCTCGTTATACTCATGGACCTGTCACCCAGTGGTATTTCCAAGCTGAAATCTCATTAATCATCCCGTCAAACGAGCAATATCACAACGATCTGCCAAGTGTCTGGAGGTCCGAGCAGTATCGCTCCAATCCGGAGCGACCTTCTCATGCATGCTGATATTTGCTATGGCTGCACCATGCATCAAGTAAGTGGTGTGTGGGTGGCCGGATCTGCTGCAGTAGGTAGTAAAGGATGGAATAGCTTTGCATAGCATGCTAGGTGCAGTTCCAGTCCATGTATGTAGCAAATAGACGGCTACTTGTGTGCTCTCAACGTTGTGCTTGGTTGCATCTAGTCCCCTTTGGTGACACAGCATCGCAACCAGTAGCTGTCTCTTGTCATGTAGTCTATTCCACGTTTCGCCGTTCTTGTATCTCCCATCGCCCATTCTTGCTCACATTTTCCTTCAATTCGTGAAACTTGTCAGACCAACATAGCCAGACCAAAGGTCTCAACTATGGCATGACGAATTTCCGTTCCCACCCGACCAATGTCGCATCCCCGAGAACGACTCCGATGCTGTTAGACTTGAGGACTTGCCACTCATTTTCCTACATATACAGAGCTTTCATACCCTCGGCCTCCAGTCAAAGTGCAATTCATTCATGATATGATTACCTGACATGGCTAATTTAGGTCACGGCCTAGACGGTATGCGTTTATATCCTTTGCCCGAACTAACAACCTTTGCGGCTAGGTTCTACCATTTCAAATTGTGATAATAGCTCATTGACTCTTTTCTGACTACTTTCAGTGAAAGAAAACAAGATTACGATTCGCCCAAACGAGTTGAATACATGGTATGGAGGTTCCAGCAGTCACCAAATCAAGGCCAAGCTCGAGCTCTAGCTCGTCCAGCTCGTCCAGCTCTTCTCCGTCTAAGGCGTCCTCTGTTCTCGCTGACACTTCGGCATCGCACGAGCCGGTTTTAAGTGTAAGCTTACCTGAGCACTGCGTTACAACATAGATTTCCTTCGAGTTCTGACGTACTGGGTACACTAACCACAACTCGTAGATTTCTCACGCGATGGCCTCTTCATCTCACCACTCAGAGTCAAACAACACTACACAAGATGCCAACGCTACCATCGACCACAACAACAACGACACCGCCGACACCGCCGACAACAATGACAACAATGACAACAATGACAACAATGACAACAATGACAACAATGACAACAACGACAACAACGACAACAACAGCCAGAATAATGCTCTCAGTCAACACGCTCCCGTGGTCACAGGTCTACGCCCCACAGCACCAGCCCCTAACCCCGTCCAGCATATCCACTACGAGTCCCTCCCAGCCCTCAACTTGAACCATCCCCCCTTCTACGGCACCTTCCGTGAATCAACCGATGGCGTCCCGCAGTATCATCCCTTTTCCGACGATGACGATGACGAGGAAGAGGAGGACGAGCCGGGAAATCCGTTTTCACGAACCCAGAGGGTTGATCATGCCTACAGTGACCGTCCTGACCGGGAGGGGCAGCAGAGGGACGAGGAGGAGAGCGATTCGGGCGGGGGCAGGAGAAGGAGCAGGTGGGAGAGGAGAAGGGGAGCCATCATGAGGATGAGGACGGCGATGATTTGGATCGTTGCGTTGCCGCTCTTGTTGGTGGCGTTGTGGGTCTGTATTAATCTGTTCAGGAAGGATAAGAGTTCGTGGGATGCTTCGAGAAGGTGAGTGATTGTGGACAAGAGAGTGAGAAGCTGCTAAGGCTGTGTAAGAGAGGTGTCGAGACCCGGCTTATTTGTGTTGAGAAGGGGAAAGGGCTTCGTGGGCGAGTTTGGAGGCGGCCATTGGTTGCAGTGATGTCTTGATTTTTTAGGCCTTCCCCGCCGAAATCTGTAAGAATAGTGCGCTTTCGATTGTTTTATTTCGCAGGAACAAGCCGGTCGGTTGTGTTCCGACCTAGTTAGTCGCTGTTCTCCGGACCACATGTTGTTGAAGCCTGTAACCTTCACCGGCAGGACTAAGTCTAAGGAAGCCTCGCCCCCATCCCAACGCCTCCCGAAGGGGTCAGCCTTCGGCAAGGGAACCGCGGAAAGACTCCCTCGCTGGGGCGACTGAGCGAGGCTAAGTAAGGCCAGCACTTGTATGGTACCTTCCATGCGATGCTACATAGCACACGCTACCCTTCCGGCAAGCCCCATCCGCCAGCCATGAGGGGACCAGTAGGACGACATATCTTCAGCTTTGGCCTCTTGTGCAATGAAGCTAGCTCGGGAGATACCTTACTGCGACTTCATCCCCGGTTCTATTGCGGACGGATCTTTAATCTCCTTAGGAGAAATCGGTCAATGGCTGACCATGTATAAGAACATGACTGCTTCCCGAGCTCCGATGAAGACATGGCACTTGTGGTCTTCTCTTGGAGCTTCCCCCAGAATCCCAGAATCGAGGAATAAACGAACAACATGCTTGGTAAAGAGCTGCTCGGGAAGTCCTTCGGGGGCCTCTTGGTTTCTCTCTTGGTTGCTTGCCCGTCTCTTATTGAGGCAACCCCGGTGCGGGTGCCGCGTCATGCGACAGTGGTAGACAGCCTGTCTGCCGCCGCGTCCAACTACACCTTTGTCATTGCCGGTGGCGGTATCGCAGGACTTACACTCGCTGATCGGCTGACAGAAGATCCTAATGGTGAGTTGTACTGCTCAAACAAGACAAGTCCATGTTATCTCAGTCTGTTTCTATCACGCCGCTAGTGTCCGTTCTTGTCATTGACGCCGGCCCTCTGGACCAAGGAGAAGATGGCGTTTTGGTTCCCGGTTCATATTCTCCTTGGCTGTACTTCTGGCCTAATCTGGTAACAACACCCCAAGAGGGCCTCAACAACCGCTCCGTCTTTACACCCATTGCCCAGGTGGTCGGTGGTGGTAGCACCATCAATGCCATGGTCTTTGTGAGGTTTGTGCCTTCAAACCATTTCTGCGTGGCCATCATCAGCTTACTGACAAACGAACAGAGGCAAAGCCGACGATTACAACAAATGGGGAGCCATTGGTAACCCGGGGTTGAGCTGGAATACGTTTCTGCATTTCTTCCTTAAAAACGAGAACTTTACCCGTCCCGACCCTAGCTTTGCTAAGGCAGCCAATATCTCATGGGATGAGTCCGTCCGAGGCAACGGCGGACCTGTGCAGTACACATATCCTAACTACTACTACCCTGGAAGCGGCAAGTAACTTGGGTCTGGAGAGCGCAAGACCGGACAGTGCTAACTGACAGGATCATAATAGCAAACTGGTGGAGTGCTGCCCAGTCTGTAGGGCTTCCTGCTATCAAGGACCCCAACGGTGGTGACGACCTTGGTATCTATTGGTTTCCCCATGCTGTGGATGCTCGCACTAGGACCCGGAGTCACTCCAGGAGAAACCATTATGACCGGGTCAAGGACTCGCGACCTAAATACCATATCCTCCCATCCAACATGGTATCCAAGGTCATCTTCCGCGGCACCACGGCAGTTGGTGTTGAGTATTTGCCCACGGCTGGCGGAAAGGCCTCAACCGCCTACGCCGCCAAGGAGGTCATCTTGGCTGCCGGTGCCCTCAACACGCCCAAGATCCTCCAACTGTCCGGCGTTGGCTCCAAGAAGCTTCTCCAGAAGCACAAGATCCCCGTCGTCGTTGACCTCCCCGGCGTTGGATCCAACTTGCAGAACCAGTTGACCCTCAGGGTCCCCTATACCGCAAGCAGCAACCTCTTTCCCAACTCTGGCTCTATTGCCAACAACGCCACCTACGCTGCCGAGCAACGCGCGCTCTATGATACAAAGAAGCAGGGTGCCTACACCATCGTGAGCACGCTCAGCACCAACATTGCCATGATGAGCCTCTCGCAAACGACCTCCTCGTACAAGAAGATTGTCTCGAATGCCCGCGCCGCTAGCGCTCCCTATTCGCTCTCCACGGAGGTAGATGCGACCGTTCTGGCCGGTTACACTGCCCAACGAAAGCTCATTCTGGAGCAGTACGAGTCTGGAAAGGCCGGTATCGGCTCGCTGCACTGGAACACGGCCGATGGTGTGACCATTTATATGAACAAGCCTCTCAGCGGCGGCGCCGTGACTATTAACTCGACTAACCCCCTCGAGAATCCGCTGGTGAACTACCGTGCCGTTACCGACCCAGCTGACATTGAGGTCCTCACTGCGCTGTTCCGCAAGAACAGAGAGCTGATGAGTGCTCCAGACATGGCAGCACTGGGGGTTGCTGAGGCGGCACCCTTTGGCGAGCACATCACTGCGGATAGTGAGCTAGCCTCGGCCTTCCGTGGAGCTATCGACCCCTCGAACGCCCATCAGTGCTGCACGGCGGCTATGATGCCCCGCGCGCTTGGTGGTGTCGTCTCCAGCGAAAAGAAGGTGTATGGAGTGAGGGGTTTGAGGGTGGCCGATATCAGCTATTGGCCGTTTCAGATTTCGGGTGCTCCGACCGCGACTATGTATGCCTCTGGCGAAAGGGTGAGTTGCTTTATCTGTGTTTTGCCCTTCATCTAACTCTTGATGCTAACCTGGATTCTAAATTAGCTTGCTGATGCAATCAAGGAGTATAAGCTGGCAGAGCACAAGCGGTAATCTGGGATGGTTGACTTACTACCTTTTTTGAGGAAGTAATTTGTGATGGTATTCTCCTTCTTTTCCGGTGTCACTGGGTCCATTTTCTTCCTACTTCCCGCCCCAACCTCCATCAATGCCATCATCTCCTCGAACTCCTTCGTTGGTACTACTCCCCCGCTAGCCTCCTTATGTCCTCTCGCAAAAGACTCTCCAAGTCTCTCCCTCAGACTCGGATCCTCGGCCGTTTTTACGATGCCGTTTAACAGCTCAATGATGTTCACCTCCCCCCTTCCGCCACTCCTTTCCCTTGCACACTTGGCCAACCTGCACGAAAAGTTCACCTTCCCTTCCAGATAGCCCTCATTAGCAGCCATCACCACCTCAAGCCTAGCACTCCTCAAGTGTCCCGCCCACCTCGTCGCAATGACCGGGTGCACCTGTGCCTTGCTCTTCATTCTCAAAACCGCCACGCGTCCATCGCTCGAAAATTTTGGCGGGACGTGTGTGCACCGTTCCACTTCGGCGTTGACCTCTACCCTCGCCGCCAAGAGCGCCTTGTTAGCGAGCAGATCGGCCGGGCCAGTGGCCTGCGTCAGTGCCTCCCATGCGGCAGAGACGTTAAATGCTGCTGTGCGGTGCGTTGATAAGAGAGACGGTGTCATTGAGCCTTTTGCGCGTGTACCGCTTCAGAACGTGACCCATATCGGGAAAGGGCGGTTGCCACTTGAAGTTTGTGCCCAAATCGCCGTGCGTGCCAAGAACAGCCAGCCACGCGCACTGCTCTTCGATGGCAGGGTGAAGAGGATGGCATATGAGGTAGGTCAGTAGGGCAGATGTGGCTATAGGGGGGGAATTGCAGGCAGTGACATGCTGAGAACCAGACGGGAACTCATCCTCGGCAGCCTGGTGATGGTCGATGATGAGGGCTCTGTGGTTCGGGATATCGACAACAGGCAAGGAGCGCCGGGAGCCTTGGTCCAGGACGAAGACGTAGGATGGAGACAACTTTGTCATGGCCGTCCGCTCCGAAGGGTCGTGAATGTTGTTCCCTCTTTGGATGAGGTGAGTGATGATAAGACTTGAGGGCAGGCCAAGAAGAACGAGAGTCTGTTGAAGTATTGAGCCAGATGCGAGTCCATCCGCGTCCTTGTCAGGAACGATGAGTGTTCTGGTTTTTGCGGTAGCACTACTAAGTATCAGCAGACGCGCAAACAGTTCCGAGTGCGGTTTGGGATCAGACCACTCAAGGATAAAGCGTCTCGCCGCTTCGATCTCCTCCTTTTTGGCGGGCCAGTTGGCTCTTGGGGTCTCGCCGCTATCATCGCTGGCTAGCGATCCTATTCGTGCCCGTTTCGGGCTTTGAGGTCCCGTGAACGAAGATGCAAGCCGCTTCATGGTGCAAATGCTGAAATATCCGAACAATAATCTGCGACTGGTAATGGTCCAAATAACACCGAACGTGCTCGGATGTCTGGACATGCGCCCGTCTTAGGGGGAGCATAACGATACCTCTGACGCGCAGGCCGCTCCGTCGTGCTCCGTGTAGGGAGATGTGCTTTGTCATACATGATGGGGGATGTGTCAAAACAAAAGACAGACCAGCAGAAATGACGTCAACCACTTGGGAGGCTGCTCGCAAGGTTCATGTAGTACTCCGATCCAAGTGCGCTTTCTTTGCACTCCCAAAAGCAATGGAATTGTTTGACTCAAGAACCCGCTTAATGCATGTTTACACAACCTTGAGGGCTTCCCTCCGAACGCCTGGAACACCACCAATGACAGATTCATTTTCCACCCAACAGGCGCAGCACGCCCACGAAGCACACTCGTCTACCGCAGTCCAAGCTAGCCTCGATGGGCAAGGCGCAACATGTACAGAAGAAGGTAAAGAAGGAGGACGACCCGACGCCATGCTGTTCGCTCGGCCGGTATCGAAGGCGAGAGCTGTTCATACTCCTTTCTCTCTGCTTATTCGACCGTTTGGATCAGCGACTCGGAAGGCTTCACCCGTTGCGCCCACTCACTGCACACAGAGTTAGTCATGGATGCATGATTTGAGGGAGATGCAGGGGATCGGCCAAAAGCACTTACGTCCAGCTTCCATCATAAACCTTTCTCTTCTCAGGCGAGCCAAACTGCGCCTCGTTGAGCGCTGTTTCGAGGACGCAGGCCGTGACGCCGGTTCCGCAGCTGGAGATGATGGGCTTTGAGGGATCAACGCCGGCCTTGGTGAAGACCTCCTTCAACTTGTCGGCTGGAAGGAAGGCCTTAGTGTTGGGGTCCAAGACAGCGCTGAAGGGAATGTTGATAGAGCCAGGCATGTGGCCCGAGGACAGACCCTCTCTCGGCTCTGGCTCCTTGCCGCTCCACCGGCCGGGTGATCTCGCATCCAGGATCTGCACGCCCTCGTTATTGGAATCAATGGCAACTTCACGGACCTCCTCGAAGCTCGCGACCTTGTCCTCGTCCATTTCGGGGATGGGGTATGTGCCGCACTCGATCGTCCAGACGTTTCCGGATTCGGTAGGGAGACCCTCCTCGATCCAGAGCTTAAAGTTGTTGAGGATGTGGACCTTGGGGTGGCCAAAGACCTTCATGGTCCAGCCAACACGGGGGGCGCTGAAGATGCCCAGCTCCTGGCTGTCGTAGATGACCACGGTGTCCTCGCGGCGGATGCCGAGCTCGCTCATGGCAGCGGCAAAGTCTTTGGAGCTGGGCAGCATGTGGGAGTAAGGGCTGCGCTTATCGATCACCTTGTCGAGGTCGAAGAAGCGTGCCTTGGGGATTCTCTTTTCGATGAAGACGTCGAGGCCGGTGCGCTTCTGGGGGTCGTTTGGAAGGAACCAGGAGGCGCATAGAGGAATGACACGGGGTTCGGACGAGATGGGAGAAGGAGGGGCCTTCTTGAGGGCTTCGTGCAGCTCCTTGGGGGTGACTAGATAGCTTGAGAAGGAGCGGACAGCCCCCGTTCTGGCGGCAGTCGAGCGCATCGAGGCCCGGAGGGGGCTAAGGACTCCTACAAGAGCCATTTTGAACGTTCCACTTGTGCTGTCTACCTGTCTGTTGTCGGTGATGGTAGGTTGTGTCGAGGATGCGCCGGGCTCTAGGGAGAAGAAGCAAGGCAGCGATAAGCGATTCCCGTAGTGCCGCAGTCGATGTCGATGTCGGCGGTGCTGTTGTTGGAGTAAGTCGAGACAAGCGACAGACGGCCCGATGCAAGGTACCTAGACGTAGAAGCAGAGGTAGAGGTAGGTAGGTTTGGCGTTGCCTGGTTCCTGACGTCCGGACTGCGTGCGGCCTGGGAATTGATTGCGGAGAAAATGAGCTTGGTCGTAGCAGTCTCAGTCACTTGAGGTATCTAGCAAATCTACGGGTTTGCAAGCAAAGAAAAAAAGGGCCTTGAGGAGAGGAAGGGGAAGAAAAAAAAAAAAAGGGCCCAGCAAGCCGAAATCTCGTCAGTAGCCCGAGGATGTCCTAGGACTGTGGATGCGGGGTTTAGACTGCCTTCTTTGTCATAACTATTGGATGGATGGGACCTTGGCCGTTCATGCGATGGAGGCAGGTGGAGGCCCAGCAATCAAAATGGTGCAATGTGCAGGGGCTCCTTGGGGGGGCTCGGCGCTGTGGTACAGACCTAGCTTTTCATCCAAACTTTTGAGATGGATGCTTTCAGAGAGCTTGAGCCACACTGATACCTCTAGGGTACTTACGACCATTGGTTACTTACATACACTACCTAACATCTACCTACACACATAGTCAATAGTCGAGACTGTTACGTCCGATCGGATATCATCACGCACCGAGGTCTCACGCTCGCATCGAACCAAGAGACTCAAACAAAGTGACTCGAAATGAAGGTCAAGATCAAAAAGTGGAACGCCGTCGCGACTTGGCGATGGGATCTCCCGGAAGACGATGTCTGCGGCATCTGCCAGGTCCACTTTGATGGCACATGCCCGACTTGCAAATATCCGGGCGACGAGTGCAGCTTGTGTAAGACGCCAATGAAGTCCTTCGATGATAGGATACCCAGCTGACCTTTGTGTTCCTAGTGTCTGGGAAATGCGGTCACAACTTCCACATGGTATGTTGTTTCTTTTCCACCTTTTCTCTCCCCTCGCTCTCTCGTTGACCAGCATAACAAACAGCACTGTATCCTCGAGTGGATAAAACAGGACTCTGCCAAAGGCCAGTGCCCCATGTGCCGTCAAAGTAAGTTGGATACATTTCCCTCCGCGTTTGCATTCGGACGCGGCGCCTGACATGTCTGGGTAGAATTCGAATGGAATGGCCGCCCCAATGCCACCGAAACATCACTGGCCGACACAACCCAAGGCCCAATGCTCGCCGAGACCTGATATCGCCGTACTCGCCAGGGAACCATTGAGCTTTCTTGCAGCTTCCCTCCAGCCCGAGCGTCATGGGCTGTTAAGAATAATTGAGCTTATTATGAAGACAAACCACTTCCATTTATGACCTTGGCGAGCGTGGTTACCGTGGTGAATTGCCACTGCTGATGTTTACATCTTGTTTCCGTCCGTGCCGTCCTTACAAGTACGTGCTTAGTACTAGAGTGCCTCCACTGAATCAGAAACACCTACACGTTATTTATTGTAGCTGCAGCTGCAGCAGAGCCCCCACCCCCGAGACCCACCAGTACGGGAGTCCCCGCTCCTTACCTCTAACGTCTGTCATCCCTGCAGCCACTGTTACAGTAGCTCTTAGCGGTAGGCAACTGATATCACATCACCTGGCCAGACACCCCCACCATCGTCACCTTCATGGCATAGAACATCTTATTCGGGAGCCTTTCTTCCTATACCATTACCATCATATCCTTCATTCAATCCTTTTGTTCATTTCCGGTACCATATAACCTGTCAAAAACTCTTGCTTGACTACATACCTCTACACACATCAACCAGGACCGTCTCAGGTACCAATCGTTGTACTGACAACGAACCACCGCCATCCCGCCGTCCTTCTCTCTGTATCACCGCCTCCATATACCTACGAAATTAAAATGACCGAACCAGATTCCTTCAACCGACCGGGCTCCGCCACCGCCGCCCGTTACTTTACCTCCTCGAGTCCCCGACCATCCGTCGCAAGTCGGACGAGTCGCTCCAGTCTACGGCGAGAGCACGACCTACAGGCAGACCAGCTACAACCTCAAAGTCGTCGCCTGTCGTCAGCACAATCCCACACCCCGTCTCCTCAACCACCCCCTAGCGTCGAGGAGCACACGTTACCAGGGATTGACCAACAACAACAACAACAACAACAACAACAACATCATCATCAAGAAGGAGAGGAAGGGGGAGAACAAGGTGGCGGATCACAGCCATCGTTTTCTCCCCTCTTCACCCTTCTGTCCTCCAGCGTCCACTCCTCCCAGCGCCAAACCATCCATCATCCAACCGTCCACTACGTCTTTGCCGACGACGACCCCGACATCCTCACCGCTGCACTAGCGTACCATCACCGGGGAGGAAGCGAACAAGAAGCCACATCAAGTCCTGACAATGATGAAAGACTCTACAACAAGGAGCCGAGAGATCGCGCCGTGATCCTCGATATGGCGCCCTCCTCAAACGGCAATGCGCTCCAAGTGGCATGGGCAAGTAGCCTGTCTCCCGACTGGGCAGTGGTCTCGGCACAAGTGATGCGCATGGAAGATCAAGCCAGCAGTGGCGGTGCCAATGCAGCAGGAGGGGTCTTTGCAGCTTCGTCGCCAAGTCTACACACTGGTCCTTTGATGCTCAAGATCGAAGGGGTAGCCATTGAGCCTTCGTCGTCGTCATCATCGCTATCGTCATCGCGTTTGGGCAGCGGCGGGAAATTGTCGTCCACCCCAGAAGGTGATTTGCAGTCTTCTCTGACGGGCAAGGGCAAGCAAGCTGCGACGGCGGCCCCTGCACCTGAAGAATACCCGACTCTGCTGCAAGACTTTGAGAGGCGTATAGGAGTGCTAAAGAGGGTCGCCGAGGCAGGTTCAGAGAGGCAACGGCGTATATCCTCTATGGACCACCAAGGCTTCGAACATGATCACGGTGGTGGCGGAGCTAGCGGGCAAGGGGACGCACTTCTTGCCGAGGTGCGAGAAGGTGAGGATTTGGGTGCTCAAGATTGAGTGAGGGGTTGGGGGGCTGTGAGTTTTGGATGCTTGGGGTATATGGCCCTCTGATTTTCTTGGAGCCCACTTGATGAATCCAGGCAGTCTCACCCTCATTATCTTCTACCGACCTTTGACGGGCTCCCCCTTATATGTGAACGAAAGGGCGTACCAAGCCATACAGCGTTGAACGGCGCGCTGCGCTTGCTTCCGATTGGCATATCCTAAATGATTGTCGTAGGATAACATGAATGACCTGACGATAAAGTTCGACACTATAGGGCACATGGCGATTACTCACATTTTCTGAGATATTTGATAGTGTTGGAAGTAAGATCTTATTCATTATAAACGCCTTGGCTGATGCTGAAATACCGAGGTTCTGAGGCGAGTAACAGGTACCACAAATATGGCACGATCGAGCAGAGTTTACCAGCAACTCCTGCCTAACCTTCTTCGCTGTGATCCTCCTCAAAGCAAGACACATGATCCAAGCGACCACTCATTTGGCCGCCTGATCCCTCCCGTTGTATATCCAACGGCCAAATTGCGTACAGAAGATAACGCAAAACACATGACAGTAGAAACGAAGAAACCGCCCCCTCTTAACTCCACAAATCCATGTTAATCCCCAGAGATGCAAGGGAGAAAAGGCGCAAAACATATGTTGCGAAGTTGGAAAGCAAGCGGGTGGCCAAAACCCGACATTGCAAAACGCCATATCGCAAATAAATGAGGTAGATGGGAGCGATCATTCGCCATCCTTCGCATCGTTATGATGACCCGGAACAAACTGTTTATGGTCCGCCACTTTGCCGCCTCTCATGCTTTCCAGAATTTCGTCCGTGATGACGAAGCGCTTTCCGGCCCTATGGGGACCGCGTGAAGCCACCGCGTTATTCTGTTCCATATACTCGAGGATTTCGTCTGTGATCACAAATCGTTTTGCCTTTGTCGCTGGTGGAGGTGCTTGTTTGTAGGGCGAAACGATGCGGTTGAAACCTTCCGGTGAGAGCCTCTTGACAAGAGACTCCGAGTCGGCACTGTCGGGAACGACGTGCTTTGACTGTCCGTAGATACGAGAGATAGGGCCGGCCATGGGAGCGGCAATTTGGATAGCTCGGGCGTTGTTCATTTGCAAATCATCGGTAACGCTTCGTTGCAGAAGACCGCGCTTCGTGTTTTGCGTCGAGTGATTTCCGCTGCCTGGAGGGTGGGTGACGACGACATATACCACCACAATGATAACAATCACCACGATAATGGCCACTAAGGAGAGAGGAATTAGTCATGGTTCTCTGAAGCACCGAGTTGGAAGGCCACCGCATCAGCAAACACTTACCGCAGATACCCAAGCACATCCACTTCTTCTTGCGAGTGGCCCGCGCCGTCTGAACTGCCACTGCAATCTCCTCATTGCCCTTGTCGAGATTGTCAACCACCTCCTCACTCGTCTGCTCAATGGCCTGGATCTTGACGTCCTGTTCCACAATCAACGTGTTCAACTGCTCAAACAGCTGCGCCAACTCGACCATTTGCTGTTCAATCCTCTGCAAAGCCTTGTGACGGTCCTGGACAGCACTGAGCACAGCTCTCGCCTCGCCCACGCGATTGTTCTGCATCAAGGCTTGCTGGAAGACCTGCGAGTTTCCGGTAGTGTCCTCCACGGCGGCCCTGACCTCTTCCTCGGTCGCATCGGGGCGCACAATGCGGTACTGGCGGGCCATCTGGTCCTGCATCTTCTTGCGGAACGAGGACTCGACGCCCTGGTAGTCTTGAATCGCTTGTCGCAATCGGCGGTCAACGCGGCCAACCTGGGCCTGGTTTCGGGGCTGGCGGCCCTCGGGGCTCGACTTGATTTTGCGGACGCGATCGGTTATGGTGCGGTACAAGGCCATGGTATCGGTGTTGAGTGCATCTAGTTGCCGACTCGATGAGCTCGCGGATGAATCGGCCTCAGCGAGGCAGCGGTCCTGCAGTCTTCGCAGCTCCCGCAGATTTGCTTCGATTTGCTCGATTCCATTGTCGATGTCTCGACACTCGTTTAGGATTGCAGTCGGATCACCGCCAAAGGAGCCCCCGGTGTTGATTGAGCTCATCTCCATATTGTTTCCTGATGCGATGCAATGGTCAATATGGTTGTGCTTTTCGACACATGTCTCATCTTGAGCTCACCTCCATAATTTCCTCCGGCGTAGGGGGCGGGAGACTGGTCCCTTTCGCCAAGCGGGGAATAAGCACCAGCCGCACCATCCCGTTGGTCGAAGGAAGGGTCTCTTCCACCGTATCTAGATAGTAACCGATGTCAGTAAGGAGCACGGCACGTTGATGTCGTGGTTATTCGGCGTGCCAGGTAGACTAACCCGTACTGATGGTTGTCCATTGTTAGCGATACATTCAGAGAGGAGGGCAGTGGAAGCAGAGAGATTGGTGAGAAGGAGGGACGACGGGACTCTTGAGATTGTCTGGGCTGGAGCAACGTATCGGTGGAGTCATGATTGTGTAGCAAGACGGTGGATGTGTGAGAGGAAGAACATGTTTCGAAACACTCACACTCATCTTAGAAGGCGGACGCGCACAGGCGCTAATGCTCAGAAGGCGCTTAAAAGGGGAGGTAGATGTTATTCAGGTCGAAATCGAAATGAAAGTATACGTGGGTAATGTCTCTTAAAAGTGACGATGCTTGGTGAATGCTTATGCCGACAAAAAAAAAAGATGCCAAAGATGGTGTACTGGAGATCAGGAAAGAGAGAACGACTAGGAAGAGAACTGAAGGATGGGAAATTGGGTGTTTGGGAGGAGAGGGAGAAAGGCAGGTTGACGGGACGGGACCTCGGACTTGCTCGTGAGCTGAAATGGGTTTGGTTATTTTGGGGCAGCACTGCGCCTAGTGAAGGATTGGCAATGTTGTACTGTGTAGGAAGGAGCACAGGAGCCCAAGCAGCGTAGGATTCTCAGGAGTCGATCGAAACGGGCCTAGTGCCACCTACTCCCTGGTGCCCACACAACCTCTAGACATGTGGTGAAGTACCTGTGGGTGGCAAGAAACGAGGGCTCAGCAATACGAACGAATGGGAATGGAAGTGCAGACCTTCGTTGTTAATATTGCCTTGCACAGTAGGAGCGCACCGTATGCTTGCTTGGGGTTCAGGGAGTTCTTGTCACTTGGTTGGTTGGTTAGCTGGCTGGTTGGATGGTTCGTTGGTTGATGCATTGATCCGACTTTGATATCCAATTGTTTGCCAAAATCAATGTCCAATATGAGACTCCTCCCCATGCGACTTGGCAGTAGTACACTCTACAGCTAGTACGTGTACCAACAGTTAACTTCTTGTCGGCACGCTGAGAGATGGCGGTAGACAGAAAAAAATGACCTCGAGGCGAGACACCCAATACGGCACAATGTCCACAAAGATGAGACTAGCGTCGACGTTTTTTTTCAGGGGACCCGAGCCTTTGCATCGATTGGATTCAGGAACGCTCGACAAGCGAGGTGGAGTTGTTAATCATTGTGCCGCCATGGATTCCCACGATTCGTCGGATTCTGGACCCGCCCGGCCCCGCTTGTTCCGTCTTTGGTACAGGGCTCGAGCAGGGACCCGCGTCAACCGCAGCGACAGGCATTTGGGCGACACTCATGTGCATGGCTGCACCCATGTAGACAGACCATGGCATAACGGTATCTTTGACTGGGCACCGAGCTTGAATCGAGAGTTTCAGACGAAAGATCGACAGGCACAGAAAAATCCGTTTCATCTCGACCGTAACTCTAGCTGTTGTAGGTATACAGATACTATCGCCGAGCCCAACACTTCTTCCCCCAACTCAAGGAATGCTCACTTCTCCTTACTGTATCGGTCCATCACGTCTTCAAACCCGCTTCAAAGAACAGCGTAAGCTGACACATAGCTCACGCTAAAGTCGCTTTGCTTCTCAACCAAGTTACTTCGCTGATACTGGACAAATTGGAACTTGCCCTTGCTTTCCCCGGACTGATCGCCGCCCATTTCCTCCAAGGCTGCCAATACAACTCCAATCGGGTGTCTGCCACACACCGTGTTCTTGGTCCCCTTGAGAATGCTGTAGTAGTCACTGTGGTCGCCCGTCTTGATCGAGTCCATCACTAAATCATCAAGCGCCTTGATGACTTCGTGGATAGGTACCTCGGCGTCTTTTGGCTCGCTTCCATCCGCTTTGTTCTTGAAGTCTGGCTGGATCTTGAGACTCGCCCACTGTGCGTCCTGGTCACGAACGAGGCCTTTGTATAACTGGGGCCGATATCGGTAGTTCTTCCCCCAATGACAAAAGTCTGAGGAGATGATGAACGCGTTCTTGTGGTCCGCCAGATATGGTGCAAGGAGCGCGCCAATGGCCTTCTCCCCGTCTGCAGACAAGTCTCCGACTAAGACCGGCACGATGGGCGGGAACCGGCTACTGTCGCTTCCGAGCGTCTGCTCAAGTCTCTTCCACAGGTAGGGCAGGTGCATCTCCAGACAATGCTCCTGGATGTCATATTCAACAGGGATCGGGGAGAACTTTTGGGTTTTCATCAACTCGTCAACGGCCTCGCCATCCACAGCCAGATCTCCAAATGGGGTGCTGTACTTTCCGAACGTCGACAGCGCGCAGCCCTTCAGATAGAAGGTATGGGATGGACCGAGGAGGAAGACACGCTTCACGTTTGCGAGGTCTAGGATTTTGTAGGCCCATGCAGCACATGACCCAGAGTACGAGTAGCCAGCGTGCCTGTTAATAGCCAGTTAGCTTTTGCAGGAAGCGGACGGGCTGGTGCATCATTGATGGGGAGCCTGACGGAGCAATAATCACACGAGCACCTGAGATGGGGAGATCCTTTCCGTCCAGCTTGTTTGGCACACGACTCATAAACTCGTCGAGTTGGGAGGACAGCCGGGCAGCATTACCCAGGTACCAGGAGCCAGCATGGCTAGCCGGTCGCGTTTCTTGGAATTCGCCGTCGTCATCGTTCTTGGACCAGTCTCTCGCCGAGGCCGCCATGCTCAATCGAAGTCTGCAAGCCTCTTGGGGTCTGATGTAGGGGCTTGATATGGGAACGGTTTATACACAACAACCAAGGGGAGATCAATGCGAAGGGGTGCGGTAGGTATTTTACGATCCCTACTCATGTGCTGTGAAGACGTTATCGCCAGGAGGAGAGCGCGATGGGTAGGTATTTATCAGTGCTACAGTGCCCCGCATTGCCGCCAGGATGACGTCCTCTGTAAACACAGAAGTGCGCTGGTCCCGTCTAAACGGGAGAGCTAAAGGTGCGAGGCACGCTAAGGTACTACCGCTAATTCTCATTCAAATCGGATTTATCCCCCCCTGTCCTGGCCAATTATGTGGTTTGCTGAGGTCTGCATGCCCCGTTGAAGGTCTCTCTCCAGATGTAATTGGCTAGTAAGTGTGGGGGATAAATCCGATTTGAATGAGAATTAGCGGTACTAGGCATATCCACCTAGCTTTAGAGACTGGAGCTCCCGTCACCAGAGGTATGTAAGATGCGGGGTGTGATAGTCGGACAGGTCATCATGGCATGCATATCCGCCGCATTATCTTATGATTCACCTTGTGCTTTTTTACATTGGCCCACAAGAGCTGTCGACATCGTTTATCTGACTCTGCTTGGTCCTCTACTCGGGACGTCCGCTTCCTCGTCTCCTTCAACACCCAACTCCGTTCCGTGGTGTTAGATCTAGAGCCTTAATAGGTGCCCACTTCCTCTGACGTTGCGGTAACCGCTGTAATTCCGTATGAGCTGCTTCATGGAAATCCCAGAGCAGCTACCAATCTTCAGGTGTCGGTTGGAATCTTATGCTCCCGAGTTTGATTTCCGCTTCGTAGATTCGACAAGTCGCAGACCACGACGAATGTTTAAAGGGCTACCCTACCTATCCGTCCGGCCCGATGGTGTTAGTATATCCCATTCCATATGATCTTGGCACGGTGCTACCGTCAGGAGTTAGAGCCGTCCGGCGGGTGCTCTGCCACTGAGTTCATCGGCTGTGTAGATTGATCCTCGTCCGGCTATGTTCCAGTGGTGTTTTTCCTGCCGCAGCCTGGATTGTACTCACGTTTCCTCAATGTACCAGCACTGAAGATTATTGCTGCCTTGTGGTTGAGAGCATCCTTCCTTGGTAGGTGCCGCCACATGATCCAGACTTGACGAGCCATCTGCTCGCAAAAATATAAACAAAAAAGCTAAATAAACCAAACCCAAAACAAAGATTCGCCAAATGCGCCCATAGCCAGCCAGAATCGAGACCCCTGAAAACGCCTTATCCAAACCTAGTTTTAGAATGGTGGTATCTTTGAATGTCTTCCTGAGCCGATAGCCTGATGGAACCCTAATAGCACTTTAGCCAACCCAGACCCTTCTCTAGGCACAAGCCAAACATCTCCTGTGTTCTCCCAAGTTACTGATCGAACAACTAAAACAAACCATCTTCCTACAAGCTTCGCATTGTGAGAGGCTACTGTCGTATTCATCGTTCCCTTGTTCATGTCCGGAGCTGTCCTGGGTAGTAGAAACATCCATCATGTCGACGTCGTGGTCTCCCCCCTCTCCTCTTCTCTCGGGAAGTCTGTTCCCACCACTACCACTACCGCCACTGTTACCACTTGGACCTGCCCCACAATCCTCACAGCTCGTAGGAGTATCTAGGAGGATGTTGCCAGAGGTGTTCGATAATGTTGCGGGAGAAATGTGGGAGGAAGTTGTCGTGACTGGGGCAGCAGGAAGGTTCCAGAAGCTATGAAGTGAGCGCTGTTGACCGCGGCTAGCTTGTTGTTGCTTCTGGAGGGTAACAGACGGTCCTACGGCGTTGACAGTGCTTGATTGCTGCTGCTGCTGGGCGTTCAAGGCTGGGCTTGCGGCTTGGTGTTGTTGCTGTAGCTGTTGCTGTTGCTGTTGCTGTTGCTGTTGCTGTTGGGCGGCATACAGCAAGCTGAGGGTCCGTTCTGGCATCGGGTCGAGTAAGCGTTAGTCCCGTGTCCGATGGAGGGAGAGAAGAACTGGGCAGACGCACGATGGACTTCTTCCTCAGAAGGCCGGTTGTTGCGGTACCGCTTCATGGTGCGGCTGTGAAGATGGGATGGCGTGGATAAGGGGATGGTGGAAAAGGATTTCTGGCTATTAATGACAGAAGCGATTGCGCTCAGGTCGAAGCCATGGTCGTTGGACGTTCCAGCTGATGGGGACGGCAAAGATGAGCTGAAGGAGAGCTCAGACTCTGATCGTTTGCGCTTGAGGAACATGTCGCGATGTAGCGTTGAACTTTGGCACACGGGACAGGGTAGGTTCGGGAAATATATGACTAGGAATGGCCGGTTGTCAATTTTCCAACAATGTCGGCTTGGGATGTGGTGTTGTAAGTTGTTTGGAGCACTGCAGTTGAAGCAGGAAGCCAAAGCCACCTTACGCGACCCGCCGCGATCGATAAGTGATGTTCAATTAAGGTAACGTCGAGTCTTGGCAGTGTGTTGGGGTTACGGTAATAGACCCTGCACTTGCAACCCCCATTTCAAACAAACCCCCTATAAGAGCAAAGCTTCAGAGTATGTATCTCCGTCTTTTTGCTAAAGCTCAACGCAAACGAGCCACTAGCAATAGCAAACCCTATATTCGACAGAGTTTGGGAACTTTGACTTGTTTAGCTGTAGGGTTTCTGTAAGCGTAAGTACTATGCCCCAGTATAGTCTTGAAAGCCTTCCCAGTAGTTACTTGTAGCACACATCGACAGTCGCGGTTAGTGGTGAAACTTCAAGTTCACTAAACTCTCCTGGACTAGAAAATCCCATTCGAATCGGTTAAGAAGGCATTCAGATTTGTCGGATCAAAGGGTTCGAGATTTAGCATTGCAACAAGCAACGTGACAGCGAAGATAAGTTTATACCCGAAACCCAAACTGTCGAGGCTTTCGAGTTATCTATTTATTCTCTTTACTCCCACCCAATATTGACCATATACACACCCGCCCTTGCGCTCCTAAGCCCGCGGTGTGCCATTATCGCGCTTTTAGCTATCTAACAACGTGCTACCTGCCAGGGGCCACAAAGCTTCTAAACCATCGATGTTGATCCCCAAGTCCGCCTCCCATGACTTTCGCTAGCCCATTGTAAGGCCATTTCCAGGTCGAATCGTCAGGACCAAGTAGCTTATATGATTGTTCCGACACTATTTGGCCCCAAACTGCCCAAATTTGCCATCGACGTAGTAATCGGCCAACGCTTTGCGTGCACTTCCGGCCCACTCCTTAGAAGTCGTGACCCCACATGCGGCCACCCCCCACATGCAGCCACATCCATATCGCGTTTTCCCATCTTTCAACATCACCACCCTACTTCTAAGAACAACTACCATTTCATCAAATCAAGCCCGATCGCGCTCCTTTCTATTGCAATGACCTCGTCTTTAATTGAGCAAGCGCTTAATGCCATTCGCAACGGACTTTCCTAGCGTATAGCCTCGAAGAAATATAAAATTCCTCGGTCTACCATCGCCGGTCGCCTCAAAGGCCGACAAAGCAAGCGCGACTCGAAAGTACACCACCAGAGGCTATCGCCAACCTAAGAAAGCTTCATATACAACTAAATCCTAAATAAAGAGAAGGCTGGGTATACTCCTAACCGCCGTTAGGTTACTAACTTCGCAATATCTATCCTCAAATAAGGCTACAATTTCGACCCCCTAGGCGCCAGGTAAATAAATCGGTTCCTAAAGAGAAATCCCAACATCAAAACTAAACTTTCGAATAAACTCGAATCCGCTCGAATTCAAAGATCAACCAAAGAAACCTTTACAAAGTTCTTCGACTTTTTAGAAGCCTAAATTCGAAATAAGGCTATTATCCTAACCAATATTACTAATATAAACGAATATAAATTTTAAGATTTAAAAAATAAAGAAAGGAAAATCCTTAAGAATACTCTAATAAATAAAATATATATAATAACGACCGATATAACAACCTAAATATCTATAATCGAATACGGGACTACTAAGGGCAAACGGTTAACTCTTATCGTTATCTTTACTAATATTAACTTCTAAAGATAATAATTCCCTAATATAAATAATAAACTCAAGGTTTAGAAGTATAATAGCTCCCTTACCGGCTAGAGTAATATCTAAATAGCTTTACAATAATTAAAAGAAATTTATCTACCTAAAACGAAACTAAATAACGATAATTAGCGCTTTCTAATCCTTAATAAATATTCTAACCACCTAACTGACAACTTCCTTATAGAAGCCTTCCGTTATAAAGTCCAACTCCTTTTTCTACTTCCCTATACCTTGTATAAAACCCAACCTCTTGACCAATCTATTTTTTCAATTATTAAATCGTATTTTAAAAATTTAACTAAGGATTTCGCCTCCTTTCCAATATCTATGCCAATAAATAAACAACGGTTCCTTAAATATTATTAAGAAGCCTTATAAAGGGGTGTAAATACTAAAAACCTTCAGTTAAGCTTCAAGAAGACGAGGATATAACTAATAAATAGATTTATCGTTATCGATAACCCTAAAGTTATCCTTAATAACGATACCTTGCCTGCCGAACTAATACCACTCAAAACACTACTAACTAAACCAACATCACAAAATAATATTATTTTCCCTACTCCCTAAAAATCTAAGGATATACTAGGAGGCATTTACAACTTCTCCTCTATCGACCGTAATATTAGGACTACTTTTACTAAAGTGTGACGAACGGCAGTCTTGATCTGCCTAAGTAAGATAGCTGAAGGTAAAGACTATCAAGTGCAGTTCAGTGAAGCCAAAAGGTTCACAACAAGTATCGCGTACGAGTTTCTGATGACGATAGTCTATTGACTACTGTCAAACTATCTGACAATCTGAGTTCTCCAGTCGTCCCTTTATATCCCACATATCTGTCATGGTGTATCTTGTTCTCTGGTACTCGCTGGCTTATCCTGAGTTCCTGCTCACTGGTGAGCGCCCTCGGTTGACGTGCGCCCTCTGGTCCAATCCCCGTTTGGGGTTACACTGCCTTGTCTTGGCATGACTGTTGTGTCCCGATGGCTTGGTCGGCCCGTGTACTCGCTTAAGTTCGTGACATAAAGCAATTAAAGCCCTCGATATTAAGAATACTAAGATTGTTACTAAGGATTACCAAATTTAGTATCTATAAACTCAATTAGCCTCCCAAAAGCCCAAAATTAAAAAAAAAAAGTTAAAGAAGGGGGTAATAATAAATTTACACGCATAAATAAAATTATTAAAGCCCAAAAAATATTAAAGCAACCCCCTAAGCACTAAAGGGTTACCAAAGTAACGAAGGAAGCAAACCTAGTACAGGAGGTTCAGCGAACACTTATACAAACACTACAAGTCATCAAAGAGTATAAGAATAAGTAAATAAATATTTCAAACGGTTAAAATCCCTACAAAAGTAGCCAATTTTCGATGTTATCTAGGTCCTGGTTATGAAGTTGCATGTGGCCCGTTGAGGGGGGTGGCCGCATGTGGGGTCACGATGTCTAGTCAGGCATACCGACGAGCGCGAAGCCTTCCGCATGGCTTCACCAGAAGAGAAGGTGCTTTATTACGCTCTCATCCATTGTCGCTTTGTGCGCTGCACCATGTGTGTCAGTTTGTTGGCATCTTCTTGATGGCTGGACTGCAGCCTGCTGGTGAGGAGCGTCAGGGATTGTGTAGCCGTTAGGCCAGTTGAGCTCGGTGCGAAGGTGGTGGCGTGGTGGATGGGTGAGAAGCGACGATTCGCGGATAGAGGGCTGACTGGTCTTCGAGATGAATCCCATCAATTCCATACTGTTATGGTTCAGGTGATGTATCAACCATGTTATGTTGTACGCGCACTGATTGACAAAAGATCGGCAGAGGGATGACATATCGGTGCTAAAAGGATAGCTGCCATTGCATTCTAAAATGGCCTATTTTATCTCCTTGTGCGGCAAACTCTAATGTCCAGAATCCGTCTTTTTCCAAACTGCGGGCCAGTCCTACTCTGCTCTTGATTAATGAATCCAGACACAGTAATCATCCAAAACAGAGCCTTTTCTGCTTCGGGTCGGGTGTAGTAGCATGTCGTCCTCTTTTTCTCTCCTTTGGCTTCTTGTGTTCCATCTTTGAGGTTTTGGGCTCTGGGGACGGCATCGCAGCTTTCTCCTGTATGGTATCACGGATTGCTTGCCGCGAGAGACACAGGTCAATGTGGTCGTTGAAACGCCTTTCTTCCGCCACCTGCGGCCTGTTGCAAATTGGGCAATCCCACCACTCTGGCTCTGCAACAAGGGGCTGTCCGTCAACCCGTCGCGGACGAGCCGCGATCTCATTCCCATCTCTGTAGGAAGCAACTTGGCTGGGTGAGTCCCGCCCCGTTAGTTTTGTTTCTCTTGTGGCCTGGGCTCCTTGCTCTTCCGATGATACAGCTGATATTCCCACGGGCCGTTTCTCCCATTCACCGCCATCCATGTTTATCGTTTTCTTCGCGAAAGTGGTCTCATAGTCTTCCGATTCATTACCCCGCGACTTTAAGCCAAAAAAGGCCATTGTGTCTGGCTTCTTCGTATTGACGAGATGTGTACATCTCAAGCCCATCAATCGCAACTTCATGCCTGGGATTTCCTGGTCTAGTTTCGTAAGCATCGGAAGCGCGTAATTATACAGGTCCGTAGCAAGGTGTACGGCCCGGGGCAGAACAGCCTGGCGGGTGAGGACCTCGAACGTGTGAAGCTTCACTTTTAGACACAAAGTTCGACCCTTGCATTCGGCCCGACGCAAATCTTGTTCGAGATCCTCCGACGTCCGACGCAGCTTGTTTTGGAGCTCTGTCGGGTCACTCATGTCACGGAAAGTGCTCTCCGTGCCGACGCTCTTGCGCTCATATGTCTCTGCTGGCTTTACGCACGTGCGACCTAAGCCCAGATAACAGTGAATAAGGAATTCATAGGCTTTCTCTCCAAAAAGCTGACGAAGATACTGCCTATTGGAGAAAACGTCCCCAAGTGTATGAATTCCCACTGCGGCAAGCTCGCGCTCAAACACGCGTCCTATGCCGTTCACCTTGCGGCATGGAAGATCCCGCATAAACTCCATGATAGCGACACGTTCGCTGGGTAAGACGTATTGCCCGTTTGGTTTGTTCATATTGGAGCAGATCTTGGCGAGCCTTGTATTTGCAGCGATGCCCGCAGAAACAGTGATGCTCGTCTTTTCATGGATTTCGCTCCGCATTTTGTCCACGGCGTCGGCCGGGGCCATGGCATGTCGAGTACAATAATCGGTAATGTTGAGGTACGCCTCGTCTATGCTTGCGCTCTCAAAGTTGGGATCGTACTCGGCTATGATTTCGCGCACCTCCCCGGCCTTTGCTGTGTACTTGTCGAAATTAATCGGGAGCAAAATAAGCTCGGGACAGAGCTTCTTGGCGACGAAGCCTGCCATGCCACTGCGACAGCCGTACTTGCGGGCGACGTAGTTGCAAGTGGTGAGGACCCCTCCGCCGACGGCGAAAGGGAGGTCCTTGAGTTCAGGGCGATCCAGTTGTTCCACGGCGGCGTAAAAGGCATCACAGTCGACATGAACTATGTGTTGGGACAGATCCCGCGACAGCTCCAGCTGTGCAGTAAGGCTGTCGGCAACTCGAAGCTCATGACCAAGGTCAAATTTCTCCAGCTGGCGTTTCTTGCTAAGGATCTGGTCGATCTTGGCTGTAAGACTCTTGTCCCTGGCCTCCTCGCGGTTGAAGAACTTGGAACCTCTGGAGGCATTGTAGATGATCTCGGATACCTTGGACTGGTCAACGGTATCCTGGCCAGCCTTCAGCAGCGAAGGCCCCAGAAGGCTGTACTTGAGTGAAGCAGCTGCATCCTCCCCGTTTTCCTTGGAGTGGTCTTGTGGAGGCGGCAAATTCTTTGTGGATCCGCTAGGGTCGTCTGTATCGGTTCCGCTCGTCTCTGGTTGTGCTGTTGTGGTCATGGTGTAGAGGCAGTTCCGAGTGAGCAGCGGAGACTCTGGCAGTGATGGCGCATTTCAATGGTCGGGCGTGACGGGTCAAATGATGTCTCTCCGATACGGCTCGCGCGCGGATCTGGCGCTGTGCGAGTAGAGGTAAAACTATATTCGAGTAGGATATTTGATGAGACGATCGCACATGATCAGTGGTAACAAAGACCACGCAGGTGCAACCTTGATAACTGGGAAGAGACGGAGGGGAGGTAGGCACGGAGGCACGGTAGGTTACGAGGTCAAAGGGCGACGCGCTTGGGCGGGGCCGGCCTTGCCCCGAACGTCGCGTTGGCAGCCACCAAGTCACGAGACCTCCTGCGTCGGGTGGCCCCCTTTTCCCATTTACAGCTGGGGTTAGGGTTGGCTGCCAACAGTGTCAGCGTGACGGCGTCAGGAGGTCAGGTACCTCTAACGAAGAAGCGCACTCAGCAAGTGCTTCCCAAGTACAAACAAGTTTTGTCGGGAACCTTTATACAAAAAATGCCGTATGGCATCGCCAGACCGTTGTTTAACCCTTTTGGGAGAAAAAATAATCGCCAGCAATCGTACTGACAAGAAAAAAAACACTAGCCCTCATCAGACCCAACACCACGATTGGTAACGCTCCGTCGAAGCCGATGATCCTCCTCTTCTTCGTCGTGCATCTCATCTCCGGGTAGACGGACCGCTCGATCAAGTGCGACCGGCAGGTTTCTATGCCGTCCCCTCAACATGACAGCGCAAAGAACCACCTTTGAAGCAGTATGCCACCCCCCAGCGAAACTGTAGTTGGCGTTGGGGAGCCCGACGCTAATTCCAACGCAGCCGTAAGCAGATACCACTTCGAATATCACGTTAAACACGCTGAAAGTGACCGGATCGGCCAAGAAGTTGCTTGTCTCGATCGTAACGATAACAAGGACCGCAGCCGCCAACCACCACATATCGTGCGCCAGCTGTCCCTGGATTTGTTGCTGTTGGGCAAGTCATTATGAGGCCACTCCTTCGCTAGATGGATGAGGTCGATAAAACTTACACTAATGAAGCTCATGCGAGAATCTGCCGCGGAGTTTGTCAAAGGGGTGCGCGCACCGACCCCATGCCAAGTGAAAGTATGGTGAAAGACTCGACCGATGGTTGACGTCCCGCTGTGGCTAAATTGACGAGCAAGGCTTGTTACTCCAGAGGGCCCGTGTAAACCGGATTCGACGTCTGGTGGTACCGGGTCACCAGAGTATATGCCCAGCGAGCGTTCTTCATATACATTTGTGTGCCTCAGGGTTATAACCACAGGAAAGCACGAAATGTACATCATGATGGTATACAACACCTGGGCGCCAATGTACAAGGAAGGGATAGAGATCACGTAGAAGCCCCCAGAACGTACAGCTATCCACGCGGTCAACATTTGTTTTGTGCGACATTGACAGACCAAGGAAACCTCAGAACAAAGCTTACCAATTGCTTGGAAGAGACCATCCATAACCCGCGAGCCTTTTGAGAGCGACTCGACGGCGGGGTTGCCGATGTTCAAGAGCTCGAAAGCGACCCAGTCGACGCTGTTGAGGAGGATAAGCATGAAAACCAGCCACCAAGTCTGTCTCTGTGGGAATAGGTTTGTGTATACTCGGCGGGGATAGTCAAGAATGAACTGCAGTGTTTCTTTCAGTTCGCGAAGCTCCGTCTCCACGGTCGCTACGGCCAATACCTGAAGGAGGCCCCATAGAATCAGCCGGAGAAATATAGGAAAGGCAGTATTGCCAGCCAGGATGAGCAATCCCATGGTGACCAGAACATAATATGAGTCCTGGAATGGTATCATGTTGAGGTCTAGAAGGGACATTCCCGAATTGTTGAAGGCCGAGGCGCCGTTGAAGATCCCAAGCCACCATGGGTTGATGCCGTTTCTGAGGGGTGGCTCCGGGCGGTGGCGGTTAATCCAGGCGCCCAACGCAATGCAGCCGATGAGCTGCCAAAGGAAAAAGTAGAGCGGTACGATAACCGCCAAAACCCTAAGAGCACGGTACTCGCAACCTCCAAGCACACGGCGCTCCTCTCGGGAGAGGTCGTGGAACTGGGCGTTTCTGCCTGCCGCGCGAGCGAAAAGACTACGCACGCTAAACTCGCCCTTCTCATCCCCCTCGGTTTCCATAGGCTCCTGCCTTTGAGGGCCAATCCTGCGGGCCGTGTTGTTCCGACTCACAAGATATCCGTATTGCGCTGCTGTAGAAACGCCAGTTGGTGGGTGGTTCTCGGGGCTTGAATGTGGTGTTTCGGCGAAGGCAATTTGGGCAAGCGTGGGGGAACGTTGCGGCGCGTTCTTGTCGGAAGACTTTGTGGTTCCAGTGCAGTGGGTGTGATGTGCGTGGACGTCCAGGATTAAATCATGAGGATTGCCCGGACTCGATGACGATTTGCTGGCCAAACCAGGGGTTTCGGTCATGGCCGGCGGTGGAATGACATTCAGCGACCGTCTTCCCTGGGACGGCATGAACCTCAAGCGTGAAAGACTGACTGAACTTGGCCTGTTGGCCCTTCGAAGCCGATCGGCGCGGACCACGTCCTTGAAGCGCTTCTCAAAGGCATGTTTGCGGGCAAGGACGGTCCAAATAGAGACCCAGATGGCACTGCCGAATATGGTGAGAAGAAAAAGCAAGATCTGCTGCCATGTTGTCATCTCACTCAGGTTGACTGTGTTTAACCCCGTTTCGGTCATGGCACTGACAACTAAGAAGAGGCTATCGGCATAGCTGATTCTATGGGCCGGATTGGAAGAGCCCCAGAAGATGAGGGAGGCGAACAGGCAGACGACGATGAAGTAGGCATAGTGAATGCTGATGAAGTTGACGGGCGGCAACATGGCACGAAGCCTCGAGGGGGCCCTCTCGTTTCCGGCACTATGCTGCATGGTGTGCATGGTGGTGAGGAGTCGTGTGATGAAGCGGAAATACACAAATGGATGTTTCCACTCGATATAAGCAAGGCTGGTGACTGCGAGACTCGGTCGGCAGAGGAAGGCGTTGAAAGCAGGTCGACTACATGACTGATTTTATCAAGAGCAGCATGGTCGTCGACTCTTGATGTTGCAAAAGCCGCGTATAAAACTTTGGTAAGTGAAGCGAAAAGGTGCTTTGGATATAGGTAATAGTATGAAAGCGGTGAGCTTCGTATGGATTTAACCGATTGTGTTTGCCGCTTTTTTCTGGGAGCAAGCGACGGCCGCCTCCGAACAAAGCTGCAAATGTCTGTCTGACCATGTATCCGTGCATGTTAGTATTGCACCACTTGTGGGATAACCCAGTTGTTCATGTTTTTAGACTCACAGCCTGCGTCGGCCCAGCGATGGTTTCTGTCGCCGCACCAACTTGTCGGGTTTGAGCTCTTTAACCAAAGTGCCTACTACTAGGTAATACCAAGCTGCAGTATCAAGTAAGGTAACGGTGAGTAGGAGCGGTTATGCGACTGATTAGGCGAGAGGTTCGTGCAGTGGCTGTTGCTGCGTGCAGTGGCTGTTGCTGTCAGGGAAGAGTTTGTTAGTTCTGCGGTCATCACTCGCTCGGCGCAAAACCTAACCCTAGACTAGGATCTATGGTAAGAACGACCTATATAGACACTGTCCTGAGCGTAACACAGCTGGAAGCTCACCATTATCAGAGTTTCTTGTGGCAAACATCAAGCTCCTGCATTATTAACCCTGTCGATTTATCCCTGATTTTCCTTGCGCACACTTGTTTTTCTCAGTCCCAACCTACTTATTTGAAGGATATCACATATAATCGCTGGATACCATACCGCCGGCATCGTTGAAGAACCGGAAGGCTACCTTACAAGCATGCCTCGAGTTGATGGTAGATGCTGTAGGTGCACCAACCCCATTTTTTTATTTTTTTTTGGCTGAACGTGAAGGCGCCGTGCATCACACCCTGTTCCCTCCAGGGCCTGGGGGCCAACTGGGCTGGACTGGCGACATCAACAAAGACACGCACACAGGGCGAGGAATCCTACAACACGTCAAACTAACGACATATGTCTGTGGCTGGTTCTACAACTATGTTACATATGTACCGCGGCATCACATCATGAACCTAGTGCGTATCAGAGCTCATTGTGTTCCTGGACATCATCAGTGTCAGCGACAACTGTCTTGACGGCTTCGGCAGCTCCGCTGACCACGCTGGCCACCTTCTCGACAACATTGGCAGAAGCCTCCTCGGCCTTCTCCTCGGCTTTCTCGGTAGCGTCCGCAATCTTCTCTCCAGCCTTGTCGGTAGCCTCAGCAACCTTTTCTTCGACCGTCGAAGCAGCCTCCTCGGCTTTCTCGGCGGCCTTCTTGTAGACGATGGATTCGGGCTTGGGGACACCGTCAATGCCAATCAACTCGGTCTCGAAAATCAGGGTGGAACCGGCCGGGATGGGGCCGATGGAGCGCTGGCCGTAGCCGTAACTGGGAGGAACCGTCAATGTCCGCTTCTCGCCAATGCACATGTCTACGAGGCCTTGGTCCCATCTATCGAATCGAATGGTTAGCACCGCCTTGTTTCCGGATCGTGCAGCGAGAAAGTGTCAACCAACCCCTTGATAACCTGACCACCGCCGAGCTTGAAGCTGAAGGGTGTCCCGCGGTCATAGCCTGGAGCAGTCGCGGGTGTTAGCATTGCACGGAGCGCAGAATACAGTTACGGCCAGGTGGCAGGGTGACTTGCTAGCATCAAACTGCTGGCCATTGGATTGGAGGGTGCCGCGGTAATGGACGTTGATCTTGTCGCCCTTGCGAGTCTTGCGATCGCACTCGACAGGAACGGTAACGTCGATGCCCAGCTCCTCGGCGGCCAGGACGCCAACGGTGGCGGAGGCCAGCAGCGACAGAGACAGCAAAATGGACTTCATGGTTATGGCTTGGTGATCTCGATAGGGCGTTTTAGGGTTGGGAAGCTGCGAAAGGTAAGAACAAAGTCGAAACGTGGATTGCGGACTCTTGAAAGGTCGTTGAACTGTTTGAGTAGAGGTAGTTGGACACCTGGCTGCAATGGATGCTCCCCTCTCAGCCAGTGAGCTAGGCCAGCAAGTGGAAGCCAAGCAGTTCTGTACCTACAAGTCGGGTACGTAGAGCCAGGTACCAGATAATACCTCGCGGCAGGCAATCAGTGGGGTTATGACGACATTCAGCCCCTGGCCCAACATGGGGGCTGGTGGGATGGGTAGGCGAGCTACCTAGGTACACAGTAGGTACCTTTGTGGTGGTATGTTGCGCATCGCCTCCGCCTAGGCGTCTTTCTACCAGTCTACTCGTCATCATAGTATGAGCGCCATGGATATGGTTTTTTTTCCCAAGGCTGAAAGGTTGAACTTGTTTGGTGGCTGAGCCGTCAATTGCTCGGGCCATAGAAAGAGAGAGAGCCCTGCATTCTGCCTCTTCACTATGCTTCACCTACTACTACTACCCGACATTGCCTCGTCTCACCGAGAGATGGCAACATGCCCATTTCCACCTTGTACACATCACCACCGCTTCCACGCTCCCACGCGGCTTTCACAGGGAACCAGTGTCCCATCTGTCGGTCTGTCCTAGCAAGGCAGCAAAGCCTGGGGCATTCGGCCTACAGCATCAGAAGACAACCACGAGAACTCATGAGTCATGTCGCCAGCATCTTCAACACACAAGGCAACCCAGGCAGCAGTCTGGACATCGGTCACCCCTTGGCTTGTTAGGCCAAGGTAGGACTTTTAGTTACGGTCTACGAGCTGCGATGCCCGAGGAGCGACGCAAATTGGGGAGCGCTAGTTACATGCCATGATATCACTTCATGCCTCCTTCAGTGAGCTTTTCCGTCTTCCGTGTTGCTTGGTATTCGTCAACTGACATGCGGCAGTTACTTACTATGTCGTCCAGAGCCATAATCCCTTCCGAGTGCCTGCCCATGGGCCTTGTTGTTTACTTTACAATCTTTGACCATCTCATTGCTGCTTTGCTGTCATCACCATGCTATGCTGGAAAGGGGGCTCGGTGACCACCGGCTGCGCCATCTGGATCTGCCTACTCCGTCCTCTCCCCTTGACTTGAACCTCCATGTGGCCGGATTGAGTCATTTCGTTTCGTTCTTTGGCACTTCCTAGCTGTCTTGCGGAGAAAGCGATGGAAATGAAGGCCAGTGCCTACCATTCCGCCTAAAACTCACCGAGGCGGTGCTGTGTACACCTGGTCCCTTGACAAAGCAATGCTCAGTCTGCTTCGCTTTGTTTAATAAACTCCTGATGGTCAACTTTCACCTAGAAATCTGAGCTCTATATAAGCAAATCTATCACTGCCGTCCTTACCAGATTCGATCTCATCTTTGTCCCAACGAGCAAGTTCTTTCGAGCCTCTACAAGTTGATCAGTATCTTCCCAGCAACTCTTCTCCTTTTCCAACTACCAAAGCACGCCAAAGTACCTTCCTGTCCAACAACCAAAATGGGTGGCAACCAAGAAACGTATATCAGTACTAGCGGGAGCCGGTCCCCCTACTACAGCTCACGCACCACATCACCGTCATCGAGCAGCAACTCAAGGTCCTCGGCGAATTCTGTTTCTTACAGGTCTGGTTCTGCAGGTACGTGCGCTTCCAACCCTTCAGTCGACATCATAGATTGCATGTGCTAACTTCTGTCAAAGATAACCACAATGTTACCGCCCGAGAAAAGAGCAAGGTCGTTGTTATCCACCACCACCAGCCCAATCCGGCCAGGGATGAGCCTCGATCTTCAGATTATTATAGGAGATAACAACAGTGCGGATATATCCGTGTCTGTCTTTTCCCTTGGGTATACAGCTGAGGAATACCACTTGGTGCCCATGTCTCAGCACGCAGGAGATTGTACGATATTGTTTTGTGGCATTACTAGACGTGGGATTGATTTTGGTTTGTAGCCTTTCATCATGTCAACTGAAGTTTCTTGGTTAGGGTAGGAGTTAGTGTAGAGCATTGGATAAGGGAAGTTAGACAGCCAAGTAGTTCAAGTTGGGTAGGTCTAATGGTGGAAGATAAAGTGATTGCATCTGTAGTCGTTCCTGCGTTCTCTCAATCAATGATCATTGCATCCGTAATAATTCTTTTACTACAGCTTTCTGGTTATGTGCTACGTTGCGTTGCGTGTTGCACGTCGTTTGGAACCTCAAGTCCTAGCTTTGCTAAATCAGTGAACTAGATCAACAATATGCTCAAGCTTGACACATCACATAAAATATTGACTCGGGGTGTGTGCTGTACGAGTGCAACGATCGAAACTATCCAAGCCAAGTACATACAGCACCAAATCTATAGACGTGTAAACGCTGCACAGCGAGATGATCTAGAGTGCATATCCTGATAGTTGCTTCAAAATTGTGTAGGTTTGTCTTGTAACGTCCTGTCTTATATAGTTAGAGTGAAGTTCATCCCCTTGCCGTGGGTAGAGGCACTCACCGCACTCAAAATAGTTATCTAATCGAATCGTGTAATTCAATCAACACTTACTAGTTGGTGGTTTATGTCTGTCCATTCAGCAATCCATTCATAAAGGGCAAGAGGCACCGCAACAGCCATGATTGATACATATCTGTTGTTCAAACTACCGCCTCTCAGTATGTAGTAACGCCATATTTTCATCACCTCCTAGCTATGCATTATTCGATTCTCGAAACGATCACTGAATGCAAGTAAAGGTTGTGGGTGTTGATCAAGCACCGCCTTCTCTCTTCGCATATTCTTCCTCAATAGCCTCCTGGTACTTTTCTTCAGGCGAGCGGGGGTCTTCATGAAGGACCCCTTCCTTAATCAATGCTTCCGGGGAGGGCCGGTGGGCGATTTTTTCGTTCAAAGAATCAGCACGCATATGCTTTGCGAGCTGGAAACGGGGCAAGATAGGATGTCAGCACGGTCCGACAAACCAACCTTGACAAGACAGCATTACCTCTTTCTGTTGTGCTATGAGCCCCGGAGCTGCGTTTGAGGCCGGAAGAATGTTTTCTGAATAAGGACCGTTTGTGCAGATTAGCGAACCTTGTTCAACATACGTGCAACTATGCGTTCCGTTGCATGGATATGAGGTACAATATCATACTCGTGACCAGTTCTTGGCGCACCGGACGATGTTTCAGATGCTGTTCGAGAGAGTTCTTGCGCTGGGGGTCGGGACGGCTAGGAGAGATAGGAGTCTCGTCGATAGCAGGAGCTTGGTTGGCGTTGTCGCTCGAGTCGGCCATGGTGTCGAATATGTAGTCACCTTTGAGGTTCGACAATTGATTGTCTGTGGCCGTTGTGTTTTTCAAAGATCAATTTCCTGGACGTAGTAGAACGAAGGCGCCAAGGTCAGGCTTGACAAAAGGATGATGATGGAAGACCACTTTATATAGTACGACGGCCCGCCAGTTCCTCGCTTCCACGGAGCCAGGAGCCAGTCTGTCCTCGTCTCCCACATGGATTGCGGCACGTAGACAACCAGGTACCTAGGTAGAATTGTACGGTGTCACATCTACCGGCCTCGGCCTAGTGTTGTATATGATTGGATCTCCCAGGCCGCTCGCTGTCACCTCTACTGCCTGAGCTACCTCACCCCGCACCTGCAATGTATGCCTAATACGTCCACAGCGCGCACGGTACATACTTGATAGGTACTCCCTACCTGCATTAGAGACATGTGTAGTATCTACATGTAGCCCTGTACAAACGGGGGGCGCCAACGTGCTCGATTGTACTTTGTTTAACTAACAATGACGCAGCGAGCTCGAATGACAGCTGGGTCCAGATGTTCACATCTGAGCTGGGAGGCTGGGGTAACGGGGTGCTGAGGAGCATAGGTCGGGATCATAGTTATGGGCGGATAAGTAGGTGGCTGTCAACGCAATAACCTTTTGATCCAGATTGCAGAAGGTAACGGGGGAAAGAGACTCGAGTCTGACCTGCCATATATACCTCTAGGTAGGCAGGTAGCGGGCACCACTGGTGCAAACTTCCACTTGGACGGTACAGGGAACAGACATTAGGGTAGTTGTACCTCCCTCCCACCTAAACTGGAAAGGCCTCGTCGAATGGATTGAAGGGCTAATTGGGCCTTATGAACCCACTTTGCCTACACCTGCCGGGCACAGTATCGACCTACCTCTACACCTCTGCCCTGACCACCATCCTCACTCATCACGCCGGCAGGATCGGATCTCCTCTCAAAGGTCCTGCACTTCCCTTGCTTCAACTCGCGCTACAGGTGCGTTCTATAACTCTAGGTCACCTTGTCTCCATCTACCTACGGGTTTTCAAGGCCCAAGCCTGCAAATCATCCGTAGGTCATGCTGTGCCTAGACCAGGTTCGAGTGATTCCGCGCGGCCAGTTGCACCAACATAACATGTCTTGAGGGTTGTTTCGATACGACAACCAGTCTCCCTGCCTTGCTGCTTGCTATTTTTTCTTGTTCATGTTTCGAGTGCCGGGGCTTCAGCTACCATGGGCCAAGTACTGTCAGAGGAGAAGCCGGCTCCCCTATCCCACGAGGAGTTGGTCAAGGAACTGGTGAGTGTTGTTCAGTGTCGCTGAACCGCCGACCGCCCTTCCTGTCGTTGAACTATGCTAATATGCCCACAGGCCAACATATTTGCGGACAAGTGCTTCACATCTCTTGAATTGTACTCGCTGAAGCAAGTCTTCAAGAGCCTGGCCCACCATGAGCAGCGTGTAGGCTATCTCAAAGAGGGCACCATTGCGAAATATCTCAAAGTTCCCGACATTCTCGGCATCTCTCCTGTGCTCTTCCAGATGGCATCCTACATTGCTGCCTTCCCTTTCTTGGAAGATGCCCCCGCCGTCTTGGGCCTGGAGCAGATGGTCATAGTGATCACTCTCATGACAGATAGATATCGGCGCGTGTTGGGAAAGGGTGCTGCTGATAAAACCAAGTTGCTGTTCAAGAGCCTGGCAGTCTACGACCGCAAATTTTCGAAATCGGCTGTCGATACGCACAGTGGCTCGTCAAACGCAAGAGAGCAAATCGAAAATGATGGACAAGGGCTTGACAATGACGAACTGGTACTTGCTGCGTTCGATGCTTTGGGCCATGTCAATCCTGATAAACTGCAGAATATGCCAGCCACTCACGGGCCTATGATACCGGGGGATAATTTTCGGAAGTTCATCATGCTCCTCCTTCTCGTCGCACCACTGGATCCCCAGGACAGTCTGGACTCCGATCCCGATCGAGTGACCGGGGCTGGGCTACAAAGCTTGAGGACAGCAGCCGAGTCAATTCTGGCGGCCTTCCTGGACGTGGAACGAAACCCAGGCGTCGAATATCTCCGCTTCAGCAAGGTCATAGCCGGTTGCCTACCCTTTCTTTTCCAGGGGCTCGCTCCTCTTTTTGAACATTTTCTTTTCTCCGAAGAACTCGACTTTCACAAAGGCAAGGATGGTACGTCCAGGTCCCCAACTATGCCTCCCGAGCCAAAGCAACCGTTATTGCAAGACACTGGATCCATCATGAACGCAAGTATCCTATCACAAATGTCCTTCTTTATCCCTGGTTCCTTGCTCTTCCGACGCCTACGCCTCTTATACGCAGGTGACGAGGACGGATTCAGCATGGGCAGTTTCGAGGCTAAAGTATTCAACTGGAAGACGCCGACAATTCTGCTTGTTAGCGGAACGCGCTTACTGGACGAGTCTGACCATCACAGCAACGGATCAGCGCCGGCTTTCTGGGCTTCTTTGCCCCCGAGACGTTTTTCCCGCGGCAGCTCTGGCGAAGCTGAGCGACTCACCTTTGGGGTCTATGTCCCCGAGCCCTGGAAACTCACTCATCGGGAGTGCTTTGGTGGAGAGGAAACAATTTTGTTCCAGCTCGAACCGATACATGACCTCTTTCGAGCATCGTCCCTAAACAAGGATTATGTCTCGTTCACCAGGCCCTCAGCGTCGACGAGCCATGCCGGGGTATCATTCGGTTGTCCACCGCCCAGGCCTAGCCAAGCATATCGCCGCTCAGGCATGATCCCACTTGGGCCCGTGTCTCTGATGTTGGATAGCAGCTTCGAGTTTGGCTGCTTCACCCATGATTATGCTTCAAAGGGAGGGGCGTTCCAGACGAGCATGATCAGAGAATATAATTTCCAAGAGCGCTTTGAGATTGGAAGTGTGGAGGTCTGGGGCTGCGGCGGGGACGAGGAAGCGAAGCACCAAGCAGAGCGATGGGCGTGGGAAGCAAGAGAAGCTGAAGCTAGAAGGAGGATCAACCTGGGGACAGGCGACATCGAAGCCGACAGAGCATTACTAGAGATGGCCGGGCTTGTAGGGAGCAACAGGAGTGGCGGTAGCATGGCATAACAGTAACAGTTTGCCATAGGGCAGCTTCATGAGCCAAAGAGCGAGCGTAAGCCTCTTTTACCGCATAACAATATTAATACCAACGAAGCATTGGGGAGACTGGCAGGCCGGAACCTTTACGGCCTCATGAACAGACTACCTTTACGGGTGCAAACCATGTCCCCGACTGTCCATTTCATATCGTACATCATTCACATACATACATACCTGAATGGCCGCCTTCCATCACGTTTGTATTCGGCCTAGTTCTTATCCCGCGACGACCCATCGGCTCCCTTGGAGCCCCCAAGCCAAGTAGGTAGTGACTCGCGGACACCTGTGGTGTTGGACTTGGTGGGATCCTCGGGCGCTACGTCTCCGGCTAGACTGCTGGCCTTCTCCTTGGCATCAGCATAGGCAGCCTGGGCTTGGGCGGCAACGCCATCCGAAGCGCCAGCAGCCGAGTCGCGCTCTGCCTTCTTCCTCTTCCTCTTCTCGAGTCTCTCCTGCAGGGCCTTGTCCTCGGCATCGCGAACCTCGAGCTCCCGAATCCACTTCTGGCGCTTCTCTTCGGCGTCCTGCTGCTCCTTCAGCTTCCACAGCTCCTTCTGCTTCTGGCGATCGGCAGCGTAGTACCAGCTGCCGGCGACCATGGCGATGACGGTAAAGGCCTGGGCAGCAACACGGGCGCGGAACATGCGCTGAACCTGTTGGTGGTCACCGCGGCGCATGGCGCGGTAGGCGCCCGTGAAGGCGGCGACGGTGGCGATACAACCGAGGGGGATCAAAGGCTCCTCGCGGAGACGGCGGGACACCTTTTGGAAGCCATTTTCGTTGTAAAAGTCACTGTTTGGGGACGAAGATAGGCGAGGCCTCGTCAGCATCGGGTGCATGCGGCATGCAGCGGTGAGGGAATCCAGCGCCCGGAAGGGCAAAGAAGGGCGACTTGACTTACGCGTTGTCGTCAAAGGAGGAGGGAAGAGGCCTAGAGGAGAGGCCGGGTGGGGCCGAGCCTTGGTTGTCTGTAGAATCGGGCATGTCTGTCTATGCCTGGCAATCGGGCTCTGGGGGGGCAGATTGGCGGCCGATTCGTAGCTTCGTGTTGGCTGTCGAGACAGGTGGAACTGGTTCGGCGATGAAACAATGGCGACGGAGACTGAGACGGGGGCAATGGCGATGGCGATGGCGATGGCGCCTGCTACATGATGGAACGGGTAGATGCAAAGGGCGAAAAAGGTCGAGCTACCCCACAACTCCCGCCCGGGCCCGGCCCCGCAACGAAGACGGTCCAGGTACCTTGGATACCTCTGGTGTACATGCACACTATCACTTACACCATGATTCCCCTCGCGCAACATGCACAGCGTCATCGCCACAAAGCAGCAGCATTCCAGTTTAGGAAACATTCATTGTCCGTTGCCCGATAGCCAAACACCTTCTGCTCTCTTGCGGCTCCTCTTAGTCGACCCCGTTGTGCCTGTCAAGGCACACGTTGGGTGGTGCCGATACACTACTAGCAGCGGCCTTGACATGGAATTTCGAACAACACCTCCCTCAAGGACCATCTCTTCCTGAGATGAGGCAATCAAGTATCCGCTGGAAACCTTGACATGTTCCCACCTCAAGTATCTTCGGGTAGCCGCTGCCAAGCTAGCTGCAGCAGGCTAGGTACCTCCAACGTACGTACAGGAGCTGGCCCACTCAGGGCGACGCTTAACAAAAATAGTGCAGACGGGGCTCATGGGAGGTTTCTGACTTCTTTTAACGCTGGCACCGACACCGGCACCCGCACTGCGTTTTCTTCACTTCTTTTCCCAAACAAAACTCACATCTCATTGTCCAGTGTTGGAGGCACACCACAAAATGGCTTCAACACAAGGTGCAGAACCGCTGCTCGTCAACGGTGCTTCCCTGCACGTAGTTAACGGTGTCAACGGCGAGAGGCCGGCGAGCCCTTCTTCGGTTGGCAACCTCGCACTGACCGAGTACAGCGCGAAGCCATCGCCGCCATCGGAGGATGCCACGACCAACAAGATGAAGGACATTGTTCCTGATGAGTTCCTGCTTCCCAACGGTCATCCAGATGTAAGTTGGAAAATGAAACCAAGCAGTAAGGTCCAACGGCGAGTTTTGCTCATGGCCCTTTCTGCTGGGTGACTCATCGATCTTCTATGCTGTAAGACCTGTGCTAACTCACAAACAGTACTTGCGCCTCATCATCACCTCTTACCCGCGTGTCCGGGAAGTCTGCAGTGAGGTGCCCCTAACCCGGGCTGTCAACCTGAGCAACCGCCTCGAGTGCAACGTCCTCCTCAAGCGTGAAGATGAACAGCCCGTCTTCAGCTTTAAGCTTCGTGGCGCCTACAACAAGATGGCCCATCTCGATCCCAAGGAGTCCTGGAAGGGTGTGGTCTGCTGCAGTGCCGGCAACCACGCCCAAGGAGTCGCATACTCCGCCCGCAAGTTGAAGATCCCCGCTACTGTCATCATGCCCAAGGGCACTCCCAGCATCAAGCACCTCAACGTTTCCCGTATGGGGAGCCACGTCGTTCTCCATGGCGCCGACTTCGACGAAGCAAAGGAGGAGTGTGCTCGAAGGGCCAAGCTGGACGGCCTCATCAACATCCCCCCTTTCGATGACCCGTATGTAATCGCCGGCCAAGGCACCATCGGCATGGAGATCTTGTCACAGACCAATTTACAGAAGCTGCAGGCCATCTTCTGTGCTGTCGGCGGCGGTGGCTTGATTGCTGGTGTTGGTGTCTACGTGAAGCGTATTGCCCCCCATGTCAAGATCATCGGCGTCGAGACCTACGATGCAGACGCCATGACCCAGTCGCTCGCCAAGGGTGAACGTGTCCTTCTTAAAGACGTTGGTCTGTTTGCCGATGGCGCCGCCGTCAAGACGGTTGGTGAGGAGACCTTCCGTATCTGCCAAGAGGTCGTCGACGAGATGGTCCAAGTCACCACCGACGAGGCTTGTGCCGCCATCAGAGACATGTTCGAGGACACGCGCTCCATCATCGAGCCCGCCGGCGCGCTGGCCGTTGCCGGACTCAAGAAGTGGGTTGCTGCCAACCCATCCGCTGACCCCACCCGGTCCGTCGTTGCCATCACCTCAGGTGCAAACATGGACTTTGATCGCCTGGGCTTCGTCTCCGCGCGTGCCAAGTACGGCGAAGGCAAAGAGGCCCTTCTCTCTGTCAACATCCCCGAGCGTCCCGGTGCTTTCGCCGAGTTAGTCAACGCCATCATGCCACACGCCATCACCGAGTTCAGCTACCGATACGCTACCGAATCCGAGGCAAACGTCATGGTTGGCATTTCCCTGGCCGATTCCGGCAGCCGCCGGGCAGAGCAACTGCAGGCCATCATCGGCCGTATCAGACAGTCTGGTGACATGGACGTGACAGATCTGTCCGCCGACGAGCTTGCCAAGAGCCATCTTCGGTACATGGTTGGCGGCCGCTCAAACGTGCCCAATGAGAGGCTTTATACTTTCCGCTTTCCCGAGCGGCCAGGCGCCCTCGAGCGTTTCTTGCGACTGTTGAGACCCAAATACAACATTAGCCTCTTCCAATATCGAAACTACGGCGGAGATATTGGCCAGGTGTTGACGGGTATTCAGTGTCCTGACGAGGAAGTTAGCGAACTCAAAAGCTTTTTGAAGGAGATCGGATACCCATGGGAAGACTGTACAGATTCACCTGTTTTCAAGACATTCTTACGAACTTGAACTATTGGATGGAAAAACACAGGTGAGAAAGAACAGCGTATTGTCAATATATGTATTTGAACTTAGCTTCAAGTCTAATGCATACCTGCGAATTGTGAGGTAGGTCGACCAAAGTAGTGATTAGCTACATAGATATTATGAGTATTGGAGAGTATAATAGAATACAGATGATGCAAAAATACTTCGCGTATACTTGTCAAGGCTTGTCCAGACCGACTAGCACATGTCCAGACTAGCTGGCAGGCACTGGTCAATAGACGGTTAGCACGCGACCAGCGGGCAGTCGAGTGCACCATGACACATTAGATGGAGCATACGTTCTTCTCTATATATACATAGTAGTTTACCCTAAAAAAAGTCCGGTTAGGGTGGTAGTGCTTTTCGCGGGTGGTCCCTATATAAAACCCCGCACGCACTACCCAAATTATAACGCACGGCCTGAAAGTGCACTTTTCGCCCGCAAAAGAATTGTTAGGCTTAATAGAGTTTCGCGCTTTTTCTATTAGTGTACTCTCGGTCCCCAAACTTCTTTACGTTCGCGTTCTATTCGCGTTCTTCGCTCGCGTTCTCATTACGTATACAATAGTACTATTGCGTTCTTATTACGTATATAGTAGCATTACTACGAATAATATATTATTATACTGCGTAGAAGTATAATAGCCTGGGCTTCCGGTCCCCGCCGTAGCCGTATAGTAATTGTAAATATAGCGAATCCTCTTGCAAGGGGAAGGGGGGGGTAATCGCGAAGGCTAGAAAATAATTCGTAGACTTTATATTACGCTATTTATTACTAAAATAAGTTTATATCGGACTTTTATATTAGTACCCGTAGTACCCCTTATACTACGTATATTTTATATACTAGTAACGTAAGGGCCTTACGTACTATATAAAGATAAAAGTAATAAATTAAACGTTAGGAAGCTTAAATGGAAGCGGTCCGAATAGCGGTATAAAGTTTACTACTACTAGTAGTTACAGATATAAGGGGTTTGCGGCCAAATGAACCCGATACTTAGATTCCTATTAATAGTATATAAATTACATTTTATACCGATTTAAACCCTATAAACGATAAATATAAATATTATAGTATGAAATATTAAATAGACGAACGATTTACAGTCTATTGTGACGGCTAGTGCCGTCATAGGTCCCATTCACGGGTATAGATCATGGTGCAGGTTCTAGGCTTGGCTCTAGCTGCCTTCTAGTCAAGGTATAAGACCCCGCCTCTCCCATCGAACCTTCCCTTTTAGGATTTCTTCCTTCTTCAACTTCTTATCTTTAATCCAAATTAACCAAATAATACAATCATTACCTTACACTTGTACCGTTTAGCTACACCGTAATATTATAAGAAGTTCCTTCTTAAAACTAGTCTTTTAAAGACTAGCTAGGTCGTAAATACCACTCTTCTTTCGACATCGACGACGACGACACCAGAGTCTTGCGATACGACCCAACCCGCTAGATTGCGGCTTTATCCCAGCAAAGTACTTAGAACGCGGCTTTATCCCGAACCAATTAATTAGCACTATACAGTTCTATCCTATTACTATACCCCCGGACTCGTATTTTAATAGCGTTATTACGACGGCTCTATATACTTAGTCCAATCCTTAACGACCTCGTTTTATCTAATTACTTTACCTATTTTCTAATTAAGAGCTTTACTTTAATTAAATCTAATTATTTAAACGTCTACGAGCGGTAATAGAGCCTCAAAAGCTACAAAACGGGCCGTTTTATACTTTACAACCAAATTTAAACCGGTATACTAGAACGAAACTACCTTTAGCGGGCCCCTATTGAGGGCAAAATTACGACCTTTATTTATTATTATCGACAATATTACTATTTACATAATTTATCCCTTTACTTCGATATACGAAGTATAAAACTGTATACTTAAGAACCTTCTATTCAATTCGTCTCATTTACTTATAGAGCCGCACTCCTACTTTTCTTTACTATTTGATTACCCTAATTAGAGCGTAAATAACGATATCCGGTCTTTATCGTTTCCAATAACCAAACTCCATACCTTTCCAACAATCTAACGGCAATCTCATTCAACATCAATTTATAAAATGGACTTTAACACCGTCCTATCTCTTCTCTTCTCGATATTTCCTATCCTTTGTATTAATTTCCGCCTCTCCGACAATCCGGTACTCCTGCAAAACCTCACAACTATAATTCAACTACAATTAGTTTAAAATATTCTTAATACCCAAAGCAATACTATTATAAAACTATAAAAGACCATCTCTAAGCTGGTTAAACGAATTAAAACCCTTACTAGCTTAAAAGACTTTACTACCTCTCTTACTTTTTAAAAGTCTATTGATAAATTAAGGCCGAAGGTATTACTTCCTAAAATCGATAAATTCAATAGCACCTCTTCTTATTAGGAGACCTAATTTCCTATAATTACGGTTAAATTCGAATTCGATAGAGTATCTATCGGATCGGAAAAAGTATAATTTTTCTACGTTTATTCCCGTTTCGAAAATAAAGTCTAGTAATTAAGTCAACCCTAATTTATCTAAAGGCAGGATAACGATAATTTTAACCCGATAATTCTTTTGGATTAATTCGCTCGCTACTTTAATAACCCGTATAAAATCCAAAATATTAAGGAGAAGATCCAATCTATTAAGTAATATAAAGATAAATACTTTATAATTTTTCTTATTCGATTTAAACGCCTCTTCTACCGATATAGCGCGAATAAATAGCTAAAGCATATCCAAATAGCGACCCTTCTTCGCGCTATATTATCTAATCTTAAAGAAAAATTAAAATTAATTCCCAAATTGGATACGTACGCCGACCTCGTAAATAAGCTACAACGGCTAGCCGGCTCCCTACCTCACTCATTATTAAATAAAACTATTAGCAATAGGGGTAATAAAATAGATATCGGTACCATTACTTCGATCAATAGTCTAGACCTCTCTTATATACCCGAGGACGTAAAACTAGGTTGTTTAAATAACGATAACGTAGAGGATTTTATAATGGAACAACAGAACTACTCGGCCAAGCACGTTTAATCTAGAGATATTGGTATTAATACCGGTATTAGGGATTCGGGAGGAATTAAGCTTAATGGAGCACATTGGAAGATATAGGGGATTATTATATGTATAATTAGATTTTTAGCCGCTTCCGGGATAGAAGCTTGTTGCGTGGGGGGGGGGGGGGGGGGGGGGTGAATATGACGGCTGGTGCCGTTATGGGTCCTATTTACGGGTATAGATTATAGTGTAGGTTTTGGGCTTAGCTCTAGTTGCCTCCTGGTTAGGGTATAAGACCCCGCCTCTCCTATCGAGCCTTCCCTTTTGGGATTTCTTTCTTCTTTAACTTCTTGTCTTTAGTCCAAGTTAGCCAAATAGTACAGTCATCACCTTGCACTCGTACCGTTTAGCTACGCCGTGACATCTATACACTTTCTTATTTATTATTATATTCTTATTAATATTAATTCTCTATAGAATTCCTCTACTAATAACCCTAAATTTAGTAATTATTATATATAGGGCGATATTTTTCTAAATCTATAAAAGCCGCTACCGGATTTTTTACATTCGTTATTAAAAAGTAACGACTAGCGGGCCCGAAAGTTCTAAAAAAAGCTACAATATTATAATTACACTTTTACTTTCACTTTTACATAAATTACATAAAAAGAATATAACAGTAGTAGCAGTATTAGGAATTTCCAAATATATAGTGCCTTATACTATTTTTAAGGTCCTTTAGCGCTAGAATTAGGTATATTACTTAAGTACGCCTAATTGTACATTTACGACCCCTAAAATCTTAATATATGAAATTAAGCCGGCTACCGCTTTTAGGCTTTTTCGGACTTGGATTTTAAATTTATAAAGAATCTTATATCCTTTATGTATTATTATAATCTATTTGTAAAGCTTTATAATATAATTAAAGAGCGTTTAGAGGTATATAAAGTTAAAAACGCCCAAATCAAGATTAATACCTAGATACATTTACATTTAATCGTTTAAAAAAATGCTAATCGGAAGTACAAAAACCTTCCTATTATAAACGAAGTAATTATAATTATTTTTAATTTAGCTAACGAATAGGACGGGATACGAAAAAATAGTATAATTAGCTCCTATTATTCTACTATTTTAAATTATTATAATATTCAGAATTTTTATAAAATTCCTATTTTCTACCCTATATACTTTCCTTTAACGTATCCTTTTATATTCCCGAAGGGGGATTACGGTTACTATTAATTTTTAAAGAGGAATAATACAATGTATATAAGGACGATTGCGTTAAATAGAATGAATAATATCGGCACCCTTTATTCCTACGCAACCAAATAAAGATCCGTACAGAGTTGTATTAGAACTTTGCGGACTAGATTAGTACTATAAATATTTAAGAAGGCGCAAGTAATTTTACTTTAAACATTAAATAGAGAATTATTTTGCCCTTTAATTATATTAATAATATACATTATAATATTAATATAGAAAAGTCTAGGTTTGAACTGGTTGCAACTAAGAAAACGTTGTAGAGAGAGGCGTAGATTTCTTTAGGGTGAATAACGAGATAGATAAAATCTAATCGTTTAGCGTTGAGAAAGATGGTTGCACGGTAGGCTTTTGAAGGCATGGATATTGTGGTTGTGTAGAGGAGGTGAAGACGAGTAGAATGGTATGTGTTTTGTTTGGAAAGGTTGTATATTGGTAAAGATATCGTTGAGTGATGTCTAACTAGTCAAATCCTTCTTTCCTCGAAGGATCCTTCCCTTCTCATAGACTTTTTGGGTCTTGTGGTTATGCAGTCAGAAAACCGACTATACCGTTGAATTTTTTGTCTTCCGTATATTCCGAAAACGGTCTGTTCTCTTTTGTATGTTAAAAACTGGCTAAGAAATCGGTTTTCAAAGTTGGAAGGTTTTCGAGGCTTCAAAGGACAAAGGATTCCTTTGTCTACCCTTTTCACTTCCGTACGCCACCCGCGCCACGGATCGATTCCAGACCGCCCAGTGCGGTCCAGACCACCCAGACACCCTCTACGAGGGTTAGGGTTGTATATAGGGTAAATTCAACCACGAATATATATTCGAATAAAATCGAATAAATTCAACCAAAAATATAGGGCATATATTTATAGTATATATTACCCATATAACAATTCCTATACTAATATAGTATAGTATAGACCCGTAAATCCGTTATAAATATATAATTATTATATAATATATATATTAAGTCCAACAATTAAGTATTGTTAGAATTCTATGGCTATTACTTATAAATTCAGTAAACTTATATTCTTTATTTTTATAATTACGAATCCGTACTAACTAGAAGTTAAACGGGAATTTAACAGTCTTATTTCTAACGACTATCCGGATATTATTAGCCGCATATTTAATGTAAAGGCGAATATATTATTTAAAGAGATTAAGGAAGGTCTTTTCGGTAAGTGTATAAGTATTGTATAGACCTTAGAATTTTAAAAACGTAACTTTCTTTACCGGTATATATTAGTCTTCCTAAATACGGACTTTTAACGGGCGTATTTAGAGTTGGAAGTAATAGATTGTATTATATAGGTAAATTTTCTAACCTTAGAAGAGGACCCGGATATATCACAGGGCTAGCCTGTAACTGTCATCTGGTCGCGGCATCACTACAGCAATGGTTGCCGGGTGAATGTACGCTCTCTAATTGGCTGCACTACTATAACCAATACCTTACCGCCTCGGTACTGAGGCGGCAAGTAGGTCAGTCACGTACACGTACCATAGGCTCACCACTAGGTTTATCCCTTACGAACCACACATATATTCTATAATTTCCTTTCCTCTTTATACAAATATATAAGTCTTAATTTACCTCCAACGTTCAATATCGCCTTACCCTATAATAACTATTTACACCCATTATTACACTACGAATATATATTATAAGGAAAAAGCACGTTATTTAATATAGTAATCGCAACGCCGTTAATCGGCGAAAAAAATCCCGTAGCAAAAGGAGCCTATAACTCTCAATAACAATATTATTATTACTAACGCAAGGATTTTATTAAAAGGATCATAATTATTACTAATATATATTTAGGAGGACATCAACGTCCTAAACGCTCTTCAAAATATTAAATTAGAAATTTTCCACGAATTAAAGGGTTTTAATTAACCCTTAATAAATAAAGAAATTTATTTTATAATGTTAGATGATATCTCTACGACCCCTATTATTAAAAAGTTTATTAGAATTATTAAAGAGGATAATTCTACGCCCTTAGAAATTATCGGAAATTCTTTTATTATAATTATTAAATTTATTAACGTAAACGTTTTTCGTATTATTATTAACCCTATTGTATAGGCAATCTAAATATTTAATTATTATACTAATAATATTTCTGATTAACTTAAAGAATTCTCGGAATAATTCTAAGTAGAAGAGAAGAAGAATGTAGCTTTCGAAAATAAATTCAAGTAAATACTACGTATTATCGAATCGATATAATCAATTCTTTCAAAGATATAAAAAGAATTCGATTAAATAAAACGAATTACTAATAATATAATTAATTATATTAATAATGGTAGAGAGGGTAATAATACTAGTAGAAGATTAGGTACGGGAAGTAGAAATACATTAGAAAATAATTCTAGGGTCTATATAACTGGCGTTAAAGTTCCTTACATTACTATAACCCTTTTTAAAAAAAACGCTACTCTTTAACCCCGAAACCTTTACAATTACCTAAAAGGACCTTATCTAATAGAATAAGGATTATATTATTTAGAAAAGCCGGGTTATAATAATTTAAACCCTCAATACTTTCTATTTCCCCAATAATCGAATTAAAATCGCCTATACTACTTATTTATTAGGCTTTAAAATAACTGTATTCGTCGAAAAAAATATTTTTAATATTTTAGCCAACTCTAACGACCCTAAAAAGTAGAAGTAGGTAACGGGCTTCGAATTTATTAAATTCCTAGATTTCTGCTATAATAATATCGATTTAAAATTCAATATTATACGTCGTTTAGACGAATTTAAATAAGGTAATCGTTTCTTTATTGTATTCGAAAATAAATTCGTTAAAACCGCCGACCGTTATCGGTTAAACGATTTGATAAAGATTTATTACTTATATAATAAGATATTTTTAAAATTCTGTATAGCTGTCGTTATTTAATATATTCTATCCGACGATAATAATTATAAAGGATAACTGATTTTTTACCGCGACTTTACATACAATATCGGAAAGGATAAGTACTATAGTAGAATTAATTACTTGTAATTTAGTAAGGGTAATAATAATTTTAATTTTAATTCCGGCAATTCTGGCGGTGGTAGCGGCTTTAAATACTGTACCGTTAATTAAGGGGGCGATACTATAGACTTCAATACCGTCTATATTTCTTATATTATCTATTCGAACGTTTTTAGTTAGTATATAAGAGACAATTTATATAGGAAGTATAATTAAGATGGTTATATTATACGTAATTATAAGAATAATATTAATTATAGTAATAAACATCTTTAAAATAGTAATGCTTGTAATAATTATAGAGGCTTTAACCGGGGCTACGGCGGCCGGGGCGGTCGAGGAAGCTATAGTAGTTAGGGTTCTAACTCCGGTTTAAGAGTTAATAATTCCTTAGGCCGCCCTTCTACTAACTAGAGAGGCTACGGTAATTCTAGCCTTCGTACTACCGACGCTAGCGAAAATGAAGATAAAAGTAAAGAATACTATAACGCTAATAACGGCGCTAATTAAGAAAAAGCCTAAATTCTATAAATAATTACCTATAGAAATAAAGAAAATCCTTATAAGAGAATTACCGGAAATCCTACGAAAATTTAAAAACAATTATTATTAATTCGGTAAATGATTTTAAATGAAATTTATTACTCCTTTCCTCTTATTTATTATTCGGACCGTATAAAATCCTTTATATAGCCTTCGTCGATAATAAACATTTAGTAATAGCTTTTATTAATTATTCCTTTGTAAAAAAAAATAGATTTACTACTTTTAAATTATTAAAGTTTAAAAAGTTTACCCTCGTTAACGGTATTATAAAAAACTTTATTATTAAAAGTTTGGCTATTAACTTCTATATCGGTTACTACTTCGAAAATATTATATTTTTAATCTATAACCTCTCCCCCGCCTACTCTATTATTTTTAATTTACCTTAGTTAAAGAAGTACGAACTTCTAATCTCTTAAATAGAGGGGAAGGTCTAATTTACCAACCGGTATACCAACTGCTATTTACTAGCTAGTTTACTAACTTTTATAAAAAATACCATTAATATTTAGTAATGCCTTATAAATATATAATATTAGATGGCATTTCATCTGGGGGTACCAGCGTCGTCTTACGGGGGCACCAATCCTTATATACGCACCAATCGGGTTAGGGTTTAACGTGCACATTATTTTTTACTAACTTTTAATACAATTAGATACTAATTGTACAATACCCTTTCGTATAATAATTTTAAACCTCTTTAACTTTCATAACCTTCTTTCTACTCCCTCTTTACAACTAGGCTACCTTTAATCACCAGAACAAGCTAAAATCGACCGTACGTACGTAAATATTAATCGCATTAATTACTAGAACCGTTTACTAGCTTTCTTAAACCTTTAAAACGCTACGCGTATTATATATAAAATTCTCAAAATACCGCTATAGAATCTAAATAACGGCGTAGCCATCGACCTTACCCAAATTAACAATACTAATAGCGACGTCGTTAATGACAATGATAGCGATCCCTTTATTAACGTCGAAGAGTAGGAAGGTTTTTCTAACGACGATACTCTCGTTAATTCTCCTAGCGACTCTAATAGCGAATCTAATATACGCTCGCCCAATCCGCCTCCCTCAATACAACTACCTTATAAAGAGAGCGATCCTAAATCTAATTCAAATTGTAACCTCCCCTCTTACAACCCAACCAGTAATAACGACAACGAACCCGAAAACGAACTCTTCAATCACAAAAATACAATTATTAATCCACCCTCTAGCGTTATACCCCCCGCGGCTACAATCGAAGGTCTTTCACAATCTATTAATAAATAAATAAAAAATTACAAATTTACAATCACTCGTACCCAAAGTCGCAACATAAAACCTAGAATCCCTATCTCTAAGTATATATAGTATTATATTATCTATAACCGCTATAGCAAACCCCGCAAATTTAAAGCAATTATTCGAAAGACCGCTTTACGAAAATATAATTATTTATAGAAAGGGGTTATAAAGAAGGATAAAAACGATAGTTTTTAACACTTTCAACTACATCCTAATTCGGATCACTATATTCACAATTATAACCAATCCTAATACCTATTTACCTACCCCTAACACCGCAAAATAAAGCCAAAAATATTTAAGAAAATCGACGACACTTCTAAACTTAATACTATACAAACTCGAAAAATTATTACTATAGTACGAAAGGACTTTCCTAAATCCGTATATACGAAAACCAATATATATAATATATGTATATATATACGGCGCCGCAATTTCGATAGCTATACCCCTACTAATACCTTATTTAAATTATTTAATAATAATAATATTAAATATATTAAAAAATAAATCTAAATAATAAGGAACGGTTATTAAGCCTTATCTTTACCTTCCTAGCTTATATATTACTAATTAAAATATTTCCCGAAATTATAATTAGTAATAATATATATAATACTAACCAGTTTTATTATCCCTTTTACTAAATTTCGAACGTCTCTTCTACTAGCTCGGTATTTAACTATATTTTTAATATCATTAATAATAAGAAGTAAAAGGCATTCAACTTCCTAATAAAAACTACCAAAGAGCTAAAATTATAGTACAATCTTCTTAAACCTATCGTCGTTATTATAAATAAATACAAGAAAATAAAGCAATTACTTAGTAACACTTTCCCTAATACCCAATAATAGCTCTATCTATTCCATATTGTTAAAAATGTATTATTCAATACTAAAAAAAAGTAGAAGAAGCAAAAGGGTAGCGACGACGATAATTCTAAGGATAAGGAGGGTAAAGATAATTAGGAGAATCCAGTATCTTTTAATTTAATTAATTAAAATATCTATTCGTCTATATAAAGTGGAAGTGGTAATACTACGGGTAAAATTATTAAAATTATTAACGACCCTTATAGTATTTATTGTAGCTATATTTAAATTTATATTATATACTAATACCGAATTAAAGTATTAGGATAGTTCTTCGATATATTTAAAAGAATTAACTTCCTATTAAAGATTAATAGGTATACTATTATATTAAGAAGTACAGGAACCTTAGTATCAAGGTTATATCCCCAATTAAATTAAATAACTTTAATATTAAAAGCTACCTTCTTAGCGGTAATAACGATATTTATAAATTAATTACTATTATTGTAAAAATAGCTACTAAATAATACTAAACCTTTAAAGAAAAAATCGTACGCTAATAAATTCACTAATAATAAAAGTATATCGACCGTACGTATTTAAATAAATTACTGCTATGAATTAATTATATTATATTCGAATTAATCGGTTACGAATACCGCTAAGCAGAAAAATATAAGTTTATTAATTAATGTAAAGATTTATTTACTTTAGAGCCCTATAATAAAGAGTATAACATTACTACTTAATATAGACTACTTTACTACTATATTATATTTAAGAGGTTGGTTATATAAAAATTTTAAAGTTTACTTATATATACCTTCGCTAATATTATAAAGAGCTCTTTATACGTTAAATTCCCTATTTCTTTACTCTATTTACTAACCAATTATTTTAATAAAATATTTATAATTTCTACATTCGCCTTTAAAACCTTTGCGTTACAATTATATATTGTAGCTGTACTAAGAATTCTACTAGAAATATCCCTAACGAATATACCCTTTTTAAAGACTTAGAGGCAAAGTAAAAGATTCCCAAGACCCCTAAGACCCCTAAGAAGCAAAAGGCTACACCTAATTTAAAGAAAGGAAGTAAAAAGGTTATACTAGCGTTAAAGAGTAAGAAAGGGAGTAAAAAGGCTAAGCCTATCAAATAGAGTAACTTTAATAACCTACCTCGCTTATAACCGAATATATAGTATAAACTATTTTACTAAGAGGGCAATAATAATAATATTAACGATCTTACTCCCAATTCTACGAAACGTAAGTACGTACGAGAACCAGTCAATTCTAATACTTTAAACTAATAGCAAATTAGAATTAACATCTCTAAAATTAATATTAAATTATATTCAAATAGCTATACTAGAGCTAGAGTCAAAATTAGAATTAAATTCTTTACTCCCACTTCTAGAGCTCCCGCTGTCACAGGGCTAGCCTGTGATATTCTCGCACTGTACTGACTGCCTCATGTGCCATGCCTAAAGTATAGTAGTTACGTGCAGCTGTACGTGTACGCGTACACGGACTAGCCTGCCAGGGCTCTCGCCTATATAGCCAATCCTCTACGCATACCTTCCCTTCCTCTCCTCCGTACAATAACGTATATCTTACCCTATACCTAATAGTGCCTCGCCCTATAATAGTTTATTATACTTTACTATTGCGTTGTATACGCTCAAGGGAGAAATTAATTAATTAAGTAACTAAAGACTTAGGCCCTCATTAATAGAACAAGTATAAGACTCGAGCTTATTGTTAGGCCGAACTAAGAATTAATTAATTAGGTATTTAGTCCCTTCTCCCTTCCTACTTTAAAAATAGTGACCGTAAGAGATTACCGCCGTTACAATTAATTTAGCGATTAATATCGGACGTCCTAGTTATTATAAATAATCTTATTGTAATTATTGTAATCGGAACCCTTTAAGTCTCTAACCCCGTAAATTAAGCGATTTATAATAACTTGGTAGAAGTACTTACAAACTTTAATAATAATCCCTTTACCGGTTTTCTTTCGAATTCGATTATAAAGTACGCCTTCGCCCTCGCGACTACCCCTATTTTCCGCGACGTAATTATTATTTTGAACCGCTTGGTTTACGACGACGTAATCGAGGCCCGCGACTACACCTAGAGAGCGGAGGAAGATTTGGAGGAATCCTAGAAGGAGATTTTCAAATTTAATAGTAACTTCGTTACTATAGCTTTTTAATATAAATTTAAAATTAACGAACTATATAAAGAAATTGCCGCGTTGAAATAATCGTTCGTTGATTTTAAAATTAATATTAATTTTGCTTTCTAAAGATAACGTAAGAAGTACGTTAAGGCTATTGATAATTTCCGCGATCGATTGAAGTAAATTAATATTGTTAACTTTATTTACGATCTAATTTAAATCTTTACCCCTAATAATCCCAGCCCTTTAAGCGATTTTAATATATCAATTATAACTACCGGTAGCGGCCGGTCGGTATTATTCCATTCGTACGTTTTACTATTTAATACTAAGGGTAATACCCCTTTAAAGTATATTAAATACTATTATACTTAACGTATAAAAATTAAATTATATTGGCTCGATAAGGTTCCTTATTTTATGCCCGAAATTAAATAGTTTTCGTATATCGTTAAGTCCTTAGAGAGTGCGCCCTTTTTTACTATTGAATCGGATTTGAATATAATCTTTAAATATTCTAACAATAATACTAAATGGAAATAGAAGATTGCGATAGACCTTTTCGCCGAATTTAATACTAAGTACGATAATATCGATTTTACTATTTACGCTCGTTGCGAATTGGATGAGTTAAAGATAATTAAAGATATACGCTAATAAACTTTTGAAGATTAATTTACCCTATTCGTCGACCGCTATAAGTTAGATAACGTTATAATAATATATTACTTCTATAATAAGATTATTAAGGAGGTCCGGGCCGCTTTCGCTCTTTAATTCCTTTAGCCCGCCGATAATAATTATATAAAGTAGTTTAAGACCGCCCGGGGCCTCGCTTAGAATTTTAAGGATAATATTTACTATAATAATTTCGTTAATCCCTTTTATAAATTAAAGACTATTTCTATTTCCGCTGCGGATAAGTTCGTTAATTAAGGCGGTACATCTATAGACATTAATTTCGATAAAATATCCGCTACCAATATTACTTTACGCGGTATGATTTTTTAAGAAGTTTTTAATTACTATATGCAAACGGGCGCTTATACCCGCTACGGCTATTGGGGTTACTTTTCGGCTACGTATTATACTAGTATTAATTTTAGGAAGGAGGTTTATTTATTCTATAGTAGAAGTAGAGGTTATAGAGGAAGTAGAAGCGGTAGAAGTAGCGGTAGAGGAAGTAACGCTACTCCCTAGCAGGGTTAATACGGTTATAGCCAGTAGTAGTACGGTTAATACCGCCCGGTTAGAGGTTATTAAATTAATATTATAAGTATAGCCCCTACGGTTGCGGCCGCCTAAGACTATTAGAATATCCTAATTTCTATTTATTAATTAAATTTCGTTAGCCCTTTCTAGGGTAATAAAAACGGCGTCGTCGGCTAGTAGGGAAATATATAACTTCTAAATTAAATTGTAATTAGAGGTATAGGTCTATAGGATTAAGACGAGAAAAGGGGAATATCTTTATATAATTAAATATAATTGAAATATATAAATGTTCTGTCAATAGCCGTTATAAATATTTTAATTTATTAAATTTCTCTATTTATTTATCCGATAGATCGTGTAAATTATATTGCTCTACTTTAATCGATAGCGGCTATACTGTTCTTAATTTTATTAATAGACGCTTTATTTACCGTTATTAATTTCCTTATTATAAATTGAGAATGCTAAAGATCCTTTATTTCGCCGATAGAGGCTTAGTTAAAGGTAATATTACCTATTTTCTTTAAATTAATAATATAAGTGGGATTTTATTACGAAGTTATTGATTTATTAATTTATAATTTAGTAAAAAATAACCTAGTTATTCTTAGTTACCCCTCGTTCGTTTACTACGCCCTAAGTATTTCCTAACCCTCTAATTCTTTATAGTTTACTCTAATATATAAATTAAGAGGCTACTTCCTAAAGGGCGCCCCCAATTATATACGCTGTACCCTTTTAAAATTTGGGGGTAGCTATATTATTCTTTCATTTAACGTATTGGGTACTTACCTAATTTCCGTTTATAAAAAAGTTTCTTACGAAGAGGTCCCGGACGAAAGGGAGCTTACCTTCGAAGGGGAATTTAAATTCGACTACATATACAGCCTTTAAATTAATATTGTACGTTGTATTTCTATTTTTACAATTATAAAGAGAGCCGTTCGTTAAAAGTTTAATTACTTTTAATATTGAATAGTTAATTATTTAAATATTATACCTATCGGTAAGACCCCTAGCGGATTTGGGTAAATTTTAATATTTTTAATTATATCCGGCTTTAGAGTTCTTTGCGTTATTTTAATTCCTTATTAGGTAGTTGGAGGCGTCCGTACTAATAATACTAATTATTATACGCTAATCCACATTTATAGTATATTCTATAATCCTATTAACTTTAATAATATTTAAGAACTATCAGTAATAACCTTTAGTTAGGTAGCCGAGAAGTATAAATTGTAAGTAATTTATACAATAAGGGCCTAAATAGTAGAAGATATTAAAAAGATAAAAGAGGAGGACGAAATAGAGGAAGAAGGAAGCGTCCTAAATTTTACATATATTAGCGATGGATTAATTAAGGAAATAATAATAGAAGTATTGGTAGAGAAAGGAGGAAAGTATAAATATTTGTTCGGTAGTAATTTCTATAGATAGATCGACGGCCTAATTAGAATTGGGGATAGAGAGACCCTCCGCGTTGTGAGAATTGTTAATTCGGTATCGCTTTTAGGGATAGAGGAGGATTTCCTACGTTATAAGGCCGTTATTAACGAATACTTCGTAACGGATAGCGTATCTTTAAATATGATTATATTTAAAGACGTGACGAAATTTTATAAAAAAGCCGATAAACTGCTAAAGACCGACGAATAAATTAAAGTCAAGTTCCCCTTTTAATATTAATATTACGTTAATACGTTTAAATAGGAGGGTATTAAAATATTACCCCTAATACGCTTCTACGATTTTAAGATCAAGTTCCGTTTTGGAGTTACTCTGCTAGTAGTTCGAAGCCGCCCGTTTAACCCCGACGAATTAAACGTTATTAAAAAATAGATCGATAATAATTTAGTTAAGAAATTTATCCGGCTATCCTAATTTGAGGCTTCTTTTCTAATCCTATTCGTTAAGAAGCTAGGAAGCGGAGTCCGTATTTATATCGATTATAGGGGTATTAATAATATAATTTTAAAGTTCCATTACTTATTATTACTAATTAAGGAAACCTTCGACGCTATTTACCGGGTTAAAATTTTTATTAAGTTTGATATTATTATTGCCTTTAACCGTATTCGCGTTAAGTAGGACTATAAATAGCTAATTACTTTTAGTATACGGTTTAGCCTTTTTGAATCTTTAATTATACCGTTTAGTTGATAGAGGGCGTTAAATACTTTCTAGAATTATATTAATAATATTTTATATAATATTTTCAATATTTACGCGACCATTTACTTCGACAACGTCCTTATTTATTCCAATAATATTAAACATTACGAATAATATATTAATAATATCCTCGACCGCTTGGTATAGGCCGGCCTTAGCGTCGATATTAATAAATGCGAATTTTATACGATACGTACGAAATATTTAGTTTCAATTAGTACCCTGGGAGGTATCGAAATAGATTCGGAAAAGGTTAAAACCATTATTAAATAGGCGCTTCCGGAATTTAAGAAGTTCCTACAATTTTTTTTTGGGTTTCGTAAACTTTTATCGGCGCTTTACACAAAACTTTTCGACAATAGCGACCCCGCTATATAAATTTATTAAAAAAAACGCCGCCTAGATTTAAAATAGTAGCTACTAATCCGTTTTCGAAGCGTTAAAAATAGCTTTTATTAAGGGTCTCATATTAAGGATTTACAATTAGACTAAAAGAATAGTAATCAAAATAAATATATTTAATTAGGTTGCAGGCAATACCCTATTTTAATATAGGGATAACGGCGTACTATACCTAATGATTTACTTTTTAACGAAATATATAGCCTAAAAATATAATTATAATATTTACAATAAGGAATTCTTTATACTATTATTAAAGCGTTAGAAGAGTAGAGGTTAGAATTCGAAGACGCCCAATAGCCTTTCGATATCTTAATAAATTATAAGAATTTCTAAACCTTTGCGACTAATAAACAGTTTACTTAGCGTTATATATAGTAGTCCTAATTTTTATCCCGGTTTAATTTTTTATTTAAATATATACTAAGTTCGAAGAATTTCCGCCCGGACACATTGAACCGAAAACCGAACGATTAATTTAACGATATAGAAGACAATAGGCTTACGGTTAGAAAATACCTACTTTTAGACCCTTCGTAATTCGAAGACGGTTATTTCTCTAGAAAGGACCCCGCTATTAGTTTCTCCCTTTATTTACTAGGTATAGAGGATTTCGATAATAAATTTATTAACAATTTAATCCGCGTTAATTATAAAATATTTATTTTCTTATAAAAATTCGTCTCTTATTTTATAAATAAGACGCGGCGTTAATAATTATTGACCGTTAAGAAAGTTTTTTACTATGCCTTCTCCGAATATTATATTATAAAGAATATTACGAAGTAGCACAATAGGGTGATTATCGACCCCTACGATGAGGAACTCTAATTCTAGTTAATTAGCCGCTAATATAATTTTCCCGGCGCAGGCTACCCTAGTTGCAATATTATATACAAACTTTTATAACGCGAATTTTATTAGGAGGGGATATATAATAATATAAGGATTTTTGATAGAAGTTACTTCCCCTATATAAAGATAAAGTTATTTAAACGGGGCTTAGCCGGCTACTTTAAACTTATAATTATCTCTCTCGTACTATAGCGAAACGTATTTATCGATTACGTTACCCCGCTATTAGGAACTACCTATTTCGGCTAAATTTTTAAATATATTACCGTTATCGTCCACCGATTAACTAAAATACAGTATTATATACTTACAATAACCTTAGAAGTAGAGGAGCTAGCGGACTACTTTATTAACCGTATTTATTCGATTTACGGCCTACTAGATAGTGTCCTATCCGATAGAAGTACTTGATCTATATTACGCTTCTAGGCTACTTTTTATAAGAGGTTGTTAATTATCCGTAAATTAATTTTAGCTTTTTATTTATAGATAAATACTTAGATAGAGCGTATTAACGTAGAGATGGAGCAATTTTTGCGGCTCTATATTAAGTAGGTATAAATAGATTGGGTAAAGTGGTTACCTATTGCGGAGTTTGCTAGTAATAACGTTGTATCGTTATTAATAGGCGTTTCCCCCTTCTTTATTAACTATAATTATTACCTTCGTATAGGTATTAAGCTTTATATACCACCCCCCCCCCCCCCTCCTCCCGGATTTATTACCGGCTTAGCTTAAAGAATATTATAAAGTATTTAAATTAGTGGACCGCTTCTAGTAGATTTGGGACTTTGTTATTTAATAAACCCGTCGCACCTAGGAGCGTTATAAGGATAACGCTAATAAGAAACGCGTTAATTCCCTTAAATATTGCCCCGGTAATATAGTCCTACTTAATACAATAAACTTCGTTAACGGCCGACCGTACTTCAAATTCTACTTATAATAGGAGGGCCCTTTCTATATTACCCGGGCGGAAAACAATATAATATACTTTGCATTCCCGACTAATATGAAGTATTCGCCGGTTTTCTATATTTATATAGTACAATTATAAATGGGTAAAAGCCTATCCGGCTAGAATACGTCGTCCGACGTAAAGGTAAATAACGGTTGCGTAATAATTAGAATAGATAATTATGAGGAATAGTAGGAATAGGACTTCGAAAAGTTTATTAATTACATTTAATTTAGCAGTGATTATTATTAGTACTATTAAGTTAAATAGAAAGGTAATAATTAATTGACTTGGGAACTTAAGGATAATATTATTAACTACGAAGAGATATTCTAATATTTTTATAACGAATTCTTTGATAAATTTATATTGCTAAATGTAGAAGTTATATTACCCGGACAAATTCTAGTACCGGCTACCGCTCTAATACCGGCCGCTATTCTAATGCCCCCGGTACCCCCGAAGCGCCGGTCCGCCTGCGTCGTTTAATGCTAGATTGCTGCCGTTATAGACGTTACGAAACCGCTATCCGATACGGTTATAATTACGATAGTACTTTTAATTAAATTAACGGTATATGAAGCATAGGGATTAGATATAGCGTTTGCGAGGATAGCGAGACGTTTAATAGATATTTAGTCTGGTCGAGTACTAAAGACGGAGTTTGTAGACTATAATAAGATATTGGAGGATTACGAAAAGAGTCTGAAATAAATAATCTGGAGTATTATTATATATACTGCAGCGGGAATATAAGGAGCGTAACAGGGCTTGTTGAGGGCAACAGGCGTTATTGTATATCTAGGGCGTATATATGGAACAGGCCCTGTTGACTTAACAACCCTTATTGAGTTGAGGGAGGCCTCTGATTGGTCGGATTTGGGTGGAAAATGGTAAAAGCTTAAGACCCCTATAAGGACCTTCTGGAGGCCATTATAGGTGTCTTTGGTTAGTGGTCGTTATAGTAGTCTTCTTAGTGGTCTTTTTGGTAGTCTTAAGACTTTGGCTTCAAAGTCCGGATGAGGGCATTCACACTTTCGCGCGAAACTTTTCGCGCAACGGAAAAAAAGCTGTTGCCAGCTGGAATCGAACTGGCAATCTGAAGAAGAAAAGCGACGGCGAGAACCATTGAGCCACTGGCCCAATTGATTGAATGCGGGCTTCGTTCTTTCCTTTGATATAGGGCAGTTGAGTTTTTTGGGGGGAATGCACTTTAGGAAAGAAGGAAGCATCGTCACTTTGGAGTTTCGGAAGCAAAGGAAGCTTGGCGCCCAGAAGCCCCCGGAAGCAGTGCTAACCTCAAGACCTTCAGCGACCGTCTATGACGGACACCCGGATTGACCAATCAGACGTCTCCCTCAGCCCAATAAGGCTTATAGAATCAACAGGGCTTGTTAAAATCAACAAGGCTTGTTGGAATCACAGGTCCTGTAAGCCGTAGTAAGCTAAAGAGGGCTTGTTCCCCAGCACATTTTCCCGCTACGGTATATATAGACTCGGAACTGCTAGAGCTTCTTTTAAGGGGGGATAGTATTATAGGGCTAGCCTAAGACATTCTCGCACTATATTAGTTGCTTTATGTACTATGCCTAAAGTATGGTAATTATAGACAATTGCACGTATGCGCGTGCACGGACTGGCCTGCTAGGGCTCTCGCCTATATAGCTAGTCCTCTACGTACACCTTCCCTTCCTCTTCTCCGCATAATAACGCATATTTTACCCTATACCCAACAGTGCCTCGCCCCGTGATACCCGCCTCTAGAACTCCCGCCTCTAGAGCTCTCTCCAAAACTCTCTCTAGAGCCCTCTCTAAAATTAGAACTACAGTTAGAATTCTTACCCTCTATAGAGCTTTCTCCAGAGCCAAAGCTAGAGCCCTCTCCAAAGCCAAAATACGACTTCTCGTCTAAAGAACAATAGCCAGAGCAATAGTAGTCCTCTCCAAAGCTAGTATTAGATTGCATTTAAATGGCTATACCAAAGCTCTCGTCTCCAGAGCCAAAGTCGTCTCCAAAACTAGAGTCGTCTCCAAAGCCAGAGTCAAATCTAGAGCTAAAGTCAAACTCTATTCAAATAACTACACTAGAATTGAACTCTCCCGTTAAGCAAGTGGTTAAATGTAAGAATGTAAGAGAGGTAAGGCTTAAATAGGCTTACTAACCCCTAAGGTTCTAGTTATACAAAATGGTCGTATAAGCAAACCCAGTCAATAATATTAAAAACACTATACTAAGTATCACGAAATTAAATTTAGTACTATAGTCTTTCGTAGTATAAATAAATACTATAGAACTATCCTATATACAAAGCATCGTATACTATAGAAATCTCTTTATAAAATTATGTTGCTAAATATCGCTATTATTTCTTTTCATATATATATAACACCATAGAATTTACCGTGTAAATAATATTTTATATCAAAATGACGTGCCAAGAATTGAAATATTAGTGCGTATATAAGGATTGGTGCCCCCATAAGACGACGCTGGTGCCCCCAGATGAAATGCCTATTAGATAAAGGCTAGCCGAATAGATAAAAGAGCTAATAGAAATATTTCGAAGATACTAGAATTTTAAATGAAGACGACCGATTATATTAAATAGATAGCTAATTCTCTTACTAATTTCAAGGCCGAAGTGGGCCCGTTTAACTACTAAAAGCCAACCTTTAATTAAACTTATATTTAATTTAAATATAATCAAATTCGATTGCTTTAAGGTATTAAAAATAGAGAACTGCCGTCCCTACAATCCTTAAAACTAACAAGGGCTAGTTTAAATATTATTATTAATAGCCTAATCCTTTACCGGGCCGGCGAATTAGATTAAAAAAATGTAATATTCGAAGATAAAAAAAAATTACGCTATTATAAGGAATACTATAAAACTCTACGTATTTTAAGAGGGTTAGGTTATAATAAATACCGCAAAATTCTATATACTTTAAAAAGATTGGGTTATATTACGTTGTATTTCCGGGCGTTATTCGCTTATTACGCGAATCGCCCCGTAGAAGGTATTAACGGTAACGCTATCTTATTAACGGACGTCCCTTTCGAGGAAATAAAACTACTGTAAGTAATTCCGCCACCCTACTAGAAAGTAAAGGGCGTATATAGCGCGCCGGGCAATATATAAATACTATATAGGCGGTTTAATAATATAGTTAACCTGGTTAACCCCGAAGATATTACTAGTATTAATACTGCAGCGTTTAATTAATTATACGAACGGGAAAATCTATAACCGTACTTTATTAATTACGCTAAATTTAAACGGCTAGTATTAATTTATAATATTAATAATTACAATAATATTATTAAAGAAATAATCCGGGATATTTACGTAGGGAAAGGCTAATAGTATAAAGACCGCCTTCTCCGACGATTCTACGGTTATATCGATGTTTATACTAATGAAATTAATAGGGAAGAATTAAAAATTGTAATTATCGTTAGAACTGTAGAGCTTATAGGTGATTTAGAGACGGATATCCCAGCCTACGAAGCTATTATTATAAAAGTTACTGTAACGGGTCTGCACGAGTAAAGTACAGGGTTCAATCGTATAGTTAAAATACTATATTTAATATATATATATATATATATATAAAGAGAGCAAGAAGGAAGACTGCACTAGAAGGGTGCAGTTGAGACAAGGTTTTAAGGTGCGGCGCACGGGCCAGGCAGGCCGGGCAGTCGGGTGGGTCCAGCCAACTAGAGGGGGTGTATTGGCCTTAGCGCCGGCCAGCTGTATGCAACTGGCTTGGCAACAGCCAAGCTTAACCCCTGGGCTCTAGCCCCATGACAGTTACTAAGGAGGACGCTTAGAAGTTTTATAAAAAAACCGACCGCCCTTCTAAAATTAATAAAGAAATCAAAATTAAATTCCCGCGTAGATATTAAATAAAAATTAAAGCCTTCTATAACCGTATAGCAGAAAAAATTCCAACTTCCTTCCGTTTATAATTATAAAATCGAATTTATATTGGGCTAGAAACTATTAAACGCTAAATATTATATAATATCCCTTATAGAAATATTTATCGTTAAAAAATAGGTTAACGATCAATTTAAGAAAAAATTCATCCGGCCGTCCTAATCTTTAACCGCTTCGCTATTATTATTAATAAAGAAACTAGGCAGTGGAATTAGAATTTATACTAATTATTAAAGTACTAATAATATTACCCTAAAAATATATTATCTATTTCCGTTAATTAAAGAAATATTCGATACTATTTATTATATTAAACTTTTTATTAAATTCGATATTATCGCCGCTTTTAATCGGATTTATATTCAAGAGGGCTACGAATACCTTATTACTTTTATTATACATTTTAGCCTCTACGAATCCCTTATCCTACCTTTCGGTCTATAGAGCACCCCGGGTACTTTTTAAAATTATATTAATAACATCCTATATAATATTTTAAATGTTTATATAATAGTTTACTTTAATAATATTTTTGTATATTCTAAGAACGAAAAGGAGTATACGGTATATATTGATAAAGTCCTATAATATATAATTAATACGGGCCTTTAATTAAATATTAATAAAAACGAATTTAATATAAAACGTACTAAATATTTAAATTTTATTATTATACCGGGCAGTATTAAAATAAATTCCGAAAAGGTAAAGGCCGTCGTTAAGTAAGAGGCGCCGTAATTACAATACTAATTATAAAAATTCTCCGGTTTCGCTAACTTCTACCAGTATTTTATTAATTATTTTTCTATTATAGCGGCCCTTTTTTACGAATTTACGAAGAAATTAACGGTTTAGGCTTAGACCGCTACTTAGTAGAAGTCTTTCGATACCTTTAAAATAGTTTTTATAACTGGGCTAATCCTTAGAATTTATAATTAGTCTAAACTAATAATTATTCAAATTAACGCCTTTATTTAAACTATAAACGGTACTCTTTTTTAATATAATAATAATATTATTCTATATTCCATTATATATTTCACCCAAAAATATTCCGTAGCCGAGTATAATTATAATATTTATAATAAGGAATTGCTCGCTATTATTAAAGCGTTAGAAGAAGGTAATTACTCCGGCGGCACCAGCCTTTGGGTATAGAGGCCCCAATCCCTATTCTGGCCCCAATCGGGTTAGGGTTTAACGTGAACATTCTTTTTTTGAACCGATTAATACAGTTAAATAGTAATCGTATAATACCCTTTCAGTGTACCTAAGTCAATACTAAGCTTAGTGAAGTAGTGGATCCCCAAATGATAAAGTTCTTTGGATAACTAAATTTGAAAGCGATAAGGGGGAGTAAAGCGATAAATGAGATTGAAAACGTCGAGGGGGATTAAGAACAATAAGGGTATTAAAAGCGATGAGGGTATTAAAAGCGATAATGGCGATTGAAAGCGATGGCGGGGATTGAGCTTCCGGGAGGCCGATAGAGCCGGCCGTTCCGGAGCGGGTAGTGACCGGGAAAAGTGGGACTTTTCGGAGGAAAGTGGATCCTTCGGCGTATTTCTACCGTAGCGGTATTATAAGGAGGGCGTTTGGGCTAGATGGGGGGCCTCTGGCCAAGCCTTACTTCCTAAAGTAATTTGGCAAACTAGCCTAGATGATATCGTCTGGGCTAGACGGTTGAGGGAGGCTTTTGATTGGTCGGATTTGGGTACAAAATGGTAAAAGATAAAGACCCCTATAGGACCTTTTGAAAGGCCGCTATAGGGGTTATTGGTTAGTGGTAGTTATAGATTTCCGTCTTTAGCTTCAAAGTCGGATGAGGGTATTTACACTTCCCCGCGAAACTTTTCGCGCGAAAAAAAGCTGTTACCAGTTGGAATCGAACTAGCAATTACAAGAAAGAGAGTGACGACGAGAACTATTGAGCTACTGGCCTAATCGATTGAAAGCGAGCTTCGTTCTTTCCTTTAATATATCGTAGTGGAGTTTCTGAGGGAAATGAACTTTGGGAAAGAAGGAAGTATTGTTACTTTGGAGTCCCGGAGGCAAAGGAAGTTTGGCGTCCAAAAGCTTCTAAGTGATTGCCCGGAAGCAATGCTAAATTTAAGACTTTCAGCGACCGTCTATAGCGTACACCTAGATTGACTAATCAGAAGTCTCCCTCAGACGTCTGGCCTAGTAGACGGGTTATTTGGGGTAGACACTTTATTTTAGGCAGAGCCCCCTATTTTGGCTAGACGCTAGCTATATTTCTCCGCTATGGTATTTATGTTGTCGGCGGGTAGTATAAGCCCCCCTAAGGATGACTCCATTGTATGTTGTTTGATATTGTTCCATTTCTTGTTGGAAATTACTATGTAAATGCTAATTTACATTGAAAAGATGTGCCAAGAATTAAAATATTGGGGCCTAGATAGGGATTGGGGCCTCTCTATCCAAGGGCTGGTGCCGCCGTAGTAAATACCTAGAAGAATAGTTGTTAGAATTATAGGGAATATAGTAACCCTTCGAAATTATATCCGATTATAAAGGTCTATATATTTTTCTAGAGACTAAAGAGCTTTCGCCCCAATATAAATCATAGTCCGAATTCTTATTATAATTCAATTTTATTATTAAATACTAATTAAACATTCTTTAAGTCCGCCTAAATACTTTAAATAGGAAATTAAAAAATATACTTGATAATATTAATAAGAATAAATTATTAATTAAGAATAAAGCGTTATTCGACCCCTCTATATTTATTAACTATTCTTAAGCCTATAAATTAAATACCGAGGAATTATCTACTAATACATAATCGAGGAAAATTACTGTAATTCGACGTTTTACTGAAATTTCATTATAATATTAATAAACGAAAACCGAAAGGCGTAATTTAAAAAAATTTAAAAAGTAAATAAACAAAATCATTTTCGTTAAATATTATACTATTAATAGAAAAGCCTACTATTATACTACTTTTATTATTAACCGCGGAAATACCGTATTATAATTATAATTTACTTAAAAATATTATAAAATAACCCCGGCGGGTTACTAAAAACAAAATAAAACCTTTTCGACTTTAAATAAATTATTCTACTAGCCGGGTATAAATAAAATAATTAGGGCCTACTATAAAATATATTTCTAATAACCTAAAACAAAATCGTCCCGGTAGTTACTAGTAGACCTATTAAAACCTTTCTCTATTTCTTTCATACCTTAGAAGAATATCGCCGTCGATTATATTATTCCTATAACGCTTTATATACGGCGGGGCTAAGGATGTAACTATATTATTATCGTTATAAACCATTTAACGAAAATATACTATTACATCCCTATTAAAACCCTAATAACCGAAGAATTAATTGAACGGTTTATTAAAAAGGTCTACGCTCTCTACAATCTACTTAAAACCATCGTATCCAACCGAAGCTCCTAATTCGTCTTACAACTTTAAAAAGCTTTATCCGCGAAGCTAAGCATTACTTTAAAGCTATCCTCCGCTTTCTATAAGGAAACTAACGGTTAAAACGAATTTATTAATACCGAAGTAGAATATTATTTAAAAATATATATTAATTAAACTTAAAATAATTAAATCGATTAATTACTATTAATTAAATTCGTAAATAATAACGCGCAATCTAATATAACGGGAATCTCCCTTTTCTTCGCCAATTATAATTTCTACCCCCGTATAAATATCGAGCCTACTTAACCTTATCCCCTTAACTTTTTAAAATTATAGCGTACTAAATATTTTAAAACTAATGAAATCGCGGACTATTTTAGAAAGATCTTAAATAAGTTTATTATTATAGCGAAGAGAAATTAGGTTAAATATAAAGAAACTGTAAACGAGAGGAAATCTAATTCGCCCAAATATTATATCGGAAATAAAATCCTCCTAAATTCAATTAACCTCGTCTTTAGGCACCCTTAAATAAAATTAGCGCCCTTATAGGGAGCATTATTCGAAATTAGAATGACTAATAATCACTATATTATATTAAAACTTCCTTTTAATATAAAATATAATTATATTCTTTATATTAATATAATAAAGCTTTAAATTATCGAAAGTATCCCCGGCTAAAATAATATATAAAATATCCGTAATAATTAAAGGAAGGTAATGAAGCAAATTAATAATACCGAAGACGTAATCGAATAATTTTACAAAATTATTAATAAATACTGTTTTAATACCGAAAATAGCCGCTAAGAATATTACATCGTTTAGAGCAAACCTTACGCTCTAAATTAGTAGCGTATAAAAGACGTAGAGTATTATATCGATAATTTCCGCAAGTTCTATATTAATAACCTAAACGCCCCAGTCCTACCGAAATAAATTACGGAGGAAAAGCGTAGGCAATGGGTAGCTAAAGTACTAATAAAAGTAATTAAGAAGCCCGGGCCACTCGAAATAAATACGGCGCCGGCTATAAAACGGTTATTCCGGTACTAAACGGGCGAAGTACTAGTATTAATAGCGTTAGAAAAGGTTATAAATATCGTATTAGAAGGTTTCAAATCCTTAAAGGGGGACGGTTTATAATTTTAATATATTTTTAAACCCCGAGGGGATTTTGAGTCCGGGGAAGTATTAAAGGGCTAACCTATAATTATTATTTAGTTACGGTATTATTGCGGCAATAGTTGCCGGGTTAATATACGCTCTCTAATTAATTATACTATTATAACTAATGCCTTGCCGCCTCGGTACCGAGGCGGAAAGTAAGTTAATCACGTATACGTACTATAGGCTTACCGCTGGGTTTATCCCTTACGAGCCACTCACACATTCTATAGCTTCCTTTCTTCCTTGTGTAAATACACAAGTCTTAGTCTACCCCCAACGCTCAGTATCGCCTTGCCCCGTGACAGGATAGTCGGTTAAAGGAATTAGTTAGTACTTTCGTTATTTACGGTCTTTATAGTAAGGATAATCCGAAATTTCTATATATGGTTATAAACGATAAGGATAAGAAAGTTGGGCCGAAGTATGGCATTTCATCTATGTGCACCATGCCTCTCTTATTTGTGCACCAAACCTTATATATACACCAATGGGGTTAGCTAAGGTTTAACGTGCATATTTTTTTTTCCAACCTTTAATACAGCCAGACAGTAAGCGTACAATACCCTTTCAGTGTAAGTCAGTGCCAAGCCCAGTAACCCAGTAGATCCCATTGTGCACGACCCCTATCTTTAGACTTAGTGATTTTGAGCCGCTTCTTGAATGCCTTTCAACCTTATCCTTCTTTCTACTCCCTCTTTACGACCAGGCCACCTCTGATCACCAGAACAGGCTAGAATCGACCGCACGTACGTGAATATTAATCGCATCAATCACCAGAACCGTTTGCTAACTTTCCTGAAGCCTCAAAACGCTGCGCGCATTGCGCACAAGACTCTCAGCTAGCCAAGATGCCGCCGTGGGATCCATCGACCTCACCCACATTGAGGACACTGACAGCGACGCCGTCAGCGACGACGACAACAACAACGGGGTTGCACGAAGTGGCCGTATAAGTTGGCCCAGTGAAGAAGTTATGGAGGCGAGCCAAAACATCATGTAGAGTATCACGAGATTATTGTTTACTCCCCATAGGGCATAGCCAGTAGCATAGTCATTCGAAGTATATAGATAAATGCTAGATCTCTACTATATTGAAAACATTGTATGCCATACAAATCTCTATACAAAACTATGTTACTGAACATCTCTGTGATTTATTTCATGTACGTGTAACACCATGGAATTTACTATGTAAATGCTATTTTACCTTAAAAAAACGTGCTAAGGTCTGTAATAATGGTGCATATATAAGGTTTGGTGCACAAATAAGACGACCCTGGTGCAAATAGATGAAATGCCCGAAGTATAGAAAACGTTTCTTAAGGAGTTTGTTAAATAGATTATAATTGGGTATAATGGCTACCCTTTTTATAAGTGCTATAATAATAGTATTTAGGTTACAAAAGGGGTAGTAATTAGCAATATTTGCGTGGATAACCGTATACTAGTACCGTATAATCTATATTTAATTATTAAGTACTAATATTATATTAATTTAGAGGTTTACTCTATTATAAATACTATTAAATATATTTATAAATATATTTATAAGGGTACGAAGAGGACTACCGTAGAAATTACAAAGCTGGACGAAGTAATATAATATTTAATAATATAGTATATGAGCCCTACGGAAGTATTTACTCGGCTTATAAAATAGTCTTTATATAAAGAATATCCTGCGGTTACGTTATTGCCTATCTATTTCGAAGGAAATCCGACTATTACTATACGTATTAATTTAGCCCCGGTCGAAATAACGAAACCGATTAAACGGACTATTCAAATTATATTTAAATCGTTTTTTGAATATAATACAGAATATCCTAACGGTTTAGACCGGAACGTTCTATACATAGACTTTCCTTTTAACTACATTTAAAAAGAAAATATATATATTTAGTAGCCTCGCTAAAGGAATATTACTATTAACCATATTTATTACATTTCTCCTATTATAAACGAACAGTATTCTTTATAATTATTATTAATAAATATACCCGGTCCTACTTCCTTCTAAGAATTACGTATTATAGACGGCGTAATATCTAATGTGACGGCGCGGCTCAGCCGCTGGTCAGCATTGTTCACATTTGGCGTAGTGGCTCCACCGGACCTATTGTAGGGTTCAGGGTAGCGTACAGGATATCCTTCGTGCGCTCGTTCTATTCTTATATTTTAGACTTTCTTCCCCATCTTTCGATCTTCAATCAATAGTAGGGTTATTATCGTATTGTCGCTTTCATTCCCTCTATACGCCGTGACAATCGAAAGATCAATCAAACTCATCGGGGACGATCTAAAATATCCTACTTTCAGAACCAGATTGATCGCGCGCGACAAGACCGTTACACGCACCCCGCGACTCGCACGTCGCACCACCCCGAACCGACCAGAACCTAGAAACAGATCCCCAAGATGGCGCGCAACTAGGAGGAAGCCGCCCAGTTGAAGGCACAAGCCGTCGAAGAGGTTACGTTTGACTTCACCAAACTGAACTAGAAAGACCCGGTCACGAAGACCCGTTTGAACCGTAAATTTATTAACTAGCGTTGCGTTTTAACGATCTACAAAACCTAGACTACTACCCTCGACCATAATGTCCCGGAGGGCGCCGACAAAGACGACGCAGCGGTAGACACCGCTACCTTCGAGTACTACGTTGAGAATGTACTCCCCTAAGTTCAAAACCTCCGGTTCCCTGATACGAAGGACGATATGTACGAAGACCTTTAAGCTAAGATCCAGGAGATGGCTATTCGGTATATTGTGGGTAGTAAGGGACTTTATTTTCCCTTCCAACCTATTTTCGATATAGGCGCCGAATGTATTCGCTTTAACGATTTAATAGGCTATAACGACTTTGCCGCCGAATTCTAGAAGTACCCCAAAGTTATATTTATGGAGATGAAGGCTCGCGTTTTGGCTATACTTGCTTATAAGAAATAACAAAAAGAAATCTTTACTATTGCGTACCGCCTCGATCGTACTATGGGCGACCTGCACGATTGGATTATGTACTTTAAGTAAGTTTATACGGAGACTCCCGAGAAATACGAAAAAGTTCGCCCCTGTACTACGATTGAGGATAGCGACGAGGATATAGTACTCGAGGGCGACGACGAGCCGACGGATAAGAGTGATAAGTCTAAGAATTAGCGCGAAATGGTCGAGGATTTGTTGGCTACTTTCGAGGCTAGAGAGAGCGAGTTGGCGAAGGTTAAGGAGGAGATTATTTCTCTTAATTAGATTGTTACTGATTTGGTATGCGACCCGATGCGACGTAGTACTACCCCCGCGGGCTCGATCTATCCGATTGTGTCGACGTTAAGCGGTAAATCCTTTAAGATTGCCGACCCCCCTGTCTATTACGTTAATAAGACGAAGGATACGGTTGCTTTCGAAGTTTGGTATCGTTTCGTAGTTAATAAGTTGAAGGTTAATAACGATTATTTTGCTGACGATGAGGCTAAATAAATTTATATTGAGAATCGCCTGGCGGGCTATGTAGCTAAGGATTTATAGCCTTACTTCCGCGACTCTTACCCGAATTAGATTACTATATTGAAGGTTTTGATGAATTACTTGAAGCGTTAGTATGATAACCCCAATTCTGTTCGTTAAGCGATCGAGGACTTCGAGAAACTTCGTATATATTAGGATGACTTTTATACTTTTAAGAACAAGTTTGTCCGATTGGTTGGCGAGTGCTAGTTGGCCTAGTTATAGTGGAAAGAAGCCTTTTACCGTCGATTGTCTACGGATTTCTAGGTTGGTATGGTCCTCTATGCAACCTTGGATGCTATTGATTTCGATGGTTACGTTAAGATAGCCGAGTAACGCATTTACTTGGAAATAAATTGTTTTGCGTAAGATTATTGCTACTGCATTTTCCAAGGGTAAGGGTATTAGCAATTGGGGAGGAAAAGGCTCCTCTTCGATTGGAGGCAATTCCAATTCATTTGGGTTGACCCCGGCCGCCGGTAAGATTCTTTCTAAGGCGGAGATTGACGAGATGTACCGCAAGGGTATGTGCTTTGTTTGTAAGGAATAAGGATATTGGGCTAAGGATTGTCCTAGTAAGGGTAGTTAGGCGAAGGCGACTCTTAGTAAAAAGCCTAACTATCGCGTTCGTTTGCAAATAGTATATACTCGCTATAGTATCTAGGACGACGACTCGGACAAGGCTGAGAAGCCCGAAACTAAGGAGAAATCGGGAAACTAAATACCCTAAGTAAACCGGACTCCCACTTAAGGGAATAGTGTTGGAAGTCCGTGCCCTGGGCCGCCCATTCACCGGCACTCCCTTCCAGGTATTTAGGCTGCCCTAGTTTCCGTTTCTCCTCTTCCATTAGACAACAACAATCAAGCCCTTTTTCGTTGTCGCCTTTTCCAGCCCACCGATAGAACCTCTATAAATAATTTGTTAAATTCTTTAAAAACGGACTAATATTTATTAATCTATATGAACACTTTTCCCTTTCGTATTGAATTCGTAAGGGGACGCGCCACCCGGCCGTAATCTTTAATAAATTTTCAATAGAAATTACAAAACCCTAAGAAAAACTAAACTCCTCTCAAATTGGAAAGGACGGCCTACTCCTTAATAACCTCCACCCTCTCGAGGTCGATAGAAATACCGTCTCGTCCTACAATAAAACCTAAAAATTTTATTTTAATAATATCGAATTCGTATTTTTAAAGTCTACCTATAAATCGGCTTCCTTCAACCTTCGAAGGACCTTTTAAATATAATTCCTATAATCCTCCAAAGTATCCGAATAGATTAAAATATCGTCGATATAAGCAATATAAAAATCGCCCAAATATTTACCTAAAACCGAATTAATAAAACTCTAGAAATTAATAGGCCCGTTAATAAATTTAGATAGCAATCAATACTTTATACTTAAAAACTCCTATTCCAATATAGAAAATTGTTAACTCTTCGTCTTCTAATTTTATTCGAATACAATAAAATATTTATCAAATATCAATCTTCGTAAACTATTAAACTTTAATTACTTTAACGAAAGTTTTTTTTAATTAATAGTAACGGATGACAGTCTTTACGAATAATAATATTGAATTTCTAATAGTCTATATAAAAATAAAGACTACTATCCGCCTTCTTTATAAATAGAACGGGCGCGGCCCAAAAAGATGAATTCGCTTCTATAAATCCTTTTAATAAATTTTCTGAAATATATTTTCGTATAGCTTCCAACTCGTCGAAAGATATTTTATATAGGGGACTATAATTAAATTCCTCTAATCGATAACCTTTCTTGAATTTAATCTTATAATCGTACAATTAGTACTCAAATAACGTATTCGAATTACATTTATTAAAAATTTGAATTTCGTTGCAATATTCGGAGGCAACCGTCTAATAGTTTCTTCGCAAAGCTCCTTCTCGTCGCGGGGCAAAAATTCCCCAACGGGGTCTTCGATAACTCTCTTTTATTAAATAAACCGATCGATTTCGAAAATACTTATTGAATAAATAATTTAATTCTCCTTCTTAACGGATTATAAGAAAAGATCTCCGTCTAGTATATATATTTAAATAGGGTAATATTTATACTAACCTATACTGTCGCATTTTAATTAATAAGTACCCTAAGCATCCAATCCCCATTTCCCGTCGATAAACTATTTTTAGTAGTAAAGTCGTGATTCGGATTTTAAAAACAATACTATAAAGTAAATAAAATTAACTAAATTATATTCTATTTTATTTAAGGGGTCAGTCTTTTTAAAAATCGTAATAGGGTTCTAGAAAAATTAGCGCGGGCGAGCGTAGCCCAACTCTCCCGTATCGTCGCAGGTATATTAGAAATTAGTAAATATAATAGGGACTATCTTAAATTTAAAGACCGCAGCGGCTTCCAACTCTAAAATTCATTTTTAATATCCTTCTAATACTAACGGGCTTTATAATAATATTAATTTCATACTTCCAAATCGAACTCCCTCTTACAATAATCGGAGAATAATTAATTCGCAGGGATAGGTTCGGTAAAAGTATAGCCGCTCGTAAAGCAGGGGGTGGACTAACTATTATTTTTACCGTCCGCTCGTCGTTTATCTTCTCGAATTATCAATACGTCGTAATACTCCGCGTCTTGCTAATACGTAGGGTTGATTAAAGCGGTAGAATCCTAAACCTCGAAATACTTTAACTAATCAAAGTCCGGTTTCCATTCTAAGGGAAAAAATAAGCGGCAATTAGCACAATCTACACAAATGTCGTAAATATCAAGCCATTTCCGGGCGATAATAATATCGTAAGCCATATTAACCACAACAAAGCAATCGGGTAGCGTAATTCGGTTCTAAATTTTCAAAACGGCTTTAATAACCTATTTAATACTTTAATTAACCTTTCCTTAGTAGTCACTGATCCCTCGAACTAGGAAATTACTCATAAACTCTACTAACAATCGTTTTTTAAATCTTTCAACAAAAGCGGTACTAATAAAAAGATAACCGTTCGCTCCTATATCGATCAAAACATCAAATATAAATAAAAACATTACATTTAACCAAAATACATTAAATAAATAAAGGTTCTCCTCCCAAAAAAGGTATCAAATTCAATCCTTCTCCATATTTCTATCTATCCTTTTTTTATTACTCTATTACCGACACCTCCCCTAGGAAGGAATCTAATTTACCTAAAGTAATTAATTTCCCTACTCATTAACTAGAACTACGGCCGGGGCGGCTAAAACCTCCTATCCGTTCTCATAAACCAAATAACGGTCAACAATAGCAGCAACACAATCGCAACGCTCGCAATCGAAACGTTCCTTCTCGAAGCAATCGCATTTAATATAACCCTTCTCTTTACAAAAAAAGCATCTACCCTTATTAAATAACCGAATAATTTCTTTATAACGGTCGCCACCTTAACGAGCGGCGCCTCTGCCTCCCCCTCCTCCAACGGATTTAGGAGCGGAACTAGATCCGGATCCAGAATTAAAACTTAAACCTTTATTACCGCCGCCGGAATTATTATTCTTACCCGACTTAAAAGCAACTTTATTCTCGTCGGCAATAGTTTTTAATATTTATGTAAAACCGGAGTAGTCTATACAATACAACTCGAAGGAAATAGATAAACCGCAATACTTCGCGCCCATCTATTTCTTATACTCAATTAGAAGGCGTTAAAATAATTTACGCTTCCATTCGGTCTTAAGACGTTAATATTCGTTAACTATCCGAATAAATTTATTCTTGAAGAAATCGAAATTATTATTATCTATTATCTTTAGTTTAATAAAATTCTAGAGCGTATTCTCTTCCTAATTAGGGTCGTAGTATTAATGCTACAAATAGGTTATTAAGCCAAAGTAAATTTTAATTTAATCCGAATAAATTTCGCGCAAATACAATATTAAATTACAATAGGCGTAGCTAACTAAACGACTCGTAACATATAAAAACTTATCGTAGTCGGTTAAATAGTAATCAACGTTAATCTCAAACTTATCTTAAATCAAATTGTACCAAGCCTCGAAAAAGATATCGTCTTCTTTATCCTAATTATAATATTTAATAAGGTCGGCTTACTTAATATTACGGTAGCGGGAACTAAAACGCTCTCCGTTATTAAAGTTAATTTCGGGGGGTAAAATCGAAAAACCGATAGAAGCCCTAAAAAATACCTCGCTAACATCCTTCTTAATACTAGAAAGTACTATCTCCTTAGCCTTTCCCTTATTCTTATTCTTAATTACTCTTTTACTAATATTCAAACTAGTAATAAAATCCTTTAATCCTTCGATAGTATCCTCCTTCTTAATAAAAGAATCCTTTAATTATTATACTATAATAGGGTTAATAGCGGGCGTACTATACTAGTCGGCTAAAGTAGGAACCCAACCGTAAATAATTTTAAATTTAATATTTCAATAAGAAACGAGGCGATAAAGCTCTAATACCTACTCTTTCTACGCTATATTCATAATAATTGATAGCTTAAACTCTTAGAATATAATTTAGGGATTTCTGTAACATAATTTAGTAAACTTCTCCTCAATTAAGTAGCTAGAGAACGGAAGGTTCGAAGGGAGCAATATTTAGAAGGGAACGCTAAGGACGGAATTACAAATAAATAATTCGGCGAATTTTTCTATCTTCTATTTCAAATTATTAATAGCCTCATATCTAATTAAACGGGCGTCGAAGGTCTTCGTATTTTTAACTACTATAATAATATACCGGTCGAATAAATCGAAAAACAATTCAGGCTCCTTATCGCCCTCTCCCGTATTAGTAATTACATCGGCTAATACCTCGTCGGGCAATTTCAATTAATAATATATATAATATAAAGATTCCTTATAAAAGATCGTAAATTTACCGCAAGAACGTTCCTTATCTAAGCAAAAGCCGTTATAGCGCTCCTTATTAAAACGTACGGCCTTACGCGCATTATCCTTAATAATAAAATCAATAATTTAGCGCTTAAGAATAAGTTTCTTATTCTCATCGTTAATAATAACCTTCTTCTTAGGCTTCACTTTTACAACCGTATCCTCCTCTTACTAAAGGTCGGGATTTAGAGAACCAGAGCCTCCTTCTCCATCGCCATCTCCGCCCTCCTCTTCCAAGAAAATATTATTACAATTGTCGTCGTTATTAAAAACTTCCTCGTAACAATTATTATTATAATTCTTAATTTACTCGGTACCTTCACAACTACCGGCGCTATTACGTATTTAGCGTAGTAGTATTATCGTATTATTGTAATTACTCGGTTCTTTAAATTCTTACAATAAATTGTTCTGATTTCGTATTCGGTTTGGGATTTAACCTTCCCAAGTAATTATTAAATTAATCTAAAATAATGCAAGGGCACAATATAGGTAAGTGGAAGGCAAAGCTAAAATTCCATCTATAATTGAAGATTTCAGATAGGGAAAAGGAAAAGAGGAAGAGAATTAGGTATAAGCGTGCAAACCCAAATAAATACCCTAGTCGCACAAGCGATAGCGGGACCCATATGCGGGTCGCTATTAGCCAATCTCTTCACTCGCATCCCCTTCACCTACAAAACAAACCCTACACGTACCAGGATCCACCCTACAACCAATCTTAGCATGGCCAATTGAATGGCTTGCATCCCCTGGACCGTACTATACCTAGAATCCTTCATGTACCTCATTCCAGCAGCCACCTCATACATGGCACCCAGACCCAGTCTCCCAGCGCCGTCACAACGGGCTAGTTACAGATAATTCTTCGTATTACATTAATTAATACGGAGAACAAATAAATATATTAATTAAAATGTATACAATTTCTAATCTAACTTTAATTTTTTATAATTATTAATAAGAATTAAAATTAATCCGTCTAATATATTAACGTTAAGTTACACAATCCGGTTTTTAATTATAAGTAGCTATATATAATTATAAATAGGGTTATTATATTAGAAAACGTTTTTATACTTTTATATAGTACTAAAAGCGAGGAATATAAGCGTTTACGTAATATAATTTAACTAGAAATATTAATTTGAAAGTTTCTATATATTATTTTCTATCTTTTCTACCTTCTATACTCTATATTAATCTTTTTACCTTATATTTTTTCTTACTTTATACCCAATCTTATACCCCTTCTTATTATTACCTACATATATACCTTTATATTTTTAATCGATTATTCAAATGTATTATTATAATTATAAATTATTACAAAGTAAATAAGCAAAATTTTTTATTAAAGTAAAAACCCCCGGCTAATTATATAATAGATTAAATACCTTTAATATTAAACATAAACTTCCTATATATATACTATAAATTGCTTACTTATATAAAAAAGCCTTCTAAATAATCGAATATATAGCCTTTAGTAACGCTAATAATTACATTTCTCCTCCGTAGTAATCCTATATACTATAGCCGTAGCGGAAAACTAATTTACTATACAGTTAAATTCAATAACAGATATATTAAGGATTGGAAAGATATTATTTAAAAGGGCGACCAGACCGTACGAAATCGGGGGGGGGGGGCGGCGGCGGCAAACGTAATCAAGAAATCCCCGTAAAGGGAATTACTATAAGAAAAATATATATTAATTTTGATTATATATAAGGGAAAAGATAAATATTATACGCAAGCTACTATAATTATATCCTAAATATAATCAAGGTAGACCTATTTATATATACGAGCTTTTTTTATAACGCTAGGTAATTCTATGGTTTTTATGGTACATTTAGTACAGCGGGTAAATTATATAAATATAAATAGTATATAACTATCGTTATTTATAGTATTATAATTAGGGTAATTGTTACCTTTCGTATTAATATAATAATTATTATAGTCATTTCTTACAATACTAGGTAGTGAATAATAATATTTAAAAATACTACAGTTAGCGTAAATACCGTAGTCCGACTCCTCTCCGATTACCGAAAGTAATTATATTTCTATACGTATACTACGTAAACCGCCGGTCTCCTTAACCTAAATATTAGAAATATAGTCTTCAAATTCGAGGCTACATTAAGGCTATATATTTATTATTTAATAAAAAGTAAAGAACGTAAATAAAAATGATTAATAAAATAATTTACGGTTATACTAATTAACTTTTCATAAATATTAAAAACGTTTATACCTCCGTATTTAATACTAAACTAATTAAAGAAATTACTTCTATCGATAATAATTTCACTTATTTTTATAAGCTTCAATGCCTCTACGCGCTCGAACGCCTCGCGTATATAGTATTTAATATTATAGACAAGGTATTAAACAGAGTCCTAAACAATCTATTCAACATTTTCCTATTCGGGCTGCTGGGGCTCGGGCTATTTTTCGGCCTTCTTAACCTTGCTTCTAATAGTGGCGGGGGCTATAATTATAAAGTGAAATATAATTAAAAATAATATTAATATATGAAGAAAAATAAACGCGCGTATATAGAAGGTACTTACTTATTTAATCGTTAATAGACACGTACTTAATTACTAAGGTAAGGGCAACGAACGGGGGTGGAACGGGGGCGGAAGGACTAGGAAGGTGGTGGTTGCGGTAAGAAAGGGAAGGTTTCGAAAGCGGGTCAAATTTTTTTACTAAATTCGTTTGTATCAGGGGTAGGTGCACGGACTCTTTATACGGACTACCCTAGAACCCAGCTCTACACGGGCCACAACCTTGGATCCAGCCTTATACCCTCAGGGAAGGGTTGAGGACAGCTTGCTGGCCTCCCCGAACACTTATCACGGGGCGAGAGGGCACCGTTGGGGGTAGGGTAAGATATACGTGATTATACGAGGGAGAGAAAGGGAAGTGTGCGTGGAGGACTGGCTATATGGGCGGGAGCCCAGCAAGCCAATCCGTACACGCGTACGTGAGGCTGTACGTAATTGGGATATGTGACTAATACGTGAGTATATAGCTCTAGGCTACAGTACTAGCTCTAGCATAGCGTATGTATAATTAGTATAGTATAACTGTATTATAGGCTAGCTGTTGGAAGTCCGTGCCCTGGGCCGCCCATTCACTGGCCTCGCCCATTCACCGGCACTCCCTTCCAGGTATTTAGGCTGCCCTAGTTTCCGTTTCTCCTCTTCCATTAGACAACAACAATCAAGCCCTTTTTCGTTGTCGCCTTTTCCAGCCCACCGATACTAGTCTTGTAATATTATCCCCTTTTAAAAGAAGCTCGTAGAGCTAAAAAGATCTATATATATAAAATAATACTTTTATTACTTTAATAATTCTAATTGAGCCCTCTCCTCTATCGTTGATTCCTTTAGTAGTGTGCCAGGGTCGACTTCCAAACCCTCCTCGTCGTAATTTATAAAGTAAGCTCTTAATATATACTTGGACTAAATATCTATTAGTCTCTTTAAAATCTTCGCGAAGGCTACCTCTAAACTTTTAATTTTATATTTACCCAAGGAACCGTCGAGTAGGCGTAATATTAGTATAATTACGGCGGCGGTAATCTCTCGTTAAATAAAGCGGGCGGAGCGCCGCTACGGAGGCTTTAGAGGGGCTAGTGCCGGTATTAGCGCTAAATTATTTTGAATAACGGCCGGAGTTTAAAATATTAATATATCCCGGATATCCGAGGGTATAAGTAAATCGGGGGATTCGTTGTAGAAGCGTTAGAATATCTCTTCGTAGTCGATAATATAGTCCTTGGGCTCTTAGGTCGGTTAGTTATTACTTTTCTACTTAATATAATAATATTAATAACAATTGCCGCCGAACTAGGTATAATTAATATTTTTTTCGAAATCCTATTCCTCCTATTCCTTATAATTGTTTGTTTTAATGATAATCCGGCCGTTATTTGCCTTTACGTTTAACGATATATTTTAGCTAGGAAGACTTTTACCGATTTATAGTTATATTATAGATATATAGAATACCGGTGAGCACTTTATATTCGTCGGGAGTACGAAATATACTATATAATTTTTAGTATACGTAACGCGGAAGGGGCCCTCTTGTCGAAGGTAGAGCTTTAGGTATAAGCGGCCATTAACGAAATTCGTTATATTTAGTAAGACTATATCGCTAGGGCAGTACTTAGAGGAATCGACGTATTTTTTATTAGCGTTATCTTCGTACTATTCTTAGGTACAGCAAATCTACTAGACTACAAAGTGCTAAATTTTCTAAAAGCGGTCCGCTAATTTAAAGATTTTATAGTATTCCTTTATTTAGGCCGGTAATAAATCTAGGGGTAGCGGTATACGAGGTTCGGTACCTATCCGTAGGTAGTAACTGTAATTAGCGAAGAAAGGGAATATACCCGTTAATAAGGATATTGCGTTATTACTAGCGAACTCCACAATCGGTAGCTACTTTACTTAATCCGTTTATACTTAATTAATATAAAATCGTAAGGATTATTTTATTTTTACATTAATTCTTTCGGTTTGGGTATTAGTTTGGGGGTAGAAAGCCGACGTTAATTTATAAATAATAAATAGTCTTTCATAAAAGGTAGATTAGAAACGCGATATAAATTAAGTACTTCTATCGGATAGGACGGTATTTAGTAGGCCGTAGATCGAGTAAATATAGTCTCTAAAGCGGTCTACAAACTCTTTTACCTTTAGGGTTACAATCGGAATATAATATTGTATTTTAATTAAATAGTCGACAACGACGGCGATATATTTAAAGGTTTGGCTGATGTAGGTACTTTCTAATAGTGGAATAACGTAATCGATTATAACGTCCTTCTATACCGTCAGAAATACAATTACGGGTTTAAAATAATTAGCGGTGCTTTATTTTACCGATTTAATCTTTGTATAAGGAAAATAACCCTTATAGAAAATCTTTACATTATTATATATACCCTCTTAATAGAATTCGTATTATAGAAATTCGTAAGTAGCGTCGCGGTTAAGGTAGCCCGCGCTTAGGGAATTATATTAACAATTAATTAATTAAAATTGGAGTTCCTTATCGTAAGGGTCGATAATAACTCTATCCCGCTATTTCGCAATACTATTAACAACGTAATATTTAAAGAAGGTTTGATAAAAATTTTTTTAATTAGTAGCTACTAACACTTTACTTCGTCCGTTAAATAAGAGACTAATTCTTGTAAGAAAACGGAGGTTCTATAATTCGTTCGAATTAAATCGTCCGTCGATTTATTATCGAAGTCGTTTATATTTAGTAAACAAAGGCAGAAATTAGCCGCAGAGTCTTCGAAATAATTATCTTCGAATTATAAGGGGTTTAATAAAGCCTTCTTGCGGGCTACTAAGTAGTCGTCCTCAACGCCCGCGGGCTAATCGTTAAGTTTGCGGCTTAAAATATTAGGGCGGAAATTCTTCAAACCCGGAGTATACTTAATTAAGAAGTTAAATTATAATAGCAATTAAGACTATTATATATAGCGCTAAGTTAATTGCTTATTAGTTATAAAGGTTTATAAATTCTTATAATCTATTGAACTATCGAACGGTTACTAGGTTCCCTCGAATTTTAGCCTCTACTTCTCTAGAGCTTTAATAATAGCTAACAATTCCTTATTATATATATTATAATTATATTCTTGGGAAGTATATTTAGTTAAGAAGTAGGCGACGGGGTAAAAGACGTCGTCGTCGTCGTACGGCAAGTTATAAGCTCTCTCAATCCTTCCTTATTGTAACGGGTCTGAACGAGTTGAGCACAGCGAGCAGTCGTGTAAGGTTGAAATGCTATATTTGACAAGGAAAGCAGGAAAGGAAGATTGTACCAGAAGGGTGCAGTTGAGACAAGGTTTTAAGGTGCGGCGCACGGGCCAGGCAGGCCAGGCAGTCGGGTAGGTCCAGCCAACTAGAGGGGGTGTATTGGCCTTAGCGCCGGCCAGCTGCATGCCATTGGCTTGGCAATAGCCAAGCTTAACGCTTGGGCTCTAGCCCCATGACATTATCCCCCTGCTCCCCCTTGGAGAGCACGGCCCACCGCACTAGGCATCGCGGCCTACCCTATAAAATACATCGCAGCTAAATATTCGAAAACGACCAAAATCCAGTACAACCGCACCTAACCAAATGCCCATCCATCTAAACGGGGAAATCTAACAATACTAGAAAAGTATCTACATTAAGCCCCCAAATAAACGCTGTATAACTACCTGCTTATTACCCGAGTCGGTAACAAGCGTGCTTACTGTTACCCTTATAGAGTTATACCCAAAGGCTACGGGTACTAAGATTAAATTAGCGAATATATTTAGACCTTACCCGTCCGAGAAACGCTCTATAGAAATAAAATCCATATCCGCGACAGAATGTAATTAAGGTTATTACATAATATTTCGTATCGTTCTACTTCTCTTGCTAATAGCAGTTACTAACTACTACGTTATTTACTATATAGTGATTATAAACCATCGCTATAATTCCCTCGCTAGGGAACGACCTGAGTAATTTTTATACCTATAAAATATAATGTTTATTCCCTTTAACGGTTGCGTTTCGAGTAGATATTGGCCCTTATAAATCGGCCATACGATAAAAGGTATAGTTAGGGACTTATTTAGCTAACTATAAGACGATGAACTAGTATCCCTTATAAAGACTTCGCCCTCTTAATTATTAGAGGCTCCTCCTTTTAAACCCCTAATCAACACTCTCCTACCTATAATATTATTAAAGTATCTCAATCTACTAATAAAATTTCTACTTAATCTAAGAACTCCTCTCCTCAGTCGTCGTTATCGTAACCGTTGAAACCCCCACCGGATTATACCCGAACGTTATTTATCCTCGTCTTTTACTTATACTATTTAAACTAGTAAGGACCACTCCTACAATTCGTACACTTACCCTCCTTCTTCCACCTATTCTTCTACTTCTAAAACGGCAATATCTTTAACGAAACTACCGAAATATTAATAGAAATATCTATAGAATTACTAGCGTTATTATTAACCGGGCTACTACCGTATCTCTATAAAGGGTGAAACAAGGAGGAGGCAATAACTAAAAGGAAATTATTACTATCAAAGGTACGCAAATACTTAAATAATAGCATATATTACTTAAACACGTCAGTTCAGTCTAAAAATATTATTTCCATTTATAATTCAAAATAATAGTAATCTAACTAACTTTAATAATATCTAACTACGAATCGGCTCGAGCACAATATAATACCTCTTCAAAGGGAACAATAAAGGTCGCTATCGACTCCTTAAACTTCTATTTAAATTAGGCATTTGCTCCGGCGGCCCCAGCCTTTGGCTACAGAGGCCCCAACCCTTATAGAGGCCCTGATCGGGTTAGGGTTTAACGTGCACATAGTTTTTTAAAGCGGTTTAATTTAACCAGATAGTAATTGTACAATAGCCTTCCCGTGTAAAATAATACCAAGCCCAGTCAACTAGTAGACCCTATATATACGACCCCCATCTTTAGACAGTTATTTTCAACCTTTATAATCTTCTTTCAATTCTCTCTTTACAACTAGACTACCTTTTTTTACTAGAATAGGCTAGAATCGACCGTACGTACGTAAATATTAATCGTATTAATTACTAGAATCGTTTGCTAATTTTCCTAAAGCCTCAAAACGCTACGCGCATTGCGTATAAGACTCTAGCCAAAATACCGCCGTAGGATCTAAATACGCCTATCGACCTTACCCACGAAGATATTAACAGCGACGACAATAATTTCACGGGTAACCAACCAATTCTTAATTAAGCCAATCAAGCTAGTTAAATCGATGAGGAGTAGGAAGGTTTCTCTAATAACGATACTTTCGTCAATTCTCCCAACGACTCTCCTAGCGACTCTCCTACAGCGTCACCTTGGGCCTTCTTCGCGATGGCCAATTTGAAAAGGCTCTAGATTTGCTGGATGAACTGGTGTACAGCGACCAATGGGTGCCTGCATGGATATACTTCCAGATCGGCGCCGAGGACCCCGCCGCCGTCCACGCTGGCGACTCCCTCCCCGCTGAGGAGAAGGCCCGCTGGGACAAGTAGAAGTAGGTTAGTATTAAGGAAGTAGGAGATAATAAGATATTCGATTCGATGTGGGTATATATTTATAAGTTCGATTAAACGGGGACAGGAGAATATGGACTTACTTCATGTTGGGAAGTTCCTTGAGTTGATTAAGGTGCTTGCCTCGAGAGTCGCGCATCTTCGGCATGGGATTCCCCTACCCTTCCCTCGGTCTCCATATCCTCCATATTTAGGTGAGAGTCCTGATTCAGAACAGAGTACCGTGCTACCGGCCCGGAGACACCTGTGCACTACAGTAAATACCTCTAATACCCCATGGAACAGATATAATTATCAATCTACCCACTAATGCTATACCTCCCTACGTATCGATTTAAAACTTTTATAAAGCGGTTAATAAGTAGGCAAAGTACTATAGTTTTACGGTTAATCGTAAAGACGGGCGCGGTATAAAACTTAGAGTCCTAGCTAACGAATATATATAATACTACCTCTTCTATAACCCGTTTAATCAATTGTGGAAATTAAAGGCAACGGTTCGAAAGATAGTATTATAGAAATGCGGTTATAATTACTATAGAAGGCTATTGTAAAGAAGGATTTAGAAGACGGACTCTAATATTTTTATTTATACTATAATTCTAATTACCGAGAACACAACTATATACGGTTATACTACCCTTCTACCTACCTTCAATATTGCAAATTAAAGCCCGACGTACTTAAGATTATCGAAGAGAATTTTAAAATAAATACTATACGAACTCGTAAAATTACTACTATTGTACGGAATAAGTACCCAGATATAGTATATATAAAGAAAGATATTTATAATGCGCGCGCTCATTTTCGCCGGCGTAACCTTAATGGTTATACCCCTACTAGTACCCTCCTTAAAGTATTTAACGATAATGATATCGATTATATTAAGAAGATAGATCTAAACGACGAGATAAGGTTACTTGGTATTGTATTTATATTCCTACGCTGTCTTTATATAGCTTATGGTTCCCTAACGTTATAATCGTCGATAATATATATAATATTAATCGTTTTAATTACCCCTTCTACTAAGTTTCAAGTATTATTAATATTAGTTCTATCTTCAACTATATTTTTAGTATTATTAACGACGAGAAGTAAGAAGCCTTCGATTTCCTTATTAATACTATTAAGGAATTAAAATTACGATATAATCTCCCTAAACCGACTATTATTATTACCGATAAATGTAAGGAAATAAAGCAATCGCTAGTAAAGAATTTTCCTTATACCCAATAATAATTCTGTTTATTCTATATTATTAAGAACCTCTTATATAATATTAAATTAAAGTAGAAGAAGTCAAAGAAGGTTAAAGACGATAATAACGAAGGCGAGGATGGCGATTCTAGCGACAATTCCGATAATGAGGAAGGTATTAATAAATAGGCAATTCCTATCTACTTTAATAACGACGATTATAGTTTCTATACCTCTATACGTAATAGTTTAACCCCTACCGATACTACAAATACTAACGATCCCTATAGTATTGTAAAGTAATTCAAACTCATAATATATGCCTATATAGAAAGCGAATTCTTTATTGCTTAGGAAGATTTGAACAAGCGGTTTATAACCTAAAAATTAATTCTTCGTTATATTTAGAAGAATTAGCTCCCTATTAAAAATTAATGGGTATATTACTATATTGAGCAATATAGAAATTTTGGTATTAGAGTTACCTCCTTAATTAAATTAAGTAATTTTGACGTTAGAAGCTACCTCCTTAACGGTAATAATAATATTTATAAATTGGTTGCCGCCGTTATTGAAATGGCTAATAAATAAAAGTTTACTTTGGTCGAAAAATTAGTAAAGAGTTAGACCCGCTAGAGATACGAATTTATTGCCCGCCCTTACTTAGGTAACTTGCTAATGCAAATTACGTATATTATATTAGAGATAATTAATTGTAAATATCTTTAAGTAAAGAGGAGCCGGCCAATAAATTAATAACCGAACCCTCCTCCCCTCCGCACCCAAATTTCAATGCTTGGCACGTTATTTTGATATAAAATAGCATTTACATAGTAAACTCTAGAGTGTTACGTAAACATGAAAAATCACAGCGATGCCCAATAACATAGTTTTGTATAGGGATTTCTATAGTATATAATATTTTACACATAGGATAGTTCTATAGTATTCATTTATACTACGAAAGACTATGGTACTAAACTAAATACTTGGTATAGTGTTTTAAATTCTACCTCTAGTATAATTGATTAGGTTTACTTATACGATTATTTCGTATAATTTTAGGGGTTAATAAAATTTAAGAGTCAACTACCCTACCTCTCTTACGTTTAACCGCTTGTTTAATAGGGGAGTTTAATTTTAATATAGCTATTTAAATAGAGTTTACTTCTAATTTTAGAGACGAAAACTCTAGTACAATTATTTCAATACAATTTAGTATTAGTTTTAGAGAGGACTACTATTACTTTAGCTACTCTAGAAACGAACCGAAATTGTATATTAGTTTTAGTTTTAGCTTTGGTTTTGGTTCTGGTTCTAGTTCTAGCTCTAGAGAGGGCTTTGTAGAGGGCAAGAATTCTAGTTATAGTTCCAATTCTAGAGAGGGCTCTAGAGAAATCTACTTTAAAGAGAGTTTTAAAGGCGGGAATTTTAAAGGTAGGAGTTTTAGAAGTGGGAGCTCTAGAGGTTCTAATATAGTTATTTAAATATAATTTAGTATTAGTTCTAGAAATGAAAGGCCAAGCTTCTAGTCGCTTCCCGATGTTGCTTCCGATTTGCTATTATAGTTTGAAATATTAGAATTAATTGGCTTCCTGTGACGAACGGCAGTCTTGATCTGCCTAAGTGAGATAGCTGAAGGTAAAGACTATCAAGTGCAGTTCGGTGAAGCCAAAAGGTTCACAACAAGTATCGCGTACGAGTTTCTGATGACGATGGTCTATTGACTACTGTCAAACTATCTGACAATCTGAGTTCTCCAGTCGTCCCTTTATATCCCACATGTCTGTCGTGGTGTATCCTGTTCTCTGGTACTCGCTGGCTCATCCTGAATTCCTGCTCACTTTGAGTTCTTGCTCACTCGTGAGCGCCCTTGGTTGACGTGCGCCCTCTGGTCCAATCCCCGTTTGGGGTTACACTGCCTTGTCTTGGCATGACTGTTGTGTCCCGATGGCTTGGTCGGCCCGTGTACTCGCTTAAGTTCGTGACACTTCCGTACGCGCTTGTATTTAGTACAATTGGGCGTAAGTTCGATAATATTATTATTATCGCTCTCCTAATAAAATAATTTACGTTGTATATTCGGCTATAAGCGTAGTAGGTTGTTAAGGTTGTTCTATTTAATAGGTTTAGCCTTTTTACTCCTTTTCTTACTCTTTAACGTTAGTATAGCCTTCTTACTTCCCTTCTTTAAATCAAGTATAGCTTTCTATTTAAGGGTCTCGAGAATTTTTAGGGTCTTCTACTTTATTTCTATAGGAAGGGCATGTTCGTTAAGGATAACTTTGGTAAAGTTCTTAAGGCGGCCTTTCTTTTTAGGAGTAATGCGAGGGTCTCTAAGACGAAGGTAGAAATTGTAGAAATCCTATTAAAAGAAGATTAGTTAATAATTATATATAGAATAATAAATAGGGTTATAGATAGGCGGAGTATATATAAGGGGCTCTTTATAATACTAACGAGGGTGTATATGAGTAAGGTTTAAGGTTTTTTCTATAATTATCCTATTTAATATAATATAACGATAAAGTAGTTTATATTAAGTAGGGATATTATATTTGTTATTGTAGGGTTCGAGGGTAAGCGGGTCTTTAAATTAGTCGGTTAGGATATACTTCTTTATTTAAAAGTATTTGTAATTAATTAATTCGAGGGCAACGTAACTAATTTATAATAGTAATTTACCTAAATACGTACGGTCGATACATTTTTATTGTTAGCGGGTTTATTAATGTACGATTTTTTCTTTGAAAGTCTAGTATTAATTAGTAATTATTTCTATAATAGTAATAACTAGTTTATAAATATTGTTATTACCGTTAAGAAATTAATTTTTAATATTAAGGTTGTTCGATTCAATTAGCAATGTAATTCTAATACTATAGTTCCTATACTTCTTAATATAATAATATACTTATTAATTTCTAATAGGGAGCCAATTCTTCTAGATATATTGAAGAATTAGTATTTAACCTTTAAACTATTTCTTTAACCTCTCCTAAGCTCCCTAAAACTCTAATTCGGTTTTAGCGTACATTATAAGCTTAAATCTAGTTATAATATTATTGGGATCGTTAGTAACCTTGGTAATTTTGCTTACAATTAGTTTATTAAGGGTATTGTTAGCTCGTACGGATGAATAAACCTTTTGATCAGTTAAATTAAAAGAAACCGGATTTTCCTATTTATTTTTACCCTCTTTATCCTTAGAGTTATTGTCGTCGTTATCCTTCTGTTTCTTCTACTTCTTTTTAGTGTTGAATAGAACGTTTTTAGTAATGTGGAATAAATAAAGCTATTGCTAGGTATTAAGGAATACTTTACCTAATACTTACTTTATTTCTTTATATTTATCTGTAATAATAATAGAGGGGGTTAATAGATTATATCGTAACTTCAATTTATAGGTAGCTTCGATTAAGAAATTAAAGGCTACCTCCTTTTCGTTGTTAATAATATTAAAAATATAATTAAATACTAAGCTAATAAAGGAAACGCTCGAAATTCAGTAAAAGGTATAATTAAACCGGTTAGTATTATACGTATTATTGATAATTATAATTTCGGGGAATATCTTAACTATCGATATATAGGCTAAGAAAGTAAAAACGAGGCCCAATAACCGTTCTAGGTCTTCTAGATCCATCTTCTTAATATATTTAAGATTATTATCGTTAAATAATTTAATTAAAATACCGGTAGGGGTATAATTATTAAAATTATACCGACGAATCTTTGCCTATATATTATATATATCAGCTTGTATATATACGGATTTAAAAAAGTCCTTTCGCACTATAATTATAATCTCTCGAATTCGTATAGCATTAAATTTAAAAATATCGTTAATCTTCTTAAAAATATTTAAATTTATTTTACAACATTAAAGGTACGCAAATAGGTATTAAAATTAATTGTGATTATAAATATAATAGTCTAGAGTAGAATATAATAAAAATACTAAAGATTATCCCTTTTAATATCCTTATTTATAAACCCTTTCTATTAATAATTACACTTTCGTAAGGCTATTTTTCGAATAGTTACTGTAGATTCGCGGGGTTTACTATAGTAGTTACAAATAATATAATACCGTATATAGTCTTTAACGGCGGCTCTAAGGTTATTGCGACCTTATATATAGTTAATTATAAATTTATAAAATTTCACCTATTCGTTAATAATTTCGTAAAGAGCTTTAATCGTAACTGTAGAAAATATAGTACGGTAGAGGGTAGATTAATAATTATATCCCTATAATTAAAGAATTCTTCGTATCTTTCGTCGTCGCTATCGGCCAACTCGGTACCTTTACGAGAAGGGAAATCGCGATTTAAATCAAAATTAAAATCGCTCTCTTACTACAGTAGTTATATTAAAGGGGGTAGACTAGGATTAGGATTAGGATTAGGACCAAGTAATTATATACTAAAATTAATACTAAAATCGCTATTATAGTTGTTAGAATCGCTAAAATCGCTAGGAGAATTAACGAAAGTATCGTCGTCAAAGAAGCCTTTCTACTCTTTAACGTTAATAAAGGGATCGCTATCGCTATCGCTATTAATATTATCGATTTGGGTAAGGTCGATAGCTACGCCGTCATCTAAATTCCACGGCGGTATCTTAAGAATCTTATACGCAATGCGCGCAATATTTTGAGGCTTTAGGAAAGTTAATAACTAGTTCTGGTGATTAATATAATTGATATTTACGTACGTGCGGTCGATTCTAGCCTATTCTGGTGATCAAAGGTAGCTTAGTTGTAAAGAGGGAATAGAAAAAAGGTTATAAAGGTTGAAAGGCATTTACTAAGTCTAAAAATCACTAAATCTAAAGATAGAGGTCGTACATATATGGGTCGTGCACATGGGGTCCACTAGCTGACTGGGCTTGGCACTGTCTTACACGGAAAGGGTATTGTATAATTACAGTAAAAAATATTTTACACGTTAAACCCTAACCAGATGGGTGCCCGTATAGGGATGGGTGCCCGTGTAAGACGACCCGGGTGCCCGCGGATGAAATGCCATAAATTTATAAGGAAAACGAAACGTAGCGGCGAAAACGACGAATAGCGCGAGCAAATAGTAGAATTACGCTTCTAAATTACCAATAGACAGGCCATCCACATAGTACGCATTTAAACCCCAAGTTTCAAACTCTTCTTTACTCCCTGAAAATTTTTCGAGGTAGGGGAGCACCGGTTTTCGGAACGGCGGCAAATCGAGAGAAGGGGAAGCTTTAAGAGAAGCGATCTCAACAATTAATTACTCGATGGAAGAGGCAAATTATCGTTATCGTTCCTAGGAATTCGTCGACCAGGCATTCGAGAAGTAGCTACTAAAACATCGTAGATAGGGTAGTCGCTTAGGGGAACGGGAGCGACCGCGGGGAGGGGAGACTCTTCGGGCGTACCTACGAGAGAAGGGTAACGGTATTAACCTGAAAAGAATGGTCAAATATAATGTAACGGGTCTAAACGAGTTGAGCACAGCGAGCAGTCGTGTAAGGTTGAAATGCTATATTTAATAAGGAAAGTAGGAAAAGAAGACTACACCAGAAGGGTACAATTGAGACAAGGTTTTAAGGTGCGGCGCACGGGCCAGGCAGGCCAGGCAGTCGGGTGGGTCCAACCAACCAGAGGGGGTGCATTGGCCTTGGCGCCGGCCAGCTGCATGCTATTGGCTTGGCAACAGCCAAGCTTAACCCCTAGGCTCTAGCCCTATAACATTTATAACCGCGCGCGATCTTTTCTATCGCTTCGCCTCAATTATACACTTTCATTCTAGCATTAGCAATAAAGGTTCAAGTCAGCCTTACGACTTCGATTCGATCGACTCGCCGCAACGAATTTACTAATTTTTATTTAGATTTTACTCTTTATTTAATTTTACGCTTCGTCGAATTAATATTAGCGCCGGCGCGGGTACCGGTATTAATATCGGGAATCTTAGTACCGGTATTAGCAATATTAGAAATCCGGGTATTAGGGAATCGTTATCGTTATTTCTATCCTTAGCCTTTTGCTATACTTTCTATCAAACATCATGAACTCTTATGGTGTTGAGCCTCATTAGCCTCGTGAGCAGAGCCTCACAAAGTACTAGTACATGGGTAGACAAGGGTGTCTCAAGGGTAGACGAGGCAAGCGGATATAAAAGGAAGCGTTATATCTTGGACTAGAGGGCTCTAGAGGGCAAAAAATGTGTATATATATATACTATAGAGAAGACTAGAGAAGAAAGGGAAAAGAAATGTAGAGGGCTAAAATACAAAAGGGTGTGAGGGCATGGACCTATACGATAAGATAAGAGAGGGGTGGGGATATAAACCCACCCGACAATACGCTCCCGTAGCCCGAAATAGCTTATAGGGACTCTCATAAGTAAACAAACAATAAAACCATAGTATTGAGGCTCTTAATTACCCCAAGGAACCTTCCTAGCTTCTAAACCTAATATTAATACAAATTTGCTATACTTATCCGCTTTTAATGGTTTCGTTAAGCCGTTTACAATTATGTCCTTTCCTTTAGTATCAATAATATTAAATTCCTCCGCTTCGACGTTCTCAATAATCTATTTAAATTTAATATTTATATACTTATTCCTCCCGGGTACTTTACGATTAAATACCCTATCCCTTATATTCTTCCTATCTATATATAGTATTTTCAACGGCGGTTGAGTATACCCTAGCTCTTTTATTATATACGTAATCTATTATAATAATTTTATAGTTGGAACCAAATTTGTAAATTCCGCCTCTATTATATTAGTTATTACGAAAGCTTACTTTTTTAACTTTTAAAAAATTAGTCCCCTAGCTAGAAATACTATATAGCCGCTAGTATTATAACGAGTCGCTAAGTCGTCTATAAATCAAGTATTGTTAAATATTTTTAAATCTATACTCTAGGGTAAGATTCTCCCTCCTAAAACGATGCCCGTATCCCCCGTCTTAGTTAAATAACGAAAGAAATTTTTCATTATAGCTATAGAGCCAATTATTAGTGTCGTATTAGCCTTATATAATTTATTAACCGTAAAGGTAATATTTAATCGTATACCTATTAATAGGTAATTTAAACTACTAATCTTCTTTATATATTTCTTTTATTGCTTTGGTAATTCGTCCTTAGTCTTATGATCTCTAATTTTAGTTTCTTGAGGCAATAGCGTATTAATTCCGTATAGATTATTGTAATTAAATTTCTTAATTAAAGATTTCGTATACTTAATTTAAAATATAAAAATTATTCTTTCTTCCCTATTCCTTACAATATCGAAGCTTAAAAAAATCTTTACCTCCCCCAAATACTTAAGCTTGAAAATAGGTTAAGAGTTTATTTTTAATATCGAAGATAATTGTTTTAAAGGGTATTATAATAAGGAGGTTATCGACGTAGAGTACTAGTAGCGCTCCCAACTTTTCATTATTGAATAAATAAATATTATTACTTACCGGTACGAAACCTAGGCCTTTTAAAATTAGTAAAAGGGTTTAAAACTAATATAAAGGCGCTCTCTTAAATCCGTAGAACGCTCTTCGAAGTAAACAAACTAAGCGATTTCTCCTATCCCGAAATCCCTTCTTAAGCCCTATCGGTTTATCCCGAAATCCTTTTCAAATTCTATTAGTTGCTTAACGTAGTATTTCTTATTTAAGGGTATTTGGGCGTTCAGGAATATTATATTAAAATCAAATTGGTAATAATCTAAATCTAGTACTACTATAATAGTTAAAAATATTTTAACGTTTACCGTATTAGTTATTATAGCGTAGACTTCTTCTAAATCCTAAGAGCCTTAATACGCTACCTATTTAACTCTAACCTCCTTTATTTTTCAACTCGAGGTTTTCTTGCTTATTATAAACCTACTTTTTAAATAAAATTATTATTTCCGGGGTAATTAAAATTAGTTTATAGACTCCCCTATCTTCTAAGATTTGAATTTACTTCTTTATAATAGGTTTTTCATAATCCTTAAAGTTTAGTCGCTTCCTCGCTTAATTATAATTCTTAAGAATACCCGGGGAAACTTCGAAGTTATATATTATTTTAACCGCCATGAAATATAATAATTCAATATTTTATTAAATAACCCCTTTTTTTTATAAACTAAAGTAGAAGGAAGGAATTATTAAATTACTATATACGTCTCTCTAAATTGTACAATTACTATTAACTACCCTTATTTTATTAATTATATTTATTAATATTAGTATTATTCGTCTTCGCGGTCTACTAGAAGCCGTCGTTGATAGCGCTTATTTTAGTACCGCTACCGAAATCTCCGGTACCGTTATTAGAACCTCCGGTACTATTATTGGGATTTTTAGTATTGAGGATATTCTAGGTTGCTCTATTATTGAGAGACCGACTCGGCGGGCAGTGTCACTTTTCTCCGCGGGCAGTCCCATAGTAATCCCTAACCCTGTGATATTCCGTGTGGTTTTGAACATCCTCGTATTATTCTAGTGACATCTAGTAATGATTTCGTAGTATTGAACGTTCTATTATAATTTAATGAAATAAGATCTAAGTACTACAATTGTATTTATACGTAAAATTTAACTATTTAACTCCTACTTACTCCCCCACCTTCTTTCTTGAAGGTTTTACCGTTCTACCGCTTCTAATTACAGTTAGCGTTAACGAAGGTACTAACGAAGGTACTACCGAACGTATTATAGTACGTTTTTTATAGGCAGGTTATTCGTTAGAATTTGATAAGATCGAGGGTATAAAGATTAGAGGAACCTCGCTACTTAAATAGAAGAATTTGGCGAAGAGGGTTCTTGCACCTTAATAGTAGAACTAATAGTAAAAGCCTTAATAGTACTCTCTTTACCTATACTAACCTTATTAACCGTTTCGAATTAGGATTATCGCCGGCGGAGCGATAGTTTTAATATCTAATTACTCTTTCCCCCGTTGTTTATTCCCTTCGTTATTATTTTCTTAATTACTTTCCCCTTTCCCTTCCCCTTCCCTTTTCCTCTCCTAGACCCGTTATTAAGAATTTACTATTCCTTAGGTAATACGATTACGCTATTCTTCGGCCGCCCTTTAATTTTATCGGCTATTTTAGGGTCCTTAAAATCAAAATAAAATTATATTGATTCTAACGTATATTAATATAAATGAAAAGGGAATAGAGGTAAAGGGGATATTATATATTAAAGGCGTTCGGATATAATAACGATAATGGATATCCTAGCGGCCTAATTAACTTTTAATTTTAAGCTTTATTAATGTTTTGTAATAGTAGGGGATATTATATTGTTTTTGAATAATATAATTATATTCCCCTAAATTACGTACTAATCTTTTCTTTATATTTAAAGATATTCTAAATAGAATAATATATAATTAAGAACGTATAAAATTAAGACTATAATATATAATTCGTTGGGGTAAATCCCTTAGGACATAAAACCTTTTATTATTAGTAAATTCGTTACTTATTTTAATATTCAATTAATTACATTTTTTTCTTACTAATTACACTCCCTTTTATATATAAAGAAATTACTCTTACCGTTAATTAAAAAATTCTTAATCCGGTAATTAATCGATTCGTTAAGGGAAGTAATTATTAAATTAAAATTATAGTATTAGTAAGTATAATAGCGTGCTTATTAGTAGCAGTATAATATATATGTATATTTTGTAAATATAGTAAAATCTTTTATTAATTAGAGAATTTACTAATTAATCGCTACTATTGCTATATAAATACTACTTTATTAAGTATAAAAACTATTATTTTCTAAAATTTCAAAAGATTATAATAAATATATTCGATAGTTAATGACGAATTTAAATTATATACGGCCGTTTATAATATCGATTTATCGTTTTAATTAAAAGTAATAGGCTCTCACTTATTTTTAAACTTTAAATCGCTACCTTCGTTAGGGGTACGTTTTTATTTCCTCTTTACTTATAAAAGAATATTACAATTAATATAGAATACGTAGATTTGTTATTAAGCGTTTAGGAATACTATTATTAAAATTATTTTAATTAATTATCAAAGTTTATAATAATAATTTTTAGCTTAATTACTCTTACTTTATAACGTAATTCATCGAATATATTAATTAGCTAAATAAATTTATTGACCTTTTCGTTATTAATAAGCCCGAAAGTAATAAAATAGATGGAGTTAATATTCGTTATATTAATAACGATAGTAAAGGGGTAACTGTAGTAATTAATCTTATAAATATTATTCATATTTAAATATTTTAAATAATTCCGCTATTATTCTATATAAAATTTCTAAATCTATATAATATTAAATAATTGGTTAGGGTTATTTTTAAATTATTCAACGACGTAAAGTACTTTAACTGTACCTAGTATATTAAAATACCTAATAAGAGTTCTTATAGCTTTATAATTATTGCATTAACCCTTCTTATAATTATTAATATCCTTCTATATAAATATAGTAATCTTGAATTCCCGTTTAATAATAATTAAAATATTCCTTACCCTAATACCGGGTTGATAAGATAAGGCAACTACTCTTTTAAATAGTTTATTAATTCTTTTATAATGTTATAAATAAGTAAAAGTATATAGAGAGGGCATATAATTATAAATGTAGTATTTTGGGTCGGTAGAAGGTCGATAAATTTATTACTAGTTGTTGTTTTCGAGGGTAATTACTATACTCATTTATTTATAATTATATTTACGATTTCTTATTTTTCTGAATTTAGCTATAGAAGGACGAAGTTAATTATAATAGTTATAAATTAAGCGGTAGTACGTTAACTTACTTTATCGATAATTAGCTATTTAAGTACAATCAAAAGCTACATTATAAAGCCGTCCTTATTTATTAAAGGTATTTTATATATCCTTTATAGAAGGAAGTAGTTAGAGTATAATATCTTCGGTAGTTAGGTTGGAAATATCCTATTGCTCGCTATTATTTAATCCCTCGTTATTATTAGAATTAATAAAACCGTTATCGTTATTAGAGGGATTACCGCGGCCTTATCGTTAAGTAGAGGTAGGTACGGCGGGTACGGTGGGTGCGGTGGGTGCGGTAGACGTAATAGGCGATGTAGGAGTAAGTTTATTTGTGCTAGTAGTATATTCCGAGTTGGAATCGCTAGCGATGTCGATAGCGGATATTTTATTAAGGAGAAAAAGGTCAGTAAATAAATGGTTGTATTACGACGAATATATTGAGGTTGAAATTGTGTTGATACGGTTTATTTTCGTAGAATTATAGTGGTTAGTTGACGGTCTTGTTGATTGCATTGTAAAGAAATCGCGCAAGTAACCTCGCTTAGGATCTCACGATAGTTGCAAATCGCTAAATTAAACGTGTCAAGTTTAGGTTTATTAGGGTTAGGGATTACTATAGCACTGCCCGCGGAGTCTTATATAGTAGAGTTAGCTATACGGGCAATGTCACTGCCCGCGTAGTCTTTTGACACTGCCCGCCGAGTCGGTCCCATTATTGAAGCTTCTACCCCCGAAAATATTCGAACTTAGTCTAGGGTTACTTTATTCTCCTCCGTTATTAATCCCCTAATTAGAGGGTTAGGTATTGAATACCGGCGTAATTAATTGCGGGAAAATAATACAGGTACTTTTTCTTTTAGATTATAGGGGTTAATAAAGGATAAATTTACAAATAATTCGTCGAAAGGTAAATTTTCCTCTTCGTATCCTTCTTCTTCGTCCGTTTTAATACAGATACTACTATTTTTTCGTTATTTTTTTTAAATAATTCTAATATATCTTTATTATTATTAAAGGATTAAAACGATAAGTCCCCTTCTTTATTTTATTTAATAGATTAGAAGATATTAATTTTAATCGATATTACTAGTCCCTATAGTATTAATTACTATAACTCCCGTATTATATCTTTTATTAGTATAAACGTATTCGAATTTTCTCCGGCTAGCTCGTCCTCCGGTCCTATAATTAGGTTCGACAGTCCTATAAATAGATTAGTCGGGCTTATAGAAGGGGTTGTTAATTTTAAAAATAAATTCGCCGGGCCTAAAAATAGTAATATCGGAATATTAGAGAAAGGAATCGAATTTAAAGAGATTAGTACCGGTATAATATCTAGTAATAGCGTAGGTAGGGTAATTACTACGGGATTGGATTTAGTAATACTTAATATTATTTTAGGTATTGAATTGTCTTTCGATTCGAATTGAAATATTTATAATTCCTTTAATTAATTATTAATAATTATTATTTATACCTTCTTCTTACTTTTTAATACTTCCTCTACCTATTTGATAGACTAATTTAAAAGATAATAATATGGTTAAGTACCTCTTCTTTTGGACTTTCTTTTGAAGATATTTTTAGGAACCTTACTACGTTAGCCTTAATAAATTATTTAGTTTCTAAGTTTTAAATTAAAAAGACCTTACTGTTCAAATTACTATATCCTACTAAATAACTTCGCTTTACCCTTTCTACAAATTTATTACTTTATACCCGCCTTTCTTTCATAATATAATAATATACTATATAATAATACTTTTATAAATATTTAATATTCAATTTAGGATTTGGAATCCTAACTGCCTTATTAAGGATTTTATATAGATTGATATACTCTTTATTAGATTTCGTAGGGAGGAAATTCATTACCTTAATTACTAAATTAATAATTAGAGGCTGTAGTTTAATAGGAATACTATATTCTAAAATTATTATCCTTATCTTTTCTATTATTACTTTTCTAATTCTTTTTAGTACTCTATTTATTTAGGGAATATATATTGATGTTTTAATAATTTCGATCCTTTCCTAACGTCCTTAAATAATAATCGAATTGTTTTAAAAATCTTTAGACCCGAAATTGAATTCTATATTACTATTTAAGCCCAAAATTTTCACTTTTAAGATAATTTATAATTCGAAGTATTTTTTCTATTCTTTAATAACTACTAAGCCGTCCTTCGTTTTTTTTAATTATTTTAATTTAATAAAAACCGCTAATTATATAAATAAAATAGACTATATATTTATACCCTGTATACTTCGATATATTATAATTCTAAGTATTAATTCTTACGAACTCCAAGGGCTTTGTTACTACCGGGCTTAAAACTTTATATATAATATTTATTAATTTATTCCGTAAATAGGCATTACAATTGTTCTAAATATTTCTAATATTAGCTAGTTTTATTCTAATATCTTTACAGGCCTTTAAAATTTGTTCTTTTCTTATATATATTAGACGGCGATATATAATATTATAATTTATTATACCGCCTAGTATTAGGCCCGGTATTTGAGGGTAGTACTTTTAATCGATCGGTTCTAGTAGTAAAACTAGTAGGATGAGTAGGTTATTTACCCAGTAGCACTATATTTACTATCCTTAATATTTCCCCTTATTGAAAGAGAGCCTATTTATTTCTATACTCTATATTATATCGCTATTAATTAAACCCATTATTATTAAAGAATTAGCTGGTATTAATAGAGAGAATAATACGTCTTTAATTTTTATAAAGATATAATCCCCTAAAAGTATTAGTAGTTTTAATTCAACTACCCCAATATAGTATAATTTTGAAAATTGGCCATTTCTTACTTAATAGCTTATAAATTTTGGTAAAGGGTATAATTCTATAAACTATTTAACGTCGTTGAAAAAATTTAATATATATCCGCTATCGAATATTACTATATTTCTATATAATAAAATTGCTTCTGGAATTTATTAGATTTTAATAAACTTTAATTAAATACTAACGCTACTCTATATATATTTAGAAGTAATTAGTTCTAAATTATCCGTTAGGAATTCTTGTAAAAATCCTTTAGCAAGTTATCGTTAAAGGATAAACCGCCCAAATTAAATGATAAGTTAAAGTTAATAGTAGAGGTAGCCGGGTTATAAATATTAGACTTGTTATTTGCGACTGTAGTAATTGTACTAAAATTTATAGCCTTATTCTTTTCTTCGATAGCCTTTTTTTTATTCCTTTAATTATCCGGGGCCTTTTTGGGTTTATACTACTAATAACCGGGAATATTAAAGGTATGATAATGGCTATAAAGGAAATACTTTTATCCTCTAACAATTTTCTTATTATATTTATTATAAGGAGTTAAGTCCCAGCTATTAACTCTTCCTCTATTTCTTTTTCTTCTATTACTGCTACTCTTGGTCTTTATACTTTTAGTTTTAATTTTGGTAACGATTATATTACTATACGTTTTCTTAGTATTAATTAGGGTTGATAACGAATTTAAGAACTTCTTAGTAGTAAATAATCCCTTATTTAGGTCGGCAGTTTATAATTTAGTATTAATTGGGTAGGAGTATTTAATAGCATTAAAAAGTTTCTTAATTTAATATTATCGTTAATAATATAGCCGATATCCTTAATGTACTTACGTAAAGTTTAATAATATATAAAGAAAGATTTGAGGGAAATAAAGGAAGCCTACTTGAAGGTTTGATACTTTTTGAGAACGTCGTTCTTAGCCTTATTAATAATATTGGAAATACTATTATAAATTAGGTCGAATAGATACTTCGGGTTATTATTATTTTCGTCTTAACTATTGATTATTAGGATGGACTAGATATTATTATTATTAATAGTGGAATGAATAACGCTTATAACCTTGGCGTAATCTATATATTATTTAGCTAGCGCTTTCTCGTCCTTAGCTTTCGTAGCCTCCTTAACCTTAAGTACGGGGATAATCGTTGTAATGTATAGTTTTAAGCTTAGGGATGCTAATTGAATGCGTAAAGTACGAGCTTAAGTATTAAGATTAATTTTTCCCTTAAGGGGAATTAAAGTTGTAATTGTATTAAATTCTATTATATCGGAAGAGTGGCTAAGGTCGACGGGAAAGATTATTTCGTCGGCGGGTAGGGTCGTAATTTTAGGGTTTATTATAGTATATAAGTAAATTGTTATTGTATTACTGAAAATCTTTATTTTTCGTAGTAAGCCGTAGTTGTATTGTAGGTTAAGGTCGATACAAGATATTTTGTTGTCGGCGGGCGGGTATTGTAATATGACGTATGCGTAGAGATTATGTGATGCGACGGCGGCTTAATTTTTAGATGCGCGTAATGGTAGCGAAAACGATACGATTTAGTATTGTTAGAGGGCTTATAACCTTTTGGACTAGAGGGCTCTAGAGGGTAAAAAATGTATAGATATATGTGCTATGGAGAAGATTAGGGAAGAAAGGGAAAAGAAATGTGGAGGGCTAAAATACAGAAGGGTGTGAGGGCATGGACCCACACGATAAGACAAGGGAGGGGTGGGGACATGAACCCACCCGACAACATTATATTATATAGTCTAGCTTACTCTAATTTGAATAATATAGTTTTTCTCCTACTCTCTTGCATACATTTTGATAGGTTATAAGCCCGGCTCCCGTTGTGCGGCAGTTGTACCGATACTACGGGTTGGAAACCACTAAACCGCATTTAATTTAGTGTATCGGTAAATACGTTCTTCCGAATAAACGATCGATCCGAACCCAATTCTAACCTTACATTCCAACCGACTAGAATAAATATTCTATCCTGTCTCCCTCGTATTATTCAATTATTTAAAATACTAAAAATAGTACAAATCAGACGGGAAATTACATTAAAAATCGGGTATTCATCCCTTTATTCCAAAGATTAGACCGCTAATTTCGTCTTTTTTCTAATATTAAATAGAAAAGTAAATAATAACGGTTCGGAAACGGGAAAGGGTAGCAACCGACGTAGTTATTAACGTAAATATTCTTAATTTAGAGGCCCTATCTAGCCTCTAACCGCTATACGTACTATAAAATAAAACGAATTCCTACGGTTGGTTAGAACTATTGTACGCCTATTAAAGTATAGTAGTTTATAGAACCCTATAAATGCAAAGAGCGATAGTACGTTCGAGGCGGTAGGGATACTATTATTAGTGTTAGAAGAATTCGAGGAGGTAGGGATAGTTAGTAAGATCGAACTACCGAGTAATAGGGATATATTGAATTTAGATCCCTAAATACCGGTGGTCTCCTAAATTTATAAATATAAACGGAATTTCTATTCTAATTTAGACTAATTTATTTCTATAATAATAATAATACGCTTATTTACCTAATATATTAAATAAATTTTTTTTTTAACTTTATTAGACTCATTAATATAGTTCTACGTACTAGAACTAATAATAACGATTGTAAAGATATTATTAAGGTTATTGTGAACTAGCTCGATAGGGCCTCGACCCTGGATAAGTTCGGAAAAGATAATGAATTTATAGAAAGCGGACCCAACGGTACAAGACCGGTAGCTCTGCGTATCGTTCCTGTCCCGATTATTACGAGTCCCTCCGTTACTTTTAATCCGATTTCCCTTATTGGTATTAATATTAATACTAATCTAAAATTAGATAGTAAAGACAATTATAAAGCTTAGAATTGCTTCTAATCGTCTATAATCAACGTTATAGGTAGTTCTGATATTATAAAGATTTATCCTACTGAGGATAAGGTCCCTACCTATTCCTTAAAAGCCTAGAGAAATAAATAATATTGTTATATTAAAATCATCTCTATAACCTTTAGCGAATTAACCGAGAGATTATTAGAGGGAAAGATAATCGTAGTTAGGTTTTTTATTAAGGCTAAATAAGAATATTTAAACGAAGGTATTAGCGCCCTGTAGAAAATTTAATAAGAGTAGAATAATTTAAAATTAACCAAGCTCGATAATATTTAAATTCTTAACTAAAGATTTCTTCTTTGTAAGAAAAATATATTATTATTAGTTTAGAGTATCGATTCTCGGAAAGCTAACTAATTTTAAAACTATTGTAAGCGCTTAATTAAGAATAGTATAGTGTTTAGAAGACTAATTTCTAAGTTACTTATAGTAAGTAATTCCCTACCTTTTAAAATATATTACGTTTAGCCGAGGGTGAATTTATACGTATTAACGCCGAGGGTAATTATAATGGAGTAGTAATAGTAATATTATAAATACAATTTATAAATGTTTAAGCGTCTTTTTTTAATTTTAGGGATACGGTTAAAATTTATTTTCTAACGGCTTTAGCTGTGACGGCGCTGGCGGACTGGGTCTGGGCTTGGGTGCCATGCGCGATGGAAGGAGGTATATAGAGGTTCTGGGCATAGCACGGGCTAGAGAATGCAAGCCATTCAATTGGCTATGCTAAGACTGGTTGTAGTGTAGATCCTGGCACGCGTAGGGGTTTATCCTACAGGTAAAAGGGATGCGAGTAAAGGGATCGGCTAACAGCGACCTATATATGGGTCCCGCTATCGCTTATGCGACCAGGGTATTTATTTGGGTTTGTACGCTTGTACCTAATTCTCTTCCTCTTTTCTTCTCCCTATCTAAAATCTTCTATTATAAATAGAATTTTAGCTTTGCCTTCGACTTGCCCATACTGTACCCTTACATTATTTTAAATCGCCAATAATTACCTAGGTAAGTTAAATCCCAAACCGAAAACGAAATTAGAAAGATCTATTATAAAAATTCAAAATACCGAGCATTTATAATAATAATATAATAGTACTATTATACTTCATACGTAATAGCGCCGGTAGCTATAAAAGTACCGAATACATTGAGAATTATAATAACGACCGTTATAATAATAATGTCTCGGACGACGACTTTTTTAGTAAGGAGGGCGGAAATAGCGACGGAGAAGAAGGCCTTGGCTCTTTATATCCCGACCTTGAGTAAGAGGAGGATACGGTTATTAAACTGAAGCCTAAAAAGAAAGTCGTTGTAGACGATAACAATAAGGAGCTTATTCCCAAATATTAATCTATCGATTTTATTATCAAGGATAACGCGTATAAAGTTGTATATTTTAATAAGGAATACTATAACGGCTTTTGCCTAAACGAGGAACGCTTTCGTAATAAATCTATAATGCTTCGTAAGAAGTCCTTATATTATATATATTATTAATTACAATTATTTAATAAGGTATTAGCCGACGCGGTAATTAATATAGGACAGGATAATAAGGAGCCCGAATTATCTTTCGACTTATTCGATTAATATATTATTATAGTAGTTGAAAATACTAAAACTTTTAAAGTTCGCCTAATTAGGTATAAGGTTACTAATAATTTGAAGTAGAAGATAGAAGAATTCGCTAAATTATTTATCCGCGATTCCGTTCCTAGCGTTCCCTTCTAAATATTATTCCCTTTTAACCTCCCGTTTTCTAATTACCTAATTAAGGAAAAGTTCGTTAAATTATACCGCGGAAATCCCTAAACTATATTCTAGGAATTTAAATTCTTATTTATTATAAATATAGCGTAGAAGGAATAGGTATAAGAATTTTACTACCTCGTTTCTTATTTAAATATTAAAATTAAAACTATTTATAATTAAGTCCCCACTTTCGCCGATTAATATAGTTTGTCCACTATTAACCCTACTATAGTACAATAGTTGAAGGACTCGTTTATTAAGAAGGAAGATATTATTCAAAGATTAAATGATTTTATTATCGATTCGAATATGGGCAAGGGAGTAATTAAGAATCAAGGAAAAGTTATAGAGATTATATTCTCTAGTATTGAGAAAGACGTTAGCGAAGCTCCCTTTAGGCCTTTTACCAGCTTTTCGACCTTACTTTCCGAAATCGACCTTAATAACGGAAAGCGTTCTAATTCCTGCTACCGTAGTACTAAGTAAGCCGACCCTACTAAGTAGTATAATTAGGATAAGGAAGACAATATCTTTTTTAAAATTTAATATAACTTGATTTAGAATAAATTCGAAATTAATATTAATTACTACCTTACCGATTACGATAAGTTTCTATATATTAAGAGTCGTTTAGCCGGCTATGCTTATCGGGATTTAATATTATATTTGTACGATACTTACCCGGACTAAATTAAAATTTACTCCGGCTTAATAACCTGTTTATGGCGCTAGTACTATAATCCGAATTAGGAGGAAAACGCGTTCTAAAATTTTATTAAATTGAAAATAAAGGATAACGATAATTTCGATTTTTTTAAGAATAAATTTATTTGGATAGTTAGCGGGTATTAACGTCCTAAGATTGAGTAGAAGCGGGAATTGTTCTAATACCTCCTTATTGAGTATAGTAAGAAATAGATAAGCGCTAAGTATTACAACTTATTTATTTCCTTCGAATTATATTATATAGACTACTCCGGTTTTAAATAAGCATTAAAGACTATCGCTAATAAAAATAAGGCTGCTTCTAAATTTAGAAAGGGCGGTAACGGAGGCAATAAGGGCTCTAACCCCAATTCCGGATCTAAATCTAGCTCCGCCCTTAAGCCCGCTAGAGGAAGCGGAGGCGCCGCTCGTTAAAGTGGCGACCGGTATAAAGAAATTATTCGATTATTTAACGAGGGTAGATATTTCCTCTATAAAGAGAAGGGTTATATTAAGTACAATTATTTTGAGAAGGAACGTTTCGACTATAAGCGTTGCGATTATATTATTATTATTGTTAATTATTATTTGGTTTATAACAACGAATAGGAAGTTCTAACCGCCCCGGCCGTTCTAGCCGCTAATGAGCAGGGAAATTAATTACCCTGGGTGAATTAGATTCCTTTCTAGGGGAGGTGTCGGTTATAGAGTAATAGAAAAAGGATAAATAGAAATATAAAAGAAAGGAAGGATTTAATTTAATACCCTTTTTAGGAGGCGAACCTTTATTTTTTCGATATACCTTAATTAATAATAGAATGTTTTTATTTATATCTGATGCCTTGATTGATGTAGGAGTAAACGGCTATTTATTTATTAGTACCGTTTTCGATAAAAGATTAAAAAAACGACTATTAGTGGAATCTATAAGCAATTTCCTAATTCGAAGGGTTAGCGATTATTAAGGAAAAATAAATTAAACTATTAAAAAGGTTATTAAAGTTTAAAGATTTAAAACCGAACTACCCCGCCCGATTATTTTATTGTAGTTGATATAGCGTACGATGTTATTATTGGCCGGAAATAGTTCGATTTTTACGATATTTAGGTAGATTGCGTTAACCGCCACCTATTTTTTCCCCTAAAATAGAAACCGGACCCCGATTGGCTAAAGCATTTTGAGGTTTAGGATTCTACCGCCTTAATTAACCCCGTATATTAAAAAGACGTAGAATACTACAATATACTAATAATTTGAAAAGATAAACGACGAGTAGATAGTAAAAATAATAGCCGGTCCGTTCTCCGCCTTACGGGCGGCTATACCTTTACGAGACCTATCCCCGTAGACTAACTATTCCCCGATTATAATAAAAAAGAAATCGATTTCGAAATATGCGACTAATATCGACGTAAAGCCTGATAATATTAAAAAGAAATCGAGAGACGGATTTAAGAGTTCGAAGCTACTATTAATTCGGATTGAGAACCTCTAACGGTTCTAATTACGGCCGAGGATTTTAAATATACCCGGGACGAAGATACTGGTGAATTAGGTTATACCCGACTATAATATTTTCTCTAGAACCCTACTGTAATTTTTAAAAAGTCCGACCCGTTAAATAAAAGAGAATATAACCTAATTAATTTCATTTACTTTTAGTATTATTTCTAAAATTTAAGAAATTCCGTTATTAAAAATAACCCGCTAAAGGGAAATGGGGTTTAGATATTTAAAGTATTTATTAATTAAAGCGCGACGGTATAGGCTAATATAAGTATTATCCTACTTAAATATGCGTATTAGACGGAAATTTCTTTATACGCTCTATTAAGAAGGATAATTACACTGCTTATTTAACTAATATTTTCGAAATCGATCCATTTATTTAGTAAAAACGAATTATCGATAACCCCGCTTGGGAACTACTCTTCCGTAACGAAAAGGAATTCTATAATAAAATCCTTCGTATAGTTCCCTTTGAATATTATAATGAAATTGAGGTTTTTAATAAATACGATTCGAATATATTATTAAAGTACCAATTATACGATTATAAGATCGAATTCGACGAAAGTTATCGATTAGAAGAATTCGGTTATAGTTTTCTATATAAAATATCCTTTAACGAGTTGGAGGCTGTACGTAAATATATTTTAGAAAACTTATTAAAAAGATTTATGAAAGTAAATTTATCCCTTTGGGCTGCGCCCGTCCTATTTATAAAGAAAGCGGAAAGTAGCCTTCGTTTTTACGTAGACTACCGGAAGTTTAATACTATTACCCGTAAAGACTATTACCCTCTATTGTTAATGGAAGAAATTTTCGTCAAGGTAGTTAAAGTATAATAATTTAGAAAGATCGATATACGCCAAGCTTTTTACTATATTCGGATAAGGTTAAAAAACAAGGAGTTAACGACCTTCCGTACTAATATCGGAACTTTTAAATATAAAGTGCTACCGTTTAATTTCATTAACGGATTAATTAATTTCTAAACTTTTATTAATTCCGTTTTGGGCGAATATTTAGACGATTTTTATACCGCTTATATCGACGATATTTTAATTTACTTAAATATTCTAAAGGATTATAGGAATTATATTAAAAAAGTTCGTCGCTTAAAGGAAGTAAGTCTATAAGCGGACTTTAAGAAGTACGAATTATATATAATTAAAATAAAATTCCTAACCTTTATTATAGGATAAAATAGTATTTCTATCGACCTAAAGAAGGTAGAGGTTGTAAAGGAGTAGGCCGTACCCTTTAATTTAAGAGGAGTCTAATCCTTTTTAGGATCTTGCAATTTCTATTGAAAGTTTATTAAAAATTACGGTTATGTAGCGCGTCCCCTTACGAATTTAATCTAAAAGGGGGAAATTTTTATATAGAACGATAATTGCCAAACTATTTTTGAGGAATTTAAGAGACTATTCGTAGAGGCCCCGCTATTAAAATATTTCTAATATAATAGCGAAACGAAAATAGAGATAGATACTAGCAACGGAATATTAGCGGGAATATTATCCCAACTATAAGAAGATACTAAAGAATAATACCTAATCGCTTTCTTTTTAGAAATTATATAGGGCGCCGAATATAATTACCCTATTTATTATAAGGAATTACTTATTATTATTAAAACCTTCTAAACGTAGCGACCTAAATTCGTCGGCCTCCAATAGAATAAACCTATTATAATTATTACCAATTATTACGCTTTCGAATATTTTAATATTAAATACTTCCTTAACTTTTAATAGGCCGAATAGGCACAATTCCTATCCTAATATTATTTCGAAATTACGTACCAACCAAATATAAAAAACATAATAATTAACGCACTTTCCTATAAGTCCGAAAATTTTAAAACTTAAAAAAATAAAAAGGATACGTATTATACACTTTAAATATTTAAACTAGTAGAGGAAAACGGGGCTAAAGTCTTTATTATCGCTTCTATTGCAACTACTTTTAGTCCCCCGTTAAAAGAATCGGTCCCTATTATAACATTAAATACGGAAAGATTTAACCCTATCGAATTAGAAGGATATAAATTAATAAAGGCCTTTATAAAAATTAAACGAAAAAACAAATGCTTAGAAGAATATTACGTCCGTAGCTACAATTTAAACCCCAATTTTATAATACTAATTAACAGACTCGTAGTATACTAAAATTATTTAATTATCTCCGAATTAAATAATTTACGTACGCGTATTATTAATGAAACTTATTCGATATTAATTATAGCCTACTTTAGAAATAAAATTCGTACGCTTTTTAAAATATAATATTAATAATCGCGTATAGTTAGAAATATCGATCGTTTCGTTAAGAATTATATAATATATAAAACTAGTAAAGTCCTTAAAAATAAAATATTTAGTTTACTATACCCGATTCCCCTACCCGCGCGGAAATAAACGTTTACTATTATAGATTTTAAGAAGATGCCGAAGGATAAATATAATTTCGATAATATATTAGTAATAGTCGACCGATTATCGAAATCTTCTTAAGTTACCCCGTATACAAAGAACACTATAGTTCGCAACGCCGCCTAAATATACTATAAGGGACTATATTATATTTATAGTATACTAAAAGAAGTGATCTCCGACCGAAGGTTATAAATTACGTCTGTAATTATAGACGAAATATCTAAATTAACCGGGATTAAATAGAAATTAATTACCGTAAGATATAATTAAATAGTAAATTAAGTAGAGGTTATAAATATTTATATTAATTAATACTTTCGGCTGTTCGTTAATTACTATTAGGACGATTAATTTAAGGTTATCCCCGCCCTAAACGTAGTATACAATAACCTACCCTAAAATAGCGTAGGCCTATCTCCCTACGAAATTATATTTAGATACCCAATAAAAATACCCTTCAATCAGGAAGCCCGTACTTAAGACCCCAATATCTTATAAGCGGAATAATTAACATAGGAATAAATATAAAAATACGTTTAATATATTCGAAACTATATAAATTATACCCGGGAAATAATACGGAAGGCCTAGGAGCAATAGGCAATATAAACGAATAAAAAGAGGAGGGAACCTAATTTCAAACCCAAAAATAGGGTTATTATTATTAAGAAGCTCTAATCTATAACTACCCGACCCAATAATAAATTCAATTTCCCTAATATTCGTAACTATTATAAAATTATAAAGAAAATAGAATATTCCTACTGTTTAAAATTATTAAAGAATTAGAAAGGTACTAACGTTTTCTACGTAAACCGTTTACGGAAATATAATAATAATTTACTCCTAGAATAGTGTCATGGGGCTAAGGCCCGGGCTGTGGCGCTGTGGTCATCGACCAGAGCTATCATGAGGCGCCGTGGCTATATCTGTGTAACCCCTATCAAAACCTCGCATCTCCAATAGAGCCGCCTCGCAAATAGAATTTTCCTTCTTTATAGAACCTTAATTAAACTATACAATTAGTACCTATATTAACCGTACCATCCCTGTTATATTAGGTTCTATTATAATAGACCTAATAGAATAAAATGAATAGCCGCTATAGTAGTAGTAGTAGGGCTTGCCCACCTAAATAGCCGTAGCTAGAATTCCTATAGAATTTTCCGCCGCTATAGCCGCCGCAGCCGTAAAATAAGAAGAAGCTACGAAGAAAGAAATTGTACGCTTCGTACAAAAGAAGTAAAACTTTATTAGAGCGCTATTTACTAACGACGAATTCGTTTAAATAATAAGAATAGTATTTATATATAACCTGCTATTTAAAATTAAGAGAGCCCCCTTAATATTAATATAATTACTGTAATAACTATTATTACCCCGAACGCCGCAGCCGGTACTATATGAAAAGCCGCTCCCTACTATAATTCTAAATATAAGAATATCCGCTAATTAAAATAGAATAAAACCCTTTCTATATTTAATTTCTATATTACCCGACTACGCCTTGTATACGAAGAAGAAAAGTCGGCGGAAGTTATTACTAATAATAAATTAAGTTAGTTAATATTATTAAATATTTTCCCGGCTAATAAGGTAATTAAAATAGAAACCTTTTAGCGCCGTAGCGGTATTAACGGTATTTATAAACCCGAGGATTTTCTTAATTATTTCGAATTAATTTTTAATAATAAGAATAAGAAAAAATTAGTTTTAACCCACTTACGTACTATATAATAGAGAGAGAACTAATCATTCTTAAATTAATTCCTTACGTTCGAAGAGAACCTTACGAAAATTAGAGGCCTTATTTAAGAAGATAATTCCAAATTAATTTAATTAGAAACCTTTATATCTAATACTTTCTATAATTAATGAATTTCAATCTATATATCCGAAACCTACGACCTTTATATTATATAATTAAAATATATTGTATAGAAGTTTAAAGTTAATAAAGCTTTCTATAATATTGGGGGTAGTAATAAAGGATATAGTAATCGTCGTTAAAGCTCCCTTTCCCGGCGCGACCTTACCCTTACCACTAAATACCCTAAACATATAAACGGTAATATTATAATAAATTATATTAAAATAAAGGGTAACTTTAATAATAAGGACGTTAAGTATATTAAATAAATCTTTTAGAGCGAAAGAGATAAGCGCCGTATTTTAGGTATCTATTTCCATTGCGGAATTAGGGGGTATATAATCGGTAATTATATATATTGATTAATATAACGTCCACCTATTAGTATTAGATTTACTAAAATTAAATTTAAGGTAGAACCTATATTAGAAGATAATAATAAATATTCTTCTTTTAAAAAATCGGAAAAAGAATAGCTCCTTATAAAGTCGAATGAAAGAGCACTCTAGAATATTAAGTAAGGAAGCGGGAATTAAGAGTTTCCCGGGACTTATAAAAATAAATATTATTAAAATATTTATTACTATTAATAATAAAGATTATTTCTATACCCTTATCAATAGAAATTATTAATACTATATTATAATTAATAAAAGTATTATTAAAAAGTTAAAGATTCCCGTTATACTTATATTTCAGAGATAGGTACAAGGAACCTTAATAGACATAGAAAGGGAGGAGGTTAAAGGGATTATTTATTTTGAAGTAAATATTTATAGGTATAAATCTATCGTTTATATTTACGTAGTCCCTAAATTATAATTCCCTATTATTCTAAGGAAATTATAATTAACCGCTATAAAGGCCTACTTTATTTCTTATAAATATAGACTCTAATACGGAATAACCGGTTATTAGATCCTGCACTTAGAATATTCCTTAAAGGATTTTTCCCTAAAGGCTAAGGAATTTAAAGAACTAATATACTATTTAGTAATTACGTTCGTAGTTATAGTAAATAAAATTAAAAAATAGAATAGCCGGTAAACCGCAGAATTAACAATATTTATAGTAAACTTATGAAATATCGAAAAGGCCTTTAAACTTAAAGTCGGTATAATAAATAAAGAATTACGAAAGATAATCTTTATAGAGATATATAATTACCTATTCGTTTAGAAATAAAAGGAAGCCGATCAGGTTAATCCTAACCGCCCAAGTATCATTTATAAAATTAAACTTAAAAAAGACGAAAACGGTAAAAAACCGCCTTTCTTTTATAATTACCTTCATAATATATCGCAAAAAGAATTCTTAATACTAAAGAAAACCCTTAGAGATCTTTTCGATAAAGGTTTTATCCGTACTAGTAATTTAGCTACCGTTGCGCTAATTCTCTTTATTAGGAAGCCGGGAAGAAGTCTTCAATTTTATTACGATTATAGAGGTCTTAATACTATTACTAAAGTAAATTAGTACCTATTACCTTTAATTTTAAAAAAATATTTAGAATTATTACTGAAACGAAATAATTTACTAAAATATTTATTATATAAGCGTTCTGTAAAATCTATATAATCGAAGGAGAGGAAGGGAAAATAATATTTTGAATTCGATATAGGTTATTTAAATAGTTAATTATATTTTTCGGACTATTAAGAATACTAGCGATATTTTAATAATATTTTAATAATATTTGTGACGGCGCTGGCAGACTGGGTCTGGGTGCCATGCACGAGGTGGTTCATGAGGCTGTTGGAATGAGGTATATAGAGGTTCTGTTGGAAGTCCGTGCCCTGGGTCGCCCATTCACCGGCTTTGCCCATTCACTAGGCCGTTCCATTACCGGCACTCCCTTCCAGGTATTTAGGCTGCCCTGGTTTCCGTTTCTCCTCTTCCGTTACACAACTACAATCAAGCCATTTTCGTTGTCGCCTTCCAGCCTCCATCAGGTTCTGGGCATAGTACAGATTAGAGGATGCGAGCCATTCAATTGGCCATGCCAAGACTGGTTATAAGGTGGACCCTCGTACGTATAGGGGTTTGTCTTGTAGGTGAAGGGGATGCGAGTGAAGGGATTGGCTGTCGGCGACCCGTATATGGGTCCCGCTGTCGCTTGTGCGACCAGGGTATTTATTTGGGTCTGCACGCTTATATTTAGTTCTCCTCCTCCTTTTTTTCCCCTATTTAAAATCTTTTATTATAAATGGAATTTTAGTTTTACTTTCGATTTACTTATATTGTACCCTTGTATGATTTTACATTAATTTAATAACTACTTGAAGGTTATATCTTAAATCGAAATTAGAAAGATTTATTGTAAGAATTTAAGGTATTGAATATTTATAATAATAATACGATAGCGCTTTTACGTTTAATATGTAATAGCGCCGGTAGTTGTAAGGGTACTGAATAGATTGAGAATTGCGACGATCGTTATAACGAGGATATTTTTAATAACGATTACGATAATACCTTTTTCGATAAGGAGGGTAGAGATAGCGACGAAAAAGGAGGCTTTAGTTTTCCGGATCCTAACCTATAATAAAAGGAGGATATAGTTATAAAACCGAAGCTTAAAAAGAAGGTCGCTATTAGTAATAAATATAAATTTATCGACTTTATTATTAAAAATAACGCGTATAAAGCTATACGCTTTAATAAGGAGTACTATAATAGCTTTTACTTAAATAAAGAACGTTTTCGCAGTAAATCTATAATTTTTTATAAGAAGTCTCTATATTATATATATTATTAGTTAAAGTTATTCGATAAAATATTGGCCGAAGTGGTAATTAATTACGAAAATGATAATGAGGAATTTAAATTATCTTTAAATTTATTCGATTACTATATTATTTAAGTAGTTAAAAATATTAATAATTTTAATACCCGTTTGATTAGGAAGGAGGTTATTAATGATTTGAAGTAAAAAATGGAGGAATTCGTTAAATTATTTATTAGCCATTCCGTCCCTAGCGTTCCTTTCTAAATATTTGTCCTTTTTAAAAAAAAAAATTTCTAACTATTTTATAAAGGAGAAATTTATTAAATTATATTACGGCGATTCCGAAACTATATTTTAGGAATTTAAGTTGCTATTTATTATAGGTATAGTACGAGCGGAATAGGTATTAGAACTTTATTATTTCGTTTTCTATTTGAATATTAAATTTAAAACTATTTATAATTGGGTCCCTACTTTGGCTAATTATTACGGCGCCGCTACTCCCGCTATAGTCTTATAATTAAAGGATTCCCTTATAGAGAAGGCAGATACTATCGAGGGATTGAAAGATTTTATTACTAATTTGAATATTGGTAAAGGAGTGATTAAGAATAAGAATAAGGGAAAGGTTAAAGAAATGGTCCTTCCTAATATTGAGAAGGACGTTAGCGAAGCTCCCTTTAGGGTTTTTACCCGCTTTTTAATTTTACCCTTTAAGATTGACCCCGACGACGGAGAGTATTTTAGTTCCCTCTATTGTAGTATTAGGTAAGCCGACCTTGCTAAGTATTATAATTAGAATAAAGAAGACGATGTGCTTTTCGAGGTTTAGTACGATTTGATTTAGAATAAATTTGAGATTAATATTGATTACTATTTAACCAATTACAATAAGTTTCTATATATTAAAAGTCGTTTAGCTAGTTATCCCTATTGTAATTTAATGTTTTATTTGCGCGAAACCTATTCGGATTAAATTAAAATTTATTTTAGTTTAATGATTTATTTAAAGCGTTAATATTATAACCCTAATTAGGAGGAGAATGCGCTTTAAAATTTTATTAAATTAAGGATGAAAGATAATAATAATTTCGACTGCTTTAAGAATAAATTTATTTGGATAGTTAGCGAGTATTAACGTCCTAAGACCGAGTGGAAGCGGGAATTGTTTTAACGCTTTTTAATTAAATATAAGAAATAAATAGGTGTAAAGTATTGCGATTTATTTATTTCTTTCGAAGTATATTATATAGATTATTTTAGTTTTAGATAAGTATTAAAAATTATTACCGACGAAAATAAAATTACTTAAGTTAAGTAAGAATAATAATTTTAGTAAAAGTAATAAGGGATTCGGTTTTAATATTACTCCTAAATTTATTAGCGGAGGCAGAGGTAGTAGAGGAGGCGCCATTCGTTAGGGTAGCGATTATAAAGAAACTATTGGATTGTTTAACGAAGGTAGATGTTTCCTTTGTAAAGAGAAGGGTTATATTGAATGCGATTGTTTTAAGAAAGAGCGTTTCGATTGTAAACGCCGCGATTATATTGCCGCTATCGTCGACTATTATTTAATTTAGAAGAACGGAAGTGATTAAATAATTTTAATTGTTCTAGCTCCTCTAGCTACTAATAAATAGGGAAATTAATTACTTTAGGTAAATTAGCTTCTTTCCTAGAGGAGGTATCGGTTATAGAGTAATAGAAAAAGGATAGATAGAAATATGAAGGAAAGGAAGGATTTAATTTGATACCCTTTTTGGGAGGGGTACCCTTACTTGTTTAATATATTTTAATCAATAATAAAATCTCTATCTATATTTAATACTTTAATTAATATAAGAGTAAATAATTATTTATTTATTAGTACCGCTTTTGTTAAGAGACTAAAGAAATGATTATTGGTAGAATTTATAAGTAATTTTTTAGTTCGAGGAATTAGCGATTACTAAGGATAAGTGAATTAGAGTATTAAAGAGGTATTTAAAGCCATTTTAAAGATTAAGAACCGAATTACGCTACCCGATTGTTTTATTATAATTAATATAGCGTACGATATTATTATCGGCCGGAAATAGTTCGACCTTTACGATATTAAGGTAAATTGCGCCTACCAGCGTTTATTCGTCCCTTTAGAATAGAAACCGGATTCGGATTAATTAAAGTATTTCGAGGTTTAAAATTTATTAACTTGGTTCAACCACGCTTATTAAAAAGATTTAGAATATTACAACGTATTAATAGTTTGAAAGGATAAGCGACGAACGGACGGTAGGAATAGTAGCCGAACGGTTATACGCTTTACGAATAAATGTATTTTAATTAAACTTATTTTCGACGGATAACTATTCTTTAATTATTATAAGAAGAAAGAAGTTGATTTCGAAACTTAAAATTAATATTACAACGAAGCCCGATAATATTAGAAGGATATCGAAAAACGGATTTTAGAATTGGAAGCCGCTTTAGATTTTAAACCTAAAATAATCCTTATTGCGTCCGCCAATCTCTAATATACCTATAACAACGCCGGCGAATTCGGATATACTTAATTCTATTATTTTTTTTAGAACTTTACTACAATATTTGAAAAGACTAATTTATTAAGTAAAATAGAATCTAATTTAATTAATTTTATTTACTTTATAGTATTGTCTTTAGAATCCGAAGCCCGACCCTATTATCGAAAATAATCCGCCGAAGGAAAATAGAGATTAGATGCTTAAAGTATTTATTGATTGAAGTACAACGGTATAGGCTAGTATAAATATCGTCCTACTTAGATATCTATATTAGATAGAGATCTTTTATACATTTTATTAAGAAGGATAATTAAACTACTTATTTAATTAATATTTTCGAAATTGATCGATTTATTTAGTAAAAACGAATTATTAACGATTTTGTTTAAAAACCGCTCCCCCGCGACGAAAAGGAATTCTATAATAAAATCGAAGTTTTTAATAAATATGATTCGAATACGTTGTTAGAGTACCGACTGTACGATTATAAGATCGAATTCGACAAAAGTTATCAATTAGAGGAATTTGGTTATAGCCTTCTATATAAGATACCCTTTGATAAGTTGGAAGTTATATGTAAATATATTTTTGAGAACTTAATAAAAGGATTTATAGAAGTAAATTCATCCCTTTGGGCCGCGCCCGTCCTATTCGTAAAGAAAGTGGATAATATTTTTCGTGTCTACGTAGACTATCGGAAGCTTAATATTATTATTTTTAAAGATTGTTACTTATTATTATTAATCGAGGAAACTTTCGCTAAAGTAATAAAAGTATAATAGTCTACGAAGATCGATATTTAGCAAGTATTTTACCGGATTTGTATAAAATTAGAAGATAAAGAATTAATTGCCTTCTGTATAAGTATAGGAATTTTTAAATATAAAATATTACTTTTTAACCTTATTAACGGTCCCACTCATTTTTAGAGCTTTATTAATTCTATTTTCGGAGAATACTTGGGCGATTTCTGTACGGTATATATCGACGATATTTTAATTTATTCGGATATTTTCGATGAATATATTGATTATATTAAAAAGGTTTTCCGTCGCTTAAAAGAGGTAAGTTTATAAATAGATTTTAAGAAGTACGAATGCTATATAATTAAAACGAAGTTTTTAGGATTTATTATAAACTAAAATAGTATTTTCGTCGATTTAGAAAAGTAGAGGTTATTAAAGAGTAGGCTGTACCTTCTAATTTAAGAGGAGTTTAATTTTATTTAAGGTTTTATAATTTTTATTGAAAATTTATTAAAAATTACGGTTGCGTAGCGTATCCCCTTACGAATTTAATACGAAAGAAAGAAGTATTTATATAAATTAATAAGTACTAAACTGCTTTCGAAGAGTTTAAAAGATTATTCGTAGAGGCCAGTTATTAAAATATTTCCGTTACGATATTTAAACGAAAGTAGAAACGGACGCTAATAATAGAATATTAGTAAGAGTATTATCCTAACTTTAAGAGGATACGGAAGAATAATATTTAATTATTTTCTTTTTAAAAACAATGTAGGGCGCCGAATATAATTACTTTATTTATGATAAAGAGCTATTCGCTATTATTAGGGCCCTTTAAATACAGTAATTTAAATTCGTCGGCCTTTAATAGAACAAACCGTTTATAAATATTACCGATTATCAAGTATTCGAATATTTTAATATTAAATGCTTCTTTAACTTTTAATAGGTTAGATAAATAAAATTCCTATCCTAATATTATTTCGAAATAATTTACCGACTTAGTACGAAGAATATGGCAATTAATGCGCTTTTTCGTAAATCGGAGGATTTCAAAACCTGAAAGGATAAGAAGAATATATACTATACGTTTTAAATATTTAAGCCTATTAGGGAAGGAGGGGTCGAAGTATCCGTAATTATTTTAATTTCGAGAGATAAGGGTTTTATAAAAGAATTAGTCTTAATTATAATATCAGATAAAGAGGGCTTAGAGTTGAATTCGGTCGAACCGGAAGGATACGAATTGGTAGACGTTCTTATAAAGGCTAACCGCGAAGACGAATTTCTAAAAGAATATTGTATTCGCGCTTATAATTTAGACCCTAATTTTGTAATAGTCATTAATAGATTCTTAATATATTAGGATCGCCTAATTATTTCTAAATTGGATAATTTATATACTTGTATTATCGATAAAGCTTATTCGACGTTAATTACGGCCTACCTAAGGAGAAGTAAAACCCGAGCGATTTTTAAAATATAATATTAGTAGCTATATATAGTTGGAGATATTAATCGCTTTATTAAAAATTATATAGTATATAAGGCTAGTAAAGTTTTTAAGAATAAAATATTGGGTTTCCTTTATTCGATTCCTTTGCTAGCCCGGAAGTGGACGTTTATTGTTATAGATTTTAAGAAAATGTTAAAGGATAAATATAATTTCGATAACGTATTAGTAATAGTCGACCGCTTATTAAAATTATTTTAGGTTACCCTTTATATAGAAAATACTACGGTTTATAACGCTATTCGGATATATTACAAAGAACCTTACTATATTAATAGTATATTAGAGGAAGTGATTTCCGATAGAGGATTATAATTTATATTTATATTTATAGACGAAATATCGAAGTTAATAAAAATAAAGTAAAAACTAGTTATTGTAGGATATAATTAGACGGCGGGTTAAGCGGAGGTTATAAATATTTATATCGATTAACACTTCCGGCCCTTTGTTAATTATTATTAAAACAATTAGTTTGAAGCTATTTTCACCTTAGATGCGGTATAGAATAGCTTTCCCTAAAATAGTGTAGGCCTATTTCCCTACGAAATTATATTCGGATACCTAATAAGGATACTTTTTAATAAAGAAATTTATACTTGAGATCCTAATATTTTCTGGACGGAGTAATTAATTAGGGAGTAAGTATAAAATTATATTTAGTATATATGCAGTTATATTGAATTCGTAAGGGAAATAATATTGAAAATATAGGAATAATAAGGGGTTTAAGTAAATAAAAAATAGAGAGAGCCCGATTTTGAATTAGGGAATAAGGTTATTGTTATTAAATAGTTCTAATTTACGACTATTCGACCTAGTAATAAGTTCAATTTCCCTAATATTCGCAATTATTATAAAATTATTGAGAAAGTAGGGTATTCTTATCGTTTAAAATTATTAAAGAGTTGGAAGGGTATTAATGTTTTTTATATAGATTGTTTATAGAAATACGATAATAATCTATTTTTAGGATAGGTATTCAAATATTCCGGACCGGTTAATACGGACGAAGACAGCGATCCCGAATAAGAAATTAATAAAGTTACAGTTTTTAAGGTAATTAACGGGAAATTCTTCTACTAGGCGGATTAGAGAGGTTAGGATTCTAATTTAAAGTAGTACTTTATTTCCGATTTTAAATATACGCCGAAGGCGCTTTAGGACTTTTATAAAATTAACCCGGAGGCCTCGGGCCCGCCCTAGCAATTAATAAATTGGCTTAACGAAAATACAGAATAGTATAATAATAACGAATATTTTGAGGCGGAGGGATCAAGGCGTTTGTGGCGTATTACGAAAAAGAAATAAATATAATTTATAAAGTTTTATATAATTATCTAATAAAATTAGCGGACGAGTTTTTTGTGTAAGGGGGGGGGGGTGTGATGTAACGGCGCTAGTAGATTGGGTTTGGGTATTATATATAAGGTAGTTTATAAGGTTGTTGGAATGAGGTATATAGAGGTTTTAGGTATAGTATAGATTAGAGGATACGAATTATTTAATTAATTATATTAAAATTAGTTATAGGGTAGACCTTTGTATGTGTAGGGGTTTGTTTTGTAAGTAAAGGGAATGCGAGTAAAGGGATTAGTTGTCGGCGACCCGTATATGGGTCTTACTGTCGCTTGTGCGACTAGGGTATTTATTTATGTTTGTACGCTTGTACCTAGTTCTCTTCCTCTTTTCTTTTCTCTATCTGAAATCTTTTATTATATATGGAATGTTAGCTTTGCCTTCGACTCACCCATACTGTGCCCTTGCAATATTCTAAGAATTTATTTCGATAACTTTATTTTAATATATATAGATAATATACTAGTTATTTCGTTAGGTTCTAAAATAGATTATTTAACCAAAATATATAAAATCGTTAAACATATAATTATCGTTAAATTCTATTGAAATTTTAAGAAATATAAATTCGTAATAAAGAATATTAAATGTTTAGGTTTTATTATTATTATAAGTATTAGTATTTAAACGGACCCGGAAAAGATTAAAACGATTCCTAAATAGGAGGTACCTACGTTTTGGAAAGGGGTACGAAATTTATTTAAATTTCTTAATTATTATTAAATATTCGTTAAAGACTTCTTAGTTATAGGACCGTTAACAACCTTTATAAATTAAGGAGTCCCCTTTAAATAAATCGAATAGTACGATATAACTTTTAAAAAGTTGAAGGAATTATTTATTAAGGCCCCTATTCTTATTTAATAGGATCCTAATCTATTTATTTTCTTAAAAGTAGACTATAGCGGGTATAATTTCGGTAATATCCTTACCTAAGAGAAGGATAAGTAGAAGGCGGCGGTTACTTATTATTCTTAAAAGTTTACCCTTACCGAACGTAATTACCCTATATACAATAAAGAAATACTTACAATTATTAAGTGTATAAAAAAATAGTTTATAAAATTTAAGAATTATAAAAAAATTATTATCATTATTAATTATTAATATCTTAATAAACCATTTCGCCTTAGCGATAACTTTAAACATTTCCTTAATTAAAGGTAATAGGTACCGGTCTACTCCAGTAATAGTATTAAAAATTCTATAATTATAATAAAACCGAAGACCTCCTCCCGGCTTCCTAATAAAAAGAATTAGCGTAACGGTAAATAAATTATTAATACAGATAAAAGCCTTATCGAAAAAATCTTTAAGGGTTTTCTTTAGTACTAGGAGTTCTTCTTATAATATATTATAAGAGTAATTATAAAGGAGAATTGACTCTTTACCGTTTTTCTCTTTCTTAAATTTAATTTTATAGTCGACGCTTAGGCGGTTAGGATTAATCTTATCGGTTTCCTTTTACTTCTTAACGAATAGGTAATTATATATTTCTATAGGGATTATTTTTCGTAATTCTTTATTTATTATACCGACTTTAAATTTGAGGGCCTTTTCAATATTTCGTAGGTTTACTATAAATATTACTAATTCTGCGGCTTACCGGCTGCTCTCCTTCCTAATCGTATTTACTATAACTACGAATATAATTATTAAATAATATACTACTTCTCTAAATTCCTTAGCCTTTAGGGAGAAACTCTTCGGAGAATATCCTAAATACGGAATCCAACAACTAGCTATTCTAGATTAAAATCTATATTTATAAGGGATAGAATAAGCCTTTATAGCGGTCAATTATAATTTCCCTAAAATAATAAAGAATTCCAACTTGGGGACTATATAAATACAAACGATAGATTTATACCTATAAATATCTACCTTAAACTATATAATCCCTTTAATCTCCGCCCCTTCTATTTCTACTAAGGCTCTTCGTACCTATCTTTTAAGTACAAGTATAACGAGAATTTTTAATTTTTCAATAATACTTTTACTAATTATAGTATAGCATTAGCAACCTTTAGTAATAAAAGTATAGAAACGATTTTTATTATTGATAGCGATAGGTATTTTAGTAATATTTATCTCTATAGGTCCTAGGAAGTTCTTAGTTCCCGCTTCCTTACTTAGTATTCTAGAGTATTCCTTTATTTGACTTTGTAAAGGAATTACTCTTTTTCCGACTCTTTAAAAGAAGAATATTTGCTATTATCTTTTAATACGGGTTCTACCTTAGGTTTAATCTTACTAAATTTAATACTAACAAGGGGATATTATACCGATTAATATATATAACTACCGACTATATACCTACTAGCTCCGCAACGGAAATAGAAATTTAAAGTACAACACTTATCTCTTTTATCCTAAGAGACCTATTTAATATACTAAGTATCCTTATTACTAAAGTTGCCCTTTATCTTAATATAACCTATCGTCATATTACTATCTATATTTTTAGGGTATTTAAGGGTAGGGGTAGGGTTGCGTCGGGAAAGGGAATTTTAACGACGACTACTATACCCTTTACTACTACCCCTAATATTACAGAAAATTTTACCAACTTCAAACTTCTACATAATATTTTTTAATTATTCGATATAGAAATCGTAAATTTCGGGTATACAGACTAAAATTAATTAATTATAGAGAGTATTAAATATAGAGGTTTCTAACTAAGCTAATTTAGAATTATTTTCCTAAATAAGGCCTTTAGCTTTCGTAAGGTTCTCTTCGAACGTAAGGAATTAGTCCGATAGGGATTGGTTTTTTCTTTATTATATAGTACGTAAGTAGGTTAGGGCTAATCTTTTCCTATTTTTATTACCGAAGATTAGTTCGAAGTAGTTAAAGAAATCTTCGGGTTTATAGGCACCGTTAATACCACTATAGTATTAAAAAGTTTTTACTTCAATTATTTTATTGCCGGGAAGGCGTTTAATAATATTAGCCAACCCGATTTATTATTAATAATAATTCCCGCCGACTTTTCTTCTTCGTATATAAGGCGTGATCGGGTAATATAGTAATTAAATGTAGAGGGGGTTCCGTCCTGTTTCGGCTAATAGATATTTTTGCGCTTAGAATTATAATAAGGAGCGGCTTCTTATACGGTACCGACTGTGGCGCTCGGGGTAATAATAATAATTATAATAATTATATTAATGTTAAAGGGGTTTTACTAATTTTAACTAGTAAATTGTATATTAAGCGTTATTTTTACTATTTGGGCGAATACGTCGCTAGTAAATAGCGTCTTAGCGAAGTCTTCCTTCTCTTGTACGAAGTGTACGGCTTTTTTCTTTGCAAGTTCTTTTTATTTTATAGCTGCGGCGGCTATAACAGCGGAAAATTCTATAGGAATTCTAGCTACGGCTATTTAAATGGGTAGGCTTTACTACTACTATTGTAGCGGTTATTTGTCCTATTCTATTAGGTTTAGTATAATAGAATTTAATATAACGGGGATAGTACGGTTAATACGGGTATTGGTTGTATAATTTAATTAAGGTTCTATGAAGAAGGAAAGTTCTATCTGAGAGGCGGCTCTACCGGAGATGCGAAGTTTTGATGGGGGCTACATAGGTATAGCTACGGCGCCTCATGACAGCTCTGGTCGATGACTAGAGCGCTACGGCCCGGGCCTTAGCCCCATGACATTAAATATTAATTCTACGGCTAATTAAAATATTGCTTTAAATTAAATTACTACCCCTATACGTAATTAGAAGTTAATATATACGGAATAGAAGACTGGTTATAATAACCCCTTCGTTGTACGTATAGTTATTTTTACTATAGTCCTTATAATAATTCCCGCTATAATTCCCGTTTTAATCGTACAATTTTGATTTACTAATACGTATAAATTAATAATTTCTAATTTTATACTTACTACATACTCGAATATTAATACAAAATTAGCCTTATCCTTTATAAAGATAAGAGAGGATTTCTCTACCCTTTAAAACTTAGTATATATATTTCTTATTTACTTTTAGTCTACTTTTAATTTAACGAAGGTTAAATAAATTTCTATATATATTATAGTCTTAGAAATTGAAATTTAATCCCGCCTTGTAATTGATACGACCTCCGGTCGTACTTTTAATTTTAATACCAATAATATTAATTATAATTTCGGTAATATTTCTTTTTCGAATAAAGGTTAAAATTCGTACCCGCGGCGCCTACAATATAACTTCGACTTCGAACTATATATTAAGGATAAGGGTTATAGGAATAGGGAAAAATAATAATAATAATAATAATAGATGAGGAATTCCTGTTTTGGACTTCGCTTTTTAATTTATTTATATAATAGTTTTAATAATAGAAATAGAAAATCCCGCTCCCCGCTTTAGTTCCGTGATATATATATTATAATTATATATATTAATATATTATTAACTTTATAATAATTCTTCTTCTTCTTCTTTAAACTCTAATTAGACTGCTAGCCTCTATTTTTATAGCTTACTAAATTTAAGCGCCTAATTAAAGAGCTACTCCGCCCCTTCTGTAATATCGAAGAGGGAGTAGAATTCCGTTTTGTTAGATGGCTATTTAGGTTAGAATTTAAAATCAGTTATTTTAAAATAGTTGAATATAAAATATTCGAAAGTTTTTTTACTTACGCTATAGCAGTAATATAGTATTATTACTTCGGGTATATTTCTTTCGAATAGGAAAGAATATAAATTTATCTTCTTAATATATATTTAAATAAAGAGGGAACTTTTAATTTTAAGGAAATAATAGGGGACGGGTTTATTATTAGTACTAAATTAAATATAGCGGCTTAAAGCTCTCTTATTAAAGCTAATATAAAGCTTAATTATATTAAAATTCCTCCCCAGCTTCCGTACCGCGGTAATTGTTTTAATTAACTATTTAGTAATTTAATCCCGCCGTATAACCATTTCTAACTATTTTTCCCTCTCCCTAAGTATTAATTAAATTTATCCTTCGTCTTTAATAATAATATTCTCTACGGGTACCTATCGTTCTACCTATTCCCTCTTCGCTTCCTTATTAACTAATAGTACTATTCTCCTCCTCCGCTACTATTGTATTATCGATCCGATTTAGGCCGCTATTCCTTTTACAAATTCCCTTATATTTACTTTAGTTAATCTTTTTTCGAATACCTTTATTCTTTTATTAAAATAAATACTAAATAAGGGTACGAAAATTTCCGTCTTTAATTAATAAAATATAGTAACCTTATACGTATTTATAATAATGCGGAAGTAATTGGTTTATATAGTAAATAATTATTTAGCCAATCCTTTCGGTTTTTAAAATAATTCTATTAGCGTATAGTAAATTAAAATGCTATAAGCGATAGCATTTCGGATTACCTTCGTATAAATCTCCCGGGCGCAAATTAATTTATAACCCTATATTTTAGCCGCTAACCTAATTAAAGCGTATATTCATATATTGTTTTTTTCATCATAACCTATTTATAAGTTTTATAGGACAATTTCTTATTTAAGACTACGCCGAAGAACCGTACCAATTCCAAAAGTTCTAAATTAAAATCCTTTAGCGCTATAGTTTAAGAATATAATACTTTCGTTTTAATAAAATAAATATATTCCAATTTATTCGCTTCGAATTCTATTCCCCGTTTTTCCGCCTACTCCATATATACCCGCTATACTTCCATTAATTTTATACTATTTTCTTCGGGCGTTTTTAAAACCGTTAAAATATTAATATTATCGGCGAAGCCTACTATCCCGGTACTTTAAACTTTAATCAATATTTTGTAAAATATAGTAATAAAAAGGAGGAAAAGGATAGAAGAAAATAATAATCTTTACGGGACTTCTATAAGGACGTAAAAGTCCCGAAACTTTTTTCCATTAAAAAAGAATTAATTTATACGTTTTTTTATCACGTTTATTCATTTAAATAATTATAAGGGGAATCTTTTTATATGTAAGGCGTAAATAAGCTACTTATATATTAATTTATTTCTCTTATTATTTATCTACTTGTCGGAGAGGAGCTTATATTCTTTTACGGCGTTAAAAATTCGTTCTACAATAATAGTATCAAAAGTTTTACTAATATTATTAAATAAAATAATCGGGCGCTAAGCGTCTATTATATATTATTAGGCTAGTAATTTCCTACATTTCTTTTAAAATAATTATTTTTATATATTGGAACCTACGTAGGAAAGTGCCTATCTTAAAATTAATTATTATTAAAACCGCCAAGGTTTCGGCGAATTACTGGCCGTAAATGTTTAATAATTTGTAAAATATTATATTTTTTCCTAATATTTTATTAAACGCTATTTTTCTAAGCGTCTTAAATGTAATAATTATATTATTAATTTCTAATTAATTAGGGCGGTAAGTAATCCAATTTGGAAGGTAATATATAAGTATATCTACTTTAAGGAAAAATTTCGCTATTAAGACTTCTATTTTTTTAATATAGGTAATAATAATTTTATTTAACCCGTTTATATAAAATCCGGGCATTTTTAAGGTATTAGTAAGAATATAACTTCGTAGCCTCGTTTATCTTTCGACTTTTTAGAGTAATTTAAGTTCCTTCGAAGCGTCGGAAACTATTTATTTCTATTATTTACGCTAGGAATATTTTATAGCTTTTTATTTCCTCTTAAGGGCTACTTCTATCTTTTAGCGCCGGAGCGGCGTATAAAACGCTTTCTAATATTAAATATAACGGTAAGCTTTATAGGTTACATTCTTAATATAGTAATTGTATTAATCGGTTTAGCAATTTATTAAGTTTCCTCTTCTGGGTAAATTCTATTACAATTTGGGTTATTTAGTCTATAAGGGTATTAAAGGTAATTTCTATAATTTTGGCCGTAGTTAGGTAAAGTAAAATGATAATAGTATTAATAGTTATTTCTTTTATAATAATTAAATTTATAAAATTCTAATTATATTCTTCTTTGGGGGCGTTAATAGCCCGCTATGAACTATTAGTAGTAATATAAATCATCTAGGGGTTATAGTCCAATCTAATTAAAGGAATATTGTCGAAGAAATAATATTCTACCGCTATTTCTATATTGACCTAAATATAATTAATAATAGTATTTAATTCGTTCCGTATTTTATTCCCGGATTAAATTAAAGTATTTTATAGTATTATAAATTCGAAGCTATATCGCCTCACTATTACTAAAAATACGCTACTATTTTTATTTCGTCTTCTATACTTATCCTATTAAAAATTATATAAATTTATATTACCGATAATTATTTTACGTTCCCTTAAATAAATTACTATTTTTTTTAAATAGTATTTATTATTCTTTTTTAAATCCTAACTTCTAAATCAGCAAATAGACCGATTAAATTATAATACTTAATTCTCCTCTAATACATACTTTTACTTAATCCTTTCTACTCTCGCTCTCTTATTTTCCTTTTATAAAACGCTTATTAATATATATCGCTATTCGTCCGCAATTTAAATTATCTACTACCTAATACCGAAGGGTATTAGGGTTATATAATTTATAATTATTCGAATTCGGTCGAAATTCTTATATTATTATAATATTGTAATATTTACGCTATTCGAACATAATTTTATATCGGCTATAAAATTTGCCTATATTTTAATAAATGATTTTTAATTTTATAATTCGGGTTTGAATTTAAAGGCCGACGGAATTACAATTTAACCTAAATTGGCTTAGGATAAAGAAATTACTTAATTCAATTCGGTTAAAAAATACCGCTACTTTATTTTAATTATTATAACTTTTCTTACCATTTCGGCCTTCTTATAATTAAATTTACACCTAACCTTTTTAAATTTATATCCTAATTTAAACAGGGACTTCTATTTATTTACCTTCTTTTTTTTAGTAACGGCGGGGTCGGGGCAATTAAGGATAATAATTTCGGCGGGGGTAATAAAGATCGAGGTAGAGGGGATAAGGATAATAATAAGGTTAATGAATAAAAGAGGGTAATTAAAAGAAAGGGGGGGGAAAGACGAAATAATTATTTAGAGGGAGGAATTAAAGGCCGTTTAAATAAATTCATTTAGCTCGTAAATGAATTTAATTCTAATTAGGTTAATAATATCGGTAAATTCTATAATCTCTTTTCGCTATTAATATAATTTAAATTCCCAAGGACGTTCGGCAAATACTATAGAAATTTAGCCGGCTACTACTCTCTTCCTTAAATACTTTCAAAAATATATTATTTAATTATCCTTTTAATAAAGACTATAATAAATAAACGTTAAATTCGTATTAAAAGGATAATTAGCCTTTTAAACTTTCGGGCTTACGGTTATATACGCCTTTTTATTATATTTATTATGAATAAAGTCCTTCTTGTAATATTTAGAAAGGTAGCCGAATTCGTAATAATTATAATACTATTAGAATACTACCGCGGATTCGAAAAGTTCGTATTAATATATTCTTCTACGCTAAAAGAAGCAGTCTTTCGCAACTTTATTAATTTCAGTTGTAATAGCGATTTCTAAAAAAAGCGTACCCCTTTCGGATTCGGGGTATTTATAGTACGCCTAAACCCGAATAAAAGGGATATTATTAATATAATTAACTTCTTTAAAGAAATTTTTAAAGGAAATTCTATTATAAAAATTTTATAATACTCCCTTTATTATTATTACAACTATATGGAAGGAGAATATAATTTTTTTATTGAATATATTTATAATCCAACTTTAATATTTAAAATACTAAGCGTAGCCGCTTCTACTGAATTTGAAGGTTATAACGAAATTACCGCTTTAAAACTTCGTAACCGCCTTTATTTATACTTCTTTATACTTATTATTAATTACTTTTAATATATTTTCGGGGGTACATTTAATTAAATTAGTTAATAATTCCTTATTCTTTATAGTAAGGACTTATTTGACGCAGTCGGAAATAACCTTCTATATCCCTTTAAGGCCGAACGAAATAATAAGGAAATTACCCTATCTCGGATTAATAATAATTAAAGCGTAAAAAGGTTTACCCGTAGTAAGTACATTCGTTATTATTATTATTATAATTTTAGCATTTACGTCGATTAAATCGGCATAAACTTTATAGAGTTCGAACCTCCGTAAAATTTCTATAATAATCGCGAAGTAGCATAAAGCCTACGCCTTTCGTTCATTAATTACTTCGGAAAAGTCGGTTTATTGAATGAAAAATAATATATATCGGTCCATTTCTTCTTCTATCGGTTTTTTTATAGCCGGGCGTCTCTTCTTCATTACGCGGGCAGTTCTACCGTCGTTAGCTACGGTACGGACAAAGTTTTCCGGCGCATATTAGCTATTCACTAAACTACTACGAACGCTTTCGATACTACTAGTACCCGCGCCTTCGTCGCGCGTAAGATGCGCCATCGTAGGGGGGGTAATCGGACGTACTGAATACGATGCCGTCGTCGAAATGACTTTTGGCGTTGACGTCGACTAAGGACCTGCGATTCAACGTTCGGAGTAGTCGTAAAGGTTTAGTAGTTATCTATAATTACTTCCCAATATAATAATTAGCTTAAAATATTTAGTTTTCTTTTAATATAAAATTGGTATTTATTAATATTTACTTATAAATTAATTTTAATAAATTATTTAAAGACGTCGTTAATATATTTTTCGTATTCTACTTCGTTATTAGAAAAGATTAGAATATTATTTCAATACGTTGTTATATATACGTTGAAAATGTTATATAGAATATTGTTTATATAGTTCTAAAAAGCGCCGGGGGCGCCTTAGAACCTAAAAGAATATATTAAGGATTCGAAGAGTTTAAAATATATAATGAATATTATTAGCTACTCGTATCCTTTTACAATACGGATATAATTAAAGGCGGCGATAATATCTAATTTAATAAAGATTTTTACTGTATAAATTGTATTTAGGGTTTTTTTAATTAACGGGAAGGGGTATTTACTTTTAAAAGTAATATTATTAATCCCCTAATAATCGATGTAAATATGTATTCCTCCGCCTAGTTTCTTTATAAGGAGGATAGGGGAAGCGGCTTTTAATTAGGAGGGCCGAATAAAATTACAATTAAAATTATTATTAATTTCTTTTTTAATAATATTTAATTCGTTTAGGTTGAACGGGCGGGATTGAAAGTATAGTAATTATTCGCCCGGTTTAAATTTTATTTTTAAATCATAAATATAATACGGTGGTATAATCGAAACATTCTTTAGCCTAAAAATATTAATATACTTCTAATATTAATTAGGGAATTTTTCCTTTATTTAACTATTAATTTTAGGGGGTTTATTCATTTTCTTATAGAATTTAATTATATTTTCTTCGGGAATTTTAATAATTCTAATTGTTTTTTCATAATATTCGAAATTTTTATCCTCCTTACCGTTTAAATATATTTCGTTAGCTACTTTAGTAGCCCGGATAGCGACCTTAGAGCCCTTACCTACGTAAGCGTTAATTTAAATATAGAAGTGTTTATTTAATAATTTCTTATATTTAACGCCTACTCTTATTATAATTTCTTTTATTATATCTTCTATTATTAAACTTATTAATAAATTTAATTCTACTTCTATCCGTCCTATCCCTATCCTTCTATCGATAATACTTTTATTATTTCTATCCTTAAAATTTAGGGCGCCCCCCTTTCTCTCTTTAGCCCGGGTTTCCTCCTCCGCTTTAATTTCTTTAATAACCTTTTCAATTTCCGCGTATAGAATCCGGAAAATTTTTAATTTATACATTTTATAAAGCTAATTGAAGTTCGCCCTATTAAAATTTTTAATATTATTTAAGTCGACGGAATTGTACGAGAAATATATATAGCGGATTAAAATGCGGTGAGTTGCGTTGGGTTTCCGTATTCTAGCGACTAGGCGGTAGGTCGTAGGTTTGGAGACCGGTTGGGCGGGTTCTAGAATAATAGGGGGCTCTAGAGTAGCGGAGGGTTTTAGAGCGATAGGAAATTCTAAAACGGACGTTAGGGTACCGGAATACGTCCGTTGTACTTTTAATTTCGCAAATTATTATTTAATAGCGCGCCTTGCCCGCTAAGTAGGTACGAAGTAGCCGGAGGTTATTGGGCTGAAATCTTTAATAATAATGGGTTCGAACTCTTCTTCGTCCTCCTTTATTATAGGCGGTATAGGGGTTACTACGTAGTTAATAATCTCATTATAGCGTTTATTATAATCCTGTACCTTAAATATTTAATAAAAAGTAATTAGTAAGTCCGCTAGTAAGTAGCAACATATATATTTGTTTATAAAAGTAATCAATCTATCTAGTTATAAAATTATAAGGTTATAGTAGTTTAATTAAAGTATACTGAAAATAATGGAATAGTCGGTTATTACGTTGTAGATTAGTATTAAAATTAGTTTCATATAATATCCGATCTTTAATTGAATTTAATAATATTTAATAATTAATCCCCTAAATATTCCGTCAGTAAAGTATAGCGCATTTAATTTAAAAATTTTTAGAAGCGGTATAATTAATGGTATAATAAATATACAATTAATGAAAGCGAGTGTAAAATACCCGCTATTAGTTAAAATAATGTATTTGTTGTTTGTATTATATAATTTATAAACGATATAAATAGAAAGTAGGATAGAATTATTATTATAATTATTTAAAATTAAAATCTTTATTTAAATTAGTTCTAAGTCTATTAAATTTATATCCTCCTTTTTTATTATAATCGTTAAAAACGACGGCCTCTCTGCGCGATTTAGTAGGGAGGCGCCGCATTTCCTACGCTATATTTAATAATAGGGGCCGGAATTAAAATAATTATAATTATAAGAGCGGCGGGAGCGGCGGGAACGACCTTTCTAATACTTATAGCGTTAACGCGGACGGCGTTATTATAGCCGGCTTATTTTATAATAAGTTTAGCGGCGCTAGTATTATTATTACTGTTACTATTATTCCGACCGTAATTATTATAGCGGTTCCTATTCCTTTTAATATAAGGGATGCTAATATTAATATTATTATAATAATCGATAACCTAATAACCTTTTTTATTGTAGCGTTTATAGAGGTTATTTTAAAAGTGGTAATCGAAAATAATTTTCTTGATTATTTTAATTGGCGAAATATTAAGAGCGGATATAACGTCGATATTTATAACGCTACTACTTTAAATACTAGTACGTTCGGCGGTAGAAATATTATTTCTGCCTCCTCTTCTTCTATTATTAGAATTATTTTTATAGAAGGGAATAGTATTCCAATTATATTAATTATAATCTTCGAAATTAATACCGAATTAATAATAGAAGGTAAACTATTTTTCGTAAACGTTTAAAATAGGAAGGTTTTACTAATATATAATTACGTTACGAAAATCGTTAATAACCTTTATTTTAAAATAATAAATTTTTATAGTATTATCTAAATTATATTAATTAATTGAAGTACTAAATTTGTTTTTAAAATGAAATTACTTGTATCACTTACGTATTCTTAAACCTTCGAATTTACGATACGATTTTAAAATTAAATTTCTATAATCGTATTTAGTATTTAAGTAAGCGAGGAGATTTTCCCTAAATTTTTATTTCCTCTTATTTACGTCGGCCTCCTTTAATAGCGATATAGTATAGAGGGATAAAGCGTACAAAGCGGCGCTATTAAAGTATTATATCATTTGAGCGAATTTAAAGCGTTCGTTAGCATTAAAATATTATAAATTTTAAAATTAATAGAATTTGATTTTAGTACGCTAGGTACGATAGGACTTAGTATATTTAATTATAGTATTACTTTTATTAATAAAGGCTTCGGGGTCTTTACTAATCCCTAATTTAGGGGCGGCGTCGGATACAATATTATCATTATCGTTAAGTAAAGCAATGAATTTAGGGGGGACGACCTTTAAATGAATAATTCTTTTAAAATCTTTAATAATATGGTTCTTCTCTTTAATTTTAATAATAGTATTTTTTGAAAAATTTATTATACGTTTTATTAGCGTTATTAAAGGAAGTATTAATATCGAGGAAATTATTTTAGGTAATTATAAATTACTTTTCGAAGTAAGCGACTTTATTATTTAAGTTTATAATTATAGTATTAAGATTAGTAATTGTAACTTTTTTATTAATAAGCGCGTCCTCCGCGGCGGTGGTAAAATTATTGGTTTTAAATACGTCTTTATAGATGAGTTAAGTAAGTGCGATAATTACGTAAGGGAAAATGGCGTAGTTAGTAAATTATAAAGTAAAATCGAAAACGGATTATTCAATTAGGTTGCCTAGGTTTTAATTATTATTGAGGGCTTCGGTAATATTCTTAACTAATTATTCGTAAGCGGGGTCGATAATTAAGCCGATAATAGAGATTATAACGTCGGTATTAGTAATAGACGATATTAATTAATTCGATTAATAAAGTAAAATATTACTTTATAATTTAAGGAATATATTACTTTATACGCGTTTTAAAGGGGAATTGTAGTACGATTATAGTATTTCGAAAATTACGGTGCGATTATAGTTTCCATTGCGGTATAACGATTACGGGCATATTAAAAAGTTTTATAATAGCGGCGATTAATTTAAATAAATAAGGTTATACGCTCGCAGCGTAATACTAAGTACAATTAATTATTATAGGGTAAGGCGATGGTTAGGGGGTAGGTTGGATATACGTAATTGTACGAGGAGAGGAAGAGGGAGAAGTATATAGAGGTTTGGCGATATAGGGTAGGGCTGAGCTATGCGTAGAGCTAGACCTGTACGTGTATATGTACGTAATGTGCTATTGGCCAATGGCGGTAATAGTACAAGGCTCGACTACCTATAGTAGGAGCCGTGCATGTGCAAGGCACAGTCACAAGTAATCCTGTGACACCTATCATACTACTTCCCTACAAAAAAAGTTCTAAAGCTTTAAAATTTATATATATATTAAATAATAAATTAGACCCCTCAATCCCCGTCTTTAAGCTCCTTTATCCGTAACTCAAATCTTCATTCTTCCGCCTACTGGAATTCCTCCGTTTGTAACTCCCGGATCGTCCTTATATCCTTAATTTTACCCGGCTTCTAATTATCGTCTCTATCAATATATCTCCGCTTCCAACTTATTTACTACATTCTTCGTAGGGAACCTCTTCCCTTAATATATTTCTAACAACCTACTAAAGATCTATTCAAAAATATCGTACATTTTTGTTATATCTTCCGCTAATAATTCTTCTATAAATTAATTAGGAATTTCTTATACTACCGGGTTAGTAATTAGATTAGGCCCAGCCGTAATACCTTTTACGAGCGAATTAATTTATTCCTTTAGGTCTACGATACGTTTAGAACGTTTCGGTATTATAATTATTGTTAAGCGGAGTATTAGAGCGGGTAATATAGTAGCTATCGATAGGCGGGGTATTAAAATAATTAGTATTAGAGCGGGCAATATTGAAGCGGACAATATAATAATCGTTAGTAAGCGGGGTATTAGAGCGGCTAGTACCCTCTCCTATAATATAATTTTAATTTCTAGCTACTATTTAAATTTAGGCGGGATTGGTACTTCGGGGTATTTACTATAGAAGGTTTTAATAACCTCTCTTATTTTAATTATATTAATTAAGAGACTCCCTCGGCGTAAAGTATCACTTTCCTCCGTATACAGTAACATCGTCTTCCGAGGCGCCGGCTGAATTTGACTGAAGCGCAGCTTTTATATAGGTCTAGGGTAGTATCTCCATCACCAACGTCTAGTTATGTCCCAGTGATTCAACGCCAAAATTTGGCGGTCTACTTTTAACCTCTAGTTATATCCCAATCATTAACGCCAAAGTTTGGCGGTTTACCGTAAGGCTTAGTTATATCCCAATCATCAACACCAAAATTTGGCGGTTTATCTTAACGCTTAGTTATATCCCAATCATCAACGCCAAAATTTAGCTGTCTACTTTTAACGCTTAGTTATATCCCAATCATCAACGCCAAATTTTGGCGGTCTACTTTTAACGTCTAGTTATATCCTAATTATCAACGCCAAAATTTGGTGGTCTATACAAGGGCACAGTATGGGTGAGTCGAGGGCAAAGCTAAGATTCTATCTATAACAGAAGATTTCAAATAGGGAAAAGAAAAGAGGAAGAGAACTAGGTACAAGCGTATAAACCCAAATAAATACCCTAATGGCACAAGGGACAACGGGACCTATATACAAGTCGCTATTAGCCAATCCCTTCACTCGTATCCCCTTTACCTATAAAACAAACCCTACACGTACCAGGATCCACCCTACAACCAATTTTAACATAGCTAATTAAATGATTTATATCCTCTAGCCCATACTATACTTAGAAGTTCTAGATACCTTATTCCATCGCATATAGCACTTAAGCCCAAACCCAATCCGCTAACGCCATTATATTACCCCCCTTTATATAAAAGATTCGTCCGCGAATTTTACTAAATATCTATTCAAAAACGTCGTAATTCATTCCTTCCTCGTAATCCGTCGTAAACGCTTTAATCTTTCCGCTTCCGGATATTCGTCGTCGTTATAAACCTCCGTATCATCGTTAAATTAATATATTAACCGCCGAAGCGGGCCCAAAACATTCGGATTAGCTTTATAGAAATCCTAAAGCGCCTTCGGTACGTATTTAAAATTAAAAATAAAATACTATTTAAAATTAAGGTTCCAACCTCTCTAATCCACTTGATAAAAAAAACTTTCCGTTAACTATTTTAAAAGCCGTAACTTTATCGACTTCCTATTCAAAATAACCGTCCTTATCCGTATTAATTAAGCCGGAATACTCAAATACCTATCCCAAAAACGGATTATTATTATATTTTTATAAATAATTTATATAAAAAAAGTCAATACCCTTCCAACTCTTTAATAAATTTAAACGGTAAGAATACCCTACTTTCTTAATAATTTTATAATAATTACAAATATTAGGGAAATTGAACTTATTATTAGGCCGAATCGTTATAAATTAGAACCTCTAAATAATAATAACCCTATTTCCTAATTCGAAATTAGGTTCCTTCCGCTTCTTAGTAGCTTACGCCGCCTATTACTCCCATACTTTTAATATTATTTCTCTAACGTACTCAATATATCCCCAAATACGCTAAGCGTAGTTTTACACCTATTCCCGGGTTAACTATTCCGTCCGCAATATATTAAAGTCCTAAGTACAGGTATCCCAATCGAAAAGTATTCTTATCGGATCTCCGAATATAATTTCGTAAAGAAATAGTGTGAATAGGCTGAACGACAACGAACGAATCAATGATGATGGTGATGTATTGAGTAGAGTAGAGGTCAGACTATGTGTAAAGTCTGGAGGTCTAAAAGTAGGGCAAGGGAGGTCCCTGTGCGGTGGGGCCATGGCCAGTGAAGGGAGAAGGGAGCCATGGCTGGCCGCACGTGACACGGGACACCTCCAACAAATAGGCCTACACTATCCTAAAGAATATTATTCTATACTACATCTAAAGTTAGAATAACTTTAAATTAATTATTTTAATGATAATTAAAAAATAACCAAAAGTATTAATCGATATTAATATTTACAACCTCCACTTAAATTACCGTTTAACTATATTCTATAGTAGTTAATTTCCACTTCGTCTTCGTTAATTTCAATATTTCGTCTATAAACGCAAATATAAACTACGGTCCTCTATTAAAAATCACTTCCTTTAATATACTATAAATATAGTAAAGTCCTTCGTAATATATCCGAATAACGTTACGAACCGTAGCGTTTTATATATAAAGGGTAAACAAAAATAATTTTAATAAACGGTCAATTATTACCAATACGTTATCGAAATTGTATTTATCCTTTAATATCTTTTTAAAATTTATAATAATAAACATTTACTTCCGGGCCAGTAAGGGAATTAAATAAAATAAGCCTAATGATTTATCCTTAGGGACTTTGCTAACCTTATATATTACATAATTCTTAACGAAGCGGGCGATATTTCTAACTATATATAACTACTAATATTATATTTTAAAAATCGTTCGGGTCTTATTTCTTCCTAAATAGGCTGTAATTAGCGTCGAATAAACTTCGTCAATAATACATTTACATAAATTATCCTATTCGAAAATAATTAAACAATCTTAATACATTAAAAGTCTATTAATTAATATTACGAAATTAAAATTAAAATTATAAATACGAATACAATATTCTTCTAAAAATCCGTCCTCCCAATTAACTTTTATAAGCGCGTCTAACAATTTGTATCCTTCTAATTCGATAGGGCTCCATTCTCCCATATTCAATATTATAACAAAAATTAATTCCTCTAACGACGGACCCAACGCAATAGAAATACAAACGATAACTGAAACTTCTACCCTATTTTCCTCTATAAACTTAAATATTTAAAAAGTATAATATATATCTTCTTTATCTTTTTAAATCTTTAAATCTTTTATTTTCCGGAATAATACGTCGGCGGCCGCATTCTTCGTACTAAATTAATGAGTAATTTCAAAGTAATATTAGAATAAAAACTCCGCCTATCTAATTTAATAAAGGTTAAAAAGGCACTTAATACTAAAATACTCAAATACTTAATAATCGATAATAATCGTAAACAATTTATTCTATCGTAATCCGACGAACTTAAATCGCTAAATTTAAAAAACTTTAATAATAGCGAACAATTCTTTATTATAAGTAAAGTAATTATGTTCGGCTCCGTATATAATTTCTAAAAAGAAAACGATTAAATACTACTCCCCGTTATCTTCTTATAATTAGATTAATATTCCCGCTAAGATTCCATTACTAGTATTTATCCCTCCCCTTATTTTAATATTATTCCATTACTAGTATTTATCCCTACCCTTATTTTAATATTATAACGGAAATATTTTAATAGTAAGGCTTCTACAAATAATCTTTGAAATTCTTCGAAAGTAGCTTAACACTTTCTAATTTATATAAATCCTTCTTTTTATATTAAATTCGTAAGGGGACGTACTATATAGCTATAGTCTGTAATAAACTTTCAATAAAAATTATAAAACCCTACGAAAAATTAGATTCCCCTTGAATTAAAAGGTACAACCTACTCTTTAATAACTTCTACTTTTTTTTAAATCGACAGAAATACCGTTTCGTCCTATAATAAAATTTAGGAACTTAATCTTCGTAATATAGAATTCGCCCTTTATAAGATCGGTTTAGAACCTAACGTCCTTTAGCCGGCAAAGGACTTTCTTAACGTAAAATCGGTAATTTTCTAAAGTATTAAAATAAATAAAAATATCGTTAACATAAACCGTATAGAAATCGTCCAAATTCTCGCCCAAGACCGAATTAATAAAATTTTAGAAATTAGGCGGGCCGTTAATAAACCCAAATAATAATACTTTATATTTAAAAGCCCCTATACCGGTATACAACGTAATGAATTTGTTATCTTCTAATATTCTATAAATATAATGAAATATTTATCGAATATCAATCTTGGTAAATTATTATACTTTAGCTACCTTAGCGAAAATTTCCTTAATTGATAGTAATAAATAGCAATCCTTTCCAATAATTATATTGAATTTATAATATTCGATATAGAAGTAGAGGCTTCCATTAACCTTTTTTACGAATAAAATTAGGGCGGCCTAAACTAATAAACTAGCTTCAATAAATCCCTTCAATAAATTATCCAAAATATATTTCTATATAGCTTCCAACTCGTCGAAGTATATTTCATATAAAAGATTACAACCGAATTATTCTAATCGATAAGTTTTATCGAATTTGATTTTATGATTATATAACCTATATTCAAACAACGTATTCGATTCGTATTTCTTGAAAACCTCGATTTTATTATAATATTCGCAAGGGACTATTCGAATAATCTCCTCGCAAAACTCTTTTTCGTTACAAAATAATAATTCCTAAGCGGGGTCTTTAATAACTCTCTTCTATTAAATAAATTAATTAATTTTAAAAATATTCGTAAAATACATCGTATAATTTTCCTTCTTAACGGACCTTAGGAAAAAATGCCCATCTAATATATATATTTAAATAGGGTAATACTTCTATTTACCTATATCGTCGCACTTTAATTAATAAATACTTTAAGCGTCCAATCCCTATTTACCCTCGGCGGATTATTTTTATTACTAGAATTTCTTAAGTTTTAAAAATAATATTATAATTTAAATAAAGTTAATTAAATTAAACTCTATCTTACTCAAGGGGTTAATCTTCTTAAAAATTATAATAAAGTTCTAAAAACATAATAGGGTTTAGCGTAACCTAACTTTCCTATATTTTCATTCTAAATATATTTAAAATCTTCGAAGGTAATAAGAACTATTAAAAGGTCGGAATCCGAATCGGCAATAGCCTCGAACTCCTAAATCTGCTTTCTAATCTCTCTTTAATACTAGCGAACCTTACAACAATATTAATCCCATATTTCGAAATCGAACTCTTTTTTATAATAATCGAAAAAGGATTAATTTACAAGAATAAATTTAATAAAAATACAACTATTCGTAAAGCGGGCAATCGTACGTCCGCTATTTTTCCTATTCCTTCATCGTTTATTTTTTCGAACTATTAGTAAATTATAATATTCTATATCCTTTTAATAAACGGAGTTCATTTTATCGGGGACGATATTTTAAACCTAAAAATATCTTAATTAATCGGAATCCAATTTCTATTCCGGAGGAAAAAGTAGACAACGGTTCGTATAATCTACCTAAATATTGTAAAAGTCGAACTACCTACAACCGATAATAATATTATATACTATATTAATTACTATAAAATAATCGGGCGGAGTAATTCGGCTGTAAATCTTCAAAGCAACTCGGATAACCTCTTTAATATTTTAATTAGTTTTTCCTTAATAATCGCTAATTCCTTAAACTACAAAATCGTTCGTAGATTCTACTAATAATCGTTTCTTTAATCTTTCAACAAAAGCGGTACTTATAAACAAATACCCGTTCGCTCCTATATCGATTAAAATATTAAATAAAAATAAAAATATTCTGTTATTAACTAAAGCACATTGAATAAGTAAAAATTTTCCTCCTAAGAAGGGTATTAAATTAAATCCTTCCTTTCCTTTATATTTCTATCTATCCTTTTTCTATTACTTTATAACCAATACCTCCCTTCAGAAGGAATTTAATTTACCCAAAGTAGTTAATTTCCTTATTCGTTAACTAGAATTACAATTAAAGCAATTAGAACTTCCTATCCATTCTCGTAAATTAAATAATAATTAACAATAACGACGACGCAATTACAAGGCTTACAATCGAAACGGTCCTTCTCAAAATAGTCGCATTTAATATAACCCTTTTTTTTATAAAGGAAACATTTACCTTCGTTAAATAATCGAATAATTTCTTTATAACGGTTACTACTTTAACGAACGGCGCCTCCGCCTCTTCTATTAAAAAGCTCAAGAGCAGAGCCAAAACCGGATCCCTTATTACTTCTACCAAAATTATTATTCTTACCGGACTTAAAAGCAACTTTATTCTCGTCGGCAATAATTTTCAATACTTATCCAAAATTAAAATAATCTATATAATAAGATTTAAAGGAAATAGAAAATTCGCAATACTTTACGCCTATTTATTTCTTATATTTAATTAGAAGGCGCTAAAACAATTTATACTTCTACTCAATCTTAGAACGTTAACATTCGCTAACTATCCGAACAAACTTATTCTTAAAGAAATCGAAATTACGATTATCTTTTATCTTTAATTTAATAAAGTTTTAAAACGCATTCTCATCCCAATTAAAATTATAATATTAGCGCTACAAATAAATTATTAAACTAAAATAAATCTTTATTTAATCCGGGTAAATTTCGTATAAATTTAATATTAAATCGCAATAAATATAGCCGGCCAAGCAACTCTTAACGTGTAAAAATTTATCGCGGTCAGATAGGTAATAATTGGTATTAATCTCGAACTTATTTTAAATTAAATTGTACTAAGCTTCGAAATGGACGTTATCTTCCTTATTTTAATTATAATATTTAGCCGGGTTAGTTTACTTAATACTACAGCAGGAATTAGAACGCTTTCCGTTATTAGGGTCTTTAGGGGGTAAAGTCGAAAAGCAGGTAGAAACCCTAAAAAGAACTTCGTTAACATCCTTTTCAATACTAGGAAGTACTATTTTTTTAACCTTTCCCTTATTCTTATTTTTAATTATTCCTTTACTAATATTTAAATTAATAATAAAATCTTTTAATTATTTAATGATTTATTCCTTCTTAATAAAGGAATCCTTCAAGTACTAGACTATAGCGGGGTTAATAGCGGGCGCGCTATATCGGTCGGCTAAAGCGGGGACCCAATCGTAAATAATTTTGAATTTAACGCTCAAATAGGAGACGAAGCGGTAAAAATCCGACACGTACTCCTTCTATACTATATTTATAATAAATCATAACTTAAATTCCTAAAATATAATCTAAAGATCTCCGCGGTATAATTTAGCGAACTTTTCTTCAATTAAATGGCTAGAAAATAGGAAATTCGAAAGGAATACTATCTAGAAAAGGACGTTAAGAATAGAGTCGCGGATAAATAACTTAGCGAATTCCTCTATCTTCCACTTCCAATCGTTAGTAACCTTATACTTAATTAAATAGGCGTCGAAGGTTTTAAAGTTTTCAACTACCTAAGTAGTATATTAATCAAATAAATCGAATAATAATTCGGGCTCTTCGTCGTCGTCCTTATAATTAACTACTACATTAACCAAGACTTCGTCGGGTAATTTCAACTAATAATATATATAATATAAGGACTTTTTACGAAGGATCGTAGACTTACCGCGAAATCGTTCTTTATTTAGATAAAAACTATTATAATACTCCTTATTAAAAGATATAGCCTTATATACATTATTTTTAATAATAGGATTGATAAATTTACGCTTAGGAATCGGCTTTTTATCCCTATCGTCAACGACGACTTTCTTTTTAGGCTTCGGTTTAATAACTGTATCCTCCTCTTACCCAGGGTCGGGATCTAGAGAGCTAGAGCCTCCTTCTCCGTCGCCGTTTCCGCCCTCCTTATTATCCAAGAAAGTTTCGTCGCAATCGTCGTCGTCGTTACAAACTTCCTCGTTATAACAATCATCGTTATAATTCTCAATCTACTCGGTACCTTTACAACTACCAACGCTATTACGTATTAAACGTAATAGTACTATTATATTATTATTATCCTAAATATTTAGTACCTTAAATTCTTACGATAGATTTTTCTAATTTCGTTTTCGGTTGGGATTTAACCTTCCCAAGTAGTTTTTAGGTTGATTTAAAATAATATAAGGGTATAGCATAAGTAAGTCGAAAGTAAAACTAAGATTCTATTTATAATTGAAGATTTCAAATAGGGAAAGAAAAGAGGAAGAGAATTAATACAAGTATATAAACCTAAATAAATACCCTGGTCGTACAAGCGATAGCGGGACCCATATGCGGGTCGCTATTAGCCAATCCCTTTATTCGCATCCCCTTTACCTACAGGACAAACCCTATACGTACCAAGATCTACCCTACAACCAATCTTAGTATAGCCAATTAAATAGCTTGCATCCTCTGGCCCGTACCATGCCCAAAGCCTCCATATACCTCATTCCATCGCACATGGCACCCAGGCCCAGACCCAGTCCGCCAGCGCCGTCACAGTCTACTTTCAAGGTCTAGTTATATCCCAATCATTAACGCCAAAATTTGGCGGTTTACCGTAATGTTTAGTTATATCCTAATCATCAACGCCAAAATTTGGCGGTTTACCTTAACGCTTAATGATATCCCAATTTCTAATTTGAAAGTTTTCCAATGCTTCTTCTTTTTTCTAATACTTCCTTTTCCTCATTGCTTCCTTTTCTTCATTGCTTCCTTTTCTTCATTGCTTCCTTTTCTTCATTGCTTCCTTTTCTTCATTGTCATTACCAGCGGGCTGCGCCCCCCGGGACCCCCCCTTTGCCTGCGGCGCTTATCGTCCTACGGCGCCAAGACCAGGGGGACACCCCCCTGGACCCCCCGTAGTATATATAGACTATAGGAAATCTAACCAATCTAAGGTACGGATTGCCTATTTTACGGATTAATCACAGCACGAAGAACTTATAGGGGTATTTGACAGGGGTCTGCCCCCATTAGAAAGAAGTTCCGCTATGCTCGCTCACTTCGTATTAAAACACTTCTTTCCCTAGACCATAACAGCTGCGCTTCAATTACTGCACGTATAGTGCAAGGGCACAGTATGGGTGAGTCGAAGGCAAAGCTAAGATTCTATTTATAATAGAAGATTTCAGATGGGGAAAAGAAAAGAGGAAGAGAACTAGGTATAAGCGTACAAACCCAAATAAATACCCCAATCGCACAAGCGATAGCGGGACCCATATACGGGTCGCTATTAGCCAATCCCTTCACTCGCATCCCCTTCACCTATATAGTAAACCCTATACGTATTAGGATCTACCCTATAGCTAATTTTAATATAGTTAATTAAATAGTTCGCATCCCTTAAGACTGTACTATACCTAGAATCCTCCATATACCTTATTCCAACACCCTCGCGAACCATACTCGTATATAGCACCTAAACCTAGTCTACTAGCGCCGTTATATAACCCCCCCCCCCCCCCCCCCTATATAAAAAACTCATCTACGAATCTTACCGGATAATTATATAAAATACTATAAATTATATTTATTTCTTCCTCGTAATATATTATAAACCCTTCAATCCCTCCGCCTTAAAGTATTTATTATCGTTATACTACTCCGTGTCTTCATTAAACTAATTTATTAATTACTAGGGCGGGCCCGGAGCGTCCGGATCAACTTCGTAAAAATCCTAAAGTACTTTTAATACATATTTAAAATCGGAAATAGAATACCACTCTAAATCTAGGTCTTAAGCCCTCCAATCCGCCTAATAGAAAAGCTTCCTATTAATTACCTTAAAAGCTATAACCTTATTAACCTCCTATTCGGAATCTCCGTCCTCATCCATAACTGGACCGGGGTACTCGAGTACCTATCCCGGGAGTAAATTATTATTATACTTCCTTAAACAATCTACGTAAAATACATTAATACCTTTCTAATTCTTTAATAATTCTAGCCGGTAAAAATACCCTACTTTCTCAAATAATCTTATAATAATTACAAATATTGGAGAAATCGAACTTGTTATTAGGTCGAATCGTCGTAAACTAGAGCCTCTTAATAATAATAACCCTATTTCCTAATTCGAAATCGGGCATCCATCGTTTCTTATTAGCTTACGCCGCTTATTATTCTTATACTTTCAATATAATCTCCCTAACGTATTCAATATATCCTTAAATACACTAAGTGTAATCCTACGCCTATTCCTGAATTAACTACTCCGTCCGTAATAAGTTAAGGTCCTAAGTATAAATATTTTGATCGAAAAGTATTCTTATCGAATATCTAAATATAACTTCGTAGGGAAATAGGCTTATATTATCTTAAGGAAAACTATTCTATACTACGTTTAAAATTAGAATAGTTTCAAACTAATCATTTTAATAATAATTAACAAATAACCGGAAATATTGATTCATATAAGTATTTATAATTTCCGCTTAATTTACTGTCTAATTATATTCCGCGGTACCTAATTTCTACTTTATCATCATTAATTTTAATATTTTATTTGTAAATATAAATATAAATTACGGCCCTTTATTAGAAATTACTTCCTCCAATATATTATAAACGTAGTAAAGTCCTCTATAATATATTCGAATAGCGTCGCGAACTGTAGCGTTTTCCGTACAAAGAGTAACCTAAAATAATTTTAATAGGTAATTAAATATTACTAACACGTTATTGAAACAGTATTTATCCCTTAATATTTTTTTAAAGTCTATAATAATAAATATCTACTTCTGGGCTAGTAGAGGAATCGGGTAAAATAGGCCCGGTGTTTTATTTTTAGGGACTTTACTAACCTCATATACTATATAATTCTTAACGAAGCAATTAATATCTCTAATTATATATAGTTACTAATATCGTATTTTAAAAATTCATTCTAATTTTATTTCTCTTTAAGTAGGCTATAATTAATATTGAATAAATTTCGTTAATAATACGGGTACGTAAGTTACCCGATTTAAAGACGATTAAGCGATTTTAATATACTAAGAATTTATTAATTAGTATTATAAAATTAGGGTTTAAACCGTAAGCGTAAATATAATACTCTCTTAGAAACTCGTCTTCGTAATTAACTTTTATAAGAGCGTCTACTAATTTGTATCCTTCTAATTCTACGGGGCTTAATTTATTTATATTTAGGGTTATAACTGAGACTAATTCCTCTAATAAGTTAGAGGCGGTAGTAATAGAAGCGAAGATAGAAACTTCGGTTCTATTTTGTTCTACTAATTTAAATATTTAAAGTATATAGTACGCATCCTTCTTATTTTTCTAAGTCTTAAAGTCTTTAAACTTTCGGAAAAGCGCGTCCACTACCGCGTTTTTCGTACCGGGCCGATACGTAATTTCGAAGTAGTATTAAAATAGGAATTCTACCTATCCGGCTTACCGAAGGTTAAAGAAGCGCTTAATATTAAAATATTCGAATACCTAATAATTAATAATAATTGTAAACGGTTTATTTTATTGTAATCTAACGAATTCGGGTCGCTAAATTTGGAAAGCCCTAATAATAACGAATAGCTCCTGATTATAAATAGAGTAATTATATTCGGCGCTTTATATAATTTCTAAAAAGAAAATAAATAAGTATTATTCTCTAATATTTTCCTATAATTAGGATAATACTGCTGCTAATATTCTATTATTAATATTTATTTCTACTCTAATTTCAATATTATAGTAGAAATACTTTAATAGCGGGGCCTCTACGAATAGTCTCTTAAATGCTTTGAAAATAACCTAGTATTTATTAATCTAAATAAACGTTTCTCCCTTCCGTATTAAAATCGTAAAGGGACGTACTACGCGGCCGTAATTTTTAATAAATCTTTAATAGAAATTGTCAAACCCTAAAAAAGATTAAACTCCTCTTAAATTAAAGGGTATAACCTACTCTTTAATAACTTCCACCTTTTCTAAATCGATAGAAATACCGTTATATCCTATAATAAAATTTAAGAATTTCGTCTTAATAACGTAAAATTCGCATTGTTTAAAGTCTATTTATAAACCGGCCTCTTTTAACCTTCAAAGGACTTTCTAAACATAATTCCTATAATCCTTTAAAATATCAGAATAAATTAGAATATTATTAATATAAGCAATATGAAAATCGCCTAAATATTCACCCAAAAACCGAATTAATAAAACTTTAAAAATTAGCGGGGCCGTTAGTAAAGCTAAATAATAATAGTTTATATTTAAACGCTCCTATCCCAATATAGAAAATTGTTAATTTTTCGTCCTCTAATCTTATTTAAATATAATAAAATACTTATTAAATATTAATCTTCGTAAACTATTATACTTTAATTACTTTAGCGAAAATCTCCTCGATTAACGGTAGCGGGTAATAATCTTTATAGGTAATAGTATTAAATTTCTAATAACTTACATAAAAACGAAGACTACCATCTACTTTCTTTATAAATAGAACGGGCACTACCCAAAAAAATAAATTAGGTTCTATAAATCCTTTTAATAAAATTTCCAAAATATATTTCCGTACAACTTCCAATTTATTAAAGGATATTTTATATAGGGGGCTATAACCGAATTCCTCTAATCGATAACCCTCGTCGAATTCGATTTTATAATTACACAACCAATATTTAAATAACGTATTCGAATCGTATTTATTAAAAACTTCAATTTTATTATAATATTCGGAGGGAACCGTACGAAGGGCTTCGTTATAAAGTTCCTTTTCGTCGCGGGAAAACGATTCCTAAGCGGGGTCATTAATAACTCATTTCCGTTAGATAAATCGATCGATTTCGAATATACTAATTAAACAAATAATATAATTATCTTTCTTAACGGATCGTATAAAGAAGTCTCTATCTAATATATATATTTATATAGGACGATACTTAAACTAACCTATACCGTCGCACTTTAATTAATAAATACTTTAAGTATCTAATCCCTATTTTCCTTTAGTAAATTATTTTTAATAATAGGGTTTCTTAAATTCTAGAAACAATACTATAAAATAAATAAAATTAGCCAAATTATATTCCGTTTTACTCAACGGGTCGGACTTTTTAAAAATCGCGGTAAGGGTCTAAAGAAAATAATACGGTCTAACGTAACCGAGTTCGCTAGCGTTATTGCAAGTATATCTAAAATCCTCGAGCGTAATTAATATAATCTTGAATTCTTAGTCGGAAGCGGCTTCCAATTTAAGGATACGCTTCTTAATATCCTTCTAATACTAGCGAACTTCTCGTCGGTATTATTTCCAAATCGAATTCCTTCTTACAATCATCGGAGAATAATTAATTTACAAAAATAAATTCAATAAAAATATAGCCACTTGTAAAATAAAGGACAGACCGGCCATTATTCTTTCTATTTATTTATCGTTTATCCTCTCGAATCATTGATATATCGTAATATTTTATATTCTTTTAATATATAGGGTTAATCGAAGCAGATATATCCTAAACTTCGAAATACTTTAATTAATTAGGGTCCGGCTCCTATTTTAAGGGCAAAAGTAGGCGGCGATTAACGCAATTAACCTAAATATCGTAAAAATCGAGCTATTTCCGGCCGATAATAATATTGTATACTATATTAACTACAGTAAAGCAATCGGGTAACATAATTCGGTTTTGAATTTTTAAAGCAATTTTAACAATTTCTTTAATACTCTAATTTATTTTTCCTTAATAATTATTAATTCCTCGAATTAGGAAATTGCTTGTAAATTCTACTAATAATTATTGTTTTAATCTTTCAACAAAAACAGTACTAATAAATAAATAACCGTTTACTCCTATATCAATTAAAGTATTAAATATAAATAAAAATATTCTATTATTAATTAAAGTACAATAAAGAAATAAGGGTTCCCCTCCCAAAAAGGGTATTAAATTGAATCCTTGCCTGTATTTCTATCTATCCTTTTTTTATTACTCTATAACCGATACCTCCCTAGGAAGGAATCTAATTTACCTAGAGTAATTAATTTCCTTATTCGACAACGGTTAGAATAGCGGCTAAGGCGGTTAGAACTCTTTAATAGCCTCCGTTGTCGTAGGCTAAATAACAATTAATAATAGCAATAACGTAATCGCGGCGCTCGTAATTGAACCGTTCCTTTTCAAAATAGTCGCGCTTAATATAATCCTTCTCCTTATAAAGAAAACATCTACCCTCGTTAAATAGTCGGGTAATCTCTTTATAATTACTACCTTAACGGACAACGCCGCCTCCTCTACTAATAAATTTACGTGCAGGGCTAAAACCGGAATTAGAACCCTTATTACTTCTATTAAAATTATTATTCTTACCGGATTTAAAAGTAATTTTATTTTCGTCGGCAATAATTTTTAATATTTATCTAAAACCGGAATAATTTATATAATATAATTCGAAAGAAAGAAATAAATTACAATACTTTACGCTTATTTATTTCTTATACTCAACTAGAAGGTATTAAAATAACTCCTGCTTCTACTCGGTTTTAAAATATTAATATTCGCTAACTATCTAAATAAATTTATTTTTAAAGAAATCGAAATTATTATTATCTTTTATTTTTAATTTAGTAGAATTCTAGAGCGTATTCTCTTCCTAATTAGAATTATAATATTAGTACTACAAATAAATTATTAAACCGGAATAAGTTTCAATTTAATCCGGGTAAGTTTCGCACAAGTATAACATTAAATTATAGTAAACGTATCCAACTAAACGACTCTTAATATATAGGAACTTATCGCAATCGGCAGAATAGTAATCGGCGTTAATCTCGAACTTATCTTAAATCAAATCGTACTAAACTTCGAAAGGAATATCGTCTTCCTTATCCTAATTATAATATTTAATAAGGTCGGCTTACTTAATATTATAGTAGCAGGAATTAGAACGCTCTCTATCTTCAAAATCAATATATTCGGCAAATAAAATTAAAAAACAAATAGAAGCCTTAAAGAGAACTTCGCTAACGTCCTTTTTAATACTAAGGAGTACCGTTTCTTTAACTTTTCCCTTATTCTTGCTTATTCCTTTACCGATACTCAAATTAATAATTAAATCTTTTAATCCTTTAATGATATCTTCTTTCTCTACAAAAGAATCCTTTAATTATTATACTATAGCAAGGTTAATAATAAATATACTATATCGGTCGGCTAAAACGGGGACTTAATTATAAATAATTTTAAATTTAACGTTTAAGTAAGATACGAAGCGATAAAATTCCAATACCTATTCCTTCTATACTATACTTCTAATAAATAATAATTTAAATTCTTAGAATATAGCCTAAGGGTCTCCATAGTATAACTTAACGAATTTTTCCTCAATTAAATAGCCGGAAAACAGCAGGTTCGAAGGGAATAATATCTAAAAAGGAATACTAAGGATAGAATCGCAAATAAATAACGACGAATTTTTCTATCTTCTACTTTAAATCGTCAATAATTTTATACCTAATTAAATGAATATCGAAAATTTTAATATTTTCGACCGCTATTATAATATACTAATCGAACAATTTAAAAAATAATTCGGGCTACTTATCGTCTTCTCCTATATTAACGATCGTATTAATTAATACTTTATTGGGTACCTTCAATTAATAATATATATAATATAGGGATTTCTTACGAAGGATTATAAACTTGCCGTAGGAGCGTTCTTTATTTAAATAGCAATTATTATAACGCTCCTTATTAAATCGTACGGCTTTATACACATTATCCTTAATAATCAGGTCGATAAGTTTACGCTTATTACTAATAGCAACCTTCTTTTCAAGTTTTAATTTTATAACCGTATCCTCTTCTTTCTCAAAATCGGAATTTAGAGAGCCAAAACCTCTTTCTCCGTCGCTATCTCCACCCTCCTCTCCGAAAAAAATATCGTCACAATCGTTATAATCGTTATTAAAAATATCCTTATTATAGCGATCATTATTACAATTCTCAATCTACTTAATACTTTCACGACTACCGACGCTATTATATATCAAACGTAATAGTACTATTATATCGTTATTATCGTAGATGCTCAATACCTTAAATTTTTATAATAAATCTTTCTAATTTCGTTTTCGATTTAGGATTTAACCTTCCCAAATAGTTATGAGATTAATCTAAAATAATACAAGGGCACAATATAAATAAATCGAAAGCAAGATTAAAATTCCATCCATAACAAAAGATTTCAAATAAAGAAAAAAAAAAGGAAGAGAATTAGGTATAAGCATACAAACCCAAATAAATACCCTAATCGTACAAGCGATAGCAGGACCCATATACGGGTCGCTATCAGCCAATCCCTTTATTTATATCCCCTTCACCTATATAGTAAACCCTATACGTACTAGGATTTATCTTGGACTCGTGGGCACAAGAAGTGTGTTGATTGTCCTAAGCTAGAGAAGAAAGGGAAAAGAAATGTGGAGGGCTAAAATACATGGTGGTGTGGGCTGGCTGGGCCCACGTGACAATGCCAGTGAAGGGGAGTGGGACAGACCCCACCACAACAATTTACCCTGTAATTAGTCTTAGTATAGCTAATTGAATAGCTCGCATCCCTTAGACCGTAACATACCTAGAATCCTCCATATACCTCATTCCAGCACCCTCGCGAACCGTACTCGTACATAGCACCCAGGCCCAGTCCGCCAGCGCCGTCACATATAGGAAGCTATTCCTAGATATTCCTACGCGTGTAGTATTATAGTAATCCCTAACCCTAATAAATATAAATTTAATACGTTGAACTTAGTGAGTTGTAGCCATCGTTAGATTCCAAACTTGCGTGATTTCTTTACTACGTAGAATTAATAAGACCGTGCAAGCTAACCCTACTAACTACTATAATTTTACCAAAACCAATTGTATTAATACGATTTTAACGTTAGTATGTTCCTCGCAATGTACCCTATTTGTGACGGCGCTGGCAGACTGGGTCTGGGTGCCATGCACGAAGTGGTTCATAAGGCTATTAGAATGAAGTACATAGAGGATTCTGGGCATAGCACAATCCAGGGGATATAAGCTATTTAATTAGCTATACCAAGACTAATTGTAAGGTGGATCTTAGTACGTATAGGGTTTATCCTATAGGTAAAGGGGATACAAATAAAGCAATTGGCTAATAGCGACCCGCATATAAGTCCCGCTATCGCTTGTACGATCAAGGTATTTATTTGGGTTTATACGCTTATACCTAATTCTATTCCTCTTTTTTTTTCCTATCTAAAATTTTCTATTATAAATAGAATTTTAACTTTACTTTTGACTTACCTATATTATACCCTTATATTATTTTAGATCAACCCAACAACTACTTAGGAAGGTTAAGTCCTAAGCCGAAAACGAAATCAAAAAAGTCTATTGTAAAAATTCAAAGCACCGAGTATTTACAATAATACAATAATACTACTACACTTAATATACAATAGCGCCGGTAATTATAAAAGTACCGAATAGATTGAGAATTATAACGACTATTATAACGAAGATATCCCTAACCACGATTATAATAATACTTTCTTCAATAAGGAGGGTAGAAATAGTAATAGAAAAGGAGGCTCTAGCTTTTTAAATCCCGACTCTAAATAAGAAGAGGATACAGTTATTAAACCGAAGCTTAAAAAGAAGGTTATTATTAAAAATAAAAATAAGAAGATTACCCCTAAGCGCCAACCTATCGATCCTATTATTAAAGATAATACGTACAAAATTATACTCTTTAACGAAAAATATTATAATAACTTCTATCCAAATAAGGAACCCTTTTATAATAAATTTATAATCCTTCGTAAAAAGTCCCTTTATTATATATATTACTAATTAAAATCCCCTAACGAAATATTCGCCGATATAATAACCAATAATAAGGATAACGAAGACCCCGAATTATCCTTCGACCGATTTAATAAGTATATTACTTCGGTGATCGAAAATATTAAAACTTTCAACGGTCGCTTAATTAAGAAGGAGATTACTAACAATTTAACATAAGAAATAAAAGAATTCACCAAGTTATTTATTCGTAATTCTATCCTTAACGTTCCTTTCTAAATAATATTCCCCTCTTTAAACCTTCCGTTTTCTAACTACTTGACGGAGGAAAAATTCGCTAAGTTATACCGCGGAAATTCCCAAGCTATATTCTAAGAATTCAAATTACTATCTCTTATAAATATGGCATTTTATTGGCACCATGGTCGTCTTACGGGGGCACCAATACTTATGGGGACACCAATATTTCAATTCTTGCCACGTATTTTTGATGTAAAATAGCATTTACATGGTAAATTCCAAAGTGTTACATGTACATGAAAAAAATCACAAAGATGTTCCAGAACATAATTTTGTATAGAGATTTGTATAGTATACAATATTTTCAATATGAGATAGTTCTATAGTATTCATCGCTGACGGCGTCGCTATAAGGTGCCCTCGATGTGGGTAAGGTCGATGGGCGCATCTAGATCCCACGGCGGCATCTTGAGTCGTATATACGATGCGCGTAGTGTTTGAAGCTTTAGGGAAATTAGCAAATAGTTCTGGTAATTAATACGATTAATATTTACGTGCGTGCGATTGATTCTAGCCTGTTATAGTGATTAAAGGTAGTCTAGTTGTAAAGAGGGAGCAAAATGAAGGTTGTGAAAAGACATGGGCAGACACTAAGAAGTTTACAAAGATGGGGGTCGTGCACATGGGGTCCACTAGTTGACTGGGCTTGGCACTGTCTTACACAGAAAAGGTGTTGTACGATTACTGTCTGACTGTATTAAAGGTTGGTAAAAAATAATGTGCACGTTAATCCCTAACCCGATGGGTGCGTATATAAGGTTTGGTGCCCCTGTAAGACGGCCATGGTGCCCCCGGATGAAATGCCATAAATATAGTATAAAAAGAATAAATATTAGAGCTCTATTGCTTCGTCTCCTACTTAAATATTAAATTCAAAATTATTTATAATTAAATCCCTACTTTAGCCAATTGCTATAACTCCTCTATTTCCACTACTAACCCCGCTATAGTCCAACAACTAAAAAACTCCCTAATCGAAATGGAGGACACTATTAAGGGATTAGAAAATCTTATTACTAACTTAAATATCGGTAAAAGAATAATTAAAAATAACGGAAAGGCTAAAGAAATGGTATTTCATCCGCGAGCACCCGGGTCGTCTTACACGGGCACCCATCCCTATACGGGCACCCAAATTTCAATGCTTGGCACGTTATTTTGATGTAAAAAAGCATTTACATAGTAAATTCCAGAGTGTTACGTAAACATAAAAAATCACAGCGATGCCCAATAACATAATTTTGTATGGGGATTTCTATAGTACATAATGTTTTGTATATAGGATAGTTGATGGAGGCTGGAAGGCGACAACGAAAAGGGCTTGATTGTAGTTGTCTAACGGAAGAGGAGAAACGGAAACCAGGGCAGCCTAAATACCTGGAAGGGAGTGCCGGTAATGGAACGGCCCAGTGAATGGGCGGCCCAGGGCACGGACTTCCAACATATACCCCCGTACTATATTTATAATTTGAAGATCGAATTTAAGCCGGGCGAATAATTATTATATTTTCGATCCCGCTTATTTAATTTACATAAATTAAATATTATTAAGAAATAAATTAACGATACTTTTAAGAATAATTTTATTCCGCCTTCCTAATCGGAGGCCGCTTCCCCTATTTTCCTTATAAAAGAATTAGGCGGAGGAATACGTATTTATATCGATTATCGGAATATTAATAACGTTACTTTTGAAAGTAAATACCCCCTCCCGTTTATTAAAAACATTTTGGACGCTATTTATAAAATAAAGATTTTTATTAAATTTAATATTATTACTGCTTTTAATTATATTTGTATTGCGGAGGGGTATAAATTATTAACGGTATTTATTACGCGTTTTAAATTATTTGAGTCCTTAGTATATCCTTTCGAGCTCTAAGGCGCCTTCGGTACCTTTTAGAATTATATAAACGATATTTTATATAATATTTTCGATATATATATATAATGGTATATGTAGACGATAATCTAATTTTTTCCAAAAACGAAGCAAAATAAGAGAAGTACATTAACAACGTCTTCGAACGGTTAGTTCAGGCTAACTTATAAGTAGATATTATTAAATACGAATTTTATATTAACAAGATTAAATATTTTAGATTAATTATTATATTAGGAAATATTGAAATAAATTTAAAAAAGCTTAAAGCTATCGTAGATTAGTAGCCCCCTACTTCTAAAAAATCCTTATAGAATTTATTAAGTTTTACTAATTTCTACTATTATTTTATTAAGGATTTTCGTCGACAGTAGCACCACTCTATAACCTTATAAAGAGGGATATGGAATAGGATTAGACCTTAATCTAATAAATTACTTTCGAAATGTTAAAAATAGCTTTTAATAGCGGACCTACTTTATATATATACAATTAGGCAAAGAAGATAATCGTTAAAACCGATGCTTTTCATTAGGCCTTTAGTAGTACCCTATTATAATACGGCGATAATAGAATTTTATACCCGGTAACCTATTTTTCATTATAGTATATTACATAAAAATATGATTATAATATTTATAATAAGGAATTGCTAACTATTATTAAAGTACTAAAGGAGTAGAGGCTAGAATTCGAGGGCGTATAGTAACCGTTCGATATTTTAATAGACTATGAAATTTTAAATTTTTTTACTATAAGTAGCTAACCCTACGCTATATATAATAGTTAGAATTCTTATCCCGCTTCGATTTTTTAATCCGCTATAGCCCCGGCTTTACGAATTTACGCCCTAACGCCTTAAATAGGAAACCCGAAGATATTTCTCTAAAGATACAGGACTATAGCTTGAAGGTATATAATTATAATTTAATTGATCCGGTTAGGTTTGAAGGCGGGTATTTAAAGCCTATTACGGAGTTTGAAACTTTATCTAGCGTTTCTACTCGAACTTTAGAATTTCGAAGAGGAGATTTCCTTTTCGCCCTAAACGCTTTAGAGGAATTTGAGAAATTAATTCATAAAACTATTAACGATAGTTATACAAGATTAATATTAATATAGGAAATTACAGCTTATTTATAGGACCTTAACCGATTGGAATAACGCTTAAATATTAGGAAGAAATTAAGGGTAGCCTTTTTAAAATATTCTACGATAGGAAATGAAATTTACTATAGGGGAAGGGTACTTATCGACCTAAACGATACTACTACTTACTTATAGTTAATTTACTACATTTATTTATCGTTAACGGCGGGGCACCCGAGTAGAAATAAAACTTGGGTATAAATAAATGAATATTAGTATTAATTAAGTACAGCGGAGGTTATTAAAATCTATTATAAGGGATGCCTTGCCTATTTTAAAATAAAGGTAGTACGATAGATTAAAGCTAATTATTTAAAACCGATGCCAGCCACGTTTGTACTATAGAATCATATTTTTATCGATTATATATTACCTTTCCTAGAGAGCCTTTACTTAGGCTAGAAATTTAAATATATTATTATCGTAGTAGACCGCCTTATTAAGATATAGTATTATATTACTATTGAAACTATAGAGGTAGAAGAGTTTGCCAACCGTTTTATCGAGCGGGTATATATTTTATACAGCCTCCTTAATATCATGGTATTAGATAGAGGCTCCTAATTTATATTGATATTCTAAATTATAATTTAAAAATAATTAGCTATTAAAAGATTATTGAATTTTATTTTCTACCCGTAAACGAATATTTAAACGGAGTATATTAATATGAAAATAGAATAGTATTTGTAAATATTTATAAATTAGGTATAAATAGATTGAGTTTATTAGTTCCCCTTAGCGAAATTTACGGGTAATAATATAGTATCGAAAATTATAAGAATAATCCTATTTTTTACTGACTACGGTTTTTACTTACGAATAGGTATTAAATTATTATCGGTTACCCCGTCCTAATTCTCCCTAATATAGTAGAAGGAGTATTTAAAGGCGAACGAATTATTAGCCCGTTTCGAAGCTATTTAGGACTACGTTCGGATTTCGATAAAAAAAGTATAGGACCGTTACGAATTTAACGTTAACGAAAAATGGTCGGATATATTTAAATACTGGGTTAGAAACCTAATTATATTGAATATAATTAACCTTGTTAACGGCTGCCCTTATAATAAATTATACCTTCGATAGGAGTGTCCTTTGAAAATCGATTGGGCGAAATTATATAATATAAATTTAGTATTGCCCGTTAATATAAAGTATTTACTAGTATTCTACGTATCGATAATTAAACCTTTTAAAGAAGGGCTGCCCGGTTAAGCCGTTATTTAAACGGAGGTAAGAGTAAACGAGGGTAAGGTAATAATACGGACCGATAATTACGAAGAAGTTATAGAATAGGCCTTAGATAAATTATTATTCTATAAATAGAAACGGGGTAATTATTATTAGTTTTATATAATCGTATAGATTTATTATACTTTAATTAAAGAATTACTAGTTAATATAATTAATATAAAGGAAGTTATTAAGACCTTCTATAGTAATTACCCCGATATACCGATCCTACCCGAAGTTAAGTAGTAGCCCGAAATTTAATCTATATTGCGGGAGAGGACGCTTTCAATATTCCGCCCGATAACGGTTCTAATACCCCGGCTATTAACGATTACCGTACTATCCGCTATAATACTCCGCCCGCCGACGGCTATTATACTACCCGTTGTAGTATTCCGCCCGCTAATGGCCACCGTATTATTTATTATAATACCCCGCTTACCGACGATTACGGCACTAAGGCGCTCTAAACGTATCGTACATTTGAAGGAATAAATTAATTCGCTAGTAGAGAGTATTACGACCGAGCCGGCTAACCCGCTAGTAAGGGAAAACCCTAGCTAATTTATCGAAGAGTTATTAGTAGAGGACTTAGTAAAGATAGATAAAGTTTTTAAATAAATCTTTAGTAAATTATTAAAGATATACTAAGGGAGGAAGCTCCCTACGAGGAGCGTAGTAAATAAATGGAAGTAGGGACGTATTAATAAAGAAATAATAATTAGAAACCGAATGAAATTAGGGATATAAGGAGGATTTAAGAATTACGAGTAAAGGAATTCGAATAAACGTTTTAATTATAGATAGAAGAATTTGAAGATGGGGATTGAAGGATAATTTATTATTTAATATATATATATAAATTTTGAAGCTCTAAAGCTTCTTTTGTAGGGAGGTAGTATTATAGGATTATTTGTAATTGTGTTTTGCATATATACGGTTCCTACCATGGGTAGTTGAGCCTCGTGCCATTGCCGCCATTAGCTAATAGTATATTACGTGTATGTGCACGTGTAGGTTTGGCTCTGGGTATGGCTTAGCCCTACCTTATATCGCCAGACCTCTGTACACTTCTCCCTCTTCCTCTCCTCGTACAACTACGCATATCCAACCTACCCCCTAACCGTCGCCTTGCCCTATAATAGGCTCGTTATTTCCGTATTGTTATTGAGCGTTAGGAGTAGCCGCTTTAGTAGTCTCTATTGGAATTATGATTTTAATTACAGTTTTAATTTATTGCTTGCTAACTTAACTACCCTTATTACCTTACCTCTATTATCTCTATTACTACTTTAGTTCTTAGCGCCTCCAGAATTATTAGTACCTTCGGGTTTATTACTATAATTAATAGGGTTATGGTATTTCTTAGCCTAATAGCCGGGCTTACTATATTTAATGTACTATCGGGTTGCGAAGCGGGCTTAGATAACTTCCTAATCGATTTTATTAATTTTAATAGAATCGATTTTTATAGTATTATAGTCTTTTAATTCATTACTACCATTACCGCCGTCGTTACCGTTACCCTAATTATCATTACCGTTATAGAAATTAGCGTCTTTGAGCGATTTAGATAGATTACGGTATAAATTAATTTAGTTAACTTAATTATTACGCTTAAGAGTACTATATTAGTAAAATATAGTTATACGGAACTCTTTACTAATTTTATTCTTTATTATACGTATTTTTGTATTTGTATTATAACCGTACTTATTTGCTAATATAATAAATTAGGCATCGAAATCGTTAAAGTTCGAGAATTTGCCGCCTTATTTTAATTATACTAAAGCCCTCTTAAAATGGCGATAACGTCGCTTTATTAAAAATAAGAAATTATATAGTCTAGGAAAACTTGACCGGTAGGCTAGTCCTAAGCAGCCGAGTAGTAAGGGCTATTTAAAATTTTCCGGTAGTTTAAAGCAATAATAATTCTAGCCTCGCTACTTAAATAATTTATGGTATATAGGAATTTAAACTTTTTATCCGGGAAGTTAAAGCCGTCGACTTCTTAGCGGGTACGAATAATTATAAATTACGAAACGAATTAATTGTAGCGTTTAAAGGTATTCGTTTTTTTCCTGCAAATTATTTAGGGTCCTTAGTTAGGTTACAATAATGAATATTATTAGTAGGGGGGGTAGTCGGGGTAGGCGGGAAGAAGTAATAAATTCCTTTAGACCCTATAATAAAGTTACCAGGATTAAATCCTCTATAGCTAACGAATCCTCCGCTACTAATACTTTTAGTACCGTTATTATTAAATCCTCCGTTACCGAATCTTCTAGTGCCTATATTAGGACTTCCGAATTTTTTAGCGCCTATATTTCAATTACGGTCAGTAAATCCGCCGGCTCTTCTTATATTGGTACTAATACTAAATCTATTAATATTAGTACCGTTAGTAGAAGTTTTTGCTATACTATTACTATTAATACGGTTGGTATTATTAGAACCGAATCTTCTTCTAACGCCGAATCCCCTTCTAATACCGAATTCTCTACCGAATTTACCGCCGTTAGTATTTTTAATATTATTAGGCTTTTTAGCGTCATTAATATTATAAATATTTAATTATATATTTTCGTCCATTACCGTATCCTTAGTGGGCTCTTCGAAGTAGACGTTTTTATTTTTAGATGTAGGGGTAGGCTTTTCGGGCTTAATACTACTATATTACGTATTAATTTAGGCCTCTTTGAGTATTTTTTTTTAGTATATTCTAACTCTTCGCGAAGGATCCTAGCTTAGTTGGATTAGGTTATAGCTTAATTGGATTAGGCGATAGCGTTTTTGAATTAGATATTTATTTTTTCGAAAGTATTATTCTAGGTCTTAGAAGCGGCGAGTATATTCGGCTATAGCGCAGTTATATTCTTTTTAAGTAATAATAGTACCTAGAGAGACGTTATCGGATTATAAAGAAGCTACGTTCCTTTGTAAAATGATATTTTCCTTAATAACGTTATTATATTTTTATTATTATTAATTAATTTAATTAGCCTACTAGGCCTTAAAGTGTTCAAGAATAGCGATACGATCTTTGAACTTTTCGGCCTCCTTTTTATACGTTGTTAAAATAGTCTTCCCTTGGGCGGAGCCGGATATGCCCGAGGGAGACAGTGAAGCGCACACGAGTCCACATCTTAAGCCGTGAAAAGCTGGATCTATATTAAAAAAAAAAAAATTTAAAAAAAAAAAACACCAACTAAAACACCAAAAACATCACCAAATATCACCAAACATTACCAAATATTACTCTCCAGTTCAGATTACTATCATTATTCTAAAAAACGCTCTAAACGTCTTTATAACCTCTACCTCTTCCATCTACTATCACCAACCCCCGCGAGGGGGTGCCATAAGGGCCCCATAGTATAGCGGCGTACGAGGACGCTCAAAGCGCCGCTACTAGTAGAAATATAGTGTTGGAAGTCCGTGCCCTGGGCCGCCCATTCACCGGCTTTGCCCATTCACTGGGCCGTTCCATTACCGGCACTCCCTTCCAGGTATTTAGGCTGCCCTGGTTTCCCTTTCTCCTCTTCCGTTAGACAACTACAATCAAGCCCTTTTCGTTGTCGCCTTCCAGCCTCCATCATATAGTCTATAGAGACTATGTATTCGAATTGTATCTGTGACTCTTTCTTTCTTTTTATTTTGGAATATGAATATTATAAACGCTTTGTCCCGTCTACGCTAACCTTTCTTAGATTTATATCAATTTGACTATTAGGGGGACCGAATTGGGGAATTTGCTTACAAAAGTCCTGTAATGTTAGTAAGGTAAAGAGATTAAGGCATAGGTAAGTCACGGGCTATCCCTCGGGGTAGGCTTAGGAGATTCGTTCTTTAGAGACTTAGGGTGGGGTTCGCATTGTAAGTCCTGAATTCTTTTTTGCTCCTTTTTATATTTATTATTTTATGAATGAGAACTATATAAGAACTATGTAAAAACTATATAAATAAACTATATCAATCCTTTTAATCTATCCTCCTCTTAATTGCGGCGGTCTATTAATTGTATTCTTACGGGGTCTTCCGTGAGCCCTTCTTATACTAGTGCTAATTACATTACTTGCCTTATTTAAAGTACTATTGGCTCTGTTATCCGGCGGTTTGCTACGACGTTTATTGCTAGAAGTAGCTTTGGCGGTATTAGTAGGCGGTTTTCTCCGAGGTTTAGAAGTATTAGGAGGTTTATTGCGGGGTTTATTACGTAATCCCCTTTCTTAGGGCGGCCGGCTACTATCGGTATTATTATTATTATCGATATTACTAGAACCGGGCGGGAATTAGTATATCCGGTTAAATATTAAAGGATTGTCCGGATTACGAATATAATGTGGCGGTAGGGGTTAGTTAGGTATTAATTGTTACAGACTTTTTTTAATAATGTTTAGAATTTTGTGACGATATATTTTATTAATTTTGATACGTAATATATTTAAATCGAAGGATTCGTCGAATATAAGGCTTTCGAGGGTGCGTATACGAAATACGGCTATATAAGATAGCTTAATTATAAAGTCCTTTTTCGATATATCGTATACAACCTTATTTGATTTTTGGCCTTATATTTTATATATAGTAATAATATATATAATATTTAAGGGGAATTATACCTTTTTATAATTATAAGTTCCCTTTATAAATTTTCGAATAGACTGAAAGATGGGAATAATATGAATATTAAAATTTGTGTAGTCTTTAAAGTATATTGGTCTTTTGTAGTTGGGGAAGTGTATTAGTATAATAAAGGGTGGGTTATTAGCTTTTAGACTATAAAAGAGTTAGCTCTAGTTTGGATATTCTTAATTAGATATATAATTTATTGGATATTATACAATTGGTTATATCTTATATAATATTAATAACCGTATTAATCGAATTATTAACTAACTCTCCTTCCGTCTAGATATTTTTTGCGAGTATAATTTTATTGCTAATTATTAAGGTAAACTGATTATGCAAATTACTAGTATTAGTATAATTGGTAGCTTTAGTACTAAAAGGGGTATTTATAGTTTGAATAATTTTGGTTAGATTGTTTAATACTTCTAAATATTGAAGGTTATATTCGTTAATTATAGTATTAATTAGGTAGATTCGTAGAATATTGTTGAAAAGTTCTTGTTAAAGGATTAGTAATACTTACTTAATATAAGTTGATAATAATTTCTAGTTATCGATAATAAGAGTATGATTTCGGAAACTTTCTAAAGTTTAATATAATCTAGTTTAGTTATTACCTTATTGATAGACGATTTGTTTAAATTCGATGTTCCAATCGAAATCGAAGTACTACAATCGATTACCGCGTTATATAAAATTTAGTTTGCCCTACTTATTCCTCTATTTTATTAGGAAGTTTATTAGTATCGTTATTTCTAATAGCCTTAAAGAGGGTATTAGGATTATTAGTAAATTAAAGAGGTTCCTAATAATATAGGGCCTTTTAATTAATAGGAAGTAATTAGAAGAAATCCCCAAATGAAAGAATATTAGTACTACCGAACTTTTTACTTAAATCTTTAGGAAATATTTGCTATAAACGTTTATTAATAAAATATATGTTTTTTATTCTTAATATTGATTTTTTATTAATAATAAAATATTTGTACTATTGAAGGTTGCTTTGTAAGGTAGTAAGGCTAGTACCTTTAAAATTATTTAAAATATTAATACTAAAAGGAAGTTTAAAAAAGGAATGGAGGGTATAATTATTAATATTATTAGTAGCTATATTAGTAGGAGTAGTACGAATAATAGGTTTAGGAAGGTTATTATTTAGAGTAGCTATATTAATAAATTTATAAGGAAATAGTCGAATAAGATAGGATTTTTTAGTACTATTACGGCCATCTACTTAAATAAATAATTATTTAGGGTTCTCGCCGTTGAGAATAGTTTAATAATGGTTAATAAATTAGTTAAATGTTATTTATTGTTCGGTATTAAAGGTGTTATATATGCGCTATATAATAGGCTTTGGATCGGGAAGGTTATAGTTATTATAGCGAGATTCCTAATAATTTCTAATTAAAGTAAAGTATTCCTAGTAATCGGTAGTATAGTTTTAATACTAATCGTAGTTGATGCTTATTGTACGATTACTTAAAATATTATGAAGGTCGTTGTTAATAATACGATTGGGGTTGTCTTTGTAATATATTAATTTAGAATTAAAGATATGAAATTAAATATATAATATTTATTAGGTCATGTCTTCCCAATTAGGCTTATCTAATACTAATACCTTTTTCTAATTGGGCGGTTTAAATTTTTTTTTTAGTTTGGGATTTAGAGGTTTGCTATAATGATCGTTTGGATAATCGTAGTCTTTTTTTTATATTAAGAAGGCATTATTATATAATTTATATTAAATACTATCGACGATATAGAAGTTATTAGGCCTTCGATAAGGATAATATAGTACAAGCTTAATACGAAGGAAATTATCTTAATTATCTTCGGGTTTATAAATAGGAAAGTAGTTGAAGATATTTTATTTTATATAATCCGTTAGAGGTTTAGGTCGTAATTTAATATAATCGAATTTGGTAAGAAATTCAAAGTAAAAAATATTTATATACTACTCTTTCCGGGCTATGTATTTTTAGTAAGTTGAACGAGTTTGCCGAATTTCGTTAGTAGTATTAATATGAATACCGCTAATTGCATTAGCCTAATTATTTATATTAGGATCGGGGATGATAATACTTTCGTGATTTCGATGACGATAATTAATTGTAATAATTATACGGGTGCTTTCTTATAAAGGAAATTTAAGAAGGATATAATATATTTCCTATATAGATTAATTACGTTTAATAATAAATTTGTTTATAAATTTCGTTACAAATTATTTGATTAGTTCCTTAGTATTAATTTAGGGAATTAATTCGTTAATAATGTCTTCGTAATTGTTTGTCCTTTTCTTAACCTTAGAAATATATTTAGCGATATAATTTATAATAGTATTAATATCAGTATCACAGGGCTAGATCACATGCCCTGTGCTAGTCGTGCTATTGGCCGATGCTGTACTGCGGCTCAGCTGCAGCTATTGCTATGGCACTGGGCTTAGCCTTAGCAGCGGTTACGGGGTAGATCCACCCAGCTAGGTGGATTTCACCCGTGCCCTATATCTGCCCTGGCTGCGCACACCTTTCTTACTTCCCTCGTACAACAATTAAGATTAGACCTCATACTTAACGGTGCCCTCGCCCCGTAATAATTTATTATACCCACATATTACGCTGCGCGCGCTCATTTGCTACAAATATCGCGACGAACGTCTTTCTCAACGATTTGCTAGCAATTAAGTTTTCGGATTATTTTCGATATTCTCGCCCTACGTAGAACAGAGAATTAATCTAGCAACGATACTTATCCGTTTAATACTTTCAATTATAGACGGATTCTACGATTATTATAATTATAATAGTCAAACGTTAAACGACGTCCTTAATCCTAAGTATAGTTATTTCATTTACCCCGAAGACGATAACAATACCGAATCGGTAGTTATTAATTATTATAATAACGATACTAACACCAAATCCATAATTATTAATTACTCTCCTAATCTCCTGGGCGAAGCTACTTCTACTTTTGTCGATTAAATTTTAGCTCTCAATATAGTTAATAATTACGCTATTCCCTAGGAGCTAAATTCTTATAAGGTTAACGTTCTTCGCCCCCCTAATTATTATTACTAGGGTTATAAGTTCTATAGTCCTAATTTTATTCCTTAGGGATTAAGCGATCCCCCCCCCCGCCCGATAGTAATGAAATAATTACCGATAACGAAATAGCCCTAATGGCCTTACGTATATACGGCGGCGATATTATACGTCGTTATACCTAATCCTTTTTATATAATATATTATTAATTAGCGACCTTATCGCCTTATATTCGGTTCTATTTCGTTAATATACTAATTATATCGCTTAATTACCGGCCTTTATTGCTATAGTTAATATTATCGCCGAAGCCTTTCGTACCTCTAAGGAACGCTACTATTAGGAAATTTTATACAAAGAGGCGGAGGATTATATTAATAAGTAATCCTAGAGGAACCTCCAAAACGAAGTTATCTAATAGAGGTTTAAACCTAAGAAATAGTTCGATAAGTATAAGGATAAAGAGCAATTGTACGCGAACTACAATAAAGAAATATTCGATATAATTAATAATAACGGCGTTATAAAAGCCTAAGTACTTTCTTTATAAACCTAAGTGCTTTACTTACAGGACCAAATTACGGAATTATTAACTAATAACGATAGCCTTATAGCTTTACTTAAGGATAATAGCGTTAGCGCCCCTACCGGGTTCGGCCTTAACGGTTCCGGCGGTAGCGGCGGCGGAAGCCTAAACGGCCCCCCCTCTAAGCCCCAGGTCCTGGTTTTAGCTACAAATTACGATAGTAATAGTCGCCGTCGTATAGTACCCGACCCCGAAGTTTTCAACGCCTCTAGCAAAATACCCTGTAACCGCAATAACGCTTATTCGACTTAGCGTACGAAGGTCTATTTATACTAGAGTATAAATAAGTAGGTATTCCCTATAGAACGTACTAAATTCCTTTATATCTATACCCGTTTAAATAAAGCGCCTATAGCTAACGTTAAGAAAAATATAGAACTTATTATAAAAAGCAAGGACCCTTTAATATAGCCCTAGAAAATAAGTAAGGATTTAATCGCTTACCTTAATACTCGTTATAATACTATAGATATAAGGTTGGACGCCGAGCGTACTCTCCAATAGTTTTAGCAAAAGTCCAACTTCTAGGACTTCGAAGATAAATTTATCTTCTACGCCGACTATTATAGTATAGGCGACTCGATAAGAATCTTTTTATTCAAGAAGAAAATTAAGGACTAATTTAAAGAATCAATTAATTACTAAACTAACTTTCTAACCAATAACAACTTCTAAAGTTAAGTTTTATTCTTGCGTAACTTCGTGCGCAATTATAAGGAGGCTACTTTCGAAAAGAAGTTCTCTAACCCTTTCGGTAGCCGCGGTAATTCCGGCTCTAATTCCGGTAACGGTGGCCCTAGCGGCGGAAGTAACGGTAGCGGATTTACTAAAACCGTTTTATAGGGTAATAATATTATAAATTTAGACTAATTCGAGGTTATTATACGTCGCATTGTACCTTCCAATATTTGGAAGCGTTGCTAGGATAACGGCGAATACGAAAAATATAGTAAGAAAAGTTATAAGTAGAAGATTTACTAATAGTTCGTAGATTTAGGTAATGGTAAGGGACCTATTGCTAGTATTAAGATTAACCGTCCTAATAATAATAAGAAGTCCGGTAATAATAATAAGAAGCCCGGCTAGAGCGGTTATAGTAATGGCGGCGATAATTTTAATACGGTCGACGGCGGCGGTAATAAAGCCGCTACTGAGGCTAGTAATAATAATAACGATGCCGGTACGGGAAATGCGGCGCTTCCGTCGTAAATTGCTAGCAGAGGCTACCGTTAGAAAAGGAAAAGAAGAAGGAATTAGAGGGATATCTACTAGAGTGTAGACAATTAAACTAAGAAGAATTTTTATTAATTAATTCAATTATAATTAGATTAAAAAAATGTATCCTTCTTTCTAATTACCTTTATTATAGTAGACGTAAAGTATATTATTTGGTATTAATTGATAGCGGTTATACGGGTAAAGCTTTTGTTAATGTAAATTTTATTAAATAAAATAATTTATTAATTTATAAACTAGAACGGCTACGGCCGTTAAAGCTAGCGGACGGTAATACTAATACTTATATTACTAATTATATACGGTTAATTATAAAAATTGGCGTCTATAGTGAAGGCATCGATATATTGATATTTATATTATCGCTAGAAAACCCGGTTATTTTAAGGCTCCTTTAATTGCAATAGCACAACTTTTCAACGAATTAGGAAACGGGAAAGTTTAAATTCAATAAAAAATACCGGGGTCAGTATCTTCCTAAGGATATATTTAATTTCTAAATACAGGTACCTAAAGTTTTATACGGAGATACTATAAAAGTCGTTAAAGAGGAAACGGAGGGAGAAATAAAATCGGCGTTAATAGCGGCGCCGCTTCTCTAAATAACGGACCGAGTTTCGAGAATATACCGGCGGTACCAGAGCCTAAAGCCAGGCTATTATTGAAATTAAAACCAAATTTAGTTCGCTTACTAATACCGGACTTAAAGCGTTTTCGGGAACCCCCAGCACTATCCTAGACTAAACGTACGATTTAGTACGAAAAAGTTCAATTATAGGAAAGAATTGCAAAGAGGGTAGGTTTAAACCCTAAATTCCTATAGCCTACCAATTTACTAGAAGGGAGCCAAGTAATAATACTACCTTATAACCCAACGCCGGTACCCAACCCCAAAATTAAACCAATACTTTATAAATTAATTAATAGATAACGTATATTAACTATAGACTTAATTAAAAAGCTTTTAATACTATTATTCGTGAGGCCTACCGACGTTAACGGTATCCCTATTAATATAAATAATATTGTAGAATTCAACGTTGCAAATTTTAATTTCGCAATCCGTACAAAGTAATTAGAAGTAATTATTACAATTAAGGCTAAAATTGAAGAGGTAATTAAGTAAATAGATACGGAAGCGGGAAATCCAAGCAACTTCCTATTTTAGTATATACGCTAAAGGATTTTATCGGAATTTAATTGGGTACATCTACGGGGTAACCGGGAAGGCCCACTTTAAAGGATTCAAAGGCAAAACCATATATTTAATTAGCGATTTCGTAGACGGGGACTTCTTTTGAGAGGGGGTAGTATTATAGGGCTAGATCATATACCCTATACCAGTCGTACTATTGGCCAATACTACACTGTAGCACTGCGGCTCAGTTGTAGCCATAGCCATAGCACTAGGCTTAGCCTTGGCAGCGGTCACAGGGTAGATCCACCCAGCTAGGTGGATCTCACCCGTGCCCTATATTTGCCCTGGCTGCGCACACCTTTCTTGCTTCCCTCGTACAACAACAAAGATCATACCTCATACCTAACGGTGCCCTCGCCCCGTGATAAGGAGTCCGTAATTAGGTTACGGATTATATAGAGTAATATAAAATAATAACAACGGTAAGTAAATTTATTATTATTATTAAATAGTTATTATAAATTGGGAGATTTGCGGGCGATTAATATTATTAATAAAGGGGTAGGTATAATATCCTCTTCTTAATTGCGATAACGAATACAATATTTACATTAAATTTGATATTTTTTTAACGGGCTTCGGCGGTTTCTTAGTCGTCCTGTTAATAAAATATTAATTAGATATTGAATATTAAAACCTATTAAATTAAAAGTTTATGCCTATAAATCCCTTCTATCGAATATAAACTTTAGGGTTGTTTAATTAACACGAATAGCGTTATCTTTAATTATTTAAAATTTGGGGGTGTAAGTTTTAAAACAGCAAGTATTAGTAGTAATCGATTAAATATTAATTTATTACGGTTATAATAATTGAACCGACCGGTTAATAAGCTATTGTAAATCTAGATTAGTTCTCTAAGCTAGTTGGAGTTAAATTACCTATTAAAATTGGGGTTATTAACGTTATTTAACCTCAAATTCTTAACGTATAATTATATAAGGTCCGAATTCGCCTTAATATTATTATTATTATTATTGCCATTAAAAATCTAATAACTTTTGAATAGAAATATCGATATCTTCACTATCGAAACATTAATGCCGGGTACCGAAGCGTTAAAATACCGGAGGTTGAACGGGTTGAGGGGGTTAGAACGGGACCGGTATTTAGAATATACAAGATTAAAGGTTAATATTATCAGGATTAAGAAACGTTTTAGGAATTAACGGTCGATAATTAATTTTAATTCAGGTTTCCTTTAGGGAAAATAATTTAATAGTACCGGGACCTCTTTTATTACCGGTTATAATTCGTATACTAGATTACCTTTAGTTAGATTCCTTTTAACGCCGCTAAAATCGTTTCTAAAACAAAAAAAGGTTAATTATTCAAAATACAATCTATTACTAAATAACTAGCCAACTAGTAATACTTAAATCGCACCCGCAACCCCCCGCGGCTCGGATCGTAATATTACTTATAAGTAAGCATCCTATTTACCTGAAGGTAATAAAACAATATAATATACTAGGATTCTATTAGTAAGATTTACATATTTTAAAAGATTTACTATTAAATAAATAATATTAGTTAGCGGACTAGTTAATAGGAAGGGAATAATAATAGACTAGATACTAAATGAAGAGAGGGATAGCTTATTATAGTACGTTTATTACAATATACGTTACAAGTGATTATAATAAGGGCAGGATTATATTTACTAATAAATATTAATATTGGCTTCTTTTAACTACAAGTATAATACCTCTAAGTAAATATATGACCCGGTTAATTCTCATGGTTACTAGGCGGCGGCTCTTGATTGGACTCTATCTTGAATAACTAAAAAATTAAAAGAATAAAAGCTAAAAAGTTAAGATGAATTAAGAAAGGATTTTAAATGTACTTAAAGTCTTCGGACGAGTAGTATTAATGCCGAAGCGGATATTATCGTTCTCTTTTATTTCGACGAAATCGTTTTTCTTAAATCGTTAGTCGTTTTCATTAATGTAGGTTCCGTAGAGCGAGCCAAGGTCCCTTAATTTAAGCCTCTACAAGATGACCATTATATATTAATAAAGGATTAGGTAAATGGGCTCGCTGGGGAGGGAGGAATAAACCAACCTTCGAGGCAAAATTAGCGATGATTTCGGCGTACTATTAAAACTAGCCGTAACCGTTATTTCTTACAAATATACTTACGCCGTAGCTTACAATATGAATTGGCCGTGGCCGATTTTTAGAGTCGGATTTTGGCTATCCAAAATAATATACTATCGCGAAAACGGAAGGTCGAAGAACGAACTCTGCAAATAAAAAAGACATTAGCAAACCGAATAATTAAATAGGGGGCAGGGCGGGAAGGGAGGGGAGGGCAACTCACTACTTAAATAATAGAAAAGTAAACTCGCCGCCAATAGATCACCGACATGTTCTACGCCGGCCGATAACCAATACGTTCTACTTCGTACTATAAAGAAAAAAATATTAATAGGGGAAATACGAAGAGGGGAAACGGGAGGGAGGAGGGAATTTACTCGGCGAAAAATAATTTTAGGCTTAGAGGGCCGCTTTAAAAACGATATGAAAAGTTTTTAGAATAACGTAGAAAGAAAGATTCTAATGCGCTTCTGTTGGAAGTCCGTGCCCTGGGCCGCCCATTCACTGGCCTCGCCCATTCACCGGCACTCCCTTCCAGGTATTTAGGCTGCCCTAGTTTCCGTTTCTCCTCTTCCATTAGACAACAACAATCAAGCCCTTTTTCGTTGTCGCCTTTTCCAGCCCACCGATAGCTTCTCTATAGTCGAAAATATTAGTAATTAAAATATAAGGAAAGGAAATATAAGGAGAGGAAATGCCAGGAAGGGAAATGCTGGGAGGGGGGGAATTAAGCCGGGAAGAGGTAGTTTTAAACTTAGAGGGCCACTTCAGGAAATATATAAAGTAACATAATATATAAAATAATATAATATACGAAATAGAGAAACAATTCGAAAGTAATTTTAAAAAATTGCCAAAATTAAATAAGGAGATTAATTTTAAATATAAGTATATTAAAAAAAAGAAAGTTTAAGAACTAAAAGGCGGGGGGAGAAGAATTCTTACACCCTTCTAGAAGGGAGCCGATAAGTGTTAAAAATTTCCGCCAGTCGCCAAAAATTTCATTGCTAGCTAGGTTAACGGGCGGGTTATTACTTATTACGCGTTTATTATTATTATAATTGTTTATTTGGCGGTAGAAAGTGGTATTGAGATGGAAAGGGTGGCGGGTAGTGAAGGCGTTGAGGTAGAAGGAGGTATATACTAATTGTATTGACGGGTGGGGTGCTGCCGTTTATTATCGTTGCAATTATTTTATTTCGCGGTAAAGTGGGTGGCAATAAAGGTAATTTTGGTATTGAGATGGAAAGGGTGACGGGTGGTGAAGGTGCCGGTAAAGTATTGAGGCGGAAGGAGGTGTGCGATTTTGAAATTTTGGGTGGGGTCCGCGGTTTACCAATTGAATAATGTATTTTATCGGGTTGGCGATAGTTATTAGTAGTTGGGTTAGCAGGCGGTAGTTTGGTAAATAGTATCGCGATTACTTTTATTAGTATTTTAAAACGGAAGGTGGTAATAGACTTAAAGTGGTAATTGGAGGGGTAGTATTTGTACCTTCCTTGTACCCCGCTAACTGGGCTGGTCCAACTATAAAATAATACGCAATTGAAATCGTACCCTACTAAAAATGATATAAATATTCATAAAATCGTTTGAAAGCTTAAAATTAACGATTCTAATACTTTCTTGATATTATACAATGGTTGTAGCGATGAAAGTGGTATTATTAATTGGAGGTAGTAAAATTAAAAGTAGTAAGGTAAAAGGTGGAGGTAAAAGGTAGAGGTGGAAAATAGAAGTAGAAAATATACTTAGAAAGTATATTTACCCCGCCCCGGGTCCGGGTCCAATATTAAAGTAATGCGCAATTAAATAAATTTTTTAAACTTCGTACAAATACTTACGTTATCGTTTAAAGGCTTAATAATAGCAATTCTAGATGATTCTTAGTATTGTACGATAGTTGTAGCGATAAAACAGGTAGTGTTATTAATTGAAGGTAGTAGAGTTGAAGCCCGCTTGCCTGGTCGTATTGGGTCGAATATTGTAATATTATTTGTAACCGTATTTTACATTACATTTCTTAGCGAAAAGATATAGGAGAATCGGACGAATTTATTGTATTTGATGATATTTTTCGCATTTTCATGCATGTAGATTTGATTGAGCTATAATAATTTGAAAGTATTGAAATATATTATAATTTACGTTGCTATTGAGATTGTATCTTAACGATTTCCTAATCGGGTATAGAGTAGAGACCTTGGCTCCGCAATTAATTGCATTCTGGCCTATTATAGACAGAACCGCCGCGCCTTCCGCGCTTCGATGTAGGCCTATGGCACCAAGACCTCTGGTGTGGATCTTTGCCATGCCACTTGTAGGCCCACGACGAATCTAGTTGAAAGCATGGGCGCATCAATTAATATATCCTTTTCTACTATTTTAGTATTAATTTTATGGTCAAGATTTTGAATTTAGTATCCAAGTAATAGAGTAATTTTATAATTTTATAAGAGGCTTTACTTAATTCGGCGAAGTTGTAAGGGATTAATGAATTAATAGCCTCCTCCTTATATATATATGAAAGCTATTTAAAATTATTTAATAATATTGGGACTATTTTATATAGGTTAATTCAATTCTATTGGGTAGGTTAGGGTTATTTACCGGAATTAAATATTTTAATTAGTTTCGATCGGTAACGAACGGAAAAAGGGAATATTATTTCGTTATAATAATTACGCTTATAATATTAATATTATTCGTAATATTTGAATATAATTTTCGTTTTGTATCGACCGGTATCGGATATGTTCTAATTGATTGTTGGCGATTGTATTGATCGTTGAAATGTGATATCGCGAAAATTAGGTTATTGTAATAATTCTTTACTACATTTAGTCAAATCGAAATTACTTATTGCATTTTAACGCGATAGTTAAGTATAATAAAGTGTTACGGGGCGCGAGTAAGTACTAAATTAAAATTTCAATTATTGTACGAGGAATAGGAAGAGAGTCCTATGCGCGTACGAGAATTATGTAGGGTATGGAGTGTGGGTCTATAGATATGGACTCACCCAGAATAGTTATGCCGTTACATAATAGAATGTGATGCAGCCAAATAATTGCATTCAGCTAACTATACTACTGCAGCACATGTGCATGTGCACCTATATACAGGAACAAGGCAGTAATACCTGTGACAATTAACCCCCAAGAATCTTCCTAGCTTCCAATCCCAATATTAAAACAAATCTACTATACTTATCTACCTTCAACGGTTTGATCAAACCGTTTATAATCATTTCCCCTCCTTTAATATAAATAACATCAAATTCCTATACTTCAACGTTCTCAATAATCCATTTAAACTTTACATCTATATAGCGGTTTCTTCTAGGCATTTCATAATTTGGTACCCTATCCCTAGCATTCTTACTATTAATATATAGATTAATATATAGAACTTTTAAAAGTAGTTAAATATACCCCAATTCCTCCAATATATACGCGATCCATTATAATAACTTCGCCATTAGCACCAAATTTGTAAATTACGCTTCGGTCGTAATCGTCGTAACGAAGGCCTATTTCTTCGATTTCCAAAATACTAGGCCGCTAGCTAGAAAGACTATATAATTACTAATATTATATTTAATTACCGGGTTATTAGCAAATAAAGCATTTCCGAATACTTTTAAATCCATATCCCTTACGGAAATTTTACCGCCTAGGACTACAAGGGCACAATATGGGTGAGTTGAAGGCAAAGCTAGGATTCCATTTATAATAAAAGATTTTAAATAGGGAAAAGAAAAGAGGAGGAGAACTAAGTATAAGCGTGCAAACCTGAATAAATACCCTGGTTGCACAAGCGATAGCGGGACCTATATACGGGTCGCTAATAGCCAATCCCTTTATTCGCATCCCCTTCACCTATAGGACAAACTCTTGGACCAGAGGGCAAAATGAATGTGTAGATGTGTGTGCTATGGAGAGAAGATTAGAAAGGGAAAAGAAATGTGGAGGGCTAGAAATATAGGAAGGGTATAAGGGCATAGACCCACACGATAAGACAAGGGAGGGGTGAGGACATGAACCCACCCGACAAGACGCCCCCGTAGGCCGAAACAACTCCCAGAGACTATTATAAGTAAATAAACAAATTAGTTATAGTATTAAGGACTATCAACCCCAAGGGATCTTCCTGGGTTCTAGTCCTAGTATTGAGACAAATTTTCTATACTTATCCGCCTTTAACGGTTTCGTCAAACCGTTTATAATTATTTCCTCTCCTTTAATATAAACAATATCGAATTCCTATACATCGATATTTTCGATAATTTATTTAAACCTGATATGTATATAGCGGTTCCTCCTAGGTATTTTGCGATTTAAAACTTTATCCCTACTATTTTTACTATCCGTATATAGAACTTTTAGAAGTGGTTATATATAATTAAGCTGCTTTAGTATATATGCGATTTATTATAAAGATTTTGCTATCGGAACTAAGTTAGTAAATTCTACTTCTATCGTACTCGTTATTACGAAAGCTTACTTTTTCAACTTCTAGAATATTGGACCTCTAGCTAAAAAGACTATATAACTTCCAATATTATATTAGGTTACTAAATTCTTAATAGAAGCGGTATTTCCAAATAGTTTTAAATATATATTCTTTAGTAAAACTCTTCTACCTAGAATTATACTTTTATCTACGGTCTTTATTAAATAACGGAAAAGATACTTTATAACCGCCATTAAATTAATTGTTGGTTTCGCATTCGCTTTATATAATTTATTGACTATAAATATAATATCTAGTCGTATACTTATTAATGGATAATTTAAACTTCCCGTTTTCTTAATATACTTCTTCCATTATTCTAATAATTCATCTTTTGTTTTATAATCCCCAACCTTCATTTCTAACGGCTATAGTATATTAATACTATAAAGGTTATTATATATAAACTTCTTTAATAAGGATTTGGTATATTTAGCTTATAATATAAAAATAGTCTTCTCTTCCCTATTCTTTATAATATCGAATCCTAAGAAGGTCTTAACCTCCCCTAGGTGTTTGAATTTAAAATAAGCTAATAATTTATCCCTAACGTCGAAAATAATTATTTTAAAAAGTATTATGATAAAGAAATTATCGATATAGAATACTAATAGTACTCCTAGTTTTGCGTTACTAAATAGGTAAGTATCGTCGCTTACCGGTTTAAAGCCTAAGCTGTTCAGAATTGGTAAAAGGGTTTGAAACCAATATAAAAATGCTCTTTTGAAACTATAGAGTACTCTTCAAAGTAAATAAACTAAGCGGTTTCTCCTATCCCAAAATCCCTGTTTAAATCCTATTGGCTATTCTATATAACAATTTTTATTTATAAGTATTAAAGCGTTTTAAAATACCGTATTAAAATCGAATTAATAATAATCTAAATAAAAGGTCGCTATAATCGTTAGAAATATCTTTACGCTTACCGTATTAATAATAACTATAGTATAAATTTCCTCTATATGTTAAATCTTTGTTCGAAGTTCCTACAAATTACCTATTTAGTATAAATGTTACGAAGTGCTTGGTGTGTACTATCTACACCTAGCTGGCTGGTCTTAGCACGGTCGAAATCGACCGTAATAAATTCAGCCTTTAATCCTACGCTAAAATCGACAAAGTCGGGCTCAACACTAGGATTAATATCGAACTCAGCAATATCGAAATTAGATAGGTATAACCTAGGACCTAGGTCAATAAATAATTTTACCAAGTAAATACTTTAAGTTATATATAAATAATTAATTAACCCTCTCCTTTAGGATGAGAGAAGGCGAATAATTATTTATATCTAATACTATATCTAGTACTACCGGACCGGATTAACGTCCGGCACGGAATACTAATCATATACCAACCTATCCCGACGCGTAATATCTCCCGGAGCGCCGAAAAATAATTACTACGCCAACGTTTATTTATTATTATAACTATATATATATATACGCTACTAACTTCTTCGGCTTCTACTAATATTTTTTATTTATAATAACTTCCGTATTCTAAATTGAATTAAACTTGATAAAGCGTCCTCAATATCGACGGCTTTTAAATTGAAAAAGAAATTACCGATTATATCCTCTACGGACTTCGGACTGTTAGAGCTAACTTTAAAAGGTCTAACTAAAATAATTTCAATACCCTTTGCCGATCCCGATTAAATTAAATAGTAGAAAGCGACCTCCTTTCCTTTATCCTTCTTAATAATAGTAGGACGACGTTTCTTACGTAGATTAGAGCGCTCAATATATTCGTCGACTTTCGCCATTCTAATTCTATAAGGCTTTAAAATTTTAATAGGAAGGTTAGTAAAAACTATTAAAATCGACGACGACGAAACGAAATTACATAGTCTTTTAATTTAAGCGGGTAGAAAGAAACGGTCGGTACTACGTAAAATATAGCCCGAATTTATACCAAATAAATTCCGACCCTAATAGTTTAATTTAATGGAGGATAATATACTATAGCGAGCGGCGGATAATTGCTAAGTAATAACTGTAATAAATAAATTAGATTCGCTTATTTTAATATTAAAATCTTTACTCTCAACAAAATTGTAAATAATTAAAGCGAAAATTTTAAATTTGTTATTAATATTTTTAAACCCCTTTTATACAATTTATTAAGAGCAGATAAAAGCGGGCTTATAAATTATTAAATTATCTATAAATTTATTGTACGAATTTAAATTAATTAAAGGTTATAGACGATTATTAATATAATTCTCGACGTAATCTAATAAGTCCTATTTAAATTTAGTAAATTCGGAACCTAATAAGTCGTAAAAATAATATTCGTCCTCCGTATAATAATATTAATTATTACTATTAAATTCGTCCGGGTTAATATAACCTAATTAAATATAATTAATTTTTATAAACGCTAAATTCATTTATTCCAGTAAATTAACGTTACTATTCGTATAATAGTATACGAAGAGGTCAATTTAATCAAAGGTAATTATATCTTATTCCTTATAATCATTAAAATTGTGTACGACCGAAATAAGTTAAACGATTTTACGCCGAAATCGACGAACGAGAGGCGTTTCCGAAAAATTAATATAATTTTTAAACGAAATAAAAATCATAGCGTCGGTATTGTTGTAAAACATTTAAAAATTAATATGAATTTAGTGGTATAGAGTGAGCGCCGGGCCCTTATAAATATAAGTAAATGTATTTAAATCGGTTTCGAAACGTATAAAAACGAAATAATATATAATTATATTTCTATAGGATCCGTTATTAAATTTGCCTTCAAAGAAATTGAAGGTATAATTATTACTTATAATCTTGTCGGCTAGGCCGTTGTTGTTAATCCTAACGTCCTTTTCATTCTCTAATTCGTCCTTATTCTTATTAACTTCGCTATCTGGAATCTCCTTAAGGAATTCAATTTTATAAATATTAATATTAGGGTAATAACCCTTAAAGAAAATCACAACTTCGTCTGGATCGATATAGCCGGCTTTAATTATATTATTTTAATCGGTAATAACTTTAAGGACTATGAAGAATTAACTTTATTGTTTATTATTATTAATATATAATACTCTATTATAATTAATAATTGAAATTTTACCTACCGTTTAGCCGATTTATTTAAATAAATGCTCCCAAATCGGATCCTATTTACGAACCTCGAAGGTAGGAATCTATATAAGAATTCCTAATCATTTACGATAACTAATAAATAAATATATTATAATATATTCGCTATCCCGGCCCTACTAAGTATAATAAAACGCTTTAAATGCAACCTAAATATTGGAAGAACTAATTAAAAGAAAACGAATTTAATATTCCTTATAGTAATTATAAAGAGCAATTTAGGCGTTTATAATAATAACGGTTCTAATTACAATTAAATAGAAAATTCCAACGATTTTAGAATTAATTTTATTAATAATAATACTAAAATAGAATTCTATTAGTAGTAACCAGAATCGATTCTAAGTTACTCAAATTTTAAATTAAATCTAAGGGTCGTAAATCCTCTCCAGATCGTCTATAAAGATTAAGTAATTATACTAATTCCTATTAGAAAAGACAATATTACTATAAATAAATTTAAATATATATAAGCCCCAAACTTAATTCTTAACGTAATTATAAACGTAAAGGAATTTAATTATACTTCTTTCGATAAGATTAATAACGAACGTAATTAAAGCCATAGTATTCTCCATTAATATTTAAATAGCGAATTCGAGATTTAAAGTAATAACGAATTAAAAGGCGGCGGCTTTAATTAAATTAATTTCGACTCCGGCAATATAAATAATACCTGTCATGGGGCTAAGGCCCAGGGGTTTAGCTTGGCTGCCGCCAAGCCGGTTGCATGCGGCTTACCGATGATGTAAGCCGATGCGAACCTTCTGGTTGGTCAGACCCACTTATTTGCCTACCCTACGTCTGCCATCCCATGTACCATAAAACCCTATTTCGACTACACCCTTCTGGTATAGTCTTCCTTCTTGCTTTCCTTATTAAATATAGCATTTCAACTTTACGACTACTCGCTATACTCAATTCGTTCAGAACCGTTACATTATATTTGACTACTCTTTTTAAACCTCTATTATTTCGCCTATACGCCCAAAAGTCTCCCTACTATCGCTCTCATTCCTTAGCGACAACCTTATTTACGATATTTCAATAATAATTTGTCTCTTCCTTCGAATACCTAATTATTAAGATTACTATTTTTAAAACTTCGGCTCCCTAGAAGCTAATCTTCCCTACCTTCGAAAAATTTATAGGTAATAAAGAGCATTTCGAAATATGGGTTTTGAGTGCGTAGGTTACATTTTACGTAGATGGCCTCGCTATTGGTAATTTAGAAGCGTAATTTTATTATCTATTCGCTTATCACCCGCTATTAAAAACTATTCGTTACTTTCGTTAATTTCCTATCCTTACAATCGCCGTTAATATTTATCGATAAACTCCATTTTACTTACAGGGACCCTAACGTAATTAAATATATTAATTAAGAATTATACTAATTTAAATAGAAGTCTAGGGAGTTAATAGCGGCCTTTATCGCGAAATTCGAAGAGGTACTCTACTACGCCCGCGTAAATTCGTAGCCGAATACTACTAAAATTAGCTAAATATTTATTACCCTAAATTATAATTAGAAGTAGTACCTTTCCGACCAAATCGACGTGCTTGAATAATACTCTTAATTATAATAATATTTACGTACCCTTAATAGTAATATATTCCTTTTAGCCTCCCCCTCCTTATCGAAGTAGGCCCCAGTTAATAATAACGTTAGTAATTTTATAGATACCTTCTATTAATAATACTTCGGTAACTTTATTAAAGATATCGTTATTTTAAAAGTAGAAGAATAGGTAGAAGAAGGAGGGTAAGTATATAAATTATAGGAGTAGCTTTTATTAGTTTAAATAATATCAAAAAGGGGGTACGAAGATAAATAATATTAAAGTTAATAATCCGGTTAGGGGCTTAGACGGTTACAATAGCAATAACCGAGAGGAAGAGTTTTTAAATTAAATAGAGTTTTATTGAAAACGACCCTAATAATACTAGGGGTAGAGGAGTACTACTATTATTAGTTAACTTACTAGAGTATACTATTTACTAATTAAATAGGTAGGTTATAGAGTAATACCCTTCGTTACCTAACTATATTTAGTGGTGCTTATTTACAATGCCACCGATAGAGGGAATAGGTATTATATTTCGTAGGTATAAGAATTATTGAGGCCGTTCCTTAGCGAGGGAAAGAGAGGGTAGCTACTATTAGTAGGAGAAATAGAGCGATACGAAGTATTGGGTAATAGCCTTAATATTAATTATTTCCGTTACAGATCGCTAATATAATATAATAAAAGAGGGCCCTTAATAAGTAAGGTCTAAAAATATCCCCTAATTTAGTTTTAGTACCTATAATTATTGGGCGTGGCTTTATATAGGTAACGGCGGGTACGTATAATGACCGATTCGGGTAGGAAGTAGGTGGTTATATAGCGTTTATTTGGGGGCTTAGTATAAATACTTTTTTTGGTGTTGTTGATTTCTTCCCCGTTTACGAGTATTTGGTTTAGGTACGGCTAGTTAATGATTTTGGTCATTTTCGTATTTTTCATCTTGTGCTGTAGGCTTAAGGGAGTAGGGTAATGTTATGGGGCTAAGGCCTAGGGGTTTAGTTTGGCTGCCGCCAAGCCGGTTGTATGCGGTTTACCGATGATGTAAGCCGATGCGAGCCTTCTGGTTGGTCAGACCCTACTTATTTGCCTGCCTTGCGTCTGCCATCCTATGTACTATAAAACCCTATTTCGATTGCACCCTTCTGGTGTAGTCTTCCTTCTTGCTTTCTTTGTCAAATATAGCATTTCAACCTTACGACTGCTCGCTGTGCTCAACTCGTTCAGAACCGTTACAATACCTCTATTTCGTAAATTTACTTTATTAATTACTAATAAAATAAAATAATAAATAATTTTAAAGATTCATTCGTTTTAACGCTAGGCTCCTTCCTCTTAAATATTAAATTTATTAAACTTAAAATAATAGTACATAATTTCGATAAATTTAATTTAATTATTATTTGGGGCAATTACCCTTTGACTATACTAAACCTCCGTAAGTAGGTTAGGCGCTATCCTTATTCCTATTTAATTTAATATGAATTTAGGTTTACCCTATACGTTTCCGGCCTAATCGATTTCGACTACGACGAACTCTATTTCTTTATAAATATAAAGAAATTTTATTAAAAGGGAAAACGAAAGGGATATTCTTTACTTTAAAGCGGTATAATGGGTAGCGATAAGGTATTTATATAATATAGTAAAACGATTCCTTTATAATAAAAAAGAATAGATATATAGTAAAAGAAAAGAAAATAAAGTATAATTACGAAATTAAAATAATAAGGAAATATACGTAAATTAAAGGGCCCGAACGTTAGTTATATAATAATTCCGGTAAAAGTAAATTTATTTTACTATACCGGCCGGTTAAATTTAATTGGTAGTATTGATATACTATAATATAACGGCCTTATATTTACTTTATAAAATATATATTATAGCGAATAAATATATCGATTTTTATGAAGTAAATATATTTTTTATTAATAGCGGGCAAATTTACTATAATACGCCCTTTAAAACGAAGAATTTGTTTTACTTTAATAAATTTAGGCAGAATATAGCCGGACTTTATTCTTTTAACTTCCCAATCGACTAGATACCGAACCTCGTAATTACGAATTATATTTTTTAACGAAGTAATAAGAATTGAACGGCGAATTTATTTATTATTAATATTACTTTTACGTTTAGGGCGAATAAAGTATTCGATAACTTCGCCCTTGCGCTTATAAATCCGAATCCGACGGTTTAAAATCTTTTTAATTATAAATTCGAATTAATTATTAAATTCGATAATTTTAATAAGGTTTCCTTCGGATTTAAAGGGGTCGAGCCTTTATTCAAACTTTTGTAAATAAATTACGGATATTACCGGGTATATATACGAATTAGTAGGGAAATTAAATTTATAAATAAATTTACCGATTTTACATACGATTTTCTAAGGATTACAACGTTTTATTAATTATTTCGGCTTTGGCTTCCTAAGTAGATAATATCCCCTTCCAAATCTGAGGTATATTATATTCCTAATTTCGAAATTAAATAATGTATAATAAATATTGTACTTTAGTTTAACTACTAATCCGGCTTTATCGATTAAGATTACGGCCTTTTCTTATAAATTCTTATAAATAATTTTTAAAATTTTAAAGTCGATAGGTTGAATTTTAGCCGGGATAGATAATACTTTAATTAGCGACTATAGTTTAAAACCTAATACGAATTCGTTTAGAAATATTCCGAATATAATTTGAATAATATTATTTAAGGTATATTATAGCGTTAGTAATATATTAATTTATAATTCGTTGGATATAATATAATATATATAAATAGCGACTTCGACGGTCTAATTAATATTTTTAAATTAATTATCCGTTTAAAAATAGTAGACCGTAGAGAAGAATAGCCGGATTTTATAGAAATTAAAAATATGAGCTATAAGGCTAAAACGAATTTAAGGTCGCGGTCGTTAATATTAACCTAAGGAAAACCCTAGTCTAATATTATTTAAACTATTATAAAAATTATAACCTAATCGTCGGCGGTATGCGACGAATATTTCGCGATAAAGAATTTCTTTTTATTAAATTTATAAATTTATATCATGAAATAATTTAAAATATTAAATTCGGAAAATATTTAAAAAAGATTTTTAAATTTATAGCGGGTATATTAATAATAAAATTAATTATAACGGTATATTATAATTACGGAAAAGAGTAAATAGGTTATATTTTATTAAGCGTTAAGTTTTAATTAGTTTAATATTAACGGTATACTAAATAATATTATATATAGATATTATGATAGGGTGGGATGCACATGCCCATACAGCCAAACCTAAAAGATAGGACGATGTTCGCTTGCTAACGAACATCGAAGTATATACTATATAGGACGTTACAAAACCCTATGATACTACCTTCCCCTAAAAGAGGCTCTGCAAGAGCCGATACTTTGAACCTTACCCCTAGGAAGTATCGGTCGAGAGGCAACTTATGGTTGCAAGGTAGCCTATATAGTACTACCTGAAAGGGCGACGTATCCCCCTTTCCAACGGGCTTAATTGGGATATTCGGTCGCTGCGGCTGCATTGTCTGTTGTGCGAATGGTTCCAAGGTTGCACGCTTTCGGAACCTCAAACTGTCGTATGGACGGAACGCTGCACGGAAAAACCCACCCTCGAAATGCCCCGGTTGGGAATTGAACCCGCCGTGTTAAGCGAACATACTATGATAGGGTGGGATGCACATGCCCACACAGCCAAACCTAAAAGATAGGACGATGTTCGCTTGCCAACGAACATCGAAGTGCATACTATATAGGACGTCACAGAACCATGTGACAAATATATACCTTCTATATTTTCTTATTAAAATAAATATAATTAAATTTAATTCTTATATAATTTACCTTTAAATATTAATTTCTATTATAAATTAATTCTAAAATATCTTTAATATAATCTTATAAAATATATAGGTCCGTTTATTATAGAAATTAATGTAGTATAATAACCTATTTTCAATTAGAAAAGGGCCCGTAAATAATCATAATCGTTTACCGCTTCGTCGCTTACGTACAGAGACGTTAATATTAAATTCGACTAAAATTATTATAATTTTAGAATATTTAAAATTAATTTTATAGCCCTTTAATAAGCGGTTGTAGAATATTTCCGAAATAATTAATATTGTATTTATAATATTAATATAGGCGGATTGAGCTTAATTGGCCTAAATGTTTTTAAATTAGTCGATATTATTGTAATTGGTATACTGATTTAATTTTATTAGGAGTCGGGATAATATATTGGGTATTACGTTGAATGGCTTTAAGATATATTATATGTGAAATTGGAATTAGGACGTCTACTTTATAATATCTGCTAATTTTAGGTTCGCTTTATTAAAATTTATAGTAATGAGAAAAATATATTTGAAAATTCCTTTAATTAGAAAGTAATTTATTAGGATATTAATTGGGTATTCGTTTAATTAAATTATTTTATACTACTTCTTTATAACTTATATAATCGCGGCGATTTTAATTTCGGTAGATCTATACCGTTGCTTAGTTGGGTTACTTTTACGAAATATATAAGCGATCGGCTAAATTTGTTCGATAGGGATATTTTTGATTACGATCGATTCCTTATCTTATTCCCCGGCGAATTGGAAAATTATATTTATAAAACTTTATTAATAAGCATTAATTTTAAATTATAGGATTTTAAAGCGGCGATACTACTATTATTTTATTTATTTATATAAGTCCTCTTATATACTTTTGAAAACTTTAAATTCGTCCTTAATCGGTTTAAATTTCATATAAGCTATATATACTTTACGAGCGTTTTTTGAGGCGCTAGCTAATAATTTACTAGTTTTTCGGCTTCGGCGTAAGAACTTAATTTTACACCGTTCAAATAAAATATTACGAATCTAGAATTATAAAATAAATAATCGAAATTAGCCGGCTATTTCAAAATAGGTTTTTAATACTTTAAAAGTATTAGGGAATTTAATTTTACGGAAGGCTTGGATACGGTCTTCTATACGTTAAATCCCTTCGTCATCGATTATATAATTAAATAATTTAATCGAGGGGTACCCTACGAAGGATTTATCCGTGCTAATATAAATACAATACTTATTAATAATATAAAGAATGATTTTTAAATATTTAACGTATTTTTTAACTGATTTATTAAATATAATTACGTTATTGATTTAACTTCGTACGAAATATATATATTCGAAGAAATAGTAATTTATAAAATATTAAGCGAAGGTTATGGTATTTTTAAAATTTATTAAAATTACGTTAAATTATTCGAGCCTCCGTAGGCTAATTATAATTATCCAATCCTTATATTTAGAATATACCGGTAATTGGTAGAAGAAATCCGAAATATTAAAGATAGAAAAAATGGTATAACTTATTATATTATTTATATTATTTTATTAGTCCGGTAGAGGGTAGATATTTAGAATGGTTATTTCGTTTAATGGGCGGAGGTTGGATATAATATATCCTTTCTTTCTTAAAATACCCTTTCTTTAAATAATAAATACTAGGTACGTAAGCGGCGTAGGTTATTTTATAAAATTTATCCGCCTTTAAGCGTATAATCGGTTATAAATTTCGTTTAGAAATATATAGTCCTTATAATTAAGGGGGTGTATTCGAATAGTATACCTTTAGTTCTGTTAGCTTTCGACTAGGTCGATATATATTTTGTCGTTTTTAATTCTAGGAACGATCTTATAATCTTAAAAGACGTTGAAATTATTAATTATTTCTGTAAAAGTTTGTGCGAATTTGGTATTTTTATAATAAACGTTAATTCCAGCTTTCGTTTTCGTTTTAGGGATATTATCCGGCTTATTAAGCCCTTACGACGGTAATTTGAAAGTTTCGCGCTTTTTCGTAGTTAGTAGGTCCTTATTAGTATTGAGCTTAACTTCTTACGAATATATAGTAAATTACTTCGCTTCCTTATTAAGAAATAGAATATATTAAGCCGGAGTAAAGCCGGCCTTTATAATTAATGTAAAATATTTGAAATTATTAGAATCGACTATTATAGCGATTTTATTACCGATATATTCGTAGATATATTTTAAGGTTTCCTGTAATTTAATTACAATAGGTTAATTTGCGCGGTTAAAGACTATAAAATTTTTTAGGGTATGTATAGTAATAGTATAATTTAAAATAGCGCTATATTTAGATTTGAAATAATATACCTTCGGGTCTACCCTATGGGGATTTAGCGGGAGGTCTAAGTAATAGATTACTACGTTAATTTTTAAATAAGCGGGGATAATTATTTTTAATTTAGCGGTAACTTTCCGTAGGGCTATTAAGGCGTTAAAAGTATTAAAATAAAATTCGTTTCTTTATAATTAAGTTAGGCGTTAATTTCCAGTCTTTCGATATATACGTCCTTTTACCTTTATTTTGTTTACCGATGGAATTTTTACTTCCTCGTTGTAGAAATTAATATTAGCTCTATAATTAGTAAGGAAGCGGGTGCCGAAGAATAGTTTAGGAGCGAGGCTAGGGATTATATTAATTCGAATTTAGAAATAGCCGATAATTAAAATATTTTTAATCCGTCCGACGAAGTAAAAGTCGAATTCGATTTATTCCATTATATATTAAAATTTAAAGATGCTAACTACTTTATATCTTTTAATAGAATACTAATATAAATTTTTAGCGAATTTAATAACGAATTTCCGGCTTACTAAAATATTAGATGTATTTAAATCTAAATAGACTTCAATGTCCTTTCTTCTAGGGTCTCTCCGGATAGGGATTTAGAAGTAGGTTATTTTCTGTAGAAGGGTAGTCGGTTTATATATAAGCGTAGTATTGGCTTCGATTACTTAGTAATTGTAGAAAGTTAAATTAATACTTTCGGTTTTACCGTTAATTTTTAATTCTAGCGGGTTAGGGTTAATGTCGTTTAGTCTGTTTATAAATATTTAATAAAAAGCGTTAGAAATATTTAAGGTATCGATAATATTAATTGTAGGTTAATACTTGGACGGCTGTCCAACTGGTATAGTAATTTCGGTATTAGAATTAATATTAGACTCCGTATCCTCTATTAGTAATTAGTAATATAATGCTTATCTTATATATTCCTCTTTATTATTGGATTTAGTTATAATATAGTAGTACTTATTATAGCTGTCCTCAGACTTATGTCCTTCGCTAATTACAATATATCCGGACTCGTTTATTTCGTAGACCTTTTTATCAATTTTAGTATCGTTAAAATTAATGTAGAAGTGGTTACTATAATATTTATTACTATTCTTATGGCGGACTTCTCGATAAAAATATTTAAAGCGCCGAAAATTATTATTACTTCTATAACCCCGATTTTAATTAAAATTTACTCGAAAATTCCGATTATAATCGTAGTAATTATCTTTTCCGTTAATACAATTTCTCTTAAATCCTCCTCCCCGACCGAAATTTCTTCCGCTACGAATTGCGGGACTTCCTTTATAATCCTTCTCTCCCTATATTACAATATCGACTTTAATTAAATAACTACTCCCTATATTTTCCCTTACAAAATAAATATAAAATTTATCGTTTATTTTCTTATGGAGAATTTTAATTTTTTTCGTTAAAGAATAAATAATTATTGCGAATATTGTAAACCGTTGGAGCCGCAATACCGTAGCGGAGGTCGGTATATATGGAATTCTAGAATTTAGTAAAGATTTAAAAATCGTTAAATTCGCCAATATTTTTAGCGTGTTTAAATAATTATATAGCGAAAGTACGGATTAAAAGTTTTTCCCTATTGCATTCGACTATAAATTTATTATTAGTAAATTAAACGAAGGATTCGTAAATTTTAAACCCGAATTATTTAATAACGCAAGTTAGAAAATTAGTAGCAGTAACCGTCGCTTTATATTTATTACTATATAAAAATTGTTCGGTCTACTATTTAAACGTAATACTTCAAAGTAGGTCGGGAATTTCTTTAAATTATTTAGTATACTAAGCTAGGTAGAGTTCAGTTCTACGGCGAATATACTCTACTTATAAATGAAGGTCCGAATAATATTTAATTTTACTAATAAAGAAGGATTTAAACCTATTATTAATATTATAATCGGGATTAGGCTAAAAGAATCCTATATTAATAGGCTTCTATTTATCATTTTAGTAGTTATAAAGTATAATATTAGAAATATACAGGATTCAATTTTCTAAACATAAATCGGAATTGCTGTTAGAATTATTATTCGGAAGACTACCCGGCGGACCCGGAAGGCCTCTCGGAGGGCTACTTCCGCTTCTACTGTTATCTGGGTTACTAAAAGTAATTAGGGTAACGCTAATAATAATTATTCCGTCCGGAAAGGTAAATTTGGCGGAATTCGGGGCTTTCGCTCTAACCGTATCTTTAGCCTAATATTAAGCGCCCGGAATATTAATAGCGAAATTAAAATTAGGGGTAAAGGGTATAATAGGCGCTATAGCGGGCGATTAGTCGGTAAAATTGTATCTAAACCGGGGATGGGGTTAATTGGAATAAAAGGAAATTGGGGCCTATTTTAAAGGGAAATAAACGAATTTAATACTTTATTTATACTATAATAGAAATCGATAATTTAAAGTTTCTTCGTATCTTATATTAATAAATCGTTTTCCGTCCTTTTATTTTCGTAATTCCATTTATATTTTAGGTTCGCTTTCGATAACCTCTTTAAAGGCAAATTGATTATATATATTGAGCGCCATCTTAACCGTCGATATAACGACGTTAAGTCGAAAATCGGGATTTTTAACGGTTAATAGCCCAGTTAGGGTTTTATTGAAGGTCCATAGGTAACTACTTGTTTTATTAAAATTCTTCTTAGAGCGGACTAAGGTTTTAATTACTTCGAAATTAATATTGTCGAATTTAGTATAAAAGGTTGAAGGATCATAAGTCCAATAGAAATATATTTTTTTCGCTCTATCGGTTTATTCGTCGGTCTAAATAATTAATAGGAACGATATTATAATAATTAGTAAAACTACGCCGCCGAATACGAAAGATAATATTATATAAAATAATAATAATAATAAGAATACGTAGAATTCGATTTTAAATTATATATACTATTTAATACAAAGTGCTTAGTATTTACTACTTATACTTAATTAGCTAGTTTTAATATACTCAAATCGACCGTAATAAACTCAGCCTCTAATTCTACGCTAAAGTCGATAAAGTTAGGCTTAATACTAGGATCAGTATCGAACTTAATAATATTGAAATCAAACAGGCACAACCTAGGACTTAAGTCAATAAACAGTTTCACTGAGCAAATACTTTGAATTATATATAAATAATTAATTAACCCTCTCCTTTAAGAGGAGAAAGGGCGAGTGACTATTTATATCTAGTATTGTATCTGGTACTACCGGACCGGACTAACGTCCGGCACGGAATGCCAAGTATACACCAGCCCATCCCGACGCGTAACAATAAAGGTCCTTAGTCTTTAATTCTAAATTCTCCTTCTTATTATATACCTATTTATTAAGTAAAATCTTTATATCGTTAGTATAAAGTATTAAATCGTAGACTTTTCGTTCCTCTAACGCTTAGACCTATTTTTACATTATTAAGTTCCAATATTTATTAAAATTAGTGAACTTTTTAACTTATCGATAACTCTTGGGAACTGCTAATTTTAATTTAAAATTATATATAACTTTAATTATAGTAAAATACAATAGTTTAATTCCTTTTTAAATAACCCCTGTTTTTTATAGTCTATAATAGAAGGTAGGTACAATAAGATTACTATCTCTATCCTTCTAAATTAAATAATTACTATTAATTACCCTCAATTTATTCGCTATAACTTCTATAATTAGAGCTACCCGTTTCCTAAGCTTACCTATCGCCATTATCGGTTCCGCTATAATTTAATCTAATACCGTTATTAAAATTTCTCAACCCGATAAAGTCTAATCCGATCCTATTATCGGGATTTTAAAGTCTGAAAAAGTTTAATATTATTCCGCCATCAGAGTTTCCGTCCACGAATTTAATAGAGGTCGCTCTATTATTAAAGTTTTAATTATTTTACCGGCTAAGGGATTTGGTAATAATCATCATTTTATTTAATATAATTAATTCCTCGAGGCGGGTATTAGTTCCTCCTCTTTAATATTATAAAGGTTAATAAACGACCTATAAATTAAAGATTTATTAAATAGGCAGATTTTATTAGGATCTAGTTTATCCCTCTCTTTATCGCTAAGAAATAGTTCTAATATATCCCCGTCCTTATTAAAGGATTAAAGTAATTCCTCCTCTTCATTATCTTCTTTATTATCCTCTTTATTATCCTCTTTATTATTTTCTTTGTTATGCTTTTTATTATTATCCTCCTCTTTATTATCCTTTTCTATTAATAGTAAAATATCTAAATCTTTCTCTATAATCTTTATCGGTATAGGCGATTCTTCGGACGGACTTTTCGAATTTAGAGGAGACCCTAATAGTTTTAATACCTCGTTTATTAAGCTTATGGAAGGATTTACCGGACTTAGGGGAGGATTCGTCGGTCTTAAGGATAGGGTCGACGGGCTTAGAAATAATATTTTCGGAATATTAGGAATAGGGATAGAATTCGAAGAAAAAGGTACGGGTATAATATTCGGCGAAGGGGTAGGTAACGTAATTATATTAGGTTAAAGTTTTCTTCTAATACCTAAGATCGTTTTTAATATTAAGTTTTTAAATACTATAAAAAATATCAATATTTTCGTCTTTAATTATTTATTAATTATCGTTATCTATACATTCTGTTTACTTTATAATATTTCCTTTATTTATTTAATAAACTAGTTTACGAAAATAATAGTATAATTAAATACTTCTTCTTCCGGGCTTTCTTTTAGTAATAATTCTAGGAACTTTACTATACTAGCTTTATTAAATTATTTCGTTTCTAAATCCCAAATTAAGAAAATCCTATTATTTAAATTACTATATCTTATTAAATAACCTAATTTTACCCTTTTAACGAATTTATTTCCTTATACCCGTCTTTCCTTCCTAATATAACAATACGCTATATAATCATACGTTCGTAAATATTTAATATTAAACTTAGGGTTTAAAATACTAATTACCCACTAAGGATTTTATACAGACTAATATATTTATTATTAAATTTTATAAGAAGTAAATTCATTACTTTAACTACAGAATCAACTACTAAAATCTAAAATTCAATAAAAATATTATACTCTAAAATTATTACCTTTATTTTTTCTATTATTACTCTTCTAACTCTTTCTAACACCCTATTCATTTAGGGAGTATATACTAGGGTTTTAATAATTTCGATTCCTTCCTAACGTCCCTAAATAATAATTGAATTATTTTAAAAATCTTTAGAACCGAAACTAAACTTTATACTACCGTCCAAGCCTAAGACTTTCACTTTTAAATTTATTTAGCATTCAACGTACTTCTTCCATTCTTTAATAGCTACTAAACCATCCTTCTTTTCTTAAATTATTTTAATTCAATAAAAGCCGTTAACTATACAAATAAAATAAACCATATATTTATATCTTATATAGCTAGGAATATTATAATTCTAAATATTAACCCTTATAAACTCCAAAGGATATATTATAATTAGATTAGAAACTTTATATACGATATCTATTAATTTACTCTTTAAATAAGTATTAGAATTATTATAATTCCTAATACTAGCTAGTTTTATGCTAATATCCTTATAAATCTTCAAAATTTATTCTTTTCCCGTATATATTAAACGGTATTATATAATATTGTAATTCATTATACCTAATAGGGCTAAACCTAACGCTTAACGATAATACTTTTAATCGATTAATTCCGGTAGTAAAATTAGCAAAATTGGTAGGTTATTCACGCAATAGTATTATACTTGGTATCCTTAGTATCTTTCTTTATTAAAAGCGAGCCTATTTATTTCTATATTCCAAACTATATAATTATCAATTAGACCCGTTATCGTTAAAAGGTTAATTGGCGTTAATAGGGAGAATATTATATTTTCAATTTTAATGACGATATAATCTCCGGAAAGTATTAGTAATTTTAATTTAACTACCCTAATATAATATAATTTCAACGATTAGCTATTACCAATTTAAGAATTTATAAACTTTAATAACGTGTATAATTCAATAAACCATTTAACGTCGTTAAAAATATTTAATATATAGCCGCTATCGAATATCACTATATTTGTTGGAGGTATCCCGTGTCACGTGCGGCCAGCCATGGCTCCCTTCTCCCTTCACTGGCTATGGCCCCACCGCACAGGGACCTCCCTTGCCCTACTTTTAGACCTCCAGACTTTACACATAGTCTGACCTCTACTCTACTCAATACATCACCATCATCATTGATTCGTTCGTTGTCGTTCAGCCTATTCACAGGTTATGAGCCCTCTTGACGCAATCATCGTCAATCCTTAATCGCATCAGCGATACCCTCATTTCCTCGACGTTGCGCGCAACCGATCAGGAATCCCCCCATCGCAGTCCTCGACGTCGACTCCACCGACAAGGCAACCCAGACAAGCTCAACGTTGCATCGCGACCGACAAGCTTCCCCCCAACTCATCTGCAGTACCAGCAATCTCGCTACACGACTGCGATCGAACCCCCCCACCTCTCGTCATCGTCGTCAAGTCAATCAGTACGACTGACACCTCATGAGAACCATTCACGGCCCGTCAGGTACATCAGCCGTTCCCCAACAGTCTATACCTCTTCATTTGTCCATGACAGCCAGCAACTACACGATGGGAGAGATCTCTTCACTCATCGTCCTCAAGGGCGAGTCCAACGTTGACAACTGGAATCGCGCGTTGCGCTGTGAGCTCAACTGCGCCGACATCCTCGAGTATGTCACTACCGACGTTGCTGAGCCGGACAAGGCCACCAAGCCAGACGAACACAAGATCTGGCGTATCAACAGAGCCAAGGCTATGAAGATTATTCAAGCCACCCTCAAAGATGACAAGGTCACCACTACCCTCAGTATCAACGGCTGGGACCAGGACAGCACCGACCCCAAGTATCTCTACGATCTCATCCGCAAGACCGTTGGCAAGGTTACCAACGAAGCTCGTGCCGACATCCTCGAGGAGTACACCACTCTCCGTCGCGGCAACTTTGACTCCATGGCCTCCTTTCTTGTTCACTATGACCTTCTGCGCAAGCGCGTTGCCGAGTGCGGCCTCAAGATTGATGACAAGGTTGAAGTTCTCAACCTCTACAACATGGTCAAGCGCCAGTACACTGTTGACGCTAAGTTCTGGGCCGCGGAGATGGCCAAAGACAAGCTCACTACCCTTCAGCTGCTTGCTCATCTGTCTACCCTTGGCAACACTGAGGCTCGCATGCCTAATCTAACCGTTCAAGTCCAGAAGTCTTCTACCAAGTCTGACGATAAAAAGGACACCAACAAGACCTCTTCGTCTAACAATAACAGCAACAAGGACCGTAAGGGCCACAAGCAGATCACCTGCACCGACTGCGGTCAGTCTATGCGAAACGATTTCAAGCACTTCGCATGCGGTCACCACCGTAACCCTCGTACGGCTGACTGTTGGTGGTGTGATCCCGACAAGGCTCCCGCCAACTGGAGCAAGAAGAAGGAGGCTACTGAGAAGAAGGCTAACTCCAACACTGGCACAACCGCGGCCACTGGAACTACCAATACCGCTCTGGCCGCTCCTGGTGCCACTGGCTCAGCTCTACTCTTTGGCAACTTTGGCTTTGGAGGCCATACTTTTGCCCACTTCAAGAAGGATTTGCATTAGAGTCCGTAGCGAAATCAAATCATGTTGATTCTACATCATTTCAACTACAGCATTCAACGTGCGATATCGCTGAAGTCCAACAGGCTCCTGAGGCAACACAACAACCTATGAAAGACTTGGTAGTCTACGATTCTGGTTGCGGCTCTAATATCTTCAACCATGTTAAATGGTTTACAGACCTTCAACCTTTACCAGAACCAGCCAAGCACACCATCGGTGATGGCACGGTTACCTTATCATTCCATATTGGCACAGTCGAGTTAACAATGCCAACTAACAAGAATGTCAACGTTCGAGTCCGTATCAAAGACGTCATCTACTCTCCTTCGACGCCAGCCAACTTACTGTCAACCAAGGCACTGCTTGAAAGCGGCTTGATTTGGGACATGAAGACCAACCAGATTAACCTCCAGAACCAGAAGTGCACTATTCAATGTGATTACATCAACGAGCTGGTAGTTCTTCCAGTAATTCAACCCTTCAACTTCGACCAGTCTAGAATCGAGACTAAGAACGTCATGCTCGCTTCTATCAACTATTCAACTATGCACAAGAGGATGATGCACGCAGGAAGAGAGCAGGTTATGAAGGCGTGCCAAGAGGCTGGCATTACCCTCAGCAACACCCATGATCACTTCTGTGATGGTTGTATGCGTGCAAAGGCTACTGATACTATACCCAAGCATGCTCATACTGTTACAACGATTACTCCGGTGCAGTTTATCCGTGGAGACGTCATTCAGCACAACCACCCGAACCATCTAGGACAACGATACTGTGTCCACTTCATTTGTGAAGCCTCTGGTCATCACTGGGTTGACTTCTGTACAACCAAGGGCGAGGCATTTACCAAACTGAAGCAGTTCAAGAAATGGATTGAGCTCCAGACAGGTCTTAAAGTCAAAGTCGTTGGACTCGACGGCGGCCCAGAATGGGGGCTTCCAACCAAGGAGTTTCAGAACAGTCAACTACACAAATGGGCCAACGAGGAGGGCGTTCAGATCTACAAGACGACTGCTCATACCCCATGGATGAACGGTAAATCAGAAAGAGCTGGAGCGATCATTATGGAGCGCTCCAGAGCCCTCATGATCGACCTCAACATCCCACCCCATCTCTGGTCCTTCGTTGTTCAAAGCGTTGTTACCGTGATGAATCTGATGCCCTCAAAGGCAAATCCAGAAGGCAAAAGCCCACATGAGCTACTCTGCAGAGCCATTCCTGGTTACCCCAAGGACGAGATTAAGCCATGGATCAAGCACCTGCGCACTTACTTCTGCACCGCGTACTATTACATCAAACCCCAGAAACGTACCAAAGGCGATAAGTTCGAGGAACGAAGCCGCCCTGGTCGTCTGATCGGATACGACGATGCCCATGGCCGTATCTACTGGATCTGGGACCCTGAAACCGGCCAGATTATTCGAGCCAGTGCCGTGAAGTTCGTCGAGACAGATCAACCAGAATCCCCAGAGGAGGAAGCTCTACAGCATGCCGTTGTCTTTAGTGATCAAACTGTTCAGGAGATCAAAGATGTCACTGACAGTGGAATCCAGTACTGGATCAACGTTACTGGAACCCGCGCGCCGGTAGATTCCCCAACCCCATCTAAACAGGTCACTGACAAGTTCAACCCCACTACAGAGAAGAAGGACATGGTCCTCGAGCTCCCGCCGACTCAATACCTTACTCCAGAAGCCACGAGATCTCCAGAACCGGGACCGTCGTCTCCAGAACCCCTTCCCGACTCCTCCAACGAACCAATGCGATCTATAGAGCAAGAGGAGGACTTTGTTGACCTCGACAACCTGGCCGAGGAGGATCCCATACCAGGAGCGTTTGATGAATCATTTGATGGGTTTGAGACTGCAGATGAAGGAGACACTGCTCCTGATGAGCACGCTGGTGCCGCAGACACGTCTCATTCCACCCCTCCCCCTCAAGATCAAGAAGCCCCTGCTCCCCAGACCGTTGTCCCCGTCAAGACTAAACAACCCGACTTGTTCCTCGAGATCGCCAGACTCCAGCTCGATTCCCCCACACCAGCTCAAAGACAACGAGCTCAAAGGCCGCTGTCAGAGTCTCCAGACCCGCTTTCAATGGAACAATCTCAACAACCAGAGACCACGGCAAATGAACCAGCTGAGCCAGAGCAGGCACAAGGAAGCCAACCCTCTGAGGAACCCGCTCCGGCAGTACCTCCAGAGGTAAGCGAAGGCAGACCTCGTCGCTCAGTGGCCAAGCCACCCGGTTTCAAGTACGACGTTCAGCGAGCCGTTGACGGTAACAACAACGTTGTTGATCCCAACCCGGAACTCCCCACCTTCTTCCATGGCATCGCGGAAGCTAGCCGTGTGACTCGCATCCCCGAATACTGCCTGACAGCCATGAAGGTGCTTCATGACCTTGCTTGCGCTAAGATAGACCGTATCATCCCCAAGAACTACAACCAAGCTGTCAAACTGGCCAACTACAGATCATACTGGTTGCCAGCGATGGAGAAGCAAGTCAAGGCTCTGGAGGATGCAGGAGTCTACTATTTGGTGAAGCGAACCCCAGAAATGCACGTTTTACCTGGCAAATAGGTTTATGATGAGAAGTACAATATCGACTTGAAGGAGTATTTGGCTCGAGCGAGATGGGTAGTCTGCGGCAACTTTGAACACGATAAATGGGATCTACAGGATATCTATGCCGCCGTCGCTAACTCGGTCAGTGTGAGACTCTTCCTTTGCATCATGGCCATCAACGATTTCGAGTGCGAACAATACGACTTCAACACCGCCTTCTTGAATGCCCTCGTTCCCAAGGATGGCAAGAAGTATTACGTTGAACAACCGACTGGCCTTGAAAAGAAGGATCGTCACACATGGGTATGCCAGCTGGTTCGAGCCCTGTATGGACTAAAACGCAGCCCCCTCTTTTGGTTTGAGACCTTACTGCCAGTCCTGAAAGCACTGGGCTTCACACCCATAGGTGCAGATTTGTGCCTCCTGGTGAACAATACCCTGGGTGCGATTATGGTTCTTTACGTTGATGACTTCCTCGTGGCAGCAGCCAACCTCAAGATTATCACCCACATCAAAGGAACCCTGGAAAAGAAGTTCAAACTCAAACATCTGGGCCCAGTAAGGACCTTTTTGGGCTTTGACATCGTCAGAAATCGAACTGAGCGCACCGTCTTTATTTCCCAGGAGCGGTACACCAAGACAATCATCGAGAAGTTCACCAAAGGTCTCGCCAATGGCCAAGACCTTCACCCGACAAAAACACCCTGGCCTCCGGACTTCAAGATCCACGGGGGTGAGAAAGTTTCTGGTCAGCAGAAAGCCTACATCAAGAGCACAGGCTCGTTGAACTACCTGTCCACTGGTACCCGACCGGACATCACGTTCACCGTCAGCAAGCTGTGCGAGGGTAATGCGAAGCCAACCGATCGTCGCATTACCGTGATGAAGCACCTTTATCGCTACCTGACTGGCCATTCAGATCTGGGTATTGTTCTGGGAGGACGCTTCTCACCGACTGATGGCCGCCTCGATCTGCAATTCAGGGCATATGCAGATGCCTCTTTTGCAGACAACATTCCAGACAGGAAGAGTACAGCTGGGCACGTCGTGTTCCTTACTTGCGGTCCCATCCACTGGAAATCTAAGAAGCAGAGCCTTGTCACAACCAGTACGACAGAGGCAGAGTTCGTGAATCTGGTTCCTACAGCGAAGTCACTGGAATGGATTGGAAGCATGTTGAAAGACCTGGGTCTTGGAGTCAACACCAACCAGATCCTTTACACAGACAGCGAGAATGCCAGGAACCGGGTGTTCAACGTAAACGTGCCGGCTCGTAACCGCTACATCGATATACGATACAAGTGGTTGATTCAGCAGGCGGAAATGAAGGCAATCAACGTGATCCATTTGGCCGGGGAGGATATGCCAGCAGACGGATTGACGAAGGCATTGAAGGCGGATAAGCACGCAAAGTTCGTGAAGTTGATTGGCCTTGTCCAGCAGAAGGTTCCCTGGACTTAAACACCAAAGGAACCATCATCATGTAAACAAACACCATGTAAATAGTATCTCGACTCTATTAGAGAGTCTTTCGGTCTACGGGGGTGTGTTGGAGGTGTCCCGTGTCACGTGCGGCCAGCCATGGCTCCCTTCTCCCTTCACTGGCCATGGCCCCACCGCACAGGGACCTCCCTTCCCCTACTTTTAGACCTCCAGACTTTACACATAGTCTGACCTCTACTCTACTCAATACATCACCATCATCATTGATTCGTTCGTTGTCGTTCAGCCTATTCACAATATTTCTATATAATAAAATTGCCTCGGGAGCTTATTAGACTTTAACGAAATTAAATTAAACGCTATTACTACTCTATATATATTTAGAAGTAAACGGTTCCAAATCTATTAGGAGCTCTAGTAAAAATCCTCTAAAAAATCGTCGTCGAAGGATAAACCGCCCAATTTAAATAATAAATTTAAATTAATAGCCGAGGTAGCTAAATTACAAATATTAGAAGCATTGCCAACAACCGCAGCAATTATTCCTCCTATAACCTTATTTTTCTCTTCAATAGCCTTCTTCTTATTCCTCTATCTATCCGGGGCCTTATTAAGGTCGCACTACTAATAATTGAAATACTCCAAAGTACGGTAATAACTACAAGGGAAGTATTTCCAACCCTTAACAATCTTCTTATTACATTTTTCGTAAATAGTACGGTTCCAATCGATACCCTTACTTCCATTATTCGTAGTCTTAATTTCAATTTTAATAACAACTATATTACTAAGACACTTCTTAATATTAATTAAAATCGATAGCAAACTTAGGAAAATTTTAATAGTTAGGAGACCTTTATTTAAATTAGCGGCCTAAAATTTAGTATTAATAGGATAAAAGTATTTAATAATATCGAAAAGATTCGTTAATTCGACAATGTCGTTGATTTTGTAATTAATATCCTTAATGCGTTTGCGAAGGGCTTAATAGCGTATGAGGAATAATTCGAAAGAAGTAAATAAAGAGTATTTAAAAGTTTAATATTCGTCGAAGACGTTGCTTTTAGCCTCGTTAGTAATGCTAGAGATACTATTGTGAATAAAATTATATAAATACTTCGGGTCATCGTTATCCTTATCCCAACTGTTAATTAAGGGACTTGCTCGGCGGGCAGTGTCACTTTTCTCCGCGGGCAGTGTATACTGCCCGTATAGTAAACCCTACCCTAATATTCCTCCGCGGGCAGTGTTATATTAAGGTAGTGCTATTTAGTAAGCGGTCTTTAAATTCTGCCATTCAGGTATAAGAATTAGGGTTACCCTCCTCGTTAAATCCTTTCAATTTGCTTCAAATAATTCGCTTTTTACTTTTAGAGTTTAAACTCTTGCTGTAGTTCCTTCAAGCGATCCCCTTACTCTTTCGAATTTTAACGAATAATTTGCCCGTAAAAAACGTATTACAATACGTTTATTACTATTTTAAATAGTAATTAGAAGCGGGAGGACTATAATACCTTTAAGAAAAAAGCTAGGAGATTAGGCGAGAGGGAGGGTACTTAAGTAAATAAATTAACTAATATTACTACTTGGATTTGTATCTTCTAATTACTTTTCTCTATTTATATATATATGCCTGGGCGACCTCAACACCAAGAAAATATTACAAAATATTACTAGAATATTGAAAATTACACGGAATATAATAAGGTTAGAAATTATTGTGATACTGCCTGCGGAGGGATATTAGGGTAGGGTTTGCTATACGGGCAGTGATATTGCCCGCGGAGAAAATGGACACTGCCCGCCGAGCAAGTCCCTTAATTAATAGGATAGACTAGATAGCTTCGTTATTAATAGTCGAGTGGATAATACCTTTAACTTTAGTACGATCTATATACTACTTGGCTAACGCCTTTATATCCTCCTCCATAATTGTATTCTTTACCTTGGGAATAGGAATCGAAATTGCGATATAAGGTTTTAGGCCGAAAGAGGCGAATTGAACGCGCAATGCGCGAACCCAAGCGTTAAAGTTAAATTTACCCTTAAGGGGAATTAAATTCGCAGTCGTATTATACTCTATAATATTGTACTAATAGCTAAAATTAACGGGAAAATTCACTAAATTAATAGGCGGAGTCGTAGTCTTTAGGTTCGAAGTCGAGGTCGTAGTTAATAAATAGAAGGTTACTAAATTACTGAGAATTTTTATTCCTCGTAGTAGGTCGTAATTTTATTATACGTTAAGGTCGATAGAAGATTTTTTATTAACGGGCGGGGTTTCGTAGTGTAGCGTATATACAAATTATAGTACAACGGCGATTTAATTAATGGGGCGTACAAAGTAATTAAAGCGATTACGATATTGTAATTAGAGGGCTTATACCTTCTTGGATTAGAGGGTAAAATGAATGTGTAGATGTGTGTGCTATGGAGAGAAGACTAGAAAGGGAAAAGAAATGTGGAGGGCTAGAAATATAGGAAGGGTGTGAGGGTATGGACCTACACGACAAGACAAACCTCTACACGTACCAGGGTCCCCCCTATAATTAGCCTTAGTATAACCAATAGAATGATTCGCATTTTCTAATCTATTCTATGCCTAGAACCTCCATATATTTCATTCCAATAGCTTTATAAACTACCTCGTATATAGTACCCAGACCTAGTCTACCAGCGCCGTCACATTACCCCCCCCTACACAAAAGACTCGTCTACGAATTTACTAAATAATTATATAGAATATTATAAATTATATTTATTTCTTCCTTATAATACGCCGTAAACGCTTTAATCCTTCTGCTTCGGGATATTTATCGTCGTCGTATTCCTCCGTATCTTCGTTAAGCTAATTTATTAATCGTTTAGGCGGGCCCGGGGCATCTAGGTTAGTTTCGTAAAAGTCCTAAAGTGCCTTCGGTATATATTTAAAATTAAAGGTAGAATATTATTTTAAATCGGGGTGCTAACTTCTCTAATCCGTATAATAGAAGAGCTTTTTATTAGCTACCTTAAATATTATAATTTTATCGATTTCCTATTCGGGGTTTCCGTTTTCGTCCGTATTAACTGGGATGGGGTATTCGAATATTTATCCCGGGAGTAGGTTATTATTGTACTTCTATAAACGGTCCGTATAGAAAACGTTAATACCCTTCTAACTTTATAATAACTCTAAACGGTAAGAGTGCCCTACTTTCTTAATAATCTTATAATAATTATAAATATTAGGGAAATCGAATTTATTATTAAGTTAAATTATTGTAGATTAAAGCCTTTTATTAATAATAACTTTATTTCCCGGTTCGAAATTGGGTTCCCTCCGCTTCTTATTAATTTACGCCGCTTATTATTCCTATACCTTTAATATCGTTTCCTTAACGTACTTAATATACCCTTAAATTCATTAGGCTTAATTTTACGCCTATTCCTAGGTTACTTACTCCGCCTATAGTATATTAGGGTCCTAAATGCAGGCATCCTAGTCGAAAAGTATTCTTATCGGGTATCCAAACATAATTTCGTAGGGAGATAGGCCTACGCTATCTTGGGGAAGGCTATTTTATACCGCGTCCAAAACTAGGATAGTTTTAAATTAGTCGTCTTAATAATAATTAATAAAGGGTCGGAGGCGTTAGTCGATATAGGTATTTGTAACATCCGCTTGGCCAGCTATCTAACTATATTCCGCAATAGCCAGCTTTCACCTTATTTTCGTTAAATTTAAAATCTCGTCCGTAAACTCGGACGTAAATTACGGACCTCCCTCGGAAATTACTTCCTCTAATATACTATAAATATAGTAAGGTCCCTCGTAATATATTCGAATAGTATTGCGAACCGTGGTATTTTCTATATAGGGGGTAATTCAAGAGGACGTCGATAAGCGGTCGATTATTATTAACGTATTATCGAAACCGTATTTATCCTTTAATATCTTCTTAAAATTTATAATAATAAATATCTACTTCCGGGCTAACAGGGGAATTGGGTATAGTAAATTTAATATTTTATCCTTTAGGACTTTGTTAACTTTGTATATGGAGTATAAAATTTTTTATAAAACGGTCGATATTTCCAACTATACGTAGCTACTAATATTGCATCTTAAGAATCGCTCGGATTTTATTCCTTTTTAAATAGGCCGTAATTAGCGTTAAATAAATAATACCGTTGAGAGGGTATTGTGAAAAGCACAGTATGTGTGTTTGTTTGAATGTATATAAATTGATAATCCGAAAGAAGAACTAAGAGCAAGAAGCTCGCGTGCGGTCGATGACCAAATAGAGTGTACGCGAGTCTTATCTAATTTATAGACCTATATAAGTGGGGTGTGTAACCTGCAGCCGCGGTTCAATCAATTGAACCGCCAGTGCAGTCGTCAGGGCGGCGCCAAGGCCTCGCAGGGCACGTGCACAGGTCAGCTGATCTGACATGTGACAGCACGATACCTTTCCGGTATCAATAAATTTCGTCGATAGTAATACGGGTACGTAGGTTATCTAATTCGGGAATGATTAAATAATCTTAATATATTAGGAATTTATTGATTAATATAATTAAATTAGGGTCCGACCTATAAGCGCGAACGTAATATTTTTCTAAGGATTCGTCTTTGCAATTAATTTTTTTAAACGTATTTATTAATTCGTATCCCTCTGATTCTACTAGATTTAATTCTATACCCTCCTTATTTAATATTATAATTAGGACGGATTCTTTTACGAATCCGTCGGTAGTTATAATAGAGGTAATTATAAATACTTCGATTCCCTCTTCCTCTACCGGTTTAAATATTTAAAGGGTATAGTACATATGATGGAGGCTGGAAGGCGACAACGAAAAGGGCTTGATTGTAGTTGTCTAACGGAAGAGGAGAAACGGAAACCAGGGCAGCCTAAATACCTGGAAGGGAGTGCCGGTAATGGAACGGCCCAGTGAATGGGCAAAGCCGGTGAATGGGCGGCCCAGGGCACGGACTTCCAACAAATAATCTGACGTTATCGATAAATAACTAAAGATAAGGAAGAAAAAGGAAGAAAGAGTAAGAAATGCAACCTCGAAGAGGGCATGGTTAAATACATCAATGCAGCCAATGGCATTACACGGAGGCATGCAGCCAATTAGGAGGAGCCTTGGCGTGAGCATGGACCAAGCCATGACATTACCCCGCCCGCGGAAAAAGACTCAGCCCCAGAGTCGACCATATTTGTTATCCATCTATTTATCTATGGGAAAATTGTTTATCAAGGTTCTCCTTCTTGAGCCTCAATCTCTAAAAACCTTATCCGGGACGTCATTTTCCATCTTATCTTCAATGCCCTAACCCATCACCATAGTGTCGGCGCTCCAATGTCTTCTCAAAGTCTTCTAACGAATGAGAGGCTCTAGAATCATAGCTCTCATCCGAATCGTTGCCGTCGTCGTCATCGTCCAATGCCGAAATGGTATTGAGGTAAGTACGTGAACCCGAGGCCTTAGTAATGATATTAATATCCATCTCATCCTTGTCTTTGCTTTTGGATAATAATAATGGAAAACTATACTTATCCTTTCTCTAGTATCCGGTAGCCTCTTTAAGCTTCTACAAATACTCGTCGTACGTCTTCGGGATAGGTTGAATTAATTGCGCTCTCGTACGAATTTAGTTATTGAGAGCTCGTTGAAGTAGTAAGATCTTTATTAATTTTGGCCAAGTATTTACTTTTACCTTATAACGCAACCTTTTGAATTTAGCTAAGAAAATAGAAAAGATATTGTTTCCTTGGGTAATTTTATGTAAGGTATCTTCGGCTTCCTAGACTTTATTCGGATTATTAAAGACGCGAATAAATTAGTCGAGAAGATTTTGGGGGTCCTAATTCGCTACTTCCGCAACTATAGCTAACTATAGCATTACTAAGGCCTGGACCTTTCTATCGAAACGAGAATAAACGTAATAAAACCGAACTTCAACGTTACTAATCGCGGCCTTATTAATACGTAGCTTAGCCTCGATTGCGGGAAGCTAAATCTTAAAGGAAAAGGGTGCTCCTACAAATTTCTCAAGATCTGGAAGCGAGGCCTTCGATTTAGAAGATAAAGAAGCTTAGCTTCCTTAAATTACTAAAATAACCACCTAGCCTTTAAGGTTGTGATACTCGTTTTATAAAGTGTTATAGGAAGTTTATAAAGAATTTTGAAAGGTTTATAAAGAATTTATAGCCGTTTAAAATATAGAAATTTAGTTATACAGAACCGTTATAGGATTATTAGCTATAGTAAAAGAGGTTGGATAAAGTTTGCGAGAATGAAAGGGAGAGAACGGAGTTAATAGGAACGAATTAAATCGAGGTTTAAAGAGATAAAAAGAGGGGAAAGAAAGTGTTGAACTTCTACATGAAGAGGGGAAACTTGGAAAAGTTATATATGTATATACAGATCTAAGAGATTGAATGCGGCTCGAACTAAGAAATTGAATGCGGCTCGAATTGAATTCGGATCCGGGCCGGCGGTTCGGAGTAGAATTGAGTTGAGGCTCTATCGGACCCGAGCCTACGGTAGCGGAGCGGAATTGGGTTTCTTAATGCCGAGATGAGATTGCTTCCGTCGTTTGACGTTATAGTAATCGGTAGTGCTCTATAGATTTAATCGTAAACTAGTCGCTCCTTCCAATTAGGGTTCAAGCCCTATTATCCGGACTACGAATTTAACTCTGCCCGTCGGTGTAAAAAACGATTAAATAAAAATCCGGGTTCCCAAAGCGCTTAAAAAAAGGTTTGAATTGAATTAGGACTTTTCAAATGAAAAAATCGGACGAAAGGCCGTAGCATCAATCTAATCTTCAGATGAAAGAAGGATCTTTAGTTAGGTGTTACGTACATAGATTTCGAAGCGGGAGTGTATACGAATAATTTGACGTTATCGATAAATAATTAAAGATAAGGAAGAAAAAGGAAGAAAGAGTAAGAAATGCAACTTCGAAGAGGGTATGGTTAAATATAGGGCTCTACTACTCGTGCACTAGTTGTTGTGTTAGTCGTGCACTAATACCCCCAGGGGTTAGGGTTCTGTGTGTGTAAATATCAGGGTGTGTTTTTGGTGATACCGCCCATGGTGTTGATAGTCGTAGAACTAAGGCTCGTGCCCGCCAGCCGCCTAGACCAGCCGCCCGGACCAGCCGCTTAGACCAGTTGCATGTGCCTCCCCCTTTCTTAATACATTACCGATATCATCATCGCCAGTTAATAAAGATTATAGGATTATTCAAAATATTGCACTCTATACAAATCTCTATACATTTTTAATGTATATTAATCGCAGACTATCGTGAATAGTATTTATAGGCAATGCGCTATGGTGTTGATTCTGCGCGCGGTCTTTTTGGTTCGATTAATCTTGTTAGCGATTGATTGCGTTTAAAAGGGTAGAAGTTCAAAATCGCCAAGTTCACATACCTGACACGTATAACTGGGTCTGGGCGGCTGGGTCTGGGCGGCAGGCGGGCACGAGCCTTAGTTTTACGACTATCAACACCATGGGCGGTATTACTAAATTAATAACCCAAAATCTGACCATAGAGAACCTTAACCCCATGGGGGGATTAGTGTACGACTAATAAAAGGATAAGTGCACGAGTAGTAGAGCCCTAAATATATTAATGCAGCCAATGGCATTATACGGAGGGATGCAGCCAATTAGGAGGAGCTTTAGCGTGAGCACGGACCAAGCTATGATAGGATTTAACTTTCTTAAATGAATTATTAGTATTACGGGGGACGCCGTTAGGTATGAGATATGATATACGTTATTGCACGGAGGAAGCTATCTAAATATACATAGCCAGGGCTAAAGTAGGGCATAGTAGCAATATAGGTCTCTAACCCACCTAGTATATAACTTCTACCAAAGCTACACAAGCCAATAGCCCAATATAATATAGTATAGTACAATGTAGTGCTATAGCAACTAATATAGGGGTTTGCCCTATAATACTACCCTCTACCAAAGAAGCTCCCGCTTCGAAAATCGCTATTTACATTAAATTATCCTTATTCCTACCAAATAAATCCCTCTATAGGTACGCCTAACTAAATATCGACAAAAACCCTTAACGTACATACTAAGACAGGAAGCTACTTAGCGCTTAAATTCTTATCCAGGGGCAAAATACTAGCCAAAATATTACTAAATATAACCCTTCCCTCGAAATATCTCTCATTACACCTAATAATCCTTCTATACTTCGGGAATGTACCCAAACTACTTAAAATCGTCTATATAGACCCGATAATTCGTCTCTCCTATTACCAACCCCCGTAAGGGGGTACTATAAAGGCCCTATAATATAGCGGCGTACAAGGACGCTCAAAGCGCCGCTACTAGTATAAATAATATAGAGACTATATATTCGAATCGTGTTTATACCTCTTTCTTTCTCTTTTTTATAATATAATTATTAAAACGCTCTATTTATTTACACTAACGTCTCACAACCATTATATAATTTTATCCGAACTAGGGAGATCGATCTAGGGAGACCTATTTACAAATGTCCTATAGTATAGTAAAGTAAAGAAATTAAAATATAAGAAAATTTCGGACTATCCCTTAAAGTAGGTTTAAAAAAATTTTTTCTCTACAAATTTAGGGTAGGGTTCGCGCTATAAGTCCTAAATTCTTTTTTATCTTTTTTTTAATCTTTATCCTTTTTCTTTATAATTCTAATATTCCTATAAAGAAGTAATAATAATTCCTTAGTTAATTCCGTAATTAATTCCGTAATCGGTAATAATAATTCTAGTAATTTCGTAATTGACTGCTTCTTTACCTATATTGGGAGAGGTAGTATATCCGGGTTAGTATTATAAAAATCCTAAATAGTATTATTGTAACCTTTAAAGTCCTTTATTAATTATTATAAAAGTTCGTCGATATCCTTCTATTTAATATAATATATCTATCTACTGTTATCCGTTTTACTATAGCCAACGATACGCTCGAACTCCCATTCCTACGTGTCATTATTGTAATCGTCTATTTTTATTATAATTCAATTATAATTTACTCTAATATCCTTATCGATTTCCTTTTATTTAAGAAGCCCCGCCGCATCCCAAAATCTAATTATAAATATATAAAATACCAGGTTGACCTTCATGTTAGTTGGCAAACGTAATTTAATATAATATAAATCCGCTTAAATAATAACAAATAAACTTTCCTATCTAAAAACAAATTTAGCTTAGGGTTTACCAGTAATTAAATTCTTAATATTAAATAGGACTCTATCGCCGACTCGGTATTTCGGGGCATCGGACCGTTTAATATTCGTATTATCCTTGTAGCGGCTCTATACTTATTTAGAAAGGGTAATTACTCCTTCCAAAATAGCTTAAAATTAATTAGCGACCTCTATTCTTCTAAAGAATTCCCTCTTTTATGCGTTAGAAATATTTGGAGGGTACGGTTTTATCGGCTCAACTCCTATATAAAGGTAATAACTATAATTAGTATAGAAGGGTATAACCCCCGTTATTCCTAATACTATATTATTATATACAAATTTAGCTAGAGGAAACCAATCCGCCCAATCATTTTAAACCCAATTAATATATAGCTTAAAATATTATTCTATCTCTATATTAATTCTTTCGGTCTATCCGTTAATTTAGGAATAGAAAACGGATAATAATTTTACTACAATACCCAACCTCTCGCAAAGAATTCTCTAAAATACTAAAATAAATTAGGAGCTTCTATTTAATATAATATTATCTAGGAAGCCGTAAATATTATAAACCTTTTCGATAAATCGATCTACCAATTCTTACATTTCCAATGTCTCTATAGGTATATAATACCTTATTTTGGTTAACCAATTGACTACTACTACTATATATCTATATATCTTCCCATTTCTCTCGTATAGAATTATTAGTATAATATAATCTACTAAGACTTCCTTTTATAGTATAAAAAGTACTAAAAATAATTTTAAATAACCCGCGGATAAATACCGTATAAATTTAGTCTTTGCACAAACCAAATAAATTTTATAAAACTCCCTTACCGACTAATATATACCTAATTAATAATAGTCTATATCAAACTAGGCGTATATTTTCTTACGGCCCGAATAACCTCCTAATTTAACTATATATTATCTATAAATAAATAATGGCTAAGTACTAATATTGTCCGGGTCAATAATAATTTTACTATTTTAATACACCCGGCTTCATTATACCCTACACTCCGTAAAAGCGAATTTAAACTTCTATTTAATTTTTAATATCTATTTCCTTCTATTCCCGTCTTCCAAATTAACAACCATTTCCTATATCAAATTCGACTTCAAATAATTTTCGTTAATCAATTTATATATAGCTTTAATTGCAACCAATTTATACTAATTTAATATAGCGAATTATATTCGATAAAATTCTTTATCCTTATCTTCGAACCCTACTAATTATATTTTACAAAATTCTTCCTCCTCCTCCTCGCTTTCGAAATTAGCGCTAAAACGTTCGGAGTTAATTAGTAAGCGTTTCCGTACTCGGAATCTATCGTCTTCTTCACCCTATAGGCAGTCTTCTAATTTTCTATTTAACGTATCTAGCCGGATATTAGCTACCCCTTAGCGGTATATAATACTAAAATTGAATCGACTTAAGAATTCTAACCAGCGTATATAGCGAAGTATTAATTATTTTATTATTCTAAACGTTTTAAAATTCTTATAATTAATAATAATCTCAAATTCGTCTTAGATACTTTCCAACTCTAATTTCTATTCCTCTAATACTTTTATAATAATTAAGAACTCCTTATTATATATATCGTAATTATATTCCTAGGTAGAATACTTTAATAAAAAGTACGTAACGGAGTAGAAAATACCGTCGTCTCCCTATTAAAATAATATCCCTCCGGATACCCATTTAAATATATTTATTTCTACGACTATCTTCCTATCCTAATCGAAGATTTTAAAAACCAGCGCTATTATAAAAACGTATTCCAATTATTCAAATACTTTCTAATATTTAATATTCCAATACTACGCTACCTCCTTCTTAATTAATTTATAAAGTAGTTTAGCTATACCCGAAAAATCTTTAATAAACCTTCTATAAAAATTCGCAAACCCTAATAAGGATTGTAATAATTTCTTTAATTCCGGGGCGTCCTATATTATAATTACTTTAATCTTCTCTAAATTTATCTTAATACCTCCCGGTATAATAAATTAGCCCAAATATTTTGTTTTAATTATATAGAATTTGTATTTCTTAATATTAATTTATAAACCGGCTACTTCTAAACGTTTAAGAATTTCTATAACGTATTTAATATATTCCTCTTCTACTTCTAAATAAACTAAAATGTTATCGAAATAAGCTATCGTATATTTATCCAACGTATCGTATAGGATATCGTTAATAAAGTTCTAAAATATTATAAATACTCCTTATAGTCCGAATAGATATACTAAGGATTCGTAAAGGCTAAATTTAGTAATAAAAATTATTAAATACTTATAGCCTCTTTTTACTCGAATCCTATTGAAGGCGGCGATAATATCGAATTTAATAAAAATCTTTACTTTATAAATAATATCGACAATCTCTTTAATTGGCGGTAATAAATATTTCGTTTTTAGTATAGCATTATTAATTCCTCTATAATCTACGTAAATACGTATATTACCGCCCAGTTTCTCAATTAATAAAACTAGTAACGTATATTCGGACTATAATACTCGGATAACTCCGCTCTTAAAATTGTCGTCCAACCATTTCTTAATAATATTAAATTCTATTAGCGAAAAGGGTCCTAATTTAGCGTTAAGAAGCTTTGTTCCCGGAATAAATTTAATTTTATAATTATATAAGTACTCTTAGGGCAAAGTTTTAATATTAAAAGAGTTAGCAACTTTCTAATATATATAGTAATATACTAGTATTGTAATTTTAATTTCTACCTCTATAGCCAATAATCTATCTACTTTTTCATAGACTTTCTTAACGTCTTCCTCGCTAATCTTTAATATTACTTCGCCAACTCCCTATTTGTAAATTAACCGTAGGAAATAATCCTTAAATTTCTTCTTATATTTAACTCTTTTCTTTACGCAAATATCCTCGATTATCTCCTTAATAACCTCCAACTTCCTTAAGCCGTCGATAACGACCTCTCCGGGCTCTCCTTCCTCTTCTATTACTTTAATTTCCTCTACTTCTATACGTTTAATTTCCTTAATAATCTCTACCCTACTCGTAACTACAATTTCTAATTATTTAATCCTTATAACGAAATTGAAACTCGCAATATTAAATTCAAGAATATGCGTAATATTAATTAAAACTTTACTAACGTTTAATAATTTAACGTATTAAAATATTTAATTGTATACTATTTACTAATTTATATTTAATTAATTTAATTTTAGGCTTCCGTATTTCTAATATCTCTATAGGGTCGTGAGATAGTATTATAATTTACGTACCCTCGAATAATTTAATAATTTATAGAAATTTAGAATCTATACTTCTATTTACTTATTTAGCAATCTTCGTAATTATATTCTTCGGTAATTTATAATATATCAAATATCAACTAGTATCGGAATTAATAATAGCCTAGCCTCCTAACCCGGTACTAAAGGTTCTATAGTAATTTTAAAACCTAATCCGTCGGCCGGCGGCGGTTATAATAATTCGAGCTCTAATATTAATAATAACCTAACTTTATAATTTAGTATTAAAAATTCTATTTCGACTTCGGGACCCAGTCCGTTAACCCTATTACATTTCAACGTCCTAGGTACTCTTATTTAAAAATTTAGTGTATCTATGAGAAAGTATTTATTCTTTTTATATTTTTCCCTAAAGACTACCTCGCTCTTTTCCCAATCAATAGTTAGGTTATATTATTATAGCTAAGGGATACCCAAAATAATAGGGTTCTCCAATAATAATATAAATAGTAATATATCGATATCTTTATTATAAATTCCAATTCGCATCGTTACTTTTATAAATTCTTTAATATATATATTAATCTTTCTATCTACTAATTATAATAGTTTTAAATTATAAAAATTCTATACTGGTAATTTATTTTCTTTAATAAAATATGAATTGATAAATACTCTTCCGGTATAATTATCATTAATTAATATAAAATAGTTTACTTTACGCTTCCTATAATAAAAGTAGGAAGAAAGGAGTATAGATTTCTATAGTTTAATACTAATTATAATAATTAATAAAGGTTCTATATAATATAAAAGTACTATTAAATAATCCAATTACTCTACTAATTCTATATACCCTACTAATTATCCCTCTACCTGTTTATCTTCTAATTCCAATTCCTTCTCCTTCTCCTTTCCTTTATCGGAATATTACTTCCGCTAACAACTTATAACGGAAATACGGCATTTCCTTAACTACCGTTATTATCAATTTAATTGCCGTTAACTTAAGCATACTCGTCGCCGCCGTCGTTAATAATATTAATATCGTCACCCGTCTTATTATTATTACTATAACCGCTCTAAGTTAATTTCTTATTAAAATTCTTAAATCTATTCTTAAAATTAGCGGTACTATTAATAGGACTTTTACTATTATCCAAATTGAATTTAACGTAATAAATCTTCTATTTATAACCCTTATAGCTATATTTCTCGTACTCGCTATTAGTAGCACGTTTCTTCCAAACAGTTTTAAAGACTATACGACGGAAAATAACGTCCAAATCTATAACGTCGCCTCCTTAGGAAATAATTTTAGGGGCGCTATTATTATTATATTTATTATTAGTACCCTAATAGGCGTTGGCCAATTTACTATTAAATTAATAATCTTCGAAATTCTTAGCGAATTTACATACAAGTTTGAACTAAGCGTCGAAATCGTCGTTAGTAGGTTGATTCTATTAAATTAAAACAATATCTTTAAAAGGGCCTTTAATCTTCTATTTCAACTAGAATATACGTATAGCATTAATTATAGTATAATAATTAACCTATATAATAAATTTATCTTCGAAATCTTAAAAACTATCTTTATATTAGAACTACTAGAATTTACGCTCGGTATCAATCTTTATATCTATAGTATTATACTTAGTATCTAAATAATGGATAAAGGCTTCGGCGTTAAATTAGGGCCAATCCTTAAAATCGTTAAATATTATAACCTTTTCTATATTTACTTCGAAGTTAATTATAAATACTTTACGTAAGTAATGATAAATATATAAGAATTTATGCTATTCGGTCTAAAAATAATCCTTATCCTACTTCTAACAAAAACGTATTTTAATTCGCTAAATATAATAAGTATTATTATAATCGAATATAATTTTACTATTAATATCGAAAATATTAGGGTCCGTAGTCCGACGACGGGTTAAATAATTTAAAGGAGAAGGGAGGCGACTAAAACCGCTACTACCGCTACTAATACTTCCTCCTCCAATACTTCCGAAGCCGCCGCTAAAACCTCTATTAAAAATTCCTCCGGTACCGCTAATAATGCCGCTAGGAACACTAATATAATAATTATAAAATAAAAAGCGTAGGCCGTTATTATTTATTTCTAAGTCGGCGATTTTAGAACGTAAGGACGTAATTATACCCTTATAATTATTAATTTCGTTAATAGTACCGATAATTTTACTATTATAAATATTTTTTATAATTTTAGCCTCGTTAACGGTATTATAATAATTTCCCCTCTATTTAATAACCTCGTTCTATAAGTCCCTAATTTGATTATAAATATTAAAAACTTTAATTTCTATAATTGGCTTTTATTTAATTAAAATTATATTCTCTTAAGGTAGCGGCTGCTATAATAAGGTCGATTATAATATAAAAGATTGGAATATTAAAGAAATTAATAGCTTTAAAGTTAAAATTTATAAAACAATAGTAATTAGGAGCGACGGCTTAAACCGTACATTACAATACCGCCTAATTAATACAATAAACGGAATTATTACTATAAGTACCTAGCGCGACGAATACTAAATTTCTATCAGTAATAAACTATTCTTCGTAATCGTTGCCGGCTATAGTATTATAAATATTTAAACCCGTAATATTAATATTAATACTCTCCAGATTATTAACGAAGGCTATAAATTCCAATTGAATCAACTCCTCGGATTAACTAATAGTCGTATTATTAATTAAACGACTATAATATCCTTAGAAGCTACTTATTTTACTAAAAATAAAACAATCCAAGTAATATTAATAATTTTATTAAAATTCCCGAGGTTTCGCGCTTAACGAAAACCTTTACAATAATACTCGGTCGGGTTACTTATAGCGAAAACGACGAAATTATTAAAAAAATAAACGAATTAAATAATCGCTAGAAAAACTATTCGTTGCAAATCTTTATTGAATAAGCGCGCGCAGCGCAAAAGAAAGGTACAACAAACTATTACGGGGGACGCTATTAAATATAAAATATAATATGCGTTATTGTACGGAGGAAACTATTTAAATATATATAGCTAGGGTTAAAGTAGGGTATAGTAGTAGTATAGATCTCTAACCCACCTAACACATAACCTCCGCCAAGGCTACACAGGCTAATAGCCCAGTACAATGTAGTGTAATATAGTGTAGTGCTATAGCAATTAACATAGGGGTTTGCCCTGTGACAATTAGGTTAATTTAGAGTAATATAAGAATATAAAATAGTTAATAGGGTAAAGTTAGAATTCTATTTATAATAACGGATGTTAAATTGGAAAGAAAAGAAGAGAGAAAATTATAGTACAAACGTTTAGAGCCTTTTTAATACATTAATTATATAAATAATAGCGGACCTATATACGGGTCGCTAATAGCTAATCCTTTTACTTGTATTCTCTTTACTTACAAAGTGAAGATTATACGTACTAAAATCCACCCTATACTTAGTCTTAATATAATTAATTAAATGAGATGTATCCCTTAGTCCGTGCTACGACTATATACTATATTCTAACATCGTACACGATACCCATCAGACCCAGTCCGCTAGCGCTATCATAATAGTTCTACTTATACCTATTAGAGGCTTCCTAATTAGACAGTCGTAGAAGAACTTATAACCACCTCCTCGGAACCCAGCTACCCTATACTGCCTAATTAGTTCTTACCGAGGTGTCCTTATAATGCTTGATAAAATAATACAAACTAGGATACCAAATAAAAAGAAAAACTTTTTGCTATAAATCACTATATGATAAGACAGACGATAAAGCATATAATGATAAACGCGATAAGGCATACGACAAGGCATGCTAGTGTTCTCGAGCATAGCACTCGCTAATGCTATAACAATTCCTATCCTCGCCTTTCTAGCTACTTATTTAATTTGTTTCATTTAACGTTCCTATAAAATATTGCTAGTTTTTCTATGCTTTTTTAATAAACTATTTGCTTTGCCTAAAAAAATATACTTGGATTCAGCAAGTACGTTTTTATCTAAGAAGCAACCTCTAAATTATATATAACCAGATATTTGTTATACTTTGTCCGACTATGCTAACGCCTAGTAATGCACCATACCAACTGAAAGTCCATACAGTAAAAGTCTACAGGATGTAAAAGGAAAAAGAACCTTCGGCGGTGTTCTGCCTTAGCCTATCACCCCTGGTCAATTTCTGCCACTCTCCTTCTGTCCTCATATCCCAATCGCTCAACCCCCACTACTTTGTTATTCTTGTCGTTGTCCAATCCATGTGATGTCTCGGAGCACCAGAAGCCCGCTACGGAACACAAGATCTTTGATTTTTGCCACTACGACAACTTAAAGAAGCATCTTCCTGGGGTCCTCAATGTACTCCTTCACCTTGACCAGGAACTGGACTGCCTCCCTGCCATCAAGCAGTCTGTGGTCGTAGGTGAGAGCCAAGTACATCATGGGGCGAATTTCAACCTTTCCGTTGACAGCAACAGGGCGCTCCTTGATAGCATGGAGACCCAAAACTGCGCTCTGAGGAAGGTTGATGATCGGGGTACCCATCAAGGAGCCGAAAACGCCTCCGTTGCTGATGGTGAAAGTGCCGCCAGCCATGTCCTCAATGGTGAGCTTACCATCACGAGCCTGCAGTAACAGTCAGTAAGGTGGTATAAGCAATCAATAGGCGCGGGAATCCGTACCTTTTTGCCCATATCAGCGATAGACTTCTCAATGCTAACGAGGTCCATGCCTTCAACATTGCGGACCACGGGAGTGACAAGACCCTTCTCGGTGGCCACAGCGACACTGATGTCAACATAGTCCCGATAGACAATGGTGTCACCGCCATTGGGACCCTCAATCGAGGCATTGACGGCCGGGATGTCGCGCATGGCCAAGACACACGCGCGGGAAAAGGCACTCATGAAGCCGAGCTTGACACCGGTCTTCTTGAGGATCTCGTCCTTGTACTGCTTGCGGAAATCCATCAAGGCCGACATGTCAACTTCGTTGAAGGTGGTAAGCGAGGCAGCCGTGTTCTGGGACTGCTTGAGACGCTCGGCGATGCGGAGGCGCATGCGGTTCATCTTGACCTGTAGGGTGTTAGTTTGCCCGATTCACCACTCTGTTCGCCCAGGAGCCGTGTACTTACTCTGCGCTCCTCGCGGTTGCCCAGTGTAGCCGGGGCCTCCTTCGCAGGAGTAGTCTCCTGCTTGGGGGCAGGAGTTTCCTTCTTGGCGGGCGTGGGAGCAGGAGCAGCGGCGGGCTTGGTCTCCTGCTTAGGCTCCGGAGCCTTCTCAGGAGCAGGAGCGCTGTCCTTGGGAGCAGCCTCCTTGCTCTCGGACGCGGCCGGCTTTTCGGCACCGCCCTCCTTGGGCGCACCACCAAGCTCTAACCGGACGATGTCCTGGCCGACTGTGACAGTGTCCTCCTCATTGACGAGGAACTCCTTGATGGTACCGGCCTCGGGAGCGTTGACGGCAACATCGATCTAGAGCCCAGTGGCAGAAGCAATTAGAAAGCTGGTACATGTGCCGCTGGCGAAATATGACGGTAGCGTAAGGGAGGACAGGGGGCAGGCAGCATGTGCTCCAAGCGGTCTAGGCTCCGACACCGGCACGGGACTGAGGAAGCGTTATACACACCTTGTCGGTCTCGATGGTCGCGATCTCCTCGTCCTGCTCGACATAGTCGCCAACCTTCTTGCTCCACTGCTTCAAGGTACCCTCGCTGATGGACTCGGCCATTTGGGGGACTTTGATGACCTTGTCGGCGTAGGTGCGGACATGCTGGAACTGCAGGGGAAGCTGTCGGAGCGCGGGGTTTGCATTGCAGAGCGCGAGTTTGGGAGCGGCGCGGGCCGCAAGACGAAGACCTTTATACAGCATAGTGGCGGGATTTCGGGCAAGAGAGCAGGAGTTGGCAGGGGCGCAAGACAAAGATGTGTCTTTTCAGAGGTGTTGTAGGACTATAGGTTGGGGAAAAGAGCGTCGGACGGGAAGGACGCGAAATTGGCGGTTGTGATAAGATTGTCGTGAGGCTACAGGTTCTGACTCGGCGACAATGACGCAGCACCCAGCACGGAAATCTGCCGGGACAACCGGAAAACTAACGGTCAGATCATCTGTGACCCGGAAAGAGGGTACATTAACTCAATTGCATTCCAGATATCATAGAAAAACTCCGAATTCACTCCCGCATGAAATGCGACTCTCGCGCATCTCCAACAAATGCGCTTTCTCTTGCCCGGCCTAGTTCTACATCAGAGCGGTACCTCTACCTAATGGAAAGCTGTGACTTTTTTTTCTCTCCGCAGCGCACGGCTTAACACTATGGATCTTAGCTGAGTGACGAGCAGCTGGAGCCCCCTAGAGGTACCAGCCTACCTAGGTAAGCCGTCTGGCCGCCCTTCTCCACAGCGTCACGGGGTCAGCCTCGTCGCAGTTTGCCGGGACGGGGAACGTCTTCTGGAAACAACCCAAGGATCGCAAGAATCATTCTGAGGTGCCACCCGGTAACATGAACAGTCCAGGGATCAACCTGCACCAAACACCTTTAAATTGTCGCTGCTAACAAGCCTTCCAGGCTCCTCTACCCTACGGGCGGTTCTTTGCCCCCATCAGCAACAGGCATCGTCGAACGTTTAATTATGAAAGATTCCCGGAAGACAGCGGACCTAACATTCTGCGTAGATGTTCAACTCACATCATTCCATATTGGACACCATTTGCTTGGCGGTGAAGGTCCGAAGTTACGTCTATATGCCCGCGCGGTTCGCTCGGTAACATGGAGGCTATTTCGTAGCGGTACATCCTGCAATGCTGCTCATCCATCTTCTATCCTGTTGTCCGTACTTATAGTAGAGAGAGTATGTAGCATATCTTAGACGCTTGGACCTCTGGTTCGCCCATCCGTCCGGGTCACCGTTTACACCGTCGGAGTAACGGATTTTATATGCCAACGGATGCCGGATGACCCAGCTCTCGAGGCTTTTAACGCCACCTCGATATGCACCACTTCCTCATAGGAAACTGGCAATTTACCTGAGCAGTCGCAATTTACTCTCCGCTATCTTAAGAAGCCGCATTTCGTCATTGCAGCAGGGTCGAGAAGGAAACTGACAAGTCGAGACAGGTCCGAATTATTTGTTAGGTTCAAGTTACTCTTGCCCACTTTTGTCAACTTAACTGCTTGAATCGGCGCTTTCGAGACTGCCACTCGAGGCACATGTAGCTACATGTCGAGGACGTCCGCCATTGAAGCAAGACGCACTAGCAGACCTACGATTGGCCAGTACAGTCTGGGGATAAATCCCATTTGAATGGTACTTAGTATGTACACTACGGTAATAAATGTTTACCCAGTACTTGGCCAGGTGCTGAAATAACCGATGTGATTTGTTGCCTTAGGCAGCCACCTTCAAGCATGGAATGGAAAAGAACGTGCGTCCTGCAAGCCCTCCAATCGCCTATGCAATTGAGCTCCCGGTGTGTCAATGCCGTAAGGCGATGCGAGCAATATGCGTGTGCATGTGTGTGATGTATTCTGTAAAATCTAAGGTACTGCACAAAGTGTATAATGCACTGGCTATATATACAAGGCACAGGGTATAGGATACGCCTACCTCACATATATATACTTAGTAAGCGCTAATAATACCCCCTAAATAAAAATACGACGTCCTCGTCGCTATTAAATCTAAACACTCGTAAAAAAGAAAAACGAAGTCTAATTAAGCATACTCTGCAAATCCGCCTTACGTCAAAATTATTACTCCCAATACTCTATAACTATATATACTATTCCCTATAAAATAAAATTGTTTCGTTATAGCCTCTCTTCGTATTTCTTTACGGCTTCGGCGCTAATATCTTCGACTTTCCTCTATTTATGATATTTAGGTCCTAATCCTTCGTATACTACTAAATATTTTTTTCTTTTACTATCGTATATTATAACGCTATATAGGTACTCTCTAAATCGGATTTAATTTAAACGGGGAAGTTATCTACTAAAAATATCTATTAGGGGCGCTAATTCGAAGTAGTTGGTACTAATTACTAAGTAGATTTTCTAATCGTTGGGTAAATCTAAACGATAAGCCGAGCGTCCGATTTTCTCGATAATTTTAAATAGGCTGACGAATTATTAACTTAGCTTCTTTCTAAGTATTGCCGCCTTTAGGGCGATATACTTATAATATAGCTTTAATATAATTTGATTTCTAATATTAAAAAATTTAAATAATTTTCTTCGGTCGAAATATTTTTTCATTATTATAATTAACGTAATAATAATATCGTTGATCGTAATTTTAACGATTAATAGAAGTAAAGCCTAAATTTAAATTTAATTCCGGTCCTTATTTAATAAAATATTAACGACTATATTAGGGGTGAAACCTATAACCGCTTCGTTAAGTGAAACGCCGGTTACTGCAGTTCGTATATTATTAATATTAAAAACGAAGAATAGGAGTGCTATTACCCTATAGATTTGGGTCTTCTAAAACGTTAATATAGTATTTCAAAATTAATTTAATAATAATATTTATACGCTCGCTTTAATCGTCTATCTATAGAATCCCTATTATTAATAATAACTTTAAATAATCCTTAATTAGCGATAAATAATCGGTTTAAAAACGCTACTACTTATTACTTAGCCGTTTAAATCAACTTTCCGGGGACTATATTTATTACCTTACTATATTTATAAATTATTCATAAAGCCGCGTTAAAATTGTCTAGGTCGGCTAATATAAAGAAACTTATAATAAAATTAATTATAATAATATAGAAAGGATAGGGAAGTCTAAAGATAAATTATAAATTCCCGTATACTTGACAGCGCTTAATTTTAAATATACGGTATTCTAAGTAATTAGTTAAGTATTAATAGAATAATTTAGTACCGTCGATAATAAAATAGAAGAGTAAGTATTCGCTTAATTTAATGTAGCTATTATAGTTTCCCCGATAAATCGAATCGAAGATTTTTTTAATATAGGAGTGCAGGATATATAGGCGGTTAGGGTTCCCCTTAGTAATTTACTACAAAAGATTATTTTTAAAAGTAAACGGTAACTAAACCTAATTACAAATACTTAGTTGCGCGTTATTAAGGATTAGACGTTTAATTCTAACCAATTTTAGATATTCGTTATATTCGTTAATAAATTCTTAACGAAAGTCTAGTGCTATTTATCTTAACGTATATCCCTTAATTAATAGTTAGCCGAATTAGGGATTTTTAATATCCTTGGTTAATACTAAGCGTATTGGTAGTAAGGTATTAAAATAGACTTCCTAGCGTAGTTAGTTAACTTCCGTTGTAAACAGTACTTAATATTCGTTTTGATTATTAGGAAGGACTTTAAGATTGCCGGGGGCTTCGGGATTATCGTCAGGGCTGGGGTTTACTAGTAGGCGAAATAGGCGTCCAATACGACGTAGTATTTACCGGGTTTATAGACTATTTATAATTTATATCGGCTAATATATTCGAAAGTTCGAATTAATTTCTTATTATTTGTATTAGTTACTATAGTATTAGTAATATCGAATTATTGTTAAAGGCTAAGTATTGCTTAGTAATTTATAAAAATAACTGGGACTTTCTTAGTGATTTGTAGCTATTAATAGGTTTTCTTAATTATTTAAACGTAACCTAGGATTTCTATATCTGTTAGCTAATATTTATATTCCGCCTTAAATAAAGTCCGATTTAGAAACGCGATTAGTTAAATTACTATACGAAGTAAGTAAATAATAATTATTACTCCGTTTTTACTTAAAATTTCACAAATAACTTATTCGTTAACGTAATAAATTTATATATTAATACTATATTTGGAAATATTAAAGTTAAAAAATAATTATCTATCGATGTTAAAGAAGGTTAAAGTAATTTACCTCAATAATGCTTCTTTTACTATTTTAAAGGCCGTTTTCTCAACTATTATAAATTCGTTAACAATAATCGTATCGGCCCAAACTTTATATACGTACTTAGAATATTTTTTTAAATTTTTTATTTCGTAGATTTAAATTAAATGTATTTTCTATTCCTAGAGTAGGGAAATAATAATAGAGAATTATAGAACGTTATTACGTAAGTAATTTATAAATTTAAAGAAATATTCTAAATCTTTTAAAATTAAGGGAAATTGTAAATATTTAACGGTATCTAATTTTTTAAGAATTGTATTTAAGCTAAACGAGTCTACTTTCCTACTGAGAATTATAGCGCTAAGGAATCTAATAAACGATTTTAATGGCCTAAAATTAATATTTACGATTTTTAATATTTCGAAAAGACGTTGAAAATTAATAAAATATTTATTAATAGTAGATAAAGCTACAACAATATTATTATAATAACTCCTAACGGCCGGGATATTTTATAATATAATATTTATCTATTTTCATATAAAGATATTGCTTCCCTTATATTTTATAATTAAATATTTGAAGAAAAACTAACTTTCCGGGGTAGTAATAGTAAACGCCTAATTTAAATTAGGGTAGACTCATTATTGGTAATAAAAATTAATAGTATTGTAAATAGAAATACAAGTCTTATTGCTAATGGCTAATAATATTTCGTTTTAGAAAGTTATTAGGTAGAAATTAGATAGAATAATTCTATTAAATTTACGAATATTAACGATTATCCGTCCTTTTCTTATACCGTTAAGTATATTCTTCTAAACGACGAAGATTAAAAATAAAAAGGGGATTTGATTTTTAATTTTATAGATCCTACCTTAATTAACGAGCTTTCTTAAAGTTTCTTAAATAACTGTATATTTATGAGAACTAATTAGGTATATCCTGCATTTCTTAGGGATCTCCTTTTCCTATCCAGGCTTTAAGGAAATACGAAGCTATTAATCTTCAAGAATCGAAACGAAGCCCCAGTCCTAGAAAATATCAGCAATTTCATGTAATAAATTTAGGATTCGTTAATACTCTTCTAGGTTATCCTAGTCCTTATAAATATAGATTCCAATATAATACTAAATAGTAGTTTAATTATAAACCAGACGAGGATTATCGATAATATAATATTCTTCGTAAGGTTAATTAATGGTTAAATAAATTACGTTAATAGCTATTCCTTCCGGGATTTAAATTAGGGAGGAGATGTCGTTTATTAATTAGAATCGATTAATAATTTAATTATTAGCGATAATAATTAATTTATTAAAGGGATTAGTTATAATAGTATAATTTATACTTATATCAGCCAATATAGTAAAGGATATAACCTTATTAAATAGGGAGGGTTCGAATAAAAGATTTTGTTTGTTAACGGCTAGTATACTATATCTAACTGGGATCTGGGTAAAGGATTTAGGTTAAACGATAACGTATTAAATTATAATAATTCTAGCGTCGTAACGTTTACTTCTAAGTAGGACGGAAATAGGAATAGCGATATTGTAAAATCTGACTATTACAGTTAATTTACCAAAATTTAAAACGAATTTCTCTAGCCTTAAAATATCCGTTCCTAATAATAAGTAAGTTTTAAAGCTATTAACGAATCCGATTTCTTAGCGAAAATAAGCGACGGCTTTATATCTTTAAGGAGTACTACCTTTGAAAAAGAAATTTAGAATTATATATTTATTAAAAACGTATTAATTATTGCTAATGCTTCGAATTAATATAGTCGAAGCTCTACGTCCAATTTATATTTTTAGGTAGTATTATATAATTTAAATTTTATTTATTAATAACTGTATACAATTTATATTTAAATAGATTTCTTCTTCGTAATACGATACTAAATCTGTTATAATACGGGCGTTAAAATATAAGTAGGCCCTAAAATACTACTCGGTACCGATATCTAATTTAGAATCGACGTTAGAATAAATTATTTTAAGTAGCTTCTAGAAGGATAAAAGGGAATTTACTAATAACGCCGGTTCTTTACCCTTCTTTAATAGTTAAGGAGGCTTAGGCTTAAATATATTTTCAATTGCCGGTTAACGGTAAAGGTTTTTAGGAGACGGCTTATAACCTTATTTTATTAAGTTTAAGAATTTAATTTGCCCGTTGCCGTACAATACGTCCGATTTGGATATTTATTCGACGATAGTAATTATAATTCTCTCGGATTCAAAATCAAATATAGAGTCCGGAATATAGGAAATAGGTATAGTAGAATTAAGGGCGATAGAATTAAGGAAAATAAATATAAAAGAGTTAAAAATAATAAATATAGAAGAATCAAGTATAATAAATACGAAGTCAAGTATAATAAATATCAAATTAGGAATATAAAAAATAAAAATTATAAATTCGAGAACGTTAGAATTAGGAATAATAAATATAAAAATAGGTTCGATAACGCAATTAGTAATTATATAAAAATTGAAGGCCGGTTTGATAATGTTGAAATTAAGGGTAGAGATATTCGATTTAGCGATAAGTAAATTGACGGTAGGGGAATTAGATTCGGGAAAGAAGTCAGTAATTACGATTGAAGTAGTTTATTTAAGCTATCTCTCAATTCAAGGATCCTTCTCCAAATATTTCCAAAGTTTATTAAAGGTTAGGAATTTAATATAATAATACTAATACTAGTAAACCTTAAGCGTTAATAGTTAAATTCCTATTTAGACGATGTAATCGGGCGGTCTATCGGGATATTATTAACCGTTGTAATCGTTATTCTAATTCGCGCTTTAGTTTAATTAATCGAAAGCCTGCTCGTAGGTCAGGCTATACTCGTCGTTATTATATATGTCCAGATTCTAGTCGTCTATCGGCTATTATTGTTCTAGTAAGGCTGGTTCTACTAACCCTAATTCTAGGTCTAATTCGTATTCGATTGAGACTAATATCCGGATCCTAACGTTTGGTTATTCCGGTTCCTATTATTATAATTCGGATTACCGCCATTTCCTTAATTATTATTATTGTACCAATTATTATTCCGACCGTAATTATTATTATTATACTAATTATAAAGATTAATATTCGAATTCTAATAAATCTATTAACGAAAAGGGGGGTTAGGACGCGAATAATAATACTTACTGAAATTAATCGAAGTAGTCGTCGAACTTAATCTAAAGGGATTAAAAAACGAGGGATTAGTAATAGGCGAAGGACACCAAAATTCTCTAACCTTAGTTATTAAAACGGTCTACTTCTCGTCAAAGTATTTTAAAAAAAAATACTGAAAGTTATTGAATTAAAAGGTTTATTAATAACGGACTAAATATGATTATTTATAGTTTCAAAGGCGAATATAAATTAAAAATAGTAAGGTAGATTCAAGGCTTTAGCGTCTAGAACGACTTACTAAACGAAGGAACGGATATCTCGACCCGTATATATATTAAATAGGGTCAATTTCCTAACTTGAAAACTATGTAAAACTTTACTATCTATCTGTTTAAATCGATTAATAAAAGTTAATAAAATAAATTCGATATCTCCAGTAATCAAACCAGTCCGTTCGAAGTCAGTTAACTCCGTAGAATGCTAAATTAAGGCTAACCTTTAGAGATAAGTAGTCTAAACTTCTCGAACGGCTTAAATAGAATGCATAGAAGTAAAATACTTTAAACGTTCAGTAATGGCGTAAATATTAACGAAAAATCGTTATTTTACCTTATTAAATTATATTATTGCTATTATTGTCTTTCTCTTTTAGGCCTAGGTTAAAATACCTGACTTCTTTAGCTTTTAGGCTTAATAAACCCGAAGTACGAAGAGTAGCGGCTATTATCGTCTAAATTATAGTTTAGGTAATTAATTAGGCGATTTCGTCGGCTATTAACGGTATAGTAGAGTTAAATTCGCTATAGTTATTCTATAGAATTTATTACTACTAATTCTATTATTATTATATTTAGGTATTAAAGCCGGATATAAGCTTAGTTCTGCTTTATTTAAGTTCTAGAGTGGTAGCGTCGTTAATTATATTAATAGCAGTCGATCTATTTAATAGGTTTCCGTCGTTTCGGTTAAAAAATTTAAGAATATTTTTTATAAGGATTTAATTCCTTAAAAATACTAAAGGGTACTAATACCGGTCGTTGAAAGGTAAGATATAACGGTATATCAAAATAGATAAGTCTAATAATAGGATAACGAATAGAGATTAGTAATAGAGGGTTGGGTTTAGCTAAAGTTGGGGCCCTAAGGGGTAGAGTAAGGAAATTTAATTTAGGAATTTAGGATAAATATCTTCTAAAATTTATAGGCTTAACGTTATTTATATTAATAATAATTAATTCCAACATGGATTCGTCGGGATTAAATCAGAAAATCTAATTAAAGAAAAGTCTAGGATTACTGAAATTAAATAAGGCTAATAAGAGATTAGCGTTTAATATATTAATAACGTTAGCGTTAAACCTTCAGGAAAATTAGTTTTAGAAGAGGGTAAAAATCTATTTTAATAGGGTAAGAGTTTATTTTGATAGCATAAGTGCTTAGGGAAATTAAATAAAAATTTCCAAAAATTGGGTAATTATATTTAAATTAGAAATAAGTAGGGTAAGAAATTATTTTTAAAATACGGAAGGAGTTACTAGAAATTACTTTTAATTAGAAATAAAAGTAGTCCCTATAGTAAAAGAAAATAAGTTAGGTTACTATTTAGTAAACGTCAAAGCTAATAATCCGGTTCCCTACAGTTTATCCTATCGAAGTTAATTATTTATAACCGTTTAATTTAGTTGCTATATTCGCTTAATAAAATTACAGCGGTTTTTGTAAGCTTTAAAAATATTTTTGAATATATGTTAGGATTTAATCTATTCGACGGGATAAATATTTTCATAATACCCGAAGTAAACGTTAGAATTAAGTAAAATCTACTTAGCAATCTCTAAGTGCTCGTTTTATATAAATTATATATTTGAATAACCAGTCTGGTAGAATTTTTATAATTAACGAGCAGTTTCTTTAATTTATTCTATAGAAATTAATAGTATCGATTTACGAAATTTGAAGGAATTAATAGTATTGATTTGTAGGGTTCGGGGTTAAAGTAGATTCGAACGTTTTAATTTATTAGATTTAAAATTTACTAGATTTAAAATCAGATTTAAAAATTTATATTAAACGTATGTTTTAAACGCGGGCGTTTTATATAAGCCCGACTTTAAATTGATGGAGACAAGCGTTTAGACGTTAGATTTGAGGTAGAGGATCGTTGAAGTAGATTTGAAGGCAATGATTTTAGAGTCGAAGCGAGGTAATTATCGAAGTGAAGCGTTCGACGCGGGGTTAATTAATCGGTATTAAAATAGACGTCGCAATAATTGAGAGAGGATAATTCTTAAAATAAGGAACGAGGGAATTAATAGAATCGATTTTAAGTTCCGAAACGGAAAACAAAGAAATCGATAGTATTAATTCTAATAATAGGATGCTTAAATCAAGTTAATCTCGATTCTAGTAATGCCCGAAGCGGGTTTGATAAGGTAGTGCTAAATTAGATTTATTATAGGGGACGCGTTCGACGCGGGTCCGATTTTTAATAAAGTAAATAAATTACCAAAACCGTCGAATCAATAGGGTAATAATAATGTATATTCGATTATTATATAGGCACTAAAATCAATGCCATAAGGCGATGCGACCAATATACGTATGCATGTGTGTGATGTATTCTATAGAACCTAAAGTACTATATAAAGTATATAATATACTGGCTACATATATAGGGCACTGGGTACAGGGTGCGCCTGCCTCACATGTGCATGCTTAGTAAGCGCTAACACGGTGTCAACGTACCTCTTCCCAAATGCGGATCCCCTCATCACTGATCCTGCCTTATCCTACCGTCGACCTGAACGCCTCAGCCCGGAATCGCACGACAGCCGATTACTACTTGTCTCTACTGCAGCCAAAGAGGTACAGGCCTAGTTGTTGGACGAAAAAGGATACCCATACGCCTACACAATACGTTTTGTCGAGCTCCAGGAGCGGGACCCACGGTGAACGAGTCAGTTTAATCCACCATGTCGACGCGACCGGCTGTCTTGTCAGTATATCCATGTCCTCCATCATGGCGACAAGAACAAGGATCTCACACCTTCTGTTGACAGGTCCCTTTACCGACGCTCCCTGAAGCTCTCGCTCGACTGGGCTGTCAATCGCCAGTTATGGCGCGGCCAGGCCCTCTACATTCGCTCCCTGTTCGAAAAGAACCGCGACGTGCACGATCCTAGGCAACTACGGGTGCGCAGCGCTGTCCACAGGATACGAGAGTCTGCCCTAGCTGACCAATTGCTTTAGGTGCTTTTGAGAGAGACGGAGAAGCTCCTGGATCATTGGAAACATCCCGACCCCTTCGTTCCCCCACTTTCTCCCGGAGGCAAGCAGTCTTTCACTTGCGATCGAGTACAGGTAGAAGTCTTGCTAATGTCATTCAGGCTCAAAATACGAGAGGAACCTGCCTGCTCACATTCTGGACCGTAAGTTTGCTTCCCTCTAGTCCATCTGACCTTTCACACTGCCAGCTGCTAATATCTCTGGTCTCGATCACAGCTCCTCCGCCGCTGAAGTTCTGAGAATCCGGGCCGCATGTTGCCAGCCGTCCATCGTTGATATATCCAGGCGGTACCGAATAAACACGTTCAAGCTGGTTTACGTCAAGGAATCTTTGGGTTCTAGATGCCCCGTACATGACTTTGTAGAGAGGGGACCTGAACCAGCCAGACAAAATGGCCGGGTAGCTGTTCAACACGAGCGCAGACTAGAGGTTATCACTCATAACCGGTTCACCATGGCGTAGCGGCAGCTATTGGGCATTTCAATCATGATGAATAGAGTAAATGGGGATTGAAAACCATGGAGATATTAACGGCACTTTTGATTGATGCTCAAAAGGTATTCTCATTCATGACCCATCGCCGTTGACGGGGATAATGTACAGCCCAAACATGAAAAGCAACCGTTGACCCTAGACCGTGAACCCCAATTTCATGAACCCAACGTGCCAACCAGAAAAAAGGGAAGAGAAAACAGAAATTAAACTAAGCTCCGGCTTTAAAGTTCTTGACTCGCGTTCTTGCCAGTCTTGCCGGTCTTCTTGGGAAGGAGATCTGCAAAGGGAAAATAGCGTTAGAGCATGTTCCTTGAAACTCGAGCAACCAGATGAACGTACTTTGGTGAATGTTGGGGAGAACACCACCCTGGGCGATGGTGACGTGGCCAAGAAGCTTGTTCAACTCCTCATCGTTGCGGATGGCGAGCTGAAGGTGACGGGGAATGATACGAGTCTTCTTGTTGTCGCGAGCAGCGTTGCCGGCAAGCTCAAGAATTTCGGCAGCGAGGTACTCGAGAACGGCAGCGAGGTAGACGGGAGCGCCGGCACCAACACGCTGGGCGTAGTTGCCCTTGCGGAGGAGACGATGGACACGACCGACGGGGAAAGCGAGACCAGCCTTGGAAGAGCGGCTGTACGAAATGCAAGTTAGCGCGATGAACGGCACAACGGCGCTGGCTCCGTCTCGGAGCTCAGAACGCAGCTTCGAAGGTTGGCGATGCGGAAAGCAGCGCGCAAACAAGGGCCGACTCACGATTGCGCGTTCTTGGAACCGCTAGCCTTGCCGCCGGACTTGCCGCCTCCAGTCATTTTGATGGTTTGGTTGGGTTTGGTTGAAAAGTTTGGTATTCGTTGAGGCGGTAAGACTCGGAAGTCGCGTCGTTTCGGTTGACGTAAAAAGCAGAAGTTGGTTGTTGGGGAGTGTAGTGAGGTGGGAAGGAAATGAGGGCTGGCGGGGGATGTGCAAGTTAAGTAGTTTTCGCGTCAGGGCGCTGCGAACACGGATCAGCCACGCTTTCCGGAGGTTGTTGATCGGGGGCGTTGGGGCTAATCCCAAAATGGGGTTGCACAACGCGAGTGTGGGTAGTAGGCAAAAATTTGGCTATGACCGCCCATTGGTCAGACACAGAAGTAGAGTCCTGCTAACAACAATCAAAAGCTCGAAATTCCTGCACTAATGGAGCTGCCCTGATTTTACAAATATTAAGCCTGCCCAACAAGCCAGGGCTTCGCCAGTCCCTCTTTCCATGCCCTTGCACGCGACATTCGCGAATCCATCTCGACACTCACCAGCCACCTGCGACCGACGACTTGCTGCGGCCATCGATCATTGTCAAATCAGCCAGCCGCATCATTCCTGTGTCAAGCACCAGCAGTTTTTTGTTGGACCTTTTTTTTCTTCCCACCGCGATCCTTTCCTTACCGAGGCGCATAGACGGGGCAAGAGGACATGTTGGCTGATTGGCATCGCAAATCTATGCCACCCACCGACCCTCGTGTGTTTTTTGACACAACTTCTCCCGATCGCAACCTCCAGGCAACGAACGAGCCGGGTCTACCATACCTTTGACACCAATTACGATCCTGAAAGTCCCTCACTATTACCGACTTTACCTGCCATTTGACTGCCCTTGGGCACCTGGCAGCGCCCTCCCTCTTCTTCGGTCGGAATTTTCACCTGAAAGCGCAGCCAGCGACGCTGGCTCCCTTGCTATAACTGCATTGGATGATTTATGGTGCGGAACTCACCCCTCACGTCTTTTACGGACATCGCAGACCACAATCTGGCGTCGGAACCGCATGGTTTGAAGGGTCCGAGCCTTATGTTCGAAATTTGTAGTTGACCTTGGGCAAGGCCGAACCTGCCGCATTTCCGCTGTCTACTTTGGAAGGTAAGTGCGTGAATGACAACCCAATGCAGCTCATCCACCAAGTTTATCAGGTCCTTTTTCATACTCTGTTCTTGGCTCATGAGCCCTTTCAGTTTGAAATATTTGGATCAAGTTCGCTCTTATCCTCCTTTTCAAACCTGACTTTTGAGCTGTGTAGTCCTTCCCACGTGTACAATGTGCAATGTGCTTCAAAACCTTCGTGACATATCATTAAAACTCCAAACCTGGCTCACTAGAGGTAAGTGACATGCACTTGGCAATGCACACCCGGATCCCATGAGCGATCAGGCGGATCCTGTGTCCCCATCTAAGCCCTACCCGAAGAAACGGCACTTTCCCCGGATGTTCGATTTCAGCTTCCTCCGCACTTGTCATGTGCCACTGGGGTTCACTGTTCAGTCCGCCTTCTCGCCCTGTCGCGGGCTTTGGGCAATATGGAGTTGGGATCCCTGGGAACCAATCATGTCGAGCGCCCCTGGCGTGGTATTGATGGGGATGGTGTTGCTAGAAATTTTGTCGTGCATCCTGCCCTACAGCCTCTGATTACGTACGCCGGCTCCATGGGTACCGAGATGGGTACTCTGCCCGCAGCCGGACAGGATATTTGAAAGCGGTCTCTCCCGTTCTCCCTCAAGAGGCCCCAGGCCAGGCCAGTCCCGTCGTCATCAACAGCCAGCAACGCGAAAGTCACGGACAGATCGGGGCCGCGCCCCAACTGGTGTTTCCCGGTAACGTGGGGATTGAACCCGTTTCGTGTCGTTGCAATGTGCAAATTCAGAGCTGCTCATAAGGCGTTACCCACCACAGAAAGATTGAGCATCGACTCCCGCCCGTCTCCCGGAGCTTGTTGAAAGGAGCGGGCCAGTGGGTCGGGGGTCGGGGTTCAAGCCGGGTGTCATTGGTAGGGCCACGGATTCCAAAATGCGGCGGCAGAGCCCGGGGGCCCTTGCGGGTTTGTGGACAGCGACATGCATGCCTGTGCCGTTGTGCTGTATCGATTCTCAAATTCCCCATGATTGCCCCTTCCAGGTGGGTTGTCGTAGCGCACGAGCCAACGTGGCATGGGCCTGGAAATGCCAAGCACTGACTGCTCAGTGGTTGTGCACCTGGCTTGTAGGTTGGGGACCTTTACCTTACGGGCGCCAGTATTTTTTTCTACCAAATCAGGTATCATGCTCCACTTTTCGCGCACCGCCCAGATCAATCAGTCAATCAGTCCGTGCCAGCGCCCGGCGCGTCCAGCTACAAAAAGGCACATCCCCCCTCGCCGACCTCAATTTTCTCCTTCCAACAACCACTTCTCTCAACTTTTGTCCGCGACCATTCACGACCGAAGGAAACACGCCCGCTTACGCATATTCATCTGTTGAATTTTAATTCCCGAACTTTCGAAACCACCCAAAATGCCTCCCAAGCCCGCCGACAAGAAGCCCGCCTCCAAGGCCCCCGCTACTGCCTCCAAGGCCCCCGAGAAGAAGGATGCCGGAAAGAAGACTGCCGCCTCTGGCGACAAGAAGAAGCGCACCAAGGCCCGCAAGGAGACCTACTCCTCCTACATCTACAAGGGTGAGTTGCCATGTGCCCTTTTTCCCCCGCGCGAGGACGGGATCGCGTTGCAAAATGCGATCTGTGACGCGTCATTGCCCTCATCCTCTCAAGAAGATGCGCCTTTCGGAGTTTGCAGCAATCTTGGCTAACACACAAATTCAGTCCTCAAGCAGGTCCACCCCGATACCGGTATTTCCAACCGCGCCATGTCTATCCTGAACTCCTTTGTCAACGGTAAGAGCCAACTTCCGCGCACCAACGATCCAACACAGGTCTCTGACATGATCACCAGATATCTTTGAGCGCGTTGCTACCGAGGCTTCCAAGCTCGCTGCCTACAACAAGAAGTCCACCATCTCCTCTCGCGAGATCCAGACCTCGTATGTCTTCCGTTCTTACCCCAAAAACGGGCTGCGCACCTTCTAACATAACATCTCTAGTGTCCGCCTCATCCTCCCCGGCGAGCTTGCCAAGCACGCCGTGTCGGAAGGCACCAAGGCCGTTACCAAGTACTCCTCCAGCACGAAATAAGTACTCGGTGACGGGGTGTTTCGTGTCTTTCCTCTCATTTTTCTGTCTAGGGCATTAGGATTTGTTGGCATTTGGGTGTCACTTACGAGGAGACTTTTGGCCAGAGGTTCCAACACAATCCGCTTGGCGTCTCTTCTAATTGCAATGCGTTACGGATGGTCTGCTTTTTTTATTATCTTTGGGGGCAATGTCTTCTCACGGCTTATGGGGTTCTTGCGATTGTACAATAACATACCTTGATATCAGGGTTTCGGACGAAATGAAATCGTGCATATGATCAAAGAGCACAGGGTGTTCAGCTCGACCAGTGACGGCAACATCATTTCAACGACACTCGAAAACAACGATATTCAGAGAACGCCCCCAAATGCGTCGCCATGTTTTGACCGACGAAACCACCGATTACTGCAAAGCCCCCCAGGGCATCATCACGGCTTTGCAACTTTGATATGGGGTTTGACCCAATGTCACTGGGCATGGTCAGTGAGCACATTCGTCAGAACTTGTCAAGCCCATGGTTTGGCCTTATCAAAGAGGGGCTTCAGAGCTAGGCCGATTTTGCGAAGGAATAGTCGTTTCTCGTTGACGAGCCACTGTTGCCTGTGGTGATCGTTTAGGCAGAGGGGCGGGGTTTTGGCGGTTGGAACACCGAACCGAGCGTTTTTGCTCTATATTTGTTGTGTTTACGGGCTAGGCAGGAGAGAGGTGTGATGCAGGAGGTAAAGACTCCTAACGTAGACAGTCTGTTTGCGGGATATGCATCTCGACGTCGTGACGGGAGAGTTGGTTATCACCAGTCACTGTTTGCACCAGGAAAAGACCCCCCTTGATTTCCTGTTCTTTCGCATTTTTGGTTCCCTCTATTCACATGTTCGCCCCTCCCTATGTACAAGCGTAAACCATGCCAGGTAATATGTATGCATAGTGGTGAATTTGGATCCCGTCGAAGATCGATACATACATGCTTTGCCGCAGTATACAGTATACTTCAAGGTCGTTTAGCCCGGGCATTCGATCTAGTTGATACATAGTAGCAGGATTCTATCCTCTGCTAACAAGTTGGTTTCCAGCATCTTATCCAAGACCTGCCTTGGACCGCTTGACAACCTGCTTCACAGGTTCCAGAATTCCCTTGTTATCTAAGCTACCGAGACCCATCCCCTTACTCCATCCCATTTTTTCCAGCATGGCGCGGCCCTTATTCTCCTGGCCTAGTTCTGGGGCTGAGGCTCCCACAATCTCACCTTCACGTACTGTGACGGCTTTGTGACCGGAACGTCCACCGCCGCCACCAGACGGGGTTTTGTACGAGGGTTTGCCCTTCGCATCAAGTCGGTGGAAGTACTTCCGGTTGATTCGTACCGCTGCCTGGTCAACATGAGCGACCACTTCTTCAATTCGGTGTTCTTTGTATCTCAAGGTGGCTTTCGTGCGATACAGAATTGGACGGCGCTGGTCACCCTTTCCCGTTGATTGGGATTTGATTTTGAACTTGTTGGCCAATTCGTGAAGAACCTTGCGAGCCTGTTTATCCATTGGGGGGAATTGGAGACTGGAAAAGCAGGAGCCATGTTAGTTGAATTGCACGCGAGGCTTGTAAGGGAGAATGGAATGAAGATGATAGATGAAGCGTTCCGAACTGCATACCTTTCTTCTGTAGTGAGGAGAAATGCCACAAGCTCAGTTTTGATGTCGTCAAGTGTCATCCCAGTGAGATACTTGACGCGCAAGTCGTCGGGGTTGGCATGTTTGCCCAAAAGGCCCTGGGCACGTAATTCCTCCCGCTCGAGCTTGCGCTGCTTTTTCCTCTCTCTGTCTTTCTGCCATGCAGTCTTTAAGACTAGCTCAATCTCAGAGTCCGACACATTGAAGTTGGGAGGTTGTTTACTGCGCCGATTCCGTCCTGGTGGGATAAACCCGGGGTTGACCCATCCATCAGTCAACTCGAGACCGTCAAATGCATCCGCCACTGCGGTGGCACTGGGAAACCCTTCGGTTCGGCCTGCACGCTTCTTGTTCTTGACCTTTCGGACATTGAAAGCCGCCTCCTCTGAGAACAGGACCAGTTCATTGCTTCCCATGCCCAATTCCTCTTGTTTAGCGAAGAGACGAGCAAGTGTCTCGTCGTCGATGTCTTCTTCGTCTATATCCAATTGCTCGTTTTCATCACTGTCATCGCTGGCGTTGCTACCGCCTGTCTCAGACATGGCATCCATGTCATCCGAGTCGTCCCCGAAGTTGACAGCATTCTCATTTCCACCTAGGTCCCTGCGGTTGGCGAAAGTCCTGAGGTGGCTAGTGAGGATGTCATCCCCATCAGAGTCGTCCGCAAGATTGGCGATATAGTCAGCCAGGATTTCATCCTCGTCATCATCCTCCATGTATTTCTGAGCCCGCTTCGAATCCCGCTTTGAGTCCCGCTTTGAGCTCTTTTGTTTGGATGCGGATGTGGGCCTGCCTCCTTGCGCAGAAGCAGGCCTGGCTGCGATGACCACCTTCGTACTCGTGAAAGCTTCAACGGCTTTGGTACTGCCAACCTTGGGTGGCTGAGTAATGCTGGTAGCATGGCTTCTTTGCTCGCATACCGGCTGGACTGTGGGCTGGACATGCGAGTTTCTGCCTTTGAAGAGAATAATCTCCTCACTCGAGTCGGAATGGTCAGCAAGCGGCTGGCGATCTGGAATCGGCACGGGCGGTTGATCTGTGCCGACCATAGTTTCGTCCCTGGCTAAATCGAAAAAAAAGAGCTGCTCGGTCGCTTCAACATTCCCTTCTGTCTTCGCAACCCGATCGGTTTCGTCATGAGTGCTAGCGTTGCGGCTGGGCACGGATTGTTTGATGTCGATGTCCAGCGGCTTTGAGTTTTCTCCAACGGCTTCAACCGTAGCTTCCTGAATCTCATCAAGCTGAAGCTGGATCTCCTCTGCGGCATCCACCCCAACCAAGGTTGGGGATGCAGTAGGTAACAGCTCAGGCTGCTTGAGCGGCTCGATGTAGCCGGCACTCACAAACTGGACAGGGTTCGTCCTGAGACTCGTACCCCAGAGGAGTTGATGGGATGTCGTGTTTCTAGCCTCATCCCGCATGGTGAACCCTGAGGTCGGTGTCAGATGAGCAGCTGCATGAAATGTGAAGAGGGACTCTACCATGGTTGTTCGCGGTTATCCCGGTGTTCAAACTTTCTGCGGTTGCAAAGTTTCGTATGTTTTTCTGTGCTGTTGTAGCTCGCATACGGGCAGTCTTGGGTCCCGCATGTGGCCGTTTGCCCTTCTTGGGCGCCATAGCGGGCGTGGGTGATGATGCTGTGTCTGGATCAATGCCGACCAAGACGTTCACCTTTGAACGAGGCTGGCAGAGACTGGATAAGGAGCAAGATAATGGGAGGTCTTTCCAGGACCTGTGGCGGTGGCAAACCAAATATCAAGAAGCAGCCTGGGGAAGGCAGGTAGCTGTCATGGTTTTCCAGAGGCGGTGGTGGAAAATCTCGTCTGCCGTTGGGTCGACGTAGCCAAATCTGCTTTCCGCTTTGGAGACAGTGCTCCTGGGCGTAGGTACCTAAGGTAGGTAGTAGGTACCTCTAGGCTTCCATGTCAGATGGGACGTCGTTGTGCACGCAAGAAGGCTTTGCAATATGTAACACCCATGGCCAGTGAAGTGGGCAGCACGGCAGATAGCGCCGCTCTGTTTGTAGAGGGACTCACTAGCAGTTGCGGGTAAGGTACGTACAGGTACCTCGATGGCCCTTGCTTGCCTCAGGTTGTCTGTCGAAGAGGCGTCGCGGACCACCGGCAGGCACCATGTTCAAGGTCCACCAAGTACACAAAGGTGGACCTGCCTTTGGTGGAGAAAGCGATCATAGGGGCCCCTGGGCCTCAGTTATCCCCAGCGACGGGACTCAGATGACATCGTTACCTCACTTAGCACCCCCGCCGCTCATCGCAGCTGAGCAAACAATGGGGACCACCTGTTCGCCTACACAGGACTCGTTCTGGGAGGGAGGTTGATTCACACACTTGCATCTACCTAGAGGTACCTTACCTACCTTACCTACACTACCGACCTACCTCTCTACCTCTAACTCTTTGCGCCAGTGCACTCTTCTGTCGGCAGGGGCAGTCTACAGTCAACATACTAACCTTCCACTTGGCAGCACAACGCTTCTTCTTTCCCGGCCCTCAACCTTGGATTCCATCTGCACACACGAGTACTTGACAGCAGTCATCGTCCACCTTCTCATCCCCGCCATCGACATACCCGAAGGCAACACCTACCTCGATTTTGATCCTGTCTCGTCCAGCGAGCCCCAGCCAGTCTGTCCCTCGGGCCGCACGTGTTGCGTGGCTGGCTTAAGTTGGACTTCTGCCGGCATCCCCTTCTATCTGTCAGGCCCACCTCGCCTCTGGGCACCCAGGGGAAACATTCATGACATCCTCGCGACCTGGTGGCACCGGCTGGCAAGAAACAGTGTCCAGCACATCTCCAAAGCTGGCTAACGCAATGGAGGCTGCCAGAGCCGGCGCTGCCGAAGTTGGACGCGTAGGCCGCCGTTTCCTCCACCGGATATGGGACCGGGAGCCTGTCAATAATCGCACCGTCAATGAGCCCGTGTGGTGTCTCGGCTGTTCATATACGCTTGACACCAAGCAGTACGGGTCACCCTTGTCGTCGTCGTCGCTATCCCAGCTTAGAGCAGATACACCGCCTTTGGATAAGTCACAGCTTGCCGCCACGCATCAGCACCAAGACTTTGATGGCGTCCGGACCACTACGCCGTCGTTGTCATCGCTCCCGCCGGCAACGGCAACGGCAACGACGGCAACTTGCCCATCAGACACCTCGGTGTCTGCAGCACCGGCAGGTCCCCAGTTTGGACCCTTCGACACGGCTTCAGATTCTGTAACGAGTGGTTATGATTCGGCTTTAGCATACGAAGACCCCGGGCAAGATGGTGGATGGCCGCCTGCCTTTCTCGACGACTTCGAGTCTCGTATATGGATGACATACCGCACTGACTTTGCACTTATTCCGAGATCGAGCGAACCCCAAGCATCTTTTGCCCTGTCCTTCGCGATGCGGATCAAGACTACCTTTTCGGACTTGACGGGCTTCTCGTCCGATACGGGCTGGGGGTGCATGATCAGGTCAGGTCAGAGCCTCCTAGCAAACGCTATACTTATTGCTCGCCTTGGTCGTGGTAAGTCGCTGCTCTTTTTGGCATGCTAGCTCGCAACAATAAAAAAAATAAACAACAAGCGTGTCGACTAATAGCATTGTTACAGAATGGAGGCGAGGTACAGACCTAGACGCGGAAAAGGACATTATTGCCCTATTTGCAGACGACCCTCGCGCTCCATATTCCCTACACAACTTTGTCAAATACGGCGCCACGGCGTGTGGCAAATACCCGGGTGAATGGTTTGGTCCATCGGCAACTGCACGATGCATACAGTAGGTTATGGTCCCCGGGCAAACAAAAGAAGTCTCCTTGACCCGTGAAGACAAAAGAGAGTTGCATGACAGTACGGCTTACAATGTGTAGGGCATTGGCGGACGAGAAGGAGTCGGGCTTGCGGGTATACTCAACCGGTGACCTACCGGATGTTTACGAAGACAGCTTCATGGCGGTTGCGAATCCGGATGGGCGCGGCTTCCAGCCAACACTGATACTCGTATGCACAAGACTCGGCATCGACAAGATCAACCAAGTATACGAAGAGGCCCTCATCTCAACTCTACAGTTACCCCAGTCGATAGGTATAGCCGGGTGAGTCTTCGAAACCCAGGCATGTGACCTGGCACTATGCATTTACTCATCACTAACGTGAACATTAGCGGTCGTCCTTCCTCGTCCCATTACTTTATCGGCGTTCAAGGCCAACGGCTCTTCTACCTGGACCCCCATCACCCACGACCTGCACTCCCTTATCGCGAAGATCCGAAAGAATACACGGCAGAAGAACTGGATACGTGTCATACTCGACGGCTGCGACAGCTTCATATTGACGACATGGACCCTAGTATGCTTATCGGGTTTCTCATCAAGGATGAGGACGATTGGGACATGTGGAAAAGCTCTGTGAAGCATGTTCAGGGCAAGTCCATCATCAGCGTTTCCCCGTACGACCCTGCCAGGGGGCAGGGTGGAGGGCGTGCCGAAGCCATTGATGAAGTAGAAACTCTAGAGAGTGATGATGATGGAGAAACCGCTCTGGGAGCATAATGACTTGGGAGCATAATGACTCGGGAAACGGGGCATGATGTATTCAGAGCCTCGCTTTTTCGCCAAACCTACCACTCAACTGCAAGCCAGCATGACACCGAGGATAAGAGGCGTTGAGGCACACAAGGTAGGTGGCCATACCGATGCTATGTTGTACAAAGTCTTGGGCGCATGTGATGACCGTCTGGTGTGATGGCAGAACAAAGGACTATTTACCGTCTCGCTTTTTTACCACCCTTTGTGGATTTAGGTGCAGGGGCCGCATGATCTAGTTCCTTGATGTGGGCGAATAACTTGGTTCGAGAGGAGAAAGTTTCTTTGCAGACGGCGCAAAGGTGCTATAACTTCATGTTAGTCGGGTGTTATGCGATATACGCAATATAATATACGCGCGATTTCTTCAAAGTGTACACGAGCTACAACTTACAGAGCCTTGTTCGCCTGCTTCAGCGGCTTGCCGCGCGGCCTTCTTCTCGCGTTTCAATTTCGCTTTGCCCAACTTCTGACCGGCACCGCCTAGTCCCGTCCCACCAACTTCTAGGCTGGAAATGTTGTCAGTCAGAGAGTCAACACCTTCATTAGTCGCCGGACTGTCGGGCTGTGGTTCTCCAGAGGCATTACCAGCCATGAATCGATTTTCGACTGCTGATCGAGGTGCATACTCGTCATCCTCCGTACTCGAGCCATCTGCTGCACTTTGGCCCCGCTCCTCCCGTATTTCTGCGCTTTGGTGAGTATCCTCGTTACTTTGTGACTTGCCACCTAAAACGCCTTGGGGTGGTTTTGCGGTATCATCACCACCGTCCAAATCGGTCTTTTGGGGAATCCGCGGCTGAGGTGAGGGCGTCGAAATGGCAGGGCTCTCTACACCCAGGTCAAAATCGGCGTTTTCCCTTTTCATCTGCCTTCGCAGTTGCTGGACGGCTTTGACGTGTTTCTTGCTTTTCTCGTGCGCCTCAAATTGCTTTTCACTCTTGAACGTCTTGTTGCAGACAACGCATTCGAGGACCTCGACCTCGGACTCCTCCTCAGAAGTGAGAGAAAACTCGCTAAGCGGCTGCTCTTCATCATCCCGCGCCTGAGCCCAGTCAGGCACCACGTACTCGGCCAGCTTCTCCTGGTTGGCGGCTCGTGAGCGGGCCGCCTGGGCAGCGGCGGAATTTCGTAGGATCTGTTGCCGTTCTGACTCGGATTGCGTGTTTGGAATATAACGGGGGTCACGTTTCCTGACAAACGACACGAGGGACAGGACGGCATCGTTGAATTCGCGGATGCCCTCTTCACGAAACTTGCGGTTTTCCTTTTCCATGAGTCTGCGGACTCTCCGGTCAGGGGCATCGCTAAGGCGATATTTGTCCTTCCAGCTGAACGTCTTCTTGGTAGAGAAGCCTGACCATATCTTGTAGAATGGCTTCGCAACGGAATCGTAGTCGTCCCCGGCCCGGCCAAAAGCTGGGTATTCTACTGGTACGATGCCTTCCCAATCTGCCGCCGCGGTCTCTTCGGCCGCGAGTTGGTCAAAAAACGAGTTAAGGATACCAAAGAAACCACTAGGGCTGTCGTCCATGCGCACGCTCGAGTTAAAGCGGCCCATCAGGGTGAAGATGGCTGTTGCGGAGGTGTAGCTAGTTCCATCATGGCCAGATGGCTCAGCGCCAGAGACATCTGTCTGGCCTGTGAGGATGGCCTCACGATGGGAATCGTACCAGGCGCGCTCCTGAGGATCCGACAGGATCTCGTAGGCCGTCTGTACTTCGGCGAACTTCCTGGTTGCATTCTCTTCATCATTGAAGTTACGGTCAGGATGCAGCTCGAGGGCCTTCTTTTTGTATGCCTTTCGAATTCTACCTGAACTCGTCAGTACCGTATGCAAACTTGCAACGTCTGAGATGGAAATGAGCTCACTCAGTATCGGCAGCCTGGCGGTCTACCCCTAGAACCTCATAATAGCATGTCTTGCGCTCTAGTACGGCAGCAGAGGCCTGTCCGCCGGGCCGCGGGGCTGATTGCTCGGCACCCATAAGGAAATCTCAGATCGCTCGGGAAGTGAGTTACGTAGGTAGCGAGCAAATGGCGTTTTATGAGGATGATGGAGAGAGACAGAATCGGCTGGAGAAAAAAAAAGTGCTAGTATACGCAGCACAGTTGTTGTATACCTATAGGTTCTTTTGTGATAGCGACACTGCTAAAAAAATGATGCTGAGCGGGTCGGGCGGTACAGTAAGTAGAGGTGGGGCGGGCTGCAGCGTGAGGACCTACCTACAGTAGAAACCCCTGAAACTGCATGTAATTCAGACCGAGGAATTCTATGCACTAAATGGCATATATGCAGTTCCTAGACCGGAGCTAGGCCCGAAAAGGAAGCCAACCAGAGGCCGAGACACTAAATTCCGACCCTCTGCTAAGAATCTCACTGCTCAGGACCGGATTCATAAATGTATACGCACCAAAAATTGTCCGAGATCCGCATGCAGTATGCGGTTATGCAGTTGTAGCTGGGAATTAATTCAGCTAGCCAAATCCTATGCACTAACTGGCGTATATGCAGTTCCTGGAGGATGCAGTTGCAGGGGTTTCTACTGTAGGTACATACTAGGGAACCATAAAGGGCGGTAGGTAGGTATGTACCTACAGGTCCAGACCTTCCACTTGAGTTCCACTTGCCTAGAGGTACTTGACAGAGCGAAACTAGGTACCTGCTAGTACATGTACGTAGTACCTTACCCAGTACGTAGAGGGAGTTACCTAGGTACCTAGAGGTACCTTTGGCTGTCTGCCGTGTTCGTCGTGCTGGGCGTGCTGGAGAACCTTGATCGGCCCTTTCAATCACTGGAAGCAGTCCTCGCCTTCTCATTTACGTAAACCATCACATGGCCACCACTTTGGCCGTGTAGAGGGTTCGAGGGAGGCGGAGGAACGTCTAGAACTGTGTCAACGGACGGCTAATAAGAGGTAGACAGCATGGTGAGAGAAGACGGCGTGCTTTTCCAAGATCAAATAATTTCACTGGCCTCAGTGCGCACACAGCAGCACCAGGGGCATCTTTAGGCGCGCCTCAATCGTCGTCGCCATCGCCGGTTACTTGTGCTTGGAGGTGTACCTGTACCAAGAAGCGACCGTCCATCAGTTAAAGAGTAGGTATGTAGTGCAGACACCTTCCTCTACCTTTACACTAGGTGCCATATTTGGGCGGCCGGGCCATTCTGGCCATGCGACCAACAAACAGGCCATTCATTGCCATTGCCCTTACACTCAGGTCTAACATCACTGGTGCGCATTCAGTTGAGTGATTTCACCAACATCAACCGTCCGCGCGCGTCAACGTTCCGACCCGATTCCGACGAGATTCCGAATTTCCTCTCTTCAGCTGCTGCCGATTCACGACCCGACCTAGACCGAAACCTAGTAGCATTCCCTGTCGCGCCGTGCGACTCGCAAAATTGCCCCTCGTCTTCCCCGATCCTACAGTTACTCGCCATGACCACGCCTCTGAACGCATATCAAGATTTTTGCATGGTCATGTCGCTACAATGAAATTCGGTCACTCGTTCAAGGAGGCCCTGCAGGGGGAGAGCTACCCTCAGCATTGGGTAGACAAAGCCATTCCGTATGGTCAGCTCAAGAAGCTCCTGGGCAAGGTGCGAGAGGAACTTACTCGCAACGGCTATGACCCCGACACTATTCACAGGCTCTTGGCCGACCACAACGCAGAGTACAGGCTAAGGGTAGAAAACTCCCACATCCTCCGCCCCAAACTGGTAGTGCGCCCCTCGGCCAGTACCACTTGTCTACGATCCGATACGGCCCCGAAGCTCCTCGCAGGAGGAGAGCCCGCGCCGGCCTCAGAGCCCAGCACGCCCGCCAGCGCGCCCCCCGACTCGTCGTCTGTACCGCTGGAATATCCCACCTCGTCACCCAAGACTCTGGCGCAAGCCCAGGATGCTGGATGGGTCGATATTCCTCTGGACTCGGACGCAAAGTTCTTCAACATCCTACAAACAGACGTGGTCGAGCTAGACTCGCTGCAAACCCAAGAGCGACAGTCCATGAATGACGGCATACAGTTGCTTGGCGATGAAATCGCACGTCTGGCTCGGCCCCGCAAGGGAGTAATTCAGTTTGCAAAATCTGACCTCTACCGTTGGCGTGACATCTTTGAACTCTACCTGGCCGCCCAGGTATTCTTCTCGACCGCCGAAACAGCCACGGGTCCGCGCGATAGCGAGAAGGCGTGGAAGCAGCTTGTTTGGTTCCAGGATGAGGTCAACAAACGACAGCTGTTACAAAAGTTTAAACTCAAGGCCAGCGCGGAGGCTTACACACGCTTCCTCGAACTCAACGCAACTCTCCTGAAGAATTTCAAGTTCCAAGAGCTTAACCGAACAGCGGTTACCAAGATCATCAAGAGTGAGTCCCAGCCCAGAACGGAGTAAATGATGGCAACAACGAAAAGTCAGGACGAAGAGGGGGGAAAGGAGTAATAGGGAGTGAGGAGGGAGCGAGAGGGGGGGATATCAAGGGAAATTTGCGTGTGTGTCGTGTTTAGAGAGGAGATCGTCTTAAGCAGACAAGATTATGACAAGATTAGAGGCTAACTGTAAAGCAGAATTCGATAAACAGACGTCGTTGGGCGTCAAGACAGAGTTTCCAAAAGCCATGAGCTCTGCCCCCTTCATCGCTGGGAGTATCGCCAAGGACATCTGCTCACAGATGGCTTGCGAAGTGCTCAGCCGTGTTCCTCAAATTGTGGATTACACATGCACAATTTGTACGTATACTGGCCGGCAGGTCTACGTTACAATACCTATAGACCCCGGCCACCCCCACAGCCTTGCCTGGTATATTCAAACTGACGACGATGGATGTTAGGTTACTCAATCTGCTGGCTCCCCGTGCGATTGGACTGTGACCACATGTTTTGCATCCGGTGCATGATCAAGATGCAAAGCCGGAATAAAGAGCTGTGCCCCCTCTGTCGGGCCAAAACCGTGCTATCTGCAACTGAAGGTAATGACAATTGTCAGCTTTGCCCGAGAACCAGTATTGAGCACATATAGCTAACATGCGTCGCCTTTGCCAACTATAGCCCACATCGACTGGAAATTGATGTCCTATATGGAAAAGTGGTTCCCTAAGGAAACAAAAGAAAAACAGCGTTATAACGAGCTAGAGAGACGCAGGGAATTGTTGGGTGAGGCCTACGTTGATACAAACGATGGGCCATGCATCGTGATGTAGATGGTGTACCTTATCTGCTTGGCTGGCTATCTTGACCTCGTGGAATACCCCTTGTTATCGAATTTCACCATGATGAAATCTCCTTCGAGTTGGCTCATTCTGTGTTTTCACTTTGCTACTGATGATGGTTTACAGGTTAAGGTCCGGTTTCCTAAGCAGATAGGGTCCAGCCGAGTAGCTATACTTGTTAATCAAGTATGTATTAACGGCAAGGACACATGTGTGGCATGCGAAGAGGGCACGTTGGTTGTATCATTTCACTCCTCATCCTACCAGTGCCTACTCCGCACTCAAGAGACCCAGCTTAAAATGTTTATATCTGTAAGCATTCGCTACCTGCCCTTGTTCTCAAGGATACTAAGATTGTTCCTCGGCAACTTTCAGTGCTCTGGTAAACACATTGACAAGCTCATCTGTTTCCTCCAACCCGACACTGATCCGTATCAAGTTCCTGTCAACGCCATACTGCTCAGCCCAGTCAAGCTCCTGATAATGCGCCAGGAGCACATAGGGCGAAGTCAATGTGAAGTTGGTTCCCAAGCTCGGTCCCTTGGCCGTCTCGAGCGCATCGTAAAAGGCCACAGCCTGCTTCTTCCCCTTCAAGACCACAGAGACAAGACCACCGTAGCCTCCTTGTGGCAGCTTGACCGCTTCATAGTTGGCCCGTGAATCGTTGTACTTGGGGTAGTAGAGAGTCTTGACGAGCGGATGATCTTTGAGGACACGGCAAATGGCCTCGGCATTTGCATTGACTCGGTCTATGCGCGCAACAAAGTCTCTGCTGTTGCGCTCCATGAAGATGACATCCTCGGGCCAGTAGGTGTCCTCCAATTGCTGCTGGAAGAAGGCTTTCAGGGCTGGATAGTATCGTGAGTTAGGGTTCAATATAGCACCGCCACCCATGACGTTGCAGTGGCCGCTAAAAATCTTCGTGAGACTGCTGACAACAATGTCCGCGAACTGGAGGATATTCACATTCGCAAAGGTGCCAATAGTCTCGTCTACAACAACGGCAAATTCGTACTTGTCCGCCAGCTCCCGAATACGGACCAAGTTGGGACAACTGAGTGTGGGGTTGCCCGGAAATTCACAGAAAAGAGCCAGATACCGCTCTCCGGCCTCGAGTCGAGTCTCCAAGTCGTCGAGGTCGGACTCGGAGGCGCGGCCGTAGAACAACGCACCGGAAGGGTTGAACTTCTCGAGAATCTTGAGCGTATCGACGTAAGGGAAGCCAAAGTTGACGCCTTTTAGCGGCGTGCTGCCCGGCGGGGTTCGAATGGAATACAGCGCTCTGTGGGCATGAAAAATCGCGTTTATTCCGCATGGGAAGAGATAGATATCCTCCTCGCGAAGATTGGCGATGCCGCGGGTGTTGGAACTCATCTGCTTTTCTGACAGCGAAGGGGAACCTCCAAGGTCATGGTCGGCACTCCGCAGTGCTCCGGCAATTCGTCTCTTGATGGCGGACTTGGCGGGTTGGACAAAGGAGAGGTCGAGATTTCTGCCGAAACGCTCTTCTAGAAAACGGGAAGTCTCCTGTATCATGGCAGTCTCTCCGGTGGTCCCGTTGACGTGACCGTGCATATTCGGCTGCTGGTTTCCTCTGGCGTCAAGCGAAGCCTGCCGCTGGTAGCGCTTAGGACCGCGACACGGCTTTGCTGAAGCAGAGGCATCTGCGTTACGGAGTTCAATCAGAGGACGCAGCAAGCCGTCTGTGAACAAACCGTGGCAGAACTCAGCCCGGCGGCTAGAAACGCCATCTCCACTATGCTGCCAGTACTGCTTTGCGAAAGGAAAGCCGTCCTGTGGCATGATGACAGCAGAGATGGAGGGACAGAGGGGCTCCAGGGCACGCGCCTCGGGATTTGACATATCAAGAACGAGGTTGATGACCTCGATATTGATGCAGACATCAACAGGTGCTCGCGAACGGATGAAATCAACGCAGCGAGAGGCAATGGTCGGCGTTGGAAAGAGCATGGCTGTGATATCACTAGGTCGCTTGGCCGTGGTACTGACATGCTTGGCCACAATGTCAGCAGCAAAGGCCTGAATGCTCCGGTGGATAAAGAAGCTGACAGAAGCCGGTCAGTACAACTGCAGTGCTGATCGAGATACTGCGACCGTAGGGATCGTGGTGTCTGGAGGACAGGCGCACACTTACCGAGGATACCCCGTTGTCATGCGCTTAACAACCCAATCCTGGCCCTCCTCATAGCCGACATTGGCACTCCAGGTTGGGAGTGAGACGCTCACGGCCTAGATACAGCAACTTAAGGTCAGCAAGAGGCATGGTGAAGGTGGTGACTGTATATGCTTGGGCATGGGTGCATACATGAGCGGTCTCCGAGGGTATAGAATCCCCAAGCTCGAACGTAGGCATGGTATACGTAACCGAGTGCCAGGTGAGCGCGGTTAAGTGGTAAGACGAGTTGTGATGCTGCGTGGATGTTATAATTTTGCTTCGAGCTGGTGTGAGGAGCACCTTCTCTACTGGTTTCTGGCCTAACGGGATGCTGTCTTCCTCCTGTTAGCTGGTTACAATCAACCGCTCAAGATAGTGAGGCAAGGGCAAGCCCCAAGAACATGGCTTACATAAAATTAGGTGTGTCGTTCTTCTGTTTACCTCGCTATTAGTTCTGAGTAAGGGAATGAGTCAAGGGTGGATGTCGAGTGAGCGAGCAAGTGAGTGAGCGAGTTGGAATTGGTGGCCAAGGAGTGGCTCGTTGAAGCCGAGTATCGGAGGTATCCAAGTATCCGTACTTGTTGTCGTATCCAATCAATCACGAAGTTAGATCTAAGCTAGCGGTGACGATTGTGTAGATTATGTGAAGCATGTTTCTTTGGCAGATTCGCACATTTGACGTTTGGCTTATAGTCCTTGTCACAGCCCACGCCACATTTCGCAAGTCCCTCCTTCTCTGCCAGATACACCTTACTCTATATAATATTCTTCTTGTCCGTAACGCTGCATTGTTATATTATGCAGCATACGTCCTTACCCTCGCCTACATAGTCAATGTACCTACGTACCAGGCGGCGCAAAACCAACATGCCGGAATCCACAGTCCCCACCCCGTCTTTAATGGGTCCATGCCCGAACGCTTAGACCTACACATCGAAGCCGTAAATCGGTGACGGAAGGTACAGTAGACGGAAGAAGAGGCATGAGATCAATGGAAACCATGTGGTGATTTTGATGGATTGATTGGCTTGGTGGAAGAAGAGGAAGAGGACTGCCAATCCCCTGCTAAATACCCTAGAAACGAAGACTTTGGTGGGGGACAACCCAGAGTGGAGACAGGCAGCATCTTTCTGTTCTGCCCCTGCCGACCAGCCGACTTCCAACAGTTCGTCAAACGCGAGTCGCTCCTATGATGAAACAAAGGTACGTTGAGCAGGACGGGATACGTAAAATATTCTGTTCAACTCATTTCTCTACACTAGTGATAGCCTTCCGAACTCTGCGCTTTACATACCACGGAATATGCCCTACGATTTGTGGCAGTGCTCGTTCGCCCGCCCTATATTGTCCATCACAAGCCTAACTGGCCATGGTCTCCCTATGCCGTCATACCAATATCTCACATGCCCTACATCTAAACATCCATAACCGTACGGCCACGGAAAACGACCAAGTACAAAATGAACACAAAAGCTTTGTTCCAACATACGCTCCCCATGTGCAAGTCGTCCCCCATGACCATTTTTTCTCTATGCTTGGGTTGTTCATTGTGACCCCCCCCCCGGTTTAGTTGTAGTATGCCCGACCGCTCCTGCGAGTCCCCACACAGCTGATGCTGTCGCTGGGTACGATGCTATCGGCATCTTCTTGGTCCTCTACCTCGCTGCCCCACTTTGTGGACTGAACACCCGGGGTGTCGGGCGGTAGCAGAATCTCACGAGGTGTGACGAGCTCGCTCAAGCTACCCGAAGCATTTCTGGGCAAACCCCCATCACGGCTCGAACCATAAGCGCCAGACCTTCCCAATGGACTGCCACCGACTTTGACAGTCGTCGTCTTCATGCGGGTGCCTGACTTGGAGCGTCTGACTGTGTAGGACTCTTCAACCGGGGAACCGTGGATGGTACTCGAGGATCGATGACTCTTTGTTGACGCATAGCCGTCCCGCTCTGGCGTACTCGTGTCGTATGTGTAGCTTCGCTGCACCATTGGCGGGTGTTTTGCGCCTCTTGAGCTTTGAAGGTGGTGGTGATCCGATGAGATACTCACGGGTGGTCGTCCATAGTCCGCCTCGCTGCGGTCCCGAGGAGACCCGCGAGACCGCGGTGTCATATGACGGCCTCGAACGTCCTCCAAGCCATCTCCAAAGCCGTCGTCCACATCTCTGCTTCGCGAAGTGCCCGCATAACTGCTGTATCGAGTGATGTACTCCGGCCGCGGCCCTGGCCGGGAAGCACTGCCAGAGGTATGCAGGTGCTCATCAGGTAAGCGAACCTTGTCCACTGCCCGGTCCACTTCCACATAACGTGCCCTAGACTCCAAAGGTTTTCCGGAATACTTTTCTACATGCCCCTCCTGGTGGCTGCAGCGGCGTGAAAACGATGGCGGCTCATGATCATCACGCGATGAGCGGGACCGATCCGCCTTGGACATGCTGTACAAAGCACCTCCCACTGCTCCGGCGGCCGCGACGCCCAAGATGGTACCCACAACCGTACTTGGACTGATGCCTCCGGAGTTGTGCCTGGTTGGGACAGCGGGAGCATAAGAGGCCGTCCTCGACACGTGGCTCCGCCTGGAAGCATGTCGATCATCGTCCTCAACCTCAGCAGAACGCCGGTGACACGAAGGAGGGTTTGATCCCGAATATGATGGATGGGACACTGCACCTGGGCGCTGCTCTAAACCTGCTATATCGTATTTCCACAGGAGAACCCGACTTGGTTCTTCATCGGCTGACTGCTGGTACCTTGTGGCTGTGCCACCGTGATGGGACGGGTAGCTTTCGGAAGGCTGATATACGATCTCCATGGTGTTGCCGTCAGGGTCAGTGACGTTGATTTTGAGGTCGCCAGCTCGACTGACACTCCTGTGGGCCTTGGCGGTTGTGGCAGCTGATCGAGAATCAACAGGGTGCCGCAATGATTTATCACCGGCGTCTGGTGAAGCTCGGCGCGCGCAACTAAAAGCCTCGTCGGCTGCGGCCGCAGAAGGGGCGGAAAGGGAAATATGCGAGAGTCTCAAGGCTCGATGCGGGTCAACTTCACGAATCTGGAAGACGGGTTTGTCGCGTGACGGATGGCCGTAGGTGATGGATGGTAGGGGCCCGTCCTCCTCACTCAGGTAGCGCAGGCCAATATTCTTGATGATGGCCGCGTAAAAGGGTGCGGAGGATGAGAGATGAGAGACTTCGAGGAAGGGAAGCATCTTGACTGATGTGTTTATGTTGAAAATCTGGCCACCCAAGCAACGAGCGAAGGCATGCAGCCCACAGACGTTTGCAAGCTGCTGATCGATGCCCACCCCTCAGTTTGATATACAGCCCCGGTGTTGAAGAGGAAGTTGATATGTGGCAACCTTTTGAGTGTCCGAGGTGTTGAAGGTCGCCGAGCTAACAGGGAATCTCAAGGTACCGTTGAGGCACCGTTCAAGTACCGTGGCGCGAGCAGGCGATCAAGACAGGGGTGTGCTGCCGCTCACGGCTCACCACATCCAAGCACTCGAGGCCAGGAGCTGTGAGGCGTATCCGTGGTGGTTGAGTCTAGTTGTGCTCTCAAAGCACCGCCGCAAAGGTGCGTTATGGAAAGAGTGAGGAGGTTGAGTTGGAGGAAGTGACTTGTGAAGCGGAGGCCTTTCTCACCGGTCCGGCTTTTGTCACAGACAAATGGTGTAGGGCGGGAAAAGCCACGTCCAGAAGAAGGGCCAGATAGCGATTGCTGCTTGGTGAAATCACTTGACGGTCGGATAGTGGTTGGATTCGTCCACGTATTAGTCATGTTAGTAGTAGGAGGAAGAGTGGTAGAGGTAGCCAGGTCGCAAGTGTAGGTAAGTGGAAAGGCATATTCCCTTTGGGGCTGATGCGCTTCGACTTCCTCTTGTGAGGCAGTAATGGCAGGTTCCTGGTAGTTGTGGGTCCCAAGCGCCTATTTTCGGGCTCATCGTGGGGATACCAAGTCACTACAGCGTATAGTGTAAAAGAGCATCCCGAACTGCCAGAGTATACAGTCCTGTGGTTGGTGGTGATGGGAGGCAAGACAGCAAGCCCTAACGCGACCCGGCCATCCGGCCTGACTTGGCTGACTGGCGATCGAGGGCGGGAGAATCTCCATTGGCGAACACCCATCTCCGCCCTTTTAGGCAAATGCAACCTTGCAACATTCCTACTTTTTCCTCTTGATGATCACTCGCACTGCAGGATTTTCCGTGGACAACCGCTGGCCGTTGCCGCTCACTGACGGTCACCACTGTGCCGCTGCCTGACGAGCCATCCTTTTGGCCTAGCATGCATCGCCACGGCTACGGTGAACGCTTCGGTGCCTGGGTGCCCAAGTCGAAGTCTTGTATGTAAGGCTTTTCGTACCCGAATCAGCCTGTCTTGTTCGAGGTGAGCGTACCGTGGTGAGCGGGTGGGATCAGCGTGTCCGTTACGCACTTGCATGCCGAATTGGTGCCGAACACTACACATTTTCCTTGTCGCCACTGGGTTGTGTGTTCCTGGCGCACAAGCAGTGTATATCATTCAAACCCAAAATATCCAACCTACAAATTTGGAGATTGCTCCGGTGCGCGTTCCAATATGATGCAGTCTCGGGAGCAAATCCACAGGTGATAAAGACCCAATGGCCAACGCCAATGCCTGGGCTATCTTCTTCCTGAAATCCATTGGCCGAATGAAGACAACCACGTGAGAGGCATCAAGGCCTGCACGCTTCTTGTACCCGTCCATATTTCATTGCGAGTACACGGCACTACTTGTCAGGCTTTCAAGCGACCGTGGAAAGAGAAAGAGGGACGTGGAAAGGAAATCAGAGGAGTTTACGCGGCAAGAGAGAGACATTGGTTTACAAAGGCTGATTTCGGGGGAGATGCTTTGCTGCAAAAAAGGGGAGGGTATGTCCACGACATTTCAGCCCCCTTCTCGCCTGCTCAAATATATCAATGCTGACCTGTTGTTAGTGTGTCACTTCCTAATTCCTACCACCAATTCTAACCGGGCAAGTCGCTACTTGCCCTTCTTTCCGCAATGGTAGTGTCGAAGTTGACATGGCGCATGGCAAGCGTTCGGTCGACCAAAGAATACGTTGACCCGAGGAATTTGTATCCGCAAGAAGAGATTATTAACTAGCTAAGATTGGGCATGTGAAAGAGCTAGGAAGAGGCGAAAAAGAGTATATGACAAAAGGAGAGGAGGGAAGGCAAGCCAGGTTGAATGGTCTTGCGTAGACGATGAAAGCGTCTTGAGTCCGTTGTTGAACGCCCCATGTTTTGGTTGCAAAAACAGCGACAGCGCAATCACATGCGACCCAAGTTCCGGAAGCTCTGGCCCGCAAAATCGCGATGTTGTATCACGAAGCTGGCCAAAGCCCCCGCAACCTCTCTCACGCGTGAGAAAGGCAAACAGACCTTTCACCCATCCCTCCATGTTTCCCACCACGGTTTAGATGCCGATTAGATGATGTCCCACGCATCCTCAGCGGCGTGACAGAACTTGCTGCACGCTACGCTGGCTGACAAGCTATAATTGCTAATGGAGATCTTCTCATCGACATACTCATCCGCAAAGTTGTCGGCGCCCTTGGCCATGGCGCCAACAAAGAAGCAGATGCTCTCGTTCTCGCCCAAAGTGTCGATGTACTCGCGGACGCGCACAACGGGGGCGTCGAAGCTGAGCGTAACCTTGCGGCAGTTGGGAGGCAGATGGTCCGTAATAGGGTTCTGAATCACCTTCAAGAGCTTCTCCTGCGAGTTGGTTCCCTTGATGGACAGACGATGGAGAAGCTGGACCATGAGACCAGCGAAGCGCTTGAAGGTGCGGGGTATACGGACAGAAGGCGAGACCTCGATCAAAACCCCCTTGGCGGTCTGGATGTAAATCTGCAGCCTTCCAGCCTTGTTGACGGGCGAGTCGAGAAGCGTGAGGAGGCACTAGAGAACAACGATGGCGAGTGTCAGTAGCAGTGCCCGCATGTTGAATGCAGACTGGGAGTGTTTCCAACCTGGTGGGTGATGTCGGGGCGAGCGTCACTGATGTCTCTGTTCATCTTGCGCATGACACCAATGTGCTCATCGCTGTTGAGGAGCGAGTACTTTTCCTCTCGCTGCATGCCCATGCGGCCGGAGCCGCCGTGGGACGCCTTGTAGGTCTCGAGGCTGGCGTTGGAGAGCACCACGATGAGCCTCTTGGTGTCCTTGTCGGTAGGTGGGATGGGCATGTGCTGCTCGGCGACGAGTTGGGGCAGTGCCGGAGGAGGGAGCGACTGGGTGCCTGCCATGGTTACGTCGTGGTTAGACATGTTGAAAGTCTGAAGCTCAATCAATGATCGGATGACCAAATGTCCGGGGGCAATGGCAGGCAGGGTAGAGACGGCAGGGCGACGGCGCTGGTAGAAACAGTATGTTTGATGATGGTTGCTAATATGGTCGTTGTGATGGTGACGGGGACGGGGACGATGGATGATGTGTAGCCAAGAGAACGCAAGAATGGAGACGAGACGGCCTTTCGAGTTTTCGAGCGAAAAACGAAATGGTATTGGCCATCGGCGATCAAGAGAGTGGGGTACCGAAGTGTTCCAGACTTCCCCTCTTTTCGTCCCCAGCGCATCTTCCCGTCCTGGTTGTTCCCGTCGTCCAGATTTTTTTTTTTTTTTTTCCCGTCTGCGCCGCGCATGCGCTAGGCTTGGCAGCAGCGCAACACACCTTGGGAACACCCAAGGCCCGCCTCTCAAAACTCCGAAAGGCTATCACCTCGAGCGCCGCAACAACTCGTGTTCAGGCCACAAGTCATAGGACCATGGAGGCCGCGGATGGACAATGTGATTATCTGACATGGAAGGGATTGAAAAGTCGAGGAGGGGTTGAACTTACGAGGCCGCTTGCCAGCACGGGGGGGTTCTGGGGAAGATGATCCGGACGACATGGTGGCTGGCAGGGGAGCACGGAGCAAAGGCAACGATGGACAACCAGATGGACCCTTGATGACAAAATTGAAGCGGAAAGTTGCAGGAAGAACGAGACGAGAGCGCGGGTTGCGCGGGCACACGTGCCTTTTTATATGTTCACTAAGCCCGATAAGACGGCGGTGATCCCCAGGAACCCGAGTAAGGCGTTACATTTCAGGGTTCCAGACAGATGGCTTCGACACCCTGCGCCCACGCCAAGCTGCAAGACGCAGCTAGCCTCAAGGTAGGAAATCCACCATTGACGCGAAGGAACCAAAAACATGCAGAAAGCAGCCCTAGGTTGATTTCCATCTACGTACATACCACGGTACATAATGTAAAACGGTAACTTACGGATCACCTTTCGCTCTCCATACCACTGATGATTTTATAAAATAAACTGCACAACTTTGGAGTTATCTGTTTGTCCCTCTACAATTTATATGGAGCTTGTCTTGGAATCAGATCTCTCTTTCTGCAATACCACCTGACTACCTACAATCCAGCCCTGGTTTGTTTGCTAGTTAGGTACAAAAAACGCGGATGGGTGCCGTAGGGGACTGCCCTCTTATATCTTCCAGTCTTGAACATCTCGAAGGAGACTGTTCAACCCATGGCCGAAGAACCAAACTAACAAACAAACCAGTATTGTATTGTACCAACCCTTCGGCAATAATTGACACGCCAGCCAATCGCCGACATGGCCACCCAGTGGAGCGAGCTGGAGAACTGGTGGAGGATGTTGGGGATTGCTCCGCCTGGACATGGACTAGGGAGACTCCTCCGCCGACGTCGGGGTTGTTTCTAGAATCTAGAGAGGCAACCTGGTCCAACTGCCATCCATCGACATGGCGAGAGACCATTTTAACAACATAGGCTCAGAGTGGTACCTAATTCTGCGTACAGCATTCCAAGAAACACGACCCGTAACCAGCACCGCTGAGACGGCGGCAAAGTGTCAAGCTTCGGCTTTGCGAGACCCGGACCTACCACAGAAGGGGAGACGGGCTACATGGGCGGCGTACTACACGTATTCATATGTATGCCATGCGAGCCGAAAGATCTACGTATGATTCTGCTCTCCCAAACCCGATCGTTAGAAGCTCGGCTGGGCGCCGCTACACATGAAAGTGGACATGCTCTGCACACTAGGTAGGGCTGCGGGCCGTCTCGCGATTAAGAGCCCTACCGGGAGTCTGGAACGGCAGATCCTTGACAGGACGACACCATGACAAGCTCGGTGGAATATGTACTGCGCGGCCATTAGAGTCATAACTGATAGATGCCGCCAGTTGCTCCTGATTAAGATACCCCACAAAATATTATTTAATATGAACCAGTCGGGATCTGGAGCTCTGAATGGCGTCGCTTGATTGGACTTGGTGTCTACATAGTAGGAAGAAACCCAGATAGCTCACAAGGTGGACTCTTGGCATCTACCTATACGATGTTTTGGGGAACGGTTTATAGTAATATGCGAATAAGAAAATACAACCTTCAATCTTAAGTTGTAATGTGATCAAACTACGTGGCTTGGCATTTCAGCGCCCTCGGCTGCTCAGTTTGTTCCCAGTGACGCAATTGGTCGTATTTGGACTTGCCATTCCCAGACAATGATCAAATCCGGGACCTTGAGGTTTTGAAAAGACTCAAGAGGGTGCAAAACCAAGGCCGCAATACGTCATCCGCCGGCGGATTGTGGCACAAAGAACGGCCACCTTCGCGCTTCAACGTGCACTTTGACTTGCAGTGAGATTGCCCAATCTGGCAAACCTTGGATCATCTTGGACCTCGATCGAGACGCTTTAGGCCAATCCCGTTCCGAGCAAGGCCACGGGTAATGTGAAGCGTCTGGTTGCGGCTAGTTGACGGTAGGTAGGTAACCTGGTAGGTAGGGAGGTAGGTTACCTACCTCTACCTCTAGAGCTATGTAGGACAGTGCCTGGTGTGACAGGTAACAGGCTCACCTGGCCCAAGATAGCTCGACGTCGTGTTCGCTCTGTGATGTAATGGGTCAGCCATGGGCTGCTCTGGCCGCCGTGTCTATCATGGTCTTGTGATATGACAACTAAAACCTGCAATTTGGAACCACCAGCTCCCGTCTCGTGCTGAAGGGGCTCGCTCGTTTTATGTCTTTCTGCTATGTCACCCAGGCTTACCTACCAGGCCAACATCACCTTTCACAGATTACTTCTAGGACTGTCCTTCTTTGCTTGCCCTGAGAAACTCCAAGCACTCCAGTGAGAAAAAAAGACAAAACAAAAAAAAGGGTCCAAAAATAAACTCAAGTGGTGTACTATTGAGTGGGGTCACTTCATCTGAAGCTGCAACATCGAGTCTAGGAGCAGCCCCCGGTCCGTAATTTGCGGGGGCCGATCAACAGCTCCATCATATGCCCGGAATAGCGCACGCTACAGCAGCACAATTAGCCCAGACCCTGCCCAGCGTTCTTTGTTGCTGCCCTGCCCCCGGTGACGACGACATCATTGCCCCAGCTGCCCAGGTCCCAGACGGCCCAAGGCACCAAACAACATTACCACTTTCCCTGCTCGCCTTCTTCCTCTAAAACTGCCTCGCTCTACAACCAGCACTTTCCGCGCGCCCACGCATTTCCTACTACCTCTAGTTTCGGATGCGCAGTCATTGTGTTCCCGTCCAGTCGCGACCTCATAGGTAGCGGTAGCAATATCTCATTTCCAATTTCCAGTCCTGGATCGCCCGACTCGGTTTGCTCACTGCTCCTGCTCCCGCCTCATCATCCAAACATATCCAGGTTAACACCCGCGCGCGTCCATCCAAGCTGCCTTTACGCTGCCTTTCTCCAAAACCTATTGCCGCTCCGCCTTCTCGTCCTTTCGTACAGCCCAAGGTCTGCGGACTAGATATCCTAGTCGACCGCTTCCGCTACCGCTACCACGACCCAACCAGCCGCTTTACCTCCCCAACTCCCGAGCCTACCTATACTCTCTGTCCTTGTCCCAGTGCCGGGTGAGGTGTCCTGCGGCCCGCGCCGACACTCGCCATGATGACCGCTAGATCTTCAGTCGGGGCCCCCTCCCCCAACATGAACTTTGATCGCGGACACAGTTACTTTCCCGACCAGCAGCAACCTATCCATGAACAGCAGCAGCAACAACACTCACCACCACAACAACCACAATACTATGCCGCTGGCTCCGATGCTGAGACCATATCCAACACCCTGGCCAATACTCACCTACCGCAATCTGGTCGTGACCACATGGCCACTGCTCCTCACCCAGCCAGATTTAACGAGGAATGGGATGCCGGTCGACGAGGAAGCTCGATCGTCGACGGCACGCGACCTCACAGCACCGTGTACCGAACGAACTCTTACGCCGGTTCTGTAAACGGTCTCAGCGGAGATGGGACCGCCTCAATTTCCCGCAGCAACACTCTCAAGAAGAAGGCGTCTCTTAGACGTAGTGGGAGCCTCAAGCGGAGCGGCAGCCGTCGCAGTATGAAAGCGGGGAGTGTTAGGAGTTTGGCACTTCAACCGAATCCCGACCAAGAAGAGATGAACAGTGCCTTTTACTGCCCGGTCCCCACGGCAGGCAGTCCCACCGACGTCCTTGCCAACCGATTCCAAGGTACGAATCCATACCCGTCTGTTTCCAACGTCCGCGTCTAACTCTCCTCTTTCTGTTAGCATGGCGAAAGATTCTCAAAGACCTTATTACCTTTTTCAAGGAGATCCAGACACACTATGAGCACCGTTCTAAATCGCTCATTAGGTTGGGGAATGTGCTGAATAATACGTCGACTCCCCCAGGGTTTCTCTCAGATGGGGGGCTTGACGATGCCCTCCAGGTTCTGCGAAACTACAACAAGCAAGCCATTGCCGAGTCCAATAAAGCACGCGAGATTGAAGAGGATGTTATCCTAGCCCTCACTGGTTTACGGAGTGACCTACATCAGAAGATCAAGGAAATAAAAAACCTGTCTGGCGATTTCAAAAACTCGGTTGACAAGGAAATGGAGGCCACTCGAAGAGCTGTGAACAGTCTTCAGGAAATTCTTGGCAAGACCGAACTCGACCCAGCTCTTACAACAGGCAAAGAAGATCCCTATCTTTTGCGCCTAGCAGTGGATCGCCAGCTGGAAAGGCAGATTGACGAAGAGAACTATTTGCATCAGGTACGCACTTCTCACCACGTGGCTTGTTGGAAGATTCCTGTTCACTGCTAACTGCCATTCCCACAGGCTTATCTGAACCTCGAGAGTTCAGGACGGGAGCTTGAGTCCATCGTCATTGGCGAGATACAAAAATCCTACAACGCTTATGCTGGTATTCTCAAGAGAGAGTCGGATGTCGCTTACAGTGCTATTGAAGAGCTTCGAATTGGTCCAATTTCCATGCCCAAGGATACCGAATGGAACTCCTTTATCCGAAAAGATGAACAGTTCGTCGATCCGGACGTGCCCATGCGATCGGCCGAGTTCATTCACTATCCCGGTCGTGATCACCACGCTTGTCAGGAAATCCGAGCGGGTCTTTTGGAGCGCAAAAGCAAGTATTTAAAAAGCTATTCAGCAGGATGGTAAGTATCCGAGCCATCATCTCAAGGCTCTATCCGGCAGTGAATATTCTGTTCTCTTGCTAACAATAGCAGGTATGTACTCTCGCCTACCCACCTACACGAGTTCAAGTCTGCCGATAAGGGACAAGGGCCGGTCATGTCCCTCTACCTTCCTGAGCAAAAGCTTGGATCTCATTCCACCGAGGGCAGTTCGTCCAACAAATTCATTCTTAAAGGACGCCAAACCGGAACAATGCACCGTGGCCATACGTGGGTATTCCGCGCCGAAAGCCATGATACGATGATGGCATGGTATGAGGACATCAAGATGCTTACTGAGCGGACCCCGGAAGAACGCACCAATTTCCTTCGCGGCCATGGAAGAAGCTACAGCAGGTCCTCCCAGCGGTCTTCCATCAGTAGCGATGGAGTCAATGACGACGAGGAGCCTCCCTTTTCTGCAAACGTGGCATATGTCAACCAGCCGCCAAGGCAAGACGCTCTGCCGCGACGTCCTTCAGGTGGGCGATTCCCATCTGATCTCCAGGTAAATGCAAAAAGACGCTTACAGGTTCCCGTTTCCCCGCTTAGTGTGAGTTCCGGAAACGACGAGAACGGCACTGTCGATGCCACCGCAGCTACCACCACATTGCCAGGAAGCGCCATAGAGCAACACGATAGAACACGGGAACCGAATCCACCGGATCGCGAAGGGGCCACTCTTACAGCACACCAGGGCGATTACACTTATGCCAACCCAAACCGGAATCAAGTTCATGGTGTCCACAACGACATTGACGGCCAATCCCTCTCAATGCCCTATACTGCTGGAAACCAAGGCGATGGTGCCATTTTCCGGGGACATAGCGAAAAAACTGATAATCGTCGAATCAGTAATCCCGATATGACATTACTTGTTAGACGGAACCACGACGCGGATGAGCAAAACGTTCGTCACGGCCAACGATGGGTAGATTCTGATATCAGAGATTTCCCAGCCTCCATGGGTGCACAACAGGCAGTGTCCTCACCGGAGGATAAGAGTGGCATGCACAACGGTATCGCATCTGCGAGTGCTCAACATCCCAGCCATGCAATGCCAAGAACAGTTATGGTCGGGCAGATGGACAGTAACAGTGGCGGTGACGTTTTCCAGGATCGAACACGCCCAAATATTGAAGGGATGCGCAATGACAGCGTTCCAACCATCTCCAACCTTCATATCCCTGGTGAATATCCGAAGAGCTCTTCATAGTGTCAGCTTGCCTAGACGTCTTCCGTTGATCCCAGTCGTTAATCAACAGACCAGCTTGAGCATGCTTGGGCGGCTTGTAGGACATCACAACTTTAATGTTGACATAGAGCAAGGGTGGTTGGTAACCGTGGCTTTGTCTTCGCTTTTCCTTTTCTTTCGTTCTTTTTGCGCATAGGGATACTGTGAATTCACTGCTTTCTTGTCTTTGAGATAGATACTCTCCTGGTAGCTGCTAAGGTGGTAGTGGAACTGTGGCGGTGGGGACGGCAAGAGGGAAAGGAGGGGGATCCGGGGGTGATATGATATTCGAGTCTCAAGAGAGTACATGTTTGCCATTGTTATGTGGGTGCTCTTCTAATCTTCAGTCTATGGGTAGCTTGGAGTTTGTCGCCAAAATGTGCATTTGGATCCTTCGATGCCGTTCATAATTACCGGCTTTCCCTCCAAACATGGTGGCACTTCCTCTGCGTATAGCTCCAAATGTGTTTTCAGGTCGTTATTATGAAAATTCACAGTAGTTGTGTAGCTAGACAGGTGTGTTTGTATGGCGACGTGACTCGATGATACAGCAAATAGAACGGGCGATCTACTTCTGAACAACGGAGAGCGCGTGCCAAACAGTCCGCATAGCCCCGAACAGGCCGAAGCAGCATCTGAATCGATGATGGATGAAGCGAGTTCGGTGATACCTCTCGGAATACGTCGTCGTCATGCCATGGAATAGACCGTGAATAGGTAGTGGTTGAGAGTCGACTTTAAAGACTCGACAAGTCAATACGTTCTGGTTCCAAGCAACCGTAAGGGCATCATTCCCCCTCGAGTGCCTTGGGCCGGGGGTTCCTTGAAAGATGCAAGCCGTCTGGACAGCTATTCTACCTCAAAAAGACCTCGGGTTTGCCATGAAATTGGTATAAAATCATATGTGGGTATTTTACCTCTGCTTCAGCTATTATGTGATGCCTAGAAGGGATAGTGAGTGTGCATACATCGCCCAGCTTGTCGCCCTCGCACTAACATGAGCGTCAGGCACAAGGGTACCGGGTGGAGAAGTACCTGGACTGTACTCAAGCATCTGGCCACCCGAATGTGGTAGAAGGAGTCTCATCTTCCATTGCATACCGTTGGCGTCGTAGCGAGGTACGTACATATACTACTACCCGTGCCGCTAACGCTGTTAGCCTACACATCCGCCAAAGGACAACTTGGCTCCATCAACCTCCATTCATTTCTTTGTTGCAGTCCATATCGCCATTCATTCACTCTTCACCCTGTCAATCTTTGGGTCTTTTAAACTTTAATCCTGTTGAACGCAAAACCTAATCGTGGCCATTTCTTACTCCAGTCTTTACGATCCCTAATAACGATTAGATAACCGAGCGTCTGCGTATCGAGTTCAGTGGACGACCGGCTTACGACCTTCCCCATCGTCCAAGATGTTGGTCCGGCTATCAGCCCTTGCCGTTGCGGCCGCTTCCATCGTGAACGGCCTTTCTCCAGCCGAGATACCCTCCGACCTGCCCTTATCCAACCTCCTCGCTTCGGCGCAAAGCCATCTCTCAAAGGGGGAGACCAACGATGCGCTCGTCTACTATGATGCTGCCATTGCTCGCGACCCCTCCAACTACCTGACCTTCTTCAAACGCGCTACCACCTACCTTTCGCTCGGCCGCACCTCGCAAGCGACCGATGACTTCAACAAGGTGCTCGCGCTCAAGCCTGGTTTCGAAGGTGCCCACATCCAGCTGGGAAAGTTGAAGGCGCGCAGCGCCGACTGGGACGCCGCAAGGGAGCACTACGAGAAGGCAAGGAAGGCGGACGAACTAGCTGCGCTGGAGGATGCCGCTATTGCCGCCGGCCTCGCCGAGAAGGCAGCAGCCACCGGAGACTGGGAGGAATGTGTTACGCAAGCCGGAGCCGCCATCATGGTTGCCAACCGGGCTGTTGCGCTGCGCGAGTTACGATCTAAGTGTTTATTCGAGCGAGGTGACTTGGAGATGGGCATGAGCGACCTACAACACATCTTGCAAATGAAGCCTGGCGACACAACCCCGCACCTCAAAATCTCGGCCATTTCCTTCTACGCCCTCGGCGATCTACAAGGGGGGTTGACAGCCATCAGGAAATGTCTACATTCCGATCCGGACAGCAAGGTATGCGCAAGGTTGTTGAAGGAAGAGAAGATGACGGACAAGATGGTCCAGAAAGCGATCAAGGCGTTGGACAAGAAACAACCAATGATGGCCGTGAAGAACCTGGTCCCGAACCAAGAAGGGGAAGGCCTCATTCAGGAGGTCAAGAGCCAAGTCGAGAAACTTCGGGCGGACGGGACAATTCCAAAGTCCGCGGGCAATGCATTGGTAGGACAACTAGTAGAACTGGCGTGCCAGGCATACTTTGAAGTAAGTCGACTTCTCAAGCGGTCCCCCAATCCAACAACAGGATGGAACAAAGCATCTAACACCAGCTCCCTTTCACCAGTCCAACAGCAAGAAAGCCTCCATCTACTGCGCCGAGTCGCTAGCCATCAATCCCACTGCCCTCTATGCCCTCCTCCACCAATCGCAAGTTCAGATGGCGGCAGAAGAGTACGACGCCGCCATCGCGACCCTTCAAAAGGCCCTAGAGGAACACCCTGCCAAATCAGACGTCATCAACCCCCTCATCCAGAAGGCGCAGATCGCACTCAAACGCTCCAAGACGAAGGACTACTACAAGGTCCTGGGCGTCTCCCGCGACGCGGATGAGAGACAGATCAAGTCGGCCTACCGCAAGCTCTCCAAGCTTCACCACCCAGACAAGGCAGCCAAGCAAGGGTTGACCAAGGAGGCGGCCGAGAAGAAGATGGCTCAGATAAACGAGGCGTACGAGGTACTGAGCGACCCCGAGCTACGAGCACGGTTCGACAGAGGTGACGATCCAAACTCGCACGAGGGGCAGCAGGGAGGACAGCCCTTCGGCGGGCAGGGTGGGAATCCGTTCATGTTCCAACAGGGCGGACCGGGAGGCGGATTCCGATTTCAGTATGGGAGTGGCGGGTTTCCCGGAGGGTTTCCGTTTGGTGGCTAAGCATCGGGGTGCATGGGCGGATACCAAAAGCATGTGGAAGGCCATGTGGTCCTTGGTTACGGTGTCTGGCGCGCGACACATTTGAATCTTGAGGGTTGGGAAGCTTTGATTAGGGAGTTTGGGTGTTAAGCTACGGTTTCTCTTCAAAGGAATAACAGGACGAACGAACGGGAGGTGAACACACAGTACCAGTTATTGTTCATAATTTCAACTAGAGTAAACTTGGCCAAATGTGAATCATGGTTGTCTTCGTATACAAGCGTAAGGTATGATACATATGTGGTATACAAACGTTAAGAAGGTATGAACACCGTGAAGACCTAGTAGGTACTGGTTTTTACACACAGCTACCCTGACTCCACATTACCTCGCCATCATATACAAGTGGAATTAGGTTGCCCAAGACCAAAGACAGACCAGCAGCGCAACAGGCTTTGCTTTTCCCACACCAACCACGCTACCAGAACGCACCGATAGCCTGCATCTCCATGGTTCGGTAAACCCCATCCATGGCTTTGTGGGTGAACTAAGGAACCCTCGGGAACAATTTATGCGAGCAATATAAAAAAAGAAGACAAGGCAACAAAGCTATATTACGTACATGGGTCGGATTTTGTGTTGCTTGTTTTTGCCTTGTATCGTAATCGTCGCTGGTATTGCGCCAAAACCCCATTGTTCCTGGCCGGGTTGAAGGACTCTTTTTGCCCATCCAGCCTCCAAGTACCCCGTTCCGCAATGCGCCCTCGTAACCAACGCGCCCTGGCATTGCCCGTTCCCAGACGGACGCCAAGGGCGAATAAATGGACATTCAATCTCCCGCAGGTGAGCATGTTCGAGTGGTGTTGGGCTTCCCCCGCCTCGCGCCTGATGGGCTCCATACGCTGGAAATGAAGCGATGCCTTTCTTTTTCTCCTCTAACGCCGTGCATGCACATCTGGAGGTTTCGAGTTTTGGTGATCCTGGCTGCAGCAAGCGAGTTAACACCAGCAAACACAGCGGCGATATGCTGAGAAGTGAGAGAAATACAAGAAAGTTTGCAGACAGCTGCACTCACCTTGTCAACAGGCCTCCGCTCCGTAGGTCAGTCGCAGTTCATGACTGGCTGTTTTGGTGAATGAAATAGGCCCTGGCACATCCCATGTGTTAGCAGCGTGTTGGGGCAGTTTTGGCACTTTGATAGCAAAAGCGGGGAGAACGTACTTGGACGCCTCATACGCCGACCAGCAGATGGCCGTGCTAGGCATGGTGGTCAACACTCTGGGCTTCAGGCCCTTGAAGAAGCCCTTGACACCCTCTCTCCTGTACAGCAGCTTACACCCCGCCACAAAGCCGCTCACGGCCCTGACCTCAGCGTCCTGAGCCGCGCCTCGGGTTTGCAGCATGGTCTTAATCACATCCATAGGCGTTGTAAGCGCGGCCGCGAAGCCACCAGCCACCGCGCCAGCAAGGCAGTGTGTCGCTGGGTCGTACTTCTTGGTGGGGTTCATCGAGGTCGATATCGACTCATAGGCGAGGAACTGAAGCGCGGTGAAAGGGACGGTCATAGAAAGCGTGGTGGGGTAGGAGACGTAGAAAGCCCCGAGACCCTCGTTCCGGTAAACATACTTGGCGCAGTCAAGCATGGAGCGGTACATCTTGGCCGAGTTCTGGATTTGCATGCGCTGTTTGATCACTGTGTTGTGACTGCGTTAGACTTTTTGTTTTTGCGCGTATAGTTCCGCAAGTGTATAGGCATATATGGGTGGGCATACCGTCAAAGGGGTTCATTAGGGCATCACTGGCGATTGTCGCGCAAGCACCGCTAGTGGCAGCAGCGAGGAAATGATGCTCGCCAGCCTTGTTACCGCCCATCAAGTGCTTGACAGCTTCGTAAGTCGCAAAGTAAACGGCGTGCGCAGGGCCTAACAAATTGGCATTAGCTGGTTGCCGTGAGAGCCGAAGAGACGGAGAGGCGAACTAACCGGCTCCGGCAATGACGCTGGACATGCCGCGCCACAAGCTGAAGATGCCCTCGGTCGAAGCAATTCGATAGGTGCTCTGGATGACGCCATTGTAGACCGCGGAAGGGTTCGAGTTCACAATCTGCATACGAGTCTGAGGGAATTCAAAGACAGTCAGTCAGTGACTTGCTGAGGTCTCGCGTATGAACCAAGAAGGGACCGTTCGCCCACCTTAACAGCATCGATGGGATACACTATGGGAGAATCAGTTAGCGCAGGGCCCAGGGCAGATAGATAGTCGGCGATCGAACGCGTGGGCTATGGGGGGAACATACTGGCGCAGTGCTCGGCGATACCAGCAAAGGCGCCGGCAGCCATGTTCTGGATGAGGGAGAAGTTGGGCGGGAGCGACTCATAGCTATATGGAAAGATGCGGTGTCAGCGGGCCCCGAGTTGTTCGCGATGTTGTTTCATAAGTGGCCGCCACGTACTCGTAATCCTCCTCGTCGATAACGTTTGGCTGGGTCATTTTGGAAGCCACAGCCTCCGATGCTCCTGCGCTAAGAGCCAGCTTGAAAGGCTCCTGGGACCGTCCTTGGAAGAGACGGCAAGGTAGAGAGGGAGGGTCGGCGACGGGCGATGCGGACCAATACAGGTGTATTCCACAGAGACCGAGCGGTTGTGAAGGGCGGCAGCGAGGTGACGCAATGCAAACGGCGGCTGCGATACAATGTAGCTATGTAGCTGCTCTATTTCCTCGGCCTGGGACCTGGTTCTAGCCTTTTTGCGCAACACCGGGGTCGAAGCCTGTGTACGATCGAACTTCACACCAAAGGAATCGATTGTGTCGGCCAAGAGTATTGTCGTCGGTTTCGGGCGTTGGGTGTCGTCGCAACGGAGGGCGCGGAACGGAGGAGGGGGGGCGGAGGGGCGTCTGGTGGCGGTTCAAGCAAGGACGGGATTTTTGGGGAGGATTGACGGATGAGGCGTCAGTTTTATCAATATCCCGACCCGTAGTCGGCACGGCCTTGCAGCAAAAAAATATGGGCTTGGCACCGCAGCTTGACAGACACGCCCACGCCAGACACGCTCAACCGACGCCCGCAGAACCCGTCCCGGCACAGCACCCACCCACACTTCCTTTGGAACCTGAAGGCCACCTCAGTGGGAAGCTCTGCCGCGGACCGTGGATCGCAACCGACCCGACACCTCCAATGGCAGCGCACTCGACGGGGCCGCTGGAGCAATCGGAGGCCGGGGAACCTTGATGTTGAGTGATACACAGAACGATTCACACAGCACATGCTTCCATCCATGGAGGTACGTACAAGTTCAATCAATCATTGCAACCTCCATAAGGCACTGAGAGGAAGACTTCATATCTACTGGATTACAACTATCAAGAACCTGCTCGCGTCAACTAACATTTACTCGCATCCTCACTCGGGCCTCCATTCCTAGCTTTATTGCCATCCCATGATATGATGATTCCAAGCAGATGTGCCTACATAAGGGACTGTGTACGCTAGTCACAATGTCAAGCAACCCCACAATTGACGGAGTGGTTGAGGGGATTGTTCGCGCTGCGTCCGTCTCCGCTAGCGGCTTCGCTTTTTTGCCTTTTTTTCCCCCGAGCCCCCCCAACCTACCGGGCTTATCAGATCAAAAGTCCCGAGGCCCATCGGCCAATCAAACAAGCTTACCCAACCTCGGACAAGGCCGGATCGCTGATTGCGAGCTTGATTTTATTCTTTCCTACCAGCCCTTGGTTCAGTAAATATACCGCTGAACATGAAAACTCCATGCATCCTGTGTTTCTTTGTGCGTTTTATAGTCTTGCGCGTGCAGCCATGTGCAGTCCTATGCAGTCCTGAGCTTAGCGGTATGCCACCGGTCATCGGAGGGGATGGTGGGGATACATGGGAATAAATGGCAATTTGCAAAAAGCTGAAATGTGCGTCCAAGGTACCGGCGCTGAATTGGATCTCGAGAGTCGGGCATGCCTTCGCGCCGTCATAATGGTTCGATAGCTACCCATGAATGCCGTGCACAGACGGCTATGTATGTATGTATGCACCTTGATGGGTTGCAGCTGTCAGGCTCACAGCCGGCGTCCAGGGCCATCTAACCGTTATCAGATCCAGATTTGTCTTATCAGATCTGATTATCGGATGAGGTACGTACTTTGCTATGTACGTATATCTTATTTCCCAATTCAACCATACTCAAGCGAACAATCCCCTACATCTACCATAGTCGCGCCACTCTGTCGCCAAAAAGCTGCCGATATAATAATCGGCAATGGAACTCAACACTGCTGCAAAATGTAGTATGCTACAGTACCCGGTATTCCTAACGCTTTTCTCCAGTGTCATGCCAAAGTACCTGACAGATATCTTATGTTCGTTTCGTGATTCCTCCTCTTTTCTCTATCCAATTCCCCGGCCCGCGACCTGAGTCTTGATCGTTTCATCTCACACCCCCAAGCCTCCTATTCAAATGCGCCTGGTTGAACTGGTAGAGCATGTGTACCACCCCAGCCCCATTTCCCGCTTCCTCACCAACAACCGAGTCCAGGCCCCGCCCGCTGTTCTCTCTGCTTAAATCGTTGGTTGGCGATACCTGCCATGCTGATTCATCCAGCCCTGCCCTGCTGTCTTCCGACTCGTCGTCGTGCGTTTGCTGACCGTTGCGTGCAGCACCTTTACCATCCTCCTCCATCGATCCTCCCATCATGTGACCCTCACCCTGATTACCCCCTCGGAACTTGACAAAGCTCATGTTGTTCGGGAGGATTGGCTGATGGCGCGGATCCAAGAGGATGGATGCCATAGGCGAAGGCTCTGCAACTACCGTCCCAGGTCGCGGTGTACGCGAAGGGACGGGACCTTTACTCCTTGCTCGCTGGCTGCGGCCCATCCGTGAAGCTGCCAAATCACCTGCCAACGTTGGCGAAGTTATGCCGGGGAAGACCGGCGGTAAGTGAAACTGTTGGCGCATCGCAGGCGGGATGTGTTTTGGGTTTCGAGCATAATTGTTGATAAATCCATACATGGACGCCTCCATCTTGCCATGCTTTGTAGAGTAATAGTCATCTCGTACATCTCCTTCGCCTGTGGTCGCCGCCGCCGGCGTTGGATTTTTGGAGCCTTGTTTAAAGTCAAACTCGGCAAAGTAGCACACGTAGCCAAGACCGTCCACGTGAATCGTGAATTCACGGAAGAAGTCTATAATCTGATCGGCTGACTTGGGAAGGCTGAAAAACAGGACAAAGGGAGTTGTCAAGATGCTGAGAATCTCTTCAACAAAGATGACCAGTTTCAACTTGTAAAGCTCCTCGAACTCGGCCTTCACGTCAGCACTATGCCACCGATCTTTCCAGTGCTCCGGCTGGTAATGCGTATATTCCACCACATTGCCAAGCGCGTACTCGGGATCGAATACCGCGTTATCCTCGGACACACTCCCGCGAGCTACACTCCATATAGCTCCAAAAACAGCCGTATAAAAGAGCACGGTGCGATCGTGCGTGATTTCGAAGCCGAGGAACATTTCCGGGTCGAAAACAGATATCAAAGCAAGGACCGTAGCAATCGAGCCGGCTATAAAGGACACAGTCTTGGCCACCATTGACGTCTTGGCTTTGGGAAACTGATCGATGTAGTGGCTGGCAAAGGGGTGAGACATGTCCAGTCGTCTCTTAAACAGGTGAGGAAGCTCGTTGAACTCTCTAAACTTCCATTCCGCAAGAGGTGTGTAGCTTCGCGCAGACAATATCGACGGGTTCTTTTGAATTTCCTAGAAAACAGTGTCAGTGATGGCATCTCTACCACAGAATCAAGCCCAAGTCGACGTACATTGTAGTATTCCAAGAAATACACGATGATGAGGTAGCCTGCCACGAAAGGCGACAGTATGAGGATCATAACACCTGCGAAGATGAACCGGCTCCGAAGTTTGGCGCTGAGGACGCCCCTGCGGTCGGACCTGAGAAATTCCTGGTTTACTTGACCCTTGGGGTCAAAGACAAAGTCGAGAATGCTGAACATCAAAGTCCATTCGAGCGTCTGTGAAAGAAGCTGACGGTTGCGAAGAATCGGCAAAGGGATCGTCAAGTCGAGTATATCCTTGTTTATCATGGCAATCATGTAGTTCTCTCGTCTCATCAGTCGATTCGCAATGTCGGAAGCGTCCAGCCTCTCCTTGGATTGGCTACCAAGGACCCAGCGCTGATTTTGCGGCGTCATGGTCCTAGTCGTCCTTACGTTCTGATCCCGGAGCACCATTATCCTGGCTACAACTTCCTGCCATGTGATGGTCTGCATATCTTCATCGGGAATGTTGAGCAGATGGATGTAAAAGTCCCGAACATGCGTCAGCCGGCGCAAGTCGAGGATGTACTGTATTGATTTCCACATGAAATAGAAGGCAAAGAGCCAAAGACCAATGTTCCATAACCCAGACATATTCCGAGTGCACTGAGGAACGAGGACTTGAGACAGCTTCTGGTTGCTCGGAATCTTCTTAAAGTCAACGCACTGGGAGAGAAATGTCAAGAGGAAAGCTACAAAGGCGACTTTGCTGTTGCTCTTGTCAGTATTTGCTCATGAGGCCAGCTTTTCTGCTCCGAAGACGGGCGAGGGACAAGGCCCACTCACATCAGGTGAAGCACCCTTTCGACCACAATACACCACATCCCACTCCCCCGGTAGTAGTTGTAAACGTCTTGCATGAAGCTGTCAAGGTTGGTAATATTAGCCCATCTCCATTCGGCCATCTTCTTAGCGTTGCCTGTTATAGCACCGGTTAAAATGGAGCTAGGCGCGGCATTGCTATGCAGCGGGAGCTGAACATCTTGGTCGGCGTGTGGCCTTTGCTGATGCGTACGGCCCTTGGACAATCCTGGAGCAGGATGTGCACGCGATCCTGCATGCTGGCTTCTCAGCTTCCCCGGCGACCCCAAGGGAGCAGCTCCCCTGTCATAATGTTCAACAAGCAGGGAGGCGGGTACGTCATTGTCAGCGTCGTCATCGTGGTTGGCACCCCAATGTGTGGTAGCATCTGGACGTGGTGGACGGCCGGACATTTGGGCTCGGCCTCGTGGGATCCGGCCGTCGACAGTGGCCCTACTGTCGTCAAGTCTTAGCCCTTGTGCATTTTCAATATCGTAGTCATTAAAATGCTGGTTAAGATTTTCTTCATCCAAGAGCCCAGCACGATCGTCAACATCAGAGGCATTGTCGCGGCCGCGCAACTCTTCATAGAAGGAGCGCGCGCCACGACTGCCACGACCACCCGACATGAGCCTGGCAATGACGCCGTCAGCCATGAACACGTTAGCCGACTTTTAGTTCTAGTACTGGAGCGACTGTCCGGAATTACGGTGGCTCGGTTGGGAAAAGGCGAGTGAGCATCCAGACTAATGACCGATCGGGTATCGGACAGCGGTTGGTAGAGACGGGGGCTTTCGAAGACGGCGTTCAAGTCGAGGAAGGATGTGCCTCGGGGGCCACTTTGCTCGATTCGAGATGGACCGTGTGCTCGGCTCTCAAGTCGTTGAGATGGCGGCTGGATAGGCGTTTGACAGACCGGTGCTAGCTGGTATAGGTAGGTGTTGATTTGCCAGTGAAGCGTGTATTCTGGACCTGCCCTGTACAAACGGGGAGTTGAGTTGCAATTGTCTGTTTTGGAATTTTCTCGTCCTGTCTTTCATGTGTGTAAAGGTAGGTAGGTGTCTTGGAGCGCGAGGTGTTGAGGGTAGAGCAGCAGGCTGCCGCCAGGCAGTTGGGCGGTCGGGAGAGGGCTGCTGAGGGGCCAGGTGACAAGGACACGCCGGTTGCGAGGGGTGCGACGGTAGCTCGGGTAGCCATAGAATGACGACGGGACGTGGGCTTGGTGGGTCTCACATGCCACCCGACGCTAGAGCGTGTCAGGCAGGCGGTGAACGCGATAGGGCACGTGCAAATGCTTATCAGCCAGCGCATTGCCTTTACTGTGACAAGTACGTACCTCCCATGTACACTAGTATACTGGAGGCAAGTACATACATACAGAGTGCTTTTTGGACACTGTGCCTCTAACAGACGGGTAAACATTCCACTTTCCATGCTCAGGGGCTCCGAAAGGAGCATCTATCTGCGTACCTTTAACATATCTACGTTCTTTGGATTCAGAAACATAGTACCTTGCGGACGAACAACTGAGATCGCACCTCAGGTCCAGATCGACCCTGGTAAGAAGGACACAGGATTTACAAGGCTCCTAAATAAACCCATCAGACGACAGATCCGCACGGGATACACGGGCAGTACGGGGTGCCTCGAAGCCTGAGCCGACGGCACAAGCCGTTCCTACAACTACTGTCATTGTGACAGATCAGCAGATACCTACCTCCCAGGACACTGGGCAAGAATTCCAGCTGATGATAAGTCGGAATCATGCTCTCAGGCTCGACATCCGCGCCCCCGGTGCGGTCTTTGGTACTATCGCCGCGAGACAGTTCTGAGCTCTTGTCGCCAACAGGCCCCTTGACTCCAACATCGACCAAGAGTGCGGGCACGAGTGCCCTTTCCTCCAAGATCGCCAGCGTCCTGTCCACTTCGTATGCCGACACCGAGTTCCGTGAGGCCCTTCTCTTGCTAGATGAGCGAGGGCTGCAGAATGTAGCAGAGAACCGTCGCAAGCTTCGGTTGGATCTTCAGAAAGAGGTCATCGACAGCAATGGAGAGATCATTCATGAGTTCGGCAAAGTCGCCGAGGTATGTGTTCTCGTTGTTCGCAGTGACACATAACTCGTGTTCCTCAACCGCAGGCGAATGAGCCGCACACTGATGCACTTTTAGCAACTCAAACGCATCGGCTACACCATCGGCAAGCTCAACGAGAGCTACAGCGATATGAAAACCCAGATCGATGCAGCTCATGCATCCACCGCATCTGCCTTGGGCGAGGCTTCACAACTCATGACGCAGAAGCGGCAGGTCGAAAGCAAGCAAGAGTTGCTCTCGACCTTTAAAACTCACTTCATCCTCACACAGGACGAAGTTGATGCCTTGACCTTGACCTCGGAGCCTGTAGACGACCTCTTTTTCTCAGTCCTCGCCAAGGCCAAAAAGATCAGCCGGGACTGTGAGGTTCTCTTGGGCTTTGAGGATCAGACGCTAGGGCTGGGCATCATGGAGCAAGTCACACGGAACCTGAATCACGGATTCCAGAAGCTTTACCGATGGGTCCAGAGGGAGTTTAAATCGCTAAATCTTGAGAACCCCCAAATTGGCTCGGCCATCCGCCGAGCTCTCCGCGTTTTGGCTGAGAGACCTACTCTTTTCCAAAACTGTTTAGACTTCTTCGCCGAAGCCCGCGAGCACGTCCTGTCCGAGGCTTTCTACACTGCCTTGACAGGCAGTTCGGCTGCTGGACAGGGAGACCCTTCGATCAAGCCCATTGAGCTAGTAGCCCATGACCCCTTGAGATATGTGGGGGACATGCTCGCCTGGTCTCACTCGGCCGCAGTGGGCGAAAGAGAGGCGCTCGAAGTCCTGTTCATATCCGAGGGTGACGAGATCGCCAAAGGCATTCAGGTGGGCCGAGAGGCTGAAGTCTGGCGGCTCGTGGCCGAGGATGGGGAGGAAATGGCTGCCTTCGATCCTGTTACGGCCCTGAACCAACTAGTAGATAGAGACATGTCCGGTGCAGTCCGTATCCTACGACAGAGGGTCGAACAGGTCATCCAGACGAATGAGGAGACCATCCTGGCCTTCAGACTTGCGAACCTCATTAACTTTTATAAGAGCACATTCTCCAGGTTGGTGGGCCCCACGTCGGTTCTCGTTGAAGCGATGGGTACCCTCGAAACGGAAGCATTACGCCAATTTCGATCTCTGGCTCGGGACCACGTCGCCACTCTTCAAACCGAGTTCCAGCATACTCCACCAGACCTTCGGCCACCCGAGTTCCTCACGGATGCGTTGGAGCAACTATCGGCAATCATGAAAACGTACGAAACGTCACTAAGTTCATCGGGTGATGATCCGGAAGCAGAGTTTGAGTCCATCATGGCCGAGGCGTTCGACCCATTCATGGCTGGCTGCATCAACATGGCCAACAATGCCAGCCCGCCGTCCAAATCCATTTTCCTCATCAACTGCTTCTTGGCTGCACGGACAACGCTCTCCGGTTTCACCTTTGTTCGCAAGTATGCCACCGATATACAGACCAAGATTGAGGAGGAAAAGGCGCGGTTGGTCATTGCACAGTACAAGCTCTTCAAGGCCGAGTCCGGTCTGGACTCCCTCATTGAAGCGCTGACTGGGCTGGACATACAGAAGAAGGATGATGTTGGAAAGGTTGCGACACTAGAGGAGGTTCAGCCTGAAGCACTGCGACAGTCAAGTCAGAAGCTCGACGATTTCTTGCCATCGGCGTTGATTGATGCGACGGAGAAGCTCAAGAATCTTCAGGATTCAAAGCTGGCGAGCGATGTGACCGAGGAGGCAGCCGAAAGATTCTGCGTGGATTTTGAGCATGTGGAGGAGATGTTGTTGTCGGCTGACGAGCTGGCGGAGCAAAGGAGAGCCGAGGAGGACGGTGAGGAGGAACACGTCCAAAGTCTTCGGGCGCTGTTCCCAAGGACATCGAGCGAGATTCGCGTGCTATTGTCGTAGAGCGATCGAAACGGCGAAGGAAGGAAAGCCAGCTATTGCTACCACTGACGGGACCCAGGTCTGCCAGGTTCTCGTCAAAATAGTTTCAATCTCATAAAAGTCTAGACCGCTGGGTAAATCACACGTCAACAACTAGCCGGTGTCAAGAACTCAGGTCCAGTGTGTAGTAGTCGCCATATGACTGAAGAACGGCCATTGAGTAGTAATAAACATAGGTACCTCTACAAGTAAGCAATATGAGATTGACGGCCATCTCACATGGGACGAGACTGAGCTTAAATCTTGTCAGTCCTGTAAGTCGGCGCGGAGCCGCGGACGAGGAGGCCTGGAAGCTGAATGTGGGGCGGTGCGGGGCATCCCGGCCGTCCCGACTCCCGAAGCCCGTGGGAGCTTCTGGGGATATCAACGTCATTTTCGGGACGCGCTTGACGGGTGTTGACGGTCCCGATGGAAGCTCATATGAATGGGGCGCGTCGTGCGATCGACCTCTCTATTACGGGGGTAGCGACAACGTTCTAGCTGGAGTAGATGTAGGTTGCGCCTCCTACTGTCCAGAGGTCAAAAGATAGCAGGCGGGCAGGTACATACACAGAAAGGCAGACAAACAGGCGAAGCAGGTACCTGCCACTCTTTGCCAGGTCCCCACCTGCCCGCCCCAGTTCATGCCCCACTACGTCTTCAGCTAGGTCCCGTCAGGGCGGTTGCCACAATGTTATAGGTAGCCTAACTTAAAAATGCCATATACTGTGTACAAGTATTAGATCCTAGGTACCTACTGTATTGATACCTTACTAACCTCAAGGTACTTAAGGTAAGTTGGCACGTCACGGTCGCAACTCAACGACGCACATTGATTCCGTCAACCTCACGTTGCACTGCCGTACGTGGATTCCAGTGGCCTACAAGCACGCTACCTCTTACGTTTCAAGCAACGTACGTGTAGACTGGAGCCTTCCTTGGGAGACCCCGTTAGACCCGTCCTTTCCATCCGGCAACTGCCCTCTCCCTTCGCAAGGGCGATGCCGTCTTGTATCAGGGAAAAAGCTTGTATTAATTGAATTGATTGGTAGAAGAAAATAAAGATGAGGAGGAGAATTAGAACCTCTACAAATTTGGGGCGGCTAATTTTAAATATATAAGAATCCATCCCTAACTATCCTTTTTATTAGGCCTTACTAAGTACTTAATTTCCTCATATACTTAGCTACTTTCTATTCTAAATAACCTCTTCCTTCCTATCTTCGTAAGCTCCTTCTATATATATATTGATACCTTCCTTCTAGAGGGCTATATACAGGGTAAGCGTTATATAATATGGGCCCGTCGGTTAAGAGTTAGTATCGAGTCCTAATAATTACCCCTATAAGAAAAACTTGTAGCGCCCTCGTTATATATATAAAAAATTCCCAAAAAAAAAATTAATTTATAAGGTTATTAATATTCACTTTATATTTTACCCATACTTCCAATACCTTTAGACTCTTTATTACTAATTATTTCGCTATTACCTATTAATTATATATCTACAGCATATTCTTATATAATACTAAGTATCGTAAATTCTTTTCTATTAATACTTCATTAATTACTAATACTTTATCCGGTAGTACGGGAGGAATATAAAGTAAACTTCAACCAAAGGAATCTATTTACACTAGCTTAAGGTAGTTAATAGAAAGAACGGGATGGACTTTCTAATATTTAAATACGTCGATTTTATATACCGCTTTTCTAATTCGTTAAATAATAATAAAGGGCCTTACGTACTTTTATCCGAACTTAGGTCCTAGAAGCGTTATTTATAATATTATATAACCTTTATATAGACGGAAGTAGATTTTTTAGTTAATATCGAAGAATTTGGGATTATAACGCTTATTATAATAGTATTTAATAGATATAGCGGTTATAATTAGAGTATTTTAAGCGTCCAAACGAATTTAAATAAGGTCGTTAATAATAAGGATATGACTAGTAATTACGTCGGAAATATCGTTAGGTCGGAAACTTATAATAATTTTATTAGGATAAATTTAAATTATATTATTTATAGCGTTATTTTGCCTGAATTAGATCTTAAGTAAAATTATTAAAATTCTAAATTATATGGGACGTAAATATATATATATAAAATAGATTCAATAATTTATATTATACGTTCGCTTTATCCGTCGGTTTAAGGGTAATACGCTGTTAAATATAGGAATATAATTCCTAATATACGCTACGCTTCTTTCTATAGGGCGGTTATAAATTTCAGATCCTTATTATTAATAATTTTACGTATTATTTCCTAATTATAGTTTATTAGGGTATTAATTAAGAATATTACCTAATCTTTAACCGTACTCGTTAATTTCCCGGGAATTCAAATAATTTAATTAAAAAATTTATCGGTAACAACAAAATAAATATTGAATTCTTTTTCGGAATAAGGGCAATCCAAGTATAAAATCCATCATAATATCGTAGTATAGGACGGGGGGACCGAATATAGGCTACAAATTTCCGTATACTTTATAATAATTAATTTAAAATAGTTTATAGTCGGAGTATTTTTGCATGTAATCTATAAGGTTCTTATATATCCAATAAATAAAATATAATCTAGTAAACTCTCGTAATTTCGCATAATTATAATAATTTAGGCCGTAGAATTAATCGAATACGTCGACGAAATAGGGTGATAGAATATAAAAACGGGGAGCGTATTCGTTAATAATATATTAGAATAGTTTATTTTAATTTCGAATAATAATCTTACACAATTTTATAGTTGGAACGTTTTATTATATTTAATTATATTAATAATATACCTCTATATATTATTTGATTAATAGCTTCTAATAAATCGGGCCTAGAATTTAAAGTATATTTTAATAAGGGTAATTGGCTTAGGTCCTTAATTTAATATATTGGATAGGGGGGTAGGGTTAACGACGGTAGCGGGGACGAATAATTCAATATAGGGTAGAATTAGTAATTCGTTTTCTCCTATTAAAGCTTATATTTTAAAAATATTACCGGGTAATTCATTAAATCTACCGGGGGCGCTTAAGTCAGTCTAATTATTCGTTAATGGTAATTGTAATAGCGTATCGGGGACAATATAATCTTTACTAAACTTATAAACGATTTTAAAATTATATATACTAATAATTTCTAATACTTTAATTAATCGTTTATTTAATACGTTAGTAACTATAGAATTTATAATATCAATTTATGTTTGTAAGCTAATAATAGCGTTATAATTTATAATGATATATATAGGTGGAGATTTGTATACGTTAATTTAATATTTACATTTGTTTAATATTTAAATAAATCTTAGAATTTCTATTTTTATCGATTAATATTTCTTCTCGGTATTAGATAGTATACGAAATAAGTAAACAATAAGTTTGATAATTATACGAAGTAAAGGCTAAATTGGGTTTAATGCAAATATAGATTTTAATACTATATTTTTGATGTAATACATTTGATTACTAATCCCTTCCGTAGAAACGTCGACTTTAATAAATAGAAGTTTATTATTAACGAAGAAGTATAATATAATATATTTTAATAGGACGCTTTTGATTTCATTAAATATATTAATGTCTACTTAAGTAGGTTCAGTTAAAGCGATACCGGTAGACTATCGTTTTATACGTTTAAAATTTAATCGTTTATTATCTCGTAGTAATATAATTTTACAATCCTCTAATAGTTATATAATAACAGAATATTGCGGTATAAATTATTTATTATAATTATATATACCAATAAATCGCTTAAGATCGTTCAGGGTTTTAGGAAATTCGATTTTAGTAATAGTGGTTATACGCTCTTTTATATTATTTATATTAAAAATATACACTATTCGACCTAATATTAGTACGTTGGGGAAACTGATAAATGATTTAGATAGGCCAATGGAAATATTATACTAACGTAGTTTAGATAGAACCTATTCGAAATAAGAGAAATTGTCGTCTAATATTTTAAAGGTAATAATTATATTATTATAATAGTAATTAATTACGTTAATATTATCTATTAAAAATTTATTTAATATTAGACGTAGCCGTTAGATTTTTTATATTTTATAATAGCGTAATTAAAAGTATATTAACTTTTATAAGTTGTTATAGTAAAAACCTATCAATTCTAAAGATAAACGCGCTATTAATAATAGAATAAAATAGCATTAAAGACGGTACTGAATTTTGTAGAATATATTTTATTTAAAATTCCGTCTTATATTTTTATTAAATATACGTTAAGTAGGATTATACGATTTAAATTACGAATATTGATTATTATACGGCCCTTTTTAGTACCGTCGGATATATTTTTCTAAATAATAAAGACGGGAAAGTTGAAAGGTGTCTAAAACGTTATTCTAATAATTTTATTATTATATTCCAAGTATTTAATTATATTCGTAATAATTTTTAAATTTACGGCCTTAAGTAAATATATTTTATATTTCTTAAGGATATTGTTTTCCTATCTAGGCTTTATCGTAGCTTTTATTTATTAATCGTCTTTAATCGTTACGAACCCTTTATTTTTAAAAACGTTTTAGTAGTAATATAGGAATACTTCAATACGTTAATCCTTATTAATTTAGAGTAAAATCGTTACGCTATTATCTAATATACGGTTATTAAATTTATTTATTATAATTAATAGAGGCGGTATATTATCTTTATTTAATTAATAAGTTACGAAAGTTATTATATCTATATAGAATATTTTATCAACCTTACTAATATAAGTAATAGGATTGAAAGTACTAATATAGCCGACGGTTATATTTTTTATAATAGTAAGTAAGCGATTTCCTAGGTTAGATAGGAAAATATAATATAAATAATAATTCATTTGTTAAACCTAAAATATATATTATATAATAGGTTAGAATAGAAAGTCTTATCCGTTATTATAATAAATATAATAATCTACCGGGAAGAATATAATCGTCCTTAATAGAATAACGACGTATTAAATATATTTAATTACAGCGTTAATAGAATTTATATAACGTTGGAGAGAATACAATATATAAATACCGTATAATAATATAATAATAAAATCTTTACATAAATTAATATTAAAGCCTTCAGGTATTAAGTAATTAGTACTTAGTAGTATATTAGCCGTTAGTTTATTAACGATAGTAACTTCGTATTAAAAATATATAAAGGTTGATTTTAATTTAGTAAGGTTTGGATTAACGGAATTTAGTTTACTTAAACCCGGTTTAATAGAATCTAATTTAATCGGTTTTCGAATACCTTTAAAATATATATTTATAATAAAAAAGTTTAAAGAAGAATATATAATAGCGCCGATACCGCGTACGATTATAAGGGTAGGGCGGTGTTGAATTTAAAAATAAGGGTAATATTTTTATAGCTATAATCGATTTACTAATATAATATTTATACTTATATTATTATATATTATTTATTCGTTATTAATATTTTGATTTACAATGATAACGAAACGTAAATAAATATATAATTTAAAATTAAATCCGTCGTTATATCACGGTCGTAAAGTTAAAGAATTTACAACCGTTAATCGGTTTTTACTATCGATTTTATAATTAATTTAAATCGGAGCGGACTAATAGGTTAAGTGTTAGTTTTTATAATAGCGACGTTAGCGAAGCGAATACTTTTACGTTTTTTAATATTAGAATATAATCGATATATATAGAAATATTCAGTATAAATATACTTTATAAATTAGTTTTTACTTGGAAATTTATAGTAGTAAAAGCGATATTTAAAATCTATTACTTATATTGTAATAAAATTCGTAACGGTACCTTAGTCGTTTATATTAGGTTAATTATTATTAACTTATTTTGCATTAAGGGTAATTCTTAAATTATCTATAGGACTGTCTTCCTTATTATTATTATTATTATTATTATTATTATTATTATTATTATTATTATTATTATTATTATTATTATTATTATTATTATTATTATTATTATTATTATTATTATTATTAGAATACGCGTTTTACTTTACGTTATTATCTTCGATTATAGGGGTATAGTATACATTTTTAAAAGGAGCGGAGGAACGTTTAGTATTAGAATTTTAACGACCTCTATTATTATTATTATATATCAACTTATTGTAATATTATTATTATTGAATTTATTATAGTAGCTAACTATATAGCAGCGTATTTAGGTTAAAGGGTTTATTCGACGCTAGCTTATTATTCTATTATTTTGGAGTAGAAGATTTACTATTACGATTATTACGAAATTCTTACGCTTAAACCCGGTTATTAAATATAATCTTTTTTTAAAATGCTCTCTTTTTCGCGTAAGTCAGCTATAAATACTTCTATTATAATCAATATATTAGGTTTGGATAAGATACTTTGTATATTGCCCTTTATTATTTCAAAGGCGGAGAAAATTTAACTGAAAATATTTTTACTAATTATTTTAATATTACCAATAATTATTTAGGTAAAAGTTTAAATATCTTTCCTATTGGCAATATCTTTTAAAATAAACTTAATTACTTAGAAATATTAATTTATAATAAAATAGTCGATTTTAAACTTTTTAATAAATTTTACGTATATAGTATTAACGGAAGTAATTTCGAATAATTACCGATTAGCATTAAATAGAATATAATTATACTATAAAAGGGTATTACTTTAGAAATATTATATTTAAATTTCGCCGACCTAGGCGTTAGAATAAGTACGGGCTAAATGCTTAAAATGGTCCGTAAAAGCTTAAATATAAGAGTATTTATTAATACGTTTATTAAAGAAAATGCCGGTACCTAATTTATTACTGAATTCTAAATTAAAGAATCTAATATATTTTACTTTAAATAGTCCGCCGTTACTATTATATCCAACGTCCCGCAATACTAATATAATAGCGTTTATAGTATTAATTTAAATATTATTAATAGTAGTGACCTATATTTTACTTAGTATTTCGGTAGTAATAATTGCTAAAGTAGTTAGAATATCGCCCTCCGGTATTTTATCCTTCCCCTTCTTATCTACTATATTACTTAAATCGCCGATTTCGTTAATAAGGCTTTCGAAGTCTCTAAACCCAGGGAACTAACGCCGTAGTAAGATAGGGGGAACGAAATTAAATAGTAACAGGGGGGCAATAAATTTAAATAAGGGTAAGAAGCCGTTGTTAAATTAAAGGAATTTAAATTGGGGAATATTAAGGAGCTTAACGTTAAGGCGATTAAAATTAAAGAATTCGATATATAAATTTATATTAGGGATTTCGATATTAAAATCCTTCTTATAATTTAGGAATTCGATATTAGAATTGCCGGCGGTATTAATAATAAAAGCGCCAGGAATTTATAAATTACTATTACGTTTACTACGGGGTTTAAATAAATTGTAATAAAATTAGCAGAAAGTATTTCTAACGGAAATAAATAGGATTTATTATAAAATTAAATCCAGTTAAAAGTAATTAGGATTAAGACTTACTATTTCTCTATAGCGTAAACAATATACTAATATACGAAAATAATAAATACTTTAAAAGTCTCAAAATATTAAATTTACATTAAAAATATGGAATAATTTTTAACGAAGTATTAAAATTGTACTAAAGAGTTACGGAAATTTCTACTTAGCCCAGTTATAAATATAGATTTAATATATTTATTTTGTAGGGGATATTAGATTATTAGTAAATAATGAAATCAATTTTAATTAACGCGTGAATAATAAAATTTGATACGATACTACAGTAGAAATTTAATATAATTATAAAGCTAACGCGTATTAGGAGTAGCCAATATAATTTTTTTTGGAATTTATTAAGAAAAGTTTAAAATGATCTTTTACGTTTATATTAGTCTAAGGGGTATAGGGATTTATAGATTAGTAGAATTATATAATTGCGACCGTATTCGTTTCTTATGATTTTTTTTAACTATATCAATATCCTTACCAGAATAAAATTTTACGGCGTAACAATATTAAATATCATAAAATCGAAAGAATTAACGTACTTATTTTTCGATCGGTATATGGGAAAATTAATAATATTAATTTTTAATAGTAGTAGAGGGGATATATATAGCCGGCTAAGGGAATCGAGCAACGGAATTGAAATAGAAAGTCGAGCGGTAGCGTTAAAGTAGAAAATCGAACAATAGGGTCGAAAGAAGAGGAGAAGAGAGGGGGAGAGGTAAGCCGGCCGAGGACCTTAGTCGGCGGCGGCGGCGGAATTAGTAATTTAGTATCAATAGAGGTTTTAATTAGGGAAGATTAGTAATTATTAACCGTTAAATATATGTAAGGGGCCTAAGACGCGGGGACGCAACGTATAGTAGTATTAACGATAGGAGAAACTAAGCTGGTAGCTAGAGAAATTATTAATTTGTAGCTTTAACTATAGTAGTAATATTATAATTAAGAACGGTTAAATTAATAATATTAATAGTATAATTAATCCTTTATCTATAATAATTAATATTGAATTATATAGTAAGGTAATTAATATAATTAAAATAGTAATCGCTTCGAGGAGAAGACGACCGCGGAGCGAGGGAGAAATAATCGATATTTAAGGGGAAATTAAGAGAACGATTAAATTTAGAGGGAGGAGGAGTAAGAATTAGTAGGAGAAGAAAAGAAGACCCGCGTCCTTATATTTTTGGTGGCGTATTAGATTATTAGAGAAAAGGTTTATGTTAATTGAATTGATTAGTAGAAGGAGATGAAGATAAGGAGGAAAATTAGAACTTCTAGAAGCTTAGGGCGGCTAGTCTTAAATATATAGGAATCCGTCCCCAACTATCCTTCTTATTAGGCCTTACTAAGTACCTAATTTCCTCGTATGCTTGGCTGCCTTCTATTCTAAATAACCTCTTCCTTCCTATCTTCGTAGGCTCCTTCTATATATATACTAATACCTTCCTTCTAAAGGGCTATATGCGGGGTAAGCGCTATGTGGCACGGGCCCGTTGGTTAGGGGTCGGTGCCGAGTCCTAACAGTCTATGCGCGTAGATCTATACAGCCCGATCCACAGCACCTGCTGAGATCTTGTTCTTGACCAGACACTCACGTCTAGGCCCGCCCTTGGAGAGTGGGAGCCCGCTACGCCCATCTTAAAGTACAGACATACCGTGATGTGTATACGTCTTACTTCTTACGATGCTGCGCAACAGATCCGCCGCTTCAGTTTTGCAAAAGACATATGATGAGAGCTACCTGACATGCTCCACTGCTGTCTATTACGAGGGCCAGGTCAGTATGACGTTTTCATGATCGTTGCCCTTTTCTCCCATCTGCTAACCTGGCGCGGTCATCTAGGGCAATGAGGATGAGGCTATGCGATGCTGGAAACAGGCCCTCGAGCAAATCTATGACCAGCAAACAAACAAAATTTTGCCAACCTTTACCCCACGTTCCGAGACGGAGAAGGCGCTGGTTGACAGTCTTCGGCAACTCGAGGTACAGTGCAAGGAACGAATTGATCTCCTAGAGGCCCTCCGTCTTTCGCGCCTCGAGTCTCTCAAGCATGAAGCTACACCATCCGCGTCACGTTTGTCACCCTTGCCGAACCCCTCAGACCCCCCCAAGGGCTGGATAGGTGACGGAACAATCCCAGCCGTAACCTATACAGACCTTTCCCGACCAACTCCCACCAAGCGACCCTTTGTAGGGACCAGGTCTATCTCGGAACAAACCATGCCTACACCTGGGCCTTCTTCCGAGGCACGTACGCCAGGCGGGGAGTTTCCCTTTACATCCACGCGACCAGTGTTAACGTCGCCACCGTCGGCGTCAAGGCCTTCGCTCGAGGAGCGAACATCGTCAAGGACACGCAGCCCCGAGAAGCATACCATGCGCACAACCTTGCGGACCGGACGTTTGGGAGACAAAAAAACTAGCCATCGCCAGACGCCTCCAACCTCGGTTTCAGAACGCCCCGGTGCCAATAAGGCGGCCTCGCTTGCCTGGAGCTATCTTGGGAAAAGAGAAAGATCGAGTCCATCAGGGAGTGCAAGCGGTAATAGTGGTGGAACCGGCACCACTGATCAGACAAGTTCGGTACCGCCCGCAAGCTCTCCCTACTCAGTGGAAAGGCTACGTCAAAGTCCAGCGTTGGCAGGCCGCCAGCAGCAATGGGACACACATACTAGGCGATTGGTCACGGGTCGTCCTCGGAGCCAATCCAAACCGCCTGATGGACGACCTACTCCTGAATCATCAACACCCCGCCGTTCTGATGAGCATACCCACAGTCGCCAATCCTCCTTCACCATCAGCGCTGCTGCCGCATCAAGTGCACTCAATTCATTGACTTTGAGGGATAACAACGAGCGCTCGCCGTTGGAAGGGGAGGAAGGACTCCGGCTAAGAACCGCTCCGTTACCGACACCAAGGAGGAGGCCTCTGCCTGCGACGGGGAACACGGATGACGAAGACACCTCATACTCAGCGAGAGGAAGCGCAACAGCGACCAGAAAATCGAACAGAAAGATGTCCGATCCAACGCTGGCTCAACGGAAGCCCATCAGCCGGACTTCTTATTTAACAAGCACGGCAAGGCCCGCGTCTGGCAGATCGGCGACGACACAGGATGTTGATACACCTCGGACGAGCGCTCGGGCGAGGGGGAAAAGGCTCGAACAACCCCCAGCTTCGTCAAGTTCTGAGGATTCCGAATATGAAACTCCCCGGCGGCCGACAGCAAGACAGCAACTAAGACAAAGACTGAAGCAGAGTGAGGTTTCCCTAGTTGTCGATACACCAACCCACAACTCCGAAAGCCCAGAATCTGAAGGCGAAGATGGGGCGGCTCAACAAAGGTCAGAAGCTGCCAAGTGGAACAAGCAAAAGGCAAAGATATTGCGCCGTCTTCCTCCAGGGGTTGATGAACATGCTGCGAAACAGATCTTGAACGAGATCGTCGTTCAGGGTGATGAAGTTCACTGGAGTGACATAGCCGGCCTCGAGGTAGCCAAAAATGCACTTCGAGAGACCGTAGTTTATCCTTTTCTCCGGCCGGATCTCTTCAAGGGTCTTCGCGAGCCGGCCAGAGGCATGCTGCTTTTTGGGCCACCAGGAACAGGAAAGACTATGTTGGCCCGCGCAGTTGCCACGGAGTCCAAATCTACCTTCTTCTCCATCTCTGCTAGTAGTCTGACAAGTAAGTACCTCGGCGAATCAGAGAAACTTGTTAGGGCACTGTTTGCGCTGGCAAAGGTGTTGTCGCCGAGCATCATTTTTGTTGATGAGATTGACTCGCTGCTGTCGCAGAGATCTGGCTCTGGGGAACACGAGGCCACGATGAGGATTAAGACGGAGTTCCTCATCCAATGGAGTGATCTTCAGAGAGCTGCTGCCGGCAGAGAGACTGCAGCGAAAGGAACAAAGGAAAACGGCACCGATGGTGATGTGAACAGAGTCTTGGTGCTTGCCGCCACGAACCTTCCGTGGGCTATCGACGAGGCTGCAAGGAGACGATTTGTGAGGAGACAGTATATCCCACTCCCCGAAGCTGATACAAGAGCAATCCAGTTCAAAACGCTCCTCAGTCAGCAAAAACATACACTGACCAACGAGGACATCAATGAGCTTGTGAATATGACCGATGGTAAGTCGCCCTACCCGTTCGTGATCTTTGCCAACCCGTTCACTCCCTGGCCAGGTTGCCCGCCAAATACCTTTTGCTAAGCACGTGCACCTCGCAGGATTTTCCGGATCCGATATCACAGCGTTAGCTAAAGATGCGGCCATGGGTCCTTTGCGGTCTTTAGGTGAGGCGTTACTACAAACAACCATGGACCAGATACGCCCGATAGAGTTAAAGGATTTTGTCACCAGTCTCGCTACCATTCGGCCTAGCGTTAGCAAGGCAAACCTCAAGTTCTATGAGGATTGGGCAAGAGATTTTGGAGAAAGAGGCGGTTAGGGAGGGAGGATGCCGCGAGGCGATGAATCGGAGCAAGGTACTCAGGGAATGGGTAATGTCTGGGTCTGGCAAGCCTGTAGCAAGCACATCGAAGAAGAGTATTGCTCGCTGGTACAAATCACAGAGTGTGACAGGCGACATTACCACACCTATAAGCTGTCAGGGCAAGGAGCAGGGTGGAAAAGTAAACGGTGCGCATTCGGAAAGCACCCATATGTAGCAGCAAATGGTGGCGGGCGTGATCGTAGTCCATCCGACAGCATCACTTGTTGAAACCCGCTTTCTGGCCAAATATATCGTTCAGATCGTGTCGAAATTGGTTGGCACTGCCGTCCATGTGTCAGTATGATATAACCACCCTTCAGTTCCATCCATTGCGCTCTTACCCGTCGGTTACCCCGGGAGGTTGACGAGAAGTATCGGACACCAAGCTTCCCATCCTTTCGTGACATCTATCGTTTTCCCCTATATCGTACAGCGTGCCTATTTCGATAATCCTACACATATCTATCAACAGCTTGTGCTCCGGGCTCTATTTATCCCTTCTCGACACAGTCCTTGACACAATCCAAGACACGCCGGACCATAATCAACCACCACTTCCCCCCCTCTCGCGGCGCGCGGCCCTTCACCACCATCCTCTAGCAAGAGGCGCGGCCAGTAAGTAAGCATTGAAACTGACGTGTGTCTGAATGGATCTCGCTCCAATCCTGCTCCCTCGTCTTCACCACTCGGCTTGTCCACACTGTGTTCCTCAATCAACCTTTTGCAAGCTGATGATCTTCTCGCGCATCGCGATCTCCCTCTCAGCGTGGCGGGCCATTCTCTCACCGAGCTCAATCGCCTCCTCGGCGGCCTGGATCTTTTCCCGCAGCACCTTGCGCTCCTTCTTGGCCTCCTTCGCTGCGTCCTTGGCGTCCCAGAGCTCATCCAGCGAAGGGATGGGCGGGCGCTCCTCGATCGGCGTGCCGGCGGGCGCAATGATGTGCTTGACCACGTGCCGCTTGGACTTGCTGGTGATGAAGCCGGGCATGATAGCGACCACGTCACCGGCACGGAGAGAGTTGTTGGGGTCGTGGACCAGGTATTGTTTTGGGTCGTCGAAGTGCTTGATGAGTGGAAAGGAATTGAAGGTTAGCGTGCTACTCTCCTGCTATGCCCGTGTCTTGAAGAATAGCCGTAGTTTCGCATACACACCTTCTGAAGGAACTTGTTGAACTTCTGCCCGCCCACCCGGACCTTGACGGTCTTATCAATCAGGCCAGAGGTCACGACGACACCGTGAAGTTCACGGAACATCGTCCGGGAGACCTTTGTGGCCGCTGCTATCGTCGAGGCCATTGTTGCCGATTTTTTCCTGCTTCCTTCTTTGTTGTTGGTGACTGTCTAGCCTCGAGGGTTGATCTCGTGTCCACGGCCTCTGACACAGTCCTTCTTGAATAAACAAGGGGACTTGCGGGGCAGGGTTCGGGTGGCCGGTCGATTTCGATGCGACGATTCGGCGATCGGTCGTTTCGGTGTTTCGGTCCCTTGACACAGTAGTCGCGTAAGGGAAGGGTTTGCCGATGTGTGCGCGCAAAGGTCGCTAGTTGCGCGCAGTTCAAAGCTTCCGGACCGGAACGGGGCAGTATCTGGGGTCGTGTGGGCGGTGGTAATGGAGGTGGTACTGCTATGGGCGGGAACACTGGAGCGAAACAATGCTCCAAGGCACGGTCGCGCCGTCGGCTGCCCGAAAAATAATTGGAGCCGGCCGAGAAAAGACCGGGGTCCGGGCTCGGGAAGTGGATCCCCGCAGCCCCGCCATCCACTGCACGGCCAAGACGGTAGTGGACGGGGAGACGGGCTCGAGACGGGCAGTTTCACCCGGTCAATTGACTGCCCCTGCATTCATCCCATGCCACTTGACCACTCTACGTACCTTTTACACTCATACCGCTGTCCTAATAGAACTCCCGTCTGTCGGCATTCTTGCAACTCTTCTTTTGTCTTCGTTTACTATTCAGTGCAAGCTGCCGTGCCCTTGTCTTCATAAATGGGAATTGCTCGTACAATGTCAACCTCACTGAGGGAAGTGCTTGTTTGTGGTTAAAACGCTACGGCATGCCATTACATTTCATTGCCTACAAAGGACCTACGGAGCCTGTGGCTGCCCGCTTTGCCTCTCCCTGATAGTGACACGCAACATTCAGACTCCAATATCCAACACCTCCTAACATAATCCTCCTCCCAAGCTCTTCATGTACAACGCCTTACCTGATATCCTTTGCCATTTTAAGGATCAGTGAGATCTCTGCCGTCTAGTAAGAGTGACAACTGGAATAGTGTCCCGCCGGCTAACCCGAGGTAAGTTTGACAAGATACCCCATTCTGTGTTCGTCGATATACCCTCGAAAGCTTGCAAGCCGATCCAAACAAGTGAATTGGGCAACCTCGTGTCCTCTCCTCTCCCCTGCCAGGGCAAGTTACGGCTTTACCGCGCCTTCCTGTGACTTTCTATCTGCAGGCTGTTATGTTCGCAAGAATCGCATTGCTGGGGCGAGCCACCTCGGTGTTTGATATGATGCTCGACATCACAGTATATCCGGGCCTCAAATAAGATCCTTGTCGATTACCGTACAAGGCGCCGACTAAGCTACCGGCGTCGACCCAGTTTGGGGTAGCGACTCGGTTACCGGATGTAATGTCGACAAACTATTGACAGCCCTGAGTTTGCCGCGCCGCGGAGGGGGGAGCTTGGGGGGCTGCTTTTTGGCCACTAGTCCACTCACCTTGCCGTCGCCAGATACGGCTTCCGCAGCCGAAGCCGCTGTCGGCGATGAGCTGCTAGCAACAGCAACCCCGTACCTGTCACCTTGGGCAAATGTGGTGCCCTCGGTCATCCTTGTTGGCGTAGGTGGTGGTTGCGGGGAGACCGGCACACCATGGCGATGCTTTGGAACAATGGGAAGCGATTTCTGGGCCCTCAGCCGTCTCGCCGGCGGTGGTGACGGTTTTCGACGGCCTGCTGCTTTGTGCCCTTCGGTGGTACTCGAGACCAAGAGATTCGGGGCCGTAGTTTCTGGCGTATCACTCGCGGGACTGGCGATTATTGACCCCACGGTGTCTTCCGCATCCTCCTGTTCATGCCTGAGCTCACGAGCGAGGGTTGATTTTCTGCTTGGTGTTTCTATACCTGGCTTTTCGTGGACATTTGCAATGACGCTAACGGTACTACCGCTTTGCGCCTGCGTGAGGCTCCCCATAGAGACAGGACGCAAGATGCCCTCATCGTCCACTAGCCATGGAATGTTTGCGACACGCTCAACCAAGCGGAGAGTAGTTGGCTCGGGCGGTAGAAAGTGCGCACTTCCTGAACCGCGAAGTATTTCGAGCAGGCTAAGAATTTGATCGCGCTTGTAATGTGGCGGCTGGCTGAGCTGGGTGTGCGATAACAACGGAGCGAGAACGCGCAGATATGTGTGTCTCAAGGTGTTCATTTCCACTGGCAAGTCGAGCAGATTACGAATGATGACGTCAAGAAGGACTCGCAGGTCGTTGGTGTAAAAGTATTCATATGTCGCCTTGGTGGTGAATAACAGATACAGCAGCTTCAATATTATCAGCTGGAGTGATGTTTCGGTTGCTCGATTCAGAAGCAAGATAATGTTCTCGCCAAAAGTTCGGAAAGACGGGCCATGGAGGCTGAGGACTTTGACGACTCGGTTTGTGATATGGGCAACAGGCGCAGTTGGGTCAACAGCTCCGGATGCTGATGCAACCATGTATTGCTCGTTCATGACCAGCTTACCCATGGCCAATGTTAGTGGTTATGTCGTAAAGCAGATATGGGGCACAATAACATACCAGGACACGGATTACGGCGTAATGGTACGGATCGTCCACGTCGTCGGAGAAGGCTTCGATAAGTTGAAAGAGGTAAATGACGAATTCGTCATCTACCTGAGCCAAGTCTTGATGCGGCAACTTTTCGATGCGAGACATCTCGTACATCAACTCGAGAAGTAGTCGGTGAAGACGGCCATCGTGATCGCCGCAACTCTTGATGAGCTCGAGCAGTCGCAGAAAACAGCCTTCGTTGACCATGCGCCGGAATGTCTCTTCCTCAGCACGGCCATCTAGCAGGAGGAAGTTGGAAATAATATGCAACGGCCCGTACTCGTCCTCCTGCAACAGGCTATATATGATCTGGGTGCGCACGTAGTCGGCGTTCTGGCTGAAGATGCTGCTAATTCGGAGCTGTTGGGAACAAGTCGCAATGTCGTCTTCATCGTCGAGATAGCGGTCCCGGCCGGTCGCGACCAGTTCAAGCCATGATCGCAGAACGTCGTCGAGAGATTCGGGGGTAGGGCAAGGGGTGGAAAGGATGTCGTTCAGGGCTGGGAAGGGTATTTGTTCAGCAATTGAAACAAGAGCAACACAAGAGGGGAGGGCCGTTCAGCAAGCTTGCTCACCGTGCCAAAACTGCTGCTCGTTCTCAACAGGCTCAGTGACCTCGAGGTCCGCCATGTTTTCAAGCGAGCAGCACCAATGTTGTCGTCGAGACTGATGAACTGGGCATCACGAATGGCGGCTTGCGGGTATCGCATAGGCATGTATACCTTTGCCGACCTAATCCACCGCGTTGGATCTATTAGGCTATCGAGACTGCGCGGGAGGATGTCGTCACTTGAGAAGAGAACAGTTGAATGCGGCGGATTTAGGGAGAGGTCCAGTCTATGCAAGGCTGGGGGAGTTCCGTACTTTGAGTTGTGGGTGCCCCCCAGTACACTACATCGGGATTGTGGGGGCTGCCTTACCTATGTACCTAGTACATAGGTACCACCTGCACACGTGGAGATATCTCTTTACGCCACCTTCCGTCCCAAGTACTGCACTCTTAATGTGCCTTTCCTGTCGAAGGACGTCCCTGTAAAGACTGTACCTCCAAGTACTTCATGTGATGCAGGACTATCGCTCAAAAGTTTTATGGCGGGCAATGCAGCTTATGTACCTCTACCGTACGGCACTATGTATGTATATTGCGGTCCCAGGCGGCAGCCAGAGAATTAGAACAAAGACCCCAACCTTGAAGCATACTTGCATATTCAACGAACTAGGTCAGTTCGACCGGCAGACAAGTTGTCAGGTTGGCTCCGTTGCACAAATACATCAACAGTCCATGCCCCCGGCAACGTTCCCGAGCGAGTCTTTGACTCTGTGTTGTATCTGCCAACATCTCAACTTATGACTGAGCTCAAGGTCCACAACCCACGAACCTTAAACTTCAGTGCCACCTTACATTTAAAAACCTCCCAACGCCCCGAGCCTCGTGGGTAAGTAGATACCATGAAATCGGCCATTCAGTATTCATGGTTGTCAACATCCGAGCCACGCTGGATGTGGAGAGGCGAAAGCCCTCATTGGGGGTGAAACCGTGGAGTGCCAACATGCTCAAGCTATGGCTCCATACCTCGACCTGATCATCCGACTCCTTGATAGGCATCTATCTGTCCGTCACGAGATACCGTTACGGGAACCGGACGAACATTCATGGCGCCAGCCACGATCAACGTTCCTTGTCATCCTGTCCATCTCACACCCGAAACCTCCATCATTGGACCCCTAAGACGTGGTGCGTCGATGGTGAAGGGAAGGACAGGCACCAAACGGGTTGTGATGGCGCACTGCTGCTCTCAGCAAAGGTTCGGAGACTCTTCGATTACCAGCTTCACCGAAGCGCAATGTCTCTATCATCAAGGGGGTAGTCGTTCGTCGCATCCGCATCGACAGATCTGAGGAGAAGGACCAATCTATATGCGCTGTTTCCGTTCAGATAATAGCGGTGAAGCTTTTTGGAGCGGACGAAACCCAGGCGCTCATAGAGTCTCATGGCCGGGATGTTGGTCTCTTCTGTCTCCAATACAATCTCGTCGGCGTCTCGCTGAGCCATGGCGTCGATGGCTCTCCTAACCAGTTCCGTCGCGATTCCGTGTCCACGATATTGAGAAGAGACGGCAAGCATAGCAATGTATCCGCGAAGAGTGGGCGGGGAATGCGAAGCGTGCGATTCGAGTTTGCAGATGATCACTCCTATGAGAGAAGAGTCGACTGGGTGCAAGGCCTGTCGGGTTTATTGAGCGGTCAGCTCACCTGGCCCCATGCCCATACGCAAACCTCAACAGCCCAGGGACGTCCACATACCATAAAACACAGATGGCCCCATTGATAAAGAAAGTATCGATACACATAAATGCTGTAAGGCTCGCTAAGATCTTTTGATATCAGCGCGCGGATAGCTGGGAGGTATTCTGCCTCCAGCTTATGCTCATATTTGATGTACTGGAGCTCCCCTGGAAGCTCTTCGACACGCGGTACTTCCGTTCCTATCGCCTTTTCGGTGGTTGCTTCCATGTTGATAAAGCGAATCAAGCTGGATCCGAAACGTTTATGCTGCGTTGGGGCTACGAGAAGTCGAAAAATGAGGGCGTGAGGTTGGGTAAAGATGGAGAATATGCCGTTCATAAAGGGTAATACCTGGTATGTCTCACTCAGCTGGGCGAGCTGGGGTGGTTAGGTCGGGTAGTACGGAGGGGCAGCTCTGTTTTCACATGTCTGCATGACAGTGTGTAGCGTACTTACTGCGCAGTAAATAGGCCAGTTGCGTGTCAACCTTTCCCCTAGAAGTGGATAGCCTATTACAAACACCCCTCACTCAAAGCCATTCATTATTAACACTTTTCCTTAGTCCGCCCACACCTGTTCCTCCCATCGTTTCTTGCCTTGTATGTGTTAAATACGCATCCCGTCACTCTTCTGTTAAAGGCACTTGCGCCGGTTATGAATGCAGGCTTTCGTGGCGACAGCCTGAGGTTCGAGCAATGGAAACCCGGCTCGAGCCCGGGCCCCAGGTACGCAAGCTTCTGGAGGTAGGCGCGTTTCAACGTTCATGCTACGATGGTACCTACGCTAGGTACTTCCGTCATCACAAGCTGCATTGTACTATACACCTTGCATTGATATTTCCTCGACTTCTGTCGTCAGGCGCGAGGTCGCAGCTTCGACTCATCAGAGTGCGAGATCGCCGCTGACCAAGTGATCCATACACCAAGCGTGGTGCCACTCCCCGCTCCAGCCCTACGACCGTGGCGTCACCGGAGGCAGCGCCAAACAGCCCCTCCACTATCAGAACCCCATACATCACACATTTCAAAACATCACGCCCGCCCCTGCCGATGACCGGGCCGCTTAGTTGACCAGTCCGACAGCCCGGCCCATCCGCACTCGCTCCAGTTTTATTTTCTTTTACCCTCCGATAATCCGTCTTCCTCGCGCCGTAACGGCAACGTACGGCGGCAGCAACAGCCACGAGCATCCCGAGAATGGCGACAACTGTTCGGCGCAGGCTGGTCGGCAAAGACATCGAATGCGAGACTGCGTCGGAAACTGCCTCCGAGACCGCAACATCCCGCGAGCCGAGTCCCGATAATCAGCATGACACCGTCAAGGTTACACACAAACGTCCCAAGACCCGAAAGCGCAAGACGACAGCAATATTCCTGCTGGGGAGTCTGTTTGGGATTATAGCAGCTGGCTTCTTTGCTAAAAGCAATGATCTGATCGATCTTCCTCTACCCGAGCTCAAGGAGCTCAGTATGGACAGCTTGTTCGAGGTGTTGCCTGCCGGCTTTGTCAAGGAGATGCGTGACCTGGTGGTGAGTGAAAACAATAGCGTCATGAGGAGCTTTGCTGTTGTTTACGCATCTGACCTTCTCTACCGGCCTCTAGAACGGCGAACGAGACCTCATAGAGAGCGATGATGCCTTCTCGGTAGGCCTGAAGATGCGCGCCGAGGGCCTATCGGCTGACCACCCTATAGTCATGATCCCCGGGGTCATCTCTACGGGTCTAGAATCATGGGGCACGTCTGAGCCGTCGTTGCCCTATTTTCGGAAGCGGCTTTGGGGAAGCTGGACCATGATGCGAGCTCTTGTCATGGACAAAGAAGCGTGGAAGAGGCACATCATGCTCGACAAGACAACGGGATTAGATCCCCCAGGTATCAAGCTACGCGCCGCCCAGGGATTCGATGCAACCGACTTTTTCATCACAGGATACTGGATATGGAATAAAATCCTCGAGAATCTAGCATCACTTGGCTATGACCCAACCAACTCATACACGGCGGCTTACGACTGGCGATTAGCATATGCGAACCTCGAGGTGCGCGATCACTACTTTTCCAGGCTCAAGTCTTACATTGAGCAAGCCGTGTTTCTGCACGAGAAGAAGGTGATTTTGACCTCTCACAGCATGGGCAGCCAGGTTCTGTTCTACTTTTTTCACTGGGTTGCCTCCGAGAAAGGCGGCAAGGGTGGCCAAGACTGGGTGGAAAGGCATGTTGATTCATGGATCAATATCAGTGGATGCATGCTGGGAGCTGTTAAAGATGTAACAGCGATCCTTTCCGGTGAAATGCGGGATACGGCGCAGATGAACGCATTTGCGGTTTACGGTCTCGAAAAATTCCTCAGCAAGGAGGAACGCGCCGAGATATTCCGTGCTATGCCTGGAATATCATCCATGCTTCCCATGGGCGGTAACGCTGTCTGGGGAGAATTGGATTGGGCTCCAGATGACCAGCCAGGCCAAGGGCATAGCTATGGATCGTTGCTGAATTTCCGCGCTGGGCAAAACGGATCAACAACACCGGACAGAAACTTTACGATCGAAGACGCGATGGACTATATACTTGACACAACCGACGACTGGTACCGCGATCAGGTGAAAGGCAGTTACTCTCACGGGGTGGCGAAGACGAGCGCGGAAGTGGAGGCAAACGAGAATGACCCTCGGAAATGGACCAACCCTCTAGAGACACGACTGCCATTGGCACCAAGCCTCAAGATCTACTGCTTTTATGGTGTAGGGAAGCCGACGGAGCGAGCCTACTTTTATCGGGCGCCGGATCCGGGAACGACAACGCATCTTAACATGACGATTGATACGACTTTGACTCAGGGGCACGTTGACCACGGCGTGATTTTGGGCGAAGGTGACGGCACAGTGAACCTCATGAGTCTGGGGTACATGTGCAACAAGGGGTGGAAAATGAAGAGATATAATCCTGCGGGCTCAAAGATAACCGTGGTCGAGATGCCACATGAGCCAGAACGGTTCAATCCGAGAGGAGGGCCGAACACGGCCGATCACGTGGATATTCTGGGAAGACAGAATCTCAACGAGTATATCCTCAGAGTGGCGGCAGGTCGAGGCGATACAATCAAGGATTTCATCGCCAGCAACATCCTCGAATATGCGGCAAAGGCGAAGGTCTATGACGAATGATTGACGACTACACCCCCCAATACATATACATTTACATAAACAACATTGCATGAGAGGACGACACTGGATGGTCCGTGGAATGTCGATTCAAGGGAAGTGCAAGAGGGCGCAGTAGAGGGAAGGCTATTGTTCACTTTTACGTTGTCGAGGAACAGGTGATTACCTGTTTCCAACCTACAGTGGGAGTCTAGTATATAGGTGGATATCCGGGGTACCGAGGGGAACCTAAGACGACTAAAGTTCTAGTGGTCTTTTTCTGTTTCTTCTACTTTTTTTTTGGTTCTTGTTTCCGATTATTCTCTTTGCAGGTTCGCAAATCAAGTGATACCCGTTTCTTTTTCTTGATATATCACCATCCCGGCGTTTCTCGTGGCTCAAAGCGCAACGCATATGCTGGTTATGGTTAAACAGCTGAATTGAAGGAAAGGCTTTTCGTGATGCTCGGCCTCACCATCTTTAATGTCGAAAAGACGAGCAGGAAGTGTGTATATACAGAGGTTAAGTAAGCTCCTGGATGCATTAGTTGAAATAAACAATTGGACGCAGCAAAGTGCGCTTGATTTGGACATGATGATGGCCGGGCTGGATGTGGTGGAGGTTGAATCCGAGTCTAAAATGACATGCTGAGTGAATGCCTTTGTGTACTTGGCTTTTCATCACCCTTGCTGTCACATCCGATTTACCCGACTGGCGTTTTTAATGGGCCGCTTCCAGGGTTTCTCAATCTCGGATTCCAAGTTGCCTTGTTTGACACTGCCACCGGCCTCGATACGGATCGCAACTGCCCAGACAATAAGCGAAACTGACGCTATAGATACGTACTACTACTGATGAGTGACCCGCCTGAGCTTCTGGAATCGCGCCTCCCGTCAGATCACCTCCACCATCCCCTACTAACGGTACACGTGTAGTCAAAAGGCTCACTCCACCCAGCCCACAATCTCCACCCCGTACTCTTATCTACGAACTGCCAATTTATGTACCATGAGCTAACAAGGTGCCGCAGTGGACAATAATTCGTTGACAAATCTCGTTGACTGCTGACCATGGCTGGAGTCATTACTCTCTCTCCGACTCCTTTTTCTTTTTGGTTGAGTACCGGTCTCCTAAACGGGAACGCTTATCTTAACGCTTCAATAGAATACGTACGTCATCGACCGATGCGTTGCAACACTAGCGAATACATCTGATACTTCTGCCGGACTGCCCAGCCCGTCTTGCATACGGCACTACGTTACGATACACAGCGTGACTCCGTGACGGCATATTCTCTTGGTACCCGTCTTTAATATACCGTTACAAAACATGCATGTACAGACGCATACATTGTAGTACCATCTATACCGGCGGTAGTCGAGTGGAGACTGAAGCCAAGATCGGCTCTACCTACCTAGATTAGTTTCCACCATGCGGTTCTGCTCCCCGACTTATACTTAGGTAAGGTACGAAGTCAGGGCAAGCGACGGTGGTGATACATGGTGATGATACATGTAATGGCACCGCAAGGTCGTACCAGAGAAGTTACTTCATCAGCCATCCGTCTAATAATCTCGGGGTGTGGACTTGCCAGTGGATTATCGACACTGGCCTTCCAGAGGTCCATCTCACTCCAGGGTCCCTACCTTCTTCCAGTCAGGGCAGAGCACTCAGACCGGCGTGTTGGCTGCTCCCCGAAACCCCTTGTGGACGTCCATTTGTTTATGATTCTATCCTGTCAAAGCTCAACTCCCTCTACACTGCCGAGCTCTCCTTCCTCCCATCCATCCCTCTACCTACCTCTACCTTGCCGGTCTGACTTCTACATCCAACAAATAGATACAACCCTAGAACTTCGTCCTCTCACTCTGTCTTCAATCCGGGTACCTCCAAGGCTTCGACCCGACTTTCACAGCATCTGGCCCATCTCCTTCGTATCGCAGCGGTCTGTCTGTGCTGGTGCATAGTACTGGATTCCAAAAGGGGCATTTCCGCCTCCTTGGTTCTAGTGAAAAGAAGCCTCCAGGCGCAACAATGTCTCCGTCGTTCCTAAACCTCAAGAGTATTTGCAGGCGATCGCGAAACAGCTTCAGGACGGAACGCTCGACCGACGGCTCGAGCGAAGCAAGCAATGGCACTGCTCCCACAACCGGCTCCTTGACTCCTCCGTCCTTCTCCTCGCACCAGTCGGACCCGGCCCTCAATGTGCACGTTAACAACCACCAGGCGACATCTCCAACTCCTCCTGCTACTGCCCCTTCGCGCCCGGCGCCACATCCCTACCCCACCGGAAACTCAAACAGATATAGTGTCTCGGGGATGACAGGTCTAGGATCGCCAATGCCAAACGGCAGGGGCCCCAACTTGCCCGTCTCGCAATACTCTCCACGCATCACCAGTATTCAAGACAACTCATGGGTGAGTTGGAGTTGATTGTGCCTGGCCAATGCTTGCCATGACTGACCAAACCATCACAGGTCTACCAAAAGGTTCTGCTTGTCTACGGTACCGTTGGGGAGCCTTCTCAGCAATCCCTCGACGAGACCGTGACTGTCAGTCGACTTGATGACAGCTTCCCCCCTATCAGCTGGCCCGTATGCGATTCCCAGTTCAAGGCTCTAATCTACATGACGCCCGGCGCAAACCGACTACGCTTCGACTTTGCCAGCCCGAAACTTGCCAACAGCGGATCGACGAATCCCATTCACGCCTCCTATCTCACAATACATATGCTTCCGACGACCAACGCCCCTCCGCTTCAACTCGCCATTCTGCTCGCCAAGGATTCTCCCGCCACATACGATGCCGTTCCAGCCAGGGTTGAGCGAGAAGGGAACGGTTTGGAGACGGCAGTTCGAAAGTTCCGCATGGCTGCGTATCTGTGGCAGGCATTCACTGCAGAACAGATGTGGCGCAACAAATTTGGCCGTCGCGTGTTCCGGTTCGAAGAGGAGTGGACGACAGGTTCGGCAAACCAGAGGGATAGAGAGCAAGGGACACTACGGTCTGAAGCACGCATCCACATTATCAGGACGAACCATACCCTAGCAGAGCTGCGCGACTTGGACAAGGCCCAGCAAAACAAAAGCGCCAAGCGAAAGGATGCTCTGTTTGGCATTGCTGCAGATGCGGTCAGGGACTACTTCAAGCCGCTTCCGGGGCAGAAACTATACGTTTCTGTCTTGTTGCTAGACTCACACTGGGATACGAGCTCGAAAACCGTTACCGCACACGCCGCGCTCGGAGGGGGGGTCGGCGATCTGCAGCTTGGCATATTCGGGTCACACTGCCTGCAAAGCTACCCGACAAGCTTCGAAGAAGTGGTCCCGGCATTCAGTGACTGTACGCCTACAGATACGAATCATGTTGCCAACGACTGCAATGAGGCTGGGAGCTCGTGGGAGGCAGCTAATATCGGCATTGGAGCTCATCTGCACGAGACAGGCCATTTGTTTGGCCTGCCTCACCGCGAGAGCGGCGTCATGCTGAGGGACTATGTGAAGCTGAATCGCACTTTCATCGTTCGGGAAGCATATTCGACACGCACGCGCTCCAAGGGTGGTCTAGTGTCGCAGGAGGATGAATGTACCTGGCACCGTCTGGACTGCCTCAGGTTTCGGAGCCACCCATGTTTTCGACTGCCCAACGACCCAGCTCAAAGCCCGGATGACAGCGTGCAGGCATGGCCGGTGGGAGGAGGCGAAGTAATGATAACGGCCGCCTCAGGGGTAATGTACGTCGAGATCTTTGGAGAAGATGACGATGTCTGCCACAAATGGATCGAATATCTCGGCGAAGGTGGTAGCGGTAATGGATCTGGGATCCAACGCCAAATAACGCTCAATGAGCAGGAACTACGAAAGGAACTGGCTGGAGAGAACAAGAAAAAGCGGAGGTTGAAGGTTAGTGTCAGATCACATGGCGGCGGTTCTTTGGATATCGAAGATTTTCATCAGTTGTGCTCGAAGCAATCCAGCTTCAAGCTTCCCATGGGCTTGGTACCGGGAGTGCCCGTCCTGGCGCAGACGGCGTATCGCGGCAAGACGTTGGGAGCATCCAAATTGGAAGGAAGCGAGCCCCATGAAGTTGTGTTCACGAGTGCAGTGAAACAGGGCATAGTCCTCTCACGGATTATTGTTTACCATGGGTTGGCCTTGGATGGTTTGGAGTTTGTTTATGATGACAATTCAACGCAACTTTTTGGAAAAAAGGGGGGCAAAGCAGGGGGTGATGTTTTTGAAATGGGTAAGTACAACCCTGAAGCCAGCCAATACTGTTTACAGATGTACTGACTGATACCAGATATTCGTCGGGGTGAGTATGTCACCGGCTTCTATGTCAGAGCCGGCTTCTGGATCGATGGCATTCAAATCTTTACAAGCTCGGGGAGGAAATCGCCAATCTACGGCAAGCCGAATGGTGGCTCTGGGTACGTTGTGCGACCTGAAAACCCATTAATTCTGTTCTCCTTACCCAAGAAAAAGTCATGCTAATCAAATCTCTGCTGTACAGCCATACACTAATACCCCCAAGAGGATTTAATATTGTTGGAGTAACCGGGTCATGCGGCGCTTGGGTTGACGGATTTTCTGTTGTCATCAGTAAATTGCCTTTGTCGCTTTGATACCCATTATCACATTCCAGCCTGCGCATTTATATATATACTTTGCACACCATACCCCTAAGGATACTTGCCGCTAATCTACTCCCTTCCCACCTTCCTATCCGCCTTTACTATCACCATGGCTCACAACTTGAAAGGATTGGTGATAGATGGGACCATTCGACTGGAACTGAGCCACTGAGCTGTGAAACAAGGACGGACTACGGTGTATCAATGTGGTCAATATCAATGCGGCTGTCGATGTTGATTGACGGCCTTTTATGTGTCTGCATCCAGCAAGTTGAATGACACCATCAAGTTTGGATAAATCTATGGTTAGACTTGCCCTTCAAATTTCCAAGTGCATTCCTCATGTTAAGGATGATGTCTTTTGATGACGAGTTTGAGCAGTAAGATAACCGTACACATCACCACCACACTGCCAACGTTTTATGCAAAAGGTATGATGAAATGAACAGGTCGAGTGTGGAGGAAGTACCAAAGTTCGTAGGCAGAGAGCATGGATGGTTCTGATTATTGCGACCTTGTATTCTTGATGACTCTCACCCATACACCCTGCGTGCTCAGAGCGCTCAGGTCATCGTTTGCAGGTGTGTAAGGCTACCCAGTCGAGCGATTCTAGTTAACAGCATCATTGCAGGAATCCGTGCTTATACAATGGAAGATGTGTGCGAATTTAGGAGTATGCGGACGTCAGATTTCTGCTCTATTTTCCCGTCCATCCATCCTTTCCTTCCCGAAAAAAATAACACGCGCAATATTCTAACATCGCAGGTGCTGCGGGTATAAATTCATCTACACCTCCCCTTTTACGTTTTTCCTTCCTTCCGTTCATCCTTCGTAACGCGTTTAGTCACTATCTTCATCCTCTTCATCGCTGTCTTCGTCGCTATCCTCCTCATCTGCGTTCTCCAGCCACTCAACCAGCACGCGACTCTTCTCCTTGATCTTGGAGAGTGTATCATTCTCTGCGGCCCTAGCATCCGTCCACCAGGCGAGAATACCCTCCTCCTCGAGTACATCCAGGTTATAGAGCTGTTGCAGCAGGGCCGCAAGCAGCGTTCCTGCGCGCGCAGAATCAAGCCCCTTAATGGCCGCCAAAGCTTTCTGCAACGCAAGGGCAAACTCAGCGTGGAGATCGACCTTGTTACCGCCGACGCCAACCTCCGTAATGAACTTGACGGCACCCTTCTTGGACGTAAGGGCCCGGCCAGCGGCCTTGGTAGGCTCAAGACCACCGTTTTCGGGGCTCATGAGCTCGGCGGCGCGGGTGGCAAAGGCCACGGCAATGGCCTTGCGCATCATGCTGTCTGAAGCATTGTTGGCCAGTCTTAGACCCATGAACTCCAGCTTCGCGGAGTCGAAGTCCTCGTTGTCGTCAGCACGGAGGGCATCGACAAGTCCGTGAACAGCGTCGCCATGGAACTGGTCGAGCTTCATGGCGGCGGCGGCGGAACCGTCGGACGCGAAGGAGGATAGGCGCTCGCGGTTGGCCTTGGATTGGAAACCGTGCTCGTACTCGTCGTCCGAGAGTTCATCATCGGAGTCATGGGTCGCTAGTGTGGAGATTGACTCGCTTGAAATGTTGAGGCCGGCCAAAGAGTAAATGAGAGAGCTTTGGAGAACTGCAGGGTCCACATCGCCCTCATCCTCGGAGTCGCTGTCCTCGTCGTCTTCTGGCTCTTCATATTGGGCTCCCTTGCCATCGTTTCCGACCAGTTTGATATCGGTCTTGGCCGGCTCGCCTTCACTGGTAAGGAGGGAGATTCTCGGTAGGGGTTTAGATGGGAGTTGTGTTCCCGCGCTGATCCGCACACCGTAGGAGATGAGAGAGCCTTGAGGGATGTAACTGTGCTTGCCGATGACTGCATCGTTGGCAACAATGGAATGCAGAACGGTAGCACCGTCTTCGATCACCGCGTCATCCCAGATATAGCTGTTCTCTATCCTCACATTCTTTCCGATCTGGCACCTCCTTCCGATGATACTGCTCGAGATTCTGCTGCCAGTGTCGACGTAGGCGGTCTTCCCCAGTACGGATTTGGTTACTGTGCTGTTTTTTGCGATGTGTGCGCCATCCTCTAACCACAGACCCCGTTTGTACTTGTAAGTTTGGCCGTGAAGAAGATTGCTATCGGGGACATATGGTAACGTCCAGCGGTGGAGGATATCCTTGCTGATGCAATCATACATCTGGAGGTTGCTGGCGCGAGCCCCGTAGCCTTCCTCAAGGATCTCGGCGCTGATAATCTTGCCGTTCAACTCCCAGTCCTTCAGTACGCCGTGAAGGAAGTTCTTGCGGGGAAGCTCGTAATCGAAGCTCTCGGACCACAAAGCCAAAACATCCGGTGTGCAAATATCGATGCCACAGTCGATCAGGTCGGTGCGCATTTCGAACTCGCCATAGTCGAATACCGACTCGTCCAACTTGACGTACTTGTCCTTCTGAAGTGGGTGCATCTCTTCATATTGCAGACAACGGCCGTTCGTGGGGTCGACAACAAAGACAGGAGTAATGCCCCGGGCCTTTGCAGCTCGGTGAGGGCTGTCTCCTGTTGAGCGCAACACGATGGTCATGCAGGCGTCTCTGTTGGCCTCTCTCCTTGCGCGGTGCCTGGCCAGAATACCGTCGAGGGGGATGTTTGCGACAACGTCGCCATGGACGAGGATAAAGTCACCCGAGATAAGACTGCGCTTGTCGAGATCTCGCAAAAAGTCACCGGTGGAGCTGGCGTCGGACACGCGGATGAATTCGACAGAGGAGAAGGGGCAGAGATTGCTTTCGGGGCTCCATCGATCGGAATCGTTGATATAGGCTTCGACGTCTTCGGAGTGGGCGCCGCAGTAGATGAAGACCTCCTGGACGCCGTTGGAGGCTAGGTACTCGAGCGTGTATTCGATAACGGGCACATTGACCAAAGGAAGGAGACACTGCCGGGAGGAGGTCGTCAGTACGAAAAGGTCACCAAGGGGACAAGGGGACAAGGGGCATAAGGCGTGAAGCATGGAGCATGAAGCATTTACCCTGGGCTTTTCAAGCGCAAAAGGCTGGAAGCGGTCTTGGAAGGAGTCAGCGAGGATGACGGCCTGCAGAGCATCTTCTCTCTTCTCCTCGGCGCCGCCCTTGGCGGGCTTTTTGGACTTGTTGGCAGCTTCGCCCTTGCTGGCCTGCTTGCCCGACATTGCCAATTCTTCTTAGCAGGTAGGACTCTCTACAGAAATGGGTTGACGAGGGCCTGGTTGTGTAAGTGGCCGCGGATCGGAAAAGCGCGGGGAAGACTGTTGTAGTGGGGGGCACAATGTCAAGAGGCACCGGCGCGTTCGAAGCTGGAGTTGACAATGCGCCTGCTCGGCCGCTATGTGGTACCAAAACCTTGCAGTGATGAGTCAACGCATGCTTAGAGGTGGGGTGCGGGGCTATCACCTGTGGCTTGTATGTACCGTCGGTACCTTTGTTGCGTACTAACTGTATAGAGCCTTACAGGTAACTTTCAGTCGGTGCAGTGAAACAACGAAACGGAAATTGTGGCGTTTGTAATTCCAGCCGCATTCGGGCATCCACCATAGTCGCATACCACCGGCACTGAGCAGTACAATACGTAGAGGTAGTGCCTAGCACCTCCCTTGGCTACACAACAACGGCACTTTGTATCGAGGGAAGGTAGGTAGTGTAAATAATAGAGGCAAGTACAATCTGAAGATAGGAACTTTGTCATGCAAGCAGTCTGGCAATCGTCGTAGCTCTTCAGCGAAATAGCAGGCGTGACTGATTGTGTGGGCAAGAACTGGAAACCTCCAAGTTAGTTTCTTTTCCTTTTTCTTCTTGCTTGATGGCCTTGTTCTGTCTTTGTAGACGCTTGTATAGCAGGCCACCTCCCACCTCGCCCACCCCAAAAAGACCACGGCGATCAAGTTGGTGTCTTATCTATACCATGGACATGTATATCAGGATGTCCCAAAATCGCATTTTCAAGGAGGCCTTTTTTCACAAGCTCGATTCGGATTCCAAATTCAATGCCGAGAGATGATCGGCGATCCAACCCTCCCAGTGGAGCCAAATATTGATTTGCGCTAGGAGCCTACAAGTAGTGTATGTTTAAAACTCAAGGGTGGCCTGTTCGGATGTTATCCGAGCTCGAGCTGACGAAACCAAACCACAGGACGCCAAACCCATTTCCCAAGTGCCGACTTTCGCCGTTTGGGTACCTAGCTATCTACCTGTATACTTTTACCTATCGAGTCGAGAAAGCTATGCATGACCACGCCTCGGGGGGGACACAGCATAGGGAAGACACGCGGGCCCTTGGGTTTATCGGTAGAGGAGCTCTTAGCTCGCCAGCCTCACCACGTGCTGGCTCGCGTCCTGACGAGGCTCGGAACGATGATGGAATGAATCTTACCCGACTGGATTCCTGCACAACGAATCCAGCACCGTCTTCTCACGTCCACAAGGCGGGCGTCACGCCGCCGGGTGCATAACGGCGGACCGCACTAGGTGGGTCCTTAGAGTTCTAGACCGTAATCGAACATGCAGCGTACCGCATCTGGGGTTCTTGATGGATCCTCTAGCAAGCGGCTCAGACGGGCCCGCCCTCAAGACGCCGTGAGGGCGACCACATTCCCGATGCCATGCGTAGCTAGTCTCATTTACTCAGCTACCTACGCATGGCCCTTGCGTCTCTTTGTACCTGCGGGTTCAAATGGTTGTAATATCCCTACTACATTTACCTACCTACTAATCTTAATATTATACCATTTGGACCTATAAGATAAAGAGACGCGGCTATACTGTGATCTAAGACTAATATAGATAGAAGGGTCCATTGTACGCAAACTAGTTATATATCTCTAATTTATCCTATATATTATTATACTACCTAACGTAATTATACGCTTTATACGTACGCCCTATACGTATATCTGATACTATATATTTATTAATCCTATCCTTTCTTCCCTCTTCTCCCGCTCTTCTTAATATTAATAATATACTTACGTCCTACTAATTATATTGGGTAACCTAATTAATTTCTATACTTATATTTCCTTTACTTATATTTTAATTATTATATACCGACCCCTATTAACAATCCTCTAGCGAATTTTCTAATAAACCCTTTATATTTAGGGTAATACTTTGGGTAGAGAGCCCTTTTTTAAGGCCTTTAGAGTAAATATTTCTCGGGTAAATACTTCGAGTAACGATTCTAATATTTTAAACCCTATTTAAGAATTATTCGAACGTATTAATATTTTTATTAAAGATCGTTATCGGACGAATTTATAGTAGTATTTAATTTACTTCTATATTTATTGAAGGAGTATAATATCCTAGCGGTATAATAAGCGTTTTAATATATTTCCTAACGCTTTTAAGGAATTTATTATATATAAGGTATTTTCGGAAATTAGTATTTATTTATACTTCGAATAGGATAATATCAACCTTCCCTCTAACGAATTTATTACCTAATTTTAAATAAACGAATAAGTAACGGAACCTACTATTTAATTTCGAATAAACGAATAGGCAATAGAAAAATAGAAATTACCCCGAATATATTTCTAAATTTCCCTCCGTATAGAATTTAAATTGCTTTTATAGGAATTAAAAGTAGTAGGGGTATTTATATTATTCTTTACTAATAAATTTATTAATAGTATTCTTATTATTAAGGACGTTTCTAATATTATATAGATTCGTTTTCATTTTCGTTCCGTATATAGAATCCTAATAAAAATTGCTCCCGAATTAATAGAATTATTTACGGCGCTATATATATAATAACGCGCTTACTAAGGCTCTTATAAATTAAAGGATAGTACTTGGAAAAAAGGGGAGATTTATATTTTCGTAATTATAATATCGTTTATTATTATAAATTCCTATATATCCTAAATGAGTATATTTATTCCGAAGCTATTTAATATTTACTTTAAGAATAATTTTATATAATTACGCATATATAATATATTAGTCTAATATAATATAGTTTCTTCGTATAAAGTTATTTTACAAACTATTAATCGATTTATTAATATTTTTATAATATATATATTTAAATTTTATAAGGGTAGATTTAATTCTCCCTATTAGAATTTAACGCCCCTACATTCGTAAATCTATTTATATATTTATATAATTCTAAATAAACTTTAAATTCGTTAGTTGTAACCCGAATATAGTTATTATTTATAATAATTTTAATTTTGTAGATTATATAAAACGTTTTAGTATTGGTTGGAAGAACATTATATAGAACTTTACTATTTATTTCCTTATTGGTAATCCTAATATTAATAGCCCGTTTATAATATCCTAATAGCGTTTATATATTAAATTCGAATTGGAATAATTATTTAATTATTTGAGCGTTATGCCGCTATCCTTCGATAATACGGCCCGTTATTTTACTAAAGGTCGATTAGCCGCTATATTCGGGCGGAAATTAGAATAATCTATCTTTCTCTTCCTAGTCGTTAAGCGACCGACAACTGCTAAAAGCTATATTTTCTAAATATTAGCTATTATAGAAAATAAAGGTAAAATCGTTAGCGTTTATCGTCTATATAATAAATTCTTCTTCGATATTTTTGATTTAAATAAAGATAATTTCGGCGATCGACTTATTTTCGTCTATAGTAATTAAAAAATGATATTTTTATCCGCTATATTATCTTCGACTAATTTAAAACTAATTATATTTATAATTGTAAATAGTAGATTCTTATTATATTTATGTTCTTTTATATCTTTATAAATTAGATTAATATAATTTTTCGTATTTTCTAACCCTTAATAATTAAAGATATTTAAAGTTTTAGAAGGGGCGTCCGGGTAAAATAATATAATATAAAATTCTACGACGGTAGGTATCTATTGGAAAATATATTTGCCTTTAGGATCCTAACTTTTCTTATTACTAGGCTCGTCGACTATAATTATATTTCAAAATTTAACCTTATTAAATTCTTTATGTACCGAATTATATTAAGCGCCGGGAAAGAATTTATTAATTGGTAACTACTTTTTATCTATAATAAGGTCTTTTTTCTAACTATTTAATTTAGGTATAAAATGCCTTCAGGGACAATAAATATTAATTATTATAATATTTATCGTTATTTATAGGTTATCCGTATTTTTATAGTATTTAATAAAACTATCTCTTTAAAGGATTACAGCATCCTATAATAAATAATAAACCTCTTTCCTATCCTATTTTATAGTAGTAAATTAAGTAATTATAAACTTAAAATATTTTATTTAATAACTACTTTACCCCGAAGTTATAAATAAACCGTTCGTTAATACTATCTTACAATCTAATATAATATGATATTCTACAATTAATAGTTAATAAAAGGCGATTAGTATAGTCTTCGAATATATTAACGCTTTTTTTATATTCGATATTCAGTAAAACAAGAATTCAATTTACAATACTAGGACTATATTCGTCCAGCTTTCTACTATTAGCTTATATACTATAGCTATCCATAAAGTCATTAAAAATAATATACGAATTTATCAAACTAATAGATATATAAATCTATTTACTAATAAAAATATTATTAATTATACTTATATAATATATTAGAATAAGTAAGTATAATAAAAATATACTAATTTCTAACCACCCGATAATTCGGAATTTAATACCCCTAATATTTTACAATTCGGACTTATTATATTATTAGAATTAAAGTTCGATACCTTTAATATAAAGGAAGTCCAACCTTTACAAATAAATAAGTAAATAATAATCCGAAACCCCGAGAGGGTTATTTGGTAAATAAAAAGGGATATAAGAGAAATAATTATCTGTAATAATAAGGGCGAACGGATATATTTTAATAATAGCGTTAATTCCGATAATGATTTTGTATAGGCCCTTTCTAATTAATCTTTAAGTATTTATATAAATTAAACCGAAAATAGTTTAGGGCACTATTAATATAGGCTAATCTCGCGCAAATTTTGTATTTTGCGGAATTACTTCGAAGATTATATAGTATAATAATATTTATATAGGGTATTAGGGCTTTTAAATATAGAATTTTTAAAAATTAATGGGATATTATAGTAATTATTATTTAAATCCGATAAAGGAGAGAAGAAAGCATTAATATATACTAATATTCGTCTAAACTCTGAAAAATAATAACGAACTGGTATTACCGGCCTCCGTAAGAAGGGAAGCTAATGTATATAAAGGTTAGCGCGTTTAAAATTAATAGGGGAATTAACCCTCTATTCTCCTATTAGTTTTAAACCCCTATAAGGAAAGGAGGTTAATATATATAAAAGTTAACGCGTTTAAAACCAATAGGAGAACTAACTTTCTACTCCCTTATTGGTTTTAAAACCCTTATAGGGAGAGGAAGCTATATATGTAGAGGAACTATTATCTTTATAGATTTTAAACGAGTTATTGTTAGTATTTATAATTACCCTTATTGGATATAAATAATAAATTCGTTATTTATTTATAACAATTAAATAGTAATTGAATAATTCAAAATATTCGTATAAAGTGATAGTGATAGTAGTCTTATTCCCTATGCTAGTAACTATATAATAAGCGCCCGATGGGCATGGGGTCCTTCACCTATTTTCGGAGGGAAAACCGTACATACTTCCGTCTGCCGGATAAAAACCCCCGCCCCTTGCCCAGCCGCGAGGCCGGCACCTGCGTTTCCTACCGTAGCGGTGCTCACCCACCGCTCGGTGAATAATGACGTTAACGCATCGCCGATATCTTACCATCGACTGATGTGTTATCCCTGAGGGTCGGCTTCGCCGACTCCTTCCTCCTCCAACTCAACTGCTAGACGGTACTCTCGGAGCCGTCCCAATCTCAATACCCAACCGAGGAGGCGGTCGGCTTGCTCTCCGTCGTCCAAGTATACAGCCAGTTGCTCTTGGCTGTGCGGCCACTCTTCTTCCCTTATTCGCTGGTTGAATGTCCATAGACAGTCGTAAACCAAGTGTGCAAAGGTCTCCTTACCCGTCCCGCAAGAGCAGTACATTCGTATAAAGTTAAATAGTATAATAAAATAAAATATTTAATAATAAAATCTATTATTTACCTTAATGACGAAATAAAATATATAGGGACGAAATTTATTGTTTACCCTAATAACGTTAAGAAGGTTATAAATAGTCTCCAAGAGATTAAAATAATAATAAGAATAGCTATCCTACCCCTATTAATGTAGATAATGTTAATAATAGTCTATTTTCGTATTATAGACAGCTAAAACCAAAAGTTCAAAATTATCCTAGAATAGATCGAATATTAATACGGTATTAAGATCCGCCTTAAAGAATAGTAAAATCCTATCCAAATTTCCGCTACTTCTCTTAAGAATATTAGGGCGGTTATAAGTAATATTTTAAAAGGTTTAATACTCTGTAAAAGTTATACAATAGTCTGGTAAGATTTAATATTTATTACTCTACCTAACGCTAATAAATATACGATATGGATAATTCTTTAAGAGAGCCCTAGAATTAAAGAGGAAAAATTATTATTTAAGGACGATAATAAAAGTAAATTAGAAGGAAGGCGCTGATTAATATTCGGAGTATTATTAAATTATTTATCCTCTAATTCTTTAAATTAAATATTCTTTTAGATAATATCTACTATTATAGTTATTTAAAGAACATAGATTTATTTACGCTATTTTATAGTTCGTTCCTTTAGTCCTAAACGAAGATTTTCTAATCGAAGCGGCCTTCCGAAAACGTAATAGTTTTAAATATACTTTTTTCTTCGGAAATTAAATTATAGTATTATCTATAATAATTAATTCCTAATTCCTTCTTCCATATACTGTTGCTTCTATTTTATTAAAATCTAAAGGGGTAAAGCAATTTATTGTATTTTATTTCTTCCTTCGAATATATTAGGGCTTTTTCGTCCAAAGTTATTAATAGCTTCCTAAGAGAACGATAAAAATCTTTTTCGGACTTCTATCTAATATTTTAAAATATAAAATTTACTATTAATTCTGGAAGTTTAATAAAATTATACTCCGCTCTACCGTCTCCCCAATAGGATTTATATAATTAAAAATCATTATTTAAAACACTAATTAGCCACTATTTTAAAATACTCGGGTAGGGGACCGCCTTAAATTAAAGATATTTATCAATTTCTACCCTATATATAGCGTAGATATTAATATAAATTAATTCTTAAAAACTATAATAAAGAAAATAAATAGATAATATATTCCTAAGTATTCCGATCCTTTAAATACTTAAAATTTATCCTATAAAAGAATATTAGGTTATAAATTAGAAGAAGTTTAAAAGGTAATTATAAATTAAACGTACTTTTATTTAGGGAAATTGGATAAACCTTTAGAAAATTACGGAATAGGTATAAATTTAAATGCGTCGGAAATATTTATGGTAACGGGAGGGTTTATTGTATTAAGGCGAGGATATTTCGATAAAGGAATTAATTAAAAAGCCGTTCTACCGAAAATTCTTCCCCAATAATAAGTAGACGACCTTTAGAAAAAAAGTCTATTTAATTACCATTTCTCCTCCTCCGACGCGGGTTAAATTAATTATTAAATTATTCTATTCTTCGAAAAACCGCTGAACTACCTTAATACAATTTTCTATTGCGTCCGAAAGTCCAGGAAAATCGACTAATATTATTCTTTCTTTAAATACGTCCAATTTAATATAAAATTTAATTTACTTTACTAATAGCTATACTTCGAACCCTTATAGGGTAGGCAAAAAATCTACGTATAACTTATTAAATTTAGTAAATTCCTTCAAATTAATAGAGCTAATATATTATATATTATTAAAAAATATTTCGATATTTCAATTTAATCCTATTCTAAGCGCCATATAATATAGATAATCTCATTTTCCGAACGTTTCTTTACTAGCAATAACTTTAATAGTATACCTATAGACCGCTAGTAAGTTAATATTAATTATAAAATAATTAACCTAATAATTATTTTATATCGTAAGTATTATTATCGCAATTATTATTATCGGAATTATTATTATCCATTATTAAGTACTTAACCCCTTTTCGGACGAATACTTAATTATCCTTTACTAAGGCAACTTCCGCCGCACTCGTAATTACTACTTCTAATATATTTTTTATAATATCTAACAATTTACTATAGTTCCTTCTAATTATATTTTAAACCTTTACGACTGAATCCTAAAGGATTCGAATAGCTATTATAATATTCCATTCCAACTTTATAACCTTATCATCGAATACTTAATTTATTCGAACTATTTCGAACCTAATTCTTTTTTAAATTACTCTTTCTACCCTTACTTCTATATCTTATAATAATTACTTATAAAAACTTTCGAAAGACTATATTCGATTTAACGTATCAGTATAATTAATAGCTATTTATACGGCGAATTAAACGGAAATATAATAAATATCGCAATGAATTATAATAAATCCCAATATTAAATTCGTATAATTTAAATTACTAATTATAGGTTAATCATTATCTAGACCCAACTATAATTAATATACGTCCGATAAATAAAGCGTAATTATATAATATTAAGGTTAATATATACTTAAAAATAGTTACTACCTCGGTTTGTATAATTCCAATAGGTGATCCGATTTAAAATAAAACCTTTCGTAGGTAATTATTTTACTATCCATTCCCTACCGTAATTCCAATTCCTTTAAATAACTTCTTTTAAAGTCAATTAAAAATTTATTTATTATATTTATTAGAATTTTATATTATAACCAATTCACTTCGAAATAGTATTTATATAGGAAATCGGTTTTTAATAAGCGTAAATTACGTTCCGATATATTTACTCTTCCTAATATAGTATTAAAGTATTTTATATTGCCTTTAAAGTTAGGATTCTCTTTTTAGTCGATTTCGAACTATATAGTATAATAGGGCTAATTTAAATATAAATATAACGTCCGAACGGCCGTTAATCGGTCGGTAAAATAAATAGGTACATATTTAATAATTTAATTATATTATTATTCTATAAATAGTAATTAGAAACATAGTACTAGGAAACCTTATTCGCTACGCAATTAATTAAATAACGATAACAATGGGTTAAAAATGCCCAATCTAAAATATAATTATAAATAGTCCGGCTAATAGTAGTTTTTAGTAAAGTCTTTCTATTTAAAAGGTAGAATAATAAGAATAATCGCCTAAATTATAGGGTTGGAATTTTCTAAAATAGCGAACGTAAAAGGACTTATAATAAATTACTAAACGAATAGTTAATTAGGAATAAATAAATAGTCTTTATAAAGTAATTAAATGCGTTTAAAGCGGAATATAATACCGGCGAAGTAGGTAATAGTACGACCGTTTTTTTATATTAATACGAAAGGAAAATTCTAATTATTTAATAATAGGATCGTTAATTTTTATTTATACCCAATAAATTAGTATAACTTATAAAATAGTAGAATAAAATCCCCTTATTATATTCTTCGGAACTTGGAAATCTAATTTATTTATTTTCTTTGCTTTTATTTCCCGTTTCTTTACTTTATATATTACCCTACGTGCCTTCGTAAAGTATACCTTCTTCTATACCGGTTCTCTTAATTCTTCGCTATCGCCGTCGCTATCGCCGTTGCTATTGCCGTCGTTATTACTATCGCTATCATTAGTATTTTCGGTAGTATTATCGCCGTCGCTATCGCCGTTGCTATCGCCGTCGTTACCATTAGTATTGTTAGTAGTATCCTTAATAATATTCGTTATATACTAAATAAATTAATGGAATTTATTGTATTAAAGTAAAATCATTATACTTCGATATTATTTGAATCTTATAGTAGCTATTCGTTTAAAATAATTAAAATTTAAACGAATTAATAAAATCTAATATAATATACATAGGTTAAAATTACTGTACTTTGTAGTTGCCTACTTTTAAATATTTATTGTTAGTTGCGTTGGATTATCCACTTAGGTTTTTTCTTTTTAAATTAAAATAAAATATTTGTAATATTTAGTTAATAATACCGTTCGTTTTGACTTAATTTATTTATAATATAAAGTTTATAATTAATTAAATAATAAGGTTTAGTTGAAAGGATATATAGGGAGTTAAGCCTAAATATTTAATTTACGTATATATAATCCTTAGAAGAATTTTAGTAAACGCTATATATAGGGTTAAAAATATTAGATAACGGCCTTTATAGTAATTTCGACAGTAACGTCCCTAGGGTTGTAAGTTCTAACTTATTTATAATATAAAGCCTATAATCAATTAAATAGTAGGGCTTAGCTGAAAGGATAGATAGGGAATTAAACCTTAAAGCTCAACCTACCTATATATAATTTTTAGAAGAATTAGGAATAAACGGTCGCTATAAATTATATTTACGATTCTATTCAGCTCGTATTTTAAATAATTATATACTTACAATTAAGGGGGGGAGGGGTAATAAAAGAAGCGATAGTTCCTATAATAAAAGGAATTGGACTATACTTTAATAATAATACGACTAATAGAGGTATAGAACGACTATTCTATATATTTTAAGTAATATTTTAAGTAAAAGCCTAAGTAAATTGGTAAGAAGCTATAGTATATAGTAAAGTAAGTACGAATATAGTAAATAAAGAAAGATCTGGTAGACGAATGTAATATACAATAAGATGGTTTAATAAAGATTCGCTTATATATATAATGAAGATACTTTATATATACGCTTATTAGTTAAAATCGGCTATTTAAAAATATTATGCTAACGAACGTTCTAAGATATAATACAATTTAATATATTGTATAGTAAATATTTAATAAATTATTAATATAATATATAACTACGTTTAATTATATTTTATTTATTTATTCGTAAGTTATTCGATTACGAAGTTAGAAAGCGAATGTATGAAACGAATAGTCGGTAAAACCCTATAGCGAAAGTATTAACACGGACTTATATAGATTTAAACGTTAAAATTCGTATTTATTTACCGAGTAGGGAATTAAAACGTAGCGCGAAAATTCCTAAAGTATATTAAAGTATACTAAAGTCAAATAGTGAGGACAATAAGAATTAATTCGACGAATATCCTTAAGGAATATACAAAAACATTAATATAAAAACGAAAAGAGAATATAATAAATATTATAATAATATATAAATTAAATAAACGCTATTTCCTAAAATTTATAAATTTATTAAAGGATAGAAAATAACGCTAATTAAAGCTAATGAAAGCCTAGAAGGGGAGCGGTACTTAAAGATATTAATCCTAATATAATAGCGATATAATTGTTCAAACCTATATAAGCGAATAAAAGTAGTAAAGACTCCGCGCTCTATTATTTAAATATCGTAATTAATAAAAATAAGAAATATTTAAAAATCCCTAAGATTTAAAGTAAATATATACTGATTATTATTTATTTCTCTATATTAATATGGGTAATTGAAGTAATAAAGGTTAGAGTATTTTAAATAATAATATACGAATATCGAAATATAAACTATATCTTCCGTTATAAAAACTAATAGGGGAAATACCCTTCTTACGTAGTAGTATACGAATATTAAAATATAGATTATATTATCCATTATAAAAACTAATAGGGGAAATACTTATTCTTACCCCTATTAGATTTAAATAAGGCCGGAATTAGATAGGACTATCGGATTTAGCTACCTAATTCTCGCGTATGTAATCGGTAACCTACTCCGGAATCTATATTTTATTACTATTATAAGTAGTAGGAATTATGAATTTATATACTTTATATATATTGTCTTCTCTCCCGAATATTTTTATAACTTCGTATTTATTATTTATAAATGGGTTATATTATAAGCGGTAATATAAATACCCCTTCGATTATACGTATTTTCGGGCCTATTCCAAATATTATTCGTTGAAAAGCTTTTCGACGGACTTTTTATTATATACCTTTTTTGTTTTAGCGAAAAGTACGCGTAGGAAACGACTTATATATTCCGTTATGAGTTGGATTATACGAATTAGTTTATTATCGTTAATAGGAGTTCTATAATTATTTATACTTTAATTACCGCCGACTAAAATTTTATTGTTATTAGTAGCCGTTCTATCCTTATTTAAAGTTTTTTAGCTACCCTCCTCCCTATAACGTTATTTATTAAACGTAGCGCTATTACTAAATATATATAAATGTTTTTTTAAGTATTATAAAGGGGTTAATGTTAGCTATTGTTTCTATTCTTTAAGTATTAATAAGTAAGAGTATCTTTATTATATTAATAATATATATAAATTATAATATTTTTTCAATTAATTTCTTCTACTTTAGAATATAATATTATTATTCCGATTAAAAAAATTTAATTAGAGCTTGTATTAAAATTATAAAGTAGCGTTTCTTTTATTCGTTTAAAAGAGGGGTCTAGGCTACCTCTAATAGCCTACCGTTGTTAACTGGCTCGTTAGGATCGGGGTATATATCGACGTATATAGGATTAATAATAGGGAAGAGACGGATTATATTTACCTATTTATAATCGCTATATTCGTTTTCGAAGTCCCTTACTTTAATCGAATTCTATTTAGTATATACTTTAACGATATGAATATATATAACCCTAATTTTGTCCGTACGAGGGGATATAAATACATTAATATATTAGAAAGGTTCGGCTACTTATAAGAACCGATCGAAATTATAAGTAAGGATGGTTTTAGTAATTTTGTAAATAATAATCGATTTTAGTACGGGCGAATTGACTTTGTAGGTAATTATAAATGACGGCTATAACGTATAGACCTACTAATAAAAGAGGTTAATATAGCGGTTTTAAATTCGATAGGGGAAATAGGAAGGAAAATAAACTTTACGTATAATCTTTTCTTCTTACTAATTAGAAATAATTCCGTTAATTTAAGGAAAGTATTATTTTATAATTTTAATTTAATTAATATAATAGAATCGATTAAAATATTAGAAGATTATTAAAATATTCTATATAAACTTTAATCTAATACCCGTACTATATTAAATGTAAATATTAAATTTAACTATAGTAATACTAGAATTAAAGATTAAAATATCAATCCTCGTATACTTATTATTCTAATCATAAATAATATTAATATACTTTTACGCGCTTTAATTTAATATAATCGCTTTAACGACGAAATTAGCTGTTTAGAAGAAAAAATAGAGGGTCCTAATAAATATTAAACGATATCGACGATTAAAACCGATATGGGAGAATATTGGGGGAAGTTTGCCTCCCCTATCGGTTTTAGGCTATTAATAGGGTATATTTATATTTATATTTATAAGTAATTAATAACAATAAGGATACGTTCGCTAGTTTATAATTCTTTGCAATATTTATTTAGAATTTATATTTATAAAGGGGATTAGGACGCCGCTTAATAAACCATACCCGTCCGATCGATAGGTAGTAAAATATTAGGATTATTAATAAAGTAATTATATATATATATTAAACTTCTATTAAAATTCAATTTAATAAGTACGTTAACTTTATTAACGCTTAAACTAGCTGACGATTTTAGCCTTCTTATCTTTTTTTAAAATAAAGATTTCTTATTAAGTATTCTATTCCCGGAATTGTATTTTCGCTATAGCTTTACAACCGATTTTATTATTTATTTATAATATATTTTATGTATATATATTTTAAATAAAGAAGAATAGCCTTTATATTAGGAAAGGCCTAACGCCCTTCGCTTTATCTTTTAAATTAAAATATGTTAACGTGTGGCTAGTACTGTGCCTTGTAACTGCCTTGTACTACCTTGTAGTATAGAAGGCTAGTTGAACTATTCCTTCTACGGAATCAGTTGACTCAGTCCCCACAGAATGTACTAGAATACAAGAGGTTTTGCCACTGTATTCTAGAGTCTTATAACTTAGCTAGCATTTCTTCCAGACTGATTTGTCATCACAGGATTCAACAGAAGCTTCTAGATGCTTAGTGTCCATGTATATAGAGACCTCTCCTCTCCTTCAGTTCGTCACTCCTTAAGCAAGCAAGCACAAGTCAAGCAATACAATATAGTCTTTTCTCACAGTGCAGAGTCCACTGTAATCTTCTGTCTTGAGAGCAGAGTCCTCTCTAAGACCTCTTTTACAACATCCTTTTATTGTACTTGCAACTACGCTGCTTCCTTCAGCATTGCTGTCGTACTTCCTACCGCTTCCGCTCCGCTCTGCTACAAGTGCATAGTTCACTGTAGCAACCTTGTACTGGTGCTATCATTATAGGCCAGTCAGGGCACCGCAGCAAACAAAATAGTTGCTAGAGGCGTTATTTAATCACTAGGTCATAAGCGTTAAATATAAGTCGGTTAGAGCCGCTACTTTTTTTAATTAAACGTTTACTATATTTAAAGTAGATTTAATATATTTTTATTAGAGGGATAAACGTTAACGAATATATAATTTAATTATTTAATAACATTAATAGGGTGTATATATCCTTACTAAGGAAGAATATTTATAATTCCTTTATAATAAAATTGGTTTATTTATTTATAATAGTACCTTTAGAGGAAATACGCTTTTAGTAATTCGAATATAGGACTTACTATTTAAACCCCTAATTCTCTTTAATTTCTCGGAGGGTTCTAACGGTTATAGAATTTATATTAAGTTTGAAGATGTATAGTTCGCTGCTTAAATTGTAAATCCTTAAAATTCTAAATACGTCGGGATTGGAATTGAACTTCTTTTTTAGTAGGAATTAAGTATTATCCTATAATATCTTAGCGAACGCCTTTAAATTATATATTAAATTTAGAAGGGGTATTGCGGAATGAAAGACCGTCAAATCGCGAAGGATTTTACGGATCTATTGCTATAATATATTCTCGGAATTACGTAGGAATTAAACCTTATTTATAATAATTTGCGTAAGATGGAGATTATTGTATTTAATTATATTTATTTTATAGTATTTTCTTTTATTTAAACCGTTTTAATCGATAATAAATTCATCCCTATATAAAATTAATATATAGAAATAATACGGAAGTCGTTTAAAATTAATAGAGGAAGCGGTAAATTTACTATTTGGAGGTATTATTGTTCTTATTTTTATTAAATTAGTCGTTGGCTTCCGAATCGCTCTTATTAATACTAATTTTAACTTTGGTTTTACCCTTAGTCTTAGCCCTAAGGCCGGTTACGACCTTATTTACTAGCTACTATAAAAATACTTTTTTATCCTTAAGACTAATAGAGTAGTCCGAAGGGTTATAAATAAATTTATACAGTTTTATTTAATCTTTAAAATAAATAAATAACGCCGCTAAAATAATAGTTTTAACAGTAATTATTTTATTACTATTATTAAGATATTAAGATATTAATATATTAATACGTTAAATTTATTTTAATTTAGAATTTATATTCGTTTTGGGTCGGTAGTAGGTAACGCCTGGGCTGTATTAAATTAAATATAAATATTTAAACTTTTACTGAACATTTTAATGATTTTAATAAATATTTAAGTAATAAATAATATTAGTATTAAAACTAGTATAGGGTAGGCCTCTATAAATTCGTTATTACTTTCTTTATATTCTACTTCTATAATATAAAGCGAAATTATTATAAAGTAAGTAATAATTTTATTTGTACCGATTTTATTGGTTAATATAGCGTATTTAAATAGGCATTTTTTAAATTGCCGAATTATATACGTATTTAAAAAATTAAATTAATGATACGCAATTAAAATTAATAGGGGAGTAGAAGGATAACTCCCCTATCAGTTTTAAACGAGGGAGGTGTAATTTACTGATTAATTAGTAGGGTAGAAATAATTTATTATTTATTTTTCCTAGTGCTTAATTCGCCTATCTTTTATTTTTATAGTATTTGTATAGAATATTAATATTATAATAAATTATATCCTTTTCCGCCGGCGGCGGGGGGCAATCTTCAAAAAATATAGAGGGGATCCGGCCCTATATTTTTATTACCGTATAAATTGCAAAGTAGTTTTTTAAGATATTCGATAGTAGGTATCGCTTATTAATTAAGTTAATTATTTAATATTATATTTGTAAGTACGCTTTTACTATACACGTAATATTATTTTCCTAAAATACGTTAGAATAATTAATAGAGGCGGTTAATTCCTTTTTAATTTAAAAGTTGGTAGCGTAGTCGGTAACGAAGCGGCCTAATACAATATTAATATTAAGGTCGTTAAAGAGGTCTTTAAATTGATAGTTAGTCAATATATAATTTAATTTATAAAATTAGAAGAAAATTTATAATATCAAATCGAAGTTTTTAATCGGTACTAAATATTTCGGATTTACGTATTTAAAATTATTATCCGATTTATATAATAAGCCTAAAATAGTAATAAGTAGGATAGTATCTATTTTGAAGACATCCTATGCTTTAAACTTTTTATTAATAATATTGATTTCGTCGTTAAAATCCTTCGAAATCTCTCTACTTTCTTCCAATTATTAGAAGATATAGGAATATATATTAAAGAATACTATACTAGTAAAATAGTATTTAAGGTCGCTAACGTTGGGAAGGTATGTAATTGCGAAGGGAATTATAGGGTCGATACCGACGGTATATCGATTATTAATAAAATAATAGAATTCGTTTAAAATCGAAAAAATTTCGGTAACTAAACGTTAGGCGTTATTATTGGGAATTTCTTCGTATTAATTAGTTAACCTTAAGCCTATAATATTTTATATAGTAAATATATAGAAAAGAGCGTCGATATCCCTACCGTCTTTTTTGGGGCTATTAGTACCGCCGATAGTAAATTTGTAAATCAAGTGCCGCGAATTATAATATTAATAGAAGTAGATTATTGTATAGAATTAATCGTTTGCTATATAATTTAATTACACAGATTTATTTAGTATATTAGTTAGTTGGATATATTTATATTTACTTCCCCCGCTGGGTGAGGTTTACGATATATATAAGTATATAAGTTAATTTACTAATACTGTAGCTTTTAAATAAATTTTATTCTTTTTAACTAATAGTAAATTAGTATTAACAATTTCCAAATTGCTAATACAAATAGTAAGAACGTAGTTAGAGAGGTTAAATATTTAGAATAATATACGCAAGATATACTTATAATTAAAATAATTAACCGCTTTAAAAACAATACCCTTCTTTTTTTTCTAATCGGGTATATTAACGCCGAATTAATTATCCTTACTATAAAATTATTTCGTTTTAAAATATTTTATAGGATTAAAAATTAGGGAAATTGAAATATAGTTAGCGAATACCTAAAGCGGATTTAAAACCAATAGAGGAAGAAGTTAAAAGAGGATATATTTCCCCTATTGGTTTTAAATGGTAAACGGAGTATATTTACCCTTATAATCGGAATATTAGAATAGGGCTACTATATTCGAATATTTTAAAATTCTCGTTATATAATTATTCGATAGAATTAAGGACCGATAGATTTATAATATAATTATTTATTTTAGTAGCATAATATTATCGCCCTTTTATTTAACCTACTTTTTATAATAATTGGAATTCATTGGTTATATAATTATAATAACCCGTTTATATAAATTTTTATTTTCCGACTACTATTCCGTATAGATATTTAGGATTAAATTTTGTACTTCTCTTATATTGTAGCCGCTAATATAAGCGGGGTACTAGGAGAGGAATAAAATATTATTAAAATATATAGCAAATTGGATAATATATATTTATTTCGTATCTTCTTTATTTATCCGAAACCTAAACTATTTTAGGGGTAGAAAATATAATAATTATAATATATTTAAATTTTATCTATCAAAGAAAATTCCTTAGATATCCGTATCCGGGTAAGGGTTTTTTATTGGTTTAGTATCATTAAATTTCTCTCAACCTATTTATTTAAATAAGCGGATTATATTATAAATATTATGTAAGATTGTAAAATTATTTCACTTTAAGTAATAAGGGATCCCTTATTTAATAGGGCCCCGTAGAACCGATTAATTAGGCCTAAAATTAATAGGGGTAATTAAGGTAGGGAAATACTAAAAGCTTATTAAAATAACTTTAAAACCGATAGGGGAAGATAAAAGGAAGCGAGTAGTTATTAAATTTATATTAAAATTAATAGGAGTAGATAGAGGGGAGCGAATAATTATTAAATCGGTATTAAAACCAATAGAAGAATTAGGAAAGTATAATGTAATATAAGAGGAAAGAGGAAAGAAGAATTCTAGAAGTTATAGGGGAGGGTTATTATATTTAGGTCTATAGATGATTTATAATATAAAAATTAGAGTAGAGCCTAGAGTTTTTAAATAAATCTTATAATTTTTATTTATAGCGATCTTTCTTTATCTATTCTATAATATAGTAAAGCTTCCTCCTAGTAACCTCCTCTATCGGTTTTAAATCATTTATTAGGAAGTTTCGTTTAAATACTCCTTAAGTACGTAAAGCGTATATATTTACTTTTTCCGTTTTATTAGGATTATACTAATTTTTACCCTTTTTACGGGTAGAATTGTACTTATATATATATTAGTAGGAGATACCGCGTATAAGGTTAAACCTATAGTATTAAATAGGCTATTAGTAATAATTTTTAAAATCTATACTTATTCCGCCTTCGCTAATCTCTTCTTCTCTGTATTTACGCTATTACGAATTATCCTTTCCGTACTCGTAATAAATATTTTTAACGAATTAGGTATAATATAGGCGTACTATATAATTAGGATATTCCTATACCCTTCTAATTACTTTTATAATTTGAATTCCGGAATAATTTTAATAAAGTCTTTTATTATAAGTATAAGTTCTTATTTCCCGAACCGTTACGTAAATATATTTAGGAGAAATAATAATACAAATGCTTCTTTTAATAAATCGAATAATTTGAATATACTAAAGTAAAGTATTTTAGCGGTAGCGGTTATAAAGCGGTTTAATTCGTCTAGGGCGAAACTAGCTTTTATTAATTTCGTTGGGCGCTAAATAATAATTATAGATTTTTCTAATACAAATAGTAAGAGATTTAAAGGGGTATAATACTTATTATAATATTACGATAAAAGTAATATAGTAAGAGTAGTATCGAGGCGTTTAATATTGAAATTTATTGTATAATTAAAGGAATCCCTAAATTTAGGGAATAGTTTAGGTTCTTATAATAGTTTTATAATATATTACTTAAAATAAAGTATAGTAATAAATTTGTGTATCTCTTTATATTTTTTAATAATCTCCTCCCAAACTAATTTTTCTATTTTATTTTAAATATAAAATTATCGATTACTATCGCTAATTCCTAATTCCTATAAAATTAGCTAACCGATAATAATAATATTATTATTTAATAATTCTTTTTTACTTTATATATCTTTATTGCTCTATATATTTTCTTCGTTAGATATATTTCCCTTATTTAATATATTTTTATCCCCCAAAGTAAGCAGTTATACCGGCTTATTAATTAAAGTGAAATTTAATATAGTATATTACGAAATAGCAATAACGGAGGGGGGAGGGCAGTATATATTAAATTTTAACCCCTGAAATAGTAGAATAATTTAATAAAGTATTACTAAAATAGACGATAGTTTCCATTTAAATAGGTTTATATAATTGGTCTCAATAATTAAATTAATAATAGAGGACGATATAATACCCTATACTGTATATAATAGGATCCGTACGGACGGTACATCTAAAGCGCTAAATTAAGTCCGCGATATTATCGGATTTGACCGCGCCGTATTATATTACTCGCTATACATCCGGAATATTTATATTTATATTAAGCGAAATAGTAGCGAGTACTATCCGATATATTGAATCCGGCCGTTTGAAGTCCTTATATATAGCCCTCTAATTTTAAAGATAAATATTAACATTATATTCGCAGATTACCTTTATTGTTTATGATAATTTATAACTAAAAGATATAAAATATTATAAAAAATACGCTTAAGCGGAGAAAAAAAAGTAGTTTGCTATTAATATAGATAATAATTTTCAAAATAAAATAAATCTTAAGTAGGGGGGCGTTAAATGTAAGCGCGCTAAAAAAGAATTTCAACCGCCAGTAATTTTTAAACGTACTTTATAAAATTAATTATAGTACTATTGTATTATTAAAACAATCGATAGAAGTATAAATAATAGTAAATTTACTTAACCTACGACCCTTTAGGCGGAAACCGCTATATTTATATATATAATATTATATATTATAAATAAGAGTAGCCGTATACCCAAACTAAAGGATACTAAATAGGATATCGGTCTTAATATTATAGATATCCGTAAATTATTTTCGAAACGTACGCTATTAAAATATAATATATAATTCGTTAATAATAATAAAAATGATTCGCTAATTGAATAAAATATTACGTATTAGCTCTATAAACTTTATGTAGGTAGTTTATTCTAGATCGAAAAGGATATATATATAGTTTCCAAATTCTAAATCTATTTAAAAGTATAGATACTACTACAGGATTAGTTAGAGCTCGTTTAAAACTAATAGGAGAATTAACTCTCAAACCTAATAGGGGAATAAAGGGTTAATTCCTTTATCGGTTTTAAATATAACAAATATAAATTCTATACTTTTATAATTAATTAATCAATTAAAATAAGCCGAATACCCGGAAATTTAATAATAACATTACGCTATTCCTTACTAAATTAATTAAGCGGTATAATTTAAATAGTAACTTTATTAGCTAGGATAATAGATACGGTCTAAAAGACAATATTCTTTCTATAGCCAGTATGGGTAATAAAAATTATATCGCCTTATTAATAAATAATATAATAAATAAATTTAATTTAATTAGGTCTCGGACGACGTTAGTCCTAGCCTAGTAGCAACCCCCAATTTAATAAATAGGTAGCGACCGTATTAATAAAATTATATCAGACGTTTTTATCATTATTAAATATTATATATTGTAATACTTCGCCAATTTAACCTTAGAGAGTTGGGTTAAGAGGCCCGGACGTATTAAATTGACGAAAGTCGGCGATACAACGAATACGTATTATAATATTATCGATATTAGATTTATAGTCGTATATTATATATATATTAATTTTCGTATTAATATAACGATAGGTTGCAAAAATAGAGTATACAATGCTTCTAAATGCAATTTTACGTACAATAGAATTTACCCCTATAGTGTCAACAAATAATAAAATTGTAATAGAAATACAAAAAAAAGTATATAGAAATGGATTTATAATGCGTACTATCCTCGGACACTTTATTTAATTAAATTTGAAATCTTTATAGTAGTTTAATATTCGAGTGTTTGTGCAGAGATTGAATATTCTTTATATATATTGGCTGATTTCGTTCAAGTTATATATAGACGTAATCCTAATATCATACTATTTGGACCCATAGGGTACAAAGAGATTGCGCCACGTATAGCGGCGGAGTGGATGGGGGCTAACAAATTAGGTTGAACGTCTGTTATGAGAGACTATGCGTAGCAAGGATTCTATTCTCCAACACCACTCTGTTTAAATTGCTTACTGCCTCGGCTCCGAGCTACCGGGAAGTGTCCTTGGCCTAGCTTGGTCCCCCCTTCCGCGACAGTCTGGCACCCGAGGCCGTCAGATGAGGCGGCTCCGGCCCGCGTTTTAACCCCTTTCCACCCCCCATCGCTGTTTCTTTCTCCTCCACCTCGTTGCCTTCGTGTATTATACTTGTCCTCGGTGTTACCAACTGGAACCAGCCCGTAAATCCGCCGCCCCTCCGTATTACCGATCACCCTTCAGTTGTATCGGCATCCCAATGTGCTGATCCGTCCCTGGTCTCACCTGCCGTCGCTACGAGTTCCCAAGCTCCGTCAAGAACCCCTGGCAGCGGGAGAGAGAAGCATAAGGCTACATTGTATTGAATGTGATCGAGATGAATAAACAACACGACTCCCCACTACCACTTATACGACATCGTCCGTCGGCCACAAGCAGGTAAACACCCGAAAGATCCTCTCCACCCTCAAACGGACCTCATAACGGACCTAATGGGGCTCATCCGCTCTCCAGCACCAGCTTCTTATCTTGAAGAGAGGTATTTACAGTTAGAGGTATCAACCTCACTCCACTCCCCCATCCTGCACTATCCAGGATTATAAATGCCCTCCCCTAGTACCGAGCCTAATACCGACTCTTCACTCGCATACTGACAGGGAAACCCAGCGGGCCCTCCCGCTTTCGAAAACTTGGTCTTCACAGACATCCAAGCCCTCTTCGGTCTCGCGGTCCGTCAGAAATCGGCCGAGCAACAACAGCGTTGGCCCATCCCAGTCCTTTACTGGCACCGATCGAGATGCATATACAAAGGGATATCCTCCCCCCCCCCCCAAACGCTGTCGAATGCTTACTCCTGTCTGCACCACAGTTGGTGTAGGAATATGTAGCAAGTACCCGGGGATCCTGCGCCTAGCCAGGTCCAGGCTCGTCTGGAACCCACCAACCATTCTAGGTTATAGTACCGAGTGGTTGTACCGAATGGTAGCCATGGTCCTCTCACCCGTCTCCCGTCTCCCGTCTCCCGTCTCCCGTCTCCCGTCTCCCGTCTTCCTTTTACGTTTATATCTTATACAACACACCAGGCTCGCAACACCTACCCCGTACCTCGACCTACGAACATTTTCGCCCTCTTTCCCTCTCCGTTACTCTCACCTACTTACAGCTGGCAGCTTGTTTCTGTACCCTGTTCAATTTATTCTCAAGTTCCCGTATTTGACTTCGGATTTCGTCCTTTTCTCTTCCTCTCATCTTATTAGTCTTTTCCCACCTTCTTCCACAGCCTCATAAAGTCTTCTTCTCACAAATGGTACCAATAACCTCGGCTCACCGTGGAAAATGCCGCCACCACAATATGCTCACTTGACGACCAACAGCGGGCTCGACAGCAACAACTCGATGAGAGTACCCGGCCATCGATAATGGTCAACAGGTCGAAAGGATAGCAGACTGGATGCAATGACAACTACAGACTCGAACTACATGCGCGGAATGAGCAGACAACCGAGTCACCTCTCTACCTATCCAATCACGCTACACATCGCCAACCAAAAAAAAAAAAAAAAAAAAAAAAAAAAAAAACCGAAGAACATCCACGTCAACCGGTGCATGCAAGTTAGGATTCGGTACGAGTTTCTAAAGCTTCGAATTGCAGTAGAGGTTAGCCAATTCCGAGGCAACGCCTGGTCGGATATTCAACAGCTCTTTGCCTTCGGCGACGAGCATCCAACGGCACAACATTGACATCAAAACAATCAACCACGGAAATAAGTCAACACCAGCTGACCCACACCGTCCTCGAATGCGGAATCCCTTCTTTTCAGCGCTTTTCCCGATCTCGTCACTCACTATTCCCACTTCGACTTCCAACCAGAACCAGCTTTTCATCAACGGTTGCTCGCTATTGCACGAACGGCCCCTGGTTCGCGCCAGGCCCATATAACCTTTGGCGCTTCTCTGGTCGGTTCTCATCAGATCCGCCGCCGCCCATTCCCATGCCCTCGGAGGCCTGCATATGACCGCCGCCTTGGAAACCCGCTGATCCGCCTGCTAGTTGGTTGTTCACCTGGTTGTTCATCATTTGATATGGTGGCGGCGGTGGTCTTTGTGTGCCTCCCGGCGTCAAAACCATCCCTCCTGGGCCACTCCCTCCGGCATTCATGTATCCTCCACCGTCCATGTTGGGGGATGTCTGGTTCATCTGCCCCGGGGAATGCCATGAGGATGTGGTGGCGGGTGAAGGTATCGGCGTCTGTTCAAATTTGACCTGGGCGCCGCTGCCCATCGAAGAGTTCGCCATCGCCGCCGCCGCCGCCATCATGTTGGCCTGAGCTTGTTGGTTGTTGCTGTAAGCTTGGTTCTGGCCCGGCGGTCCTGGGGCACCCACGATCTGACCTGTGTCATCCGAGTTAAGGCCGCCTTGGAGCGGGTCTTTGAGCATATATGCCAGATGCTTCCTCAACACGCGGATCATGCTGTCTTTAGTAAAGGGCTTTGCTAACACATCATTCATACCTTGAAGAAAGGAATGTTAGGGCATTGAAGAAGCAGGTGGGATGAACTCGGATGGGCTCGACTTACCATACTGGAAGTAGGTCTGGATATCCTCTTGTCGGATATTCGATGTCATGGCAATGATGGGTACTCTTGCCGTCACCATCCGGATCATTGCCGTCGCCGATACGCCATCCAGGTTGGGCATTATAATGTCCATGAAAATGAGGTCAAAGCTCTCGTTATTCTCCGGATTGTTGATCTTTTCGACAGCTTCCAGCCCATCCTTCTACTACGGTGTTAGCAACGACCGCTCCCGGAGATCTTACATTCTTTAGGGCTGGACACCTGAAACTTACAGCAATATCTACCGAGCATTCGAGGACATGAAGAAACTTGGCACCGATCCTTGCGCATGTCTTATCATCCTCGACGAGCAGGATGCGTGGCCGCTTATGGCTCCACATGGAGGTGCCTTGATCTTTTGGGGGAGGCGTTATCTGAGCAGAGTCGGCCATCGGATTCGGGTTACTCAAGGGACGAGTATACGGGATGTTGTTGATGTGATCGGAATGGAACGGGTCGATGCCCGTTGTCTGCCCTACCGGATAGACCATGTGTCTTGGGTCATTGAGGGGATCATGCAACATATGCATGGGTGCAGGGCCGCCCTGGGTGAACATGACTGACGAGGTTGCCGAATCGGATGGAGACCCATTTTGATGGTAGGCTACCGATAACCGTTCGAGTTCTCGGTCGGCCTGGGAGTCGGGGGAAACGCCATTGAGTATCTCGCGCGCACGTCTAAGTTCGGCTGCCGGCTCATCAGCACCGTCTGGTAGTAGCTCAAGGGATCCTGCGTGGAAGGTCGGACCTGAATGACTCGAGTGGCTAGAATGCGCCGAGTGTCTGCTATTCCGTCGACGGTCCTCGATATTGCTGAGGTGGGTGATCAACTCGTTGGAGACTTGACTCTGGGCCCTGACCATCTTTTGCAAGCTGATGACCTCGTTGACGAGCACTTTATTCGTCTGCGCCAGCTCGAAGTACTGCTCCTGCAACGCCTGGATCTGGTGCTGAGTCGCGGTAAGCGATTCGCTTAGAACCACAATCTGTTGCGACGCGCCAAAGGCATCCTCAGCTTGCGCGGGCTTGCGCGGGGCGGGCGCTTTTCTGCGGATATTGTCTAGGTTATCTTTCCTATCTGCACGAAACTCGGGATGCCGGAATTCCCATGCCTGGATACGGTCAGCTGAAGGATCCCCCTTTGCAGGACCGATGACTAGGACCACCCACATCTCTCCCGTATGGCGCTTCGCCACTTTCCTCATTGTGCCTCACTTTGTGAAAATCGTACTTGTTCAACTGTCGTACAAAGCTTGCGAAGTTGCTGTGCTTGAAGTGTTTGGGTAAAATGGTTTTGGTGAACTTTTCGTTCTGTTGATGGGTTCGTCAGTAAGAGCAGGGGGGTCGTCTTCCCCAAGTGAAATGCCGTTCAGCGCATACCTCTAGAACAACGAAACTGTCACCATCGGCGCTCCATCGTACTACGGAATTGTACGTGGGATCTTCGAGCATCCTACAAGCTAGTCAGAATGCATTTTCGCAATATTCAGGCGAGGGCTTGGCGCCTCCAAAAAGGCATCGGGGGATTCTGGCTTCGTACTTATACAGCTTGCGCACCTAGGTGAGACGAAGTACGGGTTAGCCCCCATCTTGGAAAACTGGCGGTCGGTGGCAGGCAGAGAGGAGAGGGTGGAAAGGGGAAAGCTTTGGAAGAGCTCACAAAGTCGCTGGAGTTGTTACCAGCCTGCGCAGAGGCCGAGTCACCCTCGGGAGGCGGCATGATTGTGGTGGTTCAGCGTAGTTCGGGACACGAGGTCTAGACAAGCGAATGCCCAAACAGTCGAGCCGATAACAGCGGCCGATAAGGACTACGGCCGAGAATCAAGAACAGTCCAATTTAGAAGGCACGAGTTTCTCCCAAGCAAGAGCACAATTTGATGGACTGGTCACGCTCTGCTCCTCTTCTCATCTCCACACGACGTGATGCGGTCTCCCTGGTCCGAGCCGACAGTTGTTTCCACTTTTCCCAAGGTCACGTAGCATGCTCTGGGTCGAGCGTTCAGGTGGTCGAATCGCGGGTGCTTCGCGACGTAATGCACCCGGGCGGCGGGGAACCCAAACGGTCCACGCAGCGGATGAAACAGAAGGCGGTACAGTAGTCGGAAGAGCTCTGGCAGACGGCCAAGCCAGGCGTGCTGGAGATGCGATATGGGGGAGGGTTGTTTGAGCTCAGCGCGAGATGATGACCAGACAGGCGATGGGCGTACGGTCCATCCCAGGCTGTATTCGGTGTCGCTGGAGGAATCGGCACTCGACGTGTCAGAGAAGGTCCAGAGCGTCGAAAGGGTCGAAAAAGGTCGAGACTGTGGTCGAGTTCAGGGTAACGTTTAAGGCAGCGGATCAGGGACAAGGGACCTTGACCGGCGGATGGACACGGTGCTGGTGGGAAAAAAAAGATATAATGGAGGTTCGTTCTTCCGTGGATCCAGTCGATGTTTGGGAATTGGGAGACAATTAGGGGTGGGTGCTTTTTGGCGCCTTGGACGTCTGTTGTCTGGTATGTACCTAGTTTTGAGAGTTGCGTGCCCCCTCGGCATCAGGAACTACACTGTCTACGACGGAGGTGGATTGGAGACGGGAGGTCAGTGACTCGGGAGAACGACTTGTCAAGACTGGCAAGCCACGGTGTGATTGATCAACTTCTGGAAAGCAGGCGAAAAACTTGCAGTAGCCAGCGCGAGCGGCAACATCAATTGCCTTGGTGAGCCTAGCAAACCTTGTTCGCTTGGTCGAGGGTACGCCAGTACACAGTCTCGACAGTACACAGAGACGGTAAGATCGCTGCCGTGGAGACTTGAGACTCGCGAGGCGGGAAAACCGGGGTTGGGTTGAGGTAGGAATGGAACCTCGATGCGGCGCCGGTGGATATGAAAGCCGTGCCCAAACGGAGGCACCTCGACGAATCAGACAGCAAAAACGATCGGCCGGGACGTCATATGTACACACTCCAGTCTGCACCGTTTCGAGCGGTACCTTATGTCTCTTGCTAACAGTGGACGACTTGCATTTAGTCACGTCAAAGATACCTACACCTCTCTACATTAGTACAGGACATGACCGAGCCTACACGACATTGCATATGATAGGCAAGAATACATTACAGGAACATACAATCATATGCGGTTCTGTAAATTTTGGCTAATACGCTAGTATAATCCCTTCATCCCTTAAACTTTACTCTCTAACATGTATATATATACACTCTGGCTCTGATGCGGATACGCTCCGGGTCACTTGCTGGATGTGCCGGGGTGCCCTCTTGGAAGCATGCTGTTGATCTCGGTTTGAGGTCACATTGCGCTTTGGCGATTATGGTCCTGTCTGCTTCCTTGGTTCGCGGACCCGGAGCGCCTGACAAGATACATATGTAGGCAAGCTGGAAGCCAGTAAGGCAAGGCACGCCAGGGCACCAACTGCGCAAACCGACCCTTGCCGACGTCGATCGTGGCGCGGGGGGCAGTATTCCTCTTGGTCAGCGATTGAGGTGGGAGTCTTTCAACAGAAGTTCACTCCATCAGAAAGGCTCAGGGGAGGTGTGAGCGGGGTTCGCTCCGTTGATCTTGGATGGTCCGCGAAAGTGAGGAACGTCTGCCGGCAAACATTCCCCGGAGCAAGACAAAAACCAAAACTATCGTCTTGACTTGGTTGATTTTATAGTGTCCCAGCACTGCACCCTGTGAGCAAAGCGCAGTCCATGTACCTCAGTCGTGAAACGGCGCCACGTGCACCGTCATGCACAGTATCAAGTCTTGACAGTTTTTCACCAACCAACTTTGCATTTTTTTTGGGCGAGCATACTGTGTACTCGTCAGGTCTACAAAATCGACCGTCTGACTAGTAGCGGAGCCACTAGTCAGGACCAGCGACTCGTACTTGAAACTGGGGGTACCTCCCCATACCGCCATTTTGCTAGCAAATCAATATAAATTTATTTAACAACATATTTTTTGAATTGTATGCAACCCAATTCCCCGTACTGCCTAACACTCAAAATATATATTAGCTATTTATATTTTGAATCCTCCTTTTATATTCAAACTACTTAAACTGCTATTGTATTAATATTATTCGATTATTATACCTATCTTTACGTATAATTAATTTTAATTATATTTAACCCTCCTTTATTTAATCTCTCTATCTCCTTACTATATTACTTCCTTCTATTTTCTTATCAGACTATCTTTTTATTACTATATCCTCTATCTACTACGCTATACTTCGCCTACCTTGTAAATCCGTTAACAGCTCCTTACGCTTTAATCCGACGTTTATTAATTTAATTTCTAATGTTAAAAAGATTGTTAGTAATATTTAGGAGACGCTCCCAGTAGAGGAGAAAATCTAAGCTGCCATAAAAGCATTTTAAAATAAAGGATTCAAAACTATAGTAAATATAACGAAGGCATTTCGAACTCTATATAGACAAATTATTAACCGTTACAAGAGAATAAGTTCGGTAGTAGGGAATAGGGGCCTCAATAAACTATTAACTAGAGAGGAAGACCTTATTATATATATTTAAGTTAATATATAAATATTTATCAGTAAGTAAAATAAATTCTATATTATAACTTTAATTAATTATCGCAAATATCGAAATAACCCCAAAGTAATGAGTATTAATAGTAATTACTTGAATAAGAATAAACCGTAACAATAGTAATAATTCTATTACTATCCCTTATATTAATACTAAATAGGCACGTCGTTATATAAAGAGGGAAGGTTTTTATAATATTCGAATTAAGTCCATAGCCTAGGTTAAGAAGGTATTATAAATACGGGCAAATATTGAAAATATCTTTTATCTATTCCATAATACTATTACAAAATACAAAATGTAATAGAATAACATTTAGAATAGTAATAAATTTAGTTTTAAAATTAATATATTAAATAAGGCCTATTTTGTATATATTTATACTAAAATAACCGAAGTATAATCTATTAATCCTAATTAGAGAATTCTTATTATTATATTTGAATCTATTTCTGTATTTAGCCGTACTATACTACCTTTCGTCTTACTTTCTGGTATTAATATTATATATAAGTATATCGACAATTCCTTCGATGACGGAATAATTATCGCCGCGTCCCTACAAAATTATATAAATAATTAATATATTCTAAATTAATTTAAATATTAGGAGGAGTATTTACAGCCTATTAATAAAGAAGAAAAGAAGGTTTTAGTATTAAATAACTATAGTAATCATTATACTATGGAATTTTATAAATAATATCGAAGGCACAACGTTACCCTCTTTCTCTTACTTCCCTATTCAATACACTTCCTTCAATTACTCGATATTAGAATATTTTAAATATATAAATACTTTTACCAAGTTAATATACGTAAAAAGTTGATATATAATAATATAGATTATAATAAATTGGACTTTCTTAATAGCCTTAAGTAAGTCCGTAAGAAAATATTTAAACCTAAGAATATCTTATCTACTTAGAAGCGTACTAGTTTATAGCCGTTTAACTCTAACTTAATTCTTTTAAACCTTCGTAATTTATTAATATTATTAATTAATGAAGAGTATATTAAATAGAAGCGAGAGTATATTATTCGTTTTATAGAGTAGGGGATTATTAATTTTAGAATAAATAAACTGAGTATAATATTCCGTATACTAAAAGAAATAGTAATTAATATACTAAGCAATCCTCCTATAGTTAAGGAATACCTACGTAATAAAGCAATTCCCTACCTTACTAGAGCCTTCTATATTAAAGTAAAAGGCCTCCTCCTAATTGTAAATAGACTAGAGTAATACAGTTATACCCAATCTCAACCTCCCCTCTATTAAAAAGTATAATATTTATATCGAATAACGCCTATCGTCTATAATTAAAGAAAATTACCCAATATTACTAACGGTTAAGTACGTATTAATTAAATAAAATAAGATTAGTAACGTACTTAATTTATTAATTATAAAGGAAGTTAAATTTAAATATAAACGTAAAGAGGAGGCAGTTAAAGAAATATTATATAAATTTTGTACAATTAACCGTCTACTACGTTATAATAATATAATTATTATTAGTAATACCTAATTACGTATAGCTATTAATAAATATTGACGTATTACTATTATAAAGAAAGAAAACGACCGTATCTATATTCGAGAACTTCAATAAGAATAGACTATATTGAGGGTATAGATTAGTAGCTTTATTTCTACTCAAAAGACTTAAATAATCAACGAGAAGTTACAGTTATGAATACTTAAGACCTTTAGAAAGGAGATCAAAGAATTTACAATACTATATAAAATATAATTTACTAATAGGGACTAGTTAGTTAATAAATGTCATAAGGAGAGGGTAAGGCGTTGGGATCACTTCTAATCTCAATAATAGAAGGCTATTAAGGAAGAGGTTAAATAGTTAGGGGGTAAAAGGACCGTAAATAATATAACTCTCCTCTTATATTAGTAATTACTTAGTAATCCCTCTAAGCTACGCATTCTATGGGTATTTAATAAGGTAAGAAAGAAAGTTATAAACGAGGTTATTACAGCTTAATTAACTAATAAGGGTATTATACTACTTATAAAAGAAGAATTAAAAGAGGTTGAAATTATTAATAATAAATTAGTTAATATATAAAAAGATCCAAACTAGTAGTATCCTAACGACTGACGGTATATACAAATAAATTAAGAGGATAAAAAATATAAGGAGTATAAGGACGAAGAAATCAAAGACGATAACGATAACGTCGATAAAGCTATTTATAATAATAACGACGACGACGAGGAAGAGGGGGAAGGATATAGGGATTCTAATTGTAAGGAGGTTAAAGTTATAAGGTAGTATATATTAAAATAAATATATGATAATAGCTATGCAAAATAATGATATTTTATTTTTACGTATATATATTGACTGTCGAAGTGATATTGCATGCGACTAAGAAATATAGATATATTATTATAAAAAAACTATTGGCTCTGGGTAGAAGACTTACGTTTGTATGGGGAACGCTAGGAAGTAGATATACCCCGCTCGGTACGAGTTGCTAGTCGTATACGAATCGCTGGTCCTGACTAGTGGCTCCGCTACTAGTCAGACGGTCGATTTTGTAGACCTGACGAGTAGATGGGAGAAAGGGACGAAACCAGAGCTCTAAGCCTGGGCGTCGGCTATCGGCCAACAGAAGCAATCCACTGCAGTACAGTTGTGGTTATTCCCACACTCTCGAGCTGTATCCAATTCCACTTGTGTAATATGGTGCGCAAGCTACGACCAGTTCGGTATCGATCAACACCCAGTGCGACGCTCTCTGAACCTCCCTTACCTGTAGGGTTGCTATGTACAAGTGTGAATACCTACCTCTACCTCCGTGAATGCTGCAAAGCATGAGGAAAAGTATGTGCATTTACAATAAAGAGTTCATGGGCCGCACCCACTGAAGTACCTATATGTGGATGTGCTCTACCAAGCTGCGTACGCCAGCCAACTCACTCATCTCCTCAAGAAGCGACACTTACATTTGCGCCCTAGAACTCAACTTCAGATCAAGACTGCGCTTTAATACCCGAAAGCATTATCACGATCCATATCTATTCGATCAAGGTCATCGGAGAGGCTCCTCGCTTCCGCCGTTGCGGTTCCGTTTCACGTTAGGACCTGGCCGATCGGCAACCCAGCAAGCGGCAACCCGGCAACTCGGGCGCCAACTGCGGACCGGAAATTGGGCACAAAATGCAGTGGTCAGTCAGCTGGCTGCCGAGCGCAGACAGTCCGCATCCAGCTAGAATCCGGAGCTAATCGTCAGCCTCCGCGCCCTCCGGATTCTCATAACTGGCCATCCCCGGGACCCCTTTTTTTCAACTTTCAACTTGCTGACTCTTGTCTTAGTCTTGGTGTTCTGTTCATCCTTCGTCTTTTCCTTCAGCGGATACTCCTTCTCGGTCTCTATAGTGGTTGCATCTTTCAATCCCTCTTTCACAGATCACTCAAATTCAATGTGCAATTCGAGAGCTTTTTCCTTCCCTCTTTCCCATTCTCTTTTCTTTCTTCCCCTTTTTCTTTGAGTATTAAAGGCAGGGCTGTCTCACGTTGTTGCGGCACTTTGATAATAACTACGAGATGTATAACCTGTCGACCACATTGGGCAATGTACTGACCACAGCAGGATGCGTCGAGCTTTTTTTTTTTTTTGGGAGGATTCTTGGGTCCAAACACTGGGAAACAGCCGGCTGTTCGTGTTGGGGTGGAAGCGCGATACAAGAACGATCCCCGGAGACCGTGCCTTCCATTGGCATGCCTCCGGTCCGTTGAGACTTGACTACCTGTACTTTTGTCTCCTACGGCTCTGCTAGCATTGAGTAGCCTACACAATACCGGCTTCGAAGCAGGACTCAAAGCCCTGGAAGGGTAATTCGCGCGAAACATCCAGAGACTACCAACATACCAGATCGAACAGGCCCTACTCTACACATTATGGGGTGTGAAGCTCTACGACCACGGGGGAAGATCTTTTATTCCTGTCAGAGCCTGGTCTTCATGGGATTACGCTAACACTCAAACGGGATGTTTCATTGTTCACGAATACAGAGATGCGTTCCCTGTTGGGTTTACGACAAGTGAAACCGTCGTTAGAAACCGCTGGGACTGGTTCTGTCCCACCATGGATTGGCGTGTGGTTGTTGTCCCAAACATTGCAAGTATGATAATGAAACACTCGCAAAGTGTCATGGTACAACTAACAGGAAGTCTCAAAGAGATGCTCGCTTGGACATGGTTATGTACATCGTAGAAGATAGTGCAAGCGTAAGTCAACTTGAAGTCGCACAATGGCCAGAAAGTCTGGAGCAACCTTTTGCTATACACGCTCGGGTAATTAACTGGCAGTGCCTTCCAATATCAACAGCAACAGAGGTAGGTAGCAGCAGTGCCCAACTTGAAATAGTAAGTTTGAATGGTGTGGTAAGCTTGATGGAACTGCCTGCCATTGGCTAAAGTCTATGGAGTGGGCCAGGATGGGGCCCAATCGGAACAAAGCTGAGATACATGCTTCTATGTACACTACAAGCAAACAGCATGCAACGGCAGGGCAACCTTTGCGTAGATTGGAGATAACGAGGTACTGGGATCCACTTTTCACAGCGAAGGAATGTCGGGTGAATTTGTTGTATGCAAGCTGAGTGTCGAGTCTTGACACTTGACATGTCTTGTTTCCTTCCCTTCAAACATTGGATCGAACGGATCCCTTGTCGCTTGGCCTCCCAACAACCAATTCCTCACTTCTTCTTTTGGCGCAGCCTCCCTGATAGCCTGATGCAAGACCTTTTACTTTTGGGGGGAAAGTAAAGGCCCAAGTCCATCAGCTTGATACTCTCCATCCATTTCCTTCCATTGCAAACGTAGCTTCTACGAGAGGGCACCACCCATCACCTCGCACCTCGCACCTCGATCCTTCGACGCCAGCCAGGCACTCCCTTCCCAAGCTCCCGTCGGATCCTCCCTTGAGGCCGTTTACTTCGGACGGATACTGTTGCGTTGCACAGCTCCTGCCTGCATCTTCCATGTGTCCGTGTTAAGCTGCCCTGCCGTTGCGTTGAGCTAGGCGCCAGTCAGTCCTCCCTCACCAGGGACCACTGACCATCCATCCCCAAACCTGCAATCTCTTTACAAAGTCCCACCTGCAATTGCTCGCCAAACAGACACTGCAGCGTCACTTCTCCGCAAAAGACGGCACTCCGCATCGCGCATGGCCATCTCCGATCCAAGGACTATGTCGTCGCCGTTAAAGAAACAGCATGAGATAGAGGTCGTGGCCGATAGGGTGCTCAAGAGGGTTGAAATCAGTCGGGTATGTCATCGTCCAACTTCTTCCCATCCTCGCCTTCCATTGCATCATGAGCTTTCAACAGGCTAGTTAGTAACCGTTCTTTCCCGTCAGATGGTCAGAAGACTCCAGAACCGCCTTGCCCTAGCTCAGTTCAAGACAAAACATGGCCTCGAAGACCTTACCCTCGACAGCATCGAGCCCAGGTTCGAAAAAGAGCTGCGCCGAAGCAGGCTCCCCGACGGCGATATCCTGTCCGATTCTTCCTCCAGCGCTTCCGATCTTCCATACCCCACACGAGGCCTGATGAGCTCACCACTCAAGGCTCCCGTCTTCTCTGATGCCATCGGATCCAGCAACGGCAGCTCAGGTCATCGCAAGCGCTCGTATCTGGCATCCTTCGAGTACGACCAAAACATGTCGAGTCCGAGCAAGAGGTTCCGCCAGTCACCCACCGCTCACCGTTCCTTCACGTATGGCAGCCACCCCTCCTGGAAAGACCATCACGACTTGGCCCAGTCATCGCCCATGAAACCTCAGCGGCAACGGCATTTTACTACCTCGACAGGCCCCAACGTGGCCTTGTTTGATACCTCGAGACAAATGAGCAATGTTCTGGCCTCGCCCGGCTACGGTGCCAATCCCTCGGACGATGAAGACGATCCCCCCGTACATTCGTTTGCGCGCTCCCACGTGCGGGTATCGCCGCCAAGGACGCCGCCCATGCGCACTCGTAACGTCCTCGGCGGAAGAAAGAAGGAAAATAAACCACCCTTGCCCACCATTCGAAAACCTCTGGGGACGAATACATCGATGGGAGGTCAGCAAACCCAAGAAAAGACAAATGAGGAGGGTGCGGATTTGCTTCTCTATCTGGCAGCCTCGCCGTCTCCGGCCCGTCCGACCAAGAGACGATTCGACAGTAACAATCATGTTACCCACAACCACCACCTCCTGATGGAGCCTCCATCGACTCCACCGCCCAAGCACTTGGGCCTTCTGAGCAGCAACAGGTTGGCGTTGCCCTCGTCCATGATGACCACACCTGGGGGCGGAAATCCGTTCCCCAACACTCCTGGCCTTGGCTTCGACTTTTCTGACTTCGTTCACATGACGCCTAGTCCGGCGCAGAAGCCTTGGAAGACGCCAATTGCTAAGACGCCGCTTAGCGTTTCACGAAGGCGTCTCACGTTTGATGAATAGTCTTGATGTTTACGAATCTCTTTTTATCCGGTCTTCTCTTGGTTTCCTTTCTGCCATGGTCCGATTCCCCACTTTTGTTTCACGAAAAAAATACCATTACATCACATGTTGGGTCATCTACGCTCTTGATAGCATAGTCCTCCTTGGTTGGTTCGATGCGATACCTCTTGGGAATGCCCGGCGAATGCTTCTCTTTCTCGATTATTTGTTTCTTTTCTCTTTCGTACCTGGTTATTATCGAGGCCCGCAACTTTTGCAGGTCCTGGTCTGAGTTTTGCCTGGAGCTTTGGAGTTTTACATCTTTGTCACGACCTAGACTCTTCACGGTCCTCCTCACCAGTCACTTCGTCACCCCCTCCGTCACCGGCCGTATGGAACCCTCAAAGGCCGCAAAGCTGAAACGTGACATCGGTTGACACGGGTTAAGTGAGGACCGATGAAGAAGACAAAATGGGTTCGTGAACCTACCGGATGCTTCATTATGACCGACCAAAAAAATGATGCAAAATTGGATGGAGTTATTTGTCTATACCATGGGGTGTTGGGTGCTTTTCTTTTCCTTACCCCTTTGCTTGCTTTCTTTTCTTTTGCTGGCTTGTTTGTCAGTGGTGTCGGATTGGGGTTTTCGGACCGAAAGCTATGGTTGAAAGGGGCGACGAAATTTATGAGGTAAGAAAAGCGCTGAGAGATTGGAAGTCAAAATATCCTGTCTTCTTCTTCAGGGGCGTGCGGTGTCGGAATAATCGCCAAGGGCACATAGTTCCACTGCGCCGTCATTGGATGTGTGATGAACATATCAGGCACACGAAACAAATTGGGAATGCGGTGTCGTGTAGAGCTAAAATCAAAATACTGGCCCAGTTGTTTTTCTAAACATTGGGTTGATTCAGTCTCTCCCATCACGTCTTCTTCTGTATACCAGCAGGTTGAACTTGTCTCGTTTGGGTTCCCTTTTCGTCATTGCTTCTCCTCGGTTTCCAGTGTAGACGGACAAGTCAGGCATAACGCGTGAGGGTTAATATTGGGGCGCAACTATCACGCGTCTTCATAGACATGGTTAACCAATGATAATCCGCGATGACACACTCCTGCGAGCTCCGAATAATTCGGTGAGCGATGTTCCCATGCAGATTCGGTAATGGATTCCAGTCAAGTTAATAGGCTAAGACCAGACGCAAAGTGAGAAACCTGTAGTTCTAGTGCCTGTGAGATCAGGTCGCGGCTATGCCCAACTTAATGGTGACGTTGAGTCTTCACGACGAGTACTGTAAGGTTGTTTGGGAAGAGTTTACATCTTGATACGAAGGCCGAGAGGTTTGTAATCAGCACTCATTGTCTAATTTACTATCAAGTTCCGCTGTCCGTTAAGCACTTCAAAGACGCTGACCAATTCCCCTTGTTTAATGAACATTCCCAGTCGAAGCAGCAGATGATTGCTGGCAAAGTAAAAACGAAAACCGCCATAAGCTTAACAAGAAGCTGTGATAAGTTCTTTCACACTGTCAAGTATGCAACATGTGTAATAGAGAGTAAAGTGCTTGGAAGAAACAGCCCCCAAGACGCCTCTTCCTATTCCATACAAGTCCCGTCCGCATGATCCGCAGTAACGCCCAGAAAGACCATCGTGAGACACAACAATAACCACAGCGAATATGATATACATAAATCAAGTCAGAAGGGTGCCACTCAAGTCCTTGCCATGCATTGCCGTTGCTACTCCATAACCATGATGCCGTCGCGTCTCCCATAACCAAACTCCTCTCTACCTAGCAAACCTAGCCATGAAGTTTCCGTTCGGTTCGTTCCTCCTCTTTTCTTTTTCCCTTTACCATAGTTTCGGTGATAAGAGTATGATGTTATCATCAGATAGCACCTCCCCTCATCAGGAGATCCCTTCTGCTACTACTACCACTACTCTTCTGCTTCCCTTTCCCCTTCCCAAGAATGTCATGGCCATGGCCGCCGCCGCCCTTGCCACCACCTCCATCACCGGACGAAGAAGATGATGGTCCGGCCTGCTTCGCCCTCCACTGATCGCGCATTTGACGGATTCGATCTTCGCGCTCCATCTGCTCCACGCAATCGGCAAGGCGCTGGCGCACTTTGTCGTTCTCTACAAACTTCTTGGCCTCGATTCGCATCCGGACAATGAACCGGACGGCTGTAAGTGCCTTCTTGAGGAGTTTGCCTGGGGGAGGTCTTGGTTGCTGTTTCTTCGAACTCGCGGGGGGTGTGAGAAGGCCGTGTTGCTGTTGGGTCTTCTTGATGGAAGAGAGTTGACCGAGGGCTTTGCGGGAAGAGGGGTTGTTGTTGGCGCCTAGTTCGGCGCGAATCCGGTTGATGATTGCTAGATCTGCCTTGTTGCTGTGTTAAGGGGGGGTGAAGTCAGTTGAATGTGTCATGCATCGAACAATAGGGGGAGGGGGGGGGTTCGCATACCAAGCATCGCGGATCTGAACCTCCAACGTCAGATACCTCTTGGCAAACGCTGCGTCCTTTCTCAACCTTGCCTCACGATCCCAACATGCCTTCATCCACTCCATTTGCATTACCAAGCCCCTGATCTCCTTCTCGTGCCTCCTCTCCGCCGCCTCGGCCGCGCGGATGATGGCTTCCGTGTCCGTGTCAAACCTCCCATCCGCAATTTTAGCCTTGGGGGTGTACACCAGTGCCTTTGGATCGCGGCCCTTAGCCTTCGCGATCTCTTCGACAGCTTCGTTGACCACCATCTCAGCCTCCCTGACAGCCTTCTCCTTTTCATATGTAAGTGCCTTGACGTCTCGGTGTAGCTTCTCTGCGCTAGCCCTGTATGCAGCTCGCTCGCTCCTCGCCCGCTCGAGCTTTTTGCGCAACGCAACCTCAATGGCCATCATCTCCTCGAGTGTCTCACGCTGCTCCCTCACCTCGCGATCGAGCTTATCAGCAGCAAGTTGCGACTCCTTCAACATGTTGTGCAGATCGCGACGCTCTTCGAGAGACATGGAGACGTCGCTTTGGAGGCTATTGTCGAGATCAGCTGGGTGGTGCTTGCCGAGCTTGTTAACGCGCTGCTTCTGGTCCTCGAGGGAAGCCGCCACGAGGTCATCGCGTTCGCGCTTGTACTTCTCGCTCCGCTGCTTGTATTTCCTGAGGGCCTGTTCATGTGCCTGTTGGGCCTGTTCGGCGGCAGTTTGCGCCTCATCGAGAAGCTGCTCGAGCTCCATCCTCTCGTCTTCGAGATCTTCAAGCTGCCTTTGATGTTCCTCCTCTGAGGTACTGGCCTTGCGCTCGGCTTCGCGGAGGGCTTTCTTCAAGTCGTAAATAGACTGATGTGCTGTGGTAAGCTGATGCCGAAGTTCCGAGATCTCGCTCTTTTGGGCGGAACCGCCGTGGGAGGACAAAGGAGAGACCGCAAGCTTGCTGATTGTTGCTTCATGGACTCTGCGCTCCAGATCAGCGATCTGTCGCTTGAGCAACTTGATGGTCTCCTTTTGGGTGGCCTCGCGTTGAAGAAGCTCAATCTCCTTCTTCCTTGCAGCAGTGAGGTCGCGTTGCAGGAGGGAGATTTCGTGATTGCCTTCAGCTCCGCCAAGGTTAGGGAACATAGAAGAAGTGGCCTGCTGTGTCTCAAGCTCGGAAATGCGGCGCTCGAGTTCGCGAATAGTTCGACGAGCTTTCACCAGCTCTCCCGGCGCCGATGAGGACGAATCGCGAACCTTGGCTTGGAGCTGAAGAATTTCCTGGTTGAGGCGCTCTTCCTCAGCAGACGCCTTCTCGATCTCCTCCTCGAGAGATTGCTGCATCGTGCGTTGTTGCTCAAGAAGAGATCGGTTCTCTTCTCTTAACCTACGGACTTCGTTATCCAGCCTTGTCTTCGCAGAGCGCAAGTTAAGCTTCTCCTGGTCAAGCTGGAATGTGTCCTGATCGGGACCTTGATCCTTATACTGCTGAAGCTCCGCCTCTAATTCGTCACGTTCGGCCGTGGTGTGGGATAGGTTTATCCTCAGGGAGCGCGCCTCGGCATCTAGATTGTTATACCGTTCTTGCAGCAGTTTCTTCTCTTTGGTGATCCTGGCAAGATTCTCGCTGGCATCCGCTAGCTGAAGTCTCAAATTTTCGTTGTACGGATGGGTGTTGGCATCCGCGGCATTCATCGAAGCTCTAGTAGCATTGGATGTGGCCTGGGCAGAAGCAAGCTTCTGCTTGAGATCGTTGCATTCTTTTTGTTTTTGTTCGAGGTCCTGGTCAGCCCTCTCGGACTCCTCATCCAGAGCAGCTTGCAGGACCTCTACTTCATCCTCCAGCTTTGCAACCTTGTCGGTTTGCGCTTGATAATCCAGCTGGGTCTGGCGGTGTTGGTCTTGGACTTGACGCATCTCCCTTCGGAGGTCCTCTAGCATTCCCTGACGAGACTGAAGGTTCTGTTGCAGCTCTTGGATTTGCCGGCTCAAAAGCGCCTCTTCCCTCTTGTGCCGCTCATTTTCCAGCTGAAGAGCCTGCTGCAGCCTTGCCTCCTTGTTGGAGAGGTTCCCTTCTGTCTGCCGCAGCTGATCAAGTGACATTTGGAGGCCAGAAGCCCGCTCCTGGGCCCTGCTCAACTCCGCTTGCAGTTGTCGACGCTCAGCTTCCCACTTCTCACTGTCGTTATCGTACAGATTATCCTTTTCGCGGCATTCGGCCTGGAGATCAGAGATTTCATTGTTCAGACGCTTCATCTCCTCCGCGTATTGGGCTCGAAGGTTCTGTTCGACACTGAGGGCATGATTGTTTAGACGGTCCATCTCGTCTTTGTACTGTGCCCGGATGTTCTGCTCGATATTAAGCGCATTCTGCCGTTCGCGTTCCATATTGAGTTCGAGCGCTGAGACTGCGGTCTGCAATCCGGACATTTCGCGTCGCAAAGAGGCAGATTCGTTTACCATGGCATCGTGACGCTCCTGCAAAAGTTGCTTTTCGCTGGAAAGCTGATCGAGTTGCGCCTGTCCTCGCTCCAACCTAGCCGCCATGGATGCGCGAGTTTGCTCGAGTGATTGCCGCTCCTGCTGCACTTGGCGAAGGGTCGACTTGAGGTTCTCAACTTCGGCGGATTGCGCATCGCGCTGTTGTGCTATCGTCACACATTCTTGCCGAGCGTTCTCCAGTTCGCTTTGTAGACGGGCAACCTTTTCCTCAACCTGCCGCGAAAGGCCCTTGGTCATGACCGACTTGTTAGCCATCTCATTCTGCAGTTCTTGCAAGTTCGCCTCCGCCCTGTCCTTCTGTGAAATGGCCTCCTCCGCCTTGTCCTTCATGTCGTCCAACTGCTGCTCGAGACGCCTAACATCGTGCTGAAGATCCTCGATGGTTTCCTGGGCTTCCCGTAACACTTCACTAGATGGTGCCTTCTCTTCTAATTCGGCGATCCGTTCTTGAGCCTCTTTTAGTTGCTCCTCAAACTCAGCGGCCTTTTCCCTCAACTCCTCTGCCTCTTCCTCATGTTCGTCGATGGTTAGGTCCTTTTGTCGAATATCATGCTCTAAGTCGGCAATATGCTCCTGTAGCTCTTCAAGCTTCTCGTTCTCGCCCTGGCCCTGCTCGAGCAGTTGCTGAAGGCGTCGTATCTCGGCTTCCTTTTCCTCCACCAACTGGCGCAAGCGGTCTAATTCGGCACGCTGATTGTCGTCTGAAAACTTCTTGGTCGCCTTTTCTTGCATTTCCATCATCTGGGCTCGAAACTTCTCGAGGTCCTTCTCGGCGGTGGTAAGGGTCTTCTTATACCGCTGCAGTTCTCGTTGCATGGTAACCTTGTCGACCTTGAGCTCCGTATTCTCCTTGAGGGCAGCCTCGCTGAACCCCGGTCCTGCCTTCCGAAGCGCCTCTTCCAGAAAGTGAATCTTGAGCTTCAATCCGAAGTTTTCCTTTTCTATCTTGTTGACAACGTTCTCTTGCTCGCGCAGTGACAGTTGGTTGCCGTCGTCCAGAGGGCCCTTAGCGCCGCCTCGCCGCCTTATGGTGATTGGTGTCGTCACTTCTGTACTGGAAACGGTCGCATCGTTGGGTAGAGGTGTATGGGAGCTGTATACCGAGGTGTTGAGCTTTGGCAACGGCGTGATGTCCTCGTCTATCCTCTCCAAGAAATTCGGCGTCGTCCGGCCGTTCTCCTTGCCGGGCAGGCGCCTTGCACTGTTTCTCGTGGCTGATTTGAGGAGGGGGGTGAATTCTGGACCGCCCACGTTGATGTTGCCGTTGGCTTGGACATTGCGCCGGTTCGTGAAGGGAGCACGGGTGCCCCGTGGTGTCGACAGGTTCGGTCGGTTGCCATTTCGGAGTTGCTGGGCAATGTTTGCATCTTTAGAGGGCGAGTGGAAGGAGAGCTCTTGGGACAAGTCGAAGTCGGGTTGGCGGTCGAGAAAAGTCGCGTCACCGACGGCAGTGCGCGGCGTGCCCAGGCCCTCGACGCCCGGCTGGACCATTTTGGCGGCAGGCCTCGGGTAAAAATGTCGTGTTTTCTGCTGGCTATGTATTCCTCATAGATTGTCTAATCGTTGTGGTAGTCGTGGTGATGATGGTCGAGGTGTTGGGTGGTACTCGTTATTGTTGTTGACCTTGTTGCTGCTTCTCGACGCAACTCAGCTACCAGAGGTAACCGGACGCCGTCACTGGTGAAAGAAAGACAAAATGCAAGCAGGAAAGCGATGAATGATAAAAACAAAAATTCAGGACATGGTTTGGCATGATATTGGCGGATGGCAGAATTACACTTCCGGTTCAGGTGCGGTACAGCGCTCCCTGTAGTGAAAGCGCGTTGCGACAGTGGGCCCTGCGTTGGCCAGCGCAGGCTTTGTTTACTTGCACAACATTGGCCAATGGGACGCCAGCAAGTGTTTGGACCTTCCTTGAGCCCAAGCGATTGAGGGCGGTACAATTTATCTCTACCTACCCTGGAGCTACCTCTATATGTACAAACGATTGCTGTCGGCGCGTTCCCACACCCATCTTTTAAGCTTCCTGTTGAATGCTTTTTATTGTAGTAGCTACCGAGGGTGGCGTACTATGAACCGCCGCATTGCCATCTTTGCTCTTCAGCACCGCGGCTGCTCCTACGGTTTCCACCGGCAAAGCAAACAAGTACCTTACAAGCAAGAAGCACATGCGAACGTGGTAGGCACTGACGTGACAACTCATCGAGCAACAGTTTACCGGATTTGACGATAACAGCGGAGGACAGTCGAGATAAGACATGTTTGGTGTAAACTCAATTCAACTGAAGAGACAGAAGAAGGGTACCGCATCAACCGAGGTATCATCGCTGCCCACTTCCTCCAACGACAGCTCTTGTCGCCCCATCAACAGAACAAACAAACCCCTGAACAAAACAAAGGGGAAAAAAACAGAAGAACAAAAAGCAACCAACCCCTCCCTCCCCGGACGGATCACGAAAAGGGCATACTTGCAGCATATCCACTCTATATACACCATTCTAACCATGTCCCACCTACCCCCCTCCGCGCCCGTGATCTTCTCCCCCTCCGTTGCCCGCGCCGCCGCCTCCGCCGCCAAAGACTGGTCCTACGTCGACTCCTGGCTGCTTTCCAAATATGCCCCACTACATCTCAAAGTGCCTGCCTTTGAGCGAAACCCGGACACCCTCAAGGCACTCCTGGCCCTAGCCGCCGCCAACGAAGCAGCCGATGATTCTCGCCAGCAGATCGCCGACTTGGAATCTGCCACTCTGGCGAAGCTAAACACCAGCACCAGCAACACCAACACCAACACCAGCAACACCCAAGACCCCTCTCCCTCTCCCTCAACGACCGAGACTTACCAAGAAGCAAAACAATCCATCCTCACCGCCCTCTCCGCCTCCCTCACCCGCTCCGGCAAAGAATCCCTAACCACCCTCTCCCACCTCTCCCAAACCCTCTCCCTCCCCCCTTCCCAAGCCGACCCCCTCCACCTCGCATCCTCTCTCCTCTCCCTATCAACCGAGCTCAACAATCTCGAACAGGCACAACAGCGGCTGGACTTGCTCAGCTCGCACATCACCCGCGCCACAGCCTCCATCGAGAAGCTACTGATTCACCTGCGGAGGGACCCCGGTTACAGCCCGGCTGCCGGCTTGGCCAAGGAGAACCTGGAGGTGCAGCGACGGATCAAGACGCTGGCGGGACAGACGTTGCCGCAGTTGAGGGAGAGGGTGGCGAACTTGGCGAGTGCTGTTGCGGGAAGTGATAGTGGTGCTGGCGAGGAGGGAGGCATGGTGACGGTTGAGCAAGTACGGAGGGAACAGGAGGCTTATTTGGAGTTGTTGAGGCGGAAGCAAGAATTGAATGTTCAGCTCCAGGCGTTTCAAGGGTTGCCGCCTGATACTGAGCAAGCGAGACGGGAGCTGGAGGGGTTGAGGGAGGAGCTGAGATCACTGACGAGCAGGAGGGATGAGGCGTTCGAAGGATTGGTCGAAGGGGGTTTATCGCCGGAAAAAAGAGACCGGTAGTAGGGGATGATTGGAAACTCGCGACAGTAACCGTGGGAGAATGTCATGGTCTTTGACTTTTTCGTTTAGTTTTATGGAATACCGATAACGATCTTAACCCTCCATGTAATGCAATATACGTGTGAACCCGTCCCAAACATTTATACTGCCCCTTCCTTGTTATTCCCTCTCAGACCGACCAGAGCCTATCTTCTCTTCTGTAAATTACGTCAGGCTCACTGTCGCAATCTCTCCAATCCGTTGTTTCCATCTCCGTATCGTCGTCGGGGGGTATCATTACATTACACGCGAGCATGGTGCCTGCTCTAGTCAGCTGTTATCAAATGCCATGAAAAGGCTTAGCGCCAGAAACAAACTTGACGAAAGGACGCATGCATGCCAAAGCCACAAAGCCAATAACGTGTGAAACCAACGAAAGCAGAACATCAAATTCAGAAGGCATTCATTGCTGGGCTCGCTTGCCTCGACCTGCCACCGCCCCTCCGAGTCTTCCAAATGGTCTTCCAAGTGTTCGGGTTTTTGCTGGAGGCGCCGCCGCCGGCGCATCCTTTGCTGGAACAGGAGGCGCTCGCCCTCCTGCCCCTTCCCTCACGGTGCCCTTGGCATCCATTGCGGCCTCGCCTCCTCCTATCCTCAGATCACTCAACGCTGATGACGCGTCGTCTGTATCTCCTCGTTGAAGGCGCCTGGCACGTTCCTGGACTGATCGGAACTTCTCAAGCAATTCAGTCCAGCGGATGATGCTGTCGTCTCTCCCCTTAAGTCGATTGGGGCGGTCAAAAGTGGACGCACTTGGCGTAGTAGCAGTGCTGCGGGTCAACAACATGTGAGCATCGATTCCTGAAGTAGTTTTACGGTTTGGGGACGGTAAGGGTGTTGAAGAAGGGGAGCCGGCAAGCGCCTCGGCGACTGAGCCATGTCGCGAGTGAGACAAATGGGCGCCTCCTCCGCTAACACCATTCCCTGTGGCAGAGTTGACATACGGTCTAGGCGCAATATGGAGATAGCCGATAGAGCTGACGCTGTTAAGGCGGTTTTTCAGGGCCGCAAAGGCCGAGGATTGCGGTAGGAGCATCAAAAGTCCGTAGAGACACTTGTACAAGTGTGGATACTTTTCCGGCTCAAGTAGTTGCAAACGAAGATCTGGTCACTGTTAGCTAACTGTCAATACGTGTAAGGGTGGGTTCTGGAAGGAAAAGTACAAGTGAAAACCGGCGACTCCAGTAGTTGAACCAGCTTGTCGATCTGGATGAGCATATTGACCGTCATCTCGAGCTCAGCACTATGAAATAGTTAGCAGCGTAAATCCAGGGAGCCAGGGAAGTACACACAATATCTGCAAGAGATTATAAGCCTGTTCGTAGGCCTGTGCCAGCAGGCAGAGCGAGAAAGTTGCCACTGCATTGTAACACCATGATCGGAAAAGCGCTACAAAGAATGTTTGGCCATCCTATAAGTTGTGAGTACCATTCTTCACGAGGAGACAGGTGTTGATGGTGCCCTACCTTGGTCTCAAGGTTCCTGAGCCGCTTTCGCAACTCCGCTAATTCAGGCGCAGTGATGAGATTGTTGTTGAGGTTTTGCACCATTATACTCGCGAACTCGACGTCCTCTTCCTTTTCGATGCAATCAGCCAATGTTCTGTAGATCCGCTCGGCGCTGAGACTTGTGCAAAGTTGTCGGATTATTAGGTTGCCCCTCGTCTCTAGAAGTTTCCTGTCGGTCGAAAATAACTGCAGTAGGTTAACCATAAAGTTGGAGAAATAGTCGTCTTCACTGTTTCTCGAAATTTGGGAGAGAAGCTGCAGATCTTTGGTAACGACTGCTTCTGCAGGATCGGACAGGGTCTTGAGCAAGGCTGGGAAAGTCCCGTCGTTGAAAGCCAACACTTTCCTGGGTGCTTTTCGGTGCAGCATGATCAACCATGTCAGGGCAGCAACACGGGTAGCCTCGTGATCGTTCAGGAACAACAGTGTCAGCGAGTTCACGGCAGCAACATAGTCTAGGTCAGCTTGAGGTGTTGGCTGAGGTGTTGCCTGAGATGTTGCCTGAGGTGTTGCCTGAGGTGTTGGCTGAGGTGTTGCCTGAGGCGCGGCTGCCGGAGTAGGGGCGCGTTCACTTTGCCTTCCCTGAGCTGGTGTCGGACTGCGGAGGTCGAGGTCTCGTGAACTAGACAAAGACGCCCGATTGCTCGCATTTCCGTTCAGTCGCTCAGTAGAAACCGGCGGGGCGGACACAAGATCTGCTTCGTCAGAAAGAGAAACCACGTAGTCCATCAGCGAGTTATTGACCCTGGCGGCGGCTTGGCGAATAGACTCAACACCGCTAGCCATAGCCGGCAGCAAATGCGCCAGTATCTTGGGCGTAAATGGCAATACTTCTTCCGGGCAGATTTCGAGGAATTCAACGATCCAGCGTAGCGATTCTAGAAGTCCGTCCTCTTCTGGAAAATCCATCAGATTCTTCTGGCGATTGGTCCGAGGGTGAGAGGTAGACATACCTAGGGGCGAATCGAGAGTGGCTGTTAGTATCTCCAGGATGGCCTTGTAGTTGATTTGCACGTCCTGTCCGGGGACCCAGTCATCCTCGCTGCTCACATCATCGTCCTCCTCGTTTGCCGTAATGGAGTCGAGCTCGTCCCCATCCTCAAGGGGCCGGCCAGCGCCGCTACCGATGGAGTCCTTTCTGCTTTGCCTTGCTGCCTCTCTAGACCTCTTGCTCTCGGTTATCCCCTTCTTGACTTGAGCGATGCGTTTGATCTCAGCCAGGAACTTGTCCAGGCAAGCCTGGGTAGCAACATGAACGTCTCGGTTGGAGTCACTAAGAAAACGCAAAAGTCCACCGAGAAATTCGGGCAGGTAGGTGACAAGCTCAAGGTCGGGGATCGAGTCGAGCAGAGTAATCCAACCGACCAAGAAGGTTCTGCTAAAGGGGTTCAGGGCGAAGATGCGCTCCCGCAGCAGGGGGATAAATCGTTTCAAAGAGAAGGCGGTGGGCAAGTCCAGTTGTTCGTCGTTGGCGTTCTTATCGTCTCCGTCGAACTCATGAGGCTGCTCCAGCACCGAAACATAGGTCGCGGCCGATTCGGAAACGATGTCTTTGACTAGGCGATCCAAGAGCTCGGCACCATTTTTGACAGAGAGTTCGGAGTCGGCACCCAACTAGGTGTCGTGGGTGAACATGTAAGTAACATTGTGCGGCAGAATAGACGGTTCGAGTTTGACTTACTTTACATAAGGCGTCGAAAATATAGTTAAAGTAGACCAGAATTTCACCCTTGGCCACCTTGGCTATGTTGTACATAGCCTCACAGGCATAATATCTTACCCGGGCATCCTGGTCCGTGAAGCAAGCAAGGACGGGAGGAACAATGACCTCGAGGTACTTGGGAAGCTCCTGCTTGGAAGAGTGAGTAAGGGAAAGGGGCATTTTGACATCATAACGGGGAAAGATGTTAACCTACTGGGCCGAGTGCTATTGCGGCGGCAGCCAGGCCTATCAAGCCACCGTTGCGTGCATGAGGCTGATGAACAGCATATGCGTAGTCATTGCAAAGCTGATCGAGGATGGCTTCGATTTTGGCATAGTCCTTGGCGGCGATCAGCTCACGAATGGTACGCTCCAGGCTGGAAGAGCGAGCTTGTGTAAGTCTAGGATCTCGATCGATGAAGGGTATCCACGAAAGGTCAACGCCATGAGAAGGCTGACCTACGGGTCCGGGAGCCGAGGCCATATCAAGCCCAAGGAATAGCCAACGGAGAAGAGTGGTGAGGGAGAAGGAGGGGAAGCAAGACATACTCAAGTGCCCCGATCTTGCGCTTATCATATAGCTTGTCATTGAGAAAGCGCTGAATGTTTGGGTCCATGGCTCAGGTCTCGTCGGGCGTGCTCTTATTGATCAATAATCTCCAGGCCCCGTTAGCGACCGAGACAGGACAGGAGAGGACGCTTGCGTTGGTTGACGGATAACAGTGGTCAGGGAAGGTCGACGGGGTTTCAAGCAGCGTACCTCGAGCAAGTGGCTATATGTCAAGGATGGATGGCGCTGTCGTGCTAGTCCAACCTGTCACCAACTCGCACGATCTATGGTTCTGCCTTTGTCGTCTGTATCGTGTACGCCCTCGAAGTCCTAGCACGGGAAGCTGGATGAAGCTGGATGGTGTTGCGGCGCAGGGTGGAGCCTAGGAGCCTCTAGGTAATCTGGTAATATGGTAACGAGAAAGATAAGAGGTGAAGAGGTATTCAGATGCAGATTCAATGCACGGTTATAAGGTTGATGTGAATGCAACGATCTGCAAAAAACTTTGGGCTCAACGGGATGCAGGATGCGGGATGGAAGCCTCAAAGAATGGATGCTTTAGAGGAGGTGTTCGTCAGGCTGGTGACTTGACGCGCGCCTGAACAGCTGTCTTGCCTATAGCTAGGTAAGGTAAGTACATGTACCTACCCGAGCTACCGAAGCGCCAGCCTTTCTTGCCGTCCAAACTGTCTGCAAAACTACCTTGCGTTAGTACTAGCAGTACCGGCCTTCTGACCTAAAGCACTTGAAAGTGGCAGTGACGTCGTCGTCTGGACCGGACAGCTTCAGGTAAGCCGCGCCGACTTGGACGTGCTGCCTATCTTAAACTCGTAGGTAAAAGTAAATTACAACCATAAAAGCGGAGGAGGTGAAAGCAGTGCAGCACCGGGCACCCTGATGGCAGAGGGAGTTTGGCTGTTAGTGCGTATGTTACGTATGTGTACCACCTATTACGGAGCACAGCATGCAGTCCTGTGATGTGGCTCCCCCACCCCCACACCTTTCTCGTCCCGTCCTCATCATAAGGTAACCTCCCGCCTGGCGCAGTCATATTCGCATTACTACCTCTGCTGCGTATCTTGTACATATGTAAGTAGAGGCAGACGAGGGACTTGTACAAGTCGAAAATCACAAAGTAAACGCCAATATCTACCGTTGGATGATACATGAAGGGTTCTTCTGTATGCGGGGTAAGGTAAGTAGTAACTTACCATACAGGTACATACGAAATTATACGCGCTGACCCACTGAGTGGTACCGCTGTCCCGCACTTCACCCTCGCCCAGGATTGGGGCTCTTACTTTTGTTGGAGGTGTCCCGTGTCACGTGCGGCCAGCCATGGCTCCCTTCTCCCTTCACTGGCCATGGCCCCACCGCACAGGGACCTCCCTTGCCCTACTTTTAGACCTCCAGACTTTACACACAGTCTGACCTCTACTCTACTCAATACATCACCATCATCATTGATTCGTTCGTTGTCGTTCAGCCTATTCACAACTTTCCTCTCACCCCGGCCGCAGGACTGCCGGATCACCATCCAACCGCTTTTATAACGTCACGTTCATATTTTCCACTAGCCGTGTCTCTTTTCTCGACTTCTACCTCATTGGAATATTCCATCCTTTTCTGTTCAAGATACATGTTGTTGTCTTTTGTTACACCACCCGAATGTTTACAGCTTCGTATCACCATCGTTTTCCAATACCTCGTCATTGTGCTGCTCCAAACATCCCGTTCATCCATCATCCACACCTTCATCCAAATTCTCGTACCATCAAGCGATTGTTTGAAATAGTCATGGAATACCGATACCGACCTGCCGAGTTTTTGGACTTGAATGTCTACAAACTTTATACAAAGACGTCAGGATGCCAACAACGCAGCAGTAGTGGCACCTTGTCGCTGGTAGAGCGCAGGTGGATTGACCACATGCTTCCATCCGGGGTTCAGACGTGGTGATATCTCTGAGTGGCCTGGCGTGTCTGGCTGTAAGGTTTACGTGCATAATACCTGCTCTAGGAATTTGTAGGTACAAATGAAAATACCAAAGACCAACTTATTAGTACACCATGGTTTTCTTTTTGAAACCGAAACATGAGGCATCGTAACCCACTTGGGCCATCTCTAGTCGTATCTTGTCCCACGCCTCTGGCCACCTTCCCCTCCATGAATTTCCCGTATGCCCTAAATTTCCGTTTTCCGGGAATATTTCCATCAGTGAGCATGAGAATGCCCGATGCTGCCATCGACAATAGTCTGCTGGCACTTCTTTAAAATGGCCGCCTGCCTAGCCACATCGGCCAGCCTTCCAATGACATGCTTGTTTCCTTCCACGAATCCATACAGCGCATAGGGGATCCCGACATCGTTGCAGAACTCCTGGACCAGTCTCTGCGTCTTGCGGAGGTTATGCCTAGGAATGCGCGGGTACAAGTGGTGAATAGCCTGGAACTGGAGACCGCCGTGGAAAAAGTCAAGCCACTCCGGGCAGTCGACGTCCATGGTCGTGCGCAGCATGCGCTGCGGGAAGGACTCGTGAGGGCCCAGATCGGAGGTGGACATGGCGAAGTGAGAGAGCGTGATCTGCACGTGCAACGGGCTGGTGACCGCATGGGAGATCATGAAGAAAGCAAAGCGGTTCCAGTTGCCGTCGATCGCCTTGTACATGATTCCGTAACCGAACCAGTACCAGAAGAAGACCTGGCCGGCAAGCTCGAGATGCCGGTGCCACCACGCAGGACCGTGCTTGGGTGCCTGGCCCTTGAGGAGGTACTCCCACGATAGCCGGTAGAGGTTCAGGCGGGCGAACATCATGACGATGTAGTAGAGGTAGTGCTGAAGGGAGACGAAGAATTTGGCGAAAATGTCGTACTCCAGGACGCGGTCGTAGTAGGTGGACCGCAGGTTAGTGAAGAAACGGTGCGAGATGGCGAAGAAGGGCAGGTGTTCGATGTCCGGATCGTGCTCAGGGCTGTTGGTGATGATATGGTGAACGTTGTGGTTGCGCTTCCACCAGCCTAGACTGAGGCCGCCGATGAAGTCGGCGATGATGATGCCGATGACAGTGTCGACATGGAAATGGTGCGTGATACCCATGTGCCCGGCGTCGTGGGCAGTGAAGACCAGCTGATGCCAGAAAGAGCCGAGACAGAAGGCGCTAGGGACATACCAACCCCATCGTAGAAACAGAAGACACCCGCAGAAGAGGAGGGTATAACGGAATCCCTCGATGGCGTAAGCAACGTAGTTGCAGTCATATAGTCCTTCGGCCTTGATGCGCTCGTTGAGTTCACGATACTTCCGGATGACAGTATCTTGCGTCTCCTCATCGAGGGGAGGGTACTTGTCGAGATCGAGCCTAATCTCTTGCCTTGTTAGAGCGTCGAGATGGGCCATACCATCCCTGGGGCCATCATCGGCGCCCTTGACACTGGTCTTCTCATCCTCAACGGAGGAAATTGAGGTGAAGGAATCGGATCGGCTTATAGCCGACTTGGACCGGGCGTTAGTACGGGCGCGGAGATGGTTGGACTCCGGAGCCGCTTCTCCATCAAAGACCGGGGATGGGGCAGGTGAAGGGGACCGTGAGCTCTCGGATGCGGTAGAGGCAGCCTGACTCGCGAATGACGATCCGAAGCTAGTGTCCTCATCGTAGCTCGCAGCTCTGGCCCTTATCTCTGGCGACTCCTCCTCCCACTCTTCTCCTCCTTCTCCTCTCGGCCTGAACTTGCCTCCTTGTATCGGCGGTAGGAAATTCTTCCATCTCCCTTGTATCCTTCCCACTCTGTATCTGTTCATCTGAGCTCTTGCTTCTGGGGAATGTAACCTATAGTGCCCCCAAAAAGTACACATTATCAAGTCAGCATCTCCTTCTTCACCAATTTTCAAATAAGCATACACCGGATCAGATCCAGACTATCTCGGTTGGTGCATGATATCGTGTGTTGTACGCACCCGTTTACTTCATCGGTAGCATCCCTCCCAATCATGTGCTTGATGGCCTTATCACCACCAGGGTGATATTTGACCCAAGGGTCTACCTTCAGGACATACTGGTCGACAATAATGATATGGCGACCTTCTGAGATCAAGGCCTCGATCTCACGGCGGGATATGATGGGGTATGTCCGCTCTGTTGTTTTGACTGTCGACTGCTGAGCTGTTCCGGTATCTTCGGCAGCGGCGCGTGATGGTGGGGGTTCAGAAGCCATTGTTGTGTTTGCGCGAGGCCGTTCTGTTTTAAGCAAAAGAATATAGGGTGTATAAGCGATGGACCAAAACGCCCGCCGTCTCGGTTCAGATTGTGGACAGGGAAGGGTTGTGGTGTTGTCTTCTCAATAGTCCAGGAAACCCAAGGTCAGTTTTGTTGATAGAATTCCGAGGGCACTTGTTGATACTAGTAGGTACGTATAGAGGGGGTGGGTGGACGTTGAAGGTGGGACGGATAGGGCCACAGAGGTTGGTGAGTGGTTCGATAGATCGGTTCTGATGCGGGTGGACAGGGGACATTACCCAAAACAACAGGCATGGGACGACGTGACATTGGATGAGATTATTCCTAGGTGGCCACTGGCGTTGAGCGAGTGGAAACCTCACCGCTGTCCACAAAGGCGCGTCCACCCATTCCCATGCTCTCAAGCACCTGTGCAGTCTTGGCAAAGGGTGGTGTGTTGTGGTGTACACAACTTTTTTTGGAAACCTGCGAAACGAAACGAACCAAGACTTCATCGGCCTGCATCTCTACCAAATGAGAAGATACAAGAAAACTGACTGTGGATTCAACCTCAGCGTACCTCGGACTATCAAAATAACAGTTTTTCTAATCATATAGATAAGTTGGCTGATATCCTTCTTTCGTTTCGTAGGTCCAAATTCCAAAAAGTTGCACAGGTGCTTGAGCATGGGAACAGCTCCAGGCCATCTTGGCGTTTGCTGCACCACATAGGGGCCACACAACCAGCCCCAACATATTTGCATCTGAAACTAACCACATTGCTGATTGTCAATGGTCTCTGGACCCTTGGAATTCAGGGTAACAACTGCCTGCATGTTATTGAACATAGGGGAAGTACAAAAGGTCCAGAGGATATTTAATAGCCATCACTGGAACACATAGAAAACATAGAGGGTTAGGGTCCATAGCCAGTGGTTTACTAGGTAGTATGATACGAATAACGTCATGCCAAGCAATACCACTAACGCCAGAAGCAAGTCAAGATTGGTGTGCATGAGATTGGTACGCGGACTGAAAAGTTAAAATGACACCGGCACCGAGAACAGACAAGAGTGATCCAAAAATCCACAACCTTCTATAACTCAATGCTAACATAAAATAACCAGCAGCCCCCAGCCTTCCCATTTGGCAACTAGCTTTTCTGTATCTTTGAAAATCTCGTGTATTCATCGAGTCTCGAGCCTAACCAGGGCCCGCAAGGCCAAACAACCCTAGTCCAACCAACAAGCGGCGTCTATTTAGCATGTCGTAGTGAAAATCCCCTATTAAACCTTTAAGGGAAAGCCCGTGACTACAGTACAAGTACACACCTCCTCCCATCCTCTTTCCATACTCCCATTGCTAGAAATCCAGACAGCACATTATTCCGTGCTCATACCCATTCAACGCCAAAAAGCTCCAGCTGCTTAGAAGTGGATGGCCTTGGAGTAGGTGGCCATGGCGGCCTCCTTGAAAGCCTCGGCGAGGGTAGGGTGAGCGTGGCAGGTGCGGGCAATATCCTCGCTGGAAGCGCCATACTCGAGGGCAAGGGTACCCTCAGCAATCATCTCACCGGCGTTGGGGCCGATGATGTGAACACCGAGAATACGGTCGGTCTCGGGGTCGGCGATCATCTTGACCATACCCTCAGTGTCGAGGTTGGTCTTGGCGCGGGAGTTGGCGCTGAAGGGGAAGGTACCGACGCGGTAGGGGATACCGGCCTTCTTGAGCTCCTGCTCGGACTGGCCAACCCAGGCAACCTCGGGGAAGGTGTACATGACCGAGGGAATGCAGCCGTAGTTGACGTGGCCGTGACCCTTCTTGATGTACTCAATGGCAGCAACGGCCTCCTCCTCGGCCTTGTGGGCAAGCATGGGGCCGAAGGTGACATCACCAACGCAGCGAATGTGGGGGATCTGGGTGCGGTACTCGGAGTCGATGATGACACGGCCGCGCTCGTCCTTCTCGAGGCCAATGTTCTCGAGGCCGAGACCCTCGGTGTAGGGGCGGCGGCCAATAGCGACAAGAACGACGTCACCCTCGAGCTGTGTTCAAACAATGTCAGCTATACAACTCACAATAACGAACAGATTGTCTGCAGGGTGTCAAAAGCTACTCACAGTCTCGGGCTTGCCACCCTTGGCGGAGTCGACCTCGAGCTTGACGATCTCGCCAGTCTTGTCACCGGAAACGACCTTGGTGCCGGTTTTGAAGTTGATGCCCTGCTTCTTCAGGATCTTCTGGATGGACTTGGCGACCTCAAGGTCCATGCCGGGGCCACCAATCTGTTCGAGGAACTCGATGACGGTGACCTCGGCGCCGAGACGGGACCAGACGGAAGCCATCTCGAGACCAATGATACCACCACCGATGACGAGCATCTTCTCGGGGACCTTCTCAAGAGCAATGGCGCCAGTGCTGCTGATGACGCGCTTCTCGTCGATCTCGAGGCCGGGGAAGGGGGTGACCTCGGAGCCAGTGGCGATAAGGATGTTCTTGCCCTTGACGGCGGTCTCGCCGCCGTCGTTGAGCTTGACGTTGACGGTGTGCTCATCGGCGAAAGTGCCGGTGCCCTTGATGTACTCGACGCCGTTCTTCTTGAGGAGGAACTCAACACCCTTGGTGAGACCGCTGACGGACTGCTCCTTGGCCTTCATGAGCTGGGCAAGGTTGAGCTTGACATCGCCGACCTCGATACCGCGGTGTTTCGAGTCGTGGAGGATCTGGTGGTAGAGATGGGAGTTGTTGAGGAGCGACTTGGAGGGAATGCAGCCGACGTTCAGGCAGGTACCGCCGAGGGTGCCGCGCTTCTCGATACAGGCGACCTATATCCAGGAAACATGCGAGATAGGAGTCAGATATTGCCGTCATTCGTCGGTGTTGCGGTGTAGTTGATTCGCGATGCGACGCACCTTGAGACCCTCCTGGCCGGCCTTGATGGCAGCAACATAGCCAGCGACACCACCACCAATGATGACGAGATCCTTCTCCTCTACAGGCACATCAACAGTCAGCCGACCAGAATCCTTTGACGAGAACCAGCTCTTGATATTGGCAAACAGACCAGACTCGGTCGCATAGGTCCTCCTCAACTTGGGAGAAACGACGACGGGGAGCCTGTATGTGGTCGTCACGTCAGCCTCAGTACGCGCATGAGAAGACAGGGTGTCGGGAATCCGCCGGCAACCGGGACGCTGAGCTTACCCCGAGGGCTTGAAGGCGGACCGGACGGCAGCACGGCCTATTAATCTCTGGGACAGCATGGTGAAAGATATGTGCTGAATGGAAAACTAAAAACGGAAACAGGAAAGATTCGAACGAACGAGCACACTACAGAGAGATGCCCGGGGAAGCAGGGAATGCGATTCGATGGTGAGAGGTCGAGAGTGTGTACTGAACTGCAAAACGCCGCGCGAGAGACAATTGTTGGGATTCGAGGCGGAAGCTATTCACGGGAAGCGAAAAATGTCCAGTCCCACTTGTTCGGGTTGCCAGCCCGTCAGAGGCTCACATCGCTCAGAGGGCACCCGCTTTCCACCGTGCCCGTCCCCAAACTTGCCCGCTCGAGACAGCGCAGAGCGGAGTAGGTAGAGGTAGTGCCTGCTACTTAGGTAATGTACGTACTGCCTAATGCCAGTGCTAAGCGGGACGGGCGGTCAAGCCAGGTACCTCCATTGCGCGCTCTCCTGTCGCTGCTGCCCTGACTGCTTCGTTGAAACCCGGCGTCCCCAAGTGCTCCTTACGTTACTGTGCCCCGTTGCGACTTACTGCGTATGATTGGTCAAGATTCAGATATAGCTTGGCATGCCGCAGCTGACCCCAAAATTTTGACATCTCGCACTCCCGCTAGCCTTTTTTGACACTCATCCTGTGCTTGACAATTTGACATTGCTTGGCTGCTCAAGTCTCCCCAGTCGATCCCCTCTTTGCTCCCCTCCTTACTCCGCCCGTCAACGCCAAATAACCCCAGCTGCCGAATTGGAGAAGCAGCGAACTGTCACTGACCGTCTCCTCAGACGCCGGTATGATCGGATTACAGGCTTCAGTTTGTTTCAAGGCCAACATGGAACAGCGGCCGAACACATGGCTTTTCATCTCAAACCATCTGTCTCCTCCTCAATGTCCACATTCAACAGTCCCGCCCGTCCGACGACCCTCAAAAGACCCATCCCCTCGTTGCAAAACCGAATGACATCATTGAGTGCTATTTACAGACCACTATATTTCCGTGGCTCCCGCAGACTGGAAAATGGTCCCTCGCTCCCTAGCAATTGCTCTCCCAGATGTCAACTCGATGTAGAAATTAGCTAAGTACATCAAATCAAACATACCTGCGCTCATCGCATGAACTTGTCAAGAAATTGGCTATTGGCCTTTTGCATATGCGTGGTAATTATACTCCAATTCCCCAAGGTATCCGATCTATGTACAGGTATTCAACAAAGTAAAACTATTCCACCAAGCCTTCGGCGGCGAGCAACGCATGCTCCAAGGCCGCCATGGCCGTCTTGCAACCCTCCTTGACGACCTTAGTGTTGGCCGCTCCTCCCGCGAGATCCGACTTCCGGACCACCTTCTTGATGAACCATTGCAGGCCCCTGGCAAGCTCGGGGACCCCTTCTACAGCCGCAAACACCGATGTAATCGTCTCATCCCGGCCCTTGTCGCCGCCTTTTCCGGCTTCTAGAAGCACGGTAATCAGCAGGATCTCCACTAGCGCCCGCGTCTTGGTCTGTAGATAAGGCAGATTGAGGCATTTGAGAATCGCCAGCCCTAGCGATCCACCTGCCACCATCGCTCCGAACAGCTTCGCGATGTTTACAAGCCGCCGCATGTCCATTGCATCTTCGTCCTCCTCATCCTCCACGTCGTCGCCAAAAACGGATTCTCCGAGACGCCTGAATAGCTTCCAGAGCGCGTCTTGGAACGACCACCGGATTTTGCGATCCCCGCAAAGCTTCTTGGCCACCAAGGTGTAGTATGGGTTGTAGACCTGCTCTGCGCCGGCGCACTGGATGATCACATATGGAACCTCTCTCTGGCGCTCCTTGTTCAGGCGCAACTTGAGGATGCGGTAGTAGGCATCTTCGTAGTCCGTGGCGGACATTATCGACACGAAAATGGACCGGCGCACGTCCGTGTTCATCTGGTTTTCCCTGGCAAGTTCTCCGAGGTCAGGCATGTCCTCGACATCCTCCAACACAAAGCTTTCGTCGTCCGAGTCAACGTTATCCTGGATGACGTCGTCTTGAGTCGAGGGCTTCTTGTCACCGTCCTTATCTTTGCCCGCCCAGCTAGCGCCTACAAGCCACCATTTGCCCTTCTTGTCGGCATCGCGAATATCGGCAAGGGTCATTCGCAAAGGCTCGGACGTCTTGCTGGTCTTCAGGGTGCCCAAAAGCTTCTTCATCTTGGTTGTGTGATCCGTGAGAACGGCGGAAGCGCCTAGTCCTGTCTTCATCTTGTTGTTCTTCAAGTCGTTGATGGTCTCAATCATGAACTTAGTTCTGACGCTGAGGTTCTTCTCTCCGATCTTGGCAACAGCCGGGCGGATAAGGGTAACAATATCCTTGAGAGACATAGGGTCATCTTGTCGGAGGGCTGGGCCAGCAATGCGCACAATTCTGAGTAAAAGTTCCGCGTTTAGCTCCGACAGATCACCCAGAAGGACTCGAATGAAGTCGAAGAGCAAGTTGGGGCCCACGAGTTGAAAGTTGTAGAGTTCGGATAGGAAGGTGATGATGTTGGACGTCTGTTTTGGTACGTCTGGCCGTTCCTTTGCAGCTTCCTTAGCCTCCTCGTAATGTTTGTCGAATCGCTCAATCACTTCTTGAATCAGTTGTGCGCCAAAGTCCATGCCGATCACCTTGAAGATACCAGTAGCAAAACCGGCGGTAAGAACGAGCAACGTATCAGGCAGCGTCGTTGGCTCGCACACTTGGATGAGTAGGAGATCGACAATGTTTGACGTGAGATGTTGTCGCGGGTTGTCGCGGTAAAGCTTTTCAAAGTCCATAATAATGGATAACAGGTTGGACTCTGTCATCCTGTTGATGAGACCTTGTGTTTGACGGCGAATCCGGGCCACCAACTCCGCGTCTGAGCCTGCCTCTTGTCGCTTGGATGGTGGTACGTATTTTGCTACCGTCTGCCCAGTCGTAGGCGCAACGTATGGGTTTTCGCGGACTCGTTCTGGCGGCTTTTGTACGGTTTCTTCGTCATCGTCGGGTTCTTCGTCATCCTCGTCCTCGTCCTCGTCGAACCCTCCAAAACCATCATCATCCTCATCCTCGCCCGAGATGTCGCTTTCCCCATCTTCTTCGTCGTCCATGTCTTCGTCTTGATCAACATCGTCGTCTTCTCCGTCAGAGTCCAACCCCTCTAATAGATCGTCCAAGCCATCGTCCTCTTCGTCCAGTTCGGAGTCTTCCTCTTCTTCCTCGTCTAATTCGGGTTCCTTCGTCTTCTTCATCGCCTCTTCCGCTTTCCTCCTCTTCGCCGCAAGCCACTCATCCGCTTCAGACTTCCGCTTCCTTTTCTCGCTTGTTTCGTCGTCTACGCCAGGGAGGCCTTCTAGCAGGTGAAGAAGACCATCCTCCTGGAAGGACTTGGGAAGCGATTTGCGTCCCTTGAGGCCGAGCTTCTTTTCGAGGTCGGCGATCTCCTTGTCGTCTTGCGCCAATCGTTCCATGACGGTTTTCGAGATTTTTGGCTGTGACTTCGGTTTGGATACTATTGGGACATCGCTTTCCTCTTCATCGTCCACGTCTTCGCCGTCATCATCTTCGTCTTCGTCGAGGTCTAGGTCGTCGTCGTCCTCGTCGAGATCAATATCCTCCTCCTCATCAAAACCCTCGTCGTCGTCTTCGTCGAGATCAACATCTTCCTCCTCCTCCTCCTCCAATTGTTGTTTCTTTCCCTTCTTCAAGATGGGCTTGGGCTCCTTCGTAGATGCGGCGTCGACCTTCTTCTGTGCTTTCGGGGGTACCGCGCGTTCGGCATGGTAGCTTTTCGTGGACGAGGTGCGGTGTGTCTTTTTCTGTGTTCTCTCTGCTTTGCGACGATCCTTTCTTGATTGAAATTGATTCTTGCGACCTCCGTAAGATTGTTCTGTGATAGTTAGAATTTCGTCCGAGAACCTTGTTCTCCAGGCAGGAATGGCAATGGCTGTGTGGGCGCATGGAGCATGCTCACTCACCTTCTACGCCGAGCTCCTTCAGAAGGTTGTCAGGCAGTTTTGGAGCCTTTATCCTCCTAGAGGGTGCCATGTCGTGATATGTGCGTGGGGAGGTGTAGATGTGTTTGTTGGTAAGACCTTCAAACTTTGCGGGACCCTTTCGCAGCTGCGTAGAAGAGCGCGCGACTGGGACCTTGCTGTCGTTATCGGATATTTTTTTGCTTATCGGTCGGGTTCAAGGTTCCAGGCTTGTGGAAATGCGGGGCCAAAAGCGCCAAGAAAAGAAGCGGATCTCCAGACCTTAGGCCCCACGGGTTGGTTTTATGGAGCAGTGACATTCCACTTTCACTCCAACAGACGGGAGCTGGCCAACAGTGGGGAAAGCTGCCACTCGTTGGCACACATCAATCATTCCAGGTTGCCCTCACAATCACTCATCAACCAATTTGTTAGCTTGCCTTTTGAAGCAAATCAACCGGGCATCATGGGCCATTTAACCCACGACGAGGTATTATAATACAATATTGACTTCTGTGAATCCTACCTAAAGAGACCATGCTAATCTGAAATATCAACTTACTATAGTTCTTCTCCAAGCTCACCGAGCTGTTCGACTATAGGAAGAATCAAGATCATGGAACCATCAACCTAGTACAGAAGAGGCGTACGTGTACCTACACCGGAACTGGCCCTGATTGGAGACGCCTCGGCGAGCCTTATTATCCTCACGAGAACCATCACGGTTCCCCTTTTTACCTTCACTTCCACCGAAGCTAATCCCTCCCACAGTATCCTACAACACCCCCTCCCAATCCACAGACACCGACCCTCTCACCGACCTCAACCCGGCCACCCCGCTACCAGTTCTCATCCGCGCCACCAACGCAAAGGGAAAGGACAGGAGGAAGGAAAAGGTCAAGCTCTCCACCATCGTTGAGCCGGCCGACCTGGAGGCCTTTTACGGGCGGTACGCCGATGTGTGCAAGAAGGGCATGGGTGCGTTGAAGCCGAGAGACAGGACCAAGAGGAAAAAGCAGTCGAGGAAGAAGAAGGGTCCCTCTACCACCGCTGGAGGCCCTGGTGTTGGTGCGGGTGGGACTTCTATGATGGCTATTCCGTGATTCAAACTTCGAAGCGTCGCAAATCACATCGTTGCTTTTTTATCTTCTTTCTTGTGCGTACCTAGACCTAACGGGGGGAGATCTGTATGATAGTACCCATATCGAATTTTGTAATGTCCGCAAGTTGGTATGGTGGAATACCTTGGTTCAAGTCAGAACAAAAAAGAAAAAAAGCTGGGCTGCCCAAGCCTGGAGTTGAACTCGAGTGCCAGCTGCATGCCTACGAAAATACCACGCGTTTTCTGGCTCTCAGCACACCTACCACGTAAGCTACTGGAGTTGTTGAAAGGTGCAAACTAGGGAGATTACATGGTCCCGGTGTGAAGGTCCAGTCCTGCCGCTGGAAGTCTGGAGCCCTAGTGGTTATGGAGATGGAGGGGAAAGGGGGAACATCAGATGAATGAATGAAGAAGCGTGAGACAACAACTTCTGTGCCTTGACAGAGAAGCAACGAAGAGGAAAATAAGAACGAGCCAAATCGACAGCGTTCACACGCTCGTTTCAACTCTGCTGGCTGGCCTTCACGATCCTGTTTTAGGTTGTCGACTTGATCACCAGGAGAGTCGTGGATGGAGTACTCGTATGAGTGACTCGATCCAAAGAGTCCTATTAGCCCAGCTATCATTTATCCTTTTGGAAGACAACAAGACTGCCCAGGTGAAGCAGCAGCTACCAGATCCTGACCTCAGGAACAGATACATTTAAGCCGCTCTCACGAGCATCAGCTAAGGGGTAGCCGGCTTACTCGTTTTCAATTCGATTCATCACCACGATACACCAAGATCACGTCACATCACCTTGGTTTCACCATGTTGTGGCTTTCATTCAGGCCACTGAGAGTTGCATGTTTAAAGTTCGATCTTGATCTCAAGGTCAACGGAGATGTTGCCAGGTTCTCTTCGAGAGTACAGTCTAAAGGCGGTGATGTAGGTGAAAAAAAGATCAACTGTCCATTTTGAGGGCCCGAACCGAAAACCACTTGCTGAAAAAAGGCGGAGAGCCAGTAATCAGCCGCAAGAAAAACAAAGAGTTTCAGTAGGGCTCACTTCTCCCAAGTGCTAAACTCGGCAAGGGAAAGCATGTCTGCAAATTTAACTTCCTCAACTTCCTTTCTCCCACACCATCCTCCACATGCTTGTCATGCGGCCCTTCAGACTACTGCCCTATCCCAGGCCAACGCTCTCGACCACTAAATCCCTGACCATAGCCACCTGTCCGTAGACAAGTAGTGCAATGGAAAAGATTGAACCGAGTGCCACATCGAAGGCAGGCTTAAATCCAGTCATATGATACACACCTCCAAACGAAAAATCCCAAACTGTCAAAAGAAATCTGTCGCATCAACCAGTATGACTGACGCGATATTCGGAGATCAGTTTACATAATCTGATCCTGTGTCAGGCCACCATGGGGGTCGGTATCCATGCTGTCGCCGCCAGCACCAGGGTTAAGGTATTTGACGAAGCTCAGGCCGAGAGGACGTCCGCCGTACTGGTAACCCTGGAACTTTTGGATCGCGGTGTCGGCGGTGTCGGCATTGTCAAAGCGAACGACGCCAGAGCCGCGAGAGCGACCGCTGGGCTCATACTGAATCTCAGCCTGCTCTACCTTACCAATAGTAGAGAAGAGCTCGACGAGATCCTCATTGCTGGTCGACCAGGGGAGCTAAAAGGAGAACGGACAAGTCAGAGAAAATCGGATAATGGGGGGGGGGGCACAAGAGTCAAGTGTAACTTACGTTCCGGACGTAAATGACCTCGGACCTTTCAGTACCAGAAGTAGCGAAGTCAGTGAACGGGTTGGGCTGAGCAGCCGGCTGGTTGGCATCGAAGCTGGGGGCACCACCGGGAGCTCCTCCGAAGCCGCCACGACCGCCGAAGCCACCTCCAAAGCCACCGCGGCCACCACCAAAGCCACCGCGACCGAAACCGCCGAAAGCGCCACGGCCGCCGCCGAAGCCGCCACGTCCGCCGAAGCCACCAGGACCTATGCCTGCACCGGCAAAGCGATCCTCGCGAACCTCTAGCATACGGCCCTGCCAATCGTAACCATTGAACTGTTGGATGGCGTTGCGAGCATCATCCGGGGTCTCGAAGACAACGATACCCGATCCCTTCGGGCGTCCATCAGGTCCGATATGAACGTCAGCGCGAATAACACCACCGTTACGGGCTATAACAAGTTAGCAATGAAAGCTGCAGGTTACGCTGAAGCCTAAAACGAGTTGGCAACTTACCAGCCTGTCTGAACAGATCCTTCAAATCCTGCCAGCCAACATTGTACGGCAGCTGTGGGAAAGGTTGGTTAGTGTGCCTCAAGATGGAAAGGAGTATGAATGGGGGATGGAACAAACGTTGGAGACGTAGATCTGGCGACCACCGCCACCAGCCATGGGACCACCACCGAAGCCGCCGGGGCCAGCATGGCCGGGAACAGCTCCATATCCGTTGGGGCCCATGCCGCCACCAAAACCACCGCGGGTGGCACCTCCTCCGGGGGGGCCGAAACGAGGCTCGGCCTCACGGTCCTGAAAACAGGTTTAGTATATGGTTATTCTGACGATAGTCCAGGCGTGAACTTGCCTCGCGAACATAGACAAGTCTGCCCATGAGGTTTTGGTTGCTCAGGGTAGCAACGGCGTTTTGGGCTTGCTCCCTGGTCGCATATTCCACAATTCTAGTCAAGAACGTGATGTCAGTATCTAGTCTCTTAGCAAGTGGTTGATGGATTCCAAGTTTGACTTACCCGCATCCCTACAAATTCCATGGACAAAGATGTCCCAACCCGTCAATCCAACAATCCATCAAAAATAACCGAAAGGAAGGGAGCCACAAAAGAACCAGTAGCCGAACGCAAATCACTCATAGCCCACCTTCGACATTCCATTAGGAAGCAGCAACACATCGGCGTAGAGCACCTCTCCAGCTAATAACGGGTTAGCAACACATGGGGCCCGATCCTTGCTTCTTGCCTCACGACATACCCTGTCTCATAAAATCCTTGAGGTGGTGCCATTTGACGTCGTAGGACAAGTTGCCGACGTAGACGCGGCGGTCCTGCTGCGACGTTTCCCGAATGTTGTTCATGACTTGTTCACGATGAGCGGCGCGGTCTTCGAAAGTTCGATGAGGTTGTCCGTTGTAACCAGTTCCTTGTCCTCCAGCAGGCGCACCTTGGCCAGTCATAGGGGTGCGGCTTCTTCTCCGATGGCGACTCCGCGAACGGTCACGGGGCGAATATGAACGGCGAGTATTGGGGCTTCTAGAACGTCCACGTCTGGGGGAACGGGACCTCTCACGCTTTGAGGAAGGTCGTCGTCAGCGAATGAACAAGTGCAAGGTCTGGAGAGAGGAAAATAAAGAAGTGTGTGGAAGTTGGAGAACAAAGGACGAGGGGAATAAAGTGAACTGCAAGTGACCGGGTCTGCAGGTGGTTGCGTGTTGTGACGGCCAGAAGGGTACTCGTTCCCCACTGCTAGCTCCTAGCTTATGCGAGTCAAGGATGGAAGCTTGACCAAAGATCGCCAGGACAAGTCGATCAGACTAGACTAGTTGATCGAGGCCACAAATCGGGGGACTGACGCGAATCCTTCGAGGTAAGGGCTTGAAAAAGATGCTATACCCTCGCGGTGCTTGTGAAGAAAGAGGAGGGGTGCGTCACGAGCGTGACGGACTGGTGAAATGATTGTGGACGCTGACTGAAACAGGCCGGCGCTGAAAAAAACGAGGGAAAGGGACGGAATGAGCAACTTGAATGCGTGGTACTTACAGGGCGATAAGTGTCTCCTGCTGCGTCGGCTGTAGAAAGAGAAACTAGGTTAGACCAAATGGATAAAGTAGAACGATGTAAGTGGTTAAGTGGGGAGACGAGAGAAAGAAAGGTGGAGGGGGCGGAGTATGGGGATGTTGTGGGAGAAATGAAGTGACCAGTGGCAACTGGGGGGAAAGCAGCCCGCGCAAGGAATTGACACAGGGCGTAGGAAAGGTAGGTAGAGAGAGGTAGGTAGTGTGAGAGCTTGTGATGCGGCGGGGTGAGAATAACCTGATGATTCCAACCACTGTGGACCGGAAAGGGAAGACGTGCAGGAGGATGGGGGAGGGGGAGGGAGGGGTGCCAATTGTATATATGTAGCCTGAGGGCAGGCAGGACAAGGCGACGCAAGGCAAAGAACGCGGGCACGTCACTGCAGCAATACTGCAGCCCCCGTCTGCGAACGGCGGGAAGGGTAACGCGAGCTTCCACTTGGCCAAGAGAAGTCGGGAGCACAACCCAACCACAACTCGCAAACCGGGCCCGCCAGGTGACTTTTGGTCAAGATCAAATGCCGTTGCGACTGAATGCTCTCATTGAGGTTACAAAGCTGGCGTGATACGCCATCGACGCATCGCCTAGTGCTCCCGACAACGAGATTCATACAAACGCAACATGGGACCGAGAAGGCTGGCTATCGAGGTGACTGGTGCCTCTAGACGCGACAAGCCATCCCGAGTGGTGAGGAGGGGTAAAGGGCGAGTGATCGGGTAAGATTGCCGGGGGAAACAAAAGGGAAGTCCAACGTGAAAATGAGGAGTCGTCTCGGCCGCCACCGCCAGAGAGCTCCAAGGTGGGATGGATTGGGTGAGACCAAGCTGTGTGAGACTGTGAGGGAGGATATGGAGAAAGCCGAGAAGCGCACGGCAGCCAGCTTCAGGACACTGGAGAGACAGCGAGAAGAGACCGGCCGCGGTGCTGGCTGGCTTGGTGTCAGACTGGAACTTACCCATGACAACTGAATCTGATATGTCCTGTTCGAGGCAGGTACGGTAGGAATCGAGAAAAATTTTCGGGCAACTTAGCCGCTCGAGTAGGACGAGGTCGTCGGGAACGCGACGATTGGTGCTGTCCTGGTGTGTGGTGCTATGTTGTTCGCTACAGCAGCGCTTGAACGTTGCTGAGGTTGGGGGACAACGGGTTCAGTCGAGGTACACTGCGACTCTGGCGCAAATGGAGGAAAGATGGGATTTGGGCAGACGTGCGTCTGTTGGCTGTGGTAGGTAGTAGGTAGACGTCGAGGGAGGGATTGAGTGGTGGGCTGCAAGGCCGAACGGGAATCTGCGCAGGCTGGCGCACTTTGGGGCGACGCGGTAGGTCGGTCGTGGACGAGTGTAGCCGAGGGCGATGCTTGAACAAGGCAGGGCAGACGAGAGCGGGCTAGACAGGCAAAGAGCCCAAAAGGGTCAGGAAATTGTTCGTGACGGAAGGGGTACAGAGAGTCAGTTGTAGGTATGGAGGGCAATGGAAGGGCAAAGGGTACGAGGTTGGCCAGAACGTGAGGTGGTACTGGTCGCAGGTACCACAATGGGACTGGCTAGAGGTAGGTCCAGCCTTCAATGCGATGCCGTGGATAGTGTAGGCGACCGGGCTTCCTTTACTCTGACAAGGCACATCGCATTCACGCCGCGTCACCTCGAGGCTCGGGTAGAGAGGGTAGAGAGAGCTACGTACCTGCAACCTTTGGAGGCACGCAGGCTGGCACCACAAGAATTCGACGTTGACTGTGGAGTCTCCCTGGGCCAAGTCGTCGAGGGGGTGTAGGTTGCGGACGGTCTTCCGGACGGGATCAAGAAGGAGTTGAGGTCGGTGGGCGTTGGACCGCAGAAGTTGTGTCGATGCCGTGACCGGTTGACTGACAGTGATGTTGTGTGTCTTGTGTGGATGCGCAGCCGGGCCAGGTGCGGTGGGATGAGTGAAAGCACGCCCCTCGAAGGCTGGCCTTGTTGCCCACTCATAATGCACGGACTTCTCATCGGTGGACATTCTGGCTGTCGCTGTGAGGTACCTAGGTACAACCTGGTGCAAACCAAATGCAGTGGGGCTATTAAGAGGGAGTCAGACCGGACAGTGCAAGTGAGGTACAGGTACATAGTACATGCATACAGTCTAGGTCCACTTTTTACCTTTCCCTGCCCCAGATAACCTCGACGGTACATAAAGTCGACAAAGCAGCCTGCTACTCTACCTACTAGTTCTACGGGCCTTGCTCCTTGCTTTCATAATTCTTTCAGGCTTGCCTTTACCGATTTTTCAACTTCTAATACTTAGTGCTGGTGGTGTAGGAGTCCAAGAAACAAAGAGTATGGATCAGGTAGAGCACTATACCAAGTACTAGGTCGGTGCCTGGCCTCAGTTATGGAGGAAACAGATACGGAATCTCAAGGCTGTCGTCATTTCCGAAAACTTCGACCCTCGACGACAAGTCCGCCGGCTCACTCGAGGAGGCAGTAGGTTCTTGGTACAAGATCGATCACAGCTTTGTACGGATGGCTTTACGTTTCGATTTCTACCCAAGGCTGTCTTGTCTCAAGCAAATCCACGAAAGTCCTGGAGGATGGAAAAGTGTTTCTGTACCAAAGTGGAAATTTCACAGCATCTGAGACTTGTAGGCTTCAGTTCCAGCTTGTCATTGCAAGGAAGGCCCACTGCCCGAGTCAAACGTGCGATATCCCTGTTCCGCTTGTTCGAGTCTAGAACAGGAAGAAATGTGCTGAAACCACCTCAAAGTGCTTCACTTTTTATACAAATGAAAACCAGGTCCGCAGTGGATAGAGGACCATCCTCTGGGTCTGTCGTCGTCTGAAGGATCAACTACAATTGTCTTCTTTTTTGAGAAAGTGTTGATCGTATCAATATTTTGAACACAACCTCAATGTATGCCAATGTTCTTTAAACAAGAGAACCCTACAGCACCATACATACTCGGCGCCCACCGAGTGAGGGCAGTCCACCCTACTTTAAGCATCAGTTCCATGATCCATCCACCTAGGCTATATAGTCTTCGGATTCCAATCCGGGCCATCCTCAGGCTCCGCATCTCCACTTGTCACGTCCGTCCCGGTCCGGGTTGGGAGCCAGACGGGGCTGGAGGTCTTCAGGTTTGACATCATCGGTTGTGGATTGTATGAAGCCATCCACGTTCAAGCCTCATCTCGAACGAGCGGGCTGTTTCTCTTTCCACGAGCCCCCCACAGGTATACATTCACACTACCATGGACCTGACGGCCATCAAGGGATGCTCGTAAGCGAGGGATGCCATTAGAAAGGCAGGCGACTCGGTTATACTTGACCGATGTACTCCGTCGGTCAGAGAGGGTGGTAAGTAGGTACTCGAATTTAGGGATGGGAATCTCGCTGGTCGATTCTTCAATCCGCTGACAGCCATCCGGAAGTGGATTGAATTTTGCAAAAGCTGGCGAGATTCCTTATACACGCAGTCATGGTCGAATCATGAGCTCGATGCGGTTCGGCGGCTGGGCTTGGTTTCGATATTCCACCAGCCTGCCTCCCAACCCCTCTCATCTGGACAACTGCCCCTCCTTGCGGTGCTCGTGTTCCCAAGGGACTGACTGCCCTCAGAGCTCGTCAAGCAGCGGTCCTGTTTTCGAGCCGCTTGTACTACCGTACCGCTTTTTTTCATTCGATTTGAATTCGTTCTAGCCAGCTGTAGTCTAGTACTGCCCACTTTTCCAAGCCGATCGCAAGCAAGACCCGCCCAGAGTGGGTATTTGAACGTGGTGGCAGGGGGTAAACCAGCTGGCTGGCACTCGCTTATATGCCCAGATAGGGTATGGCGGCCCGCTATACCCTTTCTGAGCGAATCTAAATCGAATGAAAAAAAGCGGTATTACAACAGCGGTAGCGCGGCACACCGGAAGCAGAGCAACCAATGGTCACCACGCCCTGCCGAACATTCTCTTCGGGGATGCCAAAACACTGCCCGTCATGCATATCAAAGCAAGCCGGGAGGATCGAGAACAGCTGAAAGAAGCCGGGAAGCTTGACAATAGGAGCAATCTGGAGTACCCTCTTCGCCCAACATGTCACCGAGCGTGTACCTCTGCGGGGACTTTGACGGTTTCATAGGGACGCACCTCGATTATTGAAAAAGACTCACTCGGGATGAACGAGTTGCTTCTCTCGAGAGTTTCCTTCTATCTTCCTGTCATCCCTGCCCCCCACTCTCATCCTTGAACCAACCACTGGAAAACTGAGACCGGTCAATGCAGGAGGGGTCCGGCTAATAAAGGCACTATGCAAAAGATGCCACACGGCGCGGAAACGGCTTCCCATGAGGCCAAGCCTTCGTAAGCCGAAGGGTCTGGACCACGGCCTCTCTCGGGTACGGCAACGGAGACCAGGATGAGAATGGAGCGGCCGCGGGGCCATGTCCGAACGAGGAGATGCCCCGAATATGACGGTGTCTCCGAGAACCAAAGCAAGATACGAGCAACCATGCATAGGCCAGGACGAGGGTTGAGTGTCCGACAATCTACCGGGGAGTTCGACCACAAGGAATGCCATTCCCATTCAGCGAAGAGGCTTGCCAGGCGCCAGATAGTGCTGGAGAAAGAGAGAGCTGATCTGTCTTCTGCGAGCCTCCCAACCCACCCACGGACAAGCTGGCTTCAAGATGGATGGATATCTCATGAGATATGGCATGTCCATGGCACACCATACGGATATACTCGGCAACGCATTCCGGACATTTTTGTTGCAGGAAGAGATTGAATCGGCAACCAATAATGCCCCAGCTCTGGTGGTGATTATCGAATAGTCGAAGAGGGACAGCCACCAATCGTTCGGTCGTATTCCCGATTGCTTATATTGCAGCAGCCGATGGCACTTTCACTTCTCCATTGTTTCTCATCCTAGCCATGGCTCCCTGGCTGCATTTTGGAACCTCCCACACACACACGAGACCTCGATGGCCCCTCTTGGTCCGCTGACATACACAGGTTATATCGATATTTGTTGCTTCGATTCAAGTGGTTGACTGTAGCCAGGAGAGGTACTGACTATCATTTGCCCTGTTCATATGGTGTAAGCAGAAAGGACAACACCCTACTGATCTTGGGGAGGATGTGCTTCAAGCTATCCCGAACGCCGATTCCATCACTGTCATAAATTTGTGATACGACAGCGAAATTCTTTCTTTAAAAATCCACCCGCAGGTCATTGCTCACCATACCGGGACAACTTCCAAATATGAATCGATAGTGTCGTCAAGACTGGTGCAAGACGTGAAGTAACCGCCCTCGAAGCTCGAACTGCCCTTTCTCGTCTTGGCAGGAACCAGGGGCATTTTAATATGGGGTTAGAAATGGAGACAGTGATGAAGTGGGGCAGCAGACCCATAACACGTGAGGCCGTGAGGATAACGTTATCGCATCCAAGGTCCCACGTCCGGCCGGCAAGCTCTCATTCCGTTCCACTTCATTGAAGTCGCGATAGTTCAACTCCAAACAAAGTTGCGGTCCGTTACCTAGAAGGTTGACGAACTACCGACCGTAAAGATGCGCCCATCACCGATACCCCTCCGCCGCGCCGCCCGGCAAATCCTCTCCTCTTCCTCCACGATCCGCGCCGCGGCACCCGCCCTGCCGACTGCCCGTCGTTCCCTAAACACCAGCACCAGCACCACCGGCTCCGACTGCACATGCGGAAACGGCAGCAGTAGACGCCCCCAAATACAACAGCTCCCGAAGCAACAACAACACCAACAACGCAGCTCCTACCACTCCTACGACCACCCGTCCTCTCCCGCCGCCTTCACGCCCGTCGAGGAATCCATTCTCAGCGTCGCCTACCAGCACGTTCCTAGCCACGGCTTCACTTCCTCTGCGCTCGCCGCCGGCGCCCGCGATGCCGGATACCTGGACATCAGCCCGACGATCCTGCCCGAGGGCGCCTTCACTTTGATCCGGTACCACCTGGTCAAGCAGCGGGAGGGGCTCGCGGCTCGGGCAAGTGACCTCTTTGGGGGCGAGGGACACGTGGGAGCTAGACCCGGGTTGTCGGAGCGGGAGATCAAGGCGCGCGTGGAGGCGGTTACGTGGGAGCGCTTGTTGGCGAATGCGCAGGTTATTGGGCGGTGGCAGGAGGTTAGTTGTTCCCATTTTCCTTCAATACTCGCGACGACCACGTTCGCTTTTCAAACAAAGGCCGCTCGCTGGTTTGGAATCATTCTGTTCAAACTTACATTGACGGACTGACGTTACCACAACCTCTCTATCTAGGCTCTAGCAATCATGGCACAACCATCCTACGTCCCACCCTCGCTCAAGGAGCTCGCCCTGCTCTCGGATGAGATCCTCTTCCTCGCCGGCGACTCCTCCGTCGACCCGTCGTGGTATACCAAGCGCGCTTCGCTCTCCACGATTTACGCCGCTGCCGAGCTGTTTATGACCAACGACCACTCCCCTGAGTTTATGGATACCCGAGCTTTCCTGAACCGCAGGCTCAGGGAGGTGAATGAGGTTGGTGGTGTGTTTAGAAACTTGCGGGAGTGGGTTGGGTTCACTGCCACGGCGGGCGTCAATGTGCTCCGGAGCAAGGGTGTCAGGATATAGAATCTTTTAGAAAGTCCATAGAGAGGACGCGAGGCGTACGCATATCAGTGAAACTCTAGTGATGACTGCCTTCGAAGGACTATTCGGGTTTACCATCCATAAACTTCACAAACAGACGACAAAAGGACGGGTGAAGAAGAAAAGGTCAGACTCGGGAAGAAAATTCCATTGTAAGGTGACGTCGCATGCAAAGACTGTACAACATTTACACAATCCAGATGGTCAAGGTTAGATATCTCTATAATGCGCCCACATGTTTGCCACAGACAAAAAGAATTACGCTATGAAAACACCAACGCAAACGCGCCATGACATCCCAATCAGTCCATACAAGACGCCATCTCCTCTCTGCGCCGTTTTAACGCTTGCCTATACTTTGACAGAACTTGTTCAAATATCCACCCATGGAGATCAAGACAAGAACAGAAACAAGATTAACGGCAAAGAGTACTCAGTTCAGTGGTCGGCCAACGTCCTCTGCCGCGGATCCGTCAGTCTAGACAGACGTTGTTAGTTCGAATACAGGTAATGGCAAAGAAGGGAAGGATACGTACCGAATAATCTTGACGTCCTTATCGAGGGTGTTCCGTCCCTCGATGGCATTCGGTGTGATAAAGATATACTGCCGATTTACGGACCGACGAGCAGCAGTAATCTGTGACCGTGTTAGCATATCCTTGCTTGTCTGCATCACTGCTGTTGTTCATTGTACTCACCAGCATGTTTGTGCTGATTGCACGGTTGACATTGTCCATGAACACGTCGAACTCATCCAAGCATCTGAGCGGGCTTCCCATGGCCTCCCAAATACTCAGCAGCAGACAGATTGATGAGAAAGACTTCTCGCCGCCAGATAATGTCTTCGTGTTCCTCCCGGCTGCCCTCTTCTCGGTCTTGTCAGGCTCGACCACCAGATCCAGAGCCTTCCGCTCGTGGTCCAGCAGCAACTTGCCTCTGAAGCCACGCTCGCTGAGAAGATAAATGAAGTTCGCCCGGCTCTGTGACGAGATGTATCGCTGGAACTTGCGCCACTTCTCGAGACGAATGGTCAGCGTCCGACGAAGACGAGAGTTGACCGTCTTGATGCCTTCAAGAGATCTCTTGGCATCATCATAGGTCTCCTTCGCCCTCGTGAGGTTCGCATAAACTTCCTCATCCGTCATGCCCCTCTTACGTCGCTCTTTCTCCAGTTGATTTTGGATATTCTGGTATTGCTTTTCCAGCTCCTCGTACTTGTCGGTTGGGTTAACGTGGGCTCGTTCTTCACTCCCTAATGCTTCAATGATTTGTTTTGTGAAAGCGGCGACTTCTTCGGCACCTTTTTCACGATCCTTCTCGGCAACCTCCTTTTCCCCCTTGAATATGTCGAAAGAGGCATGAGCTTCATTGACCTCTGTGAGGTTGATCTTCTGCACATCTTCCAGCCTGGCCTTCTTCTCCTGCAATTTATTCACCTCCTTTTCGTATTTCTCAAATTCCTTCTTGATTTCCGTGAGCTGAGCCTGGGCTTCTGAGGATGCGTGGTTCTTCTCATCCTTCCTTAACCGAAGGGTGCCGTACTGAAGCCCGCAAGCCTCCTGTTTTTCCTTGGCAACAGCCAATTCATCCTTCAAGCCTGTAAGGCGAGAATCGCCGCCTTCGTATTCATCAAGTTGATATTGCACTTGTTCAACTTGAACCCTAGCATGCCGTAATTCGCTGTCGAAGGTTTTCTTGTCTCTCTGGATCTTGGTGAGGTTGCTAGCGCACTTCTGGACCTCTTGTTGCAGTTGACGATGTTCACGCTCAAGTACGCTATACTCTTGCTCCAGATGTCGCAAGGTCTCCTTTTGATAAGCAACCCGCGAGCCGACATCCGCCTTCATCCGTGGGGGGCGGTTACGTTGGGGCTGCACAGGAGAAGTCGACATACCTCCGCTGTTGTTGACAACCAGTCGGATTCCTTCGTCCCTCTTTCTGTCATGGAAAGTCAGACAGGCCTTGACGTTTCGGGGTCGTGCTCCACTGAACATGACATCCTCGGCTTTGGTACGCTGTGGTATCAGTATGACCTGCTCAATCATTTGGGTGATGATCAACTGATCGCGCACCATCATGTTGTCGATCTTCAACACACGGAGAATGGTGTCAAAGGAAGGATCGGGCTCTTTGCCGTCTGTGTTAAGGGGATGTCGATTGCCGATTAATACCGGGCACTGGCGGATGTTGAGTCTGTTCATCAAGCCCTGAAGCAATTTTTGTTCGGCCATGCTCTGGACGATAAATGCATTGAGGATGCCTCCAAGCGTCTTTTCCAGGATCGAAGACCACTCCGGCTTCAGTAGCTGGATATGAGCACCAAGCGGCCCCACCGGCTTGTTCTGAAACCTGGTCTCTTTCTCAATCATCTTTAGTAGTTCAGGAAGTTTGGGCTCATAACCTGCATAGATAGAGCCTTGATCCTTCTTGGAGGTCCTTAACTCCTGTTCCGCTACGGTGATTTCGTCCTTCTTGCGAGAGCATTCGGCGGCCTTGGCTTCTCGGGCTTTTTTGGCTTCGTCTACTTTGTTTAGCAGGTCTCTCTCGTCCTCTTTGGCCTTGGAAATCTTGGCCTCGACTTCTGTAACGTGCTCCTTTGCCTTCTCAAGCTCCCGAGTTTTGGAAAGAAGGGCCTCTCCTGTGGCTTCCTCGAGGCGCCTTTCTTCGGCCGCAACCTTTTCTTCGAAGTCCTTTACTGTCGTGAGTGCACTTCTCAAGTTTTGGTGGGCTGCCCGTTCGTCTGCTTGGATTTGTGCCAGCTCATTCTTGATTGCTTGAGCTTTCTTCCTCCTCTCGTCCACCTGCTCTTCGAATTCGTTTTTTTGCTGGATAGCCTCCTCCAGTTTCTGCTTAAAGGCCTGGATCTGGTTTTCAACGCGCTCCAAATCGACGCCCTTTTCATTTCTCTGACGGTCTGCTTCGGCCATTTGATCCGCAAGTTGGGCAATCTTCTCGTCCAATTTTGTCAGCTTGGCCTCTTCTTGGACTACTTGGAGCCAACACATCTGGCTCCGAAGCTGATGCTGTTTGGCTCTCAGCTTGCGATTCCCGTCAATAGCGTCCTTGAAGCTCTTTGCTCGTTTGAGCTCCTCCGCGGCTGCTTTGACCCGCTCCTCCTGGTCGGGAATTTTGGATTCCATCAGCTCCAGACTCTCGGCGATCAACCTGTAGTCATTGTCCAGCTGTTGCAGCTGTACACCTTCGATGAAGAACTTGTACTTTTGCTGTTTGGTAGACGAGTTGAGGAACTGACGGGCATTGTCCTGAGAAAGCACGTTCAAGGGGTTATCCACCTGCAGGGCGTAGTACTCGACGATCTCCTCGACTTCCTGCTTTTTGGTAGATACGATCTGGCCAGTGGCCGTCTTGACCTTGAAGCTGCTGCTGCCGGACTTGGAGAAGTGACGCTCGACGCTGATGGAATCCCCGTAAACATCATGCCTGTAGGCATCTTGGCCTTGGTTCTTGATTTTGACAATCAAAACAGACTTTTCGGTGCCCTCCTTGACGAAGCTCTTGAGACTTCCTCCGCGATTGGTTGAGCTGGCCTTGCCACCAAGACAAAGAGTGATAGCGGTCAAGATGGCGCTCTTTCCACTTCCGTTTTCACCCACGATGAAATTGAGAAGCGGGCCGAGTTCACAGTGTAGTCGTGTGTGACACATAAAGTTGATGCATGTGATGCTTTGCAAGATGCCGTTATCGGCCACCGCGTTGTCTCCCAGCCTGTTAGGTTTGAAGCGTAGTCTCTGGGTGGCTCGCTGATCGTCGGCATCCTGATGTTGCAGATGCTCAAAGTTATTGTCACGCATCAACTCGTACTGTGTTTTGGGGGGCGAGTCCGGTGATGCTGCATGACCTCGTTCATCGTCGACATCAGCGTCGTCATCATCGGCTGGAGTCGCGTGGCGAGCGGTGGCCACACGGGCTCTTTTGGCCTGGTTGGCATTGGAGCGCTGTGTAGCATGTTAGCAGGCAAACTTCTGGGTCTCAGGCGGCGTGCAGATATGTAGATGTATTGAGGTCGGCGTGTAGATGGACAAGGCTTGTATCGCTTACCGTAGCGGTTTCTCCTTCGCTGTCATCGCTCGTGGGCGCCGGCCGTTGACGTTTTCGTGAGGACTCGGCGCTGGCCTCAGCGTCGAGGAGTGTTCGCGCTGGCATGGTGGAAATGCTGGATGGCTGTACCCAGCCGCTCGTAGGTAGGATCCTGGGCAAGAACCAGAGAGGGTGGGAGGAAAAAAGAACCCAAGATGGAAGAAGGTTGTTTCGAGAGGAATGTTAATCAATAATGATGGATGTTGGATCAACTTAAAAAGAGATATCGAGGAGCGCTGAGCGCTGCCCTCCGTCTATTTTTGAATCTGGTTTTGAGTGTGTCCTTTCAAGTTTCTAGACTCCAAATACGCATCTGCCATCAACACCTACTGCAGGCAGTGTGTGTGCGAGGAAGTAGAAAACGCGTGCCAACGCGGGGAGTCCACCACACAGGCCCGTCCGCCCCACTTAGCGCCTGTGGTTCGGAGTCCCATTAGCGGGCTTCTTCGCTAGAGGTACACAGGCGCGTCGGATGTTAGAGCGAAGTCACGGGATCACGCACCAGGCTGGTGGGGGCTGGCAGAGTTAGTTGGGGAACTTGCGGGGGATACATGGGCAGGGGAGTTGGGGTAGCTCGCCAGGTTAAGGTAGGTACATGGTACCTGCCTACCCCCACCTGTCCCACTTACTAGTGTAAGTACTGGGTCCGGACCTGTACAAAAAAGTCAGATACCTTACGTAGAGGTAGACACCAATTGAACGACACGGACCTACTCAACGTCTGAGCAAAAAAAAAAAAAGAGGTTGACTGCCGAAGTAACTAACAATATCGAATGTAATGGTCGTCTCATCGGTTGGAGTATTTTAGCTTGATTGTGTTATCCTTCAATCATATCGTACCATCAACGGCAGGTGATGCAGTGAAGAGAAAACCCTCCAGGCATTAGAAGGCTCCAAAGTTGAGAAGGGGGAGAAACTCCAAGAACGATAGAAAAGATGGAGTCCACGAATGAGCCAAGGCCGGGAGACGACGCCTTCAATGGCTTCCAAATGAGCCTCCCAGAGAACTGTGTTGAGTACATGCTCTTCATCATCAACGATCAGCCTGAAGCCCAAAGAACCACGCTCTCGAGCCTGGAAACAATCAGAAAAGTGGCCCTTCAAAGGCTTGATGAGCTCACCAAAGATTACATCTGGCAACGCGAGCCTTTGAAGCTTGAAACGAGGATTGATAATGGTATGTCTTGCTTTGCTACCACACCTTCCAGTTACACCATATCATCCCGGCACTCATGCTAACGGAACATATGAATGCAGGTTTGGTTTACCTCCATGGCCGTACTGATTATGGGGACAATGTCGAAGACGAATGGTTGATAGTCTACTTTCTTCGAACCTTAAGCATCTCCTTCCCCAACCTATGGATCCGCATCTTCGACAGCGACGGCGAATTCCTCCTCATCGAAGCCGCCAAAGTCCTCCCCAAATGGCTGAGCCCCGAGAATGACACCAACCGCGTATGGATCAACCGCGGCCAACTGCGCATCATCCCCCTTCTTCCCTCCTCCTCCTCCTCCTCCTCCTCCTCGCCACCTTCTTCCAAGGCCCATCATCAAATCTCCCTCCACGAAGCCCTCTCAATAATCAGGACCAACCCCAACATCCTCATCCACTCCCCCCTCATCGAAGCCGAAGCCTTCTACCGCCTAGAGAAATATCCCGGCCAAATCGCTTCTTCCCTCCACCACACCCTCGTCACCATCCCTCGCAAACTAGCCTACATCCTCCACGAGCGCCCAAAAGCCGTCGCCCCCGCTATCGAGGCCTTCTACCTCCGCGATCCCGCCTCGCTGAAACCGCTTCTCTCCCCCACTCCGGACTCCTTGCTGTTCCCACCAACAGACCTCGTGACCATCAGCGTTCGCCTCACCAAGGTCCTCTACGCCCAGCTCAAGTCCCAGCACTTTGATCCGCCGCCGGTATGGAGGGAGCACTTCCTCCAGGCTGCGCAGCTTAACGAAGGAGGAGGACTGTCTGTGTCTGAAAAGGACGAGGGCAAGCAAGCCCTCCAGAAGCTGCAAACGCTCGCCAGGTTGGAGATGGGCATGAAGCTCACCACGGGCTTTGAGATCCTTGCTCGCGGCGCTGAGAAGAGCGATAGTCGTGTTGCGAGGGAGGTGGCGCTGTTGCTTGAGGATCTGGCGGAGGACGGCGAGGAGGCGGCGCTGCCGACTGATGAGGAGATCAGGAAGTGGAAGGATGTGGATAGGGAGGATGATGATACGTGGATGGATATTGATTTTGCGGATTTTGAGAGGGAGTTGGCTGGAGGTGGGGGGCAAGGGCAGACGCAGCAGCAGCAACAGCAGCAGAAGGCTGGTGAAGATAACAGAGGTGCAGGAGGGGACGCTATACCGACCTTCGGAGATTCCACGACACAAGCCGATCTACGAAAGATCGTCTCCCGATTCGAGGCATTCCTGAATGACGAAACAGCAGGTCTGGATGGGGCTGAGATTGATGAGATGGACCAGGATGATGACGACGACGACGAGGAGGACTCAGATATCGATATGGACAGCGAGGACGAAGACAAGGAAGTGAGTTTCGACGAAGAGCAGTTCTCAAGAATGATGAGAGAGATGATGGGGATACCGACAACACCAACCTCAACAACAACAAAATCCGAGACCACCGCCTCGCAAAATCCTGACACTCGGGGCAAGGGCAAGGGCAAAGACGAGGACGTGGACATGGGCAAGGATGAGCAAGAGGAACTCGAAGCTCTCATGGCTCAGATGGAAAAGGAACTCAACTCGTATGGCGCACTACAGCTAGACCCTCAAAAGGCCAAGACCAAGACCTCCACGAGAGCATTGAAGGGTGAGGTAGAAGAAGGGTCATCGAAGGGCGAGACTCGAGAAATAGTCAAGACCACGGCGGCGGATGGTGAGAGTGATGATGATGATGATATGGACGACGAGGAGGAAGAGGAAGAGGGGGGAGGCGATGATGTCGACCTTGACTATAATCTGGCCAAGAACTTGCTGGAGAGCTTCAAGAGCCAGGCGGGCATGGCGGGTCCAGCGGGCAACCTGCTTGGGTTGATGGGTATGACGTTGCCCCGTGATGAAGAGGATTTGGATGGAGAGGGTAAGTCCTAGCTAGAACACATGAGCTTGGTGGAATAGATGTTCAGATGGTCATCATGATAAGGCGTCTTGGAGGATCTCATCAATGTCCTTGGACAATATTACATTGCAAACAAATTGTGGGTTTCTAGGGATTTAACAACGGCCAAATCAGCTCGCAAATAGCGAAAAGGAAGAGCATCGGTAGGCGGAAAGGGACAACGCTCCCACTTAACAAGCATTCCAAGGTCGAACCACTCATAGACTGAAACCAAACATCGTTGAGATTGTCCCTGTAATACAGTATTACGTTGAATAGAAAGACCTCGATGCTTGAAGCGGCTCTTCACTTTTATTCACGAGTGCATGATAGGACCGGAAGTGGTTATATGTATCTATATCCAAATAGAAGAGACAAGGTGACCTTCCAGGTACCCAAAGACTAAGACACAGTCCACTTAATTGCCTTATCATCCCTAGCCAACCAACCAAATGGCAGACAAGATAAAACCACCAACAACCTCGGTCCAACCTTCGTCATATCAACATTCACTTTTCAGGTCCCGATCATGCCCAACACCCCACAAAAGACCTGGCGAGTCGGTCGCCATCTTTCCCTAGTGATACCTTACCCAGGCGTGTCGACCAGTCGACCGCAAATCGGTACGCTTTTTCTGTTGAACAGAAAATGATTCCTAGCGACCGATTGTTGGTATACACTTCTTTTTTTTCGGTTTCTTCACATAACGAATAGGAGATTCGTATCTTTATAATTTGCATCACCAAAGTTAGTCAGCTTGTTCTTCTTATCTTGGGTCGTTTTGTTCGTCATCATTGTGTGTTTTGTGTGTCCATTAAAATGTCTAACTTTTCCAAACAACCGCGCAAAAGGCGGTCCACGCAACGCAATGCAGGTAAAAGAAACCCAAACAGACACTTCTCCTCGAGTTTCCTTTTAAGGGTATATATATGCAGCTCAAATCTTAAACGTGGTAACCAGATAACGACTTGATGAGGGGTTGTAGAATGATGACGAGGAATGTGAGGAGGGGGAAGCCTCACCAAGAGGGTGGCTACACGACAGCTGAGGCTTCTGTGTGTAACGCGTTTGCAGTTCGTCTCGGATGCTGTTGAGCAGCTGGACATAGCTCTGCTGGGGGTTCTTCTTGAGGGCGTTAATGAAAGCCCAGGACATGGCCCCTGTAGCTTGTGAAGCAATTGTGGCGTCGGCTCTGCGAAGAAGGCATCGAGGTTAGCAAGTAAATCTTGACAAGGGACGTCTGGGGAAGGAAATGAGGGGCAGGCGTGAGGGTGATCCAACGTGACCCATCGCCCTAGATGCAAAGTCACAGACCATAATGATGATCGTACTTTGCATCTAGAGCGTAGGTTGAAGGTATGTACAAGAAGTATGCTAAGTAATGCCTTTGCTGTGCCCACTTGACGGCATCGGCTAAAACCCCAAACGCCCAGTAGCTCTTGCTCCCAAACATCCGATGCCTGTGCCAAAAGAGAAAGAGAGAAAAAGACGCTTCAAGAACAAGGAACCATAATAGAGGGGTATACGAACGAGGTCTGGTCATCTTTGCTTCCGGAGAACATAACAACATCGGCGGGTGACGTCTTCGTAGCCAATGCTCTTGCATGGGCATCGCCACCGCCGGTGGCCTTCTTGAAAATCCCCATGATGTTGTTCGCCACGCCATAGAGATCGCCTTGGCTGTAGGATGAGATAGCACCAAGAAGACCTTGGCCAGCTTCCTTGGCCAGGTTGGGCTCCTTGAGAATGCCCTGAGTTGAATAGATATACGGCAAATCGAGCGCAGTTCCCGAGTGGCATGAGTCGAAGATAGCGGTCAGCCGAACGCCAGCTTGTAACGGTGTTACCATGATGCGGTGCATTTCGTCGTCGGTGATGTGTCCCACTTGTCGGAAGTCAACTGGATATATGACTTCGTCGTACCCATCCTCCTCGTCGCCGTCAAGATCTTTGGTTTGGCCTCCGTGTCCTAGCGAATCCGACCGTCAGAAGCAGGCCTTCCGGTGTTGGGGAAGAGATCATCTTGAGTGCTTACCGGAGTAGTGGAAAAATAATGAGTCGTTGGGCCTAGCATCCTTGACCAACCAGTGCATCGCTCTAAGGATGTTCTGCTTGGTAGGTTGACTCATGGGATTTTGCTGGTCATCGGTAAGAATAACCATATCCTCGCGCTTGTACCCAAAATGCTCAACTAGATATGATGACATGTTCCTGACGTCGTTGATACATCCTCTCAGCTGGCCACGCTGACCGAAGTAGTTGATGCCGATGAGCAAAGCTTTGTGTCGGCCATTGCACTGCGAATATCGGAAGGCGTAGTCCGCTGGAGCGCCATATCCAAACTGCTGAGGCGCTTGAGGAGGAGGCGGAGGAGCTTGGTGGTTCCCATGCGCGTACGAATTCGAATTCACCGTTGGCATGTTCGCATCTGAAAGAATAGTTAGAGGCCACACTCCAGTCTGGGGGGCCATTGTAGCTAGCACTCACCAGGTCTGCCGTAATGGGAATTGGGGGTATTGCCATATCCTTGTGGTGTGGGCGTCTATTTGTATTTAGTACTCCTCTGCGTGGATGTGGGTTATGGTAATGAGCTTAAACGGACCTGTTGCTGTGGATTCCAGTACTGTTGTTGCTGGGGACCAGGCGAAGGCTGATGATAACCCATGTAGGGTTGTTGCTGAGGAGGCGGCTGCTGATAGGCATTGTATGCGGGTTGACTGCAAAAGTTAGATCCGCAGTTTTAAGAACAAGGCTACAACAACATACGGAGGGTAGTAGCCGCCATATTGTGGTTGAGGCGGCGGGACGTAGCCTCCTCCATTGTAACCCGCGCCGGGGTATCCAGACATGATGGGCGACTGGATATAAAAGTGAACAGACTTCCGAGGGTTGGGTCAGGTACAAATGATGCAGGATCGAGGAGGCTCGGCGATAATGGCTCGTCGTGGCTTTCTTGGACAGGACCAGGAGATTGAGGTATTAGTGGCGGACAGATTGGAGGGCGCGGTTGAAGTTGAGATCAGACGGGCGGGGAGAATGGGATGTCTGTCGTTGTCGAGATGGGACTAAATATAGGGTGGAGAGTCGAGGGAGGGCGGCGTTGAAGTGAGGTCGGTATATACGATGGAAAGGGAAGCGAGAGCGCGTCTAGATTCTTGAAGACGGGCACCGGGTCAGTAATGGGAGCATGGATTGACACCCGATTTGGAACAGACAGACGGCCGAGTTGGGGAAGAAGCACGGGATGGCTGTTAGAGCTTACTAAGCATGCACGCACATGTGAGGCAGGCGCACCCTGTATGTATATAGTGGCCAGTATATATAGCCAGTACATCATGCACCCTTGCAATACATCTATACTTCTGTAGAATACATTACACATTTGTACCCACAGTTTGCTTTCGCCTTGCATATGCCTCTGGCATTAACAATAGTGCCCATACAATAATCGAATATACTTCATCATACCTTGTTGTTTCAATGGTTTTGGTAGTTTGTTTACTTTTATTTGAAACCGCGTTAAATGCGTCCCCTATAGCGATCTAATTTAACGCTATTAACTATCAACTTAAACTCCGCGATCAACCCGTTTCGGATATTACTAATTAAATTAATAATTAATTTAACTTAAGCATCGTAATTAAAATACTATCGATTCTCGTAATTGCTTACTTCAAGCATCGCTAGAATTAATACTATTAATTTCTTCGTTTCCTATTTTAAGATTTAAAATCGACTTTATTAATTCCTTCGTTTATTGATTTCCTCGTTCCCTATTTTAGGAACTATCCTTTCAAATATCGCGTCGTCTAATTTAATACTGATTAATCTATTCTGTATCGAACGTTAAATCTGCCTTTTCGAAATTTATTTCTAATAAACTTTACGTCGGACTCTTACAAAACGCCCGCGCTTAATACGTATATTAACGCGAATTTCGAATCTAGTAAACCTTAAATTTAATTGACCTTAAGTCTGATAAACCGAGACGCTTGAATTTATTTCAATTTCAAACCTTATAAATCAATATTATTAATTTCCTCGAATCCTACAAATCGATACTATCTATTTCCTTACATAAACAAATTAAATAAACTGTCTGTCAATTACAGAGATTCTACTGTACTAATTACCTAAATATTTAGGTTATATGGGAAGAATATTTGGAAATTGCTAAACGGATCGCTCTAAACCTTAACGTTTATTTAGGCTATTATAAAAATATTTATTCCGTCGAATAGACCGAAACCCGACGTATATTTAATAGTAGTTTTAGAGCTTAGAAGAGTTGCTACGAATTTATCGACTATAATTAATACCCTAATTAGACTGCGGACGAGCCTTTCATAAATAAGTTTTAATAAATCGAACCGGTATTTATAGAATTAACCGTCGGAGTAGCTTTTAATTAGTAGATATTTATACTTTTTATATTATTTTAAAGGCAGTTTCCTACGTTCGGAGCCCGAAGGTAATTTCTCCCTTCCCTACCTACTTCTAATTTAATAATTTTAAGCGCGGTTACCCATTCTTCTTAAATATTTGCCCCGTCTAATTAAGTTCCTACCCCTTCCCAAAACTAAATTTCTAAAAGGTTTAACGCTAATATTATTAATGTATTAAATATTAATCTTCTATTTACCCCGTCTAATTTCAAAAACCCAAATCCTAGACTTCTTTCTAATTCAATTATATTATATTTTAACGAATCTATTTTAGGATCAACCGCTATTAATACAAATAATACTATTAGACCCAACTTTAAAAAAACATTTTCAAGACTAAATTTCTAATTTAAACTTCCCTACCCTACTTTTTAAGGCCTTAACTTCAACTAAATTTAACCCCCTCTTACTAACCCCTATTCGTCATCCTACTATTAAACCTATTTATTTTAATACCCCGTTATATTCTGTATTTTAACGATTTATATCGGTTCCTTCGAATATTTCTAAGAAGTTTACCCCCTTAAAAAGTATTCCTAAGTCGGTTAACAACGGAAATCTATTGAACGGATCGACTATAATTAATATAATTAAGAATTTTACCGCTCTAAAACCTAAATTTAATAAAATTAATCCCGAACTTCAACGTTAACAAACTCCCTAACGTCGATAAATTCGCTTAAGAATTATACCCTTAATAATAAATGAAATCGCCTAACTAATTACCTAAATTATAGTTTAAATTCTAACCGCCGCTCCCCGTTCCAGACTATTATTAAATTTAAAAGTAAAAGAAGTTAGTTACTTCAACCCAAATTTAAAAAAGAAAAATAATAATAGTAATAATATAATATAATAGGGTAAGATAATAATATTCGTTAACGTTTATACTTTTATAGAATGTTTAAAATATTTAGCTACTATATATTCTATCTAAACCGTCCGCAAAGTTTAAACTACCTATTTCCAAGGATTAGCCTTAATTTAACATTCTACGGAATTGACCAACTTCGAACGGGCTAATTTAATTACCGGAAATGTCGAATTTACTTTATTAATTTTTATTAAACGCTTTAAGCGGATAGATAATAAAGCCCTATATAGTTTCAACGCTAGGAAATTAACCCCCTTTAATATTTATATTAGCCGAAATATTCGTTCTTTCGTCTAATAAATCGTTAAAGACGTTAAAACTTTAAATGTATTTAAATCGCTTCAATTTATATTTACTTTTAAAGTAGTAGACAGCTATATTTAGTCTATTGTTAATAAACCCTCCGATTTAATTACCCTTAGTACTTTTCTTAAATACTTTAATAAGAAATAGAGCGTTTTAATAGCTAAAGCTAAGGAATTTCAAAGTCCTTCGCCAGTAATTAGATTATCTTTTTTTTAATAATAGATTAATTTTAATAGCTATTATAATTAATTTCGGTAAATAATATTATTTATATCCTAACCCTCCTCTTCGTTAATTCAATTAGAACTAATATATTGATCGCCCTAATTAATATAATAATAATCACAATAACCAGCGTTAAAATAATAAGTTTAATTCTTTTAACAGGAACGGGTATAATAATAAGTATAATAATAATAGTTTCGATACTAATTGCGGAATAGTAAATATAATGATAATCGTAATAATAATAATCGGGGAAATTAATTTAATTTTAATTAAATTTAAGGGTAAACGTTTAGATTCTCAAGATATTAAAATTAAAGTCAGTACCAGAATAATAAATCCAGCTGAAATTATAATAATAATAAATTTAATAACGGCTTTAATAATAGGTTATAATAATAGAAAGCCTATTTTGCCGAAGTAAAGGATAACGAATATACTAAGCCCTAGGATAACGATTATATTTATAATAAGGATAATCTTAATAACCTTTATTAAATAATTTATAAATAAACTTTCGACTGCGATAAAAATTAATTTAATAACGATTCTTAAAATTAGGATTAACCCTATAAAATTATCTAAATAAGCGTCCAAGCGTTCAAAATTTATTAATACGTTTATCGCCATTGCGAGCGATCTTTCCCTACTTCTAATAAATCTTAGAATTATTTAGAAAAAGATTATTAAATCGTGAGACGTTTTAGAAGATAAATTATATTAATCGCTATAGCCGAGCTTCCTATTATTTCTTTTTCTATTGCACCCTTAATTCTTAATCCCGACGTAGTTAACGTAACCGCGCTTAATTCATTTATACTGAAAACTGAAATTTCTAATTCTATTATTGATTTTACTACTTCTAACTCTTTTAACGTTAATTTTATTATTTCTAATTCTATTTATTATTCTATTTCTAATTCTTTTACCGTTAATATAATTATTTCCGACTCTCTTACTATCGATTCTATTATTTCTAATTCTTATATTTAGGACGCTATCGTACCTAATTTTCTTACCTTCGAATCCACTTCGCCTACCGATTTATTTACTCTTAAAATTAACCTTCCGGAGTTAGGCGATGAATAGGTTTTTATTACTGTAGTCGAAGAGATTCCCGCAATAAATACTTTATATAATTAAATAAGGTTTTCCGATTTAATTAACTCCGATTTAGGAATATTTAAATTAACTCCTAAAACGGTTTATTACCAACCTACGGTCGAAACGAAATTAAACCTACTACGACCAAACTATCGTTAATGTAACTATCGACGCCCAACTCCCTTTTACCCTTCTAATAACCTTTGAAAGTAATATATTCTAACGTCGACCCTAAATTAAATTTAGGTATTAAATAATAGTTTCAGGCATTTATTTACTTTAAAGCTTATATTATGATTAATTTAGCTATTCGATACGAAGAGCATATTTATTTTAATTCCAAATATATTAAATTTCTAACTGACAAATCCTAAATCTAAAGATATTATCCTAAAATATAAATTCGTCGAAGGTTAATAGCATTATTTATTCGAAATATAAATAATAATCAATATGTATCGGACGAATACGTAATCCTAAATATACTTTTTAAAAGAGTTAACTATATAAATTAGTTTATAGTAGCTTATTTCCGTCGGGAAGTCGCTTTAGTTTAAAGATTAAAAATTTACTTATTGTTCGAAATAGATATCCTAACCCCGGAGAAATTCGTATTAGATTTAGCTAAATTATTAATAATAATCGGATCCTATAATGACGTAGTTATTCCCGTTTTAACGGAAGCTAAGGGTAAAAAATATAACGCTTGTATTATTACTACGTAATACGTTATAATTTAACTGAAATCGGTAATTAAAATTCCTATCCGATATAGAATCCTATCTAATGGTTAGGACTTTTTCTTTAAACCTTCTCCTTAAAATAGGGTTACTTCCTTCGTAATATTAATAAATTTAATAATATTCTACGCTTTGGTAACGAACCTAAGTGATAAACCTATAACTGTAGACGCTAATTAAACTATCAGAAGGCTACATTCAATTAACGATATATATATTTTAATTCAAGTCCCTACCAACGGTTTAGACGTTAACGTTGTTTATATAACCGCTAATTAACTTTATTAAAAGAAGTACTTCGTAAACAATTTTAAATTCGTTAATTTAAAAACGGTTATTTATTATATTAAAATTAGAATTTATAAAAATAAAAATAATCTAAAAGCCTATTAACGGATCTTCGATTTACTTAACGAATTTGTAGATGTTTTTTAAGATAGGGGCTTTACTTTTTTATTTAAAAATTAAGAATTTTGAGTTTCTTTAAAATTCGGTTAAAAAAGTTAATTTCCGAAAAAATATAAGATTTACCCAATTAGTCCCTATAAAAGAAAAGTAATCCGCAAAACCTTACAGAAATTCTCCGAATAAAGCAAAATTTATAAAATTAAGAATTAAATACCGTTTTCTTTCTTTAGTTTTATTATTTAGCGAAATATACCCGATAGTACCTGTAAAGGCTGAATAATAATTAATATTCGTAGCCTTAACTGGATTATTTTATTAAATTCCTACCTTATAACCTCTTAAAACAATATATTCGGTTCGATTAGAGATGAAGAGTTTATTTTATCTTTCGATACTATTAATTTCTATTTCTAATAGTAAATTTACCCTAATTTAAATTAGGTATTTACTATTATAATTCTAGAAAATTAATATATATTTAAATACTTAATAATAAGTTATAAAAATAGTAAGGTATTTATTTAACGTTAAATAAACTCTATTCTATAGGATATTCTAACTACCCGAAGTTATTATAATAATATTATAGTAGCCTCCTCGACTCTTAATAAATATATTCAAAATTTATATCGATTATTTAAAGTATTCCGAATCATAAATATTAATGTTAGGCCGTCTAAATCTTTTACTAAATTCCTAAATACTATAGTCCTAGGATGGATAATTAATTCCTTTAATTTATTTATAACCCTTAAACGTTTTAATACTATTAAACGTTTATAATTTTTATTAAACTTCAAGAACTTTAAATACTTTCTAAAATTTATAAGCTATTTCCGTAATAACGTTGTTACAGGCATTACTACCTTGATCTTATATATAGGTGCATATGTATATGTGCTGCATTAGTGCAGCCAGCTGAGTGCAGCTGTCTGGCTGCAGTACATTCAACCTTCTAGCTATTATATAACGGTATAATTATTCTAGGTAGGTCTATATTTATAGACTTATATCCTATACCTTATATAATTCTCGTACGCGTATAGGACTCTCTTCCTATTCTTCGTATAATAATTAAAATTTTACCTTAATACTTGCTCGCGCCCTATAATACTTTATTATACTTAACCTTCGTATTAAAGCGTAACGAATAATTTCGGTTTGATTAAATTTAATAGGAGCTATTGTAATAACTTGGTCTTCGCGATATTATTTTTTAACGAATTGTATAATTGCTAACTTCGAATTAAGAATTTATAGCAATAAGTAGTCAATATTAAGTAAATACTTAGAATATTATAAGCGCGAACGTTATAAAAGAACGATATAGTAAATATTTCTTTCTTATTTTAATTATTTTAATTACCGAAATAAAATATCTAGCGCCTAAATCCCTAATAATAATTAAATCGATTTCGCTACAATCTTTCTATTATTATTAGATAGTTTTAATATTCCATTAGCTATTTACAGTAATAACCCTAATTTAGGCCTAAGGGTCTTACTTAATTTCGCAATATAAGTATATAATTACGAAGAAATTATAAAATTATTTTATTACTTCAATAAAAAATTAATAAATTAAATAAAGAGGTTATAGCCTAATAGAACTGGACGCTCCAATTCAAATAGGAGGCTAAAGTTTACATCGAAAAGATCGAAGTCGATGCTACGAAGGCAACTAAACGTATTAATACCCTCGAAGCTACGAAAAAATAATTCGTCGAATAATTTAACGCCCTACAGGCCTATTATAACCTAATTATTAATAATAATACTTCATTATAATTTAAAATAATTACTTTCGAATAAAATAAGACCCAATTCGACCATAGCCTCGCGACTACAATTAGCGAGAAGGAAAACGATTATTAGAACCTCCTAGATTTATTAAAAATAGTTAATACGATTTTAAAGGATAACCGTACTTAATTAACTAAGGTATTAATTAATATTATATTTATTAAAATCGTAGTAAAAATTGCCGGCGAAAAACTTACTAAAGCTTAAGAGTAAATTAAGAAGCTCCAAATTAACCTTTATGTTATTAAAGAAAATAAGGTCATTGCTAAGGGTAAGGCTTAAATCAATGCTAACGTAGTTAAATTTAAAGCTTTGGTCGAAGATACAAATATAGGAATAAATTAAATTTATAATATTAATGCTTAGGATAGTAATAGTAGCCCTAGAAGATCGGGTAGGGGAAATATTAGTATAAACAGCGGTCCTAATAATAAAGGCCTTAGAAGATCGGGCACAAATAATTTCAGCCATATAAGTAGCGGTCCTAACGATAATTACCTTAGAGGATCGGGCTTAAGTTTTAATATAAGTAGTAGTCTTAATAATAGAGGATTTAATTTTAATTTTAGAGGTCTTAATAGTCCTAGAAGTTCTGGTAGTCTTAGAGGCCCCGGTAGTCCTAGAAGTCCCGGTAGCAGAGGTAGCGGTTTCCTAAGCAGTAAAAGCAGCGGTTTCCTAAGTAGTGGAAATAATAGTTTTTTAAATAATAGAAGTAGCGGTTTCCTACCCACCCTCCCTCCCCTTCTCCCTCCTAACCCTAGGCCCTTCCCCCTTAACTTCAGAATAATAGTAATTATTATTATAATTTTTATAAAAACTCTAAATATTTTACAGGCGAAGAGATTAATACCTTTAAGTGCTATAATTCTTTTATAGCCTAATATATTAGTATTCGTATTAAGTAAATAATCAACACCTACGCTTTTCCTAATAAGAGGATTAAATTATTATATATAATACTTTATTTAAGCGACGAAATTAAAATTATTATCGCCGAATATTTTTAAAAGATTTTAAATAACTTTTATTACTTAACTACGTAAATTTAATTTACGGGCGAGGAGTTTTTAATTTATTTTAATTCCCGTTTTAAATAAGGAAACGTCGTAGCCGTAGCCGAGAGGACTTTAGCCTAGCTTAAGTAAATAGGCAAGTTTGCCAACTACTACGATTTCGAAGTTTAATTCGTTATATTAGTTAATTATTGTAGCTACAACGTAACGACGAAAGTATATATATTTAAAGCCAAAATGTAGAAAAATTTAAATAAAGCTATTATTTATTAAATTTTACCCCCGGTTTGTAATATTTAATTTAAATAGATTATACTTTACTATAATTTAATTAAGTTACTAGATAAAACCGCTTTCCGCAAGAATAGAAATTAAGGTATTATTAATAATAATAATAATAATAGTAGTAACAATAAACCGAAGGACCCTAACGCTATAGAGATCGATTGCGTTAAGCTTAAAGAGATTTATAAAAACGTTCTATAGGACTATTATAATAAGAACCTATATATAAATTATGAATAGAATGGCTATATAGTTCGCTAATATACTAATAATATTTATTTCGGCGGTCGCGGCAAATAAACCGTTAATAAGGGCAAGAACCTAAGTATTAATATATATAGGAAAGCCTTAATTACTAATTATACTATAGTAAATATAGTTAATTTAGCTGTAATTTTAACTACTTTAACAGCTCCAATTGCCCCAGTTACTCCGGCCGCTCTAGCCCCGGCCTAATAAGGAAATAGCGAACCCTAGGCCTAAACCGTAGTTAAGGGTATTTAAATAGGATATAAAGAAGGAAAGGAAAGAGGTTAGTAATTAAAAAAATGAGTGTTTATTAAGCCCTTAATTATTAAAATAATAAATAATTATTATTAAATAATTTAGAACTTTATAAATAAAATGTAATTTCCCTATCTACGCACCTTTAGTATCCTTAGCGTAATAATAAAGTAGAATATATATTATTAATCAATTTTAGTTATTTCAGTAAGGCCTTTATCGATCAGTTTTTTATAGAATAAATTTATTTAAAATTTAAATAATTAAATAGAGTAAAACCTTTATATTTAGCCGATGGCGGGTTTAAAGAATAAGTAGAATAATATATAGAGATAATAATACGTATTGGTAATTATAAAGAAATTATTAAATGCTTTATAATTAATTTGGTAGCCAAATATTTAATTATGTTACGTTAACCCTAATTATAACTTTATAATTTAAATATTAATTAGGTAATTAATAAGATGACTTAGAATTTAATGTGCGTAAGTATACATATAGACTACCCCGTAGCGGTTGTAGCTATAGTAATCCCTAAATTTATAGTAATACTTAAATTAGAAATAGATTCGGATACGGATTTAAATTCGGATATAGATATAGAAGTAGACCCCAATAAGGCTAAAAGAACGTAGAAAGCTTTAAAGAGGCGGTAAATTATTAATAATAAAAAATATTAATTTAAGTAGTTAATATTAATATTACGGAAATACTTAGGGGAAGCCAGGCCGTAATAATAGAGCCTCCCTTATAGCTAGTATTAATAGGGAATTTCGAAGAACCTTTCGGTCCTGTAAGGAAGTTAGATTTAATCAAGGCTAAAGTAAGGGTATAGATAATAGGGGGATATAGGGTATAAATTATAATGAAATTAGAATAGTTTAGGTATACTTATTCCTAATTATTCGAACTGATAATCGAAATAGGTCCTTTAGATTTGAAAATTTCTTAATTTATTAATACCGGTACTTTTATATTCCATTTATAGATAAAAGGGGTTAAGATTAATTTAGTTACCTAAGCGGAATTCTAAGAAGTTTAAAAGAATAAACCCTACGTATCGATATTAGTATTATTCGAAAACGTTTGGCGAAATATTATATAATGTTAAGGAGAGCCGTATAGATAGTATTTTGAGAATAAAGAAATTTATAATTTTATCGACGTTTATAAGGCTAAAATTATAAAGGAACGGATTTCGACTACGTTTTTAAGGCCGGAAGAAACCGCCCGTTCGTTTGTAGACCGGATTTATAGCCTAAGCCTAGCCGAAGTAGACCTAATACTACCGGCCGACTTAGAGGAAGGCAGGGACCCGGAGGAGCTTAAATAATTAATACCATTAAGTAAAATCGATAGGATCTATAGTATTACGGAGGAGGACGTGTAGAAGTTTATAGAGAAATTTATTACGTTAAAGTATATATTTGAGGAGGTTAAAGTTAGATTCCTAAATAAGTATAAGGACCTTTTAGAAATAGCTAACCCTAAGGATACTAACGTAATCTTAAAATATAGGTCTTATAATTATAAGATTAAATTAAAACCGGGGAATAAAATTCTACTATATTCGAAAGTACGCCTAATATCCCTTTAAAAATTTAAAATTATCAAACAATAATTCGATAATAATTTAGCAAAGGGATTTATTCGATTTTCGACGTCCAATATAGCCTCCTTAATACTATTAATATATAAGCTAAGCGGCGGTATAAAAATTTATATCAATTATAAAAATATTAATAATATTGCGTTAAGGAATAGATATTCTTTACCTTTAATTAAAAAAACCCTAAATACTATTTATAAAGTTAAATAATTTACGAAAGTAGATATTATCGTAGCCTTTAATAAATTTCGTATAGTAAAAGGCTATAAATAGTTAATAACCTTTATTACGCGGTTTAATTTATACGAATCGCTAATGTATCCCTATAGCCTATTCGGAGCGCCGGCCTCGTTTTAGAATTTTATTAACAATATATTATACGATATTTTAAATATATATACTATAGTATATTTCGACGACGTCTTAATCTTTTTAGAAATATACAAAGAGTACGTTAAATATATTAAGGAAATACTCTAGTGCTTTATCGACGCGGGCTTATAGATTAATATTAATAAGTACGAATTCTATACGTAGAGGATTAAATATTTAAGTCTAATTATTATTCTAGGTAATATTAAAATAAATCCTAAAAAAATAAAAGTAATTAGTAAATAGAAGTTATTAACGAATAAACGCTAATTACAATATTTCCTAAACTTTACCAACTTCTATAGAAAGTTTATAGCGGGATTTTCAACTATAGGTAAACTTCTATATAAATTAACTAAAAAGACTGTTAATTAGCATTAGGATAACAAATATAATAATACTTTTAAAACTTTAAAGATAACGTTATATTAGTACCAATCCTAAGAATCTACGATTAGGAAAAGCTTATAATAGTGGAAATTAATATCTCGGACTAGTCTATAGGAAGTATTCTATTATAAATATATAACAGGGAGCTATATCTAATCGTTTATTTCTCTACGAAGTATACCGCGGCCGAATATAATTATAATATCTATAACAAAGAATTATTCACTATAATTAAGGTATTAGAAGAATAGAGACTAGAGTTGGAGGGTATAATACAACCGTTTAAAATTATTATAGACTATAAGAATTTAAAGACTTTTAGTACTATGAAAAAGTTTATACCCAAATATATAAAGTAGTTAGAATTTTTATCGAAATTTAATTTTTTAATTAAATATAGGCCGGGTTCTACGAATATATATCCTAATACGCTAAATCGGAAACCTGAATATATTCCTAAGGATATGGAGGACGATAAATTATAAGTTAGGAAGAAACTAATCATTAATCTTAATTATTTTGATAGGGAATTATTCGGTAATTTAATAAATATAAATAGCGAATCCTTTATTATAAATATAATAAACGATAAGGGCGAGCCTTTAGTGATTTGTACCTTAAAAAATAATATTAAAGAGGACGATAACAGATTAGGTATTTATACGGATAACTTAATAAATTTATTATATACTAATTCCCTTATAATAGCGGATATTAGAGAGGTTATTAAAATAGGTACCTATTAGCCGAAAGATATAAAGAAGATAATGCGGATCCCCTTTATTAAATACTATATAATTAATAATAGGGTAATATTCCAGGATAGGTTGGTGATTCTCTCTAATAATAAAAAGGTATAATTAGACTTAATCTATTGTATTTATTCCTTAATACAAGGCAGCTATCTAAGAAGGAATAAGATAGTAGCTTTAATATATAGATATTAATAGCTAGGTATAATCGTAGTAATGAATACATATTGTAGGGCTTATATACTATATAGTAAGATTAAAGCTACGAAAACTTCGCCAATTAATTTCCTTAAATAGTTACTAATCCTTTATACGCTATGGAAGGATATTTCAATAGATTATATTATTCTATTCCCTAAATTAAAAAGGGTGGGTAAGGGCGTGGAATATTAGTACGTGCTAATTGTAGTAAATCGTTTAATTAAAATAAAGTACTTTATTTTAGTAGAAGGATTAATAATTAAGGAGTTAGTTAAGAAATTTATTAACTGTATTTATATCTTTTATAGGTTACTAAATATAATTATTTCGAATAAGGGTATTTAATTTATATCGGCTTTCTAGAAATACTTATTATAGAAATTAGGTATTAATTTAAAGTTCGCTACGCTATACTATAAGGAAATAAACGGCTAAATAGAATGTATTAATATAGAAATAAAATAATATTTACATATATTTATTAATTAAGCGTAGGATAATTAAATAAATTAGCTGCCCTTAGCCGAATTCTAGGGCAATAATTTAAAATCCGTATCTATTAATATAATTTTATTCTTTGCTAATTACGGGTTTTACCCCCAGATAAGTACGGAGCCGTCTACCTTAGTACCTTCGGACGCTACAAATATATAGAAAAAATAAATATTTAGCGCTAACTAACTAGTCAACTGCTTTAAAGAGGTTTAAAACTTCGTAAAAGCTTCGGCGAAGTAAATTTAAAAGCGATACGAAACGGCGGCTAATATCTACCGTATAAATACCCCCAAATATAAAGTAAATAACGAAGTAATATTAAATATAATTAATTATATAATAACGAGGCTATGTAATAAATTAATACCCCACTTTAAAAGTCCTTTCCATATTATAAAAACTAATTCGTATACAATAGAATTAGCCCTACTCTAAAATATAAAAGTTACCTACATTATTGATATTTTCCGGCTTAAACCTTATATTGAAGGCCTCCTAGGCTAGAAAGAATTAATAATAAATATTAAAGTAAATAAAAGTATAATTATTATTAGAACGGATAAATTCGAGGAGGATAAACGTTAAGAATTCTAAGAATTTATAGATTATTAAAAGATTAAGGACATTTAAAAGTATTTAGTAAAATAAACTTATTATCCGCCCAATGAGTAGCCGGCTAAAAACTTTAATAATTATTACGAATTAATTTAATAACTTTATAATAAATACCTAAAATTCGGCCCTCCGCACCCGGATTTTAAAAAAGGGTAGAAGATTTAGTAAAAAATAAAAATATTTCTAAAGGACGAGACCCTATTAATCTCGGCGACGGCAATATTAGTAGCGGATAATTAATAAGTTAGACGGAACGTAAAATTAAATAATAAGTAAGAAATTAGTAAAAAAAGGAATTCAAAATTTATAGTGCGAACCCTACTTAAATCTCTAGAGAACGAATTTCCTAAACCTATTCTAAGCAATAACCCGAAATTTACCTATACTTTAATTTCCTTTTCTCCCTATAGTCTCCCTAAATCGGTCTCCCTAATTCGGTCTTCCTAGTACGAACAAAATTGTATAATAGTTGTAATACATTAGTACAAATAAATAGAGCGTTTTAGTAATTATATTTACAAATGCAAGGTAAAAGAGGAAGAAAGAAGGATATAAATACAATTCGAATATATAATGTCTATACTTATACTAGTAGTAGCGCTTTAGGCGTCCTTGTACGCTACTATACTATAGGGCCCTTATAGTACCCCCTTTAGTGGTTGGTAATAATAGAGAAGGGAAATAGTAATTATAAAGACGATTAGAGCGTTATTTAGAATTATTTGGGATAATAATAAATATTTCAGTAGAAAGGGTATATTTAGTAATGTTTTAACTAGTATTTAGCCTCTAAATAGAAGTTTAAATATTAAGCGGCTCCTTGTCTTAGTATACGGGTTCGTAGCCCTTAATTAGGCGTACCCGCGGGAGCTGGGAGGAAGGCCTACTTTAATAATGAAAAGGGCTCTTAATGGATTTTTTTGAGCAGGAGCTTTATTTTAGAGGGGGGTAGTATTATAGGTATTATTGCCTTATTCCTATATATAGGTGTACATATATATGTACTATATTGGTATAGCTAGCTGAGTATAGCTATTTAGCTATAGTATATTTAGCCTTCTAGTTATTATATAACAGTATAACTATTTTAGGTGGGTCTATGTCTATAGACCTACACCCTATGCCTTATATAGTTCTTGTGCGCGTATATGACTCTCTTCTTATTCTTCGTATAATAATCAAAGTCTTACCTTAGTGCTTGCTCGCGCCCTGTGACAAACGTTCTCTAGTTTTCAATTTTAATTTCACCCCTTTAGGAATATAAAATAAGAATAATTAAAGAGAATGATAATAAGAAGAAACGTTCAAAATACGTTCGGAAAGTTTAAATTAGGAAAATCCAATTAGTCCGGCCGTCAACCGCTGAAAAGGCCGCCTTTAATATAGTAAAAGACGAATTTTTAAAAAAGATAATATTAATTTTCTTTTCCGTTAATTGACAATTATTCTTCGACTTCGACGTTTCTAAATACGAGATCGGTGTTCAAATTTATTATATTAATAAAGAGGTTATTCTTAAAATCTAATTTTAAACAGAGTAATAATTATCGCTTATTTACTATATATATCGATTTAGCCTATCGCTTTCTTGAGTCGGACTCTCTCTAATATTGAATGTAAATATTAATTAACCGAAATAGAAATTTTGGGCTACGTCTAAATAATAAAGAAGATTCGTTAATAGCTATAAGTAACTAAGAAGATCCCTATAGTATTCACTAATTATTAAACTATTTTTAACCTTTAACGTTAATTAAATAAAGTTAATATTATGGTAATTAGTATAAATAATAGGAAATTCGTTAGGGCTTTAGAATATATTAGCTGATATAAATTCTAAATTGTTTATAAATTAGGTAAATACTATATAGTACCGGACGCCCTATCCTGCCTTTTGGCTGATCTAAGTCCTAATAATAACTTAAAAGCCCCGGGCGGATTAGACGTACTCCCTAATAATTGCGAAGAATATTAGTAAATTTATAATTATACCGCTAAACCCAGACCCGACGAGAATTAGGAAAATTAGCAAACTTACTTCAACGCTTTATTAATAATATAATTAGCGTTTACTAAAGAATTTAATAACCTTTAATTCGGTTAACTATTTGCAAAAGGTTATACGCTAATTTAAATATCCTTTGATTTCCGTCGCTAGATTATTAATAATTACACGTCTAATTCTAAATTTAGTAAAGTCCGGAAGTAAATTTTTGATAACCTATCGTTAAAATATTAGAATTAAGTTTAGCTCCCTTTTAAATTTAGGAATGAACTTTTTAAAAAAAAAAAATTATAAACGGGAACCCTAACCGGCTTTATATCCTACGGTCCTATATTAAACCTATTTTTAATTCGATCTATTTTAATAATTATTAAAGATATACTAAATTAAGCAAATTCCTATTCTTTTATTTTATCGTTAACGGACTAAAGCTATTTCGCCGGTACTTTGTAAATTATTTAGAGTATTGTATTTTTGAAATTAAACGATATAAAGCGTATGGTAGTCTATATAGCCTATTTTAAGACCTCCCTACCCTTTCTATACTATAATAATCGACTTTATTCTAGGTTTACCAACGTTAACGCCAAACGGTTTTAACGTAGCTATATTAATAACTTATAAATATACTAAGGTAATAAATATAATATTAGATAAATTAATATAGATTATAAAAGACTAGGCAATCGCTTTCTTTAATATTTGATTTATTACTAATTAGGGATTACCTCAAGTTATTATTAATAATAGAAATTCTAAATTCCTATCGGCTTTCTAAAAAGCCTTATTTAAACGTTTAGAGACAATGTTATTCTATAATATAATTTATTACCCCCAAATAAATAGATAGAGTAAATATATAAACTTCGTTATTAAATTAACACTTAAATATTATATTAACGTCCTTAAGGACCCAAATTTATAGTTAATAGTAATTCCTACTTTAATATTTAGAATTAATAATACGAAGGCTACTGCTATAAGATTAACGCTTAGTTAGGTAATTATAGGGTTTATACCTAATAATGTAGCCGATATCATATTAAAATAAGCCAATTATAAAAATAATCGTTAATTTTAAAACTTACTTCTATTTATTGCTAGAGTCGCAATTAACGACGTGATTATAATTTCTACTATATTAATAAAGGAATATTTCAATAGAAGCTGCCTTCCCAAATTCTTCGAAGTCGATGACAAAATTATATTCAAGCTTTATTAAGGGTATATTATATTGAAAATAATTATATTAAGTAAGAAGCTAGGATAGTAATTTGTAGGACCCTTTAGGATTATCGAAAGAGTTGGCCGATTAGCGTATTACCTAAATTTATTAAAAGATTAGAAGATTTATTTTATTATTAGTATCGATTACCTAAAACCGGCCCCGCTGATAGATATCTTCGGTAAATAATTACTGTATTTTAGCCCGGTCTATTTATTTAATTACCCCTATAATATCGTGAGCTATAATAAACGAAGAAAGAAATACTTGGTGGTATATAAAGGTCTAGGAATTGAGTATTATGAATGGAAAAAGCTAGAGGAGATTAGTATTGATACTACGAAACGATATAAAGAAAGGATACAACGAGATAGATTCATTACACCAAGTATAGCATATACGATTATAATATACTAGGAGTAATATAGGGCATGCTTAATCAGATTTCTTTTATTTTATTTTGTTTTTATAACGAGGATGTTGCATTTTTTCCTTTTTTGGGGGGTACTATTAGAGCTTACTAAACATGCACGCACATGTGAGGTAGGCGCACCCTATATATATACAATAGCCAGTATATATAGCCAGTGCATTATGCACCCTTATAGTACATCCATACTTCTGCAGAATACATCACACATTTACACCCACAGCTTGCTTTCGCCTTGCATATGCCTCTGGCATTGACAATGGCGCAAGTCGAGAACACCACCAAGAATGGAGTGTGTTCCGCCCGACTGTACAGAGGGTCTGAGGGTGCAGGGCATGTACCCGAGAGAGCGGTCAAAAGGCCGATTTGGGGACAACTCACATGCAGGGAGTCGAAGAGGCTTGGTGAATTTGGGTCGCAAGGGCCGGGGTCTTCGACTACCGAAGGTGTGGTGTAGGTAATGTAGCAGGAAAGAGTGGGAAAAGGTGACGGTACCGGTTCGTCGCGTGGATTGTGGAATGGTGAAGAGCAAGCTCGCAAGGTAGAGACGGCGGGCGGGAGTTGCTCCAGGGAGAGCGCGTGGACGGGAATCTCCACTCGAAGAGCCAAAAAGGTCCACTGTATCGATGAGCGAAGCCGAGCATTCGTTGTCGGGTCTGGCTTCGTGCACTGGAAGTATCACACTATCTTTCTTCGATGCCCAAGCTCCCTGTGACCAAAACAACACCCACGTTTACTGATAGACCAGATACATCAGCGGCGCAAATGATTGGACGAATCTCAAGCTCTGATAGGACGATCACGAGGCGGGGCAGAACACGACGAAGGAAAAGCTTCCCTTGGCTGGGATCAACGCCAAGCAACGTGGAGTGCGGATCCCGAAATTGGGAAGAAGCGACTGAACCCTTAAAAGTTGAGACGAGCAGTGACGAGATACCTACACGTGTAGATACAACAGCAAGCCGTCCGTGATGGAACTGCGCCAAATAAAAGAGCCCTAAACCAGCAAATATTCCATTCCTCTTTGTCCATCCCTTCATGTCAGATCTGAATCCATATCCTAGAGGTATCCATACCTATGCAGTATACATACCTGTATGTACCTACCTGCCTGTATGTAGAGGCATGCATGCCATTAATGCAACGGCATTGCATCGAGCAACAGACACTTCACCATCGAGGCGCAAGACCGACAGCAACCCTCTTCCGCGCAGTCGCAATCACCAGTGCATGGTGACGGGCAATATCGAACGATCAGAGTCGCTAGTCTTCTCGTCAGGTCGTCATATGCCATCGGCAAGTCCTTTGATCATTTTGACGGTTGGATATCACAACGGCTATTCAGCTCTGCCAGCTTGCTGCTACAGCCCACTGGCCCTCAGTGTGCCTCTGCTTGCTGCCGCTGGCGGGATAACAGACGCTCGGGGGTCTAGCCCATCTGGGAGTCCCGCTCCGAGCTTTCGTAGCTGAGCGTATCGTAGCCAGCAATTTCCCTACACATGGACAGCACAACCAAATGCCGTTTGGAAAAAGGAAAGAAGCTAATATCGCAGACGCAGGGTCAACAGTTTAAGCTTTATCGCTCATCCACTGCTACTCTGATGGAGAGAATTCGAAGAGAGTAGGAGATTGCGTGAGGAGAGTCTGGCTGCCCTGACGAAGCTGGAAGCCTGAACACTCAATCTGTTGTGATGATGACATTCACACAACTCCCTGGTCATCAGCGAAAGTTGGCCGCCGTTCACAGGCCGAGGATCTGTCTTCCACAGCGCAAAACGCAAAAGTCGCCGTGAACGACGAAGGGTTACCTCCGCCGGGTCGTTGTGGCTTGTTCCCGAAGGCGTTCTTTGCCACGATCCCCGGCCCGGCAGTCCCAAAGACTTGTGCCCCCGTACGAAATTCGGCTTTCGCTTTCGGAAATCGAAGCCCCGGGGACAAACGAGGCCATTCAGTGTCAGTTCCGCAGCTCTGTGCAGAAAGTCTTGCTGGTCTCCAATTTCTCCAGTATCAAAATGCATGCAGCCGAGAGAAGCTAGCTCCGGAGGTGAGCGAGAGCATTTGAGAGCATATGATTGGCCAGATTGCCGTAAATGCGGTTGCGGCGCTGCTGAACTGCAAGCGCTGCCCAATCACCGGCTCTTTGAACCGGATGAAACTCCTCTCCGCAGACAGGGACAGCCCAGTGGAAATCCCAATCGCATCTACAACACAGACATCGAGGCTCAACACCACAGTCGAGGTATCCAGATGTGACAACTTCGATATCAAAGTCCTGCTGCTTTGCGACCCAAATTGTTACCTCATTGCTAGGGTCCGGGGAATATTTGGTTCTGGACCTTCGACGCTGCGCGCCAAAGCCTACCACATGCAGTTGAAGGTTTCCCTATCCCAACGACCAATCTGTACGACATTATCGGCATCAACGATTCAACACACCTTCTCGAACTCAGCTAGTACATGAGGGCCAACAGAGGACAGGCCGAGGAGCATGGCCACAAACGATGCGCTGCATCTGCCAGATCAGAAACGCCCGCTTGAACAACATCTCAGCCTTTTTGTGGCGGTCTTAGTCTATAATCATGCTGTGCTGCCATCACCAGATAGGCAGTATGAGGCTGTAACCATAGCAATCCCGGGGAAGTTTCAAAGTCGAACCCTCGACTGCAAAAGCAGAAGCAGCGCCCTGTATCACCATGGCTTCTGTCTGGGATACACTGACACTGTACCTCCATGGGATGGCCGGTGGGCTATGCCCTTTCAAGCGAATTCATGCCATGCTCGTCATCGTCGTCGGTGCGGTGAGGCTCAAGGGTTCCGTGTGATCTGCGTAACCTGCGTCACTCACAAGTTGTATGTACTCAAATTATTTCCCAAGCTCGCGCTTGCTACCGAGTACTTGGTAACATCTGACTTTCTGGAAAATAGGTAAATACAACACGCCGATACAAAGCTTGCGCTTGGGATCGGCCCGCAATTTGACCTCCACTAACACCCCCATACTTCCAGCTCTTCATGGGTTCGGTCCTCCATGGGATCCATGGGATACCAGCAAAAACTATGCCGTCGACGGGGGCTATGCTGGCTATGATATGCGTATTACATAATGCCGGGTAGATCCCGTAGTGCGACGTATATCAGATATCATGATGTTTTTGATACAAGTACCAATACCACGAATATCTGACTCGAGATGGTGAACATGTCAAGGGTTCTTGGACTTTCACTTTTCAGAGTTCCAAACCCGATAAGCGGCGTCTACGCGTTTAAGTCTCAAGATGCTTTGAAATACCGCTATATGTTGGGAGATGTTTAACATTTCATGACGCCGGCGGTGCTGAGGAGAATCACCCAAGACCTCGAAGCAAATGATCCAATGCCCTAGCCTGAGCGATAAAAAAAAATTGTCGTCAAGCAAGCCATTATCTTTCACTTCACCATTGTTCCAAAAAGCCGGGCAACAGTTCATGATGCCGGAGAAGACCTCGTGTTGCCAGATCCCAAAAATGAAAAATGTTTGGCAGGGAACCCTTTCCAATTCTTCAACAGCCGCAGAGCACAGACCCGCAGATCTAACCCCTTGTTCAGAAGCGAGACTTCAGGTGCACGCTGACGACCAAAAAAAGAGAAAAAAGATAATGTCCCCTCGACCGGAATCGAGCCGGTGACCTTTCGGTATACAATCTAGACAATTACAGCCGAACGTGATATCCAACTACACCACAAGGGGATTTTTAGGTTGTTGAGCAACGAGCTGGATTTTGGAGGCTATATCACTGCCTCAATGTACAAATGGTATATCGTCCAAAGACGCAGACCACGCACGCGGGGATGGACGACCAGAAGTCTCATGTTACCCGTTGGTCAGGTTGATGCTCGCACTTATCGGAAAAAATGATCTTACGGGACTCATTGGCATGCTCAAAATATTTATCATTAAATATTGCATTCCCTCGTCGAGAACCAGAGCGGACCAGATCCAAAAAGCCGAAGGGAAAGAGGACAGAAGATAGGGAGATACAGTAGTTTGTACGTACGCCAAACTTCTCAGTCTATGCATTTTCCATTTCCACGTCCTCCTGTTTGACCTCGTCCTTCGCCTCCTGCTTGTCCTCATCCTTGACTCGCTCGACAGCATCCTGGCTCCCTGCTACCGTCGCCGTAGCAGGGTTTTCTTCCTTTTCACTCTTGGTGTCCTTCTTTCCCTCTTGGTTCTGATCCACCTTTTCCTTCTCCTCCTCATCCTTGGGCACGGCCCTCATCAGCCAATTCATCATGCACCAGACGAGCTTCATGGCCTCCACTCTGTCCTCAGGCTTGAAGAGGTCAAACCACTTGCTTCTCCTCACCTCTAACTTCCCCCAGCTTCGCTTCCCGTCTTCAAACTCGTGCTCGGCGCGTCCCTCCAAAACAGCCATTAGCTGATCCGGCACCCGCACTCTTACAATGCTGATGTGGTGATACAGGGCACTGACCACAAAGATGTCATCGTACTCTGCGCCTGCAGCTCTTCCAATGGCGGCGTACTTGGCCTTCTTGTCCCAAGTCAGGGCCGGAGGGCGAACCATGCGGTAGTTGTCGTACATGGCCATGTTGCCCGACTTCTTCAGGCGCTTGACGCCCTTGGCTGGTCCCGAGCTAGACTCCTTCTCTCTTTCCGGGAGACGTGTGCTGGGCAAGGGGCCGAACGGGGAAGCGCGGGAGGCAAGTCGAGAAGAAATGGACACTTTCGCGGGTTTTTCGGCAGGAGCAGCAGCCGTAGCAACAGCAGCATCAGCAGCCGGAGGGGGCGCGTCCTTGTCTCCAACGAGTGTATCGTCGCCACTGGTCTGCTGTTCAATCTCACGGCCAATGGGGCCACCGGGGCCACCACCCCATCGAGGCTTGGTGCACCACCAGGCACCTTCGCCAATGCGCTTCTCGGTGCGACCCTCGCGGGCGCGGTGCTGGGCCGTTACTAGCGCGGCAACCAACTCGCGGCCCAAATCGAAGACGTGGTCCGGATCGGTGGAAGACTCGTTCGGGTCCTCGGGTGGGGGCGGGAAGCCAGTGGAATGCCTGGCACTTACGGCTGCCACGGGTCCTTCGACAATGCCGGCGCGGGCTTCTTCCCTGGTGGTCGGGGTCTTGTACATGAAAGTGCAGCCGGAAGAGAAGTAGGAGCTACGGGCAGACGAAGGATTGCGAGAGGTGATGTGCAGCCTCGGCTCAGCACGAGCCGGCGCGGTGTTACACCCAAAGTCGTACGCGACAAGCTTCAAGAAGGTTTGCACCATCTGCTGGCGAAAGTCAGGGGGCATCTGATTGCCCGCGCCGGTACGTCGAGGCTTGGAGGCCAGAGCGTCCTTGTCTTCTTCTTCGCCTTCCGGGGCTGGCTGGTCTACTACGGAGGTGTCATCCCAGTAATTTGAGAGCATGTCGAGCTGACGGAAGAACTCGTAGCAGTTTCCCAGCCGGGCGTGGCTCTGGCCCTTTGGAGGCTGGATGCGGCGAACAGTCCGGTAGCCGGTCTCATTAGGAAACAACAGCTCACGCTTACGCTCCAGATAAGTGTTGCAGCCGGGAGAGCGGTTTCCCGAGACCAGTGGGACCCTGGTGCTCTCGTTCGCCTCGTGGGCCGCATCAGATGACAGTTCCTCCCAAGCAGCGAAATCCGGGATATAAGACGGATCAGGGATGAGGTCGGCTGCCGTAGAGTTTGGCACTACATGGACTCCGAGGGCCTCAAAATGGGCAATGGCCAGCTGGGCTGGGCGGACTATGCCCTGCAACAAGGTGACGACCGACTTTGGTGTTTCGTCTGCGGCTCCCGGTGCTATTTGTTGGTCATCTTGGACTTGGGGGTAGAAGCGCGGAAAGTTGACGGGCGTGGGCGGAGGAACGTCCTTGGGCGGCCCTTGAGGCGCTGTGGCCAGGGGAACTAGACGAAATTGTTAGAACAGCTCCGCCAGAGGATTTATATACAGCAAAGAACGGGAACTGAAGAACATACTCAAGTGGGCAAAGTTACCAAACATGTTGGCTACTGTAGTACGAGAAAGAAGCGGCGGTGGGAAGACACGGCAACGGAACCGGACCTATGGGTTCGGCGTCGGTGATGAGCGGAAGACGCTGCGCGGGCAACCGACAAGCTAGAATTGGGCGGGCACCGTGACGCGGAGCCGGGGCTTTGAGTTGACCACCGACTAAGGCGGCTGTCGTGCTCTTTGTTGCACAAGAGCGGCGGCGGGAAACAGGTAACGGGAGATGTTTGTGGAGAAAGGAGGGGATGTTGTTGTTGGTGTAGAGAGAGCTTTGAGATGGAAGAAGATCACCGAAGAGAGTGTCGCCCTGGGCCTCGTACCCCTGGAGCTAACCCTGGGTGATTTGAGGTGCTCGAGGTGTTCGATGTGCTCTGGGCGTGTCTGGCTCGATCGCCTGGGGTTGTCCGGCCGCCACGGGGACAAGCCGGTTCGGACGGAATTCGTGGTCGAATGATATCCAATTTGGGAAGCTTGTTTGGCCGCCCAGTCACCCACAATCACCCAGTCTCCGTTCCGCTAGCGCAGCGGGCCGTTAACGTTACGTTGGCTTGGATGATCATGATTTGGTTTTTGTTGCCATTCCGTCAAGGAGAAGGTGACGGTGAGGGTTTCCACGGTTTCCATAGAGACGACCCCGCATACGTTGCAAGCAATCAATGGGGTCAGGGGTTCAAGGGCCACAGCGCCTGCCTGTTTGGTGGTTCTGGAGGTGGCCGGGCACAGGGATCACCGCCGTTCGGGAGCTCTTCCATGTTCCGCCTGCAACGGACCTGCAACCCCGCCCGCTTGTGTACAGTGTCGGGACTGGGCTGACGCTGCGAACCATGACGGCGTCGGCAGCCCACAGGAGGTCTGTTCCCGGTCGGTAGACGGTAGAGTTCCGTGCCCGTCCATTGCCCGGGACACCCCGACTTACACCTCGATTTCGGTGTTCCGCCCCGAGATGCGCTTCCGGTTCGGCCACCGTACGCCGGCCCTGCAGTATGAAGATAAGTAATGCTCATGGTTGCTGGTCCCGCTCGAATCTGTTCCCCTTGACGGGAGCAGCCCTGGCGGGTACCTGAACGGCGCAATTTTACAATGCTGCCAATGGATTCCACTGTGTTACAAGCAATCCCGATGCAGGCGACCGAAAGCGTCATGGCGCCGTGCGTCTGCCCCGTCCCTTGTCCGCCCACCGTTGACCGTTCATCTCCTCGTTCGGCATCATCATCCTCCCCGCTTCCGAGGCCCGGTGAAGGTCAGATCTGGTCGAGAAGATTGTGTTCATGATGGACGCAAAAACCGCAAGCGAGGAATAATAGGTATTTTCACTTGCGTTATGCAACCGCATCAGAGATCAGGTACTAGAGCTACTTGCTCCGAAGCCGAGTGCCTTCATACCTACCAACTGTGGCAGGCTGATGACTTTCCTCTTCTTGTCAGTCTGGGTTGAACGGTTTGTACATGCTTGGGCTCTTTCTGCTACTCAAGTCTCATCCACTGATTTTCTCTAGCGAACAATCGAGGTGTCATGGTAGCAGCTGACCAGTGGCTTTCCGGCTTCAGACATGTTTTCTTGGAACATTCACGATGCTACTCTCAACACCAAGGAGTGTGCTTCAGGAGTGTCGCAAGACAGGGGTTTGCCCGTCTAAGCGACACCAATATGCGCTTACCCCTTGATGTTAGAGCCGCGTTGACGACAGCCATGGTTCGTCTCGACCGTGTTCTCGGTGTTCGTGAGCCGTGCTGTTGTTCCCATCTCGGACATCAGATCGCTATTACACTTCCGATCTGCCAATCAAAGTACATGGGTTCTGTTCTCAAACACACCTATGCTTCTTCCTACCTCATCATGCCACAATACCATCACCAGAGGAGCAATGAGGAGGCTGGCTCGGTTCCAGTGCGTTGCCGAGGGAAATGGGTTGCTTGGGTGAATACCCATTTCTGTCGTCCTCGAGCCATCAAGTGATGATCTGCTCTGCGACATTCCAAGTTTTGCTTGCTTAATGACCATCTTCCTCGCCTTTCGCAAAGGGTTCATGATTATATCGACATAGACAGGCTCTCGAGGCCCAATAATTCTCTTCGTTCACCTGGCGTGTCATTTTTATCCATCATACCAATATTAATTTTCTTTCTATTGTTTGCGACTGGATTCGCCAGAAAGGGAGGTACAGAGATCGATTTCCAGCATGTCATCACCCAACAATCCCTCAGCAGCAAGGTCGTTTATCTTCACGACTACCGGAGGCAAACGATGTACAGCAATACTCAAAGTTGTCCAATCCAGCAATGTCCGAACGACCACGGACCGTAATCCTCGGTTGCCGGCGACAACGACGACAGCGGCAACGACAACGATAGAAGCGACAACAAGGGAGGAAAATCCGGTTCCAATCAACACCAATACGAGCCCCCTTCCGCCGCTTGAAGACAGTCTATTGCCCAGTTCAACGAGTACGACGAGCATACCGGCCGCAACATCCATCATAACTATCACGAGCACCTCTTCGCCTTTGTTCTTCACATCGTCACCGGGAGCTGAGGAGACTTCCACGGGCCAGGAGATTGAGACTTCATTGGGAGCAAGCATTGTCAAAGTAACAGCGTCAGAAATATTCCCGGATGTCGCGGTAGCAACGCCTTTTGCTAGCACAGTTGCAAGCCTCCAGCCATCCTCGGCCAACAATGCAGTACAGTCCACGGAAACCCCGAGTATAATTCCCACTATAAGCTCAGTTCCAACCACCAACAACAGTGAAGCCGCGAAGGTGGCTGGAGGTGTGCTCAGTGGTCTTGTGGTTCTCAGTCTCATCGGACTCTTTCTCTGGCTGTGGAGACGACGAAGGTTGAACAAGAGAAGGAGCACCCTTTTGACTCCTTTGGGTCCTGGTCCTGGTCCTGGTCCTGGTACAGACCTAAATGAAAAGACACCTTATATCATCAGTCGACGTAGCATTGGGCCAACACCGGTGTTCGTGAAGGCAAAAGCCGCTCTGGGTTACAACGTGAAGAAGATTCGAGAGTGCATTAGTCAAGCCTTTTCGGAACCCAGCATCCGGCTGTTATCGCCTTCAAACCGGCCGCAATCTAAGGGACTCCTCAACGCACACAGTCGAAACCCCTCGCTGGTTTCTACCAACGAGGCCGGAGGGACGAGGTCGGTGAAGGACAGCATATCGAACTGGTGGTCTCGAATAACAGCCCATATACACATCAGCAAGCGACTACGCATTACTCGCAACGATGAGGTTGGGCAAGACAGATATTCCGATCCGGAAAACACAAGTGAAAGGAAGGCCAGACTCAAGTACCAACCCGACTTTCTGACGTTGATAGCCATGGATAATGGTGATCTCGACCGAGAACCCCAAGGACAAGGACAGCAACATCTGAGCGTCACGCGCCAGGACAGTGGCAGTGGAAGCAGAGACAAAGTCCCTACAACACGACCACCGCACCTCGACGAGCGCGACAACCCCTTCAGAGTCAACAACACACTCAGCCATATATCAGCCATACCAGCGCCCCTAGCCGCCGGTCTTGGTCATTCCGACAACAACCCTTTCAGCGACCCTCCTTATCCTATCCGAAACCTTCACAATAACAAGGTCACCACAATCTCCAGACCGCCAACAGTAACCACCTACCGCGCCGAGGACCGCCGCCGCCGGCAGTCACGGGGTCAATCCATCAGTGCGAACACTACCAACCCGAGTCAACAGCCCAGCACCCGCACCTACCGCGAGAGCATCGACTCGTTTACGACTCATCGGAATAAATTCCGCTCCGATCCTTTTGACCTTGAACGCCCTGAGCTTCTGGGCGGTGCTCCGCAAGCCACGGCAAGCCAAGGGATATCAGCAGCAGCAGCAGCAGCAGGTCCTAGTGTTAGACATCCACCCAGTGCTCATACTCGCCAGGAGAGCTTGGGCCGCTCGTCGAGGTACTCGTACTCGAGCGGGGTGGTTAGTTTGGATGATGAGTGGAGTGATCCGGGGCCGGATGTTGGTCCTGCTTCTGCTTCTGCTGGGACTGGGAGTACTGGTGGTTATGGGAGGGTGAGGGGGAAGATTGTGGGACGGGCGATGTAGGGACTGCGTGGTTAGCGTCCTGTGGAATTCCGACGGAATTGTTCTCTTGTACGTATGAATACATAGTCTTCATTTTGATTATACCGCCTCGGATAGTTTTCCCTGGTCTAAAACATCTCTGGCGTTAAAGTTTGGGCAGGTCTGGTCTGGGTTCCGAAACGTGGTGCTGCTACTACAGTTGGGGCATGTGTCCCTCAAACAACATTGGATACGTTCGGTGATATAGGATGAGAAATGATTAAGAACGAGTCGTGACAGTTATTACATGTATACATATATCTCTCTAAGGAGGAAATACCAAACAGTGTTGCTATTAGGTATCTACCATCACCGTCTGAAAGGTAGGTCCTGGAACAATGTTCTATCACACTTGGTCGCATGGCTTTTGCGCTCTGCCACTCTCGTTGTGGTCGTACAAGCTTGCATCGTTGCTCCCTGAGTACCTGATTTTCAGGAGTGTGGAAACAGGTCCATCCATGCATGTTCCTAAAGCGACGATTCTAAAGAGGGATAAAAAAAAAAAAATTTGAAGATAAAAGAGCGAAAACACACGACAAATGCATACTGTGTGGTACCATGTGCCCAATGTGACTATATAAGTTCTAGTTCCGGAGACCATTCCCAACAACCTACTACGACAGCTGATTAACAGTTGTATATCTTCCGTAGTATAGTGGTCAGTATGTGAGCTTGTCAAGCTTGAACATCAGTTCGATTCGCTCGAGACCCGGGTTCAATTCCCGGCGGGAGAGACCTTGATTTTTTGCTTTTTTTCTCTCAAACCTCCACCTACGTGTTGTGTTTTATTTGTTTGCTTTCTTTATTTAGCATTTCCTTTTTTTTTGTTCGTTTGTTCATCATAATCAGCTGTCGTTTCCCTTCTTCTCAGCTGTTTCTCATCAATAATTCAGATCGTAGGACTGACATTCACCGAAGTACATCTTTCGGCTTAATCACCAATTCATCTGCCTCACTTTGTATTTACGTACTTGCCTACGATTACCACACTGAAGTCACTTATCCACGTAGCTTCTACCGGTACAACGTGTTTAAACAGAAGGTGCTATCAACATAAACTCCCGTTGTCTATCTTCATTCAATGCAGCTAAGTCGTTAACTATGATAATCGTACCACACCTCTCGATAGTCACATCGAGCCCGTTACACTACTTCACTCTGCCATAACCTCCTCTCCACCAATATGACATGAAACAGTTCATCTCATGACCACTCACTGCTCATCCTCGATCCTGGAGTTGTTCTTCGCCGAGATTTCAGCTGTGAGCTTCAACGCTCGTGGCGCATCATCCTTCGGCATCCACAACTCTACAAATTGCAAACCTTTATACTCATTGAAGTCCTTGTCTTTGAGGAGCTTCTCCAGCTCATCCTTTGTCTTGATGACGAACTTCTGGGCATGGCCTTCCTTCGCGCCGAAGACCGCGGGGATATCAGTGTAGTTCCAGCGGATGATATCATTGTAATCCGCATCCATGCCGTGGATATAGCGTTCGATGGTGTAGCCTTCGTTGTAGATGAGGAAGCTTGAAGGTAACTCAGTCAGTTGAAGCTCGTAAAGCAAACGTTAAACAAGATACGGGAAACGGAGACGGGAGCACTCACATGGTAACCCTCAGGTTATGCTTCAGCATAGTGCTGACTTCCTGACAAGTCAACTGGAAGCTACCATCACCCACGAACAAGATTGTTCGCCTATCTTGTTCCAGATCCTTCACTGCCAGTGCCGCACCCTGCGTAGCGCCTACCGACCAGCCGATACTCCCCCACAGTACCTGCGTCACGCCCATGACGCCCTTAGGGAACTTGCTTTCCCAGATACCAAAGTTGGATGTGCCCGTCTCGGTAACAACGACATCACCTTCCTGGAAGTACTCGCCGATTCTTGGCCAGAACCACGCCTGCGTGATGATCTGCGAGTCATCCTTGTTCTGAGCCACAGCGTTCTCGACCTGGGGAGAAGGTGTTATCGAGAGCTTGGACACGTCGATGCGCTCAGTGACCTTCCGGAGCACACCCCGCATTGAGACACCGGGGTATTCAGAATAGCGCACAGTGCAATGGTCGCTATGCAGATCGATGGTATTAAGTTGTGAGGTGTGGTACGAAAAGCCAGCAGTGTTGAAGTCACTCTTCATCGCGCCAATGGACAAAACCAGGTCAGAACCCTCGACGCGCTTAGCAACTTCGGGAAGAGACCCGATGCCAGCATAGACGCCACCGTAGTGCTCGGACGTCTCGTCAAAGGCACCCTTGCCCATGGGAGTAACAAACACCGGAAGCTTGGTCTTCTCAATGAGCTTGTTGACTTCTTCAGTGACTCTATGACGGATTGCGCATGCGTCAACAAGAACCACCGGATTCTTGGCTCCATGGAGATATTTGAGGACCACATCGACGACATAGTCCTCTCTGTCGGGATCATTCTCCGGCTCGGAGAGATCAATCTCTGTGTCCAATCTAGCGCCCTCGATCTTCTTCTCAACCATATCGGTAGGTAGCCAGATGTACACTGGCCGACTGCGGATCCAGCACTCCCGGATCGCATGGTCAATCTGGGAGGCGATCTCACTAGGTTTTACCAGCTTGGCAACGTCGCAGGAGATATGTTCGCTCATGTTGGCAAAGACGTGGAAGTCGCCGTTGCCGAGGGTATGGTGTAGGAGCATGCCATTGCGCTGGGAGATGGTCGAAGGGCAGCCAACGATGTGGACGATAGGGACGTGCTCGGAGTAAGCACCGGCGACACCGTTGATGGCGGATAGTTCGCCAACACCGAAGGTGGTTACGAGGGCAGAGATACCCTTGGCACGGGCGTAGCCGTCGGCGGCATAGGCTATAATCGTCTGATATCAGCGATTGTGCTTGTGGGAATAGAGAAGTAGACATACTCACCAGCATTGAGCTCGTTCACGCTACCAACCCATTTCAAACCGGCCTTGGGAACGTAGTCGAGAGCAACCAGGTTAAAGTCTCCTGGCAGGCCGTGGACTGAGCGGATGCCGATTTGATGCAATCTTCTAAAGAGATACTCGGCCACTGACACGGGCTTCTGCAAACTCTGTGTCCGGATGTCTGACATTTTTTGGTTGGGTTATGTGGAAGTTCTCGTGTATCTCGTGTGTTGCGGTAGGTTGTCAGATCCGGCCTGGCTTGTTTGCAATGTATTGTTGGGGTATATCGTGAGTCTTGTGTCGAATAGGATGGTGTGTGTAGGTGTAGGTGTCAGAGCAGCAGGATATAAGGGCAGCGAGAAGCGATGTTTAGTATGTGGAAGTTGAAGGTAAAGAGCTTGTTGGAGCTGTTTCTGTTGTTTATGAGGGGGGAGCATCGACTAGGTAAGTATGACAAGACGCATTGTCGATCGACGGGTCGGAAGGGCCCGGATACCACAGGGAGAGCCATGGTTCGTCCTTTCCACCGCAGCGCTGTCGGTATGAGTTGAGTGTCGGCGATAGCTGCTTCCTGTGATGTCATGGATTTGGTTGAAGTTGGTGGTGGGGTGAAGTATAAGTAGGTACATGCCGCTAGGTGGAGCTGCAGGTACGAGCAAGTAGTCTGAAAGGTACCTCTAGCTCCGCTACGTAGTACCTATCTCAATCATCTTCGACCCCTCATCCCTTTTACGACGGGATGTTAGCTCGCATTTAGACCTTCCACTTCGTAGTGTACAAGTTGCCCGAATGTCCTTGCAATGTTCATCCATCCCATACCGTCGCAAGTGTCGTTCCATCGCACTAGAAGCCTCTTATCCCTTTTCGCGTTTTTGTCACTCTTTCCAATTCACTGTGCTGACCGGGTAACCTGAGCTTGAGTAGAGATCCATACCATTGCGGTTATGATATGTAAGAGAAGGGGATATAGACTGGAGATACTTATGCAGAAAAGATACAACGCCAATGCTCCTTGCCATGCTGCGTATGCAAAAACACCATCGCCACCGCCATCTAAGAGCCAAATGTTTGTTGTGTACAACACTCCCTCACAGGGCTGAGATTTCTCGGGTCCCTGTGGATGCTGTCGGGGATTAATCACAGCTTCCATCCTTCCACCCAGTCCTCCACCTCTCCTGCCACTTGGAGCAGTCAAACGTTGGCTTGCCCAACTTCCTGTTGACTTCGTTGTGCGCCTCACAAAGCCAATTTCCGAACTCGTCCCTGCTACCCGTTTTCGGTTCTTCTTTCTTGATATATTGTTGGAAATCTTCGGCGCATACCCAGCAAGGGTACAGCTTTGCGAACAAGCCCATGAAGGACTTCAGATCGTTTTTTTCGGTTGGAGTCGGAGCGGGAGGGTAGGTTGCGGCGATCGAGTGGAGAAGAGTCCAGGTGCTCCGCCCGAGAGTCTCAACGTCGGCCGGGCAGTCTGTTCTCCTCTGCGGTAGGGTTGTGGTTGACGATGTAGCTGCCGACGCAATCGTAGAAGAAGGCGCGGTCGAGGAGGCATCGGGGTTGGTCTTTAGGGTGGCCTTGGCCTGGGACGCCCAGGCACCGAAGGAGGTGCAAGAACGGCAACTAGAGACTCTTCTTTAGCAACATGGTATGGACTCTGAGCTAAGTCTTCCATGTGAGAACCTACGGCTTTCCGTCCTTGCCCAGAACAACACCCTTGGGCAACTTCTTGGGGGGCTCTGTTGCGGTGCCATCTACCGGAGCCGTCGCTGTTGCTCCGGTTTGGGCAGGGTCATTGTCTGTAACCATTGTTAAACGTATCTGCAGGTAGCGGATGAGCGGTAGTTTCGAGGTTCAACGGTTGCAGGTGTGAATGCTTCCTTCGAGCCACTCAGGTATGTTTTTGTCTCTTGCGCCTCGAGGATTAGAAATCAACCGAACAGCATCGAACGGCGACTTGAACCGTACAACCCGGACGCCGTGATCCTTGTTCTCCGCTTATCGATAAACCATTGCCGCCATGCCGGCGCGCCCGGCCGGCAATAGTGGGGCGGCTCTTGCCGGTCGCGGGCCCCACCCCGTGACTACACATACGTAGTGAGAGGTACCGGTAGACCAGACGAAAGCTTCCCTCCTGCCCTTGCTCTGTGTGTCATTCCGTGGGAAGAAAAAGTCAACATGTCACAAAAGACGCCCGTTTTCCTGCTGAAGACAAAATCGACCCCTGGGGATTCGTACCAGGAGCAGTTCTCTTCTGAGACGGATGGCTTCAACTTCGAGCCCTTCTTTGTCCCCGTCCTCGAACATCGATTCAAGGACGAGGGCTTAGCTACGGTGCGCAACCTTCTCAAGACGAAAGCTATAGGAACTGGTTCCGACTGTGCCTATGGAGGTATTGTCTTCACCTCCCAACGCGCCGTTGAAGCCTTCACCCACCTCGTCCAAGAAGTAACAGGTAAGACGTACTGCATCCATTTCGAAAGGCCAAACCTCATAACAGCTGTGTAGGCGATGACAGATGGCCCCATCTCCAAGATATCCCTGTTTATAGCGTCGGCCCTGCGACAACGCGCACGTTGAAGGCAGTTCCCCAACAACCACCGCTCCAAGTCTTTGGTGAGCATACTGGCAACGGTGAAACATTGGCACCCTACATCATCGAGCACTATGGCGAATGGTATAAGGACAGGTCCACCAAGCCGCCGCTGTTGTTTCTTGTTGGCGAGCAAAGACGGGATATCATTCCCAGGAAGTTGATGGACCCTGCTCTACCATCGGACAAGTTCATTCGCATCGATGAGGTTGTCGTCTATGGTACCGGTGTTATGGAATCCTTTCAAGAAGATTTCACAAAGCTTCTCAAAGAGACCGAAGACCACCCTGCTAGATGGGTGGTGGTGTTCTCCCCAAGCGGCTGCGACGGCATGCTTAGTGCCCTGGGATGGTTGAACGAGAGCAGCGGCAGAGTGGGAGACGACTTCCGCCAGGAGGACCGTAAGACGTACATTGCTACCATCGGGCCGACAACTCGCCTTCATCTTGTCAAGAACTTTGGCTATGAGCCTGATGTCTGCGCGGAGCAACCCAGCCCGGAAGGGGTTTGGGAGGGCATCAGTAGGTTTTGGAACGAATCAAAGAAATAAACCTGGGCCATCTAGCGGTTAGGTTCAAAGCCATCCATACCACAGCAGGGTGAAAGATATCTTACTGCAGGGACAAAAGACAACCGTGGGCTACCTGCCCCGCAGGCTACACAAGTGGAACGCCCGCTGACAACACTAACAGACATTCAAACGTAGAGGTACCTGGACATTAAGCAAGCATGACCCCGCACATGTTTCCCCCACACATAGAGCGCTGTACACTCAATACAAGTGTGATACTGTAATAACATACATATCAGTCCTTAAAAGTTTGTTAGCGCGGTTTTTGTGACAGGGGTCTGCAAAACTTCACAGAAAAACAACGGGACAACCACATTCAAAACGGAAAATTGGATAAAGTGTATAAAGCCTCCAAAACGCATCTGGTTGATACCAACTTCTTGCATGAAATGTGGTGGAATGGTGGTTGAGTTGCGAAGAGTGCGTAGTGAAGTCCCGCGCTAACGAACTTTCCAGGACTGATGTGTAGTACGGGGTACCTGACATTGCTAGTGTAGAGCACAACCCTACACGGAAAGCAACGTCAACCCTTCTCGCAAGGTTCTCACACGGAAGCTTCCATGCGTCGTCATTCACAACACAAGCCATCGCCGAGGGGGTCGATATAAGAGCTTGACGCACGTTACGGCACTACACGCAAACAGTCGACAGATAAATCACCATTCTATCTCACTCACAGCCCGCCGAGACTGATATTCATGCAGTAAATCTTGGAACATCTGTCAAGCTTGGCTTTCGCCAGTTCATCCCTGCCGTCCATCAACCTATCTTCAACTCATGTACATCTTCTCTACCGCACCTACCTTACCTAGGTAATCGATAATCCGTAATCTGCCTATTCGTACACTACCCTCGATATAAGCCTTTGAAAGATTTGGGTGTCGGATCATTGGAAACCTGAAGCCATGAGCTACCACGATTCTCGCGACAGACACCCCCTTCCGACCCAAACCTTCCGGTCCGAATCGGGGTACTCCTCGCCCGCCCCGGGCTCCGGTGCCCAAACACCAACAGGGTCGGGGGCCGGCAGCTCCCAATCACCAGGACTAGTCTCCAGTATTTTTGGGGGTCTGATTCGACGTTTCTCCGCCGAAACACCGTCCCTCACCCACTCGCATTCATACCCAGCAGACAGTTCACACTCCCACTCCCACGCCCACGCCCACAACAACAACGGCGTCGACGGAGTCTACGTTCCCCCCCGATTTCATGAAACCATCCAAAGAACCGTATCACCAATGCAGCCGCCTCCACTGGAACCCGTGCAGCTCAAGGGGTTTGCACCGGACACCCCTCACTCGGCCAGGATATTAACACAGGCGATCGCGGAGGAGATACGGATTATGGTGCCGACGAGGCTCAGCATCGTGGACGAGTGGAATTTGATCTACAGTCTGGACCAGGACGGGGCAAGTCTGGGGACGCTTTACGATAAGTGTGCAAAGTATTCCGGACGACGAGTGGGATTCGTGCTGGTTATCAAAGATGCCGAGGGTGGTGTAAGTTACCTACCCCCCTCTCCCTCCCTCTGTTCACTCCATCTTCGGCCTTCCCTCCCTCCATCCCTATATATTACTGTCGAAACCCGTCACCCAAAGGAAACACAGACAAAAAAAAAAGTCCAAATGCTTACCTCGCACCCTCCCACAACATTCAGATCTTCGGCGCCTACCTATCCGACCACCCCCACCCAGCGCCCAAATACTATGGAACAGGCGAATGTTTCCTCTGGCGCGCTTCCGTCATGGCCTCCCTCCCGCCTCCTCCCTCCGCCGACACCACGAACCTGCGAGGCCGAACATCCACCATTTCGTCAGTCGGAACGGGCACGGACACGGCCACGAACCACAGCAGCGGCGACGGTCTTGCCTCATCTACCGTTTCGAGAGCCAACACGGCAGCAACATCACCCCATAACGGCAGCGTAGACGATCTACTTGCTTCCTCGACCGACGGCATCGATCAAACCACCATCCGCTTCAAGGCCTTCCCCTACAGCGGCGTGAACGAGTACTACATCCTGTGCGAGTCGCATTTTTTGAGTCTGGGCGCTGGCGATGGCAAGTACGGGTTGTGGCTGGATGACGGGCTGGACAAGGGGGTGAGCTCTACGAGTGAGACGTTTGGGAATGAGCAGCTTAGCGATCAGGGGGAGAAGTTTTCGGTTTTGGGGGTGGAGGTTTGGGTTATTGGGTCTGGGGGGTTATGATGCCTCTTGCCTTGCTAGCGGGAAGAGGAGGCTGGGATGACTTTTGGGACTGATGTGCTATCATTTCTGACAAGTCTTTGGGGCCATCACTAAACTGAGTATGGATATGGAAATTTGGTGGCGTAAGGCGTCATGTTATGGTGGGTTTTGGCTTGATGAAGCAAAAAGGAAAAGGGAACCTGGATGGGCATACATACCAGGTACAGACCTTGTAATAGTGTCTTGATTTAGCCAGTCTTTGTATCATAATATACCCTTCACTCACTCGCGGAACCGAACATTTCCTTACTCGATTCCTTGACCACGAAGCGAACACGACGAAAGACACATCATCATCAGCTCAGGGTTGAGTATCTAGATTCAAATTCATGACAGTACGGAACGGGATCCGGTTTAAGCAAGCCATAAGAGCGTATCAAGACCGCAAAGGAAACGTAAAAAATCGACTTCCCCTCCACCACGCTCATCTAGGCCACATTGTCCAGATATCTCCCCTTCCTTCAACATTCGCCATCAAATGCTGGAAAAGCATATCCCACGTCTCCCTGATATCTCCTACGTCCCATCGAGAGGACCAAGTAAACTGACATTGTTCCAACACTCTCCTTCAAACCGTCCTGATTTGGTAGTAGACATTTCACCTCATAATTTCCTGGTAGATCAACTGCTTCAACTGCTCCTTGCTCAGGTTATCCTTGTGCTTGTCGAAATCAAAGAACTCCTCGGGGATGGGGGGCGCGGTCGGCTCATCATCCGGGTCGTGGTAGGGCTCGAGGTACGGGTGCTTGAGCGCCTCTTCGACCGTGATGCGCTTAACAGGGTTGAAGGCGAGGAGCTTTTCTAGCAGGTCCAGGGCCAGCTCCGACGTGTTGGGGAACAGCGTGCGGAAGGGAACCTTCTTCTTGAAGGGCAGCGAGCGGATGTATTCGCGCGCCCGGCGCGACTTGATGCCGTAGTAGTCTTCCATGGTTGGGGTGCCGAGGACGTCCAGGATGAGGGTCAGTTGGTGGTGGTCTGTGAGAAGGAAGTAACGCGCGTTAGTTTCTTTCTGTGATTGCAACACGGGGTTGGTTGGGGTGGGATCACATACAATCTTTGCCAGGGAAGAGCGGCTTGCCGCTCAGCATCTCGGCCAAAATGCAGCCGACAGACCAGACATCGATGGCCTTGGTGTACTCCTTGAACGTCAACATGATTTCGGGGGCGCGGTACCAACGGGTGGCAACGTATTCGGTCATGAAGCCCGAGTTGTCCTCTTGCGACGCAGCCGAGCGGGCCAAGCCAAAGTCGCACACTTTCAGATCGCAGTTGGCGTTTAGCAAAAGGTTGGAAGGTTTCAAGTCGCGGTGAAGAACATTGGCAGAGTGCATGGCCTTGAGGGCGCGCAACGTCTGGTAAATGAAGTATTGGCAATGGTCGTCCGAGAGCTCTTGGGTACGAATGACCCGGTGCATGTCAGTCTCCATTAGTTCCTGGTGGTTTAAGCCATGTTAGTGAGGAACAAACAGCCTGAAGGACCGAGACAATATGCGATCATACCTGGATGAGATACACCTCGTTGAAAGTCTCGTAGCTCCGTGGTTTTTGAATATCGAGAATAGAGATGATGTTTTCATGGTTGAAGTACCGAAGCAGCTTCATCTCGCGCAACGTCCGCAAGCAGAACATGGAGTGGTCAAAGGGGGTGATCTTCTTGATCGCGACCTTTTGGCCCGAAGGCTTGTGTACTGCAGAGCTGTTGGGTCGCCTGTTAGTTCTCGTGATCCCTCTAGTGTGGGCGAGGAATAGTTGCGATCAACTTACCAGACGACACCGTAAGCGCCTTCGCCAACGACATCCTGGATGTCGTATTGCTCGCTGACGTTGAAGGAGATCTTGCGAGCTCCGCTTTTGTGTGCGCTGCTCATTTCGACGTGTCCCTGGGGGGTTGTTTACGGGAAACAAAGACTGTCTAGGGACAGTAAGTGGTTCGGTTGTTTCGCCGACTCGAAGGTTGAAAATACTTGTGTTGTGTGACAACGGAGGCGTTGATCGCGAGTCAACGGGCGCTACTGAATGAGGGGATTCGTCTGTTGGAGTGGGGTCTGTCCAAGATCCCAGTCGAGTCGCGCAGTCGAGGGGCCGTCGACGATGGTTGCGATCCAAGAACAAGTACGGTAGGTATTGCTCAACACCGAGTTGTTGTTGTTTGTAGAAAGAGTGTAGGTTGTAAAGGAAGTGACCGTCGCCAAGGGGATGTGATGGGAGTAGAAATGCGGGGGCCTGGCCGGTTGGTTCAGGTTGCGTTGTTGCGTTGTTGTAGCGGGAGGTGGTGGTGGCGGAGGGGTTGGGCGCGAATTCTACCTAGGCTGTCTTGAGAAAGGCTGCTTGCTATGATTAGCTGTTGACACACAACTCAGGGTGCAGGTGAGGTATCCATTCAATTAATGAGGGATCAAATGGAACGAATGCAGTGCAACACTGGGCTTGCGTTGCTGGCTTCCTTTCCACTCTTCGGCGAGCCTCGACTGCCAAGCGGCGCACCTCAGATCCGGGATGATGAAGTTGAGTGGATGTCAGTGTGTCCAGGGGTTATCATAGAAAGCCAAGGTCCGGCTCTTTCAACACTGTGATATCAGATGGACGATCAGGTGGTGCGCAGTCGAGCACTTCCACTTGGGCGGTCTGTCCTGCAAGTGAACCACGAGAATGTGAAAGCGGGCCTGGCGGGACGAGTCTAGACGTTTGTCGACACTTACACGTATACCTCAAGCTTCCAAGACGATATCGGGGTGTTTGGTGGTGGAAATGCTATCAAGATAACGAGGAACCGGCCGAGCAAGAAGACAAGAGAAGCTCTCTTACGAAGGATGGGTCAAGGGGAAGTTATCGAGCTGATGAGGAATAACCAGGAGAAAATGACAGGAGGGTCGAGGCCCCAACTACTTCACTGCTTCACACAGCTTCTCTTCTGGAGCAATGTTGACGCCGAACAAAGTGCGACAAGGAGTCCCCAGCGGAAGCTCAGACCACGTTGTCATTGTTGGTGGGGCTCATTCAGAATCGTCAAACGCATCAAGGAGACCGGGAACTCCGTCGCCAGCGGGGTTCAGCTCGCTGACGGTCGGCTGGGCCAGGGGCACAACCTCAACAATGGAATCCTCGGCTTCTTCTTCCTTCCCGTTCACATATAGAGACTGCCCCTGGGCTACAACATAATACATCCTCGTGCCTCAACTACAGTAGCACGAGGAGCGGGATGATGTGCCCTCAGTCTACGGTTTCACATACACGTACAGGAACATGGAAATGCATCGCGGTATCAGCACCTTGGCGGCTAATCAGCCGTGCCAGCAGCCTCTAGAGCCTGGCTCAGCCTGGGCACCGGTACTTCTAGAGGTGTCACCTTGTCCCTCTGGATACCCTTTCCGTTCATCTTCACGTCTCTTTCTCCCGTTCCGTCTTTTTTGGTGCTCCTGAATGTTTCTTCTGCCCGTGGCCAGTCTGTATGCGACCTCCTGCAGCCCTGTGAGGAAACGTCGAGAACCTCAAATCGTGTTTCCAGAACATGAAGTACCCATTCAGTGGGCCCGTCTCATTCCCTCAAAACCAGCATAATCCCACCACGGTCTGTATATATGTATCCGCTCCCTACTAGGCAACCCATACTTAATTTGAGTTATGACTACGCACCAATACAGACAACTCATTTGTTCCCAATATCTCTTCTCCTTTTCTTTGTCGACAATGCCGAACATGTTGGGGGGACAAATGCGTACAGTATCTACAATATCATAGGTCCACAAGCCATTGCCAGTTAAGCGCCCGGGCTAGGCCAACACCCGAGCCTGACTGGTCGGTTTCCCTTTCTTCGAACAAGACGAAGCTCTCGGCGTGTGTCTCAGGTCCCTCTCCTCTGGGGAGAGTTTTCCCCGTTCGTTTCACAAAAGAGGCCCGGGCGGTTACAGGGCCCAACTTTGAAGCCAAGCGAGTGTACCCGTTCGGGAGGAATTCTGGCCAAGTTGGTGGTGGTGGTGGTGATATCTGAAGAGGATGAGATCAAATACTAAAGACAGACGGAGACACCTTACTGCATTCGATCTATCAGCTTTATAAATAGTGAAACAAGGAACATGGGGGGAAAGGAAGCGGATACAAGTCCAAAGCGACCTATGTGACCTGGTGAAACAGTAACATTACCATTGCCAGACACGCAGTCGCAAGCTGGCCAAAGACGAGCTAAAACAGGAGAGAAAACCCCCCCCCCCCCCAAAAAAAAAAAGAAAAAAAAAAAGAAAAAAAAAAAAAAAGAAAAGGCAACGAACAAAATCTCACCAGGTCGAAAATATGTCACTGGGACATCGAAAAAAAAGTCAAAAGTGAAGGTCGTACCCGGAATCGAACCGGGGTTGCCGGAATGTTCTGATGGTTTTGGAGACTCAGAATCCGGAGTGATAACCGCTACACTATACAACCATTTGTTATGGATTGGCGTCGGATAGTAGTCCAAGTACTCCATCTGGGTCCCACATCCTTCAGAGGCATCGCAACAAGCTGTAGATGAGGCACTATGAAGCGTGTCAAGCCACGCCTGCGGTATCGATTTTCACCTAAATGTCATAGCATTTGTTTACGGGTCACAATGGGAGTAATCCCGGATAGATTGTATGAAAAACCATTCTTAAGAATATTACATTGTGTTTGTCATGCGAGTCCGCTTCTTCTGCGTCTGTCCGCCACATGCACCCCTGTCTCTTTTCTTTACACCCGCTCAAACACCTCAAGATAAACATGTTCTGACTGAATACTGCCATCGGCATCCTTCGCTTGCCGCCGTCACATATAAATATCGAGGATCCATTTTCGCCCGCTAGGATGGTATGTGAATGCCATCACTGCACAACCTGTTGCAAGTCTGTTAGCGCCCCAGATCCGCTTTCCAACCATTGGCAGTAAAACAGAAAAGCAGCAGCAACAAGAACAATGCAAAACGAGGCTTTTAGTGACTCACCTTCTCCCTCAGCATGCCCATCCACTGTTGGAAGCTCATCCCCTGATCCGCCCGGTCTTCCACCAAGAGAGTCTGAGCCCACAGCTTAAGGCTTGGTTCACCATCCTCCCTGACAATGTACAGATGAGGCAACGTGATGCTGCCAACACCCTTGCTCTTGTGGTCTCTGCTCTTGGCAATCACGTTCCGGACACGCTCGTTGAAGTCATTGTCCAGCTCAGGCAGAGTTCCCTTTCCAACAGCAACCTGAGTGCGTTCCTGCACTCCGAATACATCCAGGATAAGCTGAGGCACAGCGTCACGACCAACCCAGAGGAATTGCGTTTGGCCATCGTCGATAAGGTACAAGCCGAATGGAACGAAGCGCTCCGAGGAGAGATTCATAGGTGGTGGGAGGACAATCTGGCTCGTCTCCGGGTCGGGGAAACCGGCATTGTCAGGCATGTCGTGCAGCGAGTATAGCCTGGGGTAGATGTACTGCATGAGCAGCGGCAAAGGAAGGGTAGAGAGCAGGCAGAGGGCAGCAGAGCGAATATCCGAAGGAATAAGCGCCGACTTCCTCAAACCAACGTGCTTGGTCAAGCCCAGGCAAAGGGCAGGTAGACCACGAAGGTTAGACGGGAACTGAAGGCCGCCACCCATACTTCCTCCACCCAGCTCCTTCCTGAAGGTCTGCAGAAGCTCGGTGATTTTCTGCTGAGGCAGATCCCTTGCCGCGTCCAGGGAATTACCGAGGGCCTTTTCAACCGCCTTGTGACTGAAGTAGGTAGCGATAGCGCACTGATCGGCCGAGGCGTAGACATCGGCAAGGTTGGTGGTGGTTGGCAAAGCCAGAGTCATGACACGAATGCGACGCTCACCATTGCAGGTGGTATGTAGTACCGCTGTCTGCAAGCAAACAAAGTTCTTGGTAAGGTTCTCATCGATGGCAACCTCAACGACGTAGCACTGATCACGGGGGAAAGCCGGGAAAGCGCACAAGTCAGAGCTTCTGTTAAAGAAGTTACCGTAAAAAGTGCTCATCCGCAGTCCAGTAGTAGCCCTAACACGGAGGACGGCCTCAAGGCCAATCTCAGACGACAGGTAGTCGCTGAATTCGGACGCAAACTTGACAGCATCCTCAGCCCTAGCGGCGTTCCATCCCGGGTAGAACCATGTTTGACCACCAGTGTACCGCGGGAGGTTGCTCAAGGAGGCCACATCCTGATACTGGGAAGAGAAGAGGAACATGTCGATAGACACTTGGTTCTTGGAGCACTCGACGGCGAAGCTCTTGTAGAACGAATTGGCGGTCTGCAGCAGCCCGCTTTCTTTGGACGTGCCGAGAAGCTTCTTGTCTTCTCTCATCTCGAGCTTTCCATAACCCACGTTAGGCAGAGAGGAGCTCAGCACCACAATCTTGCCGCCGAGGGGGGCAATAAGCTTGTGACCGGCCCTGAGAGCCGAACCCATGCAGTTTCCGTTGCTCTGGTTGTTCGCAAACATCTCGGGCAACTTATTGAGGAAGCTTTCGATGTTCTGCCGGCACTCGGTGAGGGGGACCAGCAACTCCCCGGGAACAGGGAGGAATGGCTCATCCAGATCGCTGACCACAAGCATGCTCGTCTCACCATTTTCCTCCGTGTCTCTCGGAACTGAGAAGTAATGCAGGCTCGAGTCCACGGCGATGAATCCAAGGCGGGTGCGGCGATCGGCATTCGGTATCCTGTCGAGGCTGTCCAGAATTGTTCTTGCGCTGGTGGCCAAGAGACCCGTAGAGACAGCCGCGTAGCTGACATCAAACAAGAAAAGGTAGACCAGGGGTTGAGGGGGCCTAACCATATACTCCTGGGGCGCAACGAACTCAACAACCGCATGGTTTAGCTCATGCCGTTGCCATCTATCCACGCTCTTCTGGGCCGCCGCATCCCAATCAAAGGCCTGGGGAACATCGTTGGTAAGGTTGCACATGTTGCAGCGCCATCTGTGGCCGTGATCAAGGAAGGTCACGAATGGGTTGATGTAGGATCGACATCTTCGGCAGCGCGAGATTACTTGGTCTTGCACAACAGGGACCGGATCGTCCAAGTCATGAAGAGCTGCATATGGCTGAATAACGAGCGCAAAGGGCAGCTTGCTCTTCTTGAGCAACGAGTGGGTGGTGGGTACGGCATTCAACGTGGATCGCACATACTTTGGCGCGCAGTTGGCATCTGGGGAAGGGGTAACGCTAGACTGAAAACAGAAAGTCAGCAATGGGCACATAGGCCAACTCGGGAAGCCAAAGAGCTTACATTAGGGGGAAGAATAATGGGGGGAGGCGGCAGCTCGAGTTCGGCGACATTAAAGGGCTGGTTGAGTAGATCGGTGGGATAAAGCTGGTTCGCAGGACCCCTCGCCTGGGCAGGGAGTTGCTGCGGCTGCTGCGGCTGTCCTCCAAAGCCCATAGACTGGATGCCGGCCGTGATGCCGGCAACACCTCCGGGGGCAGGGCCAACGGCGGCCGGAGCAGCACCCTGGGAGTAGTAGGCATCAGGGGCCTGATAGCCTCCGACTCCGGGTACGGCAGGCTGAGGCGCGCCGTACGGTGTTGTCGGAGCGCCGTATGCCGGTTGTTGGACATCTTGTGCCGGATATCCACCAAATCCTGGTGCTGCTGGCTGAGGGATTCCGTATTGCGCTGCTGCTGGCTGGCCGCCTACTACGGCGTTGCCTCCTGTGGCAACCTCGAATGCCTGGGCGGCGTATGCTCTCTTCTTCTTCTTGCCATGCTCGGCGCCGTGCTGCGAGGCGGCTGCCGGCGGAGGAGAGGCCGAGCTACCGTATGCTTGTTGAGCGGGATCAACGGGATATTGGGGCTGCTCGCCGTACTGCTGGGGGGGATACTGGCCGTAGCCATCGTTGGGAGGAGGAGCCGCCATGGTGTTGTCCGCTGCTCGGTTCTCTGATGGCGCGAGAGATTACGGTGGTCGGGCCTCGTTGAGCAAAGTAACAATGGCTGGAACCTCTTGGTGGGTATGTCGATGACGCTTGTGGCGCGCGAGAGGAACGGCGAAAGGAGTCAGGGGACAAGTCGTGGGTGTTGCGAAGCGGCGGGGGGCGGTGGAGAGAGTTGGTGATTTGAGGCGCGCTTGGAAGTTGACAGCTCTCGATTTACGACAACAGCATCGGGCGCCGGGCGGCGAGGGGCTACACCTATCAGACCTATCAATCAGGAGGACAGGAGCTAGGAAGCCAAACTGGCCTTAGCTGCCTCGCTTCGGGCGGAGTACCAACGGGAGTGTCCACACAGGCTGGGGCCAGGCAGCTGGGGTAATGGTTCGTACCTACCAAGTATCGCCGCACCTTCGAGGTGTTGGACAATGCGCTGTGTGATAAACACATAGAGCTCGAGGCACCCCACTAGTTGTGGGTATCAGGCCGGTGGAGTGCAGATGAGAGTTACGGTAAGGGTAAGAAACTGTAACTTACATGCTTTCATCTCATGCAGCACGTGATGCTCAGGCCTCTAATTAGTTCACTTATAACCGACCTAATTTCATACACCAATGCATTCCCTACACCCCGAGTTTCGATGGAGGCCATGTGTTTTTACTTGGACAACTGCTAACCAAGAGGGTTCTCAAATCCGCAAACTTTATTGTTTGTTCCTGCATCTGTAGCTGGAGACAGATGTCACCAACGCGAGGTTGAGCTTATGACGGGAGGGAGCTTCAGCGGCACGGACCCCACAGTGGGCAATCACGGGTAGATCGGCTCGAGAATGGGTACATCTCGCGATACATCTAGCAAGGTAACAACAACACCTGACACACAAACGCCAGCTCCAAGCAACATGCCGAGCATTTTCATGTGAACGGAGGAACGGGTGAGACGGGAAATATGAACATCGCAATGCAGTGAATCTCGGCAATCTAGGCACAGTGGCCCGGGCGTATTTGGGAGAAGCACCTTCCTGATGTTCGAGCATACATATTTATACGGCTATACCCGCTATCGCGTTCTGCCCGTTTGCACTGCCGTCTTTCATCCCGCTTTCAGGATTGAAGAGTGCAGGTAGTATTTATAATTCAGGATTTTATAACCTAAACCCTTCTATGGTCCTCACCACTTCCTCATCTCCGTCCCACCTAGCTAGCGTGCCACGAATACCTCTACACCGAGTACCACGCGGGTTGCTCTAACTCGGCCTATTTCGAAACACACATCTTACTCACAGCCTACCTACTATCAGCTTGGTGACACTTAAGTTGACTCGGATCATCAATATATCGAAATACATTCCCTCCTACCGTTTGAGCGAGACTCGGAATCTTAGGACCCGGTCGCCACTTAGAAGTCAGACGATTTCCCCCGTTGGCATACCCTGTGCTCGACGAGAAACACCCAGGACAAAGTACAGCAAAAAACACAGTTATTTGGGACATTCCCTCGATTTGATTTCGTCTAAATCGACAACACTCACCAACAATTCGACTTCAAGCCGAACTCTGGAAATTGTTGTTCGAAAATGGCCCCTTCATCAGCCTTCAGGTATGACATCATTCCTCGCTTCCTTCTGCGCGGCCCCGCCATCAAAACGAACGTCCAGCAACATATGATTCAAAACTACAAAAAGCTAACAAAAACCAGCCAAATCCTCCCTCTCATCCTCACATTAGTCGTCGTAGCCGGTATCGGTTTCGTGGTCTATCAAGTATACCTATCGGCCCTCCAATTCCGCGACAACACGGCCCAGCGCATGGAGCGCAAGAACCTCGCCTTTTCCAAAGACGGCGGTCTGCGCGTGAGTGTCAAGGACGTCGGCGACGAAACCTACCTGGACCGGACGCAGAGCTGGTTCGTGAAGGCGTGGGAGTTGGGCGTGGAGGAGGAGAACGCGAACAAGAAGAGAAAGAAGACGGGAATGTTCAGAAAGGCGGCCTAGAATGTCGCTGAGGGATGGGTAGCTGGGGTGTTCAGTGGGGTGGATGTGAAGATCAACGAGAAAGGAGACAAGAAAGAGACGTAACGGAAAAGGGTGCCGGTATGTGAGAGAGCAAAGATGCAGTGCTCTGATAGGGCTGGGTGACTTGAAGCGTGTAAGCGGTCCGGAGGGCAATTGGGTGCTTCTTGCAGCCACGCTCCGTGTTGAATTACACTCGAGACTATTTGATGGGATACTGGTGATAAGTACCGATTGGCAGTGGCCGCCGTTGGACTGTGATCGTGACTCGAGGCCAACATGAAGACCGAGGTTGCTGCGGGATGGGCTATTATGTTACCTGAGCAGCTATCACCAGCCACTTGTTTGTGCAAGAATCAAATGCACTATGCACTACCCATCAGATTGTCAGATATTCATGCCCACTGCCATTGAAGAGCTAGGCCCCTTGACACTGCTGTCTAGCTTAATAAACGCTCGCTCAGCCTTGTATCTCCAGCCATCGATGCCTCTTCGGGTTAACAGTCCAACAGTTACCTCGATAACCACACATTATATCGGTTCGCCCTGTTCTCCCTTCAAAGCTTCTAGAAGCTCCCAGCACTCAGTCGAGGTATACTGTGGGCACACAGTTTTGTTAGTTCTTGGGCGATACCATGCAAAACAATCTTGGACAGGATGTCCTGGAATGCAACACTGTTCGATGGATATCAATACTCACCAGTGAAGTCTTCAGACCCCATTGGTTATGGGCATAAAGATTCACATGCGATAAAGCTTCTGCATATGAATCCACAGTCAGTCCCTCTACCGCCTAGTAGTACGCAAACAATGTTGGGGGTAAGATGTCATGCGGAAACGAACCAGACTTGTAATAATACTCTTTTTTCGGATCTAGGACCCCAAGCTTCTCAAGCTTCTCCAGCAGTCTCGCAGCCTCCGCCTTATCCCGGAAGTCTTTGGAGAAGACCTTCACCAGCTCGCCATCCGATTGTGGCCTACTGACTACGCCACCGCGCCTCAGGGACGCTTCCGACCCCAGCTCGTTTTTCACCGTGGCCGTGACGATCTTCCTCCAGACCTCCTCCACCCGGTCAGGCGGTACATAGAGTAACCACTTACCCATTCTTAGTTCGCAGGCGTCGGCCAGACGGGTGAGGTTCCTCATCACCTCCACCCGCTCCGTTATCACGTTGCCCAGATCGCGCTTCCCGTCGGCCTCGACGCTGGTGCCGTAGAACTTGATGAAATCGGTGAACATCCTCAGTCGCTCCTCGCCGGCCTTGCTGTAGGTCCACCGGGCCGGCTTCCAGCGTGGCGGCGCATAGGGGTTGGCGACCCGGATGAAGTTTTTGTATACGTTTTGAGTGCGGGCTAGGAAATCGTCAACGGTCTCGCGAAGCTGCCAGGAAACCAGATTGCCGGCGTAGGGGTTGTAGAGGGGACGCCCTTCGGCATCCTTGAAGAATATGCGAGGGGGCTTGGTCTCTTTCCGGGCAATGGGATACCACTTCTCCCACCAGTCGTCTACGTCGTAGGTCTCTAAACCAGTCTCTGGCTTTGAGACTGTTTTGTTTTGGTGTTTTCCTGTGATGGTGTTAGCAGACTCATTAATTCATGGTATTGCACTGAGAGCAGGAGGTGGGGGTCATTGACTTTTAATCGATTTCTCTGGTGACTTTTGTGACTGGTTATGTCGAGTGGGCGAGTTGTGGAAGCCTCTTCTAAGGCGCTCGTGCGCCGTTGAGGTATGGGATGATGCAACCGCAAAGAGACATCGAACCGCACTAGAAGGATACGGAGATCGGTGGAGTATGGGATGAATCATTTGGCTTGATCAAATGGGTGTATAAATTGCAATAGGGCAGCTTTGTTGATCGAGAACCTACCTGTTGTTCGCGGAAGCAGACAAAACGGAAAGGTTGAAACTGTGGGGGGTGTTGCTGCTGCAGCATGAGGGTGGGTTTCTGATTTATTTCAAACGGCCCCCTAAAAAAGACAACAAAAACAACATAAAAAAAAAGGCCGAACAGCGATAACAATAAAACGCACGCCAAAACAGTTGCATAACGACCAACCGACCGACAGTCTCCTACCCACAGAGACCATAGTCGCAATATAATTTTTTTTTTCATCACTCGGCCGTGGCTTCTACGATCAATTCCTTGCGCCAAATTGTGCCTGCTGATTTGAACTTGGCATAGCATCGTGGTTTCGCTGAGAAAATGGGCGATTCCGGTGAAAATTGGCCGGAGCCGGTCTCCTCCCTTCAGTCAATGCAGCTGGATCTTCCACCTAGTTGCATTGAATTTTGCCCTTTTGCGCCGTCGTACTTTTTAATCGGGACGTACAACCTGGAGGGATATGAAGGTCCTGCTGCTGCCAGTACCGCTGAAGCGAAGGACGTCGAGGAACAGGATGAGCAACACGACGATCTCGAGGCTAGGGTGACAAGAGAGAAAGAAGGGCCACAAAACCGCAACGGAAGCATTCTCACATTTCAGCTTGTGGATGACCAGCTGTAAGTCCAGCTATTGTCAAGCAAGAGCACACCAACGAAAACTGACAGGCTATCAGAGTCCATGTTCAAACGCTGATGCAGCCATCGGCCATCCTCGATCTTCATTTCAACCAGGCACCTGGCAAGCAAGACATCTGCGCCGCTGTCTCCAGCACGGCCACTCTGGCTCTGTTCCGGTTGAGTCCTGGGGAACCTCAGCCTTTGAGGCATCTCAAGACCATGGACATGGCAAGTATGTGCAAAACGGCGGAGGACTGGCTAGGTGACAAGGACGAGGTTATCTTCACCCACCTCAGCTGGCATCCCACCAAGTCGGACATGGTTGCCGTAACCACAACTGCCGGCTATGTACACCTGATCTACCTTGGGGATGATCTTGTTGGCGGTGATTGGGTAATGCATCCTGAGCCGATCCTCACTCACACCCTCGAGGCTTGGTATGTATCCATCTCTCCGTCTCTGAGCCCTCCTTTTTCCCAAGACAAAGAAGAGGACGACTCGTTTCTGCTGTTATCAGGAGGGGATGACTCGGCGTTGCGCTACCAAGTATGCAAGCGCACTCGCGCCGATGCGGTGGACGACGACGAATCGGAAAGTCCCTATACCATTGAGGCGCTCCGCCCACCTGTCAACGTCCGAGGCCATGGTGCTGGAGTAACGGCGATAGTGCCCCTAGGGCTGAAGGACGGCGAATCCGAGCTCGTTGTCACGGGAAGCTACGACGATCACATTCGGCTGTTCTCTATCCCAGCCTACGGCTTCGGGCGGGCCGTCGAGCTGGCAGAAAGCAATCTCGGAGGAGGCGTGTGGAGGGTGAAGATTGTCAAAGAGGAGATGGGCCTCTTGGATGGGCAGGGTTGGCGCTTGACGATGCTGGTATCGTGTATGCATGCGGGCGCGCGGGTTGTCGAGCTTCTCAAGAGCGGCGCTAGGAAGTATGAGTTCCGAGTGATTGGGAGGTTTGAGGAGCACAAGAGCATGAACTATGGCAGTGATTGTCAGCTGAGCGCCGAGGGGACTCTCTCAGTCGTGTCAACGAGTTTCTACGACAAGCTGCTGTGCCTTTGGAAGCTTGAGCTTGGACCTTGAGAAATAGAAGGAGATGGCATTTTAAGGGTTCGGCGTGACGCAACTATTCCCAAGCGAACGGTTTCAGTGGGGTGCATGCTGCACATGCAATATTTAGTTGTACAAGTACACACCTGTGTTGCGAGGTACTTCTGCCTCCCGATAAGGAGCGATAAGCTGACCGCCTTCTCTTTTCTCCCGTCTCCGGGCATGTTCAAGAAGGTGCCCCTCCCGGTGGGCGTGCCCCTGCTGTGCATCGATGGAGGAAGTTCCGGTTCGATGGATCCGCAGCCCGCTCTGATCCCAGCCTGAAGCGCGCCTGAAGCGCGCCTGTCCACCTAATTTCCAGAGGTACTTTAGCGTAGCTTTGGGCAGGCACGCGGCCCATCGCGCCTGCCTCGGAATACTCGTGCTGTTACGGTAGAGCGCCACCCCCAGACTTTGCGCGAGGGGATGCACTAGAATGTGGCCCCGGCGGTCAAGCCTCAGTGCCGTGGGCAACATTAACAGCAAGTCACGGTGGACTTAAGGGAACTCCGTCATTTCCCCGGGCTTGTGGAATTTCATGCATGCTGCCCCAAAACATCTGGGCTCACAACTCCAATTTCCCGTCACAACTGCCTCTTGGAGGTAACCTTCTCTTGTATAAATCACCGGGGAAACGAGACTCCTCGACGCGCCTTTGCTTACGTTCTACCTCCAACAATTTATTCCAGCCTCTGCTGTTGGCTGGCTTGCTTCATTCGCTCATATTCTTACTTGCAAAGGACTGACTAGTCGAAGGCACCAGGCTACCTACTACGGTTGCGGTGTAGGTCCCCTCATACCACCAGCCTCACCACCTAGCCTACCTCTGCTTCCCTCCAGCTTGACCGTTTGTACCATCACGTCCGTTCCCACCATCTCCTCAGGCGATCTCGCTGCCGTCGAGGTAAACACAACACACCCTACGGTACATCTACACTGTAGTCTTCCACGGCTCCCAGTCTAATCGAGCGTGACCCGATACAGCAATCCCATGTTCACCATCGCCTCTTTATGAGCACCCGTCTGTTATACCCGCTCGACATCGATCTTCGCCACGGTCCGTATCGTTGCAACCAAGCTCGATCCTCCCGCCCTCTGCGTCCCTAAGATACCTCTACTTCCGCCATCGATTATACCTCTAGCCATTGCATCCTCCCGTTTGCAACATGGACACCAACGGGGCCGCCGGTGCCGGCGCCGACCCCGTCATCCCGAGGATTCACGAAGCACTCAACATTGTCCACAGCCCCTACTCTCCCAACCAGGCGCGACAGGAAGCTCAGGCATTTCTGGAAGAAGTCAAGACCCGCGGTGACGCGCCCTCGCACGGTTTCAGCCTTGCTTCCGGTGGCTCACAAGAACCCGTCGTTCGCCACTACGGCCTGTCTCTTCTCGAGTATGCGGTCAAGCACAAATGGTCCGAATATGACACCAACCAACGCGAGTTTCTCCGCGGTTGGATCTTGCAACTGGCACAGGGTGTCGCAAAACCAGATCCGCCCTTTCTCAGAACAAAGATTGCCCAGCTCTGGGTCGAGATAGCTAAGCGCTGTTGGGGTGCGGATTGGATGGATATGGACGAGTTGCTGAACCGCCTATGGCAGGTTCCGAACTCGCCCGTACACAAGGAGTTCGTGCTCCTAATCCTCGAAATCTTGTCCGAGGAAATTTTCAACGGAGAAGACGCCATCGTCGCCCATAGAGAGGGAGCACTGAGCAAGGGATGCGTTGAGATCTTCACACCTTCTGCCGTGCTCAGCGAAGCCTTCCCAACCCGTCAACACGAACCCCAGGTGCGATTCGGTGACGACGGATGGATCAGTAGAGTAACAGAACTCGTCCGAGACTGTTTGAACGAGAACCTCGACAGTAATGAGGACGTCCGGGCCTGTGTCGTCAAAGCTTTGGCTGTTCTCAACTCCGTGATGCCGTGGGCAATACCAAAAGCCATTCATGCTACCGGTTGTCGTCCTGTTATATGCAATGGCCTTGCCAACTCAAACGTGACCGTGCAAAGGGTAATCTTGCCTCCCCTCTCTGTCCAGTCACTTTCCCACTTGTGCGATTGCTCCGAATATCTGCTCGAGTTCCAGCTGTTAACTCTTGTCTCTTAAACAGGCTGCTTTGGAGGCGTTGCATTCTCTCTATTCCCGGTCAGCATTCAGCAGCGAGGAATTCGTCGACCTGGTTGTTCCCATGTACAGCCCCGAGTTGGTCGACCTCTGCAGACGACTTTTTGAATGGTCGACAGTGGACGCTGAGGACATTGACGACGACAAGTACCAGTTTGCCAAGAAATTCTCCGAGGCAAGTTGCTTCCTTTACACCGCTGGGGAAAACCGCTCCTATTGTTTTCCTAGGTCTATACTGACAATCACAGATGATCTCGTGTGTTGGAAATTACCTCGACCGGAAGTACGCCTTCATACCGCCCCAGGTTGACATCCAGGACTTCCTGAAGCTTCTGATAGCGGTGGTGCAGAGTCAGAGCCTCGTTGTTTCCATTCCCGTGCTCGTGACTTGGACGCGCCTTCTTAACCACCGCTCGCTAGGTCCGGCTATCGGGAAAACCGACATGGTTCTGCCACTGTTGGACGTTTGTAGCGCTCGACTGTTGCGTTATGAGAACCTCCCTGAAGATACAGAAGATCCTACGTTTGTTCTTCTCATGGAGGATACCGATACCATCCCGGAGAGACATGCTTTTCTGGGTAACTATAGGCGATACAGTTGCTCTATCATCGAGAGCATCATCCAGCTGAGGCTCACGGATGCTTTCCAGTACATCTTGAACCAGGCAGAAAATGCTCTGCAAACTCTGTATGAGGGCCAGCTACCCCTAAACCGTAAGTTGCTTAAGCCATTAAACGCACGGGGCCGATGGCTAACGCTGAACATAGCGGCAACCTATTCCAAAACCTCCATGCCTGTTCTGAGAGTAGACGCCCATGCTACGGTCATTGAGGCAGCCCTCAAAGGCTACGTCAAGTGGAGGGCAAGACAGGGAGAACTTCCTGGAGGGGTAAGCTTCTCCTGCTGCGCTGTATAGCTCATGATAAAACTGACGACCCATCAGGAGCAGGAAGTTTCGAGTATCGAGACACATCTGGAGCAGTGGTGTAGTAGGCTGCTGGAGATGAATATTGAGGTATGCCGCCATCTACGTGTGGGATGGGTATCTGGCAATGAAGACGAAAAGCTGACGAACTTTTAGGACCCTCTTATCCGTAAACGTATCCTCCAGCTGCTTGTCGCCTTTTCCACTACGGCTCTTGACACCAAAGCCAACTTCATGCTGAGGGTGCTCGAGCACATTCTCATGACATGGCCTGCATTGCAGCCTGAGCACAAGACCTTCAATGATGCAATCCGGGATCTCCAAACTGAAAGCATGGTTGAATTGCAGAGGCTCGCCTCCAAGATGCCTGATCATTTACTGGTAAGTGGTGCTAGCCCGTCACACGTTATGTTCACCGGCTCCTTATATACTTACAATTTGTTTGTACCAGGACGTCTACGACCAGCTTGAGATTAAGGTCAAGGAGATGATCGCCTCCGGAACACTCGATGAAAAGCGCCAGATTGCGTATCGCAGTTTCCTCTTTATCATCATGTAAGACCCCCGATTAGCCCCTGTGACCTTCCGATGATGGCTTGTCATCGAAAGCTACGATACATCAAGTCTGGATCTCACTAACAACAAAACCATAGCCACCGGGCAACCCGCATAGACCAAGAAACGCGGGTCAGGCGTCTTGCTGAATTTGTCGAGCCTGTCAAAAACCAGTGGAAGGAAGCCCCGTTGCAACAAGCACTCGGCTCATTCGAGGGATTCTGCCAGCTTATTGGTCTAGACAAGGCGCAAAACTACATTGCACAGCGCCGTGTTCACCAAGTTGGTGATTGGGGTGCTGCGGACCTTGATGCCGAAGGGTTGGCGCTCCAAGCCGAACTTGAACAGAGACAAACGGTATGTTGCCCTGGGAATCACCGCCCCCAACGTGCTTTATAGTTACTGATATCATTGCAGTTCCTTCCTTTACGCTCAACCAAGTCATTTTTGACTTACTCGGTCGAGAAGTTGGAGAAAAACTCCCCCGCTTATCAAGCGTCTTGCGCTCTGTGGCAGGACGGGTTCCCGATCATCTTGCCTGAGCTGCTCAAGTTCTTGAGCTACGCACATGCGTGCCATGATCCGAAGAACTGGTCTTTGCTTCCAGAAGAGATGCGTCCTGTGGTCAGCCGTCTCCTGACTGACCGTTTCTGGCAAGCCGGTATTTCCGAAGGCAGCAAAGACGATTTCTATGCGCGCGTCCTGGACAAGAAAAACACGCTAGAGGGGCTTGCCTCCACCATTCGTGGCACTGTGCGCTTCGTCCGCGAGGCATGCTACGCCGTCATCTACTGCATGAGCCGACTTGACGTGCAGTTTTATGGGTTCACGGAACTTCCTGGGCCCTTGGCAAACGCCCTGTTTGCCGATTCCTTCAACCTCTCGTCTCATCAGCTTATTAATCTGCTGAACTTGGTGAGGTATCTCGTTGATCATTGTCCTGTGGAGCTAAGGGATCATTTCCTACCTCCAATCCTGGCCGCGTGCTTCCAGCAGATGGATTCCAAGATCAGCAGTGAATGGGAGAAGCTGGGCCAGAAGCAAACTGTCCAGGTGGCAGACAATGATGAATTAACGGAGGAGATGAAGGCGGAAAGCATTCTCAGGCAGCTGACGTATACAGCAGCCATTATGGTGGCTGAATTCCTTGACCCGGCGAGGACCGGTAAGTTGCTAAATCACCACTGGTACGCTCTTGAACTTTTACTGACCCTGTTCCCAGGACCACCTAGCAACCTTCCGGCCTCTCCCAACGGCACCACTCCGGAGTCCCGGTATCCATCGCTTCGGAGATTCTGTCTCATGCAAACGTCGATCGCCGGCCCCCTTCTCCTCTTCCTTTGCCATGCGATTCACATGCGTGATACCAGGTGCTGTGGCGTCGTCCTCCGCGTGTTCCGATCTATCGTACCGGAGTTCCAGATCCAGAGTCAGCCTAAGGAGCAAAAGGAACCGTCTCATCCTTTGCTACCCGATGAGAACTTCCCTATTCCCGATGCTACCAAGGCGGAAATTCACCAGTTCCTCGGGACCGACGTGATGAGAGCCGCGATCTCCTCGATGAACGATCCTTATTTCGTTGACGCCCAGAAGGACCTTGCGACCCTGATTGCAACGATCCTTGCTCACTCTTGCGTCGGCGATGAATTCTCGGGAGGCAACTCTGCGCCCCGCCAAATCCTGTGCTCACTGCCGGGTATCAAGGAACAGGAAGTGGATAGGACCCTTACTTTCCTGCGACGTCCCGGTACACATTCGCGCCAACAACGCGCTGTGATCCTCGATTTGTTGAGAAACGTCAAGAGTGTAAGCATTAGTGAGATGGGCAAGCTCAAGGACCCTAGAGAAGATGTTGTCAGAAAGGCTCCCAAGAGGAGCAAGATGGCCCAGAAATTCATGACGCCTCAGCAGGGCGTCGATACTACCGTGACTGGTACTGAACAGGGAACTGGCAAGAGGCAAGCGACTCCTGATCTGGAAGGAGTCGCCGGGATGTTCGACGAGGGACACTGAGCGATGTCAGACCTGCAAGAGCGTACAACGTGTTAGTGGCTTATCACACTTGCTCCTTTCGACTCAGGCTTTCAGCGCTACGCGGTTATATAATAGCGGCAATGACACGGCCAAAGCACCAGGAGCACAGTCTCGTGCATGCTCCCCAAGAAGGTTTTGGAAGGTTCTTTGCTGCTTCGCAGTGGCTTTGAACTTTCATACGCACCGTTAGACCGATGGAACCTCATCATGTGGCGCATGATGGTTCTATCGATGCGAGTCGCACCCAGCACATGCGCCTACCGATGCCAATGTTCTGTGCTTTATACTCGATGATACTTCAATCGCTTATCTGGGGTGATGAGAGCCGCGAACTCGAAACTTCGGCTAAGGCTTGACCTTGGGGGTTTGAATGTAAAGCGAAAACTATAGATTAGGAAGAGAATGGTTTGAAGGGCAGTTTTGTGAGAGCTAACAGCGGAGACCAGAGCTACGGCGATAGTACGGTTGATGATTGTCATGACCGACTGCCATTTCCTTGATACAAAGTTCCAGTCAGGTTTGACCCTTAGACGTCGGCGTAGCTGGGAAAATTCAGGTATATAGAGAAACAAAAACAACCGTGGGTTCGGGAATCGAGCCTCCGTTGGTTGACTTGGAATGTAATGGATTGATGTTAGTTTAAGGGTGCCCGTTCAACTTATCTCGATGAAAACATGACCTCTCGCCGTCTAACCAAGGTCAAAGAACCAGTCTGCCAGTCCTTCGACACACAACTTCTATCATATCCATAACGCATAAAGATGTCTAACTACTTCCGACATTCCGGGAAACGGTACGATTTAGCAACGGAACCACTGCGTAGTACTACGTTTACTAATGGAGCAATAGGGGCGATCTGCAGCGCAATTCCAAACGGGCAAGACTGGGCTAGACCGTGGAGACCGTGCTACTAACCCCTGAAGAGCTAATGTCAACCGAAGCTATCCCCCGCACAACCCATGTCGGAACAATCACGGTGAGATGATGGTCTTGCTGGTGATACCATCCATGCGTCAATCTGCACTCTCTGACTACCGTTTTCGAGCTCCAACACATCTCAGTTCTCGATAAGGTAAAAGTAAACATCATTTTCGGCATTCAGGTGGCATCGAGCGCCACTGTGTTGCGTTCGGACCAACCCGGTTCCGAGGTCGAGCCAAACTTGGCGGAAGTGATAGGCGGTTCACTCAGCCCTGAACTAGAAAGGGAAATTATACCTTTCCGATCAACATCTTCTAACTACGTAAGCGGCACGATACTATTTTTCCCCCTCGCATATTCCTCTGTTTCACTCTATTGTCCATGCTCAAGATATCGCCATATCTACCCTTTCCCTTCCAAAGTACGGCGGCTAATACACGCCTAGAGCAGATAAGGTGGCAGCAACGCTGAAGTTATAGTCATCCCTTGTCCTTGTCATCTCTGCCGGCTTTGATCACTGTCTCAAGTAGTGTGTCAGATTACCTACTACCAACCCCTAAGAGATACAGAAGACAGCCTTTCCGGGAATCGTGAGGTACCTAAGAGCATAGTTCTCATCTACGTATCTGCTCGGAGGCCAAAGAATCATCGGCCACTTTGATACTTCAACGGTCACCATTCACCAACCCTAGCGAGTGTCGTCACTTCTCTGGCGCTTACCACCGCCTAACCCGGCTCGCCCGGCTACCAGCCGCACTATACTCGGACAGTCCCCACGGGGAAGCATTACCCTATTGCTCCTTCCGGCACTCTATCCACCAAGTCCCATTGGCGAAGAGCCAGCTTACAAGAATTGTGTGACCATGGTTTATCTCGGAAAGCCATCCAAGGGCTGTCAAGTGTGCCGCACACGAAGAATCAAGGTAAGTTGGAATATATGCGATGAACTTGACTACAGAAACAGCTGACCACGCGGCACGATGACTTGCTGTTCGCGCGTTATCCAGTGCGATGAAACCAAGCCAACATGCAATCAGTGTCTCAAAGCAAGGAAACAATGTCCCGGGTACAAGGATGACTTTGACCTAGTCTTCCGTAATGTTACCAAGGCAACAGAAAGAAGGGTCCAGAGAGCCAACAAGAAGGGAAAGCAAAGGCTATCAACAGGGAGTGATGGCTTCAGCCCAGGGTCAGGCGCCTCAAGGCCGCCGTCGTCATCGTCATCCGTTTCAGTGTCATCATCATCGAGCGTCGACGGGGAACAGCAGTTTTCTCTCACATCTACGGCACGGAAGACAGTCAGGTCACCCTTCGAGCTCGCGGTCATACCGGCCATTCAAATCCCCACCGAGACTCAGGCGTCATGTCACTTTGTGTCCAACTTTGTGCTCATTCCCCGCCAGGGAACGACGAGGGGGTTCATGGACTATCTGATCCCACTCATGAAAACGGAGACGATATCATCGGCACCCCATCTCCAGTTTGCGTTTAATGCATGTGCATTGGCTTCGCTGGGGAACAGAGTCAAGAGCGACGGGATCGACTTCGTTGCGAGCGCACATAGGGAGTATGCGAAAGCATTAAGAGCCACTCAGGCCGCGTTGATGGATCGGGTCAAGTGCACATCTGATTCGGTCTTGGCTACGGTGTTACTTTTGGGTATGTTCGAGAACATCACGGCAAAGAAAATGGGCGAGTTTGCGTGGGGTTCCCATATTGAAGGGGCCATTCAACTTGTCAAGGCCCGAGGAAAGAAACAACTAACGACTCAGATCGGATTACAGTTGTTCATCGCCGTACGAACACAGCAGGTAAAAACAGCGAATTACAGACAGGCCATCACAGTCGTACTAACGCCATCCACAGATAATCCACGCTTTAACTTCCGGTTGCCCCCCGATAATGGGCGTCGACTGGTGGCTCGACAACGCCGTCAACGACTCCTACGCCGCCCACTGCTGCCGCCTTAACCTCCAAACCAGCGAGCTCCGCGCCGAAGTAACCCACATAATGACCCACGGGACCGCCGGTACCTCCCCGTCCTCCCCCTCCTCTCCTCGCTCACCCTCAGCACAACCCTCTCCATCAACCTACGAACAGCGAACCGCCCGGATCCTCTCCTTCATGCGACGCTCCCAAGAGCTCGACCGCGCCATAGTCGACTGGATGGCCTCCCTCCCGCCGCACTGGCGCTACCGCACCCTGTGCTGGCAAAACTACGTCGCCAACACCGACTACGCCCACGCCGAGGTATTTCCCGGCCGAGTGGACGTGTACAACGACGTCTGGATCGCCTCGGTGTGGAACATGGCACGTGTCACACGCTTAATTCTCGCCAGCATCACGGTCCGCTGCGCCGCGTGGGCGTGTAGTCCTGTTGATTACCGGACCACACCCGAGTATGCGCATAGTGCCAGGGTTTGTGCTGAGGTTATTAGTGATGTGCTGGCGAGCGTGCCGTATAATTTGGGGTGGCATTATCGGACGAAGAGGAGGAGGAGGCAGGGTCAGGGCCAGGGTCAGGGTCGTGGGAATCGGAATCGGAATCGGAATCGGGATAACTATGATGATGATGACGATGAGGAGGACGGTGAGGACGATGAACAAGAGGAGGAACAACTGTCTGGGTTCGGATGTGGCGAGGATGATGAGGGGATGAAAGGACTGTCTGGGTACTTTTTAACGTGGCCGTTGGCATGTGTTATGGCGCAGGATTATTTGACGGAGGATCAGAGGACATGGGTGAGAGGGAGACTGAGGTATATCGGTGAGGAGTTGGGGATTCGGTATGCGAATATTTTGGCGCAGGTGAGTTTGGATTCCTGGTCTTTTGGTTTCTTCAGTGCCATTACGTCTACTTTCCTTTCATATGGCCCGGAAATCTTTATGGTTAGTACTAACCAGCTCTAACCCCATTCCAGTTACAAGTACGCATTCCATCAATGCTCATCCGCCGCGATGGTCTCATGGCCCAACCATACCCCAATGCCCAAGATTTTCAACATCTTCTCTCCTCGGCGAGGAATTCACCACCGATCCTGCCCGGATACTCGCTCAATCCAATACAGGAAAGAGAGAAGATGCAGATGGAGTTTATGGAATTGAAGAAGAAAGAACTGCTGGCAAAAGCAACCGGTGCAGCAGGGAAGGAGGGACGATACGATGAGACCACGAATAAGTCTGGGCGAATGGGGAACAAAGGTGACAGCGAGGAGAGACGAGAGGAGGAAGAGAACGTCATGTTTTTCGCACGCAAGTTGCTTACTGTTTGAATGAGAAGAGCTTGGGATTCCGAGAAATCGGCGGGCTGTGATGTCGGGGTTCCGGGTTGTACATACACGCCTCAGGGCCTTTCCATATGTACCTACTGAAGATAGAATAGACCTAATACAAACGAAGCAACCACAAACCCGTAATTTCTCAAGAAATCCATCAAGCCATTCATTTTACCACCTCTCCAATTTCGAGGAGTAAAATCTTGCGAGTGTTGACGTCCTGGGGCAAGTCGAAAAAGGGGTTGTTTGTGGACCCACGTGACTTGGCAGGGTTGTATGTACGAGTAAAAAACGCCATTACAAGAAAATTCCCTTTTTGCCCGTTTCATTCGATCGTAACTTTCATGTGAACACGCGCCGCGTCGGTCACCACTCACCTTTTTAACAACCGATCATCGCACTTGCCGTTTGGTGTTATACTTTCATAATAGGTACCCCTTTCTGAATGTTTCTTTTTTAATCTCTGGTGTTCGTTTACCTTGCCGCTAGTAGAAATGCCATTGCATTCCTCGTCAGCGTGCAGAGCACATCCTCATCCTCCTCTCTTGTCTATCAAAAGCTAACAGTAACCATGGAGGGAAATCAATCAGACTCAAGACGGAAACCCCGCCAGAAAAGAATTTCCAACGGGAAGGCAGCAAGTATCCGAGTTTCCAAGAAAAAAAAAATGGGAGGCGACAAGGGCAAGAGAAAGGACGCCCCGGGCGGTGCTGGAGGCCAGAAGCAGAAGAAGAAGAAGGTATTTACTCCCGATGATCCGCTGGCCTTTGAATCCATTCGAATTCTTGATTGAGCTAGTATACTCTTCAAGCTACTTTCAGGTTGATCGAGCATGCACTACAAATGTTCCACAGTTGGAGATCCTCAAACTCTCATGCGGTTGCTATGACAAGTTGTCTCACGGGTGCTTTCGCCCATTCGACTTGGTTATGTGATGTCTGACACCCGCATCGAACAGACTGGCAGCGGCGGCAAATGGACAACACCCAACCAAGCGAACAAGCTCGCCCTCGAGCGCAACTCCATCCCCCAAATCGGCGACCGCGGCATATGGGTGACCTGCGCACGCCACCAGGAGAACAAGGCCGCACGGGAAGTCATCAACCTCTTTGAAGAGTACATCGAAACCATGTACGGCATCAAGCCCGCCAGCAAAGAACCCAAAGTCGAGGATGACGACGATGCGGAACTAGATATCGAGGCCGCCATCGCCAAGGAACTCGGCGCAATGAAGGAGAAAAAGACTGCCGACGTCCAAAAGCAGGAGGACGACAAGGCCCTGCTCAAGGCCATGAAGCTCAACATCGACTGTCTCTTGTTCGTGCGGACCAAATCCCCCATCGAGCCGGTCGAGTTCGTCAAGAGGATAGTCGTCGACACCAAGGAGTGCACCGACATCAGGAAGATCAAGTGCCGCTATCTGAACCGGTTGACGCCCATGAGCGTCATGGGCAAGGCGACGGAGCAGGGGTTGGCTGAGACGGCTAGGCAGGTTTTGGAGGAGTACTTTGACTTGAGCGGGAAAAAGGGCGAGCAAAAGGAAGAAGATGGTGCGGAGGTGAAAAAGGAGGGAGAGAACAAAGAGCAGAAGGAGTACAAGCCCTACACATACGCCATCCGGCCTACGATTCGCAACCACAGCAACCTGAAGCGAGACGTGGTCATCAACACCATTGCCGGACTTATCAACGATGAGCGTCACAAGGTCAATTTGACGAATCCAGACAAGGTCATTTTGGTGGATATCTTCCAGGTAAGACAGGACAGACAGTCTTGGGTTATTCCCCTTCCCCTTGACCCACAAACACCTCTCGCGCACACTGCTTCACTTCACCCTTGGCTTGCTGAAGGACTTGAATTGAATGGTGGAGAATCCGCTTTGCTAACGCTGACTTTTACGGGGCAATCACAGACGGTCTGCGGTTTGAGTGTTGTGGATGGTGATTGGGATGAGCTGAAGAAGTATAACATGACGGAGCTATATAACCAAGCTGCTGGCATCACGGCGGTTGGGAAGAAGGATAAGCAGGAGAAGCAAGATGAGAAGAAGCCGAAGTCGGCCAAGAAAGAGGAGGAGACCAAAGACATCAAAGAAGAGGAGCCCAAGATTAAGGAGGAGGAGCCTGCTTCTACCGATGCTTGAGACTCGGGCACGTCGGGAGATGGGGACAGTGGTGGAGGCATCGACCGGTCCCGCTCCCGGAGACTTTTCGGTGGCGGCGGCAGCAGCAGCAGGGCGGAGCGGGGCGGGGACTGGTTCCGTATGTACTTGTTGTCTAGCGGTCCCTGTTTTTCTGGCGAGATGCAGTACTAGTGAAATGCAGCACGTGGGAGGATCATTGGGATGTTAGGATGTTAATGATTTGCCCGGGAAGGTGAAAACAAGCGAGAGTAATAGCGAGAAGCGGATTGTCTCGTGGCCCTCTTGTCCAATGCGCCTGTTTGAGTTCCTTTTTTTTTTTTTTTTTTTTTTTTTTTTTTTTTTTTTTTTTTACGTGTCTCAAAAAAGGTGCGCGGCTATATATCTAGTGCACGGTGGACAGCGAATAATCAGTGACATCAGATGGCTATGTCAGATCACCTCAGTCAGATCTGCTGGAAAGGGTGTGCCTAGTAGGAAACGTATGTAAAAAGCAACCGCGTTGGTTGTAGGTGGTGATCATGTACCGAATTATATCGGCAGTTCGACTTTGAAAATGGTATTGGAGAAGGGCTCCACGATGGTTCTTCGGATTCGCTCGCTACTTTGTACCCAAAGAGGCTACACTGCAGGATGCCATGATCTTCAGCGCTTGTAGTTAGACGTGGTGAAAAGTGGGTTTTTACAAGTCCGTTACGCAACCCCGTAGTTAGACGTGCTGATCTGTAGGAGGAATATGTCCGGTGGACAAAAAAAATCACAATCCTCAAGGTTACAGTGGAAGGTCCCAGCGTCACAGGGAGGAGGGCAGCATGCAGGGGATCTGACGGACGCTAAGCCCTATTCCAGATAATTTTGACGAGTGGCAGCAACGCAATGATTTGTGCGCTATCTGCGGATATTGGGCCCCGAACCCGTTCGTAAAACATGTTCATCGCAATTCATTTCGTTCCCTGAAATCTGACGGTATCATGGCTGGCCTCTGCCACGTTGAATGGGGACCGGAATGGCCTCGCTTGTTGTCCACCGTTTCGGGGCATCCGATATTGATATCTCCAACAACATTTGCTACTGCCTGCGACCCAAAGGCGTGGCTGACTTGGTAGCCCATCTGATACAATATCCCGAACCATTATCCAATATCCCCAGATCACACAACCACATTAGGAAGGTCAGTCGCAAGAAGCCTGAGGGAGCAAGAAATGTGATGTCTGAAGCCTCCCGCTCTTGGTGTAACGTGCTTTCGCTTGTCTCTCGCTTGTTTTGTTCCGTGGCTCGTGGCCCTTCCCAATCCGGCGTGTTTCGCTTACTACTGGCCAATCAGCAATTTCCCGGCTCGCTTGTTTGGCCTTCAACTATTCACAAGTCTGGTAGCACAACTCTCTGTCCGGCCTATCCCCGCCCATCTTGCCCATCCATCATGGAGGCCCTTCACACTCCGAAACTTCCTTTTTCTTGTCTCCCACCACGTTTTTGTCCCGGCCCGACCCTGTGGTCTCCCCTGCTACTCGCTCCCTTGGCATCCTCTTACGCACATGCATTGTGCCGGATTGTCCAGTTGACGTCCTCCCATAGCGAGGTGGCGTCGACTATGTACCGCCATCTCTACCGAACTCTGGTAGCCATGTCATTGGATCTCACCGGTGGTCCAGGGACTCCGGCACTCCGGGTTTTCTTACTCCCATTTCCCGCGTCGATATTCTGCGCGGAAGGTCTTCGCTCTCGCTTGTCTCGGGATCTTATTCGCCAGTTCGACGCTATTGCTCCACCGGAAGTGTGCTTGGCCATGCTCCATCTATCACGACCTATTAGCAAAGAAAGTGCTCACTAGAGTTGTGATCTTCCCCTGCAATCTAGCCTCTTTTACATCCATTTGGCCCTGTGAGAAGAAGGATGAAAACAATAAACATACTAAGCCAGAGTTCTCTAGTGAAAAAGCCAAGCTTGACAGACTTGTCGTGGCCAAGAAAATCCAACTTCAGAAAGGCGCTGCGTGGTCCGTAGAGGTACCCTCTTACGCTCCCCCAAGCACGCTCGTATCCATTTTCCCCAGAATGATCTCCATCGGCGCGGTCTCCGATCTCCTTGTCCGCCCCTTTCTTTATGTCTGACACCAGGTACAGGGACCAGAGAGTAATGAAACGCTGTTAGTCAGTCCAGCGGCCCATTCTTGGTCCTTCCTCGTCCGGGCCGCATCCCCATTCTGATCCCGGCCTGCTACCGAGCTGACGGACATATGGGGTATGGGTCTTACCCGTAAAGGGCATGTGTAAACGGACTCTGTCTCAGCTTCACGCCTACCTTACTCCAAGTGGGTAGCTAAAAGCCAACAGAGGCCTGTTTCCTTTCTTCATCCTCCAAGTTTCTTTCCTCGCGGCGGTCAATCCGTCAACTTCCGCCAACAACACCGAAGAAGACAAGAAAAAAAACAAGAAAGAGATGGCACGGTGACAAGACACTCGTACCAGAGCTCTTGTGGCCCAATAGTCTGAAATGAAAAAGAGGCTGAACAGACGACAGTTGATCTCCTCTCCTATCTTTAGCAGCATCGGGTATCATCACATGCCATTTCGATCTACAATACCAATTGCCGACTAGTTGCTGAGTATTAGTACAAGAGATCCAACACGCTTGGCCAATATTTCCGCCCCCTTTCCCAATCAGAACAAGCCTCAAGTACCAGAGTCCCCTTCGGTCTCTACGTACATCACACATCACAGGCAGGATACAGTTACACAGGCTCCATATAATCACCCAGCTGCTCCCTGAGGAGATCATTTTGGCCGCATTGTTCTTGGAGCCAAGAGATATATGACTGTCTTTTGACAGTCGTCCCCTCCGTCGACCCTCCAAATCACATCTTTCCTGTTTACAACATCTTACTCTTGGGATACATCCTATCCTACAGTCTTACCATGTGTCGACAACCGTCAGAACAATCGGTACAGGCTGCCCTCAGCGCAATCGTGCCCAGTCACGTAACGGTCCATAGCTTGCGGCCCGTTGCTTCCCTTCGACCGCAGAGGATATTCGAAGTCAGTCTTTCTGACGGTAAAACGCTCCTCCTTTCACTCCCGCCACAAGCCCTCTTCAGACTCTTGAGGCACGAACAATCCATAATAGGCTCCGAAGCCGCGACAGTTCGATGGATCAGGGATGCTCTTACCAGAAACCACGCGACGAGATTCACAAACCCAACACTTCAGAGATTCCTCCCGGCCCTCGCGCATACATCCAGTCACGGTCCTGTCGAGCTGGGTTCAGCATATAACGTCTTTGAGCATCAACATGGCATCCCTGTTGCCTTGTTACCCTCTCCCCCCAGCCATGCGGAGCGCAAACGTCTGGATAAGCACCTCGGTCAGCTTTACCGATCCCTCTCATCGATAACATCGCCGTCTGGGAGGTTTGGCCCCGTGGCTGCCGTGGTCCCTAGGATGCCAGGAATAGAACTGTCGGACAAGACGGCGGGGTTCGGAGAAGGCGGGTTGATGGCAGCCGACGGAGCAAGGAACTGGTCAACTGCTTTCCAGTCATTACTAGAGGGTGTTCTAAGAGACGGCGAAGACATGGCAGTCACAATGGCTTACTCCCCGATACGAAGACACTTCAGGCGATTTGCGCACTTGCTCAACGAGGTCAAGGTGCCGAGGCTGGTGGTTGTCGACATGGCTGATGACACAAACACCTTGGTCACCGTGGAGAGAACAACAAGTACAAACGGATATAGCAGCAGCTACATGGCAGCACCCCAACCAGCAGCATCCGCACCAGCATCAGACAGCACCGGTGGTGACCGACAACTAACGCTCACCGGCCTTCAAGATTGGAGCAACTGTGTCTTTGGTGATCCCCTATTAGCCACTGTTTTCAGCGACGGCGTCTCGGAATCCTTCATGGAAGGCTTCGAAACCGGCCCTACTACTACAAATGCGAACGATCTCAGCAGCAGCAGCAGCAGCAGTAGAAACACAAGCGTCAGCACCCACAGCACCAACACAGGAGTCATGTCCATCACAGCCATCACTGAACAAACCACCATTGCTCCTGCACCAACAATCTCCAGCCCCCCACCACAACCACCAGCAGCACACGCCGCCGCCAGCACCAACAACACCGACGACATCTCCTCCCTAATCGAAGACCTCCCCAACGCCAGCATCCGCCTCCTTCTCTACCAAGTGTACCACGCAGCCCTTTGCGTAGTCAAGGAATTCTACCGACCTCGATCGTCGTCGTCTTCCCCATCCACCTGCTCCTCCTCCTCCACGTCTCCATCCTCCTCCTCCTCCTCCTCCAGCTCTCTAAGCACCAACAGGGAACTGGAAGCCCGAAAAAAGCTTACGGAGGCTTTGAACAGGTTGGAGAGTGCTGTGCCGGTGGTAGTAGCACCGATGATGGGGTCTCTCCTTTCCAAAACTTCTTGGCAGCAGCACTCTTCTTCCACTTCCTCCTCTTGTTGTTCGACTACTTCCTCCTCGTCCTCGAAGAAGCTAAAGAGTTTCCTCGCTGGTGGTGGGAGTAATAATTCGTCGTCGCCTGTTGTGAGTGCTAGGTCGTTGTTACTTGTTGGCGTGAAGGATAGTAGTAGTAGTGGTAGTGGTAGGAGTAGGAGTAGGAGTAGTGATAGCGTTCTGTTAGCGAAAAAGAAGTTGCATCATCGGCCGAGTGGGGGGGATATGAGCCCTGCGAAGAGGGCGAAGAGTGCTAGTGATGAGGAGAGGGAGTGATGAACAAACCGAGAAGGAGAGGAAATGCGGGACTGTCTGTGTACTTTCAAATCTGATGGCCGGCTTGGACAGAGGAGTCTGGATGGCGTGCAATTGTTTGTCTGTCTATTTTGGGGAAGTGGGATATTCTAAAGTTCGGAAGGGAAAAGTACAGAGAGAGCATGGCATCAAGCACTGATTTGCATAGGACTTTAGGACGGTACATATGTAACACGTGAAAACGAATCAAAAATGTTTTCCAGTTCTTTCATTGTTCCTTTTCCTTGCCTCCCGCCCCTTCTGCTATCCTATCCTATCCTATCCTATTCCTTTAGTTTTCGTGAGTTGTGGTAAATGTTCGTTCCCCATAAAGACAGAAAACGCCATGCTATGTTCTTAGTCTACAAAAAAACACATAAGTGGATGTAGAGTAGTGGTAGTAATTCGTTACAAAAAAAAAAAAAAAAAACCAGACCTCCATCCCTAGAACCCGATTTCTTTCATCCTTTTCATCGTTGATATTTTGACTTGCTTCTTTCAGCTGTTCACCCCGACCTCGTACCATGCGCAGCTATGGCACAGCATACCAGAGCATACCGTGCCACCCAGCATGTCTTCACTCTTCACTTTGGTTGTTTCTCTGAGAATCCCTGCATGATTCTCCTTCCTCCGCCTTCCTCCTCTCATGTCCAACCCCTTTCGATTCTCACCACATCCCATTCCTTACTCCTTGTTGTCTTCTGATTCATCATAAAGTACGTGATCATTGGTACTTCAACAACCGCCCATCTTTACCCTCCACATATTCCACCCCAAGCATCTGCGTCGAAAACGCGCAGAACCGATCCTTGATCGCCACAACCTCATATGCACCCTCCTGGCTGGCCTTGATGACCTTGCTATACTCGTCGCTGATATCGTGCTTGGTCTCCAGTACCGTAGCGCGCTCACCCTTCTTCTTGGGGTTGGTGCTGCGAGTGTACGTGAACTCGAACGGCGGGGTACCGTAGAACTCGAAAAGAATCTCGACCTCACCACCCTCGTGGATGTCCACCTGCACCTGCTTACCCTTGGAGATACGCGCCGCGGGGAGCGGATGAATCGTCTTGGAGATGTTGACGGGAGCGCGGCACTCGGATGCCCGGTCACTAACCGAGGTAATCGTGAACTCACCGGGGTGCTCGGCGATACGGCGGAAAGTGGTGGTGGGAGATTTGGCCCTGGACTCCTCGCCGTTGAAGGTATACCACACTTCGAAGGGAGCGGCACCAGCGAGGGAGTACCCAAGACGTTCGCCGACGCAGTAGTCGGTGCGAGTCTCGAGAGGATAGATGGTGGGCGCCTCGAAGAGCTGGATCTGGACCGAGTGGGCCTTGCCATCGGGAGTGTCTCTGTGGGCGGAAGTGTAATCGGAGATAGAGTGGCAGCCGCTGCCGTCGCGAACGCTGCGAATGCGAATCGTTTGGGTTCCGAGACGCAGCTGGTGACGCGGGATCTGGATCTCGTATGAGTTGGAGTTGATGGCAGGCGTACGGTACACTTCCGGAATCGGGCTGCTTTGGTGTCTGATCTCGAACTCGAGGTTGAAGGGAGGAACGCCATTGAGAGCGATGGGGATCGACTCTGATTCGCCTTGGTCCGTCTTGCAGTACTTGAAGGTCTGACCGGGCTTGACGAAGGCGGCAGTGGGTTTTTGGTTAACCTTCTGCTTAACAGTGACGGGCTTGAAAGTCCGGTCATTAGTGTAGAGGTTATCCGAAAGTGAGTTGAACGTGTACGTGTACTGGCCCGCCCTGGAGGTGTCTGCCGAGACGGAAGCTTTGCCGAGGGCAGCTTCAAAATCTTTCCTACTGATGGAGGCTGGCCCAGACGCAGGTTGGTGACGAATCTGGTACTCGACATGGAAGGGAGGCGTTCCTGGGAAAACGTCAGCAGGCTGTAAGAAAGGAAGGTGCCTAATGGAGCGGCTTATAGTATATTTACCTTTGAGTGCAACTTCAAATCCAGACACATCACCCTCACAGACATCGCTTACAACGAAGTTGTTGGTGCCATCGGGCTGAACATGCGCAGACTGCACAATGGCGAGCTCTGGACGAGGATACCAGTTCACTTCGAAAGACGATGCCTTCGGATCAACAATGCCGTGGCACTGCCGATCCCAAACATCTGTGATCTGGAAGATACCCTTGGTGCGAACATCAAGGAAATCATTGTCGTTCTTGACCGTCTTTTCCAGGACCCTGGGGGCGGTTCTCGAGGTGTCATTAACATTGCTGTAGAAAACCTTCCATGGGCCCTCTCCAGTGAGACGAAGCGGTAGCTTGACCGTCGAGCCTTCAACTGCCATCGTCCTGCGTTTGGCATCGATAAGACCAAATGCTGCTCTTGGGTTCTGGCGGCGCACTGAGATCTTGACCTCATCCTGCACGAAGTTACGGCACGCTCTCTTGTCCTGGACGCTTGTCAACGCCAGGGTATACTCGCCGCCCTTGGCAAGGGAGCCCGTCTTGATCTGATACTTGTTCGTCTGAATATCCTTGACCTTGTGCTGCTTTCTCTTGCCATCATGGATAATCTCCCATTCCAGCGTAAATGGCGCGTCACCCTGAAGCAACACATCCACCGAGACATCGTCGTTAAGACAAGCGGCCATGTTGCCCGTTCTGTGCATGATGCTGGCAGAAGCTGCTGGCTTGACATCTTGTTCGAGGGTATACTCGGGCCCGCTGAGCTTTTGAGGTTCGTAGATGGAGTCGCCGATGTGAGTGAACACATACTTGTGATGTCCGGCGATTCTAGGGATGAGTTCTTGCTGGAAGCGTAGGCCATTAACCTTGATACGCTCGGCCGAACGCTGCCCATTGGAAATGACCTCGTATCTGACATTGAAGGGCGGGGTACCAATCAGGTCCATGTCGACGCGCAATCCAATGGAATTTCCAGCGCAAGTATCGGGGATCTCCTCTGAGCGAAGCGTGAGCTTGGGCTCGAGAGGGTTCAGCAGCAAGCAAGAAGACGGCTCCTGAACCTCTCCCTCGCATTGGTCGGCAACGACCGACTTGAGAGTGTACAAGCCGGGTGTAGAAATTCTCGGCCGGTCCCTGGCATTCTTGGCGTCGTAGGTGCCGATAGAAACGACATCACCATGGTCACCGCTCTTGGTGAGGGTGTCAATCGGCGAGAACAGCCAGCTGATGGTGTGCGTAGTGTCATTAGGTACGGACCCAGGAAGTTCATATCTGATTGGAAGATCCTTGGAGCCGCCCCTGGCAACCTTCAGAGGGTTTCTCACGTCGCATCCTTCAAGACGCACACGCGGTCGCTCCTTGACGTAGAGGTTCTGCACCAAATGCTTTGGCTTTGTCTTGGGATCCAAGTCGTCGGCGTGGCCGGTGTACCTAACAACGTTACCGAACGCATCATGGACCTCATCGACGGAATACTGCCAAGCTCCGCCAACGTTCATGGATTCATTGAGGCTGACGGGGACCCGCTGAGCTCGAGCCCAGGAGACATCATCATCCTCGACGAGTCTCACAAGACTACGCGAAGCACCGAGGAGCGGAGAGGAGAAGCCCTCTGGCTGCAAGCTCTGAATATGGAAGCTGTGGTCCTTGCCGTTGATGGTGCGGCTATAGCTGACCTTCAGTGGCGGCGTGCCATCAACCAAGAGGCTGAGATCAGACAGATCACCGACACAGCGGTTTGGCGAAGGGACTACCCCCACGCTAGCGCGAGGGCAAGGAACCACGAAGGTCAAGGGAGTCCTGCGATGAACTTCAAGCTTATACTCGTCAAGCGCCTTGCCCAATCGATAGGCACCAGGCTTCTCGACGGGGAAGTTGTACTTAACAGTGAAGATCTCATCATCTGCGTTCCTTTTGACCTCATGCTTGATTTCTTTGAGCTGGCTTCTGGTCAACTTGATGACTTCGTGTTCGTTGGTTTCGAGGTCGGTGCGAATAATCTCGACATCGATGGGAGTCGTCGCATTGAAGAACAGAGGGATCGAGGCAACCTTGGTATCCCCTCCGATGCAGTACGGGGTGTTTTCGGGGTTGAGCACCACGGAACTGGTAAATAGTCAGCTTTGTTACTTGCTATGACGGATGTGCTTGACTTACCCTTCTGGGAGAATGTTGATGATCTGCCTACCCATGAGGAGGGAGTGGTTGTAGAGGATGCTGGACACCTTGACTTGATGCTCGGTAATGGCAAGCTCTCGGTCGTAGAAGACCTTGACAAATCCGAATAGCCATGTTTGCCATGGGAGGCCGATATTGAACATGAGCATCCAGTCAACCAGAGCGTGGGCAACAAAGGCGAAAACGACGAAGGATTGTGATAGTTCGAGCCATGGTATCCTAAGCTCTGGCAGGCCGAAGAGAAAGATGAGGTCTAGGGCGATCCACTTGAGGAATAGCCAGAAAGACTCGGTGTTTTCTTCCACCACTTGGGTCCAGTCGTACAGCTTCCAGGCAAAAAGAGCCGCGTAGATGGCAACGGCATAGAGGCGCTGCGTGGGCGCATCGATAACGTGAAGCGGGATCACAGGCCCCGGACCTGTTGGTGCCGGCGCATTTCTTTGGGGAGCGACGGGGAGGGCATTGGGGGTTGCCGTCCGGGTGCGATTCGCGGGAGGAGCTTCGGGTCGTCTTGGTCCGGCCATGGGAAAGCCGCCTACAGAATCCTTGCCTGCCATGGCATGCCGAGTCTGTGAAGGGCTTGACGGCTTCGAGGCCGATGAGGTGGTGTTTGGGAAGTCGAATGTAAACCAGCGAGGGTGCGGCTCGGGTTTATCAGTACTGGTTGGGTATGCTGAGCTAGGTACGCAACGATGTGCACGTTGTGGTTGTCGTCGTGATCGTCGTGGCCGTCGTCGTGGCTATCGTCGTCGTCGTTATCGGTCGCCGAAGGACGGATGGTCCGCGGGGAGAGGCGTGATAGTTCAAGGCCTCAGTCGTTGAGAGTGGTGGTGTTGAGATGCGGCATCAACAACAGGCATTCTCTTCCCTTTCGGCTGGGATTTTGATGTTCTGTTTGCGGGCAGGCAGAGACGGGCCTACTTGGTAAAAAGTCACGTCAAAGACGCGGTTATGGTCTTGAGGTTTGCAGTCGCTGCCCACTGCAGTGGGTGTGCTGGCTGGCCTGCTAGCGTGTGCCAATTAGACGATTATTATTGGACCAGGCAAGACAAGATGACCCATAATGAGTTGGGACCCAACGGGAACCTTCCCCACTTGCCGCCATCTTTCTGTATGGTTGGTCAGTGCTTTCTGAAGCTTCCCCTGCCTTCAGCTGCTTTAAGCTGTCAGATAGTGCAAGCGAAAGTAAACAAGATGTTGTTCAGCAAAGATGGGCAGCACTTTATTGAAAGCTCCTAGTAGCAGCAATCTTTAAGAGTTCAAGATGTGTCTGAACTTGGAACTGATACCCAAAATGCTCTCGTGCACCCCGGTGCACAAATGCTTGATGACACTGCAGGAGAGGTGGTCCCCCATGTACCTCCCGTTAACGTCTAGCAGCTGCTCAAGGCTCAAGCGTCTGCGTGCGCCTGCGACAACACTTAGACGAAAAGTCACAACGTCCAACGAACCTCCTCCATGGTCGTCGTTCTTTCTTTACAACCTCACCATCTTGTCACGTCAATACAGTTGCCGCTTATTAGTCTTCCAATCGGGGCCTGGCCTGGAAGTCAATTCACCAAACCGTTTTATTCAAGCTGTCAAGGATTATCGGACGGAATGCAAGCGAGTTCTTGGTGCAGTCACTTACAACATCCCGGCGCACTCTCCTCTTAATGCTCTCGTACCGTCAACTCCCATTCAGATTTATCCATCGACTTTGGGAGCGAACAACATAGCCTCCAAACCAGAGTTCTCTGTGACGTTCGCGGCATGCCTTACGCGAGTCTCACAGTCACAAGTCACAAGGCAAGATCCCGCGGTACACTCTCTAACTGTCAGTAAGACGAGAGCTGGAAAAGACAAGCAGCCTGCCCTTCACCCTCTTTGGCCTTTCAACATTCGTCCCTCAGCTTGACCGGTTCACTGCTTTTCGAATCCATCAACTTCATTTCACGAGACCTTCTTTCAGATATGGATCCAAACAGTGAGCCCGCAGCAACCCGTCGCTCAGGGCGTGCCCGCAAGCCAAACACAAGATATGCGGAACTCAGCTCTGACGACGAACTCAATTCGCCCGCCGGCGTGAAGGCCAGCCGGAAGAGGGCGTCGCTCGACTCCAAGTCTTCAGCAAAGCTGGAAGAGTCAGCCAATCCCGAGGGATCATCGATGCTCAAGGAGTCACCCGCTACAGAGGAGCCAAAGACAGCTATTCGGCCTCGACGAAATGCCAAGCGCAAGGCAGCCCCCGAAGTCTTTGACGTGCCCGTGAACGTCCTGGAGGCTTCGTTAGGACCATGGCAAGAGAATGAGCTAACAGAATGGCCAAGCTGGACGGACGTGGAATCTGACCCAGTCTTCTTCAATCGTATCCTCAGACTGCTCGGCATACGGGAGGCCAAAGTGAGAGAGGTGTTGTCTGTTGACGAGGAATCGCTCCTCCTTCTCCCGTGAGTTGATAGCGCTCCCTATGTTGCATCAAGGGCTATCAACAGGTACTGACTGCGCGTAGGGAACCTCTCTATGGCCTAGTGTTCCTATTTCAGGTCATGGAAGAGGAGGAGGAGGATCTGGAACCAGATGAGGACTTTGGATTATGGTTCGCCAACCAGGCAAGTCTCTAGTCTCTCCTTTGGCGCCTCCCTCGGTTATCGACTGTGGCTAACCTTGGTTTATAGACGACCAACAACGCTTGTGCGACAGTTGCTTTATTCAATATCATCATGAACGCCCAAGACCTTCCACTGGACACAAATCTGTCCAAGTTCAAGGAGGAATCTAGACCCCTATCTCCACCGTTGCGTGGTCACCTTCTCAGCAACAGTTCGTGGATAAGGGTAGCACATAACCATTTTGCACGGTACGTACCTTATTCCGCTTCCCGAAGGGCTGACCATAATCGGCTCTAGCTGACGTTTCAACAGGCGTCTGGACCTTCTCAATGCAGCCCTGGCCCTCGAGAACAAGGCTGAGGAAAGCAAAAAGAAGCGGGCTAGAACCACAGCGCGCCGTAAGAAGGGGCAGGAGATCGAGGATGCCTATCACTTTGTTGCATATGTACCAAACCACCGGGACCGTAGCGTATGGGAACTCGATGGGCTGAAGTTTAACCCTCGCTACGTTGGTATGCCCCCCTTGTTCCAACGAGAGAATTGAGACAAGATGTGGCTAACAGATAATGTAGGAAAATTCGAGGAAGGGGCGCACTGGACAAGTGTAGCCCAGCCTGTCATCCAGGAAAAGATGATGGAGTATGAAGCCGGTCAATTGGCGTTTAGCCTCCTCGCTCTTTGCGGAGACCGTCGGGCCGCACTGCGGCGTCAACTCGCTGTCAACATCCATTGCACAAAATTGCTGGATGATGCATTCGGAAGAGAATCGGCCTGGTTTGAGGAAGATAATGAGTCGCCTTCATTCAAGGACCATATCAGCAACTTCAACGACATGAGTAAACTTGACGAGTTCCAGCTCAGTGCGGACGAAGCTCAACTCATTATCGAGAGTTCAGCAGATGCCCATCAGTTGCAAGATAAAATACAGGCCGGTGGTATGGAGATGGCTGAGGCGCTGCTTTTTAGAACGGAGCTCCGCCAGAAACAGGAGCAGATTCGGGCGGAGTACTACACTGAAGTCGCTTCTGGGCCGGAAGGTGACGAGGACGGTGATTCTCAGGATGAAGATCCTGGACGGAGGAAGGACCACACACCAGCAATTCATGAATGGGTGACGAAGCTTGCCGAGCGTGGTGTGCTGAGGGAGCTACACGAACAGGTGAAATCGCGAAACGGTTCATAAACATACATCCCTACGAGGACTGGTTATCAACTGGGAGGGTACTTGGGCCGCTTCTGAAGCAGAAAGTCATTTCCCAGGGATGCGCAAGATCAAGGGAAAAGGGCTTTGTCACGGCTCAAAGATCGGAATGTGGGTTTCGATTTCGGACAAAGCCGGGCTACCAACCAGCCCATTCCCAACGGTCAACTTAAAATTAATTTGATAAAAGTGAAACAAGTTGAAAATAGGTGTTGGGGGGTCATGACGCGCAGGAATTTTGCCATATGGTCTCTTGATCGACGATGTCTCGATGCCTTGCAAGTTGAATAACTTCCATTACAAGTCTGTATCACACGTTTCTTGTGACGTAATTTTGGACAACCTCCCATGGCCCGGTGGACGATAAGGGCAGGCGGTCAAGTGGTTGTAGCGACTCGTTAAGCCGGCAGAAAGGTGGACGCCAACGACCCAACTCCGGTTTGAGAAGGCGGTCTCGAGTCGGTCGACGACCTGGTTCCCGCCAAGGCCAGATTTTCGCTGGGCAGAAGGAATGACGGCATGACCCCTGCCACTGCCTGTCAATCATCCAGACTTTCAGAGAAGCATTGACCTGCACCACTGCCGTAGGAGGGGGACCTCGAAACTGAAAGGCACCGTGACCAACCCGACACTTTACCACCACCTTCTTGTCCTGGTCTGGTCACGTATTCATACCTGTCTTGTTCCTCCACCAACAAACATTCTTCCCCTTCCTCTCGATTTTTGCTAGAAAAGGGCTGTAAAAGCATCTGTCTTGACCTTTGGTGAGCATCTCCTGCCAGTATCCCTTCTGGAACACCATCTTCACATGTATGCAGAGGCGACTAAATAGCAGGCTGCATCTTTTCTCAGAGCCCCAACTGACCAACTTTTTTTAAAAGACCCTCCTTGCATCCGGCGACAACGAAAAAAAAAAAACCACGACAAGCGCCAGACACAACAACATCCATTTCTTCCGTTCACGAAGTCCCAAGTGAATCTTCAACTCCATCTACGCAACCGCAATCATGTCGAAACGGCCGAGCCATGCGTCGGTCGCCAATGGCGCCGCAACCCAGGACGACTCAACCTCCGCCGCTGTTACCGAGTTCGATCGCTGTATGTTTTCCTTCCTTATCCCCGGCTTTCCGCGAACCCGGTCGATATCATCTACCATCCGCTGTTCGAAAGAACCAAACCATTCGGCGCTTAATGCAGACAATTGTTGCTAACATGGCGCGTCAATCGGCAGCTCACGACAAGCAGAAAATTCTCTTCTCTACAGATGCGGGGCACTTCTCTCTGATCCGCGCGATGCACCTCGCGGATCTCATTACTGAGTTGAATGGTTAGTTTCTGTCTCTTGGTATCCTCTCGCGCATTCTGTCTGGTTGGGGTAGGGAGCCGGCGCTTGTGACACTGGGCTTTCGGGCTATAAGCACCAAAGAAGCAAGGTCGTCACGAACTACGCGGTTTCCCGGAAGGACAATGTCGACGCATAACTTCTGCGCGAGTTGGGATGTTATAGGATGACGTGGGAACAGAATGCTAACGCCTTTGCAACTCTCCTAGGCCTTTGCGGTATTCTCTCCCTCTTCTCCTCTTTGCGGTACTGCCTTGGCGACCCCGCCGACAAGACCAACCTCTACTACGCGCTTGCCTTCCTCCCCTTCGGCCTGTTTTTCGATTTCATGGATGGCAAGGTAGCGCGTTGGAGGAAGAAGAGCAGCATGATGGGCCAAGAGCTGGACTCGCTGGCTGATCTGGTACGTACAATATTACCTCCCCCCATCCAGGACATCAAACATTCTGACTCGTAACCCCCCATCCACCAGATCTCCTTCGGCGTCTCTCCCGCCGTCGTCGCCTTCGCCATCGGTATCCGCACCCCTCTCGACCATCTCTGCCTCGGCTTCTTCATCCTCTGCGGCCTCACCCGCCTCGCCCGCTTCAACGTGACCGCGACCGCCATCCCGAAGGACGCCAACGGCAAGGCCGCCTACTTCGAGGGCACGCCGATCCCCACGACGCTCGGTCTGGACGCCATCATGGCCTACTGGGTGTCAAAAGGCTGGATCCATGACTCGCTTCCGTGGGGTACCATGTTCCAGGGCACCGCGCTCGAGTTCCACCCTATTGTGCTCATCTTTATGATCCACGGGTGCTTGATGACGAGCAAGACCATTCACATTCCCAAGCCTTGAAACTATGGGGCCTGCAGGGTTTACGAAATTGTGACGAGAGGACAACGACGGGATGGATAAAGGTGTTTATGGAAAGGGAAAGGGCCTGGATTTCAACAAGGAAGAGGCCTGCTACGAGTTGGACGTGGGTGGGAAAGAGAAAGGGAAGACTGAGAAAGGCTCTGAGAAAGGTCTTGAGCAGGAAAGCAAAAGGCGAGAGAATCCTTCATCAGGTGAACAGCCGAGATAAAAAGAAAACGAAGAAGAATGAAAGAAGAAGGAAACTAGCCGTTGGTCTGTAGGGGGTTTTGGGAATTGTTGAAACGACTATCATGCCTGCTCTTTTTCTCCCGCCATTTCCTTTTCTGGTTACTATCAGGTGTAGTACGAGTGTGTGCTTTTCTATTTAGAATACAAATACCCTCTACCTCTTCCCCGCCTTCGGCCTCTACTCCGTACTCCGTACTCCGTCTACGCGGAGATTTGTCTATAATTCGCATTTCGATCTGCGCAGAAAGGCACCAATGCGCCCGGGCGACAGACCACAAAACCAACGAATAGCATCAAAAGCCTCAAAACATGAACAAAGATGAATCGCCTCTTTCTCTACCTTTCTGTAACAAGCATATGCTAGACTAAATGCTCCGACTATAACCCGTACTCCTACCTACTCCATCTTGCTCCCAACATGAACTTTTGAATATTTATTCTTGCTTTATGTACTCCCTTACTTTAGTTTGATTTAAGCCTTGACCTCCTCCTTGGCGGTCTCCTCCTTGGCAGCCTCCTCCTTCTTGGGGTTGTGAGCAGGGAAAGGGTTGTACATGCCGCGATCGGCCTTGAGCGCGCGAAGCTTCTCGACGGCCTCATCGAGAGGGTAGGGCACGTCACGCGCCTGGGTAGAGGTGTCGTCACGGTAACGGATGTTGACCTTGCGGTTGGTCTTCTCGTCGTCGCCGACGACGATGATGAAGTTGTCTGTGTGGAGGGGGATGTGTGGTTAGAAGGTGTATTATTTTCGCCAAAGGGGTAAAGGACCTGGGTTAGGTCCCGGAGGAGACTTGACGGGACTTACATTGAGCGAGCTGAGCGGAACGAATCTTCTTCTGGAGGGTATTGCCACTGCTGTCGACATCTGTTGTTGTGGTTTGGTGTCAGTGTTTGTTATTCAACGGTAGTGACAAAGGGATAGATGCATGATAGTGAGTAAGGGGGTAAACATACCGACGTGGATCTTCTCCTTCTTGAGGGTCAGGGCAACCTCCTTGGCGTAATCAAGGAAGCCCATGCCGACGGGGATGACCATGACCTGGCGGGGCGACATCCAGAAGGGCCACTTGCCAGCAAAGTGCTCGGCAAGAATGGCAGTGAAGCGCTCGATGGAGCCAGCCATGGCACGGTGGATCATGACGGGGCGGGCGCAGCCGGGGGCAAGAGGCTTCTTGACAAGAAGAGCCTTCTTCTTCTTCTCCTCACCCTCCTTGGGGGCCTCCTCCTCCTTAGGAGCCTCAGGCTCGGGGGCCTTGGGGGCGGGCTTGCCCTCATCCTGCTTGGCCTGGGTCTCAGCGGTCATGTACTCGAGAGAGAAGTTGATGGGCTGCTGGAAGTCGAGCTGGATGGTGGCGCACTGCCAGGGGCGGTTGAGGCAGTCCAAAACAGCAATATCGATCTTGGGGCCGTAGAAGGCACCATCGCCCTCGTTCAGCTCCCAGGTGCCACCAGTAGCAGTGGAGAACTCATCGAGAGCCTCCTTGAGGCGAGCCTCGGCGCGGTCCCAGGTCTCGATCTCACCCATGTACTTCTCGGGGCGAGTAGAGAGCTTCATCTTGAAGGTGAGACCAAGCATGCCGTAGAAAGACTGCATGAAGTCAAACAGATCGGCAACCTCGGCCTTGATCTGATCCTCACGGCAGAAGATATGAGCATCATCCTGCTGGAATCTGCGCACACGGGTGAGGCCGGAGAGAGCACCGCTGGCCTCGTTTCTGTGGAGCACACCGAAATCAGCAAGCCTGAGGGGGAGCTCCTTGTGGCTGCGATCACGGTGACGGAACATCATGGCGTGGGCAGGGCAGTTCATGGGCTTAAGACCAAACTGCTCCTTGTCAACGTCAAGGATGAACATGTCATCCTTGTAGTGGGCCAAGTGGCCGGACTGCTCCCAAAGGGAGACGTTGAACATGTTGGGAGTCATAACCTCGTCGTAACCGCGCTTCCAGTACTCCTCCTTGATGTATTCCATGATGGCGTTGTTGATGCGCATACCGTGGGGCAGCCACATGGCGGAACCGGGCGAGCACTCCTCGAAGTAGAAGAGCTCCTGCTGCTTGCCAATGAGGCGGTGATCGCGCTTGGCAGCCTCCTCAAGGAACTTTTTGTGAGCGGCCATTTGCTTCTTGTCAGGGAAAGAGACACCATAGATACGCTGGAGGGAGTCGTTGTTGGCGTCACCAAGGAAGTAGGAAGAAGAGTTCTTCATGATGGCGAAAGCCTCGATTCTGCTGGTATCGGGGACGTGAGGACCACGGCAGAGATCGATAAGGGGGCCGTTACGGTAGACAGTGGTTCTGGTGCCGTCGGGGATCTTGTCCTTGATGATGTGCTGCTTGTATGGGTTGTAGGCGAACATCTTGAGCAGATCCTCCTTGCTCATCTCCAGTCTCTGGAAAGGCTGCTTCTCCTTGACGATCTTGGTGACGATGTTCTCGAGGGGCGCCCAGTCGCTAGACTGGACGGCGGCACCGCCGGGAAGAGCCATTTCGTAGTAGAAGCCGTTGTCAACGGGGGGACCAATGCAGAGGGAGCAGCCGAATCTGCGCTCGCAGGCCTCACCGAGGATGTGGGCACTCGAGTGCCAGAAGACGAACTTGCCCTGGTCGTCGTTGAAGTCGAGGAGTTCCAGCTTGCAGCTCTTCTCGAGAGGACGCTCGAGATCCCATAGTGTCTCTCCGTCGATTCTGGCGACAACGGTGCGCTTGAAGAGGGAGTTGGAAATGCCCTTTGCGATCTCGGCGGGGGTGATCTCGTAGGCCTTGCCGGCCTTGGTGGTGCCGTCGGGCATGGTGATAAGGATGTCATCGTGGGGGCGCTTGGCCAGCTCCTCCTGCTGCTCCTTGTACAGTCTGTCGAAGAGGTCGAGGCGCTCCTGGATGAAGGAAGGAGGGGGGTTCATCTCGAGAGGGCCGGCATCGCCGCCAGCGGCGGGGGCAGCAGCCTTCTCCTTCTTCTGCTTCTTCTCCTTCTGGGGCTTGTCGCCGCCAATGGCGACCTTCTTGAGGGTCTCGGTGACCTTTTCGGTAACCTGCTCCATGTTGAAATGTGTCGATAGAACCTCGGGGGTGTTCGGTTTGCGACTGAAGGGTTCCTACAGATAACAATATCGCGGGTTCTGTCAGAGACCCGGGCCGTGACTCACTTGGACGTGTGTGGTCGCAAAGCTTTTGGAGTAACTTGTAGAGGGACGGAAGGGCGGGAAGGAGGGGGATGTTAATGGGACACTGGATGGGACTTTACTCACTCTGAGACACGACAGCACAGAAGGGAACGTCTGGACCGGAACGAAGGCGGCGCAAAGAGACACCGCAAGGGGAAATTTTAGGACACTTTTACCCCGCGGTCCAGATCAATTGGGGGCAAAAGTGGGGTGCTGCTGAGGCGTGTCAGTCTTGCTGCACGAGCGAGCACGAGGTGGAAGCCGCATATCAAACCCAACAGTCACGACACGGACACGGCACGGCAAGGGCGGGAACGAACCCCTGCGGGCACAAGCATCAGTGCGCGTTAAGGTACTTAACAGCGGACGCTCGGGCCATGTTATCAGCCGTCGTGCCGTCCCAACTTTTGGCACCTAAATGCCTGCCTGACCTTGCGCTACGACGATAATAAAGCCAAATAATTAGATAAGGTGCCGTCATTAGGATTCCAGGTACCGAGACGCCTCCCATTTTAGGTTTTGTCTTTACCACTAATATGACGCCGGTATTGATTTTTCAACCTCATTCCGGCACGCGGAGAACTCTTGCTTCCACTTTGCTTCTGCATTCCCGTCCCTCTTCCCTGTGCCGATCTGCCCCAGTAGCACATCGCTGAATTTCCGCTCGACAGAGTCTCGACTCTCGACCCCAAATCCCAGAGCTGAGCTCTTTCTCCATACCTCTGACGTCCTAAACAAATCAGCTCCCGACAACTCAGCGTCCAGGATCCGGACCGGGAGATATATTGGCGACTAACACCTCGCTTGGGTGTGCACATGGAGAGCCACGCCATGACGTCCTCGTCACTGGACCGTTTTCCCGATGAGCTCATCCGTCACATCCTTCTATATGTCTCGCCCGAGGACAACGTCCTGAGCGTCCAGCCGGTCTCGCGACGTTTCTACCACATTGCCAACGAACCGCTGCTATGGCGATATCTTTGCCGAAACTCGTTTACTTTCTGGAAGCCTGAACACTACTTCTTCGCGAAACTGTCGGATCCGAGACCAACTACCATCGAATGGAAAAAGCTATGGCTCCGAAGGAAAGGGCAGAATCACTTGATCAAACGACTTCTAGACGAGATCCTCACGACGAGATATCACCAGCTGAAGAATATCCAGCGCATCTGTCGGTTTGGTTACGACGCCAAAGACTTTCTTTTGGAGCAATGTCACGTCGATGAATCCCATGATGACGTTTTGGCCAGAAGGTACGAGGCAGTTCTCTTGTGGCGAAGCAGCTTGGTATTTCAAGTACACTGCACTCAAGGGTTTTGTGTATTAGTCGATCCCCTCTGATGGTGACATCACAATCATTCTCGGCCCAAGTGGGATACGTCTAGATCCAAAGACCGTTCGGTTACTGAAACGTTCATCCAGGTACTATGCGAATTCAGCCTTGGACAGCATTCACAGGGGCATGGCTGTAGAAGTATGGTCCAAGTGCTATGAGACAGGGACTGATCCGTACTCGGGGCTCGATCGTGCTCTCGGCGCATTCGACCTGTTTGTTCTGCACGACCAGCCCCAAGACCTTGAATACGTATGTTGAACGCCCATCTCCAATGGCGAGGGCATGTTAGCTCACACCTTTTGCCACAGATACTGAGCACACTAGACACGCTCGCCCATAGATTCTTGCTGGAGCACCCAGAACATGAGATCATGTCGACAAGGCAGAAGGCTCTAGCCTTAAATCGATGGCTGAGGGCTCAGAATCTCATGGGGATGGAGAACGAGATCGTCAACTACCACAACCTGAGGAATTGCCTTCTAGGCCACGCCCTGTCCGACGATGAGCACCCGTCGCTTCCCATAATCTCGAGCGCCATATTTGCTTCGGTTGCCGAACGCCTCGGCATGTCAAGCGCATGCTGTGCATTCCCGAGTCATGTCCATGCATCTGTGAAGGCCCCTCCTGGCATGACCTTGGATGGTGATGTGGAAGAGGATCCCAAAGCTGAACCAGAGACCATGTACCTGAACCCGTACAAGTGGGATGGGGAGGTTACGCTCGATGAGCTAAGGAGGGCACTGGTCGAGTTGGGGTGGACTCAAGGGTCAGAGGTGTTCCTTAGGGCGTCGCCTGTGCCAATCATCATCCTCCGAACAGCGGCAAATATCAAAGCCGCCACCAGTCGAATCCAAAATCTCGCCGACCGATCAGGGGAGCCCATCGAGGTCGAAGCGAAGCGGTTGCGGGCGGGTCATCCAGACATTAACGTGGAGGCGGCCAAGTATGCCTCGATGTGGGCGGAACTGATGGTTAAGCCGGTTTCTAGTGTCCACTGGGACCATAGCCTCGAAGCCTTCCTGCACTCGTTTGCCATGTCATGGGGCGAAGACGCCTGGATCGTTCGCAAATATCTTCTTCCGTTGTACGAACAATTCGTCGCATCGCAGCCGCACGTGCGCAACCGCGCCGGATGGGAAAACGTTCGCGAGATCCTGAACATGCTGGACAACCTCGACAGGCGGGAGGCGGTCGTCACCCGTCGCTGGACGCAGGAGATGCAGGAGCGCGTGCGCTACAGGATCGGCCAGGTCTTCCGCCACAAGAGGTACGGATGGATCGGAATCATCAACGGCTGGGCAGCCGGGTCTGCGGGCCTTCCGGTTCCGCATTACCTTGATGGTTACGAGGATGAGGTCCAGTCTCCTACAACTTCTCCCAGATCTTCAGGGGATAGGTTGCACTCAGAAGGCCTTGGCTTAAGGCCTCAGTTGGCCAGAGTGTTTTATACATGCATGTATGTGGCCGTGTCGTCCTCTCATCATCTTCCCTTTTCACTTTTACGCTTGTCTCCACTGTCAACTTCTTGCTAATCGACTAGTCACAACAGGAGTTCTAAGAGACCCAGGATTGACCGCCTGCGTGTGGCTCAGAATAGCATCGAGATTATCACCGATCCTGACTTGATTCCCGAGTCGCTCAAATTCTTGGCGGGCAAGTACTTCAAGCGGTTTGACAGGGAAACCTGCACTTTTATCTCGAACATCAAGGAATCGTATCCTGACGACTAGGTTTTCGTTCGGAAGTTACTGGGGAGGTGAAAAAAGAGGCCGATGGATGCGAAAAAAGGGGCCTCGGGAGATGTGTGTATCATATTGTATCTGTAAAATAGTGTTTTTGGCCCCGGAATTGTTGTAGGAATAAGGAACCGTATGTATACCCTATACAACAAGGCCACTGGGTCACAATGAGATGGATGAGCACATCTGTCTTCAAGTTGTAGGATTCATGATTACTGCCAGATTATCCAGACGGGAACACTATTACAACGAAACTGCATGAGCATGTTTGTCCTCAAAGTGCAGCAGGGTTTATGAATACTACCAGATCAGCTCTAAAATAACGACACTAGATCAGCACCGTGCTTAAATCTGAGTATGTATACATATTATCATTTCATGCTTTATCTTTACGTCTACTTTCGACAACCGCTCGACACAAGCTTTTCTGTCCTCCAGTTCCTCCCGGCTCCGCCTGCCCTTTCCATTCGCTTGAAGAGTAAGTACCCTTTCTACCCAGCCTTTTTATTCGTTTCCGCCCGTTGTCATTAACCGCATTACCCTGAGTGTCATCTCATCTCATTCCATCCCATCGTATTACAATTCCATCCCATGTCATCCCCGCATTTCTGGGTCCCTTGTTTATCGTTGATATGATTCCTCCCTTGAACGAGTGTCGTGTACGGTCGTATGTGCGTTGTCGCGTATATGTATGTATGTGTGTGTGTGTGTGTATGCGTATGTGTATGTGTATGTGTATGGGTATAAAGGGGGGTGGGTATCTCTCTTTGAAAATGCTGAAAAAAAAAAAAAAAAAAAAAAAAAAAAAAAGCAAAACAATGCATCCGGCCAGTTCTTCCCAAAAAATTGTCGTTATAGCGAGTGGACGAGTTTCGTGGCCCAAATAAGAAAATCAAACAAAAACGCCGATTTGATGCAACCCGTTGTTGGTATGAAATTCTCAAAACACCACCTGGGTATCATGCATCATCATCATCTCGACACAGTCTTTTAGTCAACGTCTCTGTTGACAAAGCGGCTCGGTGCAGCTTCTCTCGGGGGTTAGTTCGTCAAGAAGCGGACTCGTCCGCTTTTGGTAAGTCAACCAAGCCATGTAGGGCGTTCAGGAACGGACTAGGAGGAAAAAAGGTCCCAATGGTCCGACCAAGTCACCCTACTGGCAAGGCTGTATATCGCACCGCATCGAAGCGGAGTGCGCGGGCGGTGTTCTCAGAAGAAGAGAATTTGTGTCGCATGAAACAAGCCCGAACGAACCCCTTTCATTTGCGATACCGCCCCGTCTCCTTGCGAACAGCCCAGCCCTTGAGCGCAATACACAAAATCACCCACGCCATCAGCAGCCCAACCAAGCCCATAGTAACGGTGTACATGAACATGGCATCGAGCTGGTAGTGGATCATGCCGCTGACGGTGTCGCTCGCGCTGGCCATGAAGATGATGCCGCCACTAATCAAACCGAAAGCCGCGAGGAGCTCCGTCGGCGGGCGCGAAGGGTACACGGAGCGCGGGGGCTTGAGGTAGGTGATTACATAAGTAAAACCGCGCGCGAAGGAGGCGCCGGTAAGCAGGTTGCCCCACTGCTTGTGCACCATGCTGGAGATCATGCTGTCCTGCGTGTGCGAGGACATCATGATTCCCAAGAGGAGGATGACCAGGGCCGGGATGGGGTTTATGCTGAAGGAGTAGGTTTCGGGCTCGCGGCGGTCGGAGTCCTCGACTTCCACGTCATGGAAGTGGTGCTGCTGGCGGGGTTCCTCGGAGACGCCGGCGGCGTCGGTGACGGTGGTGTTGAGCAAGTCGCGGATGCGAACCGATTCGATGAGCATGCCGCACAGGCCACCGCCGATGAAGAGAACAGTGATGGAGAAGTGCTCGAGATCCGAAGCCGACCATGCGCCGCCCCAGTGGCCGAGATGCTCCAAGAAGATGTTGGTGGCGCCGTAGGTGAAAATCAAGGCACTCTCGACAAACTCGGCAGAGGGTCGCCATTTCTGGCCGGTCTGCTTGGGGCGCACGTTCCAAGCCTTTGGGTATCGTTAGCTAATTGGGCTTCGTTGCGAATATTGTGAAATTCACGGGGAATACGTACCCAACCAACTTCCCCGAAGCAGCCGGCCCAACGTCCGAGCGTAAAAATACCCAACCAGAAGAAGATGCCGCCCTTGATCCAGTGAGCAAGACCATTGAAAATACCGGCGCCCTCCTACAAGCACAACACATTAGCTTCCAATTTCAGAGCCCTCGTTGCACCGCCCTTACGAAAACCCGCGGGAGGTGGAAAGAGGAGTGAAGACTTACAAAGAAACGACCATAGGTCACGATACCTGTGCACAACGCAACGAAACCCAGGGGCAAGATGGCCCGGTCGACCACGTTGTAAGCAAGGATCAAAACCTTCCAGAATCTCTCAGAAATCTTGCCGGCAATCTTCTGAATGGTGGAGACGGCCTTGCCGGAAGCAGGAAGCATGGGTCCAAGAGGCTCGCTGCCGCTGTGGGAGTCGACATCGTAGGAGTCATCGCCGTCATCATACTCCTTGGTATGCAGGTCGACATCGTGAAGAGCGAGTGGCTGCCGGGAAACGTCACCGGGGCTAGACGAACGGGAGGAACTCCGCAGAGCATCGCTGGAAGGCTCAGTTCCCTGGCCACTGTCGTTGGAGAATCGGTAGTCGTCGTTATCGGCGGGCTTGATGTGGCTGTTATGCTCCTCCATGGCCTGGGTCGAAACGGGCATGAAACCCTGGCGCTCCCTGCTGCTACCGTCTGATTGCTTCTTCTTGAACACGCCTGCAACGCTCGCCAAAAGACCAATGACGAACTGGGCCCCAACGAGCCAGGTGACAACCCATCCGAGCTTGTGGTGGGCATTGTTAGGATACAGATCCGGCGTGCTGGCGTTGTAGACGATACCAACGAGCATGCCGCCGACATTGGTAACGAGAAAAGCGAATTGGGCCAGGAGCCTATACCGCGAACGGGCAATAGAGAGCATGACACCTATAGGTCGCTTCAGTCAGCATTTTGGAGCCACAGGCCAGACGGCGGTGTGTTCCTTACCAACTGGGAGCATGAAAACCCAGGCAAGGACCATCAGGGCGATGTGTGCGTAGATGGCGGTCTTGTGATCGGGATGGGCAAAGTATGTGAGAGGGTACTCTTCCTCCGGCCGGGGCTTGTCGGCATCAGTCATTTCCATGCCCCCGTGGCCACCATGGCCGCCCTCACCACCGCCGTGCGCAAGGGCGGTCGGAACGAGCAGTCCCAAAACTGCGGCGCCAGCCAGCGCTGCAAGCAGCGGCCTTGTAGTAACGGACTTCATCTGGTCAAAATCCGTCTAGTCTTCAGTCTGTACTTGGATCCGGGTAGTCGTTATGATGAGGTCAGAGTGTCAAGATGGGATGAAGATTGGCACATTCAACCAGAGTGAGGTTGGTGAGGTGGTGATGGAGACGGTCAAGGATGAGCAGATAGGAAGCTGGCGGTCTTCCTAATCTGCCGTGGTGGATATGAGAGATGGACAATGTAGACAAAGGCGAGTCGAGTGGTGGCTATCAAAACATGGACAGCAAACAGGGGGAGCTCCGGTGTTTTATTGAGATCTCGGGATCGGAAGCGAAAAAGACGAGAAAGGAAAATACATGACGGTGACGAGAAGGATATATCTTGAGAAGGATATATCTTGTCGCTCCATGGAGACACCCCGTAGAAGGACAGGGAAGATTGCGCATGGTCAGGGTATGTGGTGGAGGCAGGGAGACAGGTAGGGATTGGTAATGTCGCCGGCCAAGAGCGACGACAAGACCACGCGGTGCCATCCAAGACTTTCTTCCATTTTTTGCTCCCCACGTCGTCGAAAACACCACGGCACGGCGTCGAGTCAGATCCATCCTCCACAGAGCCGGCGCATCAGCCGACCCCGGAACCGTAGTAGGTAGTTGCTGCCCGGTTGCTGTTTTGGGAGGTTTGGTGATACACTAATGGTGTGCCAATGGTACCTGACGGGCGGTTCATGGTACGTGATGAGTCTGAGGCCGTTGTTCCTGCCAGAAGATCCCGATCGTTGTTCGGGATCATGTTCGCGCCTCCGAGCTATCCGAAGCTTCAAAAGCTTTTTGCTAGCAGGTTGCTAGTACGTACCCTAGGTATTGTCAGGTAATGGCAGGCACCAGGCGGTAAAGTGTTGGTCGCTCCTCGCAGTCTCTCTGCAGCGAGAAACGTCACAAGCACATGAGTACCTGGACAGTCGCAGCAGACTGTGTGGGGCACGTCCCGGCAGAGCTCTCGCTCAGCTGCAGGCGGGCTTGGCGGGGCCTACGGGCAGCGAGCAGATCATGACGGGATTTGAAGATGGGGGCCAGCAGGTCTTGGGAATGGAAAGTTCACACGGCGATTCCACGGCTTTCACTCCAGTTTCCAAGGACTACAACACAGTATTTCCGATGGTGTAGGAGATCCGGTATCGAGAGTGCTTCGGAAGTTCATCCCATCCTCGCCATTGGTTTCATGACCCTTTTCGCTGTCACCCACGGCCTCCTTTCAAAAGGGTTGCGCGGGTCAGCCCTTTTGGTCCACAACAATGCCGGAACCACTCGGGCGAGGACGGATGGTGGCTTGCAAAGCTCCGGCGACCGCGGGCTCGGCGTCAACGCCGGAGGGTAACACGTAACAAACTGTTATCTACAAGTATTTCCCGAGTAAGAATTCAACCTACAAAGCAGTCCGAGGTACGTAACACAAGCTTACGCTCGCACCACCACCCAATATGATATCGTACAAGCTGGCTGGAGGAGTGCAATTCTGCAAAGCTACGCTTATCTCAGGTGAGCATCCTTTGTCTACCAAAGCTACGTCGAACCTGGCGCTGCAAGTGTTTCACCAACAGACCATCGGACGGCACCGAAACGGATTTATCTTTTGTCAGCAAGCGGAAATAACAAGTATCTATCAACACGTGTAGTAGAATCGGGAAGAAGCGTCCATCTGATCATGCTGCAAAGGCCGAAACGACAATTCAATGGCTGTCATCACGCGAGGTCGCATGGAAAGTGGGGAACGCCATGTAGCACAAAAAGCCTCCAAGTCCCGTGGCCGCGCGTGGACAGCCACTGAGCGCCATGCTAAAACTCACATTACCCACCATTGATTTTTTTTTTTTTCTATGGATGTTGCCTGTTCAGGTTCTAGATGCCCCGCGTCTGCGCCCATTTTTGTTGTTTGTCGGGTCTCTCGGACTGTCGAGTCCCCCGAAGCTGATGTCGATCGAGATCTTTGATATCGCAGCCTTGTAAGTAAACTTTTCACAGAACGGACAGAATGCCCCGATGCCCAAGTTCCCTCTCATATCATCGCAAGGGTCTCTCCCCAGGAGTCCAGGAGTTCGAACGTCTCCAGTTCGTTTCACGAGAAATCAAACACTCTCCTCCCCCGCATCCGATCCGAACCTTTTTCCCCCTCACTTCCATTATTGCCATGTCCCGGAGCTATCGTTGTCCTTAAGTCCGCGCCGTAACTGTCACGGTCCACGGAATCGTGAACTGGCTTCGGCTTTTGGGACTTTTGGGCAACGAAACCTTCACCGGATCTCACCAACCCTGTCATCCTCCTGCACGGCACTGCACTGTGATAACTCCACTCACCTGCTGCACACTCGGCAAGGCTACCCAGCATCGCTTAAAATCCCAACCTGCTGTTTTTTGTTTTTTGTTTTATATCCGTTGGCTCGTTCACAAATCCCTTCTTTCGAATCGTACGAAGATGGCTTCCCATGATCCAAACAAGACCGTTACATATCATCCGATTGCCAGTATCTACCCCGCATACGCATTCGATCCCTTTCGGAAAGCAAGGGACCTGAGCTGCCACTCTGCCAGTTATGCACATCTTGGCGATGCATAACGGATGACATAAGACGTGACAGACGTCAAACGCTTATCCCATCTCATAACTCCCATGGTCACTGTTAATGATAGGGCGCGAACATGTTTCCCTTCTCGTCGAGTTGTCTGCCGCTTACATATCGGAGGTTGGGAGGGATTGTTTCCGCCAGACAGCAGTCATCTCTGACCGAACTAATTGGTCAGTCTCATGATTGGTGTGGTCCCTGGATCGCCGCGACGGTACCTGTCAACGTGCGAGAAGCCAACCGCATGGGCACTGTCCTCTAGCGTGGTCTTCACAATCCGTGGATTGTTTTTCTCTTTATCCACCAACTTGCAATCCACATGGGCGGACGTCCCGGACGACGTGTGAAGAAAACTTTTTTTTTTCTTCCTCCATCCCGCGATGTGGGGACGACCCGAGATCGTGCCATGGCTCGCATTGAAAGTAAAAGACATCACGACTTCGCGAAAGCGGTAATCGACTCGGAACACTTACACAATACACAGCACTGATCGACGTTGAATCAGCTGGTCATAGATCCGCTCATCAATCACATGTTACCAAAATTTCTAAGCGGTTTCATCACGTCGCAGAACAGTTTCTACACGTAGTACTGTAGGTTTTCGTTTCACCCGACCCGAAACGTAGAACACCTCTGAGAGGGCAGAAGTGGAATCCACTAACGGCCGGGCCGGAGCGGTCCTCTATGCTCGGGGTGGGGCATCCCGGCTCTCGGTGCGCGACGGCACGACGGGGATCCATATTGGAGCGCAAAAAGACGGGAACCCAACCCGTCCAGGTACTGTTGCAGAAATTCGGTGAGACCGCATCGCCGGGATCCATAGAGTGCCGATGAGCCAGCCCTGTGTCCCCCTCCCGAGAGCCAAACCACAACACAGTTGGCACCGATTTTGAGTTCCTACCTCCCAAGCCTACCTAGGTAGCTACGAAATGTGTTTTTCGGCATTGAAAGCCGTCCCAGACTTGGCGGTCGTCGCTTGTCATCTGAGGCTCTGCTCCCGCAGTGAAAAGCGAGCTAAAGCACCCATTCAGCTCCGTCACAGACTGACGTCACGGGCACGCTAGGGCTGAAAAAGAGTTGTGGTTTTGTTACTGTACAGTATTGCACATCACTGCACTCAATAGGACTGCACATCAACTGCACACCCACTCGCTGTACATACTGCAGCACGTATTCCATCCACACCAGACGCCATTCAAAAACGTGCATTGCACGCGAACCGCGCAGACAATCGTTTCCCACGCTCCAGCCAGGCACGGGAGGTACGGGTACCTATGCCTTGAATCCAGTATGCCGGACTGGACTGGACCGGGCCGCTTCGGTTCGGGTCGACCGGATGCTGGCAACACAACCTAAGATCCGTACAAAAACCGGAACCTCGTCAGGCGAACTCGGTGTTCACAAACCGGCGCGGCCAGTCGTTAGTCCATTGCACCCGGCATCCTGTTAAGGCTACTGGCGATCATTATGTACCCGAAGAGATTCGAGCGCAATGCGCATCACATTCGCGGCTCCGGGAAGAGGGCGAAGCGACAAGCGACGAACGGCACCAGATATCCGACCCCGGGAGCCCGGTTTCTACTTCACCCATCATCATCATCATCATCATCATCCTCATATATCATGCGTAAACCAGCCCATGGACCGGCCGGCTGATTCCCCCCATGAATGACACCGAGAACCTTTCGTTTCACAAGGCCGATCGATCAATCAGCCGCCATCTATCACCACCACCAGCAGTCGTCACCTTCCCTTCCTTTCTCAGTTTATGAAGGATCTGCGTCACCCCTCCAGCAGCCGGTATATGCAACGTTTCCGGCACGCCCTGGTAAATAATCTTGACAAGTTCCATCGGCGTCCATCCATCGCCATCATCCTCCTTGGCAGTAAACGCGCGCAACGTCTCGATCACCTGTTCCTCCCTCTGCTGCCGATGCCGGATATACTCGACAATCTTTGCCGGCCCGTCCTCCACCACCGGTCCGTGGCCCGGATATCCCTTCCCTTTAAACAGCCCCCTCATGCGCTCGAGACTGTCCAGGTACGTCCCCAGATCCTCGTACACGGCCGTCCCGTGCCCCAGCACGTTGTCGCCCGTGAAGAGCGCGTCCTCCTCGGCCAGGTGGAGAACCATGTGATCGACCGTGTGGCCGGGGGTGTGCACCGCTTTCAGCGTGGCGCCCTCTACGCTGAACTCTTGTCCGTCTTCGATGGGAAGTAGTGTTTCGGTGCCGATTTGCTCAAGAGACACGGGGCTGCCGTGGTGGCCTGGTAGGTAGGTGGGTTGGTTCTTGTAGACTTTGATGTTGCTGTTCCAGTCGAGCAGGTGCCGGATCCCGCCCGTGTGGTCGTGGTGCCAGTGGGTGATGATGGCGGCTGATAGGTGAGCCTTTTCCTCGGCGAGGGTCCGTTGTAGGGCGGATATCCAGGAGCGCTCGCCGGCGCCTGAGTCGATGAGGAGACGCTGCGGGCCGGTGCCGACTAGGTAGGTGTTGGTTCCCTGGAGTGTGAATTTGCCGGGGTTGCCGCCTAGGATGCGGATAACGGCCGGGCTGAGGCGGGTGACTTCGGGGAGGGGGATAATTGGTGGTTTGGCTGCTGATGAAGACATTGTTATGGTGCGGCTGGGCTTGTAGTATCTGGCCAGATATGGGATTTTGCAAAGGTGAGATAGCCGTGGATTGGATGATGATGATGATTCCTGACACGATAAACGTCTGGTAGAGAGTTCCAGGAGCCGGAAGGGAGGTGAGGACATCCGGAACTAGGAGTAGTACGGGCACCAAACGAATGACACACGGGGGATAACGTGTGATATAGCTAAGCAAAGGTTTGTGAGAAGTAGTGAAGAATGATGACTGTGTAATTAGTTCCGGATACGTTATACCGCAAAGACTCGGGGCGTTGATTTTTAGGTTCCAAGGAAATCAGGTATAATCTGTAAGCATACTGCCCGAATATGTGCATTTTATGCCCGCAAAAAAGAGTGGGGGAGTCGTATTGCCACCCCGGAGGATTGTAAATTCGATTTTTCTAGTGTCCTGTCTTTTCCCCTGTTTTTTTCCCCTTGTCTTTTCATTCTCCCCTATAACCTTCCCCTGCAATTAAATCCCAGCAATCTAGCTATGGCAAAGACGAAGTTGATTCTTAGCGATATCGATCTCTTATATAAGTAAATAAACCCTTAGTATTAAAGTTATCTTTTTCTCTCTCTCTTATTCTCTCTCTCTCTCTTTAATTCCTTTATTAATTCGCTTACTTACCCTATTTATAAACATTACTGACGATTACCTTAATTCCCAATAGTTCGTTAAGCGGATTAAATACGTTGTCGTCCCGCGAATACCTTCATCTCTTAACGTTGTAAAAGGCCTTACCTTTATAAATATAATTTAGAAGCGTACTTATTTTGGTTGGGTTCGTAATAGAAATTGTAAAAAGATTGAATTCGAAGTTATATTTAAGGGTATTAGTAATATTTATTATTATATAATTGAATTGGGTAAACATTGGTATAAATAGGATAACCGCCTTGAGGTGGTTTGTTGGTGGTAGGAGGTTAAGGGTGTTGTTTATATATATATTAATATTGTTAAATATATTAACGACGTTATTTCTTTTAACGACGACGAGGTTAGTGATGGAACTATTATTTAAACTACTAGTTACTAGTATTGTTCGTTATATTATTTTAACCGTTGGATAAAGCTATTTTTATTCCTTAATATTAGCAAGTTATATTATTTATATTAATCTTTTAATTTAGCCTTTTTAAATTACTTATACTTAGACTTCGCCTTCTTTTTTATTTATAATTCGAAGGTAATACTATCGTTTTTAATAATGGGGATAATTTTAAAATTATTAATACTAACGGTGATATTAATAGCATTCTCCTAATTACGTCAGTCGATAGTTGCCCGGTCGATTTTTTTAATATTAATAAAATGATTTTCGCTATTATTTAGAAAGATGGATATATTATTATTTTTAAAAGATTTGATAACTATAGCCTTTTTATTAAATTATAAAGTATTTTAATACTTTAAAACAATATAAATAATTATAACCTTCTTATCGGTAATGGATTATTATTTACTTAAGTTTTCTTCTTTTTAGTTTTTTATTACTAATTTTGTCTCTTTTCTTAATATCTTTTTAAACGACGAGTTAATTATTATATTAAGAGGTTGGAGAAGGCTAGTAAAGTTATTAGGGATTATAACTAATACTACTTTATAAAGTGTTTCGTCCTTAAATTTGTTACGCATTTGCTAAGTATTATAAAATGGGTATATATTTATAATTAGGAAGAGTTTTTGCTTAATATTATTTTTAATAATAGGAGTGAGCTTATTATTAAATTAATTAATTAATAATTGTTCGTTCTAATACGTTGCCTTATTGAATTATACTTCTATATTTTGGGTACAGAGGGTTTTCTCCTTTATAATCTTATTAAATGTATCTTTTCTATAGAAAATAATAATCGGTTTAAAACGATTAATCTTATTTATAAAGATATATAGAATAAGAGTAGTTTACCGCTTGCTCTATCTATTATAATTAGTCTTGCTTATTATTAATTTGCTTCTTTTTATTAAGTATATATAATTATTAAAATATTCGAACAGGAGGGGGACTTCGTTAAAGTTTATAATATAATTAGAAAGAAATTTTATGCTTATGCTAAGTATAATAGGTTAATTATTAAATTTAATAAACTTATAGGTCAAATTAGTTAGCCTCCAATAATTTCTAAGTTTTTTCCAATAATCTTTAGGTTTTTCCTAGTGAATTTTTCTATGGAGAAATAGAGAGGAGAAATAGAGATGTGAAGAAAAGGATATAGATATATTAATATATTGATATATGAATTTATTTTAAGAACGAGCTAATTTTAGTAAATAATTTAATTGGTAGTCATTAGGCTTAGTAAATAATCCTTTTGTACGCTATATAATAACGTAATAGGAAGTTTTTAAATTAGCTACGAGAAAAGGAGAAATTTTATTAACGTACTTGATCCGGATAAATTATACGAAATAAAGTAGTTGATTCTCGGCGGAACTATATTATTGTAATTAGAATATTCTTTTATTTAGTATATTAAAACTTTTTATATAATTAGTATTTAAGCTTTGGCTATAGAATTTTACTATTTCGATTGATATAGAGCAGTATTTTTTCTCGTTCTTCCTATTATTATTATATAGTAAGACTTAGTATTTTGAAATAGACAGCAACCTTATGTACATAAATATTACGGTAGCTATCGATAGGATAAGCTTTATTATATTAGTAGGCGCTATAACGACGGCGGCGGCGTTATTATTATTATTCAATAATATTACCCTCCTTGTTAGTAATAAGTATTTTAATTTGTATTAAGTACGTTAATACCTACTCTAGCCGTTAGTATTGTACTCCTTAGTTTTTACCCTACTACGATATAACTTTATTAATCTGGATTTTGATTTCGTTAGTATAGTGCTGGTATACTTTACTCTTAGGTTTTTTCTTATTATACTTCCCTTTTATAACTTTGTTGTTGTACGACTTTGGTTTGAGATTAGGGCGTTATTTAGCGCGTTTTTAATTCGATAGAGGAGGAAGAAGTAGAGGAGGTGGAAGTATTGGAAGTATTAGGGGAGTTGGAAGTACCCGAGCTCGTTATACTCGTTATATTAGTTATATTAGGGGTGTTGGGAGAGTTGGGAGTGTTTGAGATGTTTGAGGCTTAAATTCTTATTTGAGCTATCTCTTATTATTATTTAGATAGAATGTCCCAACGCGTAGATTTATCTTTTAATACGTTTAATACTAAGAAAGTATTACAATTATTGACGACGATAAGTTTTATATAGGGTAAAAGAATAAGTGGAAGTTATAGGGCAAGTTATAGGGTAAAAGAAAAGGCATTGGAGGGTGGGGATATTTAAAATTACCATATTGCATATAATTTCTGGCGGGTATGAATATTATAGTATACTTACAGACCATGCCTGATTTCCTTGGAACCTAAAAATCAACGCCCCGAGTCTTTGCGGTACGTTTGGTGTGAAACACGGTGCAGTGGATATTGCGTCCTGGTGAGGCGGGAGTACTGCGTAGAGAGCTAACGGACTGCGGGGTACTGCCGAGCCGAGCTGTCGGCAATGATACCATCGCACACAATCAAAGTCCAGCTACCGCCCGGCTCAAGCACCGGAGATCACTTGGCAGATCGGCCAGATGAGCCGGGCTCGGGATGGATGGTTTGCTGGCCGGGCCCGCCAAGTTCAAGTCCGGTAATTTGGGTATACTTGTAAGAACGTGTTGTAAGTTGTAGCCATAAGAATCTCTTTTCTGTTGATACTAGGTCTTTCAGGAATCTAACCCGCTTGATGGTGTTTGCGTGCTTGTAAGAGTTGCTCCATTCTTTTGAGTCCCTTGGTTGTAAATAATGTGTTTAGAAACTGTTTCAACAGTTTGCTATCTGCGTGGATCTCGCCATGACGGGAGCATTTACATACAGCCGCATCATCGGTCACGAATTGTACAGACGATAGAGGATGGATGTGCTGCCAACCCTTTGGACAATGGCCTAAACCAGAGGCCAGAACACGTTACCACATGGAAAGGAATGAAGTATGGAAGAGAACCAAATCAGCTTCGAGGAAGTATTGATTCTCCAAAGTTTGGTTCTCATTTGACGGTAGCTCGCCTGGGTTGAGGATGGCTCATGGTGGAGGTTCCTTTGTGAATGCAGGCATGGCAGTCACCTCGGTCGAGATGTAGAGGTCTCAGGTACCTCTGTAGCTCTGGTAGGCTGCGGGCCAATCAGAAACAACAGTTACCTACCTTAGTGCGTTGAAAAGTTCCACCCGTTATCCCCTTTCTTGTTATCGATAAGCCTTGCGTAGCGTCCGATAAGCCGTTCAAGTCGCTGCAAGTGCGGTTGGCGTCCATTGATGTTGACGCCGCGGGAATCGGATGGAGATTCTAACCCCGAACAACTTAAAAGCAATCTTGCTACAAGAGAACCAACACAACCAGAGCAGAACTCTGTTACTGCGGGCTCCGTACACGTTACTTTCATAGACGGTAGGATATCTCTTACAGAAATCACCAGCAAATATTGCCAATTGAGGAGGCGCGACAGTTTGACGTGCACGCGGCTAACAAGTCCTCTTATTCCAGGGCACTTAGACCGAACCGCCGGAACCCGTGCTTTTCCCCGAACAGAACGCGATTTGCCGACCTCGCCACGACGCTTACAAGCCATCTCGACTGTATAGAAAGGCCAGGCTGAAAAGAGCCAATTCTCCAGCTGAACTCACCCACCGTTTCGAATCTTACGAGCCGAAAGTCCAGGGACATTATCCGAAGCGTCGAAAGCAACACTCGCCCTCGTTGCTAAACCGGTCACGGACCGCCCCAACGACTGCGGATTCGACACAGTTCCTCTCCTTCAGAAACACTAGCACACACGGGCTTCACATTTGGAGCTTTCTACGAGCGAACGGTCACATCACCATGTCGGCCAACGCTGCGTCCTCCAAGGACCACAAGGTCAAGGAGCCCCAACCCGGCCAGCCAATGTATGGATGTGGTAAGATGGTCCAGTCTCGCCGCAGCTGAATGGCCTTTTGTTCTAACCGCCTCGTAGAGCATGTCGGACGTCTATTCAACCAAGATCAAGCGACGATCAACATGTCCATACAACATTACAAGACCATTCTGCGAGCCATCTTTGACATCAACCCTATCCTCCCACAAACCGCCAAGGGCATGGATGGCCAGGTTGTGACATCCCTTACCCCGACCTACCTCTGTCTACAATGTCCCTCGACCCTCACCGAAGAAGACCTTTCAAAACACGGCAACAAAAAATCACATCGATTCTGTACGTTGCCTCTGTTAGAAGAAGCCACACCATCGGGCAAGGAAACTGACAATTTGGTCCAGATGTTGAGTCGAGGAGCGGTGCACTGTATTGTCAAATGTGCGACGACATCGTTTGGGACCCTACCTTTGAGGATTTGAGGTTAAAGAAGCTCGGCACAGGGTCGTTTTTCGGTAGTATGTTCTTCTGTCCTTTTCTCCATCTTACCCACGTGGGCTTATTACCTTCTCCAGTATCGATGAGCCTTGGCCGTTGCTAATCTGTATCTCTATTACAGGCCGAAAGCGTAAACATGAAGAACTCTTCGCCCCTGATCCCGTTAAGGACGCTCCCCAGTATATATCGACCAACACCACCCTCGCCACCTGCAAGGCCAACGGTCTCCGTGGCATCTATAATGCCGGAGCAACTTGCTATCAAAACGTCGTCCTCCAATCATTCCTCCACAATCCCATACTACGCAACTTCTACCTGAGTGATGGGCATCAATCAGGCAGTTGCGACACACCCCATTGTCTGAGTTGTGCCATGGACGATATGTTCCAGGAATTTTATGCCAGCGAAACAACTAACGGTTATACCGCCGCAAATATCTTATCCGGATTTTGGATCAGCGAGAAGAAGGCGTTTGAGAACTTGGTGGCCAACAAAGAGCAAGATGCCCATGAGTTTTTCCAGTTTATGGCTGAGGAATTACACGAGAGAAATGGCGACGGCAAGAGACCTGAAATTGGCAGTGAGCATACCTGCAACTGCATCATTCACCAAACATACTACGGAAAATTACAGACGTCCACAACGTGCCAAAACTGTGGGGGCGTCACCAACCAAGCCCAGAGCTTTTTGGATCTCAGTGTTCCCTTGGAAAATTTGACTCAAAAAAGGGGCAAGAAGAACTTGACTAATGGCGACGGGGTCTCATCAGCGAGAACGCAAAACAGTGTGACTCTCCAGGAATGCTTGGACGAGGAATACATCAAATCCGACAAGTGCGAGTATCGGTGTCAGAACTGCAATTCAGTACAGCAAGCAAGAAGACAGACCAGTATCAAGAAGTTACCCAACGTCCTTTCTATCCAGCTCAAGGTAAGATTACCGGGACCCCTTCCTCATTCGCATTCCCTTGTCCCCGTTCTCGATTCCTTTTTGATCGGAGGCAACAGAAGCTGACTTGTCGACAGAGATTCGAGTTCAAACAAGGGCGTAACGACCGTGCCCAGAAAATCGAGACGCCTGTCCAGTTTCCTTTGCAACTCAACATGCTGCCTTACACGACACGCGCACGAACGCAGGATCTCAAGAACGACTACGAGCTACAGCGATCCTGCACTTACGATCTTCTTTGCGTCGTTGTGCACGTTGGTGACATGGATACTGGACACTACATTTCTTATTGCCGGGTTGGCGACCAGGTGAGTTTGACTAGTGACCCATGACACATATGTAGTTACTCGAGGGTAGACTTGCTGACCTACTGCCTCTGGCACATTTTTAGTGGTTTGCATTTAACGATCACAAAGTTGAACTGGCCCAGAAGTCTGACGTGCTGAACGCAAAGGCCTATCTTCTTTTTTACATCGTTCGGTCTCTGTCTTGAGCCCAGATGAACGGTGTACTGGTAGGGGCAAGTAAGCAGTGTAAGTGTTTGCTTATGTATGATGTTGTTTTCAGTATATGCGTGCCAGATGGCTCGTTTATGTTTTGTAAAGTACTCGATCTTTTTGCGGCATTCGAAGAAGCATATTCTGCCGGCGTATTTCGGATTTGTTTTTGTTCATGTAGCGTACATGGAGAGGAATTATATAGATAAACTCAGGTCAAAGCATGGGGCTGGATGTTGAAAGAATCTAGGGACGTACGCCGTGGGCGTTGTTATGCGTTGATGGGTATTCATATGTATCATACAAGGCGGTCTGCCTCATGCAGCGAATCGACATCTTGCCTATAGCTGGCCTTGTTCCCTAATCTAAGCATTGGGTTCGTCTCTGTATCTCCAGGTTTGCGCCATCCGTTCAAATGCCCGAGCCGTTTCTTCCTCCTCACACCGTCCGTAGATTCGTCCAACCTTTAAGCCCAGACCGCCTAAGCCCAGACATCCTGGCCCACACCCTCGATCCAGTTGCCCAGCTTGTCAACGCTGGAATCCCACTCTTGCAGCCGTTGCCTCATGTTCTCGATCTGCTTCATGTCCAGCACCTTGGGCTGCACCCAGTTGATGTGGGCCACCTCGTCGACCTGGTCGATCGTGCCCCGCAGCAGATCCAAGCTCAGCGCCTTCATGATCAGGTGCTCGATCTCGTCGGGGTGTACCTTGGTCTCATTCGCAATCGTGGAGAAGGACATGGCGCGGTCGTGAGGCGGGCGGCGGAATACGGCCTCCGTCAGCGCCGCCAGGTAGATCTTCTGGCGCAGCTGGCGCGTGTGCTGCGCCAGCAGCGGGTCCGAGCTGATGTGGCTGGCCAGGAGGTCGTACGCGGCCAGGTCGCCGCGGTTGAAGGCAAAGAGGAGCTGGTGCAGCCACTTGTGCCGGTCGTCGATGGTGAGGGCGTCGAGGATGGGGTGCAGGAGAAGCTCGCCGAAGTTGTAGATGCTCGAGCTGACGAGGGCCGCGATGGCCAGGTTGTAGGCGCGCTGGCGCTGCTCCTCGACCGAGAGCGACTTGACGTCGATGCAGGCGAGGTAGAGGAGCGCGTTCTTGTAGTAGGAGCCCGAGTCGGACTTGGCTTGGAAGTAGTTGGCGTTGGTGTCGTAGAAGGCGGCGTGCACGACCGACTCAACCGAGTCGAAGTTGTCGAGGATTCGCTCGGCTGTGTCCAGGTCCTTGCGCGCGCCGTCGAGGTCGCCGAGGTCGAGCTTCACGCGGGCAACGGCGATCGTGGCGAATACATATGCGTCTTGGGAGTCTTCGTTGTCGACCTTCTTGACGACGGATTCCAAAAAGGAGAGGCGCTCTTGGTTGTCTACGGTTTGCGCGCCCAGACATGGTTAGTGCAAGCTGCCAGATGGAGACCGGGAAGAAGAGGGGATGGGGGCCGTCTGCGCACCTCTACATTGTGTGGCGGCCTTGAGAGCAAGATCGACGAGCTTGAGCTGGTTGATCTTGTCGGCGAACTTGAGAATGAAGACCTTGTAGAACTGTAGCCTCTGCGGGGCACTGCCGGGGTGGTTGAAGAACTCAAGGAGCGCGTTGGTGAGCTGATGCCACAGCTTGCGCTCCCATAGTGTCTCGAACTCGAGGACGAGGGGCTGAAGTTCTTCGGGCGCCTGGTCGCGCTGCTCGGCGAGGAAGTCGGAGATGGTGTCGACGTTCATGGCTGTGCTGTGCTGTTGTGTCTTGGTGTTCTATCGATCCTTGCTGTCCAGTCCTTGGGATGTAGGCAGGTTCTCGAGCGCCCGGTTCCTGTGGTGGAAACGTCGGTGAATCTGCTGCGGATGGAGATGGGTATGTCGTTGAATGATGTTACTCGCTGTATGAGAGCTCGGCGGAGAAATGCAGCGGTACGTCTAGAATGAAGGATGGAAGCGTTGTCTGAGGTTGTCTTGGTTGACGTCTTGCAGTGAAGCCTTGACGCGGCGTTAGGCGTGCAGCCAGCTACGGTCGGTCATTGTGGATGCTCCTTCAGCACTGTGGAGGCCCCCACAGTTACCTACTGCCAAGTGGAAGCTGGATGGAGCTAAGGTACAGACGGGAGGGGTACGTACCTCCCATAACTGCAGTGGCAGCAGCTCCCCAACCAATCGACCCCAATACCAAACGGTACGTACTTGTACTGCCGTGTAAGTATGGAAGCTTGGCACACGTGATTCAGCAGTTCGGTCGGTACATTGAAGGGGAAGTGCTGACGGCAGGCTGGCAGCAGGCGGGCAGCTAGAGCCGGCTTCGACGTCCCGGGTTCGATATCGAAGGCGGCAGCTTGAAGCTCCGGATAGCCTCTATTTCCATCGCCAATTGAACGGGACTCGGCCTGCCCTGCCACCCCACAACCTACAAGATGGCTCCCCTGACGGCCGCGATGCGGTCGACCCCGAGAATCATCGTTTCCAACGCTTTTGCCTTTCAGCGACGGGCTATCTCCGACGTGACCATCACCCGCACCGGCAAGCCCATTATCCGTAACCAGGGTGGCCGGTAATTGTTGCCATATATCTGTTTGGGTGGAATGGATCATGGCTAACACGTCGCCTACCTCCGCAGCTCCTCCCTCGGTGGACATACCGCGACAGTCTTCGGTGCGACCGGCCAGCTCGGTCGCTACATTGTCAACAGACTAGGTGCGATCTGGCGACTTCGTGGCGTATACCTCTAGAGATCACCATGGCTTACATCAAACCGTTCCGCAGCGAGACAAGGATGCACCGTCATCATTCCATTCCGCGACGAGTACAACAAGCGCCATCTGAAAGTTACGGGTGATTTGGGCAAGGTCGTCATGATAGTGAGCTTTTCCCCACAACAAGAGTCATGTCCATACAGTCGAGGCCCACGTACCCTCAAGGATCCAGCTACTAAGCATGACCACCACTCCAGGAGTTCGACTTGCGCAACACCCAATCCATCGAGGAGAGCGTCAGACACTCGGATGTCGTTTACAACCTGATCGGCCGCGACTACCCAACCAAGTGAGTCTGGATTTACTGGGAAAAGCTGCGGTGGAGATGCACGAGTATTGACCTGGGTTCCAGGAATTTCTCGTTCGAGGACGTTCACATCGAGGGTGCTGAGCGCATCGCCGAAGCTGTCGCCAAATACGATGTCGACCGCTTCATCCACGTCTCGTCTTACAATGCGGACCCCAACTCGGAGTGCGAGTTCTTCGCTACCAAGGTACGATTACAAGACAGCCTCGTCCAGCGAGTCGCATCATGATGGGTTTCTAATCGAATCTGTAGGCGCGTGGTGAGCAAGTAGTCAGGAGCATTTTCCCCGAGACCACCATTGTCCGGCCGGCTCCCATGTTTGGCTTCGAGGACAGGCTGCTTCACAAGCTTGCCAGCGTCAAGAATATCCTGACATCCAACGGGATGCAAGAGAAGTATAACCCTGTTCACGTACGTCTTCCCCCACGATATAACCCTTCGCGCGCGGACAGTAGCGCCTAACAGCCGTTTTAGGTGATCGATGTTGGCCAGGCTCTTGAGCAGATGCTCTGGGACGACAACACTGCTTCCGAGACTTTTGAGCTTTACGGTCCCAAGACCTACACTACCGCTGAAATCTCCGAGATGGTTGACCGCGAAATCTACAAGAGGCGGCGCCACGTCAATGTGCCCAAGAAGATTCTCAAGCCGATCGCTGGTGTCCTGAACAAGGCCCTTTGGTGGAACTTCATGTCTGCCGATGAGATTGAGCGTGAGTTCCACGACCAGGTCATCGATCCGACGGCCAAGACCTTCAAGGACCTCGGCATCGAGCCTGCAGATATTACCAACTTCACCTACCATTACTTGGTAAGTTTCCCACATGTCAGTTTGAGTGAACAAGGATGATTACTGATTCCCATGCAGCAAAGTTATCGCAGCAACGCCTACTACGACCTTCCGCCAGCGACCGAAAAGGAGAAGAGGGAGGACAGGGAGTATATTCACATGCTTTGAGTTTTGGGGGGGTTTCACTGGGATGCATGTAGATTGTATAAATTCACCATAGAGCGTTGGGTGAGTCGACGGAACACAGGACGTCCAGACCGGATGCTGTGGTGAGAATTAGAGCAATCAAGGTATTTGCGCAAGCGTTATGACCTGGGGTGATGTCGAAGGGTTCATCCCGACTCTGGGTTGTGTTTACTTGTATGAGGCGACTAAAAGGGGGAACGGATGGGGAAATATCAATGCATCTGATACAAGTGCATCCACAATTTTTTTCCGATGCTGCACTCTCCCGTTAAACTTTAATTGTTAGTGCCAAGAGCAAATCATTCCCCAACACTTACAACAATCTCTCACTGCTCACTTATACGACCGACTAGAATCTATTCACTTCAACTTACACCCTCATTTATTCATTCGCATCATATTCTGGCCATCTTGAAACAAAAAAATGGCGTGCATCATCGACAAGTTCTCTGATGATGAGAGCGATCTGTGAGTAATGCCTCACTACCAATAACTACCTGATATACCATTATGCAGGATGCTGACGGTCTAAAGCGAACTGTCTTCCTCAACCCTCGATGCCCTCAAGTCCTTTTACGCCGATCGCGATGCCCGTGCCGAGCAGTTTGCTAAGCTCCAGGCCGAGGCTGAGGAGAGGCACGCTTTGAACGTCAAGCTGTCCATGGACGCTTTCACTGAGGATTGGAATGAGAGTCAGTTCTGGGTGGGTTTTTATAAACATTTTCATTCTTTACATCTGAGCCAACTGACACCAAAATAATCATCAGTACTCCGACGAAACAGCCACCTTCCTCGCCAAACAACTCCTCTCGGGCGCCACTCCAACCACCTCCATCGCCGTCGTCTCCGCCCCCTCCGTCTTCGTCCAGCTCAAGAACCTCCTGAACAGTGACGCCTACGCCGACAAGCCCAAGCCCAAGCTGACCTTGCTCGAGCACGACAACCGCTTCGCCGTCTTCGCCGACGAATTCGTCTTTTACGATTTCGCCCAGCCGCTCAAGCTTCCCGCAACCCTCAAGGGCGCCTTTGACCGCGTCATTGTCGACCCGCCCTTTTTGAGCGAGGATTGCCAGACTAAGGCGGCATTGACGGTTAGGTGGATGTTTAAGCCTTCTTCTGGTCCAGAGAAGATCATTGCTTGCACGGGCGAGCGAATGGAGAAGCTGGTTACGGAGAAGCTGTATAAGAGCTACGGCGTGAGGACTACTACGTTTGAGCCTAAGCATGCGAGGGGGTTGAGCAATGAGTTTTATTGCTATGCTAATTTTGAGGTGAAGCCGGAGGAGGGGGCGGGGGCGGAGACGCCGGAGGGGAAGGGGTGGACTTTGAGGGAGTTGGGGTGGAAGGAGAAGGAGGGTGCTGCTACTGCTGCTTGAGGGTATGGAATGGGTATGGCACAGCGAAGCTGATGATAGGAATAAGAAGGAAGTTTTCGGTCCATCATTTGGGACTATACATGGCAAAAATAATACTTGGGAATAGAACGGTTTTGTTGAAGGCGTCAAGAAGGTGGGAGGGCAAAACGGAAACACTCGTTATACCTGGGTTTTGAGCGAGCCTTGCCGAAGATCTGATCGAAAGACCAAAGCTAACAGAAAATCAGAGTTGGACTCTGTAAACCCATAGGCCCTTGATGACCATGAAACCCAACTCATCATTCATGGGCGTCTTTCAGGTGAAAGATCGCCACTCATCACATTGAAGAAAACTCTACTTGCAGGCCCCCAATCCCAAGAGAAGACTTGATTTATATCCGAGAACCCCGTGCCACTCCCTTTTGATTTCCCTCCACCCTATGTTTAGTCGTACAACATCAAACATTAACAGTAAGTTATCTTCTATATCTATCATTCATGACACGCATGCCCTCATATGCACCATTTTATACTTTCCCATGCTCTCTCTGCTCATGTAGGTAACGTAACGTGATGCTCCTGGAACCCCTCTTTCTTTCAAGGTCCCAACCGCTGACCACCGGAGACCCCGGCAAATGGAATGCCAGCCTCGGCTGAAGAGGCGGAGGAAGGGAGGACGCCAAATCTGCCAAAAGTCTTCTGATCCACGCTGACGTAGTGAGGCAGTCTGCCCAGGAGGTTGAGCTTTCCTTCGATGAAGCGCAACGCCCACTCGGGAGGGGCGAGGAACTTGAGGTATCCCAGACCAACTATTTGATTACCATCCATGTTAGCCATCTAGCTCCTTTTCTCTCAACAAGGACGTACGGGGAGCAGAGCAGTTGGGATCAAATACTTACATCCATAACCGACTAGCAGACCCGCCAAGTGCCCGAGGAAGCTCGAGCTCGGCAGCAAGGCGGCAGTGACCACCACCAACAACAACGGTGTGATCCACGTAGGAATGTTGTAGGTGCTGATGGTGAAGGAAGGGTTGGTTTTGTAGGTGCGAATGGCTTCCATGCCAAGCAGCAGGAACACCCACATGCTGGCTCCCATGACTGGCGTGTTGGCGTGGAGGATGAATCTTTCGATGAAGACGTAGATGAGGCCGGGTATCGTTGCGAATGCTAAAGAAGAACGAACGTGTTAGTTGTGGCCCCGGAAAAGTCAAGGAGAAGAGAGACAATGGATATCTTACGGCCAAAGAAGAGCGCTACAGAGGTCAGAGTACCGTACTCATGCTCGAACCGCTCGAGAAGAGGTGTGAATGCGACAATGTTGAGTATTGTGTGGAAGATGTTCAGGTGGATGAACGGGAATGTGTTGATGCGGTATACTGTTGTCATGAGCGTTAGCAGGTGTGCTCGTGCAAGTGACCTCGTGTCACAGGCCAGCGCTGACGCAGGACCTGTTCCCAAATATGAAGCCTCTCGCCACCCCAAAGAGCTGCCGTCTGATATCTTCGATATCCGCCCCCCGCGCATACTTTGCGTCCAAGTGAGGTTCACGGCATAGTGGTTTCCTCCTGCTCGTTGGTCTGCACCTGTTGCTTCTTCCCATCCTGTCTCCTTGGGCGAATTCCTCTACCCCAGCCACTACCCTCGCATGACCAAAACAAAAAACCGAGAACTGGGTAAGACCTACATGTCGCAATTCCAATTTCGTCCGGTATCAACGCTCCCCAGGTCTTGACGTCCCAATTCCACGACTTGCCCACCAATGTCAGAACCCACGTCAAGACAATGATCAGCACTGTGGCTCTTGTGAAAAGCGGCAGCTTGAGGAGATAGGCACGCGTGCGCTGAGTGTTGAACGTCACGGCGGCCCCGGAGGCGGGCAGTGTTTGGGCTGCCATTATGTATCTTTGTGTGGTGTCGTGATTCGAGTAGTCGGTCGGTGTTCAGGAAGATCCCAAGGGATAAGATGCGCAGTGGGCAGGTGGGAGGGTATCTCCGCGTCCAGATTTAGACTTGTGAGCGCCGGTTAGATGCGCACTCGAGCGTCTCCGAAGGGCATATAGCGTCTCGAGGACTCGGGACGTTGGTTAAATGTTGTCCTGTCGAACGAGGAAGGCGGACGGCAGTCGGTGTTGTATGGCCGCCTTATCGAGAGCAACAACGTTTGGCGCTCTCTTATCGGTCTTAGCTGCGAAGTACGTAGATGTTGATAATCCGACGTTAGGAGAGAAACGAAGGAGAAAATAAAATCAAAATCGGTTCCTCTTCGAATGTCGGTCAGGAGTAAGGTCCGACTCTAAGCTTGTGGTGAATAACTAGTCTTGCTGAATAAAGCTGACAGGCGGGCTCTCGGGGTTCCGTCCCGGCCGTGGGGAGCGTGGTTAGGGGTCCCCGTCCGTGTCGGATAGGTCGCTGGTCGGAAGTGGAGTGGAGGGGTCTACTTTTTCTCTCGGCCGTCCCTGACGTCTTGGCGGTGCTTTTTGTTGACACAGCGCCATTCTTTCCCGTCCATCATGTTATGTGATTATTCCCTTGAAAGAAATGACCTGGTTTGCAGTGTTGACTTGTGAACAGACTGGAAAAACACTGGGTGCATCCGAAGCACCGTACTTCGGCAGAGCTTCAACCTGAACCACCCATACTAGGACAGGGTAAACATATCATTGAAGACCGACCCCCAAAAGGAAGGCGCGACCGAGGGTTTGAAAAGACGAAGGTACGGGCGGGTGGCGCCTGCCGAGTGCAGGGTAGAATAGTCGAGGCGAAATGTCAGTACCAGCATTCAACTCGGAGAACAAACATGCTTTTGCATTTCAGGGATCTAGCAATCAATGCCAAAACGACAACAAAAAAAGGATCCATCTCGTGTATCTCGGTGGAATACATGTTGATTGCGAAAATCAAGATGCAAAAAGGTCGAAAAAAACGACATCTGCAGGATTTGAACCTACGCATCCGAAGATAACAGATAGCTGAATAAGGGTATTCAAGTCTGTCGCCTTAACCACTCGGCCAAGATGTCATGGTTTTGATTGTTGAACAGTGAGCTCTGCAATTGCACTTATAATGCCAGAAACAGCATTACTGGCACCAAGATGCGCATTTCAGTGCGAACGGCCTGTTGGATAGAAATTGTACAGCAGCCACATTGAACCGGTTTGCTTCATTTATTAGGTTATCGATTTCGTGCAGCAGTTCATTCTTCCTTCCTCGCATTTCCTATGCTTTTACGGGTATTCCATGCTCATCCTCCGTGCCCTTGAGGTTTGCGCCCGGCTCTGCTCTCCAACTATGGTCGTGGAACCGACTGGACGATGCTGTAGGTGAACAGCTTGTCTTCGGTCTGCTTCAACCGACCAATCTCTCCCCAGCCATGTCATGTCGATAAATTGGTCGACGTGGATAGGATTCGCATGGCCCTCTGAAGGATCACGTCCGAACCGAATTCTTTCTCGTCTTGGACCGATGGACTGCTCTGCTCGATGCCCGCTATCGGGAGACGTCCTCCCATCTTCGGATCTTCCTTCCTGCGATCACGCAACATGTAACCTCCAACCCGTCTGAACCTCCGTGATCCCTTCCATTCAAAACATCCGTCTCTCGTCGTCATCACTTCCTCTCCGCCGCAGTCTCGACTATCCTCCTCTGCTCCTCGGGAGAGAAGAGCGCAGTGCCCTGCTGTAGCGCGTTCACTAGCAGGTGGATCGCATCGTTCTTGAAGTCGTCAGCCGTGCGCACCTTGTCCAGATCCTCGGCAAACTCCTTGGTTGCTCGTTGGAGGTAGTATGAAGTGAACTCGGAGGAAACCTCTTGTTGGGTCTTTTGCTTGCTGTCGGACATGTTGAAGGGCTTTTGTCTGGTTGGTGGGTTGACGGTGGTGGGATGAGACAGCGTTGTGAAGATGACTTGGACTTGGCCGGTGGTGGAAGTGGGAATGAGAAGACGAAAAATCCGACGTTTATTTTAGACCAAGCTGCAGATAGTAATTTCGTTCCTTGAAGCTCAAGAGTCTGTTGCGGAAGGAATTTGTGTTCGGTCGTTGGTGTTATTGAAAGGAGGAAAATTCGGTGGCACTGCCCGGTGAGCGCAAGGTGAAGCTTCACCGTGCAAGTGCCCCACTCTTGACCTCACAAGCCGCTCGACGACGAGACGGAATTGACAACTCAACAACCAGAACCTAACAAGATCACAGGACGTAAATCTGGAGGAAGAATATTGGCAGGAAAGGGTAAAGCACACAACAGTCAAGGTTCCGCAAGCACTACATGCAGATCTTCCTTCGGAACAATTCCTCGCCTTCATTCTCTTCCTTGACTCCCACCTCAGGGGCAACGACCATGGACGACGACGACGACCTGAATCAAAAACCAGTTCTCGAATTTGTCCGCTCGGTCAAATGTACGCCGAAGAAAGCACCGTTACTCTAGCGAGTCTAGCAATCTACTGGGTGGCCGCCTCGTATTCAGCGCCGGTACCGACTTTGGCAACGCTGAGTGCTCCGCTTACACCAATGCCGTCCTGCGCAACATCTTCGGCGGCGCCCTGTGTTTGATGGACAATTGTTCGGATATCTCTGGAAAAATTGACAGCGTAGTATTCTCAACCTCGGTGTCCCCATACGGGGGTCGTTAACGAGGTCCTGGGTTTAAGCCTTCGATACCACGCCGCTACGTTTCAACCCCCTGCGCTCTTGAAATGAGATGACCCTCCAATTTTTTCACACAGCTGAGTATATAAAGCTGGCCTTGCCGAATGTCTTGACTTCTTCATGTGCTTACATGATTGTTGTTGTGCCTATACCGACCGATACATGGGTAACCAAGTCTGCTACCAGCTTCCAACAACCATGAAAATCATTGCGTCTCTTATGCCAGCCTTCTTCGGCAGTGCTGCGATAGCAGCCTCGATCTCACCACACCATGTGGCCAACCAGATAGCGCCCTGCACCTTCACCGGCTCAACCGGCTTCGACCTCCTCTCCAAACGCAACAGCTCTTGTCAAGACATCATCCTCTCCGACCTCGAAGTACCCGCGGGCGTAACTCTCAACCTAGACAATCTCAACCCAGGTACATCAGTAACCTTCACCGGCAAAACCGTCTTCCCCTTCTTCCCCGCCGGCTGGGCGGGTCCCCTCCTCTCCATCTCCTCCTCCTCCCAGCTCACCATCCGCGGCCTCCCCTCCTCTCTGTTGTACGGCAGCGGCGAATCCTACTGGGACGGCCTCGGGCAAAACGGCCCCATCACCAAACCAAAATTCTTCCAGGTGCACAACCTGATTGATTCTGTGATCGAGGGTATCACGATCTTCAACGCACCAGTGCAGGTGTTTAGTATCAACGGCTGCAAAAACGTGACGCTGAGTGGCGTGACTGTTGATAACAAGGCGGGAGATGGCGACTGGAATGCTGGAAAAGGGGGAAGAAATACGGATGCGTTTGATATTGGGTCGAGTACGGAGGTGAGGATTGAGGGGGCGCAGGTGTGGAATCAGGATGATTGTGTTGCTATTAATTCGGGGACGGTAAGTTTTCTTTTCTTCTTTGGTTGGAGTTTCGCGAAATGCCTGACAGAACTTTTGGCTGACCATTATTTTCTTGCTTTCATTTTGCACAGAATATCACTTTCCGCAACGGTCTTTGCTCAGGAGGCCATGGTCTGTCAATTGGTTCCGTTGGCGGTAGAAGTGATAACACCGTCCAGAACGTCTTGTTCGAGAACTCGGTGATTGCGAATTCTGAGAACGGTAAGCACACTCCCTCTCCCTCTCGTCTTCTCCCCCCATCATCCCTTCGCAACAGAAACAGACTCTGAAGCCTCCCCTACTTCAATACCTACAGGCGCCCGAATCAAAACCAAATACGGAACCACCGGTATCGTCTCCAACATCACTTACCACAACGTCATGCTCCAAAACATAACCAAGTACGGCATCGTGGTCGACCAGTCCTACAGTCCTCCTTCCAAGAACGCGCCGCCAACTAATGGCGTGTCCATTACGGGGTTCACACTTGTCAACGTGACGGGAAATGTGCTGCCAACTGGCACAAACATCTTTGTGAACTGCGGCGATGGATCTTGTAAGCAATGGGAATGGACAGAGGTTGATGTTAAGGGCGGGAAAAAGAGCTCGAAGTGCTTGAGAGTTCCGTCGGGTGCCAGCTGCTAAACATAGGGATGATGGGTATATCCCAAGACATTGTGTAACTATATTCAATTCATGTCCCAAGAGCCATGAAGAAAACCAAAACTTGGAAGTACTATGTACCAAGCGATGCCGTCTAACAAGAACTCCCCAACGAACCCCGAATATGACATATAAAACGTACTTCTCAAGCCTTCTTCATCTTCTTATCACCACCACCAGGCCGTCCCAAGACAGATACAACTCCAACAATCCAAGCAGGCCACCACACGCACCATACCACAACAGGCGTATATGTCCCCGTGACATCCCAAGCAAACGCCGCCTGCCTCAGCACCTCTCCCAATCCATATCCCACCTTCTCATCCAGACCTGGAAGCACGCTGGCGACAAACACCACCGTAGTCGGAGACAAGACATATAAAACGACCAGAGACAGCCATTTGAGGATGGGGGAGTTGGGGCAAGGGCGGACGAAGGTCAGGGGAGTGCTGAAGACGCCTACGAGAAAGGCGAGAGAGAAGTTGAGGGTCGCGAGCGAGGAGAGGAACATGCCGAGGAGGAGGAGAGAGAAGGAGCGGATGAGGTGATATTGTTGGGTTGTTGTTGAGGTCGTCGAGGTGTGAAGGAGGTTGGAGAGGAGGAATGGGAGAATGGCAGAAAGGACGGTAAAGAGGACGAAGGCTGGAATTAGGGCCTATAGTCATGTTAGCATGTCATTGATGAGTGAGGGGGTGTTGAAAAGGGGGCAAACACTTACACTCTCTGATAGGTGGTTAAACAGATAGAGAGGTACCACGCCCAAAAACTGGCAGACGGCCACGAGAACCAGAGGAAGGAAAAGATCCCTCTCCACTGCGACGTGCGGGTTAGGCAAAGCGATCTTCTCAGCTTCCTCAGCCGTTTTGGTCTTCTCCGTGATGACCTCTTGCACATCGGGCTGTCCGCTCTTCACCCAAAGAGCAATCGCCATAATCGTAAAGTTGGCTGCCACCAACATGGCACTGGGTAAGTATGTGCCAATACTGACGAACCGCTCCTTTTGCATGAGCAAGTAGAAGAAGAAGCTCTGATGCAGGTGTTCCAGCAGGTTATTCAAACTCCTGAAGGTGCCCTCGATGACCCTTCCGATGGCCATCTCATCCTGCCAACCATCACCGAACGGCTGCAACGTTACCGCATCCACATGGTAAGGGATAAAACTGCTGTGCGGGCCGCTCGCCAGTCCCAGCCCCTGCTTAAGCATTCCACGCAGCATGGTCTGTAGCCGGTCGTGGTAGCTATTGCTGTGTTTCCACATCTCCTGGATCGCAACGCCCATGCCCATCTGGCCGCCGGCAACATGATTAACCGAGTTGATCAGGTCCAGGTTGGGAAGCTGGCCGTTGACTCCATCGTAGACGATATGCACGCTCTGGAAGCGGGTCTCGCGGGTGTAGTCCAGGGCAATGGCGCCCTGCAACGCACCGCTCTTGAGGGGCAGGCTGGCGACGCGTGACGAGTCGTGGGCGTCGTGGTATGCGTCGACCCAGGCCTGGGGGCCCGCGATGCTGTCGGGCGTGAAGAGGAAGATGATATCCTTGGACCAGAGCGACCAGCGCTTGAAGTAGCGGGCGAGGGTGAGGACGAGGGGCACGCCGCTGCGGTTCAGTTCTCCCTTGACGTTCTTCCAGGCTGCGACGAGGACAATGGCTTCGGTGGCGTCGCCGCGCGGGGCTTGGAGGATCGCGTAGATGTTCTGGCCGGAATGGGTGTTGCCGGCGGAACTGTAGGTGAAGTTTTGGCGGCCAACTTTCAGACCGAGGCCTTTCGCAATCGATTCGAGTTTGTCATTGACCCTGAATACGGTATAATTAGGTCAGCATAATTCCCAGACCCCCCAACAAAAGACCAAGTGAGGGTGGCTGGTGGACGTACTCAATGTTTCCCTTGCCAGCCAGCTCGTCCGTCTCGTGCTTATACGCGCGGAAGACATTCTGATCGCTGCCACCAAAGTACGTATGGACTTGGCCCGGTAATAGGGCATTTTCGGATATGTATGTTCTTCGGGAATAATCGTCGAGTGGAAGAAGGAAAAGCCAGACGACGCCAACGACGATGCATAGCAGAGAAAGGTAGGGCGGGAGCTTCATCAAGCGCGGGTCGCGCCGCAGGCTCAATGCGCTAGCTGCAATTGAAGGTCAGTATGTTGCCAAACGGTCCCCTTGAACAGACGAGTGTAAAGCGTACCTAAAAGACGTGGCATCTTGTAGCTTGCCTGTCCACAACTCCAGCCGGAAAGGAAGGCGTTGTGACAAGAAGCAAAGTTGACGGTGCCAATGATGTCGATGGAGCTCCCCGTGTCACTTACGGTAATCAGGGGTTGCCATCGAGGTACCCAGTGGAGATGTTTTACAGTACTTACAGTTACCTGTGGTTACATTAACTGCTTTATGCATATCACGCTAAAGGGGTTCTGACAGCAATAGTATGCCACTACCTAGCATAGCCCGCTCACGACGGGATACGGTAATTTACACAACGCCAAAGATCATGAGCCACAAGCCGAGGATACGGATTTACAATACGCTTGTATTCGCGCAACAAATATGTCTACCTTTGACTCTATGAAGTGATAATATCCTTCATGAAAGTGCTGACCATTACCATGAGTCGCTAAAAGTACCATCCGAGAATCGACGCTTTGTAACACACAATATTTATGCAAATGCTCTACATCTCCTCCAAACTCATTTCAGGCAAGGACTGAAGTGCCGTGCTAACACCAAGGCCCAAGCTAATTGTACCGCGGCAGGTACCCCTAGTAATAGGAGTTGATATCCGGTCCTCCGGATCCATATCCCATCCCTCCACCTCCGCCACCTGTTGGCCTTCCGCCTTGGTGTGGTTGATTCTGATATCCTTGTTGCTGCTGCCAACCGCCGCCGCCACCACCATACTGCTGCTGTTGCTGATAGGGTGGCGGGTACTGGCTATTGTTGTTACTGCTGTTGTTATTGTAGAATCCTCCACCACCACCCTGCTGCTGCTGCTGCATCGCTGCCGGCGCCGTAGGCGGTTGGAATGTGTTGTTTCTTCCCGGCTGTTGTTGGTGAGAAGAATTGGCTTCATCTTCGTAGGAGACGCCAGAGTTATCTTTCGTCCCTAGGTCATCGAGCGACTTGTAGTGATGACCGCCACCGCCGCCACTACCACCACCCCCTCGACCACCACGACCTTTAGCCCCTGGACCGCCTCCTCTACCGCCCCTGAAATTACGTTGGCCTTGGCCACCTCCGCCGCGGTTGAACCTACCGCCGCCACTGCCTTGGTTGCCTCCACCACGGAAGCCTCCTTGGTGGTGAGCGTTTCGACCTCCCTGTCCATATGCGCCACCCTGGCCCGAGAATGCACTCGGTGCGCTTGGCCGAGCCCGGAAGTCATCTTCATGGCTTGTATGTTGCCTCTTCTTTCCCCTACTTTCGTACGAGCTCCCATGAGAATCCTCAGGCTCTATGCGAAGCAAGATCTTTTCATCCACAGTCGTCTCGAACCTGAACACCTTGTCCGCTGGTAGTTTCTGCCAGTTCTGGACCCTGTTGGCGTCTTGAAGACGGGCGCGATCACGGATAGCCAACACGACATGCGGCGACGAGTTGTCGGTGTAGAAGTCCGCAGTAGGGGGCACTGGCTTGACAGACGCCGCCCAGACTTTGTTATCGAGGCACGCCGTCCCGGTCACCTCCCAGGTCATCTTGGAACGCAAGCCACCCACCTTATCCAGGATGTTCTGCGAGCATGATCCCGCAGAGATCAAGATGTAGTTACCGTGTATCTTGAGCTCGGTATCGGATAAGCTCGTCGGCAATTGTACGAGACTGAGTAGTCGTTTTGTGTCAGCGCTTCCAATCATGTAGCCCGTATAGAAAACCTTCTTCTTGATCATGAGGCGGTCGTTCCGGTGACCACGCCGCGGCCTCCCCAAAGCGGAGTTGTGCTCGTTGATGAGTTGCTGAACTTCAGCAATTTCAACCACTGGATCCAAGAAGGTAGATATATCGGCGACTTGGACAACCTCTCCGGTGATGGGCCCCCGAGTTGGCGTAGCATTCTGTTTTCTGTTGTAGTCCGCCAGGAAATTGCGGAATGCTTGTGTATGTTTAACGCGGTCCTCATAAATCCGTATCTCCTCGGCGTGCTTGTACGTCTCCATTAGTGCCTCCAAGAACGCCTGCTTGAAGTTCATCGTGCTAGAAAAGCGCTGGTTGTCGGGGCCGATGGCGGGTTTGAGTGCAACGATATCGAACACGAGCCCTTTGCTCTCCACCATGCGCCGAACCAGACTGCTGAACCCAGCCTCGGCGCGCCCTGTCAACAGAACGCAAAGAGCATCCTTCTGCTTCATGCTAAGCTCCACGAGCTCAACGATCTTTTCGTTCCACCACCCGTCCCATGCGCGGGGTTCCTCCTTTGCGAGCCCTTCCCCTGTCGCGGCGAGGATGCGGGAGTCGTGCCACCATCCGCCGTTGACGAAAGCATCGGGGTTCGATAGCGTACCGATCGTAGGGCCTATCCAAAGCTTGGGGTTCGGAAGAGGGGTCTTGAATACTGGTTGAGAGAGCCGGGTTAACTAAACCGTTCTGACCGTAATTGGGTGGTGTTCTCCTTACGAGTATTGTCAAAGTCATAGACGTGGATTGCCTTGATGGCATCAGGCTCTAACAAAGACCGAACATGGTTAGCGACTGAAGCTGGGTAGTTAACCGGATAAATGATGTAATCCCGACTTACTTGGAGGCTCCTTGGGCAAGATGGACCATCTGCCCATGGCCGTGTGAGTGTGGACGGCATTCACGCCTTGGGCCGCCGCGGCACCACCATTGGCTTTGGCGCCGCCGGCTTTACCATGCGAGTGATGAGATGCCTTCGGTCCTTTTGGTATTCCGCTGGGGAACGCTGGACTTTGGGCAGAGCCATTCAGCACTGAAAATGCTGACGAAGCCATCATGGCTTTGGGTGCGACTGGGGGGAGAGGTTGTGACATGCGCAAATGCTGACGAGAAACCAACGACGAGATGAATAATTGCAGTCGCAAAACCATCCAACTTGCAGCGTTTGCTGTTGCTGAAACCACAACTGGGAAGCACACTGACGCGCCGCATTTTTGGGAACTGCGTCGGACATTGGCCACCCGATAAGATAAGTGGCAGTGGTACGTACCCATAGCCAGCGCATAATTGCATATTACAGCATACGTAATGGATCATGGGCGAATGTGTATTGTCCAAGTTTCAAGCCATTACAATACAGGGGTTAGGGTTGGCTCAAACGCCCACAAGGCAAAGCCAAGGAAGACGTCTGAGGTCCTGAGAGTGCCACTACCTCCGTCTTCCCCTACGACAAGGCCATGTTCGACTACTTGGGAACGGAGTGAATCTCTTAATGAAATATCGGAATGCTTTTGAATCACGGACGACATCGTTCGCGATCAGTTATATGGCAGTTCGGGTCATATCCACGTCACGTTGTGTCGAGGTTTGAAGGACTACCGGCGGCCGGGGTACGAGCTGAAGCTTGATAGACAACTACGCAACTATAAACGGACGACTTCAAGCATCATTCACGCGGGTACAGAGACGATGAAAAGCTTTTGGGAATTTCACAGAAATCAATTGAAACGCAAGGGCCATGACTTTGTACATACAAACAAGAAAAAGCGCGATGTCTGCGTATTACGCCGATCCGAGTTAAAAATCCCTGAAAGCCGCCCGTCCATCCCGACTTTCCCTTATAGAGTCCCGTCCTTACTCGTCCCTCTTGTCATTCTCATTTTTATTATTTTTATGGATATTTTACTGCTTAGTTCTTGGCGTTCTTGGCCATGGTGTTGAGGGCAGAGCCGTTCTTGAACCACTCAATCTGGGCCTCGTTGAAGGTGTGGTTGAGCTTGATCTCGAAGTCCTTGCCGTTCTTGGGGTGGACACGCATGGTGATGGGCTTGCCAACGGCGAGCTCAGTGCAGAGGATGTCGACCTTGTCCTCGGGGCTGATCTTGTCATAGTCGGCGGGGTCGGCGAAGGTGAGGGGAAGCATACCCTGCTTCTTCAGGTTGGTCTCGTGGATACGAGCGAAGGAGCGGGTGATGATGGCGAGACCGCCAAGGTGACGGGGCTCGAGAGCGGCGTGCTCACGAGAAGAGCCCTCACCGTAGTTCCAGTCACCGACAACGACCCAGCGGATGCCCTTGGCCTTGTAGTCACGGGCAACAGCGGGGACAGCATCCCACTCGCCGGTGGTGAAGTTCTGGACCTTGTTGGCCTCACCGTTGGCGGCGTTGATGGCACCGATCAACATGTTGTTGGAGATGTTGTCAAGGTGACCACGGTACTTGAGCCAGGGACCGGCCATGGAGATGTGGTCAGTGGTGGTCTTGCCCTGGGCCTTGATGAGGATGGGCATGTCGGTGGCGTCCTTGCCGTCCCAAGCGTTGAAGGGAGAGAGGACCTGGAGACGGTCAGAGGTGGGGGAGACCTGGACCTGGACAGTGGCGCGGTCGGCAGGAGGGGCCTGGTAGGTGTTCTGGCCAGGGTCGTAGCCACGGTCGGGGAGACCAGCACCAGTGGGGGCCTGGAGCTTGAACTCCTTGCCGTCCTTGTCCTTGAGGCTGTCGGTCAAGGGGTTGAAGTAGAGAGAGCCGGCAATGGACATGGCGACGACGAGATCGGGGGAGGTAACGAAGGAGTGGGTGGCGGGGTTGCCATCGTTACGGCCAGTGAAGTTACTGAAGATTGCAATTAGCATTCATCGTCATAACAATCATCCTGAAGGGAACATGGGGAGTTTCTTACCGGTTGTAGGAGCTGAGGATGGAGTTGGGGGTGCCCTTGGGAGTGTCGCGGCGATCCCACTGACCAATGCAAGGACCGCAGGCGTTGGCGAGAACGGTGCCGCCGAACTCCTCGAAGGTCTGGAGCTGGCCGTCGCGGGCAATGGTGGCGCGAATCTGCTCAGAACCGGGGGTGACGACGAAAGCAGCCTTGGCCTTGATGCCGTGGTCGAGGGCATCGCGGGCGATGGAGGCAGCGCGGGTCATGTCCTCGTAAGAGGAGTTGGTGCAAGAGCCGATAAGACCGACCTTGAGCTCCTCGGGCCAGTTGTTGTCCTTGGCGGCCTGGGCGAACTTGGAGATGGGGGTGGCAAGATCGGGAGTGAAGGGACCGTTGATGTGAGGCTCGAGCTCGTTGAGGTTGATCTCGATGTGCTGGTCGTACTCAGCACCCTCATCGGCCTGGAGCTCCTTCTGGTAAGTCTTGGCGAACTCAGCGATGTCGGAACGCTTGGTGGCGACCAAGTAGTCGAACATGGCCTTGTCGTAGGGGAAGACGGAGGTAGTGGCACCAATCTCAGCACCCCTATTTAAGAGTTAGTAAATATGCAAAAATCACGACAGAAGGGTCGGAAAAGACAACTCACATATTGCCACATGTCGCCTAGCAGCAGGTGTTAGCGAAGATCAACACAGAAGGGTTTCGGCGGGGTTGACTTACCTTGCCAGTGGCTGACATGGAAGAAGCTCCTTCGCCTGCATAGTTGTTAGCATCGTGATGTTGAATATGTGGTTGGCGATGTGAAGATGAGTGGTGAAGTTTTGGTGTTTTGGGGCCGACGGTTGCTGTTGGCAACCCGCCCCACAAAAAAAGGGGCAGGTGGGTCCTGCCAAGCCCCGTGACTTCCCATCCAATGACATCGATGAAAAGTCAAAATGCATTTGACAGACCAGTCAATGCAATGCGAGAAACTCGCAATGCCACTGAGCAACCTGCCAATGCAGTGACGAATTCAAACGAGGCCATTGGCGGAAATTTCAAGGCGTTGATAGGATCCCCAAATGGATTCAACGAAATGGGAAATGTGTTTGGGAAAGTGAGACATACCGTAGTACTCGACAATAGAGCCAGTACCACCCTTGACAGTGAGGATACCAGCGAGCTTGAGGATGACGTCCTTGGGGGTAGTCCAGCCGTTAAGAGCACCGGTGAGCTTGACACCAATGACCTTGGGGGCCTTGAGCTCCCAGGGGAGGTTGGCCATGACATCGACGGCATCGGCACCACCGACACCAATGGCGGCCATACCGAGACCGGCGGCGTTGGGGGTGTGGGAGTCAGTGCCGATGAGGAGACCACCGGGGAAAGCGTAGTTCTCGAGGATGATCTGGTGGATGATACCAGAGCCGGGCTTCCAGAAACCAATGTTGTACTTGGCGCAGGCGGTGGCAAGGAAGTCGTAGACCTCCTTGTTGATGTTGACAGCGCGCTCGAGATCCTTCTCACCACCAACCTGGGCCTCAATCAAGTGGTCGCAGTGGACGGTGGTGGGGTTGGCAACGGAGGGCATGCCAGCGGACATGAACTGGAGGATGGCCATCTGGGCGGTGGCATCCTGGCAGGCAACGCGATCGGGGCGGAGGCGGAGGTAAGAGGTACCGCGCTCAATGTCCTGCTCATGGGGGTTGTCCAAGTGAGAGTAGAGGATCTTCTCAGCGTAGGTAAGGGGGCGGTTGAGACGGCTGCGGACAACGGCGAGGTTCTCGGACATCTTCTTGTAGTTGATGAAGTTACCCTCCTCAAGAAGGTTCTGCTTGACCTGTTTCCCACAAACATGGCATGTCAGCGCCCTGTTGCGCTCGTTTGCGACTCTATGCGCTCTCTGCGCTCTATGCGGCGCTGAGGGGGACTCACCTTGCGGTCGAGAGGGTTCTCAGTGGCGGTAGCCATGGCCCGGCGGCCGAGGCCAGCGGCGGCACGGCTCCGGGCAACGCCCAAGAGCTGACGGGAGGCCAACATATTAACTTTCAGCTCAGAGAGCAGGGGATGAATAATAACAAGAGGGGAGAGTTGCGCAAAAGGACAAACTAAGAGAAGAAAAAAAGAATGGAAAGACGGGCTCCCCAAACTAGGACGGGCTTTTTCTTCAGCAGAGGGATGGACGTGGAAAAAGAGGGAAAAAAATACGGCCGGGTGGAGAGGTTTTGTAGATAACAGGAAACTGGCTCAAGCGGTCCATGAGTGGTCCACGGGAGCGGGCGGGATTTTAGGTCGGAATGCCAACCAAGGACCAGCTGGAGTCTGGCAGCGACATGGACCGAGCGGGCGCGGGCTGCTGTGGCAACCACCGGGGGTAATGCAACTCCCTACCTTTGAACGTGGGCTTGCTGCCCACCCGCTGGAGCTCCCCTCCCACCGTCATAGCCGAACAAGTACCTGGCTCGCCCGAATGGATCGGGCGTCCGGCCAATCAGCAGGCGGCTGATTCTAACTTTTGACCACTTTTGCAGTGTGGGGGAGCCAGAGATGACATCGCATCGGGTACAAGGCAAAGGCGACGCTAGCCTGTTTCAATTCGACTTTCACGTTGATGCCGAGAACCATGATGGCCATCAAAGGGTCGTCGCTCGGGTTTCACGATCCAGCTTCCGGGAATCCGCTGCAAATCCGCTGCCTACCGCCGACCGTCACCGCATCGACGTCGACCTCGCGGCCCAGAGGCAGTTCCAGCGACTCCAGCAACTTCAGGGGGTCGACTGCTGTCACGACCGTTGGGCCGGGATGCTTTCACACCTTCAGCCTTTCTACGGATAGGTAACCCTGGACTGTGCATCCCTCGCGGCGACTACCCTTCGGTATTTACATACAATACATGTCTTTGTAAATGGGCACCCCGGACCCCCCAGGGGCCAACGATGCGCCCCAGCGAACAGAGTTGAATACGTACATACATGTCAAGGGGAAGGCTCGCGTGGGTTGACCGTGGAAGCCGAGGCGGCCATGGTTTGCTGCTGATCGATACTGAATCATTTCCTGGGCATCCGGACCTCAGGATCTCGTCTTCACCGGTCCGTCCGGGGATTAAACCAGATTGCGAATCCCGAATCTTCAACCTCACCGTCTCGTGGCCAAGGAGGAGAGGACGTTCGCCTGGCCAGTAACGACGGATGGAAAACTAATGTAGAGAGTACAGTAGCCTACTGTGTATGTACCTGACCTGCTGTCGTGCGTGTCACCCCAGATGCTAGACGGGATTGCCGCTCGGCTCGGATGGCATGTGCTTGCTTGCTTGCTGCACTCTGCAGCCACGGGCAGCCATGACAACCGCAGAGCTGCTGCTGTCAATGTCAAAGCTCCATCTCCCGTCGGTTCTCTGTCGCACACATATGCTTCCATGATCTTTCTTCCTTTTTCCTTTCATCAAGTACAGCTGGTGGTGCAAGTATGTAAAGCCAATCTTCCCATTGCTATTTCCATCGCACGGTGATGGATCTCTTATCCAGCAAATGCCTCGTTCGCCAATTCCGGTTCGCTCAGGGTCACCGTGTTATAATTATTGTCCCCGCCTCGATCATCCTGACGTGGGGCAGACGGGATGGAACGTCCACGAACGCTTGAACAACAAGTGTGGACTGCAAGGCTGGTTTCCAACCAGTGACGCAAATCCTAAAAGAACACACGACCACCCCGTCTTCCACGGCCTGTGATTGGCTCGCTGTCAAAGGTCAACGAGTCAAGACTCGAAAGCTCAAAGCTCTCTGGCAAAAAGGAGGGGGGGACAACATGACCCGCGAACCGGAGGGTCAGTTACGAGGTGTTGACGAGAAGATGCAACCTCCCTCGAACCTTCATCCCCAAACCCCCAAGGGCTCAACGCGTCGGCTCTGCAATTTCCATCATCTGTTAGTCCTCCAAGTACCAGCTTCAAAACCGTCTTTGGGCGCCAGGGACCAGGTGAAAATGATAAAAATTCTGCTAATCTGGAGACAGCCCCTAGGGTGGGGCCCCCGGTTCGTTGGCCGAAGGTAGCGTAGCAGTATGTAGTAGGAACTGGAGAAAAGCCAGAACCCTTGCCAGCTCGCTAGTTCCTCTCGGCCGCGAAAGGAGATTCGAGGGCGATAAGGCTTGTTAGCTCCGTTCGCTCCCTTCGCTCCGGCGCTGCGGCCCCCCCGGTTCGTAGAACGGACGGCGCTCCGAGAGAGAGTGAGGACCAGCGCAACAACACCGGAAGAAGTCGTCGAGAGATGGGGATTTTCGAGATAAAGTAGCCGGATGCCAGCGCCGTGCCGTTTCCGTTCCTCGGCGCGCCGGTGGGCATTTCACGGCATTGTTGTTGGTAGTCCAGACCGGATCTCCGTGGATTCCCACGTTGAGCCGATCTGGGTTGCGACAGGATGGAAATTGACAGTGAAGCATCTGAACAGCCCGCGCCAGGTGCCGGAAGCTGTCAGCTGGCCTGTGCAGCTGCCGAATCCAGAAATTGTCAGGTTCCCGTTCAGTGGGCGGCAGGCGTTGTGCTGCTGAGTTTTTTCTCCACTTTTGTCGACCTGGAACTCCTGCTGTGCCTCGCTGCTGGACCCCTTCTGTATGTGAGCCTCTCTTGTGTGAGTGCCCCGTTGAGACTGCGACGACGACGACAACCACGACGCCGTCCAAGTAATCGCATTCGGAATTCAGAATTCCAACTCCATCCTGACACATTTCGAGTCGGGTAAAACAAAGGATTCATTTCGCACCGAGGTCACTTATCATTCAAAATGGGCATTTTCGCTAAGCGCACAAAGTGCAAGACCAGGCGTCGCCTGAGGTGAGTGACGGATTCAGTATTCACACACATTGTGCGTCGACCGGATTACTGACGTCGTGCAAAAACAGAGATGTCGATCAGGTCCAGAAGGATTTGACCAATGCCAGGCACTTGGAGCTTTACAAGGAGACCAAGGCCGTTGAGGACCTGCCTGGTCTGGGTAGACACTACTGCGTTGAGTGCGCCAAGTGGTTCGATATGGAATCGACTCTTGTCAAGCACACCAAGGGCAAGCCTCACAGGAGGAGGTGAGTTCTTCTGTTTTTTTTCTGACGAGTCTCTGAGCGGTCTGAAAACTGACACGGTTGGACTGAAAACAGGTTGAAGGAGCTTAAGGAAGGCCCCTACACCCACAAGGAGGCCGATGCCGCCGTGGGCCTCTGGACGGACAATGGTCGTCCGCGGACCGCGCACACCACCGAGATTGACATGATGTGAAAACAGTTACTTCTTCAAACATTGCATGCAGGCCAGTTTCAACTCATGGACGCTAAGGCGGTTTTCACATTGCGTTGCTATTTCTTACTTACTGCCCGATTTATTCCCCATGGTCGAAGAATGGGCAAAGGCGTTTGTTTGTTACCAAAAGGGCTATATGGGCGGCGTTTCATCAAGTAGGGCTTTGTGGTTTAAATGACTTTATTCCCATTTCACAGGCAGGGCTGTTGTAGCATCCGGGGAGTGAAGACTTGTGTTGTTTTGAGGACGGTATAACTCGAGGACTGTGTTATCAGGATCTTCGCCGTCCACCTAACCTAGATGGCAACTCAAGAGACCAAAAGGTCTCCAATGAGCCAGTTCTTAGTCAGGCATCTAACATGAGGGAAACGGTTCAGTGATATTGTTCGTTTTGCCCATCACATCGCCGAGCCGAGAGACATGCCTGCGAAAATTGAACGCGATCTTCTATCTTCCACCATCACATTCAAAACTACCTGAAAACGCCTTTCGTTTCTCCCAACAAGCGGCCATGCGCTAACATGTGTGCTAGCTGGCCCATAGCACTCCAAGAATGGCCGAAGAGAACCCGTTGTTGAACCAACAGCGCATTCTCGCAGTCAACCACAAACCAATTCCTCAAAACGTCAATCCGGGATTGGACAAACTACGAACAAAATTTGACGGGAACGATTCCGTTCTGCGGACGAGAAGGGCGGAAAGGGCATGTAAGTAAGCATGGAACCACCAGGATTATTCAACTAACTTGTACAGCCACAGTAATCCACAGTAATAGGGAGGGAAGCTTGCAAGGTGATCACCCTCATTCGTCCAACATGAATAAGTAATGTGATGAATGCGATGACTGCGGTAAGGCTCTGCTGATGGCTGAATTTGGGCGCCCCAAAGCGACGAAAGCGGCGAAAGTGACGAAAGCGACCAAACCGACCAAACCGATCAGGGGTATGGTTGAAGATGAGATCGAGAGATGCGCAGTTTGGGATTTTAAAAAATCACAATCCCACAACATAAAAAGGCTGCATAGTCTTCGCATTGCTGTTGATATGGATGTGTTTTTGCAACAATCCCAGTGAACATCCGAGGGAATACTTGCTACGTTCGAACTTCGCTTGGAAACTCTCCTCCTCATCATGTCGGACGGGAGATACGGTACGTCATCAATGTTCCATGGTCTGTCTATTGTTGAGATCACAGCTGACAGGATCTTTTCCAAAGTTGACGGCAGTATCTATTTCTATGCCCCTAATAAGGGCGCCCCGGTGTTCTTCGCCGTTGCATTCGCGGCATCTGGCATCTGGCATATTTATCAGTGCTTGTAGGCTTTCTGATACTGAACAACTCAGGGAAAAAGAGTTGCTAACTTTGAGTGCGTTAGTCACTACAAGAGCTGGAGACTGACCTTCTTCTATTTATCTTGCGCTACCCTATTCACTGCCGGCTTCATTGTCAGGGAACTAGGGGCCTTTGACTATGGCGACCTGGTCAAGTACATCGTCACCACCTGTCTGGTATACGCAGCGCCGTGAGTACAAACAATAAACACGCGAGGGCTGTCAAGACAGATTACTAACCTCGTATCAGACCCATCGCCGAGCTAGCCAACTACAACATCCTCGGAAGGATTCTGTACTACGTGCCCTACCACTCACCGATCCATCCTGGCCGCGTCATCACCACCTTCGCCTTCATCTCCACCGTGGTCGAGGCACTCAACGGCAACGGTGCAGCGCTAAGCGCCAACCAGGCCCTTCCGCGCTGGAAACAAGACATTGGTCGGAACCTCCTCAAAGCCGCGCTCCTGATCCAGCTCGTCGTCATCGCTCTCTTCCTTCTCCTAGCCGGCGTGTTCCACCGGCGGTGCCGTCGTGGCGGCATCAGGAGCGCCAAGCTCGAAAACGTCCTTTACACGCTCTACGCGTCAACCATGCTCCTAACCATCCGGACCATCTTCCGCGTGGTCGAGTACTGGAGCGTGGCGGACCTTCACTACGACGACAGATCTATCGACCCGATGTCGTTCAGCCCCATCATCCGTTACGAGTGGTTCTTTTACGTGTTTGAGGCCAGCCTGATGCTGGTGAATCAGGTGCTGATGAACGTCAGGCATCCGAGGAGGTACCTGCCGAAAAGCACCAAGACGTATTTGTCGGCAAGGGACGGGAAGACCGAGGTCACTGGACCGGGATACAAGGACTCGAGACCGTTTCTGGTGACGTTGTTTGATCCGTTTGATCTGGGAGGGCTGATCAAGGGGAGGGGTAGTCAGAAGGCGAAGTTCTGGGAGGAGGATGACGGGCACGAAGCTGACAAGCCGGAAAGCCAAAAGGGAAAGGTTAAGGATTCGTCTGTCAGTGAGGATGTTGAAGCGGCGGGTTGAATGAATGTCGGCCGAGTCCGAGATTTTTTTCTGAAAAGGAAGTTTTCTGGAAGCCCTCCTCCTCTTTTGTTCTTTTGTCTTTAGAAGTTTCGTTACCCTGTCCGCACGAAACAATCAGCAACAGCAAATACACAGTAGCCGTGCCGCGAACGCCACCACCCCGCCCAACTCGCACAACGGTGCCCCGATGTGGTTTACTCATCATTCCTGGCGGTAGATATCCACGTGGGATCTAAATTAATGGTTTCCTTCCTCCGGAGCAGCCTGAAACGGCGCCATAGCCTCAGAAGACTAGAAGTACATGACTGGGAAATGACAGATGGTTGCTGCCCAAAAACTCGTTGCGGTGCATGTGATGTAGATGAAGGGAACGGGGAGTGTCGCCGGAGAAAACGGGGAGCTTCGGAGGTAGTCGGGGGCCGGTCGTCCGGGGTAGCGAGCCCCACTATTGCGGCCCAATACGAGCGTTGATTGGGCATTGGGCAGTGGCGATGGGTATCACGTGTAACTCTCGAGGGCCATGTTGCAATGTGCATCCCGTTCAATGAGACACCATTGAGGCCGGTAACGGAGCAGCAGCATCAATAATGCCCTCTTTCAGGAATTGCAAAGATCGGGTCGATGTCCGTTGCTTGTCGGCTAGGGAAGACCTTTTCGTTCCGTACTGATATGCTTGAGATATGCTGGCCGACGGTGATGCTGGTGGTGAGGGTGATGATGATGGAAAATGGCGATGGCGACGGAAATAGTGACCCGACACGATGAACCTTCCTCGTGCCTTCCAAATATTACAATTTGCCCCGCATTCAGTAACAACCCGCCACGACAGAGACACAGCCAATTGTTCGCAAATAGGAAGGAGTCTAGAGCTGCGAACAGCCGATGAGGGGAACTCAGCTGAGCTAACTTTAAACGAGACATGTCCTCTTGCCTGTCCTCACCTTCTTCTCGTTCTTCGTCTACATGCCTACTCGGATGCTCTAATCGCAGACGCGCCTCACCTGCCTTAACCATCGCCGAGACCCTTTGACGAGAATCGGTCCATTGATATTTACGGACGACACGCCTGTGCCGGTCTTGTTGCCAATTGGCGACATACGAGAACACAGCCTCCAGGGGTCATCATCCCTTCCGCTGGGAGCACGGCGACACCGCAACAAAGAAGCTTTCCAGGAACAGCACGGAAAAAGAAGTGCAACAAATGCCCGATATTGGATCCGTCCGCTCGGACAAAAGCATTTGACAACAAGCAGTTCTCGGTCTTCAGGGGGTTGTCGGACATCCACATCACTAAGTCTAGGCTGCCGCTTTTTCTAGCTCCATCAATCTTACGGGATCTGGGCGGTGCATACAACTAGATCTGGATCACTCCTGTCACCCCACAGTCACACTTGATACATCAACAGATGGATGAACTTTTGTTGTACCTGGCTCATTGACAAACCCTTGCCCTGATCGCCGCCTGCCACGTTGTTCCCGGAGCGCTCCTTGACCATCACAGGAGTTTGAATCGAACAGAAACCTTCTTTGTTGTATTTATGGATCGCAGGCGGCTTAGCTGACTCGCCGCTGGTTCCTTCTCTGCTTCTCCTCCCATTCTTTAACTTAGTACCCACCCCCTTACGCCCGCTTCAACGGCGCCTGCTAAGGATATACTCTGTTGGGCGTCAGCTTGGATATTAGTCCTCTGCCAATATCTATCCTCTTCCTCCGTCGTCCGCCACATACCTTGGCCTTCAAAGTCAACCACACAGCTTTACCAGCTGATACACTTCGCCGAGACCTGGACAATATCATGGATCGACCTTCATCACCATCATACCGCGAGCGCCGAGGACCGCATATCTATGTTCATCTGGAGGTTGGCATCTCGTGGTCTTCCAAAAAACAACCCAAGAACCATGAAGTAACATATGGGTCAAGAGGATCAAAGGCGGTGCGTGAGAAAGAGCAATGTCCGGGCCCCAAGCTTCCCCGTCAAATGTCATCCCCCGATCCCACCTACCTAGCCGCCATCCACGATTTCGAACAAAGGCAATCGAGGACCCGAGAAAGCCGGAAAGCTGCTCGTCCACTTTCGCAGATCAACCCTGCTGCTTCGATACCGGACACTCGTCTTGGTCCCCATCACCAAATGCAGGAATACTATCAAGTGCCCGGATATTATGGGCCAGCCCAACACGCAACGCCATCCCGGCAGCAGCGACGACGGTCCCGGTCTGGGTCAAAATCTGCTGGGGAAAGGGGTCATTCGGCACCACCACCCACCGGTGAAAACCCCTGGGATGTAGGGTTGGTAGGGGACCAAGCAGCGGGACCATCGAATTCAAGACCAGAGCTGTCCCCACGTCCCCCATCGGATGTCTGGAAAGCCCTACCAGCGGCCCCAAACCAGTTTCGTCTCGGAGAGGCCGGTATGCCATGGTCATCACCAATGGTATTTGAGACAGGGGCTGCTTCGCAGAATGATGATGTCTCGGACCTCCCATCGGCCCATCATCGTCAGCAGAGCATACCTGATTTCCATCCGGATGATGAAGGGTCCATTTACGAAGCCAGCCCCGTCACAGGCATCTCTGTCTTCTCGCCTGGACCGAGTAATTCCCAAACTCGTGGGGATTCCGACCCGGGTAGTGTACGAGATCTAGAGGAACTATCAGCAGCAATGGTGACGGTGGATAACGGGTTTGAGAACCAGTGGTGGAATCAAGGGCAACGGCGAAGCATGATCCCTCCAGCTCCGATCGAAGAGCCGCCATCCCTCAACAGAAGGATCTCGGCAAGATCACTTGGCTGGGCAGTAGCGAACAGCAGCAATACGCCACCGCGGGAGGAGATACCCAGTATGATGCCTAGTATTGCTGCATCCGACATTGTTTCACCTCTGTCCGAGTACTCAACGCTAGCCTTCAGTCCACCACAGGCTCACCACTCTCTTCACCGTTCGATGTCGACGAGGTCGGAGGAGATGTGGTTGACCACTAGGGATTTCTGAGGATGACGCAGGACACATAAACACGACAGATGAAGATATGCTTGGACTTGGGGCGTGTGAGGTACTGAGAGAGGAAAAGTGGCTATTGCCATATATTGTTATTCATGGTTAGGCGTTTCTGGCATATTTTCTACCTGGTGTTCTTCTCTTGGTTGTTTCTTCTTTTTTTTTTTTTTTTTTTTTTTTTTTTTGAGGATATCCACACGGTCGTTAACGCAAGGAACCGTGTAAATCCGAAGCTGTACTGGAGAATAGTAGCTATACCCGGGAGCGTGCAATATCATGGAATTTTCTTTTTGCCCTCGATCCTAATGGTATGATGCGGCTTGTTTTTTTGGGACTTGACACTCAGTGTTTCCCCCATGTTCTCTGCTCTTGTTTCCCACCGACCGAAGGCCAACAGCATACATTCATCACCTTCAGGCTCCCTGCCATTTCCCCTCGCATGGCAGTAGGTTAATTACCAACCATTGAAGGTAGTCCTAGGATTCGAAACCTTGTCAACATGCGGGCCCCCAATACCGGAGGGAAAGACACACCTGGACCGCCAGGGTATGTATGTATGGCAGTCCAAAAGAGGCAAAACAGCGGCAGTTGAGACCGCCTAGGCACAACTCAAGGACCAAAAAATGTTTTGGCTTCAGGACCGGTAACATGAGCCGTGTTACGATTATGCAAGGCATGCAGAAAACCATCTCATTTCGAAACTCTTCGGTGGAGAGCCACAGGATAGCGGTACAGCCAGACAAGACAAAGGCTTGTCACCGGTCGGTTGACTTATTCCCACCGACTCCCGAATCCATAGTGGATTTGGCTCAGTCATCATCTTGCAGGGACAGTTTACCTGTTACACACCTACACTACCGGCAAGACAGTATTGGTTCCAGACTTTGCCATACCCGTCAACCACGTTGATCTGGTTCTGGCTCATGTTACCACTCTCTCCTGGCTTGATGAATAGAGTTATTACGGCAATACTCGTCGGTAGGGCGGTAGGGCTTCAGTCTCTGTATCATCGAGATTGTAGTCTTCACTAGGCATCAATTATGTACGGGAACTTAAGCCTGGGCTGGACTGACTTGGCAGTTTTTACCGTCACGTCTATTCCGGAGCTAATGACGATGCGGATATTACCTACCATAACTGCACCCCTTCGGGCTTACCTTGACAGCTGCATCTTTGGGAACAGAAATCTTCCGCATACCTACAAGGGATGCTCTACCCATCACATCTCACACTCGCAAGAGGAATAAGAGAAGGCCCCAGATTTGTCCGTTGTCTCCATGTCATCTCACTGCCATCCTCTCTCCCGACCCACGGTCCAGTCTGTGTGAAACACCCAGGCCTAAACGCCGAAGCCTAACATGGTAAAAAAGAAAGGGGGTGATGTGATGGGAGCACATTTCATGAAACATACAACAACCATCATGTCACCCCGAACCTAGTTATTATGACTAAACACTTTTTTCTCCGACGGCAGTTTAACTGTCATGAAAGAGGGTAGTCTACCGAGATCAAAGCACCGTGGTTCATCCAGAGAGAAAGCCAAGCCAAGCTCTAGAGTACTCTAACTCTACTCTACAACTGTGCGTATGTACTTCTTTCACATCTCCGGTCTTTTTACATCTCCGGTAACCACTCGTCGTCGACTCGCTCAAGTCAGTCTGCAGGATACATATCAGGTAGGTAGTGTCCAAACTCCGGAGCACTCGGTGGGCCGGGCTCTCTAGGTAGACACATCATTTCATTTGTTTCATTTTATGCAACAATGGATGAGAGAGAGGCCGGGCTCGGGCCGGATGGCGAGCGTATCAAAGGATAGAGAATTGTGTTGCCTAGCCTAGCCCGATTTGCCTCCACAACCCCAAGTGTCTGTCTCTGGCCCGATTTGGTCGCCGGCGTCGGGATACCGTTGTGTTCCAGGAGTCAAAAGAATGAATGAGGCATTGAAGACGCATCCCGCCCGCCCCCTGGAGCTTAATATGTCCAGCAGATGAAGTCATTGGAGACTCAAGAGTCAGTAGTTAGTTATCCCGTCGAGAGGATTTTTCCTGATGTTGTTAGATGAAACTTGGCGAGTCCCCTCAAGTAAACAGCCCAAATTGATGCCTATCTTTCAGTCACAGGCAGATATTTCGACACCATCTCGGTTGAGATAAAGGTCTTACAGCCTTTGAAAAGAAGATTTCATAAACCCACGCCAATTCACGATTGAAGTTCGGAAGATGGCCGAGTCAAGGAATGGAAAGTGTCGAGCAGGAGGAGGGAAAGGAGGAAACAAACGTCGAACACGGACGGAAACAACTCCAGGCTTCCGCATTCTCAAAACCCCAAATCCCTGTCCGGTTCCCACTTTCTCCTGTCAAGTGTCCACACGGCTGGGTTCCCTTCGGGCGCTAGTGAAGATCGTGGAGAGCGGGAATAAGATACTTTGTCTTTGTACCTGTTTTTTGGTTTCTGTCAGAGGCCAGGGGATCCACTGGGCGTGCACGTGCCGAATTGGGCTGGGATATGCGGGATTTATCCAGATGCCAGAGCTTCGAGTCTGCAGAGCCAATCTTACACAGATGTACACAATCAAGCCACGTTGAACCCCATATTGATTATTACTCATAATATTACAATTAAGAGTCTCATTAATTTAACCGTTGAAGCTATCGCTAATAACAATAACCAATAAAACGACTGCCAATAATGTCTATGACTAAGATTAATAGCGTCACTCTTAATGGCCCTAAGGATTAGCCGGTTTAGGAAGATGCCTTTATCTCTATAGCTTATGACTTTAGTTTCTAGAAATATATCGATCCTAATAACCATATACCTTAGCTAATTAAACTCGTAAAACCTAATATCGCTAACTATTAGGGAGAGGTCCTAATTAGAGAAACTAAGGAAGCTAAGAAGGATAAGGAGTCTACCTTATCTACTACTGCTAAATTTCATAATTTCTATTATAAGCGCGATTATTGTAATTATATAATTAAGAAATTGGATTGGCGTATAGAGGTTAAAACCTTTTTTAACCTAGGTACTAAAGAAATTACGTTAAATCGCTAAATATTTAAAACCGTTAGAAATAATTATTGTAAAATTAATTTTACTAAATGTATTAATCTATACGAATAGTATAATAATCTTAGTAAATCTACCGCTTTTAACGACCATAAAGTAAAGAAGCTCGTCCGAGCTAAATTTATTAATATTTTCAAACCCCCTAGTAAAGCTAATTATAATTAGTATAATTAGACCTTTTATTAGAAAGCGGCTATAGCCTTCTATATTATTAGAGGAATTATTAGAGTAAATAAACTAAATTTATAATTCCTAAAATTCTATATAATTATAAAATCGAATCCTTATACCGCTTAAATAAATAATTACTAATTCTAATATAATAAAGAGATCGAAAGAAACTTTAATTTTAAAATTTCTTTCCGTATTGTAGTTAAGAACTTTTGTAAAGTAGTAATAGTAAATACTATTTAAAGAAAGGGTTGCGCCCCCTTATTTAAAGGTATTACGTTCGTAATTATATTAGGCGGTAAACCTACTAAAGAAGACGCTCCTAACGACGAATAAAATCCTAGCCCAGAAATAAAGAGATAGGGAAAGGCTATAAGTAAGAACGGTAAATTTAGAAAAAATATTAATAAGAATAAATGTACCTCCTCCTCGTCCGTACTAGCGAATAAACGATTGTAACGATCCCCGTACAAACTCTATAAGCAGCCAGGCTATAATCTAAATAAATACTACTACGCTAAATTATAATTAGTTTATAAAAGTTAAATTGAAAGTCCTATTATTAAAAAGTACGCGTTTATTAATTTAAAAAAGGATAAAATATTTAAAAAAGCCGTCAATTGTCTACGAACGTAGTGGAACGATAAAGACTAAAATAATTAATTCTATAGACGCTGGGTAAGTAAAAATAATTTTTTAATACTTATAATAAAATGCGGCGCCGTATATTTACTAATAGATTCTATAATCTTCGATTTAAATACGATAATATATATTTTTAATAAAATTAATTGGTTTAAAGACCTTACTTTATTAAATACTAGTAACTACGTATAGGCTAAAAATAAGCGGATTCCTATTAAGGAGTATAGTATTATTATAATTATAATTTAAAATGACGTTGGAGATAAAGAATTCTAATTCCATAATATCGCCCTAATGCCGGATATAGTTTATAATTTTTTTTCCTTAAGATAAATCGAAGATGAATAAATCTACTAGGACTATAAGAATAGTTACCTACGCTCCCGCTTTACGAATTCCTTTATTTATTATATTCTCTTTAAACATAAATAATCTATTTTAGAGTATATCTTTTTATAAAATAGTATTAACGAATCTTCTTTTATTATACGGTATATAAATTATATTAAGTTGAAGCCTTGAAAAAGTAAGCCCCTTCGTTAGTATTTTTAATTTAGTTACCTAGGATTCGAAATTTTAGTTAAGCTAATGGAGTAAGAGTATAGCGTACGATTTAAGGGACCGGATATAATATATTACAAATTATATACTAAGGCTAAATTGAAGCGCTAAGTGCGTAAAGAAGTTCGTAACTACTTAGAGGGCCCTAAATTACGATTAACTGTCGATTTCTTCGCTTATAAGAAAGTAAAAGTAGGAAGTTAGAAATATTTAAATTTAATAGTAGTTGTAGATTGGTAATTTAAATTCGTCTAAATATATTATTTAGGTAATAGAAAAGCTGAATCTATTATTGCGTATTTGTAATCCCTTTATATAAAGTTATAAATTTAATATTAAACTGTATTTTGGATAATCGAATACGATAACGAAATAATTAATAGTAAAAAAATTATTACTTAATTTGCCGCTAAAGGAATTAATATCGAGCCTTTAGCGCCTTATATGTAAATTTAAAACGGTGGCGTAGAGTGTTTAAAGGGTACAATTAAGATTAAAGGTACGGTAGTATAATTAAATGCAAATCTTCCTTACAAACTATAAATGAAAACTATTAGAGCGGTTATATATTTATATAATTTAACCCCTAAGGCGGAATATTATTAGAAATCTCCCTAAGACCAATTCGAAACGTACTATTAATTTAAAGATAATATCGTTCCTTTATTAAACCCTTCCCCTACTATTATACACTTCAAAATATATAGTTATAAGGTTTTTACTTTTATAATACAAATTATAAAAGAATAGAATAAATTAACAAAGTTTAAAGATTGTACCTAAGTTGGCTATTTAATTAAATATTAATTAATGAATATTAATAAGATTTAAAATCCCTATACTAATTCTATCATTATTATATAAAACGTTGTATTTAATAAAAATAAGGTCTTCTCTAATAATAACGTTAAAGAAATCTATAATACCCTTAATATCTCCTTTAAAGAATTAGTTATATAATTAAAAAACTTTTATTAAATAAATATTGCGTAAGTAAACGTCCTATAAATTGAGGCTATACCTACCATAAATAATAGAATTCTTAGCCCCGTTATTTAAAACTTTTTTATTGAAACTGAAAATATACTAAGGGAAAAGGAAGAATTAAAATCTCTAGAAATATAAACGTAATCTAAATCTTTAGAAGTCCCGTAAGTATTAAGGATATTACTAGGTCTAAAAATACTGTAAGGGTTGCTAGAGCCCTTATTATCGCCGCCCGTATAATCGCCGTCGGATTTTTAAAATATATTTTTAAATTCGAAGGATAAAGAAGAGAGCTATCTCCCTATACCTCCTAAGAGCCTAGCCGCATTTGTAATAACCGACCTCTCTCGTTCTAACGAAAATTTATAACCAACTATAAATTAATACCTTTATTAGGCCGCGTTGTTCTTATTTATAAAGGGTAATCGACCGGTAAGATTTTAAGAAAATAAGGTTGTAGACCAAACCTTCTTAGAAGAAATAAGAAAGAGGGGTATTAATATCGATCCCGGCTACAATTCCAAATTAAAAATAACGAATGAAATTATTAACCGCTATAAAGTAAAGGGTATATTAAAGACCCTCTATCGAATTAACTTCTTACCTCTTCTAAAGTACTATAGTAATTTCAACTCTTATCCCTTTAGAGAATTCTTTAAAGATATAAAGAAGGAATACCTAAATAAGTATAAGAATAAGAAGTTTTAGAAGTAAGTTAATATTAAAGAAGTAAGAAATAACGAAATATTCGGTTCGATATAAGTATATACTTATAAATTCAATTAAGACGGTTAGTTTTTTTTAAATATAAAGTACGTCTAATTATACGTAGGGATTAACAATTTAAGGATAACGTACATAAAACGTACGTAACGACTCTAACTATTAAATCGTTCTGTATTCTAATAATTATAGCCGCCTACCTTAACCTCGATTTAATTTAATACGATATAAAGAACGCTTTTATTAATACTATATTTAATAAAGTAATATTTATAAAGGCTCCCCCTAAATATATTAGGAAAGGCTAAGCACTTTAATTACTACGAATACTATATAATCTACGGAAATCTCCCCTCCTCTAGTAGTAAGAATTTATTAAGACCCTCGTAGTTATAAATATAAACCCTCTCCCTATAGAGCCTAATATCCTAATTAAAGATGACGTATTCTTCTTCTTCTACGTCGATAATATCATTATTACTTATAAATATAAGGATAAAAAAATTGCTATAAGTAAGGGGGTAGTAGCCACTATAGAGAGGAAATATTAATTAATAGGTAAAAAGCTATTAAAATAATTCTTAAGTATCGAAATTATATAAGACCGAAAGAAGAAGCTAATTTAGTTATTATAGCGTAATTATATTTAAAAAATTGTAGAGAAGGTTAAACGTATAAAAAAATTATATTCTATGCCTATAGCTAAAAAGGAATTCCTATTTTATTAAAATAACGTAACCCTGTATGAGATTTACGCGTATTAAATCAAAATTAATTCGATTTTTTAGATCGCTATTACTTCGCAACTAAATGTAATTTTTTTAATCTCTAAACTTCCTCGATTCAATTCAAACCCTAATTTAGCGCATTATATAGTTATAAATAAAATACTCTTCTACCTTCTAATAACTTAAAATTATACCCTTTAATCAAATAGTAAAGATTATTAGGACTTTTACGTTATAATTAATTTCTTATTTACAAATAATTTTCTTAATCGAAAGAATTTACAAATATTCGTACTTAAACTATTAGGCGCTACTATTGATTGGCGTACTAATAAGTAAAATATAATTATAATTTTATTTATAAAAGTTAAATTATTATCTTTCAATTAAAGCATTAAGGAGGTAATCTACGCCCACTGTTTCTTTAACGAATTTACGCCTATAAGTTATAATAATAAATAAATAATACGATTTATTATAAAGGAGGGAGTTCGGCTCGTAATTAAATTTAAGTACGTTAATATATATAAATATCAATTAAAATAAGCGTAAGAAAGGAAGTTAGTAAACGTAGTCTACGTGCCTATTAAGGAATAGATTGCGGATAGCTTTATAAAGAGCCTCCTTTCCGTAATACATTTAAAATTTATAGAATAGTTAGGATTCGTAGAGTTATAACGGCTATAACTTCAATGATAAGAATTTAGTAGCGGAAATATCACTATAAGCCGCCCGAAAGGTATAGAGGACTTTATAAAAGAGGATTCGGGCAACGAATCAGTAAGTATAATAGTAAATATAATAAAGTAAGATTCTTACGAATAAAAATTTAAAAGCTATTGTAACGAAGAAATAATTTGGGAATAATATTATTTTTAACTAATTCTAGGGAGATTTTAGGGCATTTTAGGGTATATTTGGGTAGATCTGGCGTGGTTTGTATACTAGATCTAAGGGGGTGTATTAGAGGCTAGGGGATCTACTGGGCGTGTACGTGCCCAGTTGGGTTGAGATATGCGGGATTTATCTAGATGCTAGAGCTTTGAGTCTGCAGAGCCAGTCTTACACAGATGCACACAATTAAGCTACGTTGAACCCTATATTGATTATTACCCATAATATCACAGTTTTATCCTTCTCTCCTTCTACCACGGTTCCTGGCAGTTTGTTTCCTCGCTCGCTTCGCACTTCCACAAGTGTACATCCATACCTACAACCCTTGTCTAGAAACTACAGAAATAGTAGTCTCTCATAATAATTGTGCTCCGATATTAGCCCTTATTCGCTCCGCCGCCATACGTGGCGTAATCTCTTTATACCTTGTGGGTCTAAGTAGTATAATATTAAGATTACGTTTATATATAGTTTGAACGAAATCGGCTAATATATATAAGGAATATTCAATCTCTATGTAAATACTCGAGTATCAAATTACTATAAAATTTTTAAATTTAATTAAATAAAGTATCCGAAGATAGTACGAGTAATAGGTCCATCTCTATATACTTTTTTTATATTTTTATAAAGCTTTTATTATTTACTAATATTATAGGGGTAGCTTTTATTATACGTAAAATTATATTTAGAAGGATTATATACTCTATTTCTACAACCTAACGTTATATCGACGCGAAAATTCGTATATATAATAAATCATTATAAATTTAATATTAATAAGGTTATAGAGTTAATTCGTTATATTATTAACTTTCGGCAACCTAATACGTTTATACCTCCTAACCCAGCTCTCTAAAATTAAATTGCCGAAGTATTGCACTATACAATATTTACTAACGTTAAGGATATATAATATTACTTTATTAACGCGGTCGCTACCTATTTATTAAATTAAAGGTTACCCGTAAGCTTGGACCAACGTTATCTAAAACCTAATTAAATTGAATCTATTTATTATATTATTTACCGACGAGGCGATATAATCTTAATTACCCATACGAGCTATAGTAAGAGTATTATTTTCTAAATAGTATTTATTATTTTAATTAATAAGGTTACTATTTAAATTATACCATTCAATCGGTTTAGCGAGGAGTAGTAGGATATTATTACTAAATTTCCTAATATTCGATTTATTTTAATCGATTAATTAATTATAAAGGTATGGTCTTTAGTTTCGTTTATTTCCTATAGGGGCGGCTAAGATTCGCCCCCCCTATAGGATTTAAATATATTCTATAATTAATTTTATAGTAGTATCCTCGCTTTTAATCGGATTTAGAAATTGGAAATTATATATATATTTTCTTCGGTTTATAATAAGCTGCTTATATAAAACTTATAGAATTAATATATATAGCTTTATTTAATTATCAGATTGTATTTATAGTTATAAATAAATTATATACTATATTTTAACAGTGTATATTTCGAAGATAGTTTACGGATATTTATACTGTCAAAACTACTATCCTATTTAGTATTTTTTAATTTAAGTATATAATTACTCTTATTTATAAAGTACAATTATATATATATAAATATGGCGGTTTCCGCCTGGAAGGTTATAATTTAAGTAAATTCTTTATTATTCGTACTTTTATCGACTAATTTAATATCATAATAAATATTATAACTAATTCTATTAAACGCGTTTAAAAATTACCGGCGGTTTAAATGTATTTTCGGCGTATTAATATTTAACGACCCCCAGCCCAATATTTATTTTATTTCGAAAATTATTATTTATATTAATAGTAAATTATTACTTTCTTCTATCCGGTTGTATTTTTTATAATATTTTAAATCTTCCGGCTACAAACCTTCGTACGTAATAAAGGTAATTTATAAATATAATACCGATACCTGTCCTTTAAAATAGAAGGTTATATATAAAGACTTTAAGCAATTTAATTCTACATGCTGGATAATATTTATTATTGTTTCGCTTAGTATAAATATAGATATTCCGGATATATAGCGCGTAATATAATATAGCGCGGTTAAATCTAATAACGTTACGGATTTAATTTAACGCTTCGGATACGCTGTTTATACGGATCCTACTACGTATAGTATAGGGTTTTATTTCGTTCTTTATTATTAATTCGATTATTTCAACCAATTATACAAATTTATTAAAATAAAAACGATTACGCATTCTAATAATAATACTTTATTATATTATTCTATTATTTTAATATTCGAAACCTAATATGTACCGCCTCCTTTATTTATTAATATTACTTTATAATATATTATATTGAATTTTGCTTTGATTAAGGAACTAATTTAATTATTTACTTCGGGGGATAAAGATACTTCGGACGAAGAAAATACTTCGGACGGAAAAAGTATATTAAATGAAGAAGAATGATTAGATAATAAAAATATTATAATTATTTAATGGGTTCTATAGGAATTAAGTATTAGTGATAGTAATTAATAACTTTATATTTAAAATAAAATAGAGAAAGCGGCTCGGGAGAAGGTTATAAAAAATATAAAGAGATATATGAATTTATTAATACGCCGTATTTTAACTTATATATTAAAATACTATTGTAAGAGCCTAAATTACCCTCTACCTTTGAGGAGTTATATAATTATATAATAGATTTCAACGCTTAATACTTCGGTACTACTCCTATTATAGTACTTCATTTATAATATCATAATAAATATTACCCCCCCTTAAATTTCTTATTACCCGTTTTGAAAAAGAAGCTTACGGCTATTATTAAATATTTAGCGAAATTATTTAAGGTTAGCTTTATTCTCATTAAATTAGATTATTTTATAATTACTATAGTTAAAATTCTTTATCCTAATATTTTTAAACTCTTCGATTTATTTAAAGAAATTTTATATCCTTAGATCTTATATACGTATTTGCGTATAAGTTCGGTAAATAGGTTTTTATATTTACTACGTAAAACTTTATTAAAATTGTTCTAAAATTCGAAGTGTGGAAGTAATTGGGAGATTATATCAATATATTAATTATAGAATATACGCGTATTACTCCCTTCATATTAGAGGCGTTTACTATTAATTTAGAACGGATTATTCGTAATAAAGCGAGCGTAAAAAAGAAAAGATTAATAAAAGGAGGATAGGTATAAGATTTAAAAATATTTATAAATAGTAATTTGGGTACTATAAGTCTAATTCCATACGCAGCTCCTCTTATTAATATATATATAAATATAGCCCTACTTATTAAAAGGGTAAAGATTAGTATAATATTAATAAAACGGAAGAAATAAATATATACGCTTTATATCTTTAAGAAATATTTAGGCGAAGCCTCTTATTTAATTATTTAAATCCTATAGGGGTCGATAAAGGATAAATAAGAGTAAATAAGAATTTCGTGACTTATATTGAATTTCTTCTAATTTTCAGGCTCTACCTTGAATTTTATACTATAGATAATTTATATATTCGGGTATAAAAAACCCCCCCTCCCCCCCTATACTTTCTAAAATCCTTCTTTCCTCTTCCTTTTATAATTTAATTATATCTTCTTATATCCCTTATCGAATTTAAATCCTTATTCAATTTTATAAAGTACCCTACGTTTTATCTCCCTATCAGATTTAAATCCCTATTCGATTTTATAAAATACCCCACGTTTTATTGCCCTATCGGATTTAAATCCCAGCCTAAATTTATAAAATATATTATACTAAGGCTACCCTATCGGATTTAAATCTCGCCGCCGTATAAAGTAAAAAAATTTTTACTTTCCTATTTAATTTTTATAAAATAATTTTTAAGTCTAATAAATAGCGCAGGAGAAGATTAATTATATTTAATTAATAAATAATTCATATCCTAGCCTCATCGTAATTTCCTTCGACGGAAAGAATATATAATTTTTATAACAGCTTTACTACTTATTATTCAATTAATATAAATTCTTAAAAATGGGTAAAGTAAAGAAACAATTAGAAACTTTAAAGAAGGAGAACCTTAGCAATATTTTATTTTAATGTAATTACCCCCTTAATACCAGTGTGTACGATATTAGAGAAGTAAAGAAATCGGTATTTAATTTTAATATAATATTTTAAATCGACGGCCCAAATTATTTACTATCGTAAAGAAATCCCTACATAACTTATAACCCCGGAGCAACGGAGGAAGTAATAAAATAGAAATAACGTAATTATATAATTATTCAAGTAAATAATAGTATAATAAATTTATAAATCCTATTTATTAATTAATAGCGATATAATTGGTATTTTAAGGTACGTAAATACTAGGGCCCTATTATAGTACTTAAATTACATTCGTAAATATATTTATTACCTAAATCCTATAAAGGAGGGGTATTCTCCTTAATATTCTTCCCCTATAGGATTTAGATCTACTTAAAATATTCGTTAACTATATTATAATTTCTTTAATTTTTAACCTACTAAAATATTTTAAAACGGCCTAAAATTATAGTTAGGAAGCTTAATTTAATTTCAAAAACTCACTATAGAATTCGTAGAAGATTATTATTCTTAATATATTGGAATATAAAGTTTATAGGCGTATTTTATAATATTTATCCCGGGCCTCCGATTTCCCCACTTATACCTTCGCCGTCCGTTTAAACAATTTAAACGGTAACGAGAATTTATTTCTTACAAATAAGAATATAATCTATTTAGAAATAATTACGTTCGCTATATAGTTAATTTACCTCCGAACTTTTTATATTATTATAAACGATACGGGCCTAACCTAATTTACGTAGTAAGGCGATAATATATTTTCTAAGAACGTATAATTTAAATTTTCTATAAACGATTAATTCCGTATAATAATCTACTTTACGTAGTTTTATAATTTGTATCGATATATATATAAATCGATTATTAGCGGAATAAAAAGCTTAAACCTAAGTAAACTTACGCTAATTTTTATTTTTAACGCCTAAAATTTAGTAAGGCTGGCGTGTATAGGCTAAAACGATTAAATCCTTAATAGTAACGTATAGCGCTTAATTTATTAAAATTTTAATATTTCCAAGGAAATTTTCTCTAATTTCAATTATTACTTTATAATTAATAAATCTGCTATATATTTATTAATTATAAACTTATTTCTATAAGCCGACATTATAGAACGCTATATATATAACCTTATATATTTCTAATTATATTTATATATTTATTAATAATTAGGAGAGAAGAGAAATATTTCTAAGGATTTTAACGCTAATATTATTAAACTTAATAAAAACCTTCGAATTTTAAATATTTCCAAAATAAGCAATAGTTTATTCGTAGCGACTATTAGAATACTATATAATAAAAAGTATAATCGATTCGAAGTTTTAATTTAAGTAAAGCCCCCGAAGGATTTAGACGTAATAATAGGAACCTTCTTTTAATTAAGTAAAGTAATTAAGTTAATAGTAAACGAGTAATTTAACGAAGATTTTAATAATATATTCGAAGCCGTAAACTTCGAACTAAAAAGTAAAGGTAAACGTAATAAAAAAGAATAACCTGAAGTATTTTATATATTATCCGCTTCTATTAATAATCCGGACGTATTATAGGAGGGTAGCACTCATTCATTAGTAAAGGCGCGCTTTAAAGTCCGCTATTAAATAGCGGGCCTTATTTAGAAGCGTTATCCGCTATTAAATATTTTACCGAATTATATTATAATTTAAATTATAAGAGAAATATAAGGGAGGATCGCCGCTATTAATTGTAATATTATTTCTAATCCTCCTATAAAGGACGTATAAAATTATAATTTTAATATTTCGTATAAATATTGTAATAAAAGGGGTAAGCGAACTAAGTATTAAGGGATACCGTAAATAATTCCTCTTCGTTCTATTAAAAGAAATTCGTTTTACTATATTAATTGATTAATAAATTATATTTTCTTTATTTAAATCCTATAGGGGGATAGGTAGGTTTATCCCTTTATAGGATTTAAATAAATAATATTAACCCATTTCTCTAAATACGTATATAATTCGGCAATTGGAAAAATCCCCCCTTAAATACGCGATATTAATTAACGAGGTTAGTACCGGCAAAATTATTACTTATTTTACTACGGTCTTAATATATATTATAGAATTAGAGCGCAATATTAAAATTAGTAAATCTATATATATTTACCCAACGTTAATTTTAATACTAGCGTTACTTATTATATAAATATTCGCCGAAGCGATTACGATATTTAATAATACCCTAAACGTCCGTATTTAATTTAATGCCGCTAAATAAGTGCCCGTAAACGACCCGAAGTATAATAAAACTATAGATTAGGACAATTTTAATAAATTAATAGGTAAATATATATATTAATAAGACCGCCCTATTATTATTAGGGTTATTATTTAACGGTAATATCTACTTACTTTCGCCGTTAGGTTAAAGTTTATAAATATATATATAATATATTAGATTATTCCGATACATTTAAAATTAAGGATTATATATCGTAACGACCAGTAATTAAGGGTAAAGATAAGAGTAAAGTTAACGACGCAAATTGTACCGATAAATTAGAAATTAATTATAATTTTAACGATTTTAATAACGAAGAGCCGGAAGAAGCTGCTAACGAAGGGTAAATTAAAGTTTTCTTTTAAATCTTATAAGGGAAATTTATTCCATCTCCCCTATAGGATTTAAATAACTTCCGCTTCGTCTTCTTATATTAACTTTCTATAGTAATATAATTAATAATATCGGTACCGGGTCTAAATCTATTAATAAATAGTATAAAATTCAAATATTTATTCGTAAAGGCCTCCGCTTCGCGCGTATTATTATAAACGAAGTTTAATTCCTATATAATATTAATACCGCCGCTTAGCGGTAAATTCGGGCAATTAATTACGACTCTACTATATTCTATTCCGCTACACCCCTCTTAAATAGTATCTAAAATATAAAACGTTCGTTTTTATATTATAAAATAATGCGAAAGTCCCGATAAAGAAGCTGAAGCTTTCTAAATTTAATAAATTCTAAATTGAAGGAATATACAATTTAAATAGCGAATACTATATCTTCTAAACTAATACGGATCCCGCTACTATTAATACCCTACGCGATATCGAAGAGAAGTAGCGTTATAAATAGTAGGTCCTTTACCCCAAATTTTAGAAACGTATTTCTAGGTAAGGTATTATTAATTTAGAAGTAACTAACGCTATTATTAAGGAATCCTAAATATTCTTCTTATTACAGGGAATAAATACTATACTAATTTTATTTAACAGTTAAATTGTATTCTTATCCTCTAATATCCCTCCTATAGAAATTTATTATATTTATTTATAATATAGGAAATGGTTAGCCGATAGGGTATTAGGGTTAACGAATAAATATTTTGCTTTAGTAATAGAATAATTAAAGGAAGCGGAAATTCTTAATATAGGCCCTAACGATTAATTAAAGGGCTTCGGTCCTATCTTCGTATAAAAATTCTAATTCCTTATATAAAATATCTACGTTTAGGACCTATTATAAATTGATAATAATATCGGTCGAAAAGAAGTAAAATAAATGGAACTCTAGTAAAACATAGTAGTTAAAAGCGTTAATATAGCGTTCCTAAGTAGAATTGTTAAAAACGTAAGGAATTTGGGCGTCCCGAAAGTAAATATATTAATTAAATTGAACTTCGACGGGGTTTAATATATATATATATAATAGTTTTAACTTTAACCTAGACGTTTTGTTACTAGTCGACCGTATATAAATAATTATTTAGGTATATAGTAAATCCCCCCTCTAAACGTAAGTCTTTAATATATACTTCGAAAAATATTGCACTCGCGAACGTATTTTCATTATAGTAAATTATTTATAAATATAAATATAAATATACTACTGGTCTATTATTCGTCTATTTCCTATAGGAGTAAATTCCCTATTTCCCCTATCGGATTTAATCTCCCTTATATTATTTAATTTTATTAAGATTCTTTAGTCAATTTTATAAAAGGCGAACTTTATTATTAAAGTAATTATATTTAATTAGAGTGTATATAAGTAGTCTTCTATTATTTAATAATAGAACGATAAATATATAATTATCAATATCCTAATTTTAAATTCTAACGTTAATACTATCGGGTTTAACGCTTACGCCCAATGTAATACTAAAATTAGATTAGGATTCGTATAGAACGTTCCTACGATTTTCTAATATATAGGCCGTCTATACTGTATTGGGTAAATTAAAATAATCTAATAGTTCCTCCCCTAAATTAATAGGAGTATATCCAATTAGTAAAAGGAGCGGATTACCCGTAAGGTTTATCTTTATTCTTACTGCCCCTATAGGATTTAAATCTGTTGTATTAACTTTTCCCCCTAATAAGTCTATATATTATAATTATTATTCGACTTTATACGTAAAATCAAATCGTTAATCCTAAAATCGGTAATTATTTATAAGGTGGCGAAGGTACTCTTTACGTACAATTTTAACCGTTTTATTTAAATTATAGAACCGCCTTAGTAAATCAAAATATTTATATTAAATTACGCCCGCAAAATCGGGTCTATTTATATTTTTATTATCGAAATTTATATTATATTTCTAGAAAACTTTAAAAATAATAATTCTAAATAGTAAAATATTATCCGTCTATTCCCGGTAATCGGCCCTATATATATAGACTGTTACCCTAACGATAAAGACCTAATTAATATAATACTCTTTAAGGATTTAACTTTTTAAAATTCGGAATTTACGTACGGCTAGAAGAAATTATATTTAATAAATTTAGCACTAACGCTAATCGGGTCCTCTAAATCGGAATAGCGGTACTATATTTAAAAATAAAAGAAATATAGCGAAGTAATAAATTAATTTAACATTATAATTAATAAAATTAATATTTTAATTTACGTCGGCACTTTATATATAGCGACGTTAGGTAGGGTTAAAGATATTTTAACCTTGTAAAAGAAGTAATACGCCCTACCCCTTAACGACCTCCCTAGCGTAAAGCGATTTCATTTTGATTAATAATTGCTAATAAATATTCTAGAAGTAAATATATGATAATTTAATAAACTTAACCCGGCGGAAGATTAAATTACCTTAATATAAAATAAGATTAATTTAGCATAGGATAAAATTAACCCGGCGGAAGATAAGAATAACCCGGCGGAAGATAATTAGAAATCGTTTTTATTGTTAAAGAGTATTTTAGAAGTAGATATATAATAGGATGATAAGGAAATTAATTATTTCGAATTTGTATTCAATAATCCGTAAGGGAATGAATTTAGTAATAGCGTTTAAATTCGATAAGGGTAAATATAATTATCTTCCTATCGGATTTAATTATAGGGTTTGAATATTTTTGCTTATATATCATTCGGGATATTCCGGAGGTTATTATTTTAATTAATTGTCCTAGTATAGAAAAGTAGGGGATAATAAGTATATTTATTATAAGTCTTATCGATGTATAATTATCTAATTAGGCTTCGGTTAGTAAATATATATATATAATTATAATAGGTAGGAGATATTTATAAATACTCTTCTTCCGTTAGGCGATATTAGGCTTAGATATTTATAGTAGGGCTTATTAGTCATTTACTATATAGGTTAATTATTATTTTTATTAATTATATTAATTAGAATAAAAGGTAAAGAATTTAATTATTTACTTACCCTTATAACTTTTAAATAATTATATAATTATTTTATTAAACTAAATATAAAATATTATTAAATACTATTCCCTTCTATAGGATTTAACCGGCTCTAATTTAAATTATTTTCCGTCCTACGTAAATATACGATTATTAGAAGATAGTACGTATTTAATTTATAAATTATTATAATATTTATCTTATTTTCTTCGCGTTTATATATTAAGGTCTTTTACGTATTCGATAAGCATTTTTCTATTAACGCGAACTTTTATTATTTCGGTTATATAATTATTTTATAGTTTCTAACGATTGCGAAATTTAATATATATATATTTACTTTTATAATTTACTATTATTTTCTATTCGGTAAATAAATACGAACTTTAGCATTTATATTTAAGCGAATCCGCTTTAATATTCTCGCTATAGGGTCTTACCGACTATTCGCTTCGTACGTTCGCTTTCTAACCTCGTAATTAAATAGTTTACGAATAAATAGGTAAAATATAATTAAACGTAGTTATATATTATATTAATAGTTTATTAAATATTTATTATACGATATATTAAGTTATATTGTATTTTAGAACGTTCGTTAATATAGTATTTTTGAGTAGCCGATTTTAATTAATAAGCGTATATATAGAGTATCTTTATTACGTATATAAACGAATTTTTATTAAATATTCTTATCGTATATTACATTCGTTTACCGGATTTTTCTTTATTTATTATATTCGCTCCTTTATTTATATTTTATTGATATTTAATATTCGTACTTATTTTACAATTTATTATAACCTCTTATTAATCTGTTTAAGTTTTTATGCAAAATATTATTTAAAATATATAAAATAATCATTCCACACTTCTATTAATCGTATTATTATTAAAATATAGTGATAGTAGTCTTATTCCCTATGCTAGTAGCTATATACTAAGCGCCCGATGGGCATGGGGTCCTTCACCTATTTTCGGAGGGAAAACCGTACATACTTCCGTCTGCCGGATAAAAACCCCCGCCCCTTGCCCGGCCGCGAGGCCGGCACCTGCGTTTCCTACCGTAGCGGTGCTCACCCACCGCTCGGTGAATAATGACGTTAACGCATCGCCGATATCTTACCATCGACTGATGTGTTATCCCTGAGGGTCGGCTTCGCCGACTCCTTCCTCCTCCAACTCAACTGCTAGACGGTACTCTCGGAGCCGTCCCAATCTCAATACCCAACCGAGGAGGCGGTCGGTCTGCTCTCCGTCGTCCAAGTATACAGCCAGTTGCTCTTGGCTGTGCGGCCACTCTTCTTCCCTTATTCGCTGGTTGAATGTCCATAGACAGTCGTAAACCAAGTGTGCAAAGGTCTCCTTGCCCGTCCCGCAAGAGCAGTACGGTGTTTCGATATCGGGGACCTTCCTTTTAAATAGGAAGGACCGGAGCCCGATTACTTCTGTCCGCGCCTGGATGAGGAGTGAGCTTTTGGCTTTAGAGAGGGGGCGAGGGTCTTCGCCCTCAGCCTCACCGCGCCTCCTTTCCTTTCTGGAGCTGACCATATGTCTCCTTATCGAAGTCCCGTCGAACTTTGGGTTTAGGTCAGCGATCGTCAACTGGTAGCGTCTTCCCGACTTAGAGACTGCCGCCGCTGTCTGCATCTCCCACCTTGCCATCCATTCCCTCCTTGTTGCTTTCTCTAACCACCGCTCCCTATCTTTGGCCGATGGCTCTTCCTGATACGGCGTGCCCTGTTGCGTATCGTGTGGCGCGTCTTGCGGCGTTGTTTCCCCTATTAGGTTGGCGGTGGGCGCCCATCTCTCGGCCCATTGGGCTTTGGCCGCTCCGCTTTCCGGTAGGTCTTTAGGAGGGGAAGTCCGTCGTCGGGACCTCTCCTGGATGCAACCGGCTACCCACGCAGCCGTCCCCCTAACGAACTCTGCTTGGTCCGTCCGAGCAATTCTTTCTTCGAAGGCTCTTACCCGTTTATTTAGGTAAAGGTCGATCGGCGGGCAGTACGTTTCCGTTTCCAAGTTTCTTATCGGGGTCGCTTTGTATGCCCCCGCCATTACCCTTAGGCATTTGGTCTGATGTTTCGCCAGCTGGGTTGCAATTCCCCGGGCTTTCCCGTATAGCTCCGTCGGTTGATGATATGCCGATGCGCCGTAGGCTATTGCGCTTCGAATCACCTTCGTATAGATCTCCCGGGCTCGTTCAAAGGAGCAGCCCCATGTCTTTGCCGCTAGCCGTGTTAACGCGAAGGTCTGCGTCGCCATCTTCTTCTTTATGGCCTGAGCGTGGGCCTTAAAGTTGAGTTTCCTGTCTAACCAAACGCCTAGGAACCTTGCGGATTCTGCCGGCTCTAGGACGGTCTCCCCGATCCGGAGAGTCTCTTCTCGTGGCTTCCTTGTCCGGGTAAAGTGCATCAACTCCGTCTTGCTCGCTTCGAATTCCATCCCTCGCTCCCTTGCCCATTCGGTACAGACTTCCCAAGCAGCTTGGAGAGTTCTGCAGTTCTCCTCAGTCGTCTTTGCTACCGCCAGGATATTAGTGTCATCGGCAAACCCGACGGTAATTGCGTTCGGGATCGTTTTTAGCTTGGTGTAGAGCGGCGTAATGAAAAGGAGGAAAAGGATGAGTGAGAGGGGGGATCCTTGTGGCACCCCCGACGTAATGTCGTACGGTGGTGATAACTCATCGTCGAAAAACAGTGAACCCTTCCTCGAGGAAAGGAAGCTATAGATCCACCATAGTAGCCACCGCGGAAGACGCATTTCCCATAAGGTATGGAGCAGCCATCGGTGGTTGACTCTATCGAACGCGCCTTTGAGGTCGAGGAGCATTAGTGATGCTGTGGCCTGGAGTTTCCACGCTGTGTGGACCGCATCGGTAACGACGCGGATAGCGAACTCTGTCGAACGCCCTGGTCTATTGCCCATTTGGCCCTCCGGGAGGAGGGCGAAGTTCTCTGCTGCCGACATCAACCGCTTAGCGATCGACGCCTCTAGGATCTTCCCCACACTACTTAGTAGTGATATCGGTCGCCATGCCCCGGCCAGTCGCTGCTGGTCGGCTGATTTACCGGGCTTTTTTAGGACAACTACCCGTGCGTTCTTAAACCTTTGTGGGAAGTACCCGAAGCGGAAGCTGGCCGTCGCCAGGACTGCCATCGCTTCCTTAAAGGGTTCCCCACATGCCTTCAGGAACTTGTTTGAGAGCCAGTCGTCGCCTGGCGCCTTGTTCGGCGCTACCGTAGAGAGGACGCTGTGGATATCTTCTGCTGTGACTAGCTCTGAGATGTCGACTTGTGGTCGATCGTCGTCTGGTGGCTCTGAAGTCCAGTCGGGTAGGTGGTCGGTGGGCACTTCGACCGCTGGGAAGAAGCGCTCGGCGAGGATGTCTGCTTTGCCCAGGTGGTCGCTAACTTCTTCGCCATTTTCGTCTCTTTTAAGGGCAGGGAGTTTGGGCGGATCGGCCGGGCAGTGGCTTCGCAGCCGTGCCCACCGCTCTAGTGCCCACAGCTTCCGAGAATCCATCGATGCTTCCGCGACAAGGCCGCGCCATCGTTTCGTTTGTGCCTTCTTAATGAGTTGCCGCTGTAGTAATTTCGCCGTTTCAAACTCTGTCCACCGGAGCGGCGTCCGCTCCGCCTTCCAAGCCCACCACTTCTGTCGCACGTCTTTAGTCGCCCTTTTAATCTCCAAGTTCCACCAATCCGCCATTCGACCCCGGCTCTTCTTCCGGTGAGGGACGAGGACTTCAGCAATTTCTTTAAGCTGCTCCATCAATTTGTCGAACGCCGGTCCGACGTCTTCCTCTTTTTCGATCCGTTCCGGGATCGTGATCTGCCTCTCAGCCTCTTCCAACACTCGAGCACTGTCCATTAAGCTCCAACTATATCCCTCTTCCGTTTCTGCTTTCCTTCCTTCGTTTCCAATCTGGACCCAGACTTCTTGGGGGCAGTGGTCCGAGCCAGTTTGCTCACACCGGGAGTCCCCCCAAAACTCAGCGTAGACATCCCGCGACACCCAGGCATGGTCGATGGTGCTATCCCTCTCTCCTCTAGTCGTATTCCCAGGCCTCGTCGGTTCTCCGTAGGGGGTAACCCGCCGGAGGCCCCAGCGTCGTGCCCATGTTAATAGGCGGTGGCTGCCCGGGCTCGTTCGATCCTCCATATCCCATGAGGGGTGATGGAGGTTGAAGTCCCCGACGACGACGTGGTGTCCCCCCGGGGGGCGCCTATCCTTCAACCCTAGGCTAAGGATTGGCGATCCCCATTGGTGCTCCGGTGTACCATTTACGAGGATAGGTGAGTAGATCGAGTAGACAGTAATAGGTTCCCCTAAGTTCTTGAACGTTACCGACGCCCAGTCATCTCCCGCCTGAAAGTCCAGGTCCTTAACGTCCCACTTCCGATTCACGTATATCACCGCTCTCTTTCTCCCCGTACTATCAACCCCAAGATATCTACCGCCTCTAGGACGGTAAATGTCGCCATTCATATCCCGAATTATTAAACGACCGAAACTCTACAATATTTTACCGCCCCCAACCGTTTTAATATATTATATATTCGTAATTAATAACGTCCTTATCCGTAAATAGATTTATATATTTACTAATATAATAAATTCTTATACCGTTCTTAATAACCTTCCGGATAATTATAATATATAAATTAATAGTAAAAAGCCGAACGAATATAATTTTAATATTATAAATTGAATTCTTATTTTATATAATATCGAATATAAAGGATGCATTAATATATTTAAAGGCTATATTATTCGCTTTCTATTAATTACTAGATGTAAAATACCATACTATATTAAATTATAAAATAATATTAGCGAACAATTCATTTATAATTTTAAAACGAAGTAGCTATATTAAGTAGAAAATTTCAAATCTATAATTACTAAATTTACTACTACAAAACAAAATAGGAAGGAAATTTATTATTTTTCGTAAAATATTATAATCCCCTAATGAAACAATTTCGTCAAAAATTATAAAAATACGAACAACTTATAAATAATAATATATATTATAATAATTAATATTAAACGCCCCCGAAGGTATTTTATACTTATTTTACATAATTGCCGAAAAGACTTTATCGTTAATTAAAGAAAACTATTAATTAATAAAAATCTCCTTAACGCTTTCTATACCCCGTTATATAGAAGATTTAATAATATTAAATTCTAATATATAATTATAGTTGACGAGCCTAGTAATAAAGAAGGCTAAAATTCTAGAGGCGAATATATTTTTTAATAAATACCGACCGTTATAAAATTTAATATCGTACTATTTTACTCTCTTATCCCTTTTAAAGCCCTAAATATCCTATACTATAAGAGGCTAGAAAATGCGAAATATTATATTAACGTAATTTATAAGGATATAAAAAAAATATAAATATAATAAGAATTTACTATTTACGATTATATACGTAATTAGCTTTTAATTAGTCGAAAATAATATAGTAAATAAAAAACGTCATTTTTTAATCGCTATAAACGAAGATAAATCGGTCGCCGAAATTATCCTTACTAAGTCCGAGAATATTAAGGAAAAAACTTATTATAAAATTAATAAACGCTAGTAATTTTACCCTCATCTTTTAGAGTTGCTAGGGTTTGTAGAATATAATTTTTAACGGTTTTCGGTCGCTTAACGACCGGGAAAAGACGGATAGACTATTTTAATTTCCGCCCGAATATAGTAATTAATTGACCTTTAGTAAAATAATAGGCCGTATTATTAAAGGACGGCGCCGTAATACTTAAGTAATTAAAAAGCTATTCTCATTCGAACTTAATATATAAGCGTTATTAAAATAGTATAAACAGACCGTAAATATTAGGACTACTAATAAGGAAATAAATAGTAAAATTCTATATAATACCTTTCCGATTGATATTAAAACTTTGTATATGATTTATAAAATTGAAATTATTATAGATAATGATTATATTCGGATTATAATTAACGAGTTTAAAATTTGCCTATAATAGTATTAATATATAAGAAAATAGCGGAGGTAGGGATATTTAAATTCTATAAGAGGGAGGAGGTCTACCCCTATAAGATTTAAATATCGGGCTACGTACCGTAGAAATATTAATAAAATGGTTAATAATTTATAAAATAACCTTATAGGAAGAAACTATATTAAACCGGGTTAGTATATTATATATACGTAATTATATAAAGTTATTCTTAAAATAAATATTAAATAGCTTTAGGATAAATATATTTATTTAAGGTACGTAGGAATTCATAATAATAAACTCTATTATAGTTACGCGATTATAGATCTCCCTTTTTTTCTAAATATTATCCTTTAATTTATAAAAGCCCTAGTAGGCGCGTTATTATATATATAGCGTAGTAAATAATTTTATTAATTGGGGGCAACTTTTATTAGGGTTCTATATACGGAACGAAAACGAAAGCGAATATATATAATATTAAAGACGTCTTTAATAATAGGAGTATTATTAGCGAATTTATTAGTAGGGAATATTATAAATGCCCTTATTACTTCTAGTTCCTATAAAAGTAATTTAAATTCTATATAAAAGGAAGTTTAGAAATATATTTAGAGTAATTTCTATTTTCCTATTATTTATTCATCTATTCGAAATTAAGTAGTAGGTTCGTTAGAAAGAAGGTTAGTATTATCTTATTCGAAGTATAAATAAACGTTAATATCCGAAAATACTTTATATATAATAAATTCCTTAAAGGCACTATTAAACGTACTGAAACGTTTACTATATTATTAGGATATTATAATCCCTCGATAAATATAAAGGTAAATTAAGTATTATTATAAATTCGTCCGATAACGATCTTTAATAAAAGTATTAATACGTTCGAATAATTTTTAAATAGGATTTAAAATATCGGAATCGTTATTCGAAATATCTACCCAAAAGGTGTCTATTCTAGAGGCCTTAAAAAGGGGCTCTATACCTAAAGTATCTACCCTAAATATAAAGGGTTTATTACAAGATTCGTTAGAAGATTCCTAATAAGGGTCAATATATAATAATTAGAATATAGGTAGAGGAGATATAAGCGTAGAAATTAATTAAGTTGCCTAATATAATTAGTAGGACGTAAGTATATTATTAATATTAGGAAGAGCGGGAGAAGAGGGAGGAGATAATGAGATTAATAAATATATAGTATCGGATATACGTATAGGGCGTACGTATAAGGCGTATAATTACATAGGATAAATTGGGGATATATGACTAGTTTACGTACAATAGACCCTTCTGTCTATATTAGGCTCAGACCATAATATAGCCGCGTCTCTTTATTTTGTGGGTCTAAATGGTATGATATTAGGATTAATAGGTGGGTGAGTATAGTAGGGATATTATAACTATTTAGACCCGCAGGTATAAAGAGAAACGCAAGGGCTATGCGTAGGTGGCTGAGTAAATGAGACTAGGAAACAGTCGTTTCGAAAACTCGCTACAGATCAAATCATATTTGCTTCCTTCCTACCCTATCCTACAGCCCACACTGTTCCCATACTAGTACAGCCCTACCTACTCCTTATAAGTCAACCCACCACCAAAGCTAATCTGACTATTCTTCCCTCCCTTTGTGACCTTCCCCTCCGTGACGCCCGTCTCGAACGCACAGCTACCCAGATCTCTCTTAGTCTCCCCGGCCTTGAGCGCCGCCGCCGGCGAGATGTCAAAGTCAAAGATATCCATCGGCAGACCGAGCGTGGTGCAGGCATTGGGCACGTCCACGATGCCGGCCACGTGGCCCTGGACGGGCGCGCACGAGAGCAGCAGGTAGATCTGGTAGTCCGAATACCCAAAGCGGCGGAGGTACTCGATGCAGCGCAGGACGGTTTGCCGGTAGGCGACTGTTACGTCCATGTAATCTGTGAAAATCATCGAATGTCAGCTCTGGTTAAAGGGAAAGTAAAGGGAAAAAAAAACGTACGCTGCTTCCCATGCTCATCAACCGAGAACCCTTCAAAGTAGATATACCTCCCCGGTCCAAAGCTAGGCTCAACAGGACCAGGAATGTAAATGGGGCTCTTGAGCCCCATCCCCTCCACCCCGTTCTTGATCACCTTGAAGTTGATAGTAATCACACCAGCCATCTCGATAGCGCCGCAGAAGGAAATCTCGCCATCGCCCTGCGAAAAGTGCAAATCACCCACACTGAACTTAGCTCCCGGCACATGGACGGGCAGGTAAACCTTGGAGCCCCTGCTCAGGTTCTTGATATCGCAGTTCCCTCCATGCTCCGGCCTTCCGGGGACCGTTCTCGCGCCCTCCTGGCCGACCTTCTCCGCAATTTCGTTGCTGGCCGCGCCGGCGTGCACGTTGATGGGCTGCGGCAGATGAGCCACCTCGCGGTCGGCAAGCTTGTTAGCAGCCACCAGCTCGCCCTCGCGCTTGTTCCACGTGGCCAGCACCTCGGCCGAGGGCGCGCAACCGATGATGCCCGGGTGGATCAGGCCGGCGAACTTGACGCCGGGGATGTGGCGCGAGGTGGCGTAGATGCCTTCGAAGTCCCAGATGGCTTTGGCGGCTGAGGGGTAGATTTCGTCTAGGAAACCACCCTGTGTTTTTTTAAGAGGTCCAAGTCAGCAACTTTCACTTTCTTCAACACCAATAGAAAAAAAAGACATACCCCATTGCTCTTATCAAAAATCCCCGTAAACCCCCACGGCCTATCCTGAAAGGGCTGCACATCCATGATCTCCACCAGCAACAAGTCGCCCGGCTGAGCGCCCTCGACCTCAAAGGGGCCGGACAGGTAATGGATCTTGGTCAAGTCGACGTTCCTCATGTCGTCTGCCGAATCGTTGTTGCCGATCTGCCCGCCCGTCCAGTCGACGCACTCGATCTTGACGGTCTCACCGTCCGCGATGGTGCCGGCGAAGGGAATGTCCGGGTGCCATCTGTTCTGTAAGGGTTGAGAAGGGTAGAACGGTCTTGTCAGTTTTGGTTGTTGAAATGGGGGTTAATGTTTGTTGAAAAGAGATGACGTTACTAACATGGAGTTGAGGCTGTTCGGAGGCGGGCTTGTCGAAGTCGACCTTGCAGACGGTTCGGATCTCGGTTTTGCCCATTTTGTCTTGTCTTCTGGTTCTTGTTGTTTCTTAGTTCGGCTTTTGTTTGATGAGAAAGCTTAGTCGCAACTCCGATTATCAGCAAGTTGGTAGGTAAGTGTAGTGACTGGTGAGTGTCTGGCAAGAAGGAACAGGTCGCAAACCCCGATTTGGCAGATGACGTCTAGGGTCAGAATATCGGTTTGTTAACAAAGGAGAAACTCTTTTCAAGCAGAGAGGACGTCGTATTTATATCTGCAATCTTGTACCTCTTCTCGAGCATGACTACCTGTCTATCATCTGTCATGGTTCGGGAGGCCATGGTCGAAGTCGTTGATACCCCGCATCTTGGGGGTATGTCAGCGATATCGGTGCGGTACTTGGCTTCCAGATATCTCAAGGGGACAGTTTCGATAGTTCCTGATTGAAACGCTGATCAACGGAACCAGTATGCTCGCAATTACCAAATCATAATGGGAGATTGGCGTCACCATTGGAGGTAAGTAGATGTTGACAACCTTATCACATCCCGAATAAAACCCGCGTTGTTCCCGTCCTTGGAGAGTGCCCCGCATGCCCCTCAATCCAAGCCGAGCTACTCCCGTTCCAATGCCTAGTCAGGAACTAGTCTACTATACCTAGACGGAGACTTGCGATAAGATAGGGGAGAAGCATCCGGATAGAGACATTCGGGACCTTCAAATACTGCGGGAGTTGTAATAATCTGGGTCTATCTATGGATCCATGAATGTATGAGTGTATCCCTTTGGTCATAGTATCCCCTTATATGGGCCTACATGGAATGTGTCTACTCTTGCCTACATCGTTACTTGGCGAAATTTGACTACATGCACTCTCAACATGTCAAGAAGGTACACTGATCTGTGTAACGATACAATTTGAGTTATGTTGAGTTATATAGGATTGGGAGTCGCTTTTGTAGTTTCATATGCTGACTTAGACTAACGGTGTTAGGTAGGTCCTGGTTAAGTCGCCAAGCTATAAATCAGAGTTCCGTCTTAGGGTTCGGGTCATGTACCGAATACGGAGGCGGTTTATCATGGATGCTGTCCATGTTTGCCAACGACAGGCTGAGGAACTTCTGCTTGTTCCTCCATTCAAGTTGGCTCTCGGCGAACCCGCTGGACTCTGATGGCGGCGGAGGCGGGTCGGATACCTTGGTAATCAGATAGGCGGCGCTCTGTATCTTTGGGTTAGCACTATACATAACAGGGCTTGAGGAGGGATAATTCACAGCTTCAGCAATACCGTAGATCAAGACTCCAAGAAGGGGAACACGGAGGAGGATGTAGAATCCAATACCGAACCCAAACAGGAGACCCTCACGGCTGCGGAACCACGTTCTCTTTTGCTCACTGGTGAACCGAATTCTGGCAAAATACGGCTCCAACAGCTCCCTCACAAGACTCCTCGAGGCAAAGTAGCTCTGCAGGAAAATAACGAGGTACCTCCTGGGCAGGAGGACGCCGGTGCCGAAGATGACGGAGGCGGGGCCAAGACCAACTGCCTTGTTGAATGTCCAAAAACTGGCTGCCGGAAGGACGAAACGGCCAACATAAGGCAGGTATGAGGCCGCAAAGACGGCGAGCGAGATGGCACCTTTCCTGGCGAACCGGTAGATAAACATGGAGATATTCTCGGCGGTGCTTGTCGAGTTCGTGGTCCCGTCTCTGACCGAGTACTGGCGCAGGTTGGGATAGTACATGGGTCGAAGCTTGCTGGGGTCCTCGTCGTGCTTATGCTTGTTGACATAGGTTGTATCAACCCATCTGATCGAGTCCATGAATCTATGGAGTCACTGGTTAGTTCTTGAGAGTCGAGGTACGCCATATGGGAACATACAGATCATCCAACGTCGGAGTGACATATCGCATCAGACTCATCATGAACAGGGGGGCTTGAAGAACATGTTCTTCAACGAAGCCAAGCCCGCCCACCAACTTGTCGTCCCAGGTAGCATTGCTTAGATCGATCCCAAAGGACAGGAACCAGAGTAGGACCCTGATGCCGATGATCTAAGAAGTGTCAGAATGGGCAACCATATGCACGGGAGACGGGGCGAGGAAGAAGAACTTCATACAGGTATTGATATGAGCAAGCGGATGAGAATGCCAGCAGCTACAGCAATGGCGGCTTGTCTATAGTGTCGTGAGGTGAAGATACCAGGATTCTGCAGCGCCCGTTGGGCTATGGAGGCACAAAATGTCAGCAAGCAATTCTAGTCCTGACGAGTAGAGAAAGAGGCGGAATTATAACATACCACCAACAAGCGTCAACTGGACACCTCTGATGACGGCATTGAGGTCGAAGTGGGAAATGTCGAACTTTCGTTTTACTTGTTCAGCTACAACGTCGAAGGACTGCCGCCTCTCGAGCCTGTCGGCGGTAGCCATGGCGATGTAATGTCTTGGTGTGGGTGTGTCCGTTCGTCTGGATCGATAAGTCGTTGGAAGTTTGGATCGGATGAAAATGATTGCGACAAACGCCTGATGGAGGGGAACACCTCGAGCCCCTGTCTTTGCACATGCCAAAATATGATGTCAACAGCCCACCGTGCCCGCTTTGTGGACCGTGCTCGGAGGCCCCGGACGATCGACGTCGCGCTAATCCTTGAAAAGGCGTTATCAGCACGGCATACAATTTCACCCTGGCTTTGTTAAGGCGGGACACGAAGTGCATTGCTTCAGGTTCTGCTTTGACGAAAGAAAGAGCGAGCGGATAGCAGGCAGAGTCCGTCTGTCACTCATTAAGCAAAGCGGATCCCCCCTTGCGTTAGCGTGTCCAGCCTGCCGATGCCGTGGACAGTGGACACCAGTGTCTATAGCACCGGTCCGAACACTGTCACCGTCCAATTTATCGAAATAATTCTTTCCACGATTTCCGCGCCCCTAGAATCCCCTTTGTCCAGTCTTTCGCTCTCCTCAACCAGCTGTTGTTGCTTTCCGATTCCGATTCCTATCCGATACCTACTGCACGTCATTATCACCGACGACGTTGAGAGCCTTGCGTTGACCCAGCGTAGCATTGTGACGTCGGCCGACCAGACATCGAGACGGCCTCAGCGACTCGCCCTAATCGGAAACACCACGAACGCGCCGACGACCAGTACCGCATAATCTCGTCCAATTACCCTCCGACCGCGGCCTCCCCATGCGCTGAGCTTAGCGATCTCTCCTCCGCGCTACGATGCTTTCCGCGAAATCATAAAGTTGCGAACAATGGAGTTCTCGAATCCCTTTGCCGATACGGTTCCGCGCCGCAACTTTACGGCACCTATAGGCTCTCAGATCCAAAGACCGTCTACGTCTGCAGGAGAGACAAGTAATGCCTTGGTTGATACGCTCTACGACCACCCTTCGGTCAAGATCACATCCTTTACTGCTGGGAGCCGGCCCCCGACCCTCGGTCCCACTCCTCCTGATACTCCTACCGGCGTCGAGCCGGGCTCTCTGCCGTGGTCTTCCCACCTGGAGAGGACTATTGCAGTCGGTATGTCTCCAAACGGGAGCATAAGCCTCCCGGGCGAATCCTCACTGGTTACGGCAGTCTAACAACAGCCTATTTACAGGACATTTCAGAATCTATCGTGCTCCTGGTTCAATAACCTTCCTCAACTGCGGTTCCGCCCTCCAACCGATATTCCCAAAAAGCCAGGCTTGGTGTGTTGACGAGCATTCAAGCAAGTTCATCCTACAAATTCGGAGGCCCCAGTACTGGCGCATCGAGGTGCCTGTCGACGACCCGGAGGATATACGACGCGCGCAGCTTTTGCGTGAGGTTTTTGACCAAATCCTCCAATTCGAAAAGACCGAATGCCCTTTCCAACGATCCTTTACCGTCGAGCTACCCGAACGCCCGCAGACGCCGGCTATTAAGAGGCCATGGACTCCTGCTAGGAGATCTAGTGAATCCATCATTCCAACCCCGGTCAGCGCCATCACGATACCCGCCCAGATAGCCCGTGTACACCGGGGTCCGCCCAAAGATGACACTATCAAAGTGCGCAAGAGAAGGGCAACTGGTACCACGAGCCAGTCAGCCTTTCCCACCAGCGATGATTTGTTCAGAATACAGGAGCATAACGCTGTTTCGATACCCGACATTACACTCTCAAGTCAGCCGGACGAGGAACCACAGCAGCCAGAGTCTTTCTCGCGGACTTCCTCTTTCACAAGGACCCCTCTTATACCAAGCGGCCAGCAAACTAGTCATTCTGTTGCCGCACCCCCACAGCTAACGTTGGTCACTGTACCGCACTCTACTGAGCCATCGATACATCAACTGGACGGCCATGCGCCAGAAATATCCGGATCATTGTCTTCGGTAACCTCCCGCGACTCTTTCCACAGTGTACGGTCATGCAACTCTCATATTCTTCCCCCTTCTCCACCCTTGTCCAAGCCGACGTCTCCTTCAGGCTCTTCCTGTCTGCATGGGAAGAATACCGAACCAAAGGAAGACTTTTCGATCCTTACATCAGATAGGGCAGATCGTTCTAACATGCCTCAGACATCGAGTACCAGTCCGATAGCAGTTGACCGAAGCGCCACCTCCAGCTCGACCTTTGACGGCACAGCTCCCTCTTCTACCCATGAGATCGACTCTCCGTGTAGTCCTACAACAGCAGGACTAATACTGGTCACTCCGCCCAACGCATCACCGACTTCGCGTTCTCGATCTCCCTCAATCACCAGTCGTCGCTCACTTATCCGCGGCCGCGCAACAACAAGCAGCAGCATATCCCCCAGCAGGAGAGCGCTCTCTCCCCTACCACGTGTAGCAGATCTCTTTGCGCCTCGCCGAAGGGCGCCTTCCATATCGTCCAGCAAGCTCGAAGTAGTGCGCAAGCTACCCATGACGGTTATCAACAAGTCGTTCGAAATCCTGATGGCGCCTCCCACGCACTTGATGAGCCTCATGCTCACCGTTGCGGCGCGCATCACTGCCGGCCAAAAGAGCGGCGCGGTCTTGGGATCTGGCGAGGGAGGCGAGAGGATACCTGTGCAGTGGGATCTCTCGGACGAGACAGAGGACAGTCCAGGTTTCCACCAACGGAAACCAACACCAGCAGCAGCGCCGTTGTTCTCATCGGGGAGAAGGTGGAGTGTCTCTCATGTGGGCAATGACGATGACCATTTGCCCCCGCATATGCGAGGAAGGGAAAGAGGAATGAGCTTGAAGATGGCGGGGAGTTTTCCAGAGTCGTCGGACGAGGACGATGATGACAACGACAGCACTTCGAATTCCACACATGGCCCTCACGAGCCCCCCACAGCTCGACGAATCGGTGCTCCCAAGGACGACGATGGGTTAAGGCTTGACGGTGCTGGGAATGGAATACCAGAAAACGATGCCAAGTTCGACTGGAATCAGAGCATGGGAGTCGATTAGTTGGCGGGCGGGCGTGCTCACTTGACCGTTTGGCATCCTGTTGCGACTGCTTCAGATAAGGCGGAGCAAGATCTACCTAGCAACTTAAACCCCCCTCAGCCCACACAAACGTGGGAAGGGGGTGTACATACCTGTACCAGTACTGTTTTGTAACCTGTAATTAAATGTTGGTTGGGGAGAAAAGAAAAGGGGGCGTTATCAGGGAACCTGGGTATGCATGAGATAGATAGATAGATACCCTGTTTCGATTTCCCTTTAATACGTGGTGGTTACTAAGTTGAGGTGGTCTAAAAACCGGGGAGAGGTGGATAAAGGTCGAGGTCGAGGTCGAGGCAGAGGCAAAGGCAGAGGCAGAGCAGTGTTTGGATACCTACGTACCGCAAAGCGGGGGGTATTAGATGATCAAGGAAGCAGCCGGCTGAGTGCAAGTTGAAGTAGTCTAGGAAATGGAAGTCATGGACGTCGTACCATATCACCTAGAAAATGAGCATGATAGGTAAGGATCGAGTTAGTGACTGAGTCTCCTGGTTCTGGCTTCGCGAGAGCTGGTGTGCTTGATTGGTTTTATCTAACTGGGGATTTATTAATGAAGAGGAAGAAGACGAAGACGGGATTTTCATGACTGCTTTTCTACCCTCCCATACATCGCCATACTCACTCGATTCAACATGATCGATCTGCAACGTCTGCCGCCAATGCAAAACCAACCAAACATAAACATGACACCATACTTACATGTAGAACAGAAGCGGACCACGAAGCGCAAGTAGGCATAAAATGCAACACACAAACACACAAACGACCTAACCAAAACCAACAATGATATATGTATACCTATAAAAGCACATCCAAGAAAAAGGAACAAACACAACTGCTCCTGCTCCTTGTCAACTATCAAACCAACTAAACCAACCAACAAACCAACCAGCCAGCCAACCGACCATTCCTACTTAAACCAACCAACCTGCCTGTCCATGCCATTCACCAACCCTTTGCTTTGCCCTTTTCCCTTCCCATGTTTAAAATATCCATACTGCAAATCTCTAATAAGAATGCTCATTTTTCTCCCTGACCCGTGTGGCCTCAAACATGTTCTCCATCATCTCTGTCTGGGAATGTCTGTTGCTCGTCTTTCCCTTATATTCCAAACTCTTTCTTTTTGTTTCTTGCCGTAGCGCTAGTAGTGTAGGTATAGTAGCCGCGAATCGAGACAGTGATCATGACATAGGCCGTCGAGATTATTGGTGCGATACAATATCGTCTTTTGGTCCTTTCGTCAATGTTGATATGCGTTGTTACTCTTACAGCTGCTCTTGCTGCGGCTGCGGCTGCGTTTTTTGCATTTGCTGCCGCTGTTGCAGCCTCCTTTGCATCTCTACATGATATTGCCGTTGTTGCGAGGCGTAATGCTGCTGCTGCTGGTGTTGTTGCTGCCATTCCCGCAGTTCATGGAACTCATGGAACTCACGAAGCTCCCTGTGTAACCGTTGCCTCTGGGAGGGTGGACTCGTACTATGGTGTTGTCCTTGCCCCTGCCCTTGAGTCTGACTGCGGCCTTGACCTTGCGGTTGAGGTTGCTGTGGGTCAGTATGGCCACCGGCTTCCACGGCAGGTGAAGACAGGTTTGACAATGATGAGTCATAAGAGTTCGACGATGTAGTCAACGGGTCGAGTGGTTCCTACACACTTAAGCCCTGTTGATGTTCGCCCATCTCTTCTCTGATTGAGGTCATCTCCATTCCGCTTCCACGGAAACCGCTTCCGCCTTCGAGCAGTGGCTGGCTTTGCGGAGGGTTAAACTGATGTTGCTGATGTTGCTGCTGCTGCTGCTGAAGCTGCTGATGCTGCTGTATACGCTGCATGGCCTGGGCGTTGAGGTGTGTTCCCTGAAGATGAGGCGGTAGATGGTGGGTCGGTGAGCCGCCACTGGGACCTGTCGCAGGAGGGCCCAGGGCGCTTACGGTTGATGCAGCAGAGTTGGCCGAGGTACTTATAGTGGTACTACCAGTTCCACTAGCGCTCGATGCGACTGCTGGCCCGCTGTCCGTTGTGACCGTACCGGGTGGAGTGGTACTACTTCCACCTCGGAGGGAGGGTTCGTTCTTGGTAGTGGTGGTAGACTGCGAATCCTTGCTGACTTCTCGATGAAGGGGTGACGAGTGACTAGGTGAATTGCTCTTCTTGCTCACCGAATCACCGTTCCCACCTCGGGATGAGGTACGCGGCGATACGCGCCCAGTCTATCCATTTTCCATATGTCAGTAACGTGGGGGGCATACAAGGAGAAAAGATCGAAGCTTACCTGTTTTGCCCATCTCAATCCGCAACTGTTGCATAAATCTCGGTTCCCGCTTGGCCCACGACGCCACTCAGGCGTATTCCTGGTATGACAATTTGCACAATCCCTCACCATGTTGCCTCCTCCCTTTCTTCTTTTTCGCTTCTTCTTATTAGACAAAAGCTGTGCCAGCTCTTCGGCCAACATGCGATTCACCTTCTCCATTTGCCTCAGCTCGTACTGCCAGCTGGTGCAGCGTGTTGTCTTGAGCTCGTCAAAGATGTTATCGGCGTCCAGAGCTGTATCCTGACCGGGTGCTGCGCTGCTACGCGCTGAGACCATGGCTCCCGTGCTATCGCTGCTTCCGGATTTCGAATTCATACCACCCATTAGAGTGTTGCTATCACTGTCGGTCTGGACACCTTGCATTGCCGACAAAGAAACACCGCCCGGAGACATACTCTTAGTCGTTACGGTCGCGGGAGCCAGTGCCCTTGATGACGCCTTCAACAACTTGGTTTGCGCCAACAAGAACGTTGGCCTCTGACCCTCACCACCGTCTCCAGGGTAAAACGTCGTATAGGCCTGGAGCACCTGGCCACGCTTGTTTTGCACCTCATGCTTGCAGCTCACAATCTTGCCCTTTCTGGCTTTCTCTATCGCCCTCCCAAACTCGGCTCTGGACTCCTTGCGCATGAGATCCTGCATGCTGGTACCTTGGAGATTCTCCGGGAGCAAATCGAGGAGCGACCGGACATTCGATGAAACGAACAAGAACATGCCCGATGTCGAGACCTTGGTCCAGATTTCGCTGTCACCGATACCGCCGTTGAGTTCGAGATCCTTTCTGCGCAGAGCGAAAACGGGGCGTTTCCTCCCCACAAGAATGATACACTTCCGGCCCTTGCCCTGTTCGTTGAACAGTGTTCCGTGGCTTTCAAACCAGGTATAACCGCTGTTCTTTCTCCGAATTCTGAAGACAATGTTGACAGGAGTATGTTGCTGAGCCTCTTTCAGTTCCCTCGTCACCGGCACTATGTCTGATGGGTGGCAAATCGAGGATAGCGAGCTCCCAACAAGGTCACTGGCATCGTACTCCAACACCTTCTTGCAGGCCGGAGATAGGTATAAAAAGAGACCCTTGAGCGACAACACGTGGACTACATCGTCAGCGTTCTCCAAGAGCATCTTGTCCCAGGATTGCTTGTGCCAGTCGGATGCAACACCCTTCGAATTGCATTGCTGCAAAAGCGTCGATACATCATCAACGCCCAGAGTCTGGCCGTCAGCAGGCTCCAGTTGCTTCTGGGTAGGTGGCGTCCAAATATATTGCCCGATATCGCTGTGCGTATAGTTGACCTGCATTGGCCCATTTCCTTCCTGGCCGATTATGGCATCAGGGCATTCCACAAGGTCGATCTGAAATCCAATAAAATAACGAATCTCTTCGGTATCCCAGGGAATGGGGATCATGGTCAACAGGTTTAGGAAAGGCTTGCCGCCCTTCCGATAGTTGATCAGACTCTGCTGAATTTCCTGGCCTGCCGCGATTGTCTTCTTGAGCGTATATACGGCATTGTTTTCGACAAACTCGCGTTTGGTGCCGGCCTCCACATTGCCGTCGGGGGCCTGCAAGAAGCGGCAGTTTCGCCCGACAATCTCGTGGCGACTATAGCCGGTGAGATTCTGGAAGTTATCTGACACGTAAATGATGGGGCAGTCGTTGAGCGTTACATCACAGACGACAAACGCACAAGACATGTCCACGGCGCCGAGCTTGAGCTTTGGGTCCTTCCTGGAGGCCACATACCACAGCGCCCTCAGCATGTCGAAACCGCTTTTGGAGTATATGCTCTTTGCTTGAGACGCTGCTCCACCTGACGGCGTCGATGGCGTTGGGGTAGGGGCATTGTTAACGCTCGGAGGAGGCGGCGGCCCAATTTGTATTGGTCGTGTTGTTGCGGATAACGGCGGGGACTGGAATGTCGTCGCCGGCGTGCTTGCCGCATCCTGTGAGACAGGTGTAGCCATGCCTTGTGCGAAGTTGCTAATACCCGGAGTCATTGCAGGGGTCATGGCGGGGGTCATGGCCGGAGTCAAACCGCCCATGTTTTGCTGGGCCTGGTGAGGGGTGTTGGCATCGTCACCTCCACCAAAACCCTGCTCTACGGTCATCATCTTGTCGTCCTGTTTGTTGAGCCCCGGGGTGGGATGAACGCTTGCCGTGCTGACTGGGCCACTTTCCAGATTCATGTCCATAGAGAAGTCGGTGTTTATGGTGTCCAGCCCGGTCGAAGAATAGGGGGTCTCGATCGGGGGAGAGTGGTACATGTTGAGGTTGGGGTATGTCATCATGTTACCCATGACATTGGACGACATGTGCGAGTATCCACCGGTGTGGTCCGACATGGCCATGATGTTCTGCCCTGCATACGGGCCCGAGTGTCCCGGCATGCCCATTGCGCCAGTCATGTCGCCGTAGTTTCCTGTCATATTATCGAGCTGGTAGTCCGAGAAACCATCGTTGGGGTTCGCGTAATCAAGCATGGACAATCTCCTATCCGTCTGGCCCCCATAGGGCTGAGGGACACTCCGTCTGCGATGCATTTCGTCGAGATTCTGCTGGAAAATTTCGTCAAGAGACTCGCTTCCTCCCGACATTGTCACATCTGAAGCGTGAATGGTGTTGTTTCCTTGACCCGAAGTTGTAGGCGTATTCATCATGCCGGCGTTGCGATGTTGATTAGTATTTTGTTGCTGCTGATGCTGCTGCTGATGCTGCTGTTGCTGCTGATGTTGCTGCTGCTGCTGGTGTTGTGCAGCCATTTGATGCTGAAGCTCCTCAGGAGACAGCGGAGAACCGTAGTAGTTGTTCATGGCGGCTACATTGGTCGCCCAAAGCGATTCGTTCTGGGTTGACAAATGAAATAATCTCCTAGGTATGAAGCTCTCTTTAAGATTTGGTCGTAGGGTAGGTATGCTAGAAAGTGGTGCGCCAGGAAGGGCCGGGTCGGAGAATCACATTAAGGAACTGTGGGTGTCGTTGCTGCATCGATCAAAGCCGTCTGATACTGGTACCTGCTTGTCGGTATGAAGCTGTCATTCAAAAGCAGGCGGGGAAGGAAGCTCAGACGTGGAGACGCAGACGGAACGGGAGGTGGGACGGAACGTGCGATGTAGTGTGGCGGCGGACCCGAGAATGGGGTTTGGGGTTTGTTTGGCTGTCGGAAAGAATAATGTATCCGTGTCCGTGTTCAAGGCAGCGCCAGTGCGAGGAGTATATTTGTTATCTAGGTGGCCAGGCAGCGGTTAGCTGTGATATGAAGGTAAAGGAAAGGCCTTGGCAGGGGAAGTGAAGTGTGACTCGGGGTAAACAACCAAGGACGAAGCAGTGACTGGGAATGTGAAGGAAACCGGCATGGGTGATTTGGCTAGACGGAGCAGAGACGGGCGATCGAGTGTTACACGTACAGTGCGCTCGCCCGTGGCCTTGCCTTGGTGTACTTGGACCCAACGATGGAAGCCCACTTGAGCGACCGAGGGGATCACCTCAGCTTCTTTGCGACGAGGGGACGCACGTGGAGGCAGCGTGCGAGCCGGAAACGTGCTGCGGACGTAGTGTGGGAGGACCCTGAGCGAGCGTAGGAGGGGGAATAGATAAATGGAGACTTATACTGCACCGATAAGTGGAAGGGGGAGCGCAACGAGGAGGGGGCAATGTAATAGACTCGGAGGCTGATGTGGTGGTTCTCGGCTGGCAGCTTCACAATGGAACGTGGAGAAAGAGAGAGTCGAACATACGGGATGGGAAAGTGGAAGACGGGATGGAGGAATCGGAATCCGGCTCTGCCCTAATTTCCTAAAGACGATGAGGACCGAGTCCTGTCAAACTGATTGGTGGTCAAGAGACGGGACGGTCGCCGAGGGCTGTGAGAGGTGAGAGGCGACAGATGACCACAGAGAGAGCTCAGTTGGTATGGTATGGCCCGGGACTGGACTGCTTGGTTGACTGCCCTAGCTGGAGGGGAGCGCGCGTATGTCGAGTCAAAAAGAGGGTATGAGGTTGCCCAAGGAATGGGTCGGGTATCACAAGGACGATGTTTTTGGGAAAACAATTCGACGCAGGCTGGACTATGATTGAATTGTGTGATGCAATGGGCGGGTGGCCGCATCCACGTCTTGCTCTCTCACAAGGACAGGAACTGGAACTGGAGACGAATCCGCTTTGGAGATCTTCTGCTCACCTCAACCTGAAGTGCCTTTGAACTCCTCCATGAGTGAGGAACTGCAGCCGGCCGTTGGTCCTAGAATAGGCCGCAGATTCGCTGCAGCTTCATTCACAAGAATCCACACTTTGAGAACGCTTCCGGATTAGCCACACTTGAGAGAGAATAGGGCGGGGCCCCTTTGCACTTTCCCCTCTTGGCGGCCCATATTGCGCGCCCCTCTTTTTTGAGAAGTCTTGGCAGCCACTCACGGTCGAGAGCATCACAGGGCCTGCCAATCCCGCACCACTTCCCGGGTCTGGTCCTCGAGGGGGGTGTCCAATATTTACCTAGAGGTAATCCACCCCATGCCCCATCTCCAGCCGTCTCCAGCGATTCTCCAGCACTTTTTGGTCCCAAAATGAGGGCATTGCAATGTGTGTTGCCCTGCCCTGTTTTCAACCGTCGCCCATGACCCCGGCCCGTCATTTCGGGGTCCCGGACTCTTCGCCGGTCCGGCGCGCCCCGTCCACGTCGTCGCCAATTTGTTGGGTCAGGATCATATGCAGGCGACAGATCCCAAGTCCCAAACCTTCGGGGTACATATGTATGTACTATGTATGTCAGGACGTGCCACATGCTACACCTTACCTAAAGACCTGGCATAGCCGGCGAAGTCACCGCGAAGCCGACGTCAGTCGTTATACCAATCGTCTTACTCCCCGAAACAGCACCGTCTCTTCCATATTCCGACATGATAACGGCAACGGCGGCGGCATCCTCACCCAAACACCGAAAGGCACATACAAGAATTGAAGAACAACATGAAGCCCATCTTCCCCTTCCTTTGGACCCTGGCTCCATGTCCTTGCCCATGTTCACGACACACCCGGATTATCGGATTTTGACCACGAGTTGACTCCACAGCAATGATGCTCCCTTGCTCTTTTGTCGGCCAAGCTTTCTTCCTCGTTGCTTCTTGCTACTGTACCCTGGCATTGCCCTGCCTGGCGAGGAAGCGCCAGCGAGCCAACCAGCTGGAATTTTCCAGCAACTGCGCCGCCACCCCGAACGTTTTCGGGGGACTGACTAGTCGCATCCTGAAAACGGACGGGAGCGTGTATGCACGAAAAAGTCGAGAACGTGAGGCCTCTCAAAGAGGCGTGGGTTGTGGTTTTTGAAGGGTCTACTCATGAGGTTAGGTGACTTTCGTAACGACCGGAAGGGTCCCGTCTTTTTGGCTTCTCTGTCCACTCTCAGACTTGCAACAAACAGAACCACGAGAAGTTGGACCCCTCCCCCACCGTCGCAACGAACCGATCCCCAGAACCCTAGCATGGAAACCGCGATCGCCTTGTGGTCTGCTTACATATACCGAAAATATCCTCTTTTTCGTCCATATTGCTTCCTTTTCAGTTTTCACAGCATCTTCGCACTATGGAATCTGGAGAACCAACGTCTGCCGCCAAACTAACATCTCCGACTGCTTACACATCCGTTCGAATGAAAACCGATTGTCTGAAGTATATTCAACGCCATCCGAATCGAAACGGAAATAACAGCGTGGCTCTGGAATAAACAGCAGCTTCATCAATTTTGTGTGACGAGATACACTTTGGGCTAGTGTGCGGTGTGCACGCAAAGTGAGAGCTTGTCTCAGTCAGCAAGAAAGACCCTCGATTCCACAATGCATGTCGCTCCTTTTGCATCTACCTCCCTTTTCCTAAATCCGCCACCTGTGTATTTTCCTCCGGCTTATAAATCCGACAAAACTCTACGCATGTTGTTGAAGGTCCGAGTAGGTTGCAGTCTCGAAACAACGGGCGGAGACGGAATCCGCGGGCCGCGATGCCAAGCATTCAATGCCATCCGACGTCCAAAGTCGAGACGACGGGAGTCTAATTCCCACCTAAAACGCGAAGCTCCGCACGACTCACAGGATATACAATTCAGCAAGAGGAATTCAAACGATCCGCTTGTCCGTCGGTTCTTCTTAACGGGTAGGTTCGCAGCAGGCCAGTACCTAGGTGAGGACGGGAGCCTTGACGAGCAAGTTCTTGTAGGATGGTACCTACCTATGTACTCAGCCTCTCCGAAATCACCCCCGATGATCTCCTCCAGTGCTCCCTGTCAGAATGCACGGTTGAATCAAAAGGTGGGTAAATCTCTGTATTAATGTGTATGTATAGAAGAGTCCTGTGGAACCAGAGTTGGGGGCTCCTAGAGTATTAAGGAGGTCTGCACCCAGATTCTGGGTGGTTGGGAGGCTAGTCCTCATTCAGAACCCCCTTCTTACTGGCTGGATTTAACCCTCCAAATTGATACACCTCCCCAGTTGAAGTCTTATAGAGATAAGACTGCCCAATACTATTTAGAAATAAAGCTATTTATAGTATTATGTGACTACCCTAAGATTTATCTCCTTATTAATCTTATTTATTTCGATATATACTATTATATTCTCCTATCTTTTCAATTCCCTATCCTTTATTAATTCTATCCCTACTAGCTTCTTAAACGCTATATGCCTCTAGAGGTCTAGTACTTTCGTTAAACCGTCTATAAGTATTTTGGCCGTCTCTAAATACTTGATTTTTATCCTTTTAGTAAATACTTCTTACTTTACTTAATATTTATAGATATTTACGTATTTAAATTTTATTACTAGCTTCGTAGCTTCTATAGTTAAGGTTCTAATAATTTATTAATTATTATATTCTAGGGTGGGGATAGGATTAATTAGCCTTACTATAAGACTAATAATAAATTTTATTATAAAAAGAGCTTCTTTAGTTATATTAGTAAGCGTAATGAATTTTGCCTTGGTTATAGAGGTGGTTATAATTACTTGTTTAGTAGTATTCTAATAAATTAGCCTCCAACTTTAATATGAAGTTAGTAAGGTCGAGGCTTTTAATGTAGGCAAGTAGCTCCTCGCTCTAATTACGAAATTTCGAAGGCCTATCGAGGTAGGGATAGTTAGTCTTTAGGGAAGATTTCTTAAATAGGGATATAGTTATTTAATTTGGTCGTTATAGGGTGGTTCGAGAGGTATTAGTACGTAGATACTCGTACTTCTATAGATATTGGCATAAATGTAAATATTGCGAGTTAGATTGTTAATTATTAGAATATATAGTTAAATTAAAAGGTGGGTAAATCTCTATATTGATATATATGTGTAGAAGAGTCTTGTAGAACTAGAGTTGGGGGCTCCCAGAGTATTAAGGAGGTCTGTACCCAGATTGTGGGTGGCTGGGAGGCTAGTCCTTATTTAGAACCCCTTCTTACTGGCTGGATTTAACCCTCCAAATTGACACTCCCCTCCCCTCCCTACCTCCCGTCCCAAACAATGGGTAATGCCCAAAAGCATTTCAAACATGGGATTTTCTCCCGATTCGCATCTCAGCGATCGATTTCTCCATCTGCCCGTCACCACACTCTTTTTTCGGGTTTGAAATGCCAATCCAAAACTGAAAAGAGGGAAAAAATGGAATAAGAGATCTCCTACACACGTGTGGATCTACACCGTCGATCTCTCTCTCTCTCTATCCGGTCTCTGATCTCTTTCACCCTTGTGACCGCCGACGACCCCGTTTAAAACATCATCTAAAAGCCAAGCAGGATGGACACAAACCCCCAGAGCCCCTATGATTGACTCTTTTTGACTCTTCTCGGCCCTCTCTATTTTGCCCTGCCCGGTTATCGCCGCTCTATATAAGGCAAAAAAAAAATCAAGTTTCACTCAACGACACTTGCTCTCTGACTTCCGCCTCCGTCAGTCACAGAACTGCCGTCAACGACTGACTACGTACTGTAAAAAGGCACATTGTGAACCTACGACGGCTCCGTCAGGGCGGACAACAAGGACCACTTCAGTTGTGAGAACCAATCGATCGGCAGCTAAACAACCCGGAATACTAAACAAGTTGCTCCACCAAATGACGTCTGGTTGTCGCCGCACATTCGAATTTCCCCGTTAACAAATAGACTATAGCCTCCACTCGCTCCCCCTGATAGACTTGATTACTTGGACCCCAAGACCCCTCCCTGAATAGCCTCCCTCGCCTCCATCTGGGATCGAGGGTATGTAGTGTACAATGCCATACTATACTGCAGATACCCGCCGGGATGAGGATCATCTATCAATTCCATTGTATCCAAGAACCCTCGAGTACCTATAAGGCTTTTCGAACAAGAGACGCAAAGCACAGATAATAATACCTATTAGGGCTTTTCAATAAGAGACGCAAAGCACATATGATCATGTAGCAGAGATCCAGCCCTCTGATCCTTACTGTCTCCTAAACAAAAGGCAGTATAACGATGGATGTCGCATATCGTAGTGCTTTACAAGTTTTTGTGTGTCTGTTTATGTGTGAAATAAATCGGTACGCGCGCCAGAGGAACGATGTGGTGTGCATGGTATCTCCATCAAATTCAGATTTCCGCTTTCCTTGCCTTCCTTTTCTACATGACCAGGCCATCAACGGCCTGATTGCGTGCTCAAATGTTTCTCCGCGCTCTTAACATGATTCCCTTGCCCATATTCCTGTCATTTCCTTCTCCTTCAATGCCATCTATATCCTGATTTCCAAGTATCAATCACCCTCTTAACTCAATGTTTGCTTTTCCTTCTCCTACGTCCATCAGATATCATCCCCCTTCCAAGCCCACTACCCCAGACACTTTCTAGCTGCTAAACCGCTCCCGAATCAACTGCTGAGATTCGGGGCCAAATTGCTGCAGTACGGGGTCGGGCGAAGTACCGGTGGCTTGCAACAGGTTCTTGACAGCGGCAATCACGCGCGCGAGAGTCTGTCCGCTCAAAACGTCCACCTCTAGCGCCTGTGCAACATAGTAGAAAGCCTTGGCGGGTTGCGAAACAACGACAGGATGTTGCCTATTTTCGGGTCAGTATTTTCCACGTCGCCATGTCAGGACAAGAGACTTACTTTTCAATGAGCTGGGTCATGAAGGCATAGGCATAGGGCGCCGCCTCCTCGTCGTTCAAGACCGGCAGTGTCTCAAACCACTGTGTCGCAACCTGGTCGGGGTTGGCGACTTGAGAAGAGTTGAAGTGCAGGATCTTGGCGATGGCAGCGCAGGCATTCTCCGTAGCATAGACGTTGTCCTCGTTCCGCGCATCTGGGATCTGCGTAGCCTTGAAAAGAACCTCGACGGCTTGGCCCACCAACGGCGCCCAAGCCTGGCCGCCATGGTGGGCAGCCACACCGATGCCATATGCCGCCGCCTGACGAATGGCGGGGGAGGCATCCTGGCAGCCGAGAAGCAGAGGCTCCGAGATGTACTGGGCGTAGTGAATGCTCTCCGCGCCACAGTATTCTAGAACGTCATCCATAATGCACAATCCCCACTGGCGCTGCGTGGTGTCATTCGAGCTCAGGAAGCTGCTGTAGGTGGGAAGCAGGCGGCTCCACGTGCTCAAGAAGCTTGCGCCGTGATACTTGAAAACGGCATGGAACGCCTTGTTCATGTCCGAAAGGAGCGTTTGGTCATCCTCAATGGCCATCTGCATCTCTTCCGACTCATCCTCACCATCTTCACCTCCCTGTTCCTCTTCGCGAGCGGCTGCCCGATCCTTGTAATCCTCGAGCGTAGAGTGAACGCCGTCGATGAAGCGGGTCATGTGCGTCTCATCTAGGCAGGCAGTGCCGATAACCTCGATGGACTCATAGAAGCATTGGTACATCTCCGCGAGCGTATCAATGGCAGGCTCGGCGCTAAGAACGTCGAGAAGCTGAACGACAGTGCTGGTCCACAGTCCCTTGAGCTCGTTGGACCCGGGGCCGTACTGCTTCTTGTACGAAATGAGCAACTGCGGAACAAGCTTTGCCGACATGTATCTGACAGGGTCGTGGAAAAAGAAGGCAAGGCCTGGAAGAGCAATCTTCTCCATGATGTCTGCGACATAAGGCGCAAAGTCACCCTCAAGAACCTGAGCATACACCACTAGAAGCTCAATGGCCATGTTCTTGTCGTCCATGGTGCTGGTACGAATACCAATGGTCTTACCACGGAGCGGGACAAGCTCCCACCCTTCCTCGGTCTGCAGCTGCTCAATCTGCTCGTCGTCTTCCAAAAGCTGGATATCGGCCTTAGCGCTAGCGAGCTCGAGGAGTGGCGGCATAACCTCGGGCAGGTAGGGAAGGAAATCCCTCCCCAGCACGCGGCACATTCTTCCCCAGCAGTGCATGAGGTACTGAGCCTGAGGATCGTCGGGGTCGGTAATGTTTTGCTGGATGCTGGCCAAAAGCTGCACCAGCGCCATGGCATCAGCGCCGAGGCGCTCCTTTCCAACCGCAAGGGCGATCAGGGTGGCGCACTCCATTGCCTTTGCGCGGAGGAGGCGGACCTCCTTCTCATTCTCGCGCTGCAAAACGCCCATCAACAAGGGCATAAGAGTATCATAGTACTTGGCAAATGCCTGCTCGGCGGCGTCAGCAATGGTGGCGATGGTGGACAAAGCCTGCTCTTGAACGTAGCGCTTTTCATTCTGAAGAAGCTGGAACAAGTGCGACAAGAGGTTGTCGAGGTAAGGCTCAAGGACGCTCTTGTCAGCCTCCTCACAGAAGTTAACGAGCGCCGCAGCAGCATGTGACTTGACCCGTGCCTCGGGGGCGTTAAGGACAGGCACAATGGCCGAGAGGACAATGTCGTAGTACTGCTTCTGCATAGTAGGAGCAAAGTCAGTGCTCATCTGGCCGAGGGCATTGCAGCCAGCCCAACGGACACGTGGATGGGGGTCCTTGAGAGCCGGGACAACTAGGTCAAGGACCTGCCTCAGTTCACCAATCATCTCCTCGCGGCAACCTTCCGAAATGGCGGACAGAGCCATCAAAGCAGCGTGACGGTCTCTCCAAGCCGGAGAGTTCATCATGCTAGGCAACCAGCCGAAAATGGGGCTAAGAATAGAGGCGCCTCCGAGCTTGTTGGCGAGACGATCGAGACACTGCTCACCCGCGACGTGGTTGGAGTCGCTCTCGTCCGTGTCGAGATCGTCGCAGCCAAGCCATTCGGCCGCATCATCGTCGTCCTCACCAAGATCCGTCATCAAACTCAGGCACTGCGTGATCATGTCCTTGGTGTAAGAAGCATCCTTCTTGCACATGGACGGGGCGTAGTCGGCAAAGGTGGCCATAAGTTCCAGCGCATTTTGGCGGCAGAGGTCTGTGAGCTCCTTGTCTTGAATGACCGAAATACTGAATCCAACAAGGGTCGAGAAGACGGTCTTGAACATTTTGGGGGAACTTTCGGCCAAGTCGATGAGGGCGATGAGGGCCTGGCTAAGGTCGTCCGAATCCTGCGAGTCCTTGATAGGAGGAAGAATGTTCAGGAGCTGGGGGAGGAGTTCGAAGTACTTGGCCTGGTTCTTCTTTCCTAGGCTGCGGAAGAAGGCCGCAAAAGCCTCCATAGCAGCAAGCCTGACGGCAACCGACTCGTCCGTGAAGGCCTTGGCGAAGGCCATAGCTACGGCATCTTGATGTTGTTTCTCAATGATGCTAGGGGTAGCGTGAAAAATACGGAAGGCGGTCTCGCGCTTGCCAGCATCGGCTGCTTGGCTGAGGTTGAAGAGAGTCTGAAGTAGTTCTGGCCAATTTTGGTCATTGTCATAGTATTGCCTAGCAATCTCGGCGACTGCATCACCAATCTTGTTGCGAACGTTTCTGTCTGTCTCGGCAAGGATGGCCTCGAGAATCTTGGTGCGGACAGCGACAGCCTCGGCGTTATCAAGGGAAAGGAACATGTCCGTGGCGGCCTCGGAAGTCGGGGTGGCCTTGCGGGTCTTGAGCGTTATCCGGCGGAAAATAACGGCGGCAAAAGAACGGACCTGCAAGATAGAAGAGAGAGTGAGTCTAGGATTTTCAGGGCAGGCCTAAGCAGAAGAGGGACGCAAGAAGTCATACCGAAGCGTCGCTTGATCCGGCGATCTGCTCGGCCAAGCCCATCAAGAGGAGGCCGGGCCGGGAGCTGGTCCAGTTGTTTTGCAAGTGCTCCTCAGCCTGGGAGCGAATGCTGTTGTCGGCCGACTGAAGAGCCTGGAGAAGCTGGCTCAGCTCGGCCGTGACATCGGCGGGAAGGACCGACATGATGAATGATGTTTGTTGCGAAGTAAGGTCCTAGTTGTGTCTAGTTGGTGCCGTGGGGTCGGGGGAGCAGAAGAGTGAATCGCAAGCACACTGCACTCCTTAGACACAATGTGCGACCCTGCGTTGTCGTCGGCCGGCGGGCTCTGGAAGAGGTGGGATGTGGTTAACGATGATGGCCCGACAACAACAGAACTCTCGCCGAAATGTAATACGGCTTGAGGACTGAAAGAAATGCGGACCAGGGAGGACGGACTTGGTTGTGGACACGGCAACGGTGCGGATGGAGAAGCTTGAAGTCAAATGCCAAGTCGATGATGGATTTATTGATAAGAATCGAGACTTGAATGAATCAAGTCGCGATAAAGGACGCGTCCGAAACTCGACTTTGCTCCAGTCAAAGGTGGATTTGGATTGTCGAGGATTCGTGATTGATGGCTCTGGACTGGCTCGAAAGAGTCGAGGGGAATAATGGTGAGCGCAGGAGGGGGATGGACCGTATGAGAATGGACAATATTTTTTTTGATTGGGTCTGGCCAACCCGAGCGCATGGAGGGGGCCGAGGGGCACACTGTAGTGACAAGTACCTCTTCGGCATAGCGTAGGGCAGGCAGACATTCCACTTGACTCCAATTACCTCTAGGCGCCCAGGTTCCTGCCGAGTCGCTAACATTCCGTTAGGGCGCAGCGCTGTTTACTAAGGGCTTTCCCAGTGAATGGCTATCAGATGGCTACCAGAAGTCCGCTAAAACTACGGAGTGGGGCAGTGGCATCTTGTGTCCATCCGGCTCAGGCCTTCAGGTTCTTTCCCAAGCTCCAGGGCGGCCCCAGCTTCCACAACTTGTGTGCCCGGACTTCCACTGGGCATGATGATCATGATCAACAGCAAGGGAAGCAGGAGGTGATGGCCCAGAGATGGAGGTGACAAGAAATGGTGAATGGAACCTACCTCCAAAGCCCAGATGCCCGCTTCATGATAATCGATAAGAATTGTGCAGGCTGCCTTCAGTTCGCAGCTACCTCTACCTAAGATTCCGTTGGGTGCAGCAGCAACACACAGTCAGCAGCCCCAGGTGACAGCCTCAGCCCTGCTCTGACCTTATCGCCGTACATACTACATAGCTCTGCCCTATTCGCACGCCTCAGTGTGAGTGTAGCAGGACCATCAAGAATGAGGGGAGGCTAGTGCTTCCCGCGCATAGGCTAGACAGGGGCAACCCCGCACCATCACGTTAAGGTATGGGTATGCTCAGGATACGTGCCGCGGCTGGACCATCGTCATTGCTCTCCCGTTTGGGACTTGCCATAGGTTCACTCTCGACTCGACTGGCCAATGCTTTGCTTCGTCAGTTTGGTTTTCACTTGTAACAGCCCGACCTGAACTTTCTCTATCTGGACTCTGTCACCGTCACTCCATACACTCTCCTGCCATCCACTTTGATACCACTACTATCTACCCGGTCGCGCAAAGACGGCCGCGGCAACAATCCTGAAATCGCAAAGCTCGAACGATACGTTCCTGCGAGCATATACCTTCCGAACAACGGAACCGACTATGACGGCAGCGGTCACCGTGGAACTTGGCAAAGATACCAGTAGTAGCTTCCGTCCTAGATCAATCTACCGAGATTTGTCTCCAAGCTCTCTTCTTTCTTCGGTCTGATCCGCATCATTGCCGTGTCCGACGCGAGTGCCTCAGCTTACGTACAGTGTTACAACAACGGAAGCCTCGATGGAGTCCTCATCAGAAATCCCAAAATCGCCCTCGCCTGGCACCTTCCCGGTCTCTGACGCTGCCTTGTCCGGTGCCTCGCTCCCGTCTCCTCCAGAACGCCCCAGCTCTCAAGGTGGCATCTCGTTGTCCAAAACAGCCAGCAATGTTTCCTCGCATTCGCACCGCCAGAGCTTCGCTGAGAACCAACGTCATCCGCCTCCCTCGCCGCGTACACAGAGACACCCCTCGTTCACACAGCAAGCAATTCAAGACCTGATGAACCACCCACCGCCAAACCGCCATCAAAACCCTCGCTATGTCGGCCGCGATTGGCGGGACATTGCCATTGGCGAGTTATTGCAACCGGATGAGGTTAAATGGGCGGAACTGGACACTAGCATCCAAGAGGCTACCAAGGTGCGACAGTACCTCTTCTCCATGACTGGACCTTGCTGATATAGATCATTACTCACTATCCAGACCCTCTTTCAAAGTAGTCCGAACAATGTCGTTGTTGTCCGCCAGGACTCGTCCTCCAAGGAAGCCATTTCTACCTTCGACCACAGCGATCTCAACGACTACCTTTTGGTCGTGGTAGGCCTTGCAAAGCCCCAAGAAGAACAGGTCGCTCTCTACAGAGACATCTCCGTCAAAGCCCAGTCTCAGGCAGAGATTCCGTTGCGCGACCTCCAACCCATCTTCCGACATGAGGAATTGGTGAAGCTCCCGGCCGATTCCACCCTCGACAAGGCCATTGAGGTATTCGGAGGTGGCATTCACCGCCTTCTGGTTACCAATAAGGACTCGGAAGTGGTGGGTATTTTGAGTCAATTGCGCTTACTCGAGTTCTTCTGGAACGAGGCCGTCAACTTCCCTGAGATAGATCGTCTCTACACGATCGCACTGCGTGATCTTCAGATTGGGACGCAGCAAATCATTGCCATCAAGTAAGCCAACTCCGCATTTAAAAGGATGAAACCGTCTCGCTAACATTCCCTAGCGCCGATGCTCCTCTTGCGGATGCCCTCTTTCTCATGAGCTCCGAGGGCCTGACATCCGTCGCTGTTGTTGATAATGGCCACAACGTTGTGGGAAACATATCCACCGTTGACGTGCGCCACCTAACCAACGCCAACAGTCTGCCCTTGCTCAAGGCTTCGTGCATGCATTTCATCAGTGTTATCCTCTCCGAGCGCGGTGTCGAGCATGGCCGTGACTCCTTCCCGGTTTTCTACGTCAATCCGTATTCTACTCTCGCTCACACGGTCGCAAAGCTGGTCGCGACGCAGTCTCATCGTATGTGGGTGGTCGAGTCCGCTTCGCCGTCGCCTAGCGCCCCGGCTACGCCTTTACTGCAGGCATCCAGCTTGCCTCCCCTCTCAACATTATCACCTCCGGTTGCTTCCCCCGGAAGAACGGGCAGTCCTGCCTCTGGATCAGCAACGGTTGTTGTTCCTCCACCAGGTGCCATCACGACGTCGACACCCCAGTCGCCGTCAACGCAAGGACCATTTACATCGGTTCCAGCTTCAGCGCTGCCAGGTGCTGGACTGTCAGGGCGGTTGACAGGTGTGGTATCGTTGACGGATATCCTGAACCTGTTTGCAAAGTCAAGTGGCCTGAGACCGTTGGACCCTAGTGAGCAACGGGCCAGGAGAAGACGGAGCTCGAGCTCTTCAATCCGGCCCACGCTGGATATCGGGAGAGATAATGGAAGAGGGAGCGTTGATTCCCGAAGGTGATGTCCGGTGCAAAGAGACAAGAAAAGGTATGCAATTCGAACAGGCTAACGTAGAGTTGACGAATATTTTTCGATAACCGGAGGGGGCGGACTATTCAAGACAGCCTTGATATGCACGAGACAGAATGATGGATGGAAACAGAAGGGGTATATGAAACAGTAGCTGCTCAGTCATGTTATCATTACCTTCCCTGTGTTTATCTAGTAAAGACTTCGTCGTGGGTGGTTAGCAACATTGAGACGGTTGCTGTCTTATTTCTTTACACGGGGTTCCATATATGAACTTGGCCTCTCAAAGCTGTAAACGAAATCGATATACAAAATCTCTTACGACCATCAATTAGTGCAATGAACAAATGGGGAATGCACGCACACACCACAAGTTCCAACTCTAGAAATAGGTTTAACGTCTGCAAACTCTACGTTATTCATTCAGTGGTCTGCCACCCTTTCCCTCGTAGTGGTGAAGAGTGTGTGGCTTTCACGTAATAACGACATTATGAGGTTCTTAATACTGATACGAAGATGAGGGAGGCGAGTAGACTGAAACGGGGAGGCTCGTAAATACCTTCCTTCCCTCTGGGCGTACATACATTTCTAGCGACTTGTCTCAAACGACCGCATTCACACCAAGCATCCGGTTCAATACTACACCACCCACACACACACACACACATACCCCCTACCGTTCGATGGGCTTGCTTGGTCGTTCGTTCGTTCGGTAGCTCATCTACTGCCGAACGAACGACGGGAGCTCGCATTCGTAACCCCTCATTTGTACCTAGGCAAAGGCAGGCAAAGGTAGCTCGAATAGGTTAAGTACCTACTCGGAACTCGGTCAGAAACCAAGGATCGGAAAACTGCTCTCATCCTTCTTCTTCATCATCTTCTTCTTCTTCTTTCTCTTGCTCTACTTACCTACTTTCAACGCCAACACCAACACACCAACCAAGACAAACAATAACTGACTGAAGACATGAACATCATCATAACAGGCGGCGCCTCAGGGATAGGCCTCGCTCTCACCCGCCACTTTGCTTCCTTGCCCCTTTCTTCTTCTTCTTCTTCTTCTTCCCCCTCCCCTTCTTCTTCCTATTAACTTCTTCCCCCCAACAAGACGAAAAAGTATCCCAACAACAACAACAACAACAACAACAACAACAACAACAACAACAACAACAACAACAACAACAACAACAACAACAACAACAACAACAACAACAACAACAACAACAACAACAACAACAACAACAACAACAACAACAACAACGCGGTCGTCGTCACCGCATCGTAATCCTCGACATCAACTCCCTCCAAGGCCCTTCCATCGCCGCCTCCATCGCCGCCGAGTTTGACAAGACGTGTGAGGAAATAAAATTTGTCAAGTGTGATGTGTCTAGTTGGGAAGAGCAGGCGAGGGCGTTTAGGGAGGTGGTGCCGTCGTTGTTTGGGGGGAGGTTGGATTTGGTGGTTGCTAATGCGGGGATTGGAAGGGGGCCGGAGGCGGAGGGGAGGGTGGTGGAGGATTATTTTACATGTAGGGGGGATTTGGATGTGGATTTGGATGTGGAGGGGGATGGGGATGGGGAGGACGATGGTGGTGGTGATGAGCAGGGCCAGGGCCCGGAGAAACCGGGGTTGAGAGTGTTGGAGGTTAATCTTTCGGGGGTTGTTTATGGTAAGTGGAAATTCTCGTTTCATCACTCTTTGGAGGGAGGGAGGTAGGGAGGGTGTTGTATCTGGTTTTTCTTCATTTCTGGGTTCTCAGGTGTTTGGTGTCTGTCTGAATGGGACCGTGATATATGAGTTGGATGGATGATGATGGGCTGAAGAAAAAAACGGAAATGGAATACTAACTAATCTCCGACCTTGCTCGTGATACACAAAAAAACAGCTGTCAAGTTGGCGAGTTACTATATGAACAGGAACCCTCTTCCTGCTCCAACTTCTCCTTCTACGGGATCAGCATCATCAAAGCCACCAAGAAGAGGATCGATAATCTGCACCGCATCCAACGCCGGACTTTACCCGTTCCCCATCTCGCCGTTATACGCGGCCTCCAAGGCCGGGGTGATTGCGCTGGTCCGTTCCGCGGCGAGGGTTCTGGCGAGGGGAGACATTCAGATCAATGCTTTGGCGCCTGCTACTCTTGGTTAGTTTGTTTGGCTTCTTTTTTTTTTCTCTCTCTCTATCTTCTTTTTGTTTCTTCTCTCTTCTCTCTTCTTCGTCGAGATCCTCTCAAACCCATCCATCTATCTTCCTTTCCCCCTTCCTGCCTCTCCCACAAACACCCACCCACCCACCAACCAACCAGCACACCATGTACCAAAGCTAACCCCATGCGTTTTTACAACAAAACCCACAGAAACAAACATAGCCCCTTCCAAGGAGCTCTTCAAATCCATGACGCTAACACCCATGGAAGTCCTGCTCCGCGGCGTCGACATGTTCCTTGCGGATCCGAAGCTGACGGGGCAAGTGGCAGAGATCCACGGGAATGGGACGGGGGCAGATGATGGCGATGGCGGTGGCAGTGGCGTGACGATTCGACCGCATCATGAGTTTGTGGATGAGGCTAGCGAGAGGAACATTGAGGCCTTTTGGGATTTGGGATATGCTTGACTTTGATTTTCTGATGGAGAGGGGGAAGGGTGAGTGAGTGTCTTCTGGCTCACGCGGACTTTCTGTTCCATGTTATTGAAACATCACACAAACCTTATCAACTTCAATCAACACGACTGAACGCAAATAAATGGCCGACAACGCTCATCCATTTTGTATAGGCAACTACCAATAATATTTGTTTTACCTGCATGATAATTTATGCATATCTAATAATTGAGCAGGGTATCATCCAGCAGAGAGGTTTCCATTCCATTCCGCTCATCCCATTCACATTTCGCTGTCCCTCCCCTTAACTCCCCACTTTCCCTGCCTGCTGATGGGGGAAAAAAAAAGATAAATAATAATGCCCTGCCCTATCTGCCAACACCAAACACCATCATAGCCAGTGAAACTCCATCTTTCTCGCATCCACCCTCCCACAAAGAAAGAAAGTCGACAGTGATAACAGAGCTCTCCGGCCAGTGTAGTGATTTATGTGTAAGTTGGACAGAAGTTGTAACCGTGGCAATGGTCTGTAGTATACAATACAGACAAAGACCAAATGCGCAACGGCGTATCATAATGTATGTGATGTGAAGAATGGGTATGTAACGAGTACCAATATGCCGAGTAGAATAAAAAACGCCCTTTGTCTCCCCATCCAGAGTAAACACCCAACCCAACCAATGCTAAAGCTTCCCAACTCCTTGTATCCATGATGTGATGTGATGCGGCCAGAATCAAAAAAAAGAAAATCGTGACGAGATTAAGGAACAGATCCCACCAAGTTCCAGCATAGCGCCGTGAGGCATCATTGCCGTATATGTAGGTTCAAGTTCCACGTCCCCTTCATCAACCCCTCTTACCAGATTCAGTCCATTAGGTGGCTCAAACCACCCCAAGAATAGACAGCCCGCGTCATTCGTCGTAAGTTTATATCATGATTTGTTGAATCATTATCGTCGCTGCTGTTGCAAAATAAAGAGAAAGGATGTCCAGAGCTAGCGCTGCAGCCTGAGCACCCATGTTGTCCTCATACCATCTGCCACATGAACGCAGGTTCCATTTGCGAAGCAGACAATAGATGGTCAGAAGAAAATTCGAGTAGACGGAGAGGGAAGAGCCTGATGGAAGAGCCTGGTGGAAGAGTGAATGCTCATGGATGATGAACAGTATGGACTTTTCCTGTCGGTAACGAATGTAAAATGTTGCCGCCTGGGGAAATGAAGAAGAGGGTTCGTAACTTGCTGCTTAAGCAGCACAGAAAACGAGCCTATCTCTTCACGTTCCAGGTGTACTCAATGAACGTCCACAAGGAGTGTAGTGTTCGATCAAAGAGGATGTCGTGCATACCCATGCCGATGTGTTGGCCCAGTCAAGTCAAATATGACTTTGCGCTTCCCGTTTCAGAGAAGGTTTCGATTGCGATGCAGCTGCTCAGAGGCAGCTTTGATGTAGAATGCGATCTGCGAAACCGCTTTCTGTTGTGTCTGGTGCTTGTCGATGTAAGTTGTTCGAACGGTTGAAAGGAAGAATATGAGAAGAAATAATGCCGAGGTCGCCATTTTACCATTTACATGGTAAACAACATGGTGATGAAATGTAAAAATGCCGCTGTATGAAAAAGAAGCCGAAAAAGTAGTGCCGCAGTGACCGCCGATATATGCGCCGAAATGAGAACCGGACAGACGATGCCGCATAAAAGAAGACGAAGATGAAGATGGAGCTGAGGAGTGAGCCACATAGCTCAACAACTCGAGCGGTGACGAGACCTTGTAGCAGATGCAATTACAAGTGAAATGCAAGTATGCTGATCCGGTTTGGAAAGCCGGTATCAACAAGCGTACAACGCTTGCTTGTCATTGTTGACTAAGAATTCCCAAGTGCCCAGTCAGATCCCCATCAACTTTCTTACTGCGACTTGCCCACCGACTCGACGGTGAGGTCCAAAAGCTCTTCACAGAAGTCGTCAAGCTCGATGATCCTAAATCGAGAACCCCATCTGGAGGTGAACTCCGGATCCCGCCAATCTCCCGCAATGTTGTTTTTCCAGCCGTAGAGCTCAATCTTCCAGCCGCGAGCCAGTGCCCGCTCGGTGTTCTTCTTGAAACCGTCCGAATACTCGGCGCACGCAGCATCTCCTGTAGCAAGAACCATGGTGCCGGGGTTCGGAACATCTAGAGCGCTCTGCAGGATCTTCAGGTGGAGTAGCTCATCAACACACTGTTCACTGCGCGATTCAGGACCATCGCCTGAACCTTCAGAGCGGCGACCATATTTCTTAGATTTCTTGCTCAGATCCAAAGAAAACGGCTTCGCAACACGTGAGAGAATGCACATCTCGTATTTGAGCTCCGCGGCTTCCGTCATGTAGTCTGGACGCCTGTAGCTGTGATTGCTCACAGAACCTGCAACGACCCTCTTCTCGACCTTTCGGCCACGAGTGAGGATTGTGTCAAAGTTCTTGAAAGAGAATGGCACTTTAAGCCGCTTTTGAGGCGAAAAGCCACGGCTCTTCTTCATGGTGTCGTAGAAGCCGATGACGATGTTGGACAGATCGACAAAGATATGGACGGTATTCGATAGAACTGCGTTTGTTCCAGACGCATACTCCATCTGAACCTCCTTGTCCTTGGCCCTCAAACCAGAGAGCTTGTCGAAAAGAAGACGAGCCTTGTCTTCCTTGGTTGTCCAATAAGCCGGGAGAATGTCAACAGTGCCGAGGAGAGGATGTTTCACCTCGTAACAAGTGATGTTACTGTACGGCTGAGACTTGGCCACCTGATACTGATTCTCTGGGCGTTGGAGTATGGTATCTACCGCTGCCTTAGCTGACCCCTTGGGTTGTTTGACCGCGGTCCTCGGACTATCGGTGCGATTTTCCTCGAGCTTGGCAGCGATGGGAGTGGCAGGCGACGCCCACGGGTAGGTGTAGTTGGCCGTCACGTGGACATTACCAACAGGTCCATAAAAGACATTTCCAGCGTAAATGAATGGATAAGGATTGGCAAGCGGAGCCAGGCTACCAGGACTATACATCGGCTGTGTTCCAATGAAAGGCCCGTTGGAATTCACGTATGTAAATCCAGCTGTGTTTCCCACGACTGGCAGAGGTGCAGACTTGGGTGTATTGACCGAAGCCAACGGGGTGGGTGATGCAGTGTTCCCGCCGCTATTCCTGGCCTTGGTTTCAGATCTCGGCTGCGGTCTCTTCAAAATGGTTATGGCGGGCTTCGGGAGAAGCGTGGGTGAAGGGGTCGAGTGGGAGGATCGCGGGCTCCCTGATAAAAAAGAGCGGGCGGAGCGGGCGGAGGTGTCACTGCCATGTGTAGGGCTCGACGTAGGAGTGGGGAATTTTTGGTCTTTGACAGTTGCTGTCGCTCGTGGATCGATCTTGAGATCCTTCTTGCGCGAGGCCGGACTTGCAGAATTGTGTTTGGATTCCTTGATTGCCTGAATCATGGCAGCTTCAATCTCATCGGCACTCTTCGGGTATCTCGCAGTTTTCTTGGACTGCTTGGTGGCCTTGAGAGATGGAGCGCTCCCACGTTGGCAGGCCTGTTTTTCCTCCTTCCACTTCCGTTTGAGGGCATAGCCAACCCTGTCGATGTAGTCGTTAGCAGCCTGCTGGGCGTGTGCGTCGGCGGTCTTGGTGTCGCAGCCCGCATTCAAAGCCTTGTTACGGACAGCCCAGTATCTGCGGGCGGCTTCGGGTTCGGAGTCATCCACAAGCTTGCTCATCTCCTCATGCATGCGTACGAGCTCGGCGTAGTTAGGGTGGGACATCATAGCCACTACTTCAGGATCGGCGGTCTTCCGGAAATCGTCCCAGTTGGGTGGCTCCAAGACCCTGGAGTGGGGAATAGCCTCGAGTTTGACAGTCATGTCGGGCTGTTCGCAGATGCGGAACTCGCATTTCGTCTTGGAGAACAAAGTTTCTTGATCGGCTGGCGAAAGTCGAGCGACGGGAACTGCGAGGGGAGAAATACGCTGAGGGTATGATTCTCCCCATTTGCCGACCAGAGAAAGGTCGGAACCGAGCCGACGGCCCTCAGGCTCGTTGCGGCCAAAGAACGAAGTCGCCATGATGGTATGATAGCACCAGGCTGGGGTGAGGCCCCGTTGGCGTGGGGATTGGAAGGGCGAGTCGGGGAGACTTGGCTGATGTGGCGTGGTGAGACCCGAAGTGTTGGGATGTTGAAAGAGATGGTAAGGATATCTCTTGGTGGACTGGCGACGTGAGCAAATCCAAGGAGGGAACCAAATGATGAAGTCGAATGGAAGGGGCCAAAAGACCGGGCTTCTTGTCGGCGGGTTGTCCGGCGGGTTGGTGGACAAGCGGGTGAATCCGAATTGGTCGGTCGGGCTCTGTTCTAGAGCAGAAAAAGGTGATCGAGGGCGGGGGAACGATGCTGAATAACAAAAAGCATTGTAAAGGCGCCGCCCATGCTATGAAAAGAAGAGAGTGCTTGCGACGGAGGTGTTTACCTTAGGAACACCAGCAATGCAGCGCATAAGAGACAAAAAAAAGATCGAATAGGACTGCGCAAGGCGCGGGGAGGTTGAAGTGGTGAGGGCGGTTGTTCAAGTTGGGTGTGCCAGCTTGCGCAAAAAAAGAAAGCAGCCGGTGGTGATTTCGAAAGGTGAAGGTTGTATTTGAATGGTGGTAGGTTCCAGAACTTCCAAAGACCTTACGCGACTGGAGAAGGTGTCGAGGTGAGATGAAGTTGAGAAAGGACGACAGGAAGGCGAGAGCGGCTGCAGTGACGGGCGCAGGCTCGATTGACGGGTACGTAATGCAAGATGGAGACACCAGGCAAACCAGCCTTAAGTCCAAGCCGCGGCGTGGCGTGGCCTGCGTGAGTGAGTGACAAAAGGATGCTTGCAGTGCTTGACCTGCTTGCGGTTTATCTGAGGTTTTTATTAGCTGTCAGGGTAATTCGATGGGAATTGAAGTTGGCTTCAGGAAGACTGACTCGTTTGAGGACTCGTTCTCCAAATATCCCGGGGAAGGTGGTGAGGAGGTAGAGTGGAAGAGGGGGCAAATTATCGGTGGTGACTTGATACAGTGGCAGCCGAGGGCAGTGCAGTGAGTGGGTGACCCCAACAGCGAGAGGCCCAGCCGGAGATCGAGAGATGGATTGACGGGATTGGCTCAAGGCTCCGGCACCAGCTGGCAGGCTTTGGGCATTTGCTTTCAATTCGGACCGTCAGGATGGCACGACGGGATTGTGTGGCCAATGATTGGAGGTTTTCTCAACTCTCGAACCCGGACTGTACAGTAATTCCAATCAATGTAAGGTACCTCCACGTTGTACCTTCTCTGGTCCCCAAGCCCTCACTGCAGGCCGCAGAGCCTCAAAGCCCCTGTAGAAGACGTGAAGAGCACTTAAACCCATTCAAGCGCTGATACCGGATCAGAAGTCCGAACACCGTTGTCCTCCATTCAAGTCGAAACTGTCTGGTCCCGTGAATCCGGATCTGCTTACCAACCTTCGCCTCTCATATTTCAGCCTTTAAGCCTCAAAATGGCCTCCGCGAAGTCGGCGGAATGGCGCATCATGGACCGCTGTCTAGGCTGTCTCACAAGTTGCCCTGTGACAAGTATAGGATCACGCCAACAGTGGATCAGCGTACTGGATCGCTCATACCGGATACGTAAGTACCGTACATCAGATGTAATCAAGCTGTCAGGGCTTATCCGTTATCGGACTCGTTACCTAGGAACCTTGATGGCCATGTTTGTGAGTTGTGAGGGGACTGGTTGTATGTTATCGTTATCAGCCTGTTCAAGTTGTGTCGAATCCAAGATTTTGACTATGTTGGTGGTAAAGGTTTGGTGATACTCGTCAGTGAAAATTCTTCAGAAGCTGATCTCCCGGCGAGACTTAGTTCGCCGTCTTCGAGCCATAGCACCATGTGATATTTTAACCCCTAAAGCTAGAAAGTCGATGAACAGTTGACCAGCTTGTTGAGATTAGACGATATACTCCTAAGCATATTCAACAACTCTAACCAACCATCTCCCTCTGCCAAAGATCCGAGTTCCGTGTATTTTTTTTTTTTCAAATCCCTACAGAACACTATCATTTTACCGCAAAAATCCCTGTGAATAATCCTGGCGAGGATATCGTGCACTTGGCGTGTGCTGATCCACCTCAGGAAGCTTCAGCACTGACCCAAGTAAACGACGCCATCCGATCAGAAACTCCTCCATCATGAACACTTCCAGTACCACAAACCTACTCCGTCCCTCTGCCACAAAGTGACCTCACCTCAAACCGGTTTGGAATTTGAAGGCTTCTGCTTGGAACCTGAAGCTTCCTAAGCCTTCACCCCCGTCGCCTTGACGCTCGTCAAGCCCTTTTCGTCGGCGAGAAAAGCCTCCTCCAACTGTTTCCGTTCCTCCTCCGTAACCAAGCCCTTCTTGATCTGATCCTCACACCACCACCTCAAGTTCTTCTTCCTAATCTCCGCCTCCGTTAGCCCCTTCCCTGCTTTGCCTCATCATCTCTTCCCATTCCTCCCTGCCCCCTAGCAGTTCCTCTAGGTGCTTCGTCCCCTTCTGCATCTGCTCGCACCACTGAAGGATGCCCTCCTCCAGCAGACTCAACGCCTTCTTGTGCTCATCGCCCTCGCCATTCGCCTTGTCCTCAGCGGTTTTGGCAGCTTTGCGCTTGTTTGCCTCTTCCTGTAGCGCCTCATCCCGTTCCTTCCTCTTGCGCCTGCGCTCCTCCTTGAGGGCTTTGATGCTCTCCCAGTGAACACTGTGACCCAGCCCAGCGTACTGCTCCGCTACGCCGCCATTGCGAATAGAAGCCCTGTTGAGGGGCGGCGCGGTGAAAAAGAGGACACGTCCTTGATCGTCCGTCTGGAACTGCTTCTTCACCTCCTCGGGGATCTCACTGTCGATGTTCTCGGCAAGGGTGTAGACCTCGGGGGCACGCGGGGCGTTGTACGCATTACCAGCGGCCGGACCTGGGGCAAGCTGTTGTTGCATGGTTGGCGGGTGCTGCTGGATGGGAGTTCCCATCGGAGGTGGCTGGTGGTGCCTGTTAGGCGTGGGGAAGTTGGGCGCTATCGGCGACGGCTGCGGATGAGAATGGGGGTGATGCGCTACCGGCACGCCTATGGGTACACCAGGGTGGTGGGGCGGGCCGACTCCGAAGGGCTGTTGTTGTGGTGGCGGCGGGTGCGGGTGCACCGGCCTGTGATGTGGGTGATGAGGGTCGTACTGGGGCCCGGGGGGCGGCGCCGGAGCGAGCTGGCTTTGTGTGGTCGGGTGGCCGTGGTGGATGTATTGAATTTGCTGGTAGGGTTGGTGATGTTGTTGTTGTTGCGGCGGCGGCGGCGGTTGGTGTGGAGGCTGAGGAATTGGGACGTGTTGTGGCCCGGGACCGTGGTACGGAGGAGGTTGTTGGTGCGAGTAAGGAGGAGGCTGCTGGTGTGGGTAATGATGGGGGCTTGGCTGCATCGGGGGCATCCCGGGATGATGGGGCTGCACGTGCATGGGCATGCCGGGCATTGGCTGGTGCTGATGCTGGGGTCCTAGTGGCTGCTGATGGAGACCCTGATGGGGATGCGGTTGCAGCTGCGGTTGATATTGATGGATCGGCGGCGGCGGGTGCGACTGCGGATGACCGTGAATCTGGACGATGTGAGGAGCGATGCCGTGACCCTGAGGCGGCGGCTGCTGCTGCCGTGGTGCGAAATGCTGCACGTAGTGCTGCCCTCCAAACGCGACGAGTCCACCAGGTCCAGGCGCGGGAGCGACAGACGGATGGAATGTTGGTGTTCCTGGAACGCCCGAGAACGACGGACGGTGCGATGATCCGGGGCCAGGACCAGGACCGATGGCCAGCGGCACAGGCGCGATGGATATTGGGTGAGCTTCTGGCGGAGGCGACTCCTTGTTCGAGAGATATGTCGTCAGCTTACTACTTCACACGCTTCTTTTCCAAACGGTTTCCTAGTCTGTCCCACTGTGGAGGTAGGGGAGGAGCAGGGAGGTGTGACAAGCTTTTGTCTAATGCAAAGAAGGTTTGACGGAAGCGCGCAGGGAGCCTTGTGTGTGCCGAGAGCCGTTGGTGCGGCAAGAGGCAATCGGAAAGAGAAAAAATTGTTTAGGATGAGTGAAAGAGGAAAAGGGTAAACCAGTTCAAGGGATAGAGGAAGTGGCAGGCGGGGAAAAAAGTGAAACTCGAAAGTTCAGAACGAGCCAAGGTTGAGAAAAAAAATGAAAAAAAAATGAAAAAATATACAAGGGAGGCATTGACAGGTTGACTCTGGCACTAGCACAGGGCACTTTGCTACTCGGTCCCAAAACGAGGGATGACCCAGGGCGTGGGAGAGGATGGGTCGAGTCGTGAAGAGTGAGGCTGCGAACGAGCAGTGAAATCAAACATGAAGAACGGGATGACAGAACCAGGAAGAAGCACCGAGGAAAAGGTGAATGGGATGGATGAATGTGGGGTTTGGAAAATTCTCAGGAGCACGCGCATTGAGAGCCACTTTGTTTGCTCTCCTCCTCCTCTCTGGAGGGAGCAGCTCTTATGGGCCTGGCAACCTCGCAACAGAAAACAATTCAAAGAATGAAGCTCAAGGAAATCAACTTCGCTTACATTGGGCTCTCGAGGGCGCCGGTGGACCGCCCCAATGAGGGGGGGCGCATTCGGGCTCCTCCACGTCGGTTTCGGCAAGTCATCCGTCTCTTTGGCGTCGGCTTGCAGCAGATGCTTGATAGGACTGGGGATCTTCCTCATGGTGCGCGGCACGGGCCAGAGATCCATCTCATAGTCCTGGTCGCGAACCTCTTCGGGCAGACAGCTGGACCACGTTTTGACCTTGTTGAACTTGCATTTCTCTTCGTTATACCGCGCCTCGCAGACATACACCATCTTGTTAAAAGGCAAGCCGCGAGGACGACCCTTGGGATAGCGGGTAATGAACATCACAAAGCATCGGTCCTCAACTTCTTCGATCCGGTGGTCGCGATACTGACCTGTCTTGACCACCTCGTTCTCGTAAAAGAACTTGTCATAGCGATGGACCGTCTGCTCTGGGCGATAGAACCAGCAGGCGTTCACCCACTTCTGGCCAGACTTGTCCGACCACATCCGGTAGATCTGCGCGACGATGGGCTTGGAAAGATCGTTGGGATTACGGATGTGAACCCAGTCACCTATGGTCACAGTCAGCCATCTGAACTCAAGCTCCTTGGTGTTTGCGCCCTGCTTTCAGGTCCGGATGAATACATACCCACTCGCCACAGCTCGCCTCCGTGCTCAATGCTGTCCAAGGGCAGCTTTCCATCTGCATCGCGAAAGTCATCGTCGGGCTTGGCTTTTTCCTGCTCCACGAGGGCGCGCGCCTCTTTTTGTAGTTCAACCGCATCCTCATACTCTTCACTCCCCTGTTCGTGGAAGAGCTTCGCATTCTCAAACATGAGTTCCAAGTCCTGGAGCACTTGGTCGAGATTCTGGTACTTTTTACGCTTGTGCTTCCTGATGATCATATCCAGCGCAATCGGGTTGCGCACAGCGGCGTAGTATCCCGGGCTTTCTGACTTGTCAGGTAGCCTTTGAAAGTGATTGATGCGCACATGGCCATTTTCGTTCTTGAATTTTCGCAGCCCCTTGAGCAGGGCCTGTATCCTGGCTTCTTGTGGCGTGAGGACCTTGGGGGGTCTCTGGTGCTTCTTTTGGGCCTCATCATCGTCGTCGTCTTGTTTCCTTCTTCGAGACCGGCCACCGCGTCTCCGCCCACGCCTGCGCCGCCCGTCCGAGTCGACATCATCTGAGTCATCCGATTCTGATTCTTCCTCCTCCTCTTCCTCCTCTTCATCTTCCTCTTCCTCTTCGGGAGTTGGCGAATCTTCAAACTCGGGTAACGGACCGTAGTCGGGGATCTCGGCGTCTTTTTCGGTAATGTCACCCTTCTTGACGAGTTCGGCAAGCTTTTCTTTGAAAACCTCGAGTAACCGACCGGCGTCGGAGAAGATGGGGGCGGAGGGCCTATTGTATACTTGTGCGTTGTGGCATATGCGCGTCACATCCTGAACGAACTCGTTGAAACTTGTGTAGCTCTTTTTGCCCAGCTTGCCCTGCAGTGTTGCGAAGAACATGGTCAGCTCTGGTTTCATGAGCGTAAGAATGCAAGGCATGCCAACATACCCTGATGGTGCTGAAGGCCATTGGCGTCTTGATAACCTCAAAGTAATCTGGAAGGCACCGCTTATTAACTAACCTCTGGAATCCAGAGGCAATCTCGTAGTCCCTACAGAAAAAGAGGTTAGCGTGCCAATAGGTCGCGAGGCACAGCATGAGTACCTGGACGCGGGGGGGCAGAGGGTGACTGACTCTCCGTCCACCTTGATGGTGTACCGACACAGGTACTCGGACGTGTCTCTGATTAGCTGTAAGAGATCCTTGGCAGAATCACTCTCTTCTTCGTCCTCGTCCTCATCTTCGTCCTCCTCGTCGTCGTCTTCTCGGTCGTCGGCCATGTCCGCATCTTGGTCCTTGTCGGCGGCTTTGCGTTTGTCGTCGTCGTTCGCATCGGCATCCTCCATCTCCACATCGTCATCGACGTCGCCCTTGGCCTCGATGGACTCGCGTACCTCGATCGCGTCACGGGTCGGGGCAGCAGCCATGGTATTGCTGTTGGTGTTGCTGGACTGTCGTCGCGTGGTTCTGGGGGTGGTTCTGGCGGTTGTTCTGGTCGGGGCAGCAGCTGAGGAAGTGGTGTTCCTCTTGGCGGGGGAGAAGTCGCCTCTGCTGGGGCGTTCGCGCAAAGTGGGCATCGCGGCTACGCAAGCTAGGTATGTAGAGAGCTGGGACTGTAGCGCAAGGGTGGACTCCTAGACTCCTCTTCCCGGTCGGTTTGTCTCTGTTTCTCCAAGGTGTTCCCGCCAGACACACGCACACTCTCTCTCACATACACGGTCCTCCACGCGCGGTTCAGAACACAGACACAGGCACAGACGCCCGCTGGAGCCGCACTCTGTGTTTGGCAGTTGGTTGGCGTGTTGGCTCTGTTGTTCTTGGGTGTTGGTTGGGGTTACCGTTGCCCGGGCCGCGAATCAGTCTGGCTGTGTGCGTGGATGGGAAAAAGAGGACGATCTCCTAAAAGATGCCCACCAAGGATACCTCGTGTAGAATGCTTGGGGTGTCTGGGAATGACGGGGAATGATATACGCCGTAGTGTAGTGATTGCTAGCTCTTCCTGGGGAAACACGCGAAAGACGAGGGTCCAATTGGTGTCAGCACTCAAGTTGTCCACCTTAGCCGCACGTTAACGTCTTAAACGTGCTCTTAGACGCGCCAAACCCTCGTTAGTTGCTTAGGTTGACAGTAACGGGTTAAGTTGATCGCCTTCCACGAATGCACCCCTGACCATCTGTTAGTAGGTGCTGTGTGGGCTGGACCGTGCGTGACTGCCGGAAGGGCCGATCCACTGCGGCCCCGAGCCCCGCGACGGGAGGGGGTGAGCCGGTGGGCAGCAGCTTAGCGCCTTGCTCAACGGGGTTGAAGGCCTGGACTGTTACATTACATTACATTTTAAAGACCTCTTTACAGAGCTACACCAGATCTCCTCTGTCTCTGAGGACTTTAGCTAGAGGTATGTTTCATCCGTTGTACATTCCAGATTGTATCGACACAACATGGAAGTCCGAAAAAGGAACCTGACAGCGTGGTGTTTCTGCTGTGCAATACGGGTCAAAGTGTCACGTACGGGCATGGACGCTAATGGTGCCGCCAACCCACAGGTGACGTTTAACGCCCCGTTCGTTGTTCAGCTTGAACGCTTCCAGCGTTGTACATCCATCTACCTTAAATTGTACCTATATCGGACTTCCTATACCGTAACCTCTAAGAACGACACCTCATCAACAACCTCCATCTTGTCACCTGGACTCTTTCAACCCGTTAGACAACGAACCAGTTTGAGTTTGCAGTTTGCTGTCGTCCCATCTTGGTTGACATCGTGACATGTTCCAATCAGCGGCACTTGCATGAACTGTTCCGCTTGTACCTTAACCCCTGGTTTGTCCACTTCCTCCACTTCACTACTAAAGGCCCATAACCGTTCTCTTGGAAAAGGTACACCTTGAGTCTTGAGAGACTGTGGTTACAAGAAGCTTACCATCTATCGTGACCTGAGCAGACAGAGCACCACACCGCTGGTACAGCCTTCCTTCCATTCACTTCGTCCGGCGCATACCTCCCGCGCCATAGAGGTACTATATGACCCGAACCAGGACATGAACCTGAAGCTCTTATATATCCACCAACTCTTCACTTGCGTCTTCCTCCTTGGCCAACTCTAAATACAACCCTCCACTTTCACCGAGACCTGGATAAATTTACCACCACATTCAACCTCACGGCGAAACCATATCCAGGACATCGCCCATATCACCTTCCCTCAAGCATACCATTACAACAAAAACACACCACACCAACACCAACTCCAACATCAACCCAAACCCAATGCCGCAAATTCAGTTACGCCTTAGGACGCCAAGCGGGCAAACCCGCCTTGAAGTCGACGACGAGTCCATCTTGGAGGACCTGGTGGCCCAGATAAGGACGGCCACCAAGATCGACAAGTTCTCGCTCAAGTACGGCTACCCCCTAAAAGATCTCGACATCAGCGCTGAAGCGCAAAAGGCCACTCCGCTCAAGGAACTCAAGCTGCGCGGTGAGACCATTGTGGTTGCTCCTCTGGAAAGTGCTGCTCCTTTACCGGCGGCTGAGCCAGAAAAGCCCAAATTTACACCAAAAGGCATCGAGCCGGATGAGACGTCCATCGAGTGGCCCGAAAGGGGCGGATATCTTGGTGAGTACTTATTCTAGAACAAGCACACTCTGACTCCCGTGTATAACGCTTTGTAACAAACCATATGATATGTGTGGTGCTGATTGAAATCAATCTACTACAGTCCTCCGTGTAATGCCCGACGACAACAGCTGCATGTGTAAGTTTGAACAACCCCCTTTCTTTCATAACCGCCACCACCACCACCAAACCACTCACCTCGCCCACTCATTTTCTCAACTTTTATTAAAAAAAAAAAAAAAAAACAGTCACAGCAGTAGGCGGCGCCCTCTCCATCGCCAACCCCTCCTCCGTCCTCCGCCGCCAAGTATCCGACTACATCCTCTCCCACCCGTCCCAATACACCGCCGCGATCCTCGGCTCTCCTCCCGCCATCTACGCCTCGCGCATGCTGCAGTCCGACGTCTGGGGCGGCGCCATCGAGCTCTCCATTTTATCCGACATCTACAACATCGAAATCTCTTCAATCGACGTCAAGAGCCTCCGCGTTGACCGGTTCGGCGAGGGCAAATCCCTTAGGATCCTAATCTTGTACTCGGGCATTCATTATGATCGCATCGCCCTCGCCATGGATTTGTCTTATCCCGTGGAGGTGGACGTGACGAAGTGGAGCACGGAGGACGAGGAGGTGTTGGATAAAGCGAGAAGGCTGGCGGAGCAGTTGCAGCGGATGCATTATTATACGGACACGACGGATTTTGTGATCAAGTGTGAGATGGACGGGTGTGGATGGATTGGACAGGGGACGAAGGATGCGGCGAGGCATGAGAGGGAGACGGGGCATGGGAGGTTTGGGGAGATGGAGATTAAGTGAGTGAGGGATTGGGGATGAGGGAGGAGGGGAGAAGGGAGGTGATACTGCGGGAACTCAACTGGTTAGGCTGTTTGTTGTAAGCCGGATATCAAGTGTCGTTAGGGGATTATATCCAAGCATAGTTACATTTACGTCTAGTACATAAGGAGCCGGTAGATATATTCACTTAATTTGTCCATGTTCCCGTAGTTCAGTGATGTTTCAGGGGGATACAAGTCCACAAAGTGCCGCGCCAAGGGCTGTCCATCGGCGCACGTTCGGGCGGCCGCACCAACGTCAGACGGTGGAGACCCGAGAATCCGGGGAAACGGGCGGGCGCCGGGGGACCCACTATTCTCGATGCTACGTAGTGTCTTTCTCCGCGTGTGAAAATGTTCACAAAGAAAACAGCTTCCGGTTTTGATTTTCACATGTAGGTCGCCTCCAGACAATTCAGAAGAAATTATTTGCTTTGGTTGTTACCAGAGTCAAGTCAAAAGGCAGCTAGCTCTGTTGTTTATTGGACTGGAGGCCGAGCTCACAGAGTTCGTCACGGTTACCTCGGCATAATTCTCCCGGCACCTCTAGGGTAGGACCCGGCCTCACACCAAGTGCTCACGGGATTCGGTTTTACCAAATTGACTCTCAAACATCTCAGTGGACTCGATCTGGTAGCTCTTGGAATTGATACTCCAGTCCGAGACACCAAGGTGTTCTGACGCAGACGAAGTGACGACCCAATCGGTTGTTCACCACCGACACCGACTCAGACAGCCAGAGACAGAGGCAGAGCCCTTGCGTTGGTTGCCTTTTAGCAGGAGCCCCGAGCGCTGAAGCTGAAGCCGAAGCGCTGCAGGATTGCTAAAGTCTGCAGTGTTCCAGGACAGCGGGTGTCTGAAGCACGGCAGATCATTGGTTCACGATACCGTAGCCAGCAGCCACCTAGACCTCAGCCCTACAGCGGTGGTACATACATACCATGTCCGCCGACTTCTGGGCCGGATACATCTCCGGCGCCATCGGCATCGTCATCGGTAACCCGCTTGACATCCTTAAGGTCCGGCTCCAAGCCGGTTCTTCTCCCTCCTCCTCCCCCTCCGTCTCATCTTCTTCCCTACCCACCCCAACCCCAAACTCAACCCCCTCACCAACCCCAACAGCCTCAACAGGCACAGCAGCAACCTCCTGGATCCGCCCCTTCCTCCGCGGCACCGCCGCCCCAGTTCTCGGCTACGGCGCCCTCAACGCTCTCCTCTTCGTCTCCTACAACCGGACCGAATCAGCCATCAACCAGTTTGTTTTCGGCATAGACCCTTCTTTGCCATCGCAAACGGGCGTCAACCTCTGGAGTACCTGGATCGCCGGAGCCGTAGGCGGACTGGCTACGTGGGTGGTTAGCACGCCTACTGAGTTGGTTAAGTGTCGGGTTCAACTTGCGGGGCAGGGGCAAGGATCGGGGACGGAAGGTAGGGGGGGAATAGGTAGAGAGAAGGGGTCATGGCAAGTAGCCAAACATGTCCTCCGAACCGAGGGAATCAAAGGTCTTTACTTTGGCGGGGCGGTGACGGCGCTGAGGGATAGTATCGGGTATGGGTTTTATTTTTGGAGTTATGAGTTGAGCTCGAGGTGGATGGTTGCTGCTTCTGCTTCTTCTTCTTCCTCTGGGGAATCCTCCTCCTCCTCCTCTTCTTCTCAGGCCGGCGGTATCTTCACCTCCGAAGCATCCCGTGTCCTTCTCTGCGGTGGCCTAGCGGGCATCATCACTTGGGCGAGCATTTTCCCCTTGGACGTGATCAAGACAAGGGTTCAGACGCAAGGGATTCTTGGAGTTGGAGCTTCTTCTGCTTCAAGTGAGCAAACGGCACTCTTGGACCAGACGACGGCGGCCCAGCGGAAACAAAGGCCGTTGGGAGCCTGGGAGGTTGCCAAGTTGACGTATAGAGAGGGCAGGGTCAAGCCGTTCTTTAGAGGACTGACGGTCTGTAGTGTCAGGGCGTTTATTGTTAATGCTGCGCAGTGGGCAATGTATGAGTGGATCATGACGGAGCTTGGGCAGGGCAGAAGGGCGAAGGCGTCGGCTGCTGGAGTCGAGGCAGGAGCGTTGGGAGGGGGCGAGCTTGTTGCAATGGGTGCTGCTTGAGTTCGTTGCAGTGGAGTGTGATTTCATATAGTGGTTGATAGAGCACTTGGAATCGACGCAGTGTAGAAGCCAGTTGGATGTCATCTGCGAGTGAGCGTATAGGGAGGAACCGTAAGCAGTTGCCTCAATATCACAAGCCAGCACGACCAGCAATGGCCCTGATGCATCTGTTAGTGACCGCTATGCTTCAAATGGAAATGTCGATATCCCCTCAGCCAAGCACAGCCGGAACTCTCCTACCAAGCAAGTAAAAGTCAAGCAGTAGATTTAAGGCAAAAGATCCGTGGAACTCCAAGATTGAATGGAAAAGTGTACGATTGTGTAGAAGAGTAGATTGGCTCAAAGCCTGAGGGGGCATGGGTTTATATACACCTCCTCTCGAGGCCACCCCGGCTCCCAATCAGCCAGTCGGCTTGGGAATGGCTTCCTCAATTGTTCTGAGCTCCTTCCGTGCCCGCCATCGTCGTGATGACTTCCTTTTACTGTGCACGGTGTGCCTCCTGCTACATAAACTGCTGCCTTCCTCTATGGAGGGCTATGAAGTCGGCAATACAGGCAGGCATGATGCAGGCCTTCAGCAATCGGTCCCGACAGTAGAGCGTCCACATATCGTTCCGGCCTGGCACAGGTCATAGCACTTAGTTGTGCTTGTTTTCTTTCATTGCGGATCTCTATCGTATATCTTCCACTGCGCCCGGAACAAAGATGGACTACTCAGTTCTACCTGACTTCACGCAGAACATAGTTGCGGCAGCCCCTACCTTCCATCTAACAGTCTCGCTGAGCCGACCAAAGTAAACCAGCAAACAGGCCATCCATATGAACATACACGCACAACTCCGCCAACTCCCTGCAAACTCAACGCAATGATCCTGGAGCTACAGGTTGGGTATCAGATCCTACCAGCGTTATTGAAGCGTCATCGAAGCGCGAAGACCACGATTTTACATCACAACCTGTTGTTATAGTTGTTAGCATCGTGAGAAAACAGAGGCCACGGGAAGTAAACTTACGCAGTCGCTATCGTTCTTTCCCTGCGGGATGCCCATCTCCTCAAAAGTAGCCGGCCCATTTCCAACAGTCTTGCCATCGGGATGCTCGATGTTGGATTTCCCACCAGCTGTCCCGTGCCCAGGTAGTCTTGTCGTACTGGCTGCGCTTGGCGCTGGGCTCGCCGAAGGCCCAGGGCTATGAGTAGGTTTACTATGCGGCTGAGGCGGCTGGTGTTGCTGTACTGGCGGTGCGCTTGCTATCCTTCCGATTCCAGCTCCTGGTGGCCCCTGGCCTCCACCCGAGCCCGGTCTGCCTCCGGCAGCTAGACTGTCCAATCTATCTGGCCTTGGCATGGGACCACCGTTTCCGGGAGTGGGAGTGCCGGTCGGGAACCGCCCAGGCATAGGAGGAGCAGCCTGTCCATGGCCATAAACATCGCTGTTTGGTCTGCTGCTTGTCCTAGGACCATAGCCTGGCTGTGCGCCACCGCTCATAACGGGCGGAAGGCCTGGACTTTGCTGAGGACTATGCATGGCACCTCCAACCTGCTGAGCCGGAGGATAATTGCCAACATTAGGATTGGGCTTCTGCAGTCTTTGTCTCATGGGATCGCCAATGGGTGCAGGTGAGGGCGGAATGCCAGGACCAGCACCTCCACTCATCCGCTGTGGCGATGGTCCAGGACCAACATCCAGTGGAGGGTGATAGCTGTTTTGTCTGTAACCAGGCTGAGGGCCGGAGCCAGGTCCATGACCGGGGCTGGGCTGTCTGTACCCAGGTGAGACCTGCGGTTCCCAAGCGCCAACGGCCCCGGGAGGAACTCGGCCTCGGGGGCCGGGACCTTGTGGGCCAGGGCCTTGTGGTACAGAAGGACCGTTGGGGGAGTTGGGTCGGATCCCGAAAGCGCTCATGGGCCGGTCGGCATGTGGGCTACCGGAGCTTGATGACGGGCGGATGCCCGGGTTAAAATGAGGTGCTAGTGGTTTCGCAGACAGATAGTTCTGCTGCATATGTGGAGGAGGAGGCGGGTGATGATGCATATCGTCTTCCGGATAAGGGGCGGTGTTAGTACGCGCTCTGAGCGGCGGAGGCCTAGTGTCCTCGGGATACGGTGCCGTGGACTTGGACCTCAAGGTCAGGTTCAGGTTCGGGTTCGAATCAAAGTTGACCGTAAAGGCGGGCGGTCTATTGGAGTTTCGTGCAGGATCCGGAAAGTCAACCTGATCATGAAAGATTGCCGGTCCCTGAGACGCTTTGACAGGAACTGGAGGCACGTTGTCGCCGGGATCACCCTCACTCAGGGTAGGCAACACTTCCGTGGGCCTGGTAAACCGATCAGGGCGCTTGCCACGCTGCGAGCCGTGCTGAGACTTGATACGCGTAAGTGTGGTTGTTTCGTGGTCCTGCTTCGTCAGCGTCTTGGACTGGCTCAGTGAATCCAGTCTGCTCATGGCATCCTTGTTTCCATGCTCAGCCGCCTTTTCGTACCACTTTCGTGCCTCGACAACATTCTTTTGAACATGAATACCTATTTCATGATAGTATCCCATAGCGAACTCGCCTGTCGCTAGGCCGGCGTTGGCTGCGTCCAGAGCGTACTTGTACGCGAGTGCCTCATTCTTGGAAAAGGCACCCTCGAAGCCGAACAGAAACCACCTACTGACACCCAACGCGGCTTCGCTTTGTCCCTGGCGGGCAGCAAGGCCGTAGTAATGAAGGGAGTAGGTTGGATTGAAGTCGCACCCGAGCTGACTGAGCTCATACGCCTGGCCCATCTTTAGCTGCGCCTTGGGGAAGCCGAGGTATGCCGCCTTCTCGATGTACTGACGAGCGACGACCAAATCGAACGGGAGAATGTCTTCGGGAACGGTAATGTCGGGAAGCTCTCGGGAAAGGAGCAGGCCGTACACATAAGCGCCCTGCGGAGAGTCCTCATCGGCCGTGTCGGCTGCAAGCTGGATCATGTCGAGGCCCTGGAGAATGTCCTTGTGAAAGCCGTGCTGGCCCATGAGGTGTATCATGCCCAATCGGTAGTTGGAGGCGGTATCCTTCATCCTCACGCCGGCCTCGTAGTGCTTGATCGCATTCGGGATGTCGTTGGAGTTTTCGTAGAGCATGCCCATGCGGTATTCGGCCCTACCGTATCCGTTCTCTGCCGCCCTCTTGTAGTGGGCGTAGGCTTCCCGCTTATTCTCGCGATATCCAAACTTGCCGAACTCCAGCCATTTTCCCTTCATAAAGTTCGCCTCGGGATGATCTTGGCTTGCCAGGTACTCGATGATGTTGAGAGCGTCGACGCGCAATTCGTGCTCTGTCGTAGGAGTCGACGGCCGTTCCCTTCCCTTCCCATCGCGCTTCCAGTCTCTGGCGGCGGCCTCTTGGGCTATGTCGACCCAAATTAACGAGTCGCGCGCCCATGTCACCTGCATCGAGACATTGTTGGAGTGAAGGACCAGGGTGCGGGCCTGGTAGAGGATCTCTTCCTTCTCCTCGTCGCTCGGAGGGATGTTCTCGCCCTTGACCTTGGGGAAAGGGGAGAACGAGGGCGCGTCCATGGCTGTCGACCGGGCGCCGGTGCTTTGTTGGAAAGGCTTGAACCTGTTTGTTGCCCACCAAGGTTGGGCAAGCCGTCAGCAGCAGGTCCCCTTGCATTTATATACTGCGGTATACAGCGCATCGACATGTGCCATATGCGCATAAAAGCCCCACCCGGAGGGGATCCTGGAACTCTGCTGGAAGCCAGCGTACCGGTATGGATCCCCTCCCCTGGGCAGGCCGGTCGGTGGGAATCAGGCCGAGCACTTACGTCTTTGCGTCTTGTTGTTGGTCCTTGTTCTTCGCACTACCGATGGCGCTGTTGTTCTTTTGAGGATCGACTTCACGAGCTTCGAGTTCCATGCGTTGGATGTCCTCTTGCATGTTTTGAGGCACCTCTGGCATTACCCTGTAGAAAGATATCGAAACATGTCCGTCAGCCTCTCAGCGCTCGCCGTTCAGCGGCTCAGCCCTCCACTCAGCCCTTTTCCACCTGCTGGCGGAGCCTTGTAGCAGATCCGTCATTTCGCAAGCCATGCAACTCCGGGTTTTGCGCCCCGCGTCTAATGTTACTTGATCGGACCCGACGGCGCAAAACAAAGTTGATAATTTGCGGTCAAATTGGCGCACTTGTAGGGCAGGAACGCGGCTTACCGTTGCGGGGCTGGAGCGACAACTTCGGGCATGAAATAGTCATCATAGCCTCCAGGGACAAACGTTGCGCCCAAGGTTGGCATTTCGGGGGAGTCGCTTGCTGTAAATAGGGCCAGGGGCAACAGTGGTGACAATGGTTCCGATGGCTTGGCCGCGCCTGTATAAGTTCCCGAAAACGTATCTGTCAGCACATCCGCCAACTTGTCCAGAATGTCCGGTCTGACAACTTGTCCGGTAAACCCCGTCCAAAAGCATACAGTAAAATAGTGTGAGCAGCGGTTCCCCCACTTCCGGTGCCGTGGTAGAGAGGTATGTAGAGGTAGCGTAGTGGGTGCAAGCTTCGTCGTTGCGATGGCCGCAAAGAGAGAAAGGGAGAGAGGGGTTGCGGGGACGTTTGCAGGGGAACTTTAGCAAGTCAGGAGGGGCGCCAAGCTGAAGCTTTCTTAGACGTGGGATGCTGGGATTGTCGTGTCTTTGATGATGTCGATGGTTGCGATGACAGAAAAAGTCAAAGAGAAGAGAAGCTCGGTATGTCGAGAACGGAGGAGAATGCTTCCTATACGAAAAGCAAGCAAGTCAAAAGTCTCTTGTGTCCAAGGGAGCGCCCGTGATCTCACGACTCGCCAGCTCGACACAGCCAGACAGTGCGACCCGCAGAGCTATTTGCGCATTAAAGGTAAGGTAGGGCACCCATAACTTCAAGAAGCAAGGGTGAAGGTCTTGAGAGCTTGCTTGGCTCACACCCCTTAGGACAATATGCAGTAATTCCATGGCTCAGCGGACCAGCCCGAATCCAGCGGCAACAGTGTGGCTTGGTGGTGCCTGACCCTATTTTTTGAATCGCCTCCTAGGGTGTTTCGAGAGTGAAGATGGCAGTGATGGTCGGAGATCTTGAACTCCTTAATATCTCCCACTGCCTTGCCTGGTTTTCTCGCAACTGAAGAAGAGCCTCAACTCCTCAACTCTGGAGCGAGGTGTGTACTGTATATACAGCAATGCAGTGACTCGATGACAACTTGGCGGCCGCTGGGAGTTCATGTTCGACGTTCTTGGCTCTTGACTGGTCAAGTCCGTCGAACATTCGGTGCAGTGGAAGACTTCCACATTCCAGTAAACCCAGTGCCAACCCAAACGTCCACGCTTGTTGTCAGAGCATGGGTCCAGGGAGTAGATGAACAAGAATAGAGCTCCAAGACCAGTACCGACATACCTTTTGAGCGAAGGGCTTTGACGTTGGCCTCCTGGAGGTTCGGAGCTCGTTTCGTTAGGGACGTCATCGTGATCGTTGACTCTGCGTCTTAACCGCCATATGACTTCTGTAGAGGTCTTTGAAGGTATGGAACACTGGCTATATGCGGCCTGATATGCTGAGGTTGGGCGGCTTGCATAGAGAGGGCCACACTGCCGACGCTAGGTAGTTCTGACAGACAGCAAGATCTACGTTGCAGTAGACTGGAAGCAACAAAGAAGAAAGGCCTGGAAGGAGGAGCGAGTAAAGATTATATCGAGGGTGTAGGTCTCGTAGTAGGAGGTCGTGTCCAGGGATGACATTTTGGAAGATTAGTCGAGGGGAGTTCGCCATGTTTTGGATCATGGAAGTTGAACAAGTCAAGTTCACCAACAGAAATTTCCAACTCTCTTCATTTCGGGCAAGTGCGCATCTTGCCAACCGCATCAGGTGAATCCATTGGATTACATGTCACAAACTCCATGTGCGGAAGGCGTAACATGACCCCGTCAAGTGTAACTCGTTCGTGCCTTCTGTGTGAAGGAGTGTAAATTGGCCATCAAGGTACAGCCAAGAAGCCGCCATCACAATACGCTATCGATAAGCTATTGCACTGAGAAGGAACAAACCGTGCACGGGCCAGCTGCTCCAATTGCCTGCAGCTGGCGGGGCCGTGGAGCTCAACCCAGCGTGCCCAGCAGCATGCCAAGCAAGCTGCAGCTCCCACTTGCCAAAACGTCACCCCGTCAGCCTGCCGCGGCGACGCCCAAGACAGCAGCATCCAACCGTCAGCCTCGACACCTCTACGTACCTACATCCATCGCCTCGTTTCCAAGACAAGCCAAAAACTATCAACAGATTCCCCGACGACGAACCATATCACATCGCCGGTCTAATACAATAACGATCTCCACCCGGCATCAGTATTCCGATACAGAGAACACCCACCTACCACATCGATTTGCCGCCCGAGATAGCTTCAACCACCACCTAGAAGCTAGAACAAACAAACGAATCTCGACTTTGCCGTAACCCCCAGATCACCACCACACCACCACAACCAGACCACAACCGCCCAAAATGGCAGAACGACAACTCACCCAAATCCTCACCCAACTCCAGACCTCCGCCTCCTCCCTCTCCTACACCGACTCCTCCGCCCTGCTCTCCAAAGCCAAGCTTCTCCTCCTCCAACTCAACGCGCTGACCCCTACCGCGCCCGGCTCCGCCTCCAACCCTTCCCTCTTCTCGCTCGCCCGCCAAGTCTACGAGCAAGGCGCCTTGGCCTCGATCCGCGCCAAGAACCCCGACGCCTTTTTGCGCTACGTCAGCCAGCTCCAAGGGTTTTACGAGCTCGAGGGTACCGTTGGCACTGGTGCTGCTGGTGGCAGGATTGCCGGGGCGGACGCAAACAGGGAGGAAAAGAACAAGGTCACGGGCTTGTATTTGCTGCTGCTGTTGACGCAGGGACAGTATGCCGAGTTCCATAGCGAGCTGGAGGCGCTGAGCACGAGGCTGGGTGGCGCGACGCGCGAGCTGGAGGCGGATAGATACTTGGGGTATCCGATTAAGTTGGAGAGGTGGCTGATGGAGGGGAGCTATGATCGGGTGTGGAAGGCGATGAAGAAGGGGGAGGTTCCTTGTGAGGAGTATGGAGTTTTTTCAGAGGTTAGTACTGGTTTTCTTGCGGCTTGTTTACCTTTCTTTCCCTCCCCTCCTCTCTCTTTACCCCATCCATCCATCATGTTATTCCTCTCTCTTGATGAACATTGATCGCTAACCACCACCCACCCTCAACACCAACAGATCCTCACCTTCCAAATCCGCTCCGAAATCGCCTCCTCCTCCGAGCGCGCCTACCCCTCGCTTCCCATCTCCTCCACCAAGTCTCTCTTGTTCCTCGAGTCCGAGGGCGAGGTGGTCGAGTTCGCCCGCTCTCGCGGCTGGGTCCTCAAGGATGGCCACATCTACTTCCCCTCTGCTGAGCCGGCAGCGGAGGAGGCCGAGCAGGAGAAGCCGTTCAGCCAGTTGGTCATTGAGAATGCGCTGGGCTATGCTAGGGAGTTGGAGACGATTGTCTAAACATATCTGGAGCAAAGCGAAGCAAAACAATGGGAAGGAAACAAGAGAGTGGGCAGGCTGGGTTGGGTTGGGTGGGTTTATGCAAGCGTTTTTAAACGATGGTCCTTAGAGAGCTAGCTACATAGGCAGAACAGAGGTCACGTACAGATAGATACACCACTATCGTTGTGTTCCGTGTCTCGCCTATATGTATACATAGGTATGATGAATGATATCACAGCTTGCGTCTGGCATGGTATTATCTCTCGACAGTTCATGTGAACCATGACATCCCTTTCCGGTTTATAACAAGCGAACATGGTTCGATAGCAACCAGTAATCATTGTGCAACAGGCGCGTTAAAAAAACCATTTTGTCTTCCCTTTTCTCTTGTCCCCATTCAGAAGAACCAAAGACGATCATTATACCTACTTTAACTGTACTTTAACTACTACTATAACTTTCATCATCAAAAAACTCCTTCTTCTTCTTCACCGCCAACACCCTTTTTAAGCAAACAGCTTCAGACCACTGCCATGCTTTCCAACCTCGCAAACCTCGCAGACCGTGCACACCGTGCCCTTGTACTTGGTGTGGTACTTGGCTCCGTCAAACGCGCACTCCTCATAAGGAGTACCGCTGTAGATGGGCGTGAAGCTGGCGGCGCAGATCTCGAACTCGGCGAACTGATCGAACTCGATCTCCACGGCGTCGTGAGGGTTGCGCTCGCATTGCGCCTTGGTTCTCTTGGCCTATTATTTTCGAATACTGTTAGTGTCTCAATTTATGGAGGGAAAAAATAAAGGGAGTTAGGTTATGACATACGCTCTCAGTGATCTTGGTGGCTCCTCCGTTGGCCAATATCCTGTTGGCGAAGCTAAGGGCAGAGCTGTAGTTCTTGCTCCGCACAGCCAGGTTCATTGCGTTAAGCAAAGCAAGCTGGCGATGGGGAACCTCGATCTTGGGAATGGTGAAGTAGGCCGCCAGTTCCAAGTTCCGCTTCTGGAGCGAGGGATCCTGGCTAAGCTGGTCCGGAGAACCAAGTTGCCTGCGGGCCAGCTCGATAGACATGGCAACCGAGTACTCGCAGGCCGAGGCAATCAGTTTCTTGGCCTCGGCAACCTCGCCATCACTGCCTACTGCGTTGACAAGGACAGAGTGAAGAATACCCTTGAAGATCTTGACACCATCCTCGAGCTTGTTCGCCCTCATCGCATCGTAACCGCGCTGCAGGTCATTGGAAGCAAGGTACTCGAGGTCCCTGGGGATGATAGGGAGAACCTTCCTTAGATCCGTCTCCTCGGGGTTCCTGCGGACGTAGTTGACGAGAGGGTCCAGACCAGCGGCGGCAGGGAGGTAAGTCTTGGATGCCTGGTAGACCTCCAAGAAGCGAGGCTTGAGAGGAGCGAAGTTGACAGCGCCAACCTGGCGGTTGAGCAGCTGCATTGCCGACTCGAAGGAACCACCAGCGACGTGATCAACTGCAAGCGGTGAATTTCGGGACCACATATCCGCTTCACTGCTTCCCGCACCGCCTGCATCCGCGCTCTCCACGTTGACGAAGCCCTCCTCGACTTCCGGAACAATATCATCGCCCATGTCCCATCCCGCAGCATCCTCGTCCTCATCACCTTCAACAAGAGCACCGGCCTTCTTGGTCGCAGGCTCATCGGCACCACCCTCTTCAAGACCGAAACCGTTGGAAGCGGCAGAGGGCTGGTCTTCCAGAGACAAGCCCTCAACCTCGCCAAGCAGGGCCTTTTCGAAGAAGGACTGCGAGGCCGCCTTTGTCGGCCAGTTAGCCTTGTATGTGGGGACCACGGGCTTGGGCGGTGTTAGGGGCTCGCCCAGGGTGGGCATCGAGAGCTGGTCTTCTGTGAGGCCAGTAGCCTCGAGAATTTCCTGGCACTCTTCCTCGAGCCCGTGAGACTTGGCAGTCATGTAGGCCAGGGGGTACAGATCGATTTCCTTGAACATCTGAATTCGGTCCTGGACCTCTCCCAGATAAAGGGCGTTCTGGAATCTTGAAGTGAAGTCACCACGGTGCTCAGCAATCTTGGCCATCCTCGAGAGCTTGTCATGGTCGCCGGTTGTGAGGTAGAGGAACGAAAGCTTGTCAAAGTGCTTGAGCTTCTGGTAGCACATCTCCACGATCTGATGGTTGCCATGAGCGAGGGCCTCCTGGCTAAGTCTCGTCCAGAGCTTGGGCTTGTCCAGTTCCTTGGCCATCTCAACAGCGACCTCGAGATTACCGCACTCAATGGCAAGCTCGAACCTGGTAGTAGGATCCTGGACGAACTGGAGCGCGATCTCGGGATAGCCCTTCTTCTGGAGGTAGGCAATGATTGACTGGCCAACCAAGCTCGAGTTCTGGATGATGTGTAGCATTTCCTCGTAGTTACGCTTGACAAGCGCAAGCTTGAAGCGGTACTCGGTGGGGTCAATCTGCAAAATCTTGGGCTTCGCAGCACGATCAAGGCAGTAAACGTTTCTGCCCTTGACACGGGTGAGGTAAACAGTCTGGTCGAGTGTGCAAACGATGCCGTTATCACCGTTGAGAAGCGTGTACTTGACATGGTTGAGAGTCGAGTACAGCAGAACACCAGCGTCGTCCCACGCAGCACTCTTGAGACGAATGGTCTCATGCAGGGTGCTGACCTGCTCCAGAGTCTTGGTCACAATTGTCACATTATGCTTGCTAAGCAGAGCTGCGTAGAGACCATCGTTGGACCAGACGACGTATTTAACGCCAGTTACAGCCAGCTCGGCAGTGCTCTTCCTCTGCTGGATGTCGTAAAGGTGAACAGCGGTCGGGGTAATGATAAGGAGGTTGCCGGTGCCGCCGAAGTAGATATCGGTGGTGCCAACAGGGGGCTTGAACGATCTCGTGGCGTTGTTGGTCAAGTCCTTGATATCGACGGTCTGGGTGGCAGTGTTGAGAACAGCGAAGCGGTTGCGAGCCACAAATACAGCCGAGTTGCCCTGGCCCCGCTTGGACTCTGTGGGTTCGATAGCTCCAGAGCCATCACGAGGAAGGGTGATCAGCTCGTACGACCCACCATCCGCCGGGGAGGTGACCAAGATGGACCTCTCAGCGGGGTTGTAGGAGAGTGTCCTTGGGGGCACCCAAGGGCTTCCGAGCTTCTTGAGCGACAAAAGCGTGGGCGACTCGACATTCTTCTGGAAGTCGTACATCTTGACGTGCTTCTCCTTGGTGATGTAGAAGATGTTGTTCTGATAAACGGCAGAAGCAGGCCTCTCGCGCTCGAGCTTGAACACCATAACACCATTGTCGTGACCAGCAGCGAACAAGTTGATTTCCGGATGAGCGGCGATAACCCAGATCCTATCGTTCTCCCTCTTAAAGGTGTTGACTGCGGTACGCTTGTTAAGATCCCATACTCGAATAGTCTTGTCTTCGCCAGCCGAAAGAATAAGGTCCTGGTGGGGGTGGAAAAGACAGCCGCTGGCGTTCTGGAAATGGCCGCGGCAGGTATCGACTTCCCACTATGGTTGGTTGATTCAGTCAGCAGGTTGATATCAGATGCACAATGTCCTGAAAACACGTACAGCCTTGGTCTCGCTCATGCGCCACAACTTGATAAGACGGTCGTCACCGGCGGACACAATCAAGGGCATGGTGGGGTGGAAGGCAACCCAGTTCACACCGCGGTCGTGGCCCTCGAGAACGAACTTGACAACGGCGTCGGTGTTGCCGAACATATCGGTCTGGTTGGCATTGGCGCGAGCAACTTGGTCCTCGAAGGACATGGACGTGGGCGCGGAGTGCTTCTTGCGTAGGCCGGAGACTGTGATAACGCAATATGGTCAGCCATCCATGTATTCCGCAGATATCCATCCCATCTTCCCGTCCAAGGCACCACGTACTATCCCAAACGCGAACAGTCTGATCGAGGGAGGCGGAAACGATGAGGTCCTCCTTGGGGTGGAACTGGGCGCACATGACGTAGTGGTTGTGGCCCGTCATGGTGCAGAGCAGCGAGCGGTTCTGCCAGTTCCATATCCGAATCGTCTGGTCGTCACTAGCACTAACAATCCAAGGGAGCTCGTGGTGGAAGAAGACGGTGCGAATGTAGTCCAGGTGGCCGTTAAGGGTAAAGAGGCAGCGCCGAGTCTGGAGAGACCAGACCTTGATCTTGTAGTCGTCACCGCCAGATACGAAGAGAGGCTGTGGGGGATATGTGTAAGCTATGGTCGATATCTCGAGTCGGCGCATAGAGGCAACAGGGAGCTCACCTGTGTCTTGTGGAAGTCGACACCTCTGACGGGGCCATCGTGTTCTTCGAATCGGTCAATCAGGGTACCCATGCGGTAATCCCATAGCTGAATGGTGGAGGAGTGGAGGGAGACGAGAATCCATGGTCTGGAGGCAGGGCCATGTTAGTTTCGCGTGGGTTTCTTGATAATTGTAGACATCTAGACCCAAGTGGCGGGGGAGCTTCTGCTATTCGGGAGACGGAGAGGCTGACCGTTTAGGGTGGAAGGCGATGCCCTTTGCTCGCGACGACTTGGACTCGAACTGCGCACAGGGGTAAGATATTAGACAAGCTCGAGCTGGAGGCGCATAGAGAGTGGACGACGACGTACTTTGGTGAGCATTCCCGAGGAGGCCTGCATCTTGCCAGTGGCTTTAAGGGGAGCACAGCCTAAGCTCCCGGCATCAACGTGGGAAAGGTGGATTAAGTATTTAAATGGAAGACGGGAGGAATTAGAACGCGATCAGCCGAGCGCCGTGAAATCGCAAAATAGTACTAGATGGGAATGCCGTTCGGGGGGGAGGAGGGGTGGCGGCGTGGTTGTTTGGGCGTGGGAGGGATTGGGAATGGAGCCAAGTGGAAAGTGTCGAGGTCGAGTGTACAAGTGCTCCGTGTCGTCGGAAGGAGGTCCACGGATGCCACCATCAATGGAGCTGGAGACGGCGGCTTCAATTCCACTTGATAGGGAAGCGTGGCATCTCACACCTCACCTCATTCAGTGCGGGCGGGCGCTGCAGCTGCCACTCGCACAGCACCTGCCCACTGCAGTTGGGGCCTTGCTGACACGACTGGCGTGGCCTCAGCATCGATTCGTGCACCGCCACGTTATAAACACACAGGACCCGCAATTCAGGGGCTGCGGCATGCGTAAGCCTCATTTAAGGGGCTCAAGTCAAGGGTCTCACCAGCCACACTCAACGTGTGCACCTTGGCGGCCACCTGTACAGCTTCCCCCCAGACGCTAGACCGAACTGGGTGAGCTCTCAACAGCGAGGTGTTCACACAACCTCCGCAGCTTCACTGTGAAGCTATCACCAATTTCACCATCGATATACCTGGTAACTACACAGATTACCGAGGTCGTTGAAGACTTGTGTTTGAACTATTTGAGTAAATCGGTGACATCACAACCTGTTTCTTACTTGTCCCCTTTCGTTCCGCTCTCTCTCCAACACCAACACCAAATTCGAGCTGTGCCGTTTGACGTTGGTAACATCCAACGTGGCACCTTTCCTTATCCCCCCCATGGTTGAGGTTTGAACAGGCAACCCTCTGATCGACGAATATCTTACAATTCACTTCGTCACCTCAACACCATAAAACTGCTGCTTGGTCCGGACAACCATGATCCGCCTCTCCCAGCTGCCGTGGGGCCTTGCGGCAGCCATTGTCACAGCGACATGGCTTCCCTCACACCACGTTGCAGCTTCTCCCTCTGTAGACGTCGCACTCAAGGCCGCGTTTCCTTCGCCTCCGTATCTGGTAGAGCTTCTGTAAGTCCCCTGGCCCTCCTCCTTCACCCGTACTGGACAAAGTCTCACATCCGAATCCAGCGAAACCGCAGCTTCCGAGAATGCGACTGCCTATTTCCCACTGCTGGACCGCATTGCCAAGGGGGATTTTGCCCAGGCCAAGTCTGACAAGGAGCTCTATGAAAAGTTCCTCCAGGTTCTCCAGGAAGACGGGCATGTGAACCCTGAGGCGCTGTCGACCTTCAAGTTGGCTCTTTCGCTACGATCCGCTGCGCCCCGTGTCGAGGCTCATTATCAGTATTATACCACCGCTGTTGAGCCATCTGTAGTGGCCGACCAGGACGGATGTGATCTGTGGTTTCTCTACAACGGGAAGCAATACTGCAAGGCCAGCCTGGAAGCTTCATATGGCGATGTCAACAGCAACTCCCAAGAGCGTACCTTACCTTTTGACAGACGATTTGGCAGTGGCCCTCAGGAAATCGTGCTCTATGCCGATATCACCTCCCCTGCCTTTGGGAAATATCATGAGGCCGCCATGGAACTTGCTCAAAAAGGAGAGGCTTCGTATCGGCTGCGTTACAAGAGAAGCCTTGGACAATCAGATGATGCGCTCTCGGTCAACGGTTATGGTGTTGAGCTTACGCTGAAGAGGACAGACTACATCGTCATCGATGACAGGGATACTGGTGGTGACAAGGCCCAAAAGACCATCAGATCTGATTCTGAGCTTGTCCTGGACCACGATGAAGAGGTCGCAGACATCAAGCCCCTTGAAAAGTCCGAGCTTTCACCCCTTGCCGTCAAGGCAGCATCCTTTATTATGCAGAGTGATTCGCCGTTCGATACCCTGCTTAAACTTACACAGGACTTCCCCAAGTACTCAACCAAGCTTGGGAAGCACAACGTGTCCAAGGAGTTTTTGGCCGAACATGAGTACAACAGGCAACTGCTGGTGTCAACAGGTGCCAACGTTCTATGGATGAACGGTGTCCAGTTGGTAGACAGACAGGTCCAGCCCTTTGGGCTTGTAGACATGCTTCGCCGGGAACGCAAACTCATCAACGGTGCCCTGGACCTGGGGCTGACTGGCCAGCAAGCTCTTTCCCTTCTGGGTCATGACGCGGTTGCTGCCGCAAAGGCCACCGAGGAAGAGCCTCGCAGATTCGACTGGCGGGACGAGTCCGAGGGAGGTCAGGTCATTATCTGGCTGAACAACATTGAAAAGGACAAACGTTACGCTGAGTATGCTCCTTCGGTCTGGGCTTTGATTCAGCACTTTGGACAAGGATTACCTCAAGTTCGCAAAGACCTTTTCAACCTTGTTGTTCCTGTAGACTTCACCAAGGCGGATGATGTTACGCTAGTCACCAGACAGCTCCTTGCTTTCATGAAGCGAGGCATTCCCGTCCGGTTTGGCCTTGTCCCCCTGACTCCCACAGGCGAGGCCATTGAACAGGCCAAGGTCCTGTACCATCTTCTCAAGACTTATGGTTTGGCTGCCATGTCTACTTACCTGGAAAAGTCTCTTGAAGCTTCTAGTACTGATAAGCCGAACGCGGACATCTTCAACCTGGCCATCAAGGACCGTGAGATTCGCCCGGACCATGAGGCGCTACCGCTCAAGGACATCTTTGCCTCCGAGGAATTGGAAAAGCAGATCCACCGCGCGAAGCACTGGTGTGAACGCCTCAGGGCTGATACCGAAATCCCTCCTGCTTTCATCAACGGCTTCGCCATCCCCCGCGAAGAAGATTGGCTTCGGAATATGAACCACAAGCTTATGGTGGACCTCCAAATGTTGCAACAGGCGGTCTATTATAGCAAGGTTAATGATCACACCGATGTCCCTGGCTTCTTCCTGGAGAACGCCATTGCTCGGCGCAATACCTTCATATACCCCGAGAATCCCAACGCCATCAAGGTACTGGACGTCAATAAGGTGTATAGCGAACACCAACGTCTGTTCAGCAAGGTGCCTGTGGTTGAAGCAGATGAAAGTGCCCCCAAGGAAGATTGGGCAGTGCTTACAGTTGTCACGAACCTTGATAGCGTTGAGGGCCAGAAGCTCCTTTACTTTGCCCTGCGTTTCCGCCAGGAACATCGGGGAGTTCGCCTCGATATTATCCATAACCCCGCTGACCTGACCAACTCGCCTTCTATTATGAACCAGCGCGTCAAGGCCAGTGAGGGAAGTCTTTTGAAGGTTGCCAGCCTCGTCGAGCTTGAAACCATTCTCGAGGAGGGCACGCCTGAGGCGGATCAAGAGTTTGACGCTGACCTTACTAACTTCCTCTCCAGCTTCAACTTGAAGTCTGGAGATAACGTACTCATCCTCAATGGCCGTATAGTCGGTCCTATCGCATCGGCAAACGACTTCGTCAAGGAGGACTTTGCTGAGTTCCTTCGAACGGAACGTACAAACCGCATCCTTCCGGTTTACAAGGCAATTGAGGATCTTGGACTGAGTGATAAGGTCTCTGGACCCTTGGCTGCTGCCAAGCTGACCTCGGTCACTGCTCTCTCGGGCATCTCAGATACTCCCCACGGCATCTTTGATTCTGCCACACCCATCAGGACAACGGCTTACAACAAGTGGAACACCACGTACACCTCCTTCGAGGTCGGTAATCCCGAGACCGCCACTATCTTCTTTGTCGCGGCCATCAACCCTGCTAGCGAGATGGGCCAGAAGTGGGCTCCCATCCTCAAGGTTCTTTCGGAACTCGAGGGTGTTCATCTGCAAGTATTCCTAAACCCGCAGACCGAACTGTCAGAGCTCCCCGTCAAAAGGTTCTACCGTTACGTCCTAGAGTCTGCTCCCAGCTTCGAGGCAAGCGGCAAGGTGAAAGCCTTGTCGGCGACCTTCAACGGAGTACCGCCCGAGACACTCCTCGTCGCCGGCATGGACGTCCCGCCTGCTTGGCTCGTCACCTCCAAGGTATCCGTCGACGATCTCGACAACCTTCGGCTCAAGGACATCAAGGCCAAGAGAAACACAGAGCACGTAGAAGCCATCTACGAGTTAAGAAACATTCTGATCGAAGGCCACTCCCGCGAATTCCCAGCCGCCTCACCCCCGCGCGGCGTGCAGCTCGTTCTAGCAACCGAGAAAGACCCCCACTTCGCCGACACCATCATCATGGCCAACCTCGGATACTTCCAGTTCAAGGCCAACCCGGGCATCTACAACATCCACCTCAAGGAGGGCCGTAGCTCCGACATCTTCACCCTCGACAGCGTCGGCGCCCAAGGCTGGTCCCCCGTCCCCGGCGACGAAACCACCGAGGTGGCCTTGCTCTCCTTCCAGGGCGCCACGCTCTACCCGCGCCTGATTCGCAAGCCAGGCATGGAGCGCGAAGACGTCCTCCAGGACTCCCCCAAGGAAGAAGAATCCTTCGTCTCCAAGGGTCTCAAGTTCGCCGAGGGCCTTTTCGGTACCAAAAAGCAACCCACCGAGAAATCCATCTCCGAAAAAGAGCAACACGCCGAAATCAACATCTTCTCCGTCGCCTCCGGCCACCTCTACGAGCGCATGCTCTCCATCATGATCCTCTCCGTCATGAAGCACACGACCCACACGGTCAAGTTCTGGTTCATCGAGCAATTCCTCTCTCCCTCGTTCAAATCCTTCCTCCCCCTTTTGAGTGCCGAATACGGGTTCCAGTACGAAATGGTCGCCTACAAATGGCCGCACTGGCTGCGCCACCAATCGGAAAAACAGCGCGAGATCTGGGGCTACAAAATATTATTCCTCGACGTGTTATTCCCCCTGTCCCTAGAAAAAGTCATCTTCGTCGACGCCGACCAGATCGTTCGCACAGACATGTACGACCTCGTCACGCTCGACCTCGAGGGCGCCCCCTACGGATTTACTCCGATGTGCGACTCCCGCACCGAAATGGAAGGTTTCCGGTTCTGGAAGACCGGGTACTGGGCTAATTACTTGCGAGGACAACCGTACCACATCTCAGCTTTGTACGTCGTCGATCTGCGTCGCTTCCGCGAGCTGGCGGCTGGCGATCGGCTGAGACAGCAATACCATACGCTGAGCGCGGACCCGAATTCGCTGAGCAATCTGGACCAGGATCTGCCGAATCATATGCAGTTCCAGATCCCCATCAAGAGCCTGCCGCAGGAGTGGCTGTGGTGCGAGACGTGGTGTAGTGATGAGACGCTGCAAAAGGCCAAGACGATTGATTTGTGTAATAATCCGCTGACGAAGGAGCCCAAGTTGGAGAGGGCGAGGAGGCAGGTGCCTGAGTGGACGGTTTATGATGAGGAGGTTGCGGGGTTGGCTAAGAGGGTGAAGGAACAGAAGGAACAGGAGGAGAAGGTTGAGGAAGTGGTGGAGGAACATGAGAAGACGGAGCATGTGATTGATGAGTTGTAGATATGTAAGAGCGTGGGTGGAATGGGTGAATGGGTGTTTGGGGCCATGAACGTAGTAGGATGAGAGTCTAGTGAATAAGATAGAATCTATATACACACCTACCTACCGCGTTCTTCCCGCACACCCAACATGAGTTCATGAACATGGAAAATTCCGCTATGTTGTCGACAAACAAGCCATTGGGGTCATTCCTAGCCCTGCTAGGTAATGTAAGGATGGATAAAAGAACATGAGGACCAGGCTACTAGTACATCAAGTAATGATTGTCATAAGAGTCTAATGATATGTATGTCTGCAATCCTCACATAACACGCCCGAAACACCAAAACACCGTACGCTACATGATATTTGTCTCTCCACTGAATCCCACCATCCGACACCTAAAACTCCCCCCACACACACATGCTCCAGGTATTACTCTGATCATCTTATCCATCACCCCCAACCTTCCCCAACATAAAATAAAGAAACAAAAACCACCCGCTCAATGAGAAATATACTGAAACACAGCACTAACATCCCTCTCCCCAACCTCCTGCCTCAACAAATGATCATGAATACCCTTTATCCCACCACTTCCCCCGTTCGGGTCTCCCTTCCCATTCTTCTCCTCACCACCCTCATAATGATTAACAAAGTGATTCCAAGTACTAGTATCACCATACAGCATCGCCTGCGCCTTAATATACTGCCTCCCATCCGGTTTGCACCTCTTACACTTGAACGTGTCATGGGTATCGCTCTTGGTCCCCGGTCTATAAGTAAACAGCTCGCGCAGCGAGTCAAGAGAAAAGTGTCTCTCCACATCCTCGGCGCTGTCGACGACGCATGATGATAGTGATTGCTTGTGGCTCTGCCTCTGGAAAATTTTCTCTTCAATGGTGCCCGTGGCGATGAAGCGGTAGACAAAACAGTCCTTCTTCTGGCCGTCACGCCACACGCGCGCCAGGGCTTGCTGATCGGCTGCTGGGTTCCAGTCCGGGTCGAAGAGGACGAGCCGGTTGGCCCCGATCAGGTTGAGGCCGCACCCGCCGGCTTTGGAAGAGAGCAAGAAGACGAACTCGTCACCTTCGGGGTCGTTAAACTTGTCGACCAGCTTCTGCCGCTTGTTGACGTTCATGGTGCCGTCTAGTCGGAGACAGCCGTATTGCCGGTTGCGGCAGAGACGCTCGAAAAGGTCCAGGGTTTGCGTGTAGTTGCTGATGAGCACGATCTTGTCGTTGGTGTCGGCGCGGATGCGGGCCAGCATGCGGTCGAGCACTTGCATCTTGCCGGAGTACCAGGGCTTGACGTCGCGGTCGCGGCCGCGCGCTTCCTTGGGTACATAGTCGTCTGGCCAGCAGTGCTCACAGCCGGGCAGATCGGCCGACAGGTCGAGCAGGTCTGGGTGGTTACAGAGCTTCTTGAGGATGTTGATGGCCTTGAGAGGTTGAGAGCCCTTGCCGCGCAGGAGAGCTTGGATGTCGGGAGAGGCAACAAAATAGTTGTACAAATCCAGCTGGAAGGGAGCGAGGTTGCAGAAAACCACGTGCTCGTACTTCACGGGGAGGTACTTGGACAGAATGTCGTTGGTACGACGAATGATGAACTTGTTGACGATGGCGAGAAGTTCAGCCAGGCACTCGTCACCACGCTTCCGGTCAGCTTCCGAGGCGTCAGCATCGCGGCCACGCAAGATGGGGATTTCGAAACGTTTGCGAAACTCGAGACGAGTACCGAGGAGATCTGGGTTAGCAAAGCTGATGAGAGCAAAGTACTCTGACAAGTCATTCTGAATGGGTGTACCAGACAGGATAACCCTCCTCGAGACATTCAAGCTGTTCAAGGCACTGAACGTCTGGCTGTCTCCGTTCTTCAGACGATGACCCTCGTCGCAAAGCATCAGACCAATGGGAGTCCCCTTAAGCTCCTCCACATTGAGCCTCAGCGTCTCGTACGAAACAATAATCACCGGCCTCGTCACAGACCGCCCACTGGCAATCGCCCACTGGCGCAGCTGTCTGGTCAATTCCTCCTTGGAAGCCTTCCCGTCAATGGCAAAAGGCGTGATCGCATCCGCGCCTAACCACTTGACCAACTCATTCGCCCAATTCCTGACCAAACTCGACGGACACGCCACAATCGCCTTTTGAATCGTCGACTTTCCAGCATCCGGTGACTGCTTCAACAGCGTCCACAGCAGCGTGATGCACTGCAGCGTCTTTCCCAAACCCATCTCGTCCGCCATGATACACCCATTCGCCTTCTCATCGATCATGCCCGTCACACACCGGTACATGAACCTGACACCCTCGATCTGATGCGGCCGCAGCACCTTGGCCAGCCTGGGATCGATCACCACCGGAACCCTGGGGTGTTCGCCCTCGACTTTCTTCTTGATGCCCAGAATCTCCGACAGACTCTTGTGCACCAGCGGCGCATCAACTTTCACCTCTGGTGTCTCCTCTTTCTTTTTCTCCTCAATCGCCTTCGGCGATACATCCTTGGGCTTATCATCCACCGTCGGATCATACAACACAATAGCGAACTCGTCGCAAGGGTCATGCAGCGGCTTAGCCACAAACACGGCGCCCTGCCTCAGGCCGAGCGTGGGCGGCGGCCGGTTCGGGTTGTACGCGGTCGTGTTCTTGTTGATCAGGGGAACCGAGAAGGCCTTGCGGAAGACCTGACTCTTGTCCTTGACTGCGAACACGGGGAACTTGTTGGCGTCGCGGTTGGCGAGGGCGAGCCGGTCGGCGTTGGTGTAAGGTTTGTCGGCGCCATCTTCGTCGTCTTCGCCACCAGCACCTTTATAATCGATCTTGCGGCGCTTGCGAGCGGGTCGGTCGACGGCTACGGTGCGGGTTGCGGAGCCGGGGCATTTGAAGGGTTTGGTGAGTTTGTCGAGCGATTGAGGCGTGGGGAACTTGCTGCGTTGGGTGAGAGCGAGACTGTTGGTGTTGTTGTTCTTGGAGGCGGGCTTGGGTGTCGAGACCATGGATGCTGTCCTATCGAGTTTCAATGGTGTTAGTATTCGTTTTGTGGTGAGTGTGGAACGCATGGGAGGAAGTGTCTGCTTACATCTTCGCTGTCGGCCTTGGTAGCTCCTAGGAACAACGCTTGACTTGGTTTCCAGGCTCGTCACTCAAGAGAACGGGACTTGACCGAAATGTCTGAAGGCAAATTAAAGGAAAAGGGAAGTAGCGAGCTTGAGGCAGGACGAGGGCGATTGGCGCCTGCTTAGTTAACAATGTTGACTAAACAGACGCGTAGAAAAGGTGGGGGCGAATCGCGCCTTCCTCACACGATGTCAGATGATCTTGCCAAGACATGCTGCCTTAACTGCAACTCCTAACCCCCTTTTACTTGGTCCCACTTTGGGCCAGTAACGGCTCCTGATTGGTCACTTGGTCTGACCACCAAGAAAGCCGTCCTCGTCTTCCTCGATGAAGGCATTCACAAAATCACTCCTCAATGACATATTGACATGGACGAACAAGCGTCAGAAGGTATTAAAGATGTATTATCAAGCCGTAAATACCCCAGAAAGTAACAATAGACAGAAGTTGCCGTGCATGCATGCTCGCTTGCTCAATGCCATGATATAACGTAAAGATGTGTGTTTGTGGTGTAGCAATGAATATTCCCGTCCTCATGAAGCCTCGCTTGTCAATCGTCGTCAAATCTCCTCAACGCCTTTTCCCCTCTTTCTCTTTCTTTCTATAACTTCGTGCCCAAGCTTCATGCCATTTCATTTAGACCTTGACCTCCCTTTCCAGCGACCCGTCCATGATCTCACCAGGTAAAGGTTCGCCTTCCCCATCACTGTCAACCACATCCTCACCCCTGGCCGCCCGTCTCGCGTTCTCCCTTTCACGGTAAATCTCCGACCTCCTCATCTCTGCCTCGCGCAGGCTTTCCACATACGTCCGGTACTTCACAATCTCGTTGAGGAGATGCTGGCTCTTCTTCTCCCAGTTGGTCATCGCCTTGGCCGCGTTCACCGACCGAGGCGAAAACGCCAACAGCATAGGACTCCTGAGCGAATTGTGTTTCTGAAAGTCCTCATCGAGGCTCCTGACGTACGCGATGAGATGCCCAAACTGTTCGCGCTCGGAAAGGGTGCTAGGCCGAAGGGACTGCGCTGGCGGTGTCCACTCGGCAATGTGAATCTTATCACCTGGTAGCTTCGAGGACGACGATGCACCGTTGGGACGAGGTAGTGAGCCGCCGCCGCTAAACGTGAGACCGAGGGCGCCGCTGCTGGCCGAGCTTCCCGGCCGACCAAAGTCGAAAGAAGAGCTTCTAACACCGCGCCGACTTTGTAGCGAGGCACGGCTGCCCGAGATGGCACTACCAGCAGCTAGCGCTGCCATTGCCGATGCCGCGTTTGCTGCGCTGCCAGGGCGCGAATGACCCTTGTGGTTGCTACTGACGCTGTTACTGGCAGGACGCCCGGTAATACCGCTGCCACCCGTATTGCCCAGGTCACCATTACTCTGGATGCCAGAAATCCGGGTCGTGTTGATGACCGCATCGCTCCAGCCGTATTCGATATTGGAGACACCGCCTATCATCGGATGGGTGCTCAACCGCGCGCTCCAATAGTTGGCTGTAGTCACAAACTCCCTGCAAATCTCGGCCGTTCCGACCTGGAACAAATGGAGCGCCCCGTTAGGTAACGACAAACACCAAACGTGCGGACGGGCTCGCGAATAGCCTGGTGGCGGCATAATAGTCGCCAGTGTCTGGCGCAGCGAAAACGTGCCCATGTTTACCGCACTGTCCTGCCAGTTGCCACCACCAACAACTCCTCCTTTTTGCGCGTTGCTGCGCATTCCCCTTTTCCTGCTCGTGGATTTGTTTGGAGAGAAGGAGAACAAGCTTAGCTGTCCCTTCTGGATGACTGCAAATACCTCGTTCCATGCGCGTTCCTTGGACCGTTTATCGGCGGTTTCCATGTGGTGCTTGTGCGTAACAATACCCTCCTTAACCCATGGTGGACCGGCTAATTCTAGAGACTCATCCTCCAGCAGCTCCGCGGTGTTGAAATCCTCCGTCTTGCTGATGGTGAGATCGAGTGTGTTGTCTTCGCGTATGATAGCCTGGCTAAGCGCATTTGCAAAACCAATCGATTGTTGAAAGTCGCCACGGATGGAGGAACCAAAAGAGTCCATGGACATGGTCGTATGGGTCCTACCCAGCGACGCTTTGCTCCATGTCGCCGAGGATTCGGTGGGGCTGAAAAGTGAGTTTCCGTCGTCAAAGCTAGTCCGGCTCGAATTAAAGCCGTTTCCAAAGCCTCTTGGCCTCGACCGACTCTTTGAGTTCCATCTGGATGAATTGGCCTTGGCCCCTTCGGTTATCCTACCCCGAGTGGAAGCCATGCCTTCCGATGGCGCTTTACTCAGTACACTAGGGCTCCGCTTGAGCACACCCATAACCGATAAGCTGCCTTGGGCGGTTGACGAGAGACTCGTCGTATTGGTGGCACCGCCAAATAACGGCAGGCTTTCGTCGCGGATGGATGAGTAGATGTCTTTGAGGACTGCTTCGACTTGCGATTCCCATCCCTTCAGGGGCCCATCAAAGGGCGCTCTTACGAGAGGCCCGCAACTGTCGGAGGTAGACGAATCTGTTACTGCACCAAAGCCGGACGTCGGCCGTGCTGGTGGCTTGAAAGAATATCTGAAACTGTTGTGTTTGTTATCTTCATTAGAGTTGCCACGGTTGCCCTCAACGCCAAGGCTTGCACCTTTGCCAGGTAGGATACTGGGACGTTCAAATGCTTCTGGAACCGAATCCTCGAGTGCCTGTCGGATCGTGGTCATGGTGTTCTTGATGAACTGGCTCTTGGTCATCTTTTGTTCAATATCAGCCATATGCAAGTCCGTATTGAGGAGCATGATGGAGTAGCAAATGGTGTGGATGATGTCTGTAACGGAATTTGTCAGCGGAAGAACAACGGTTGTCTTTCTTTCTTGGATTGTATTCGAGGCAGGACTTACCCATTGATTTGAACCCATGGTTAGGATTGCATTCGCACCACCGGTTGGAGAAAGCGACCAGAATCCGATCAACCTGCTGGGTTTCAGCCCTCAAAAGGAGGCGGTTGCAAAGCTGCCGCAAACTAGCACAAACGCTCATGTTCTCAAACTCATAGTTTTCCATGTACGCCCGGAGCGTGCGTTGCCGAACTGGACCCTCCTCACCCATCCATGCGGCCGCCTTGTCTCTGGCGATGAAGTCCTCATTACCTTCGTAAATCTTGAGCGCCTTCTGCCGGTCATCCTCGGTGGGGTCGCCGACCACGAATTGTTCGGGTTCGTCGAGTTCTGACTTGCTAGCCGGGTTGATCGATTCGGCGGTCTTCAAGCCACCTGTGCCCAATCCCAGCGAAATAGGCTCGGCGCTATCTACCCGTAAACTAGGCAAGCTGGGTTTCTTGCTGGCCTTGGTCGAGATCTTGGAGTTCTGACGAGCAGGGGCCTTCGAGTCCTCCTTTGGCTTGCCAAGACTAGGATAGCTCTTCGACTTGGACACCGTCGGCGAAGAGGACCGTCTCTTCTTTTCCTTTTCTCGACCCGGCTTCATGCTTACTTTACGGGACTCGGTGCCAGAAACTCTCTTCTTTTGTTCGGGGCTGTATTCGCTCTCGCTATCATCGCGCAAGAATGATCTCGGAGGTGAAGTCATGGTTCGATCAAACGCCGGCCTGCCGGGCAGCTCTATCCGAGGCTGTTTGGCCTCAACCGAGTCGCTAGAAGAGTTAGGGTCGACGGCGCGGATCACGGCTTTCGGACTTGGTTCGTAATCGGGAGAGAAGCCTCTCTGGTAACTATCCTTGTTCCGTCTGATCTCCGGAGAATCCTCCAAAGACCTGTTTGGCGCGCCCGAGTCGGAGGCTTCTGTCGACCGTAGAGGGGCATCGGCAGATGACTGAAAAATGGGACTATCTTGTAAGAACGGGTCCATAGCCCGCCTTAAGCTGCCACCCATGGGACTCGGCTCCGGCCTGGCCATCAGGGTGTTTGGCTTCATTCTGGCTGGCGACTTGTTCGGTATATGCGGGATCGGCGGTGGTTCCATTTCCGTGATGGACGTTTTCCGCCTCTTGAAAAAGGACGAAGTCTTCTTTTGCAGCGTATGTGTGACGGTCTGGGATGGCTCGCGAACAGGTGGGATCGTTGGCGACTTGAGCGAATCCGCCTTGATGCTCGAGCTGTCGTTGGCTGTCGATGACAGGTATGGGAACGTGGGCGGTGTTTGAGAGTTCGCCTTGGATGAGCTAAACATTCTGCGAAAAAAGCCAGATTTCTCCTTTGGTTGTTGTATGGCTTGTTGTATGGCGTTTATCGGGTTCTCAGGCATTGCATCCTTGGTCTTCTCGTAGCCGACATGGGGAGCAGGTGCTGCTTCCACGTCAAACGGAGGGATGGAAACCGGAGGAACGGAGGGAACAGCGCGTTGCGCATTGTATTTCACTTCGGACTGGCGCACCGTCGATGCGCTCTTTGAGGATCTCATGCTGCGTGGGCGATCGTTACTCGGGGCTTTGGGCGTTAGTTTGGAGCTGTTCTTTGTGTCGATGGGCGCAAGGACGGGCAATGACGGAACCGTATTCAGCCTTCGTGGGCCGGCGGGGACATGAGGGGTGGGCGCGGCATCGTAGTCGTGCTCGTTGCCGTTGTCAAAAAGGGATTTTGAAAACTCAATGTGCCACGGAGCCTGTTGACTGGTTGACGGCCTTGCGTCGCCGCAGTCGAAGCTGGATGATCTGCCAAAACCTCGGGCCCAGCGCTGACTGCCAAGGACCTGCGCATAGCCTGGGTCTATGCTGTTAGTGCTGCTGCCTTTGCTGCCCTTCCCGCCTCTCGAATGTATCGCCCGTGGTGTGCTACCCAGTTCGCGCATGCTGTTGATGCGACCCAGGCCTGATTGGTAGCCCGAACTGCTGTTACTCCGGCGCCTGCGGGACGACCTATCATCCGCCTCATAATCCGAGCTGTAAGTGTATGCATGTCCACGACCTGCCCTCGAGTTGAACGACATTGTGCGAGCGGTGTCGTTTCCGTACGAGTACATGTTGGAATCGTCGAAAGCGTTCCGTGATCCGCCGAACGAGGTGCCCATCTGCTCCAATGACAGCTTGTCGAGCCCCAGGAGCATATTTGTGACCAGGGAATCGCGGGTAAACTGGCGGGGCGAGAGCGAGAGATCGTGCGAGTCACGATGGGGCGGGCGCGCCGGTTCGGGGGAGGGTTCGGAGGGGTGTTCGGAGGAGCAATCGGACTCTTTGTCCGACATGTTCGTGTCGACGGGTCCAAGACTGTAAAGAAAGGACTCGATATCGGCGGCGTTCCGCACGAGGGCCCTCAGCGAGCGGGCACCAGAGGGAGATCTTGTGCGCTCGGGGGGCGTAGACGGGTGGAAGGGGTGCGTCGCGGGCGTGCTTCGCAGAAATGAGTCGTCGCTGCTGTGCCTCCTGTGATGGCCGGTTGGGTGATGGCTCGTGTGATGACCGAGGTGGGAAGGGGGAGTCGGAGTATCTCTGGTGATGATCCTCAGGTCTACCCTTGGGTCGGGGTACTGGTTGTGGTTCCGCCTGGCATTCGCAATTCGGCGCGCCGTGTCTGGAGAATGCATTGTGTACAGTAGCCGGAGCCACTCTGGTTCGAGGGAAAAAAGTAAAGAGGACAAGCAGTGACAGGCTACCGATGCCACCCACACTGGAGAGACTGGAACGCGCCCAAGCCAATCCCTGTTGCGCTCAATCAAACAAGCTGATTTGAGCGCGGCGGTGCAAGGGGCATCCACAGACGATCGATGTGGACGACAAAGGATTTCTAGACAGGAAGCGCTGCGCAGTATGTGGATGTACAAGTGTAAGTACCAGTGTTGTAAAGAGCATGCGTGTGTGGGTGAATGCCCTGTAATCTGTGTAATCTGTATTGATGTGGCACGGGAGGAACTGGCTGGGATGAAAGGAATGCTGTGTGACTGGTGGTCCCCAAGGACGGCACGGGAAGCAATGTCAGTGACGGTTGGTGTGTGTGTGGTTTTTGCCGAGTAGTATACCGCTAATTCTCATTCCCGTCGGATTTATCCTTCCCACATACGGTCTAGTAGATCGGGGAAAGGACCTGCATGCCGGAGCGCCAACGTAGCAGATGGGGCTGACAGACTTAGCGAGGCCACTCAAGACGACTGGCAAGTTCCAGCATGCGGGTGACTCGCAGCGGATGGCAGGACAGCACAACTCCTAAACTTGAGTAGTGGGACAGGGGGGGATAAATCCGACGGGAGTGAGAAAAAGCGGTAGTCGTAACGGCCCCGGAGTACCTCTACCAAGAAGTCACTCCCCTTCTTGTCTGTCAATTCCGTCTTCAGTTTGAGCAGCTGAGACTGATGGAGGGAATTGGAAGTGGGATTGGAACTTAAAAGGTCACGGCGTCAGTGCAGTGTCCTCGGCTGATCGTCCAATCCATGACACGTCAGCGTACCTGTACTGTGTGGAGGGAGTGGGGCATCGATAAACGACTGGCTCCTGCTTCTCCCGTCGCTGGAATAATGGAAACTTCAAATTTACAACTTCCAGGTTGTAGTTTCCCCAGACTCAAGACTGGAGTCTCCAAAGTCTTGTGCCTCCCATAAAAAAGCTGCACTGACGAGGAAAGCGACACCGAGATACAGGATACTGATCGCCGGACCACCAAAGATGGTAGATTGAGGCAACCGCACTCAGACTTAGGCTGATGGAGGCTGAGTAAAGTCTGAAACAAAAATGGTCTCGAGTGGAATGCAGTGCCTAGCGTTCGAACTCTTAGGCGGGAGTGCGGGGATTCGCTCCGCACGGTTCAGGTACCACTCATTCAGGTACCAGAACCCCAGACAGGGACTTCCTGGCCTTGAAGTCCACAAATGCTTTCATGATGCCTTCTAAAATTCACACATGACGGACACACCCAAGTCTGTCTCCAACCAATCTCCGCTGTGAGTCTCGTGTACTGCTTTAGCTGAAAGCCTGCTCACCTCAACACTTCAAAGGAATCTGGAGAAGATCGGATGGAAGTGGAAGCAGTGACATGCCCCCTCGATGCGGAGGCCCCTTTTTCTGGATACTGAATGCAAGTCACAATGCATGCCCGGCTTCTTCAACGCTCGTTGGCTCACACAAACTGCGCTTTCCCCTTTCGTGTTGCCAAATGAAACTTTGGTGCCCACTGCCCACCAGATTGATGCAGTCCGTGCACTTTCTTTCCGTTGTCTGGCTCTTGAGCACCTCTCTGCCCTGCACAAGACCAAAGCATTGAATGAGCACCTCTCTGAGCACCTCTTTTCGGCCTCCATCGATCCGGACCCTGAACTCGTTTGTCTCCGTCGTAACCTCAACTCCCCTGGTCCGATCTTCCTGATCCAGGCATGTATCTGAAACGTACCTTGACTTGAGGAGAGGATCGATATCAAGAGTGTTCCTCATTGTGTTTCGCCAAGCCTCAAGCGTTGCAACTTGGGGGTCCACCGAAATTTTACCTCCGGAGAGTTTTTGTCTCTGCCCCTGGAGCTATTTACCAAGGGGCCTTCTAAGGGGCTGCCATATCCGATAGACCCGTTTGCTATATCCGTTTGTTAGCTTTCCGAGACGCCAGATAGTCCAACAAGGCAATTGTTTTCTTGACGGGACGGGATGGACAGAGGAAAACTGTTGTACAACCATCCGGAGGCTAATCAAAAGAAAATGTCATGGCAATCTCTCGATGTGGTTCTAACTCCACAGTATCGACCAGACTTCACCCAAACCGTGACATGACAGTAACAAGCAGCTGGAGACAAACACGCGCCAACAGACACTAAAGTGTTGGTAAAAGGAACCGACTCCTTGGACCACCATACCCAGTCCATTGATGAGCCCTTGTTGTTGTTGGTGGCCTCCACCGTCGACACTCGACATGAGCACACCATCAAGAAGACGCTTGGCAGCCACGTTTTCAGTCCGTCCAGGGATAGTAAATCATGGCCATGTTAGTCCAAGCTATAGGTAATATTTATCTCCAGACGACTACACGACTTGCCAACCGGAATACCTACCACGCAATCTTCCATCAAAGCCACTTGACACATTCCGTCCACTTACAAGCCCAGAAACGCTTCCGACTATGTACATCACATGCCCGTTTAGGCCGTTATGATGACGATGAGAAATGAGAGCCGCAATTCAGCATGAATCGTATCTTCTGGTTCGTCAATGTCCCGAACATTCAGTTCCCTTTATAGATTTTCGTTTCTTTTTTTTTCCCTGTGCTGCTACGCAATCTACGCAGTAACCGTTGCTGGCTGCATGGAGCTACGCAGTATGCATCTCGGCATCTCAATGGCATGTCAAATTTCAAGTTGTTTTGTTTTGTATGGTGCAGCCCTTTGTGGGTTTGAATTTCCACACAAAAGTCCTATAGTCTACACAGTAAACACAAACATCTCAATGAAAACAGGCCCGACGTAGCCATGGCAAAAGGAGGCCATAGTAATGCTTGGAGAAGTTGCCACAAGGAACTGCGAATGGTAACAAACACCTTTCAAGGGTGGATCGCAATGTCACTTCACGACGCAATGCAGTTAGAGATGCATACATGTCAATTTAACGTACAGTACTCTATGTACAATCTAGTGCTGGTTTGTTTATTAGCTTGGTACCTACGTACTCCTGGTATATTGGACGAGATCTCTTCCGAAGTGTCCTAAACCTTATAAGGACTAAATGAAAGGCATTAAGAAGATTTAATACGGTGTATTTTACTTTAGAAAAAGCATATTCACAGTATGAAAATGGCTAGGTACGAATCCGAAAGGCATTAACAAGATCCAATACAGTGTAATCTATTTTGGAAAAGGTCTATTCACAGTATGAAAACGCCTAGGGAAGTTAACCCGAGGTCTCGAGCTAACAAACAAACCAGTATTGGACTGTACATTGTGGCTTCATATTTGACAATATGTAAAAGATTTTGAGAAACAGAGAGTAAAAGAAAATATTGGATGGCTTTCAGATTGGCTCCGGAGTCAGACCAAGAAGTGAAGATTGGGAATAAAAATAATAGTTTGGTAAGTAGGTACCGTTTGGTAGTAAGGCAGGTGGGTAACGACTGCTACAGGACAGGTGGAAAGAACGAGACCCGTCAATTGTCGAAAAAAGGGAGGCATGGGTTTCAAAGCCACAAGAAACCCACAAGAGCAATGGAGGGAGGCATTGTAGCAATTGAAAAAAGTAGACAGAGAATGTCATAGGGCTAAGGCCCGGGCTGTAGCGCTCTAGTCATTGACCTAAGCTGTTATAAGGCACCGTAGCTATATTTATATAGCCCCTATTAAAACCTTGTATCTCTGGTAAAGCTGCCTCTTAGATAGAACTTTTCTTCTTTATAGAACCTTAATTAAACTATATAACTAATACTTATATTAATTATATTATCCCCATTATATTAAGTTCTATTTTAATAGACCTAATAGAATAAGATAAATAGTTGCTACAATAGTAGTAGTAAGGCCTACCCACCTAAATAGCCGTAATTAGAATTCCTATAGAGTTTTCCGCCGCTATAGCCGCCGCAGCCGTAGAATAAAAAAAAAGTACGAAGAGAGAAGCCGTATACTTCGTATAAGAGAAGGAAGATTTCGCTAGGACGCTATTTACTAGCGACGTATTTGCTTAAATAATAAGAATAGCGCTTAATATATGACTTATTATTTAAAATTAATAGAACTCCTTCAACGTTACTATACTTACTATGATAACTATTATTACCCCGAGCGCTGTAATCGGTATTATATAAGAAGCCGTTCCTTATTATAATTCTAAGCGTAAAACTATCCGTTAATTAAAGTAGGACGGAACCCATTTTATGTTCGGTTTCTATATTACTTAATTACGCTTTATATATAAAAAGAAGAAGTTAGTGAGAGTTATTATTAATAATAAATCGGGCTAACTAATATTATTAGACGCCTTTCTAATTAATAAAATAATTAAAGTAAAAGCCTTCTAACGCTATAGTAGTATTAGTAAAGCTTATAAACCCGAATATTTTTTTTAACTACTTCGAATTAATCTTCGGTAATAAAAACGAACAAAGATTAGCCTTAACCCGCTTATATATTATATAATAGAGAGAAAATTAATCCTTATCAGATTGTCTCTTTGCGTTTAAAGAGAACTTTACGAAAATTAGAGGCCTTACTTAGGAAAATAATTCTAAGCTAACTTAATTAGAAATTTCTATATTTAATACTCTTTACGATTAATTAATTTTAATTTATATACTTGAAATTTACGACCTCTATATTAAATAATTAAAAGATATTACGTAGAAATTTAAGGCTAGTAAAGCCTTCTATAATATTAGGGGTAATTAAAAAAAGATATAATAATTATTATTAGAATTCCCTTTCCCGGCGCGACCCTACCCCTACCCTTAAATATTTTAAAAGTATAAACGGTAATATTACAATAGGCTATATTAAAATAAAGGGTAATTCTAGTAATAAAGATATTAAGCGTATTAAATAGGTTTCTTAGAACGGAAGAAATAAGCGTTATACATTAAATTTCTATTTCTGTTGCGGAGTTGATAGGTATATAATTGGTAATTATATATATTAGCCGGTATAATATCCCCTTATTAGTATTAAATTTATAAAGATTAAGCTTAAAGTAGAACCTATATTAAAAAATAATAATAAGTATTCTTCTTTTAAAGAGTCGGAAAAAGAGTAGCTCCTTTATAAAATCGAATAAAAGAGTATTTTAAAGTACTAAGTAAGGAAGCGGGAATTAAAAGTTTTCTAGGACTTATAGAAATAAATATTATTAAGATATCTATTGTTATTAATAATAAAGATCGTTTCTATACCTTCGTCGATAAAGGTTACTAGTATTATACTATAATTAGTAAAAGTATCATTAAAAAGTTAAAAATTCCTATTATACCCATACCTAAGAGATAGGTACGAGGAACTTTGATAGAAATAGAAGGGGCGGAAATTAAGGGGATTATTTATTTTAAGGTAGATATTTATAAGTATAAATCCATTATTTATATTTACGTAGTCCTTAAGCTAAAATTCCCTATTATTTTAGGGAAACTATAGTTAATTATTATAAAAACCTACTCTATCCTTTATAAATATAAATTTTAATACGGAATAGCTAGTTATTAAATCCTATACTTAGGATATTCCCTAAAGAATTTCTCCCTAAAAGCTAAGGAATTTAAAGAAGTAGTATACTATTTGGCAACTATATTCGTAACTATAGTGTTATGAGATATTCTAGGCAGGTGCCTGAATGCCCCACTCTGTCTTGGCACACGCTCTGTTGAGCTTGGGACTGCTCTATCGAGTAGGATATATTATATAAGAGTACTTTCCCTATCAACCTCTGTCAAAATTAATTAAATTATTAATTTATATTATATTAACCTAACGTCTATCTTACTTATACTCTATAAAGTCGTATACGAAGTCCCAGGTTAAGGCTCTCGACAATACTTATCTTCAATTTCTTTTAATAAGACTATCGTTAACTGTTACGTACTATTACTCCATCTAATAACCAATTACTCACTTTATTATTCTATATTAGTATTACTTATCAAGTATCGCTTCGCGTAATAAGTAGTACCTATAGTTCAGTTTTAAACCGACCTTATTATTCTTTATATCTTTTTTCGTTTTTTTCCTTTCGTAAAGGGGGAAATTCTATCTTTGTTTCTTTAATTTTAATAACAATTTATTAGATTTATTACTATTTATTTAATTTACCCTTTTAGACTAAGTATTTGCCTATCCTATTCAATTTTAAGCCCCATTTCTTTATAATTCTTTTATTATTCCTTTAAATTTTAAAGTTAAATTTTACGATATTAAACGGTAATATTATTCCCTAGACGGCTTTTAACTTTTAGGACGGTAATTTAATATATAAAGTATATTAGATTTTTAAATTTATAATATTCTAATCCTAACTTTACTACGAAGAACGTCTTACCCCTCCGGCCGCCGAACTTCTTATTAAAGCTGCTAAATTTCGCTTTAATACGGAAACCGGCCAAATCGAAATTTAAAAAGATTAAATTAACGAGATTAATAATAATATTTATAATAAAAGCTAAATCGTCGATATTAATATAATTAATAAAGAAATTTAATAGATTCTATATAAATATTATAATTTTATTGCTAAATACTCTTTTAAAGGACGATAAATTTAACCTTTTCTTAAACAAAGAAACGGCGCTTCTATTTAATTTAAGAAAAAGTATTAATAATAATATATAACTAAACTAAAAGTTAATAATAATAAAACTACTTAATACAAAATCAATAATATTATTATTAAAATAGCTGCTAATATACTAATTCCCCCCAATACTAATGGCTCCGTCGCTTCTAATTCTTAATTTTCGTTTAATAATTTTTCTAATACTATTAGAATAGTCGACCCGTTGCCTTTTATAAATCCTACTTAAATTCTTATTCTTCCTTCTTTATTACTAATTCTAATAGAATAGTTTTCTTACTCCAATTAATCCCTTCGTCCGCTTTCGCCTACCGAATCTATTATCTCCTATATTAATTTAATTATTAAAATTACTACTAATTTTACTTAATAGCTTATAATTAATCCTACTACTAAATATTTCGCTAATATAATATAAATGGAAGCTTTAATTAAATTTGTCTAAAAATAGTAATAGGAACGAACTTTTATACAATTAGAACCGACTATAACTAATAAATTCCCGATTTATTTCGTTAATCTGGTCTAAAATATTTTATATTTTGTTTAAAACAATATAAAGTTTAATTTTAATTTAGCCGCTCCGGCCGCCGCTCGGCGTAATCCTATTTAATAAACCAATAATTCTATTATTAATCGGCCTTAATATACTATAAGCTTTATTAGTATTACTAATAATACTACTATAATTAACGCTAAGGATCTATATAATATTATTAACCTTATTAATTATATAAAAAACCTTCGGATTAATTATATTAACCGTTTACCCCTATTTAATAACATTCATTAATAGCCCGTTTATAATTACTATAATATATTACTTCTATTAACTGGCCGTTATATTTTTATTTATACTATAAAAATAATTTTTCAAGAATTTACTAAACAAAAAAGAGCCCCCGCTAATAAAGAAGAAATTAAATATTAATTCCGTTAAACGGAATAGCGAGCCTGTTTAATTAAATAAGTCCACTAAATTTATTAAATTTAAAAATAAAGTATACTTCTTTCCGTTTAACCAATTCTTATTTAAATTCGCCCTGTACAAACTCTTCCTATTTAAATTCCCTTATTATATTCAACTTTTCACTAGGGTAATTAACTTATAAATACTCTGAAATTTTCCGTACGCTTCGCAAACGCTTCTTCCAATATTTCCTATTAATTAGCTAAAACTAATAGCGGCAACATTATATCGGACAATATTACCCTCTATAAAATATTTAAAAATTTATATAACCGCCTTAAGGAATTTAAACTTTGTAATAATATTATATTTAATAAAAGATTTACTATGCCAGTTAATACTCTTAATAATAAATCTATTTAATAAAAACTTCTTAACGTCGGCATATTTTTCCCTAACGCCCTTAATAATAAAAAGAAATAAAGAGTCTATATTAATAGTAAAATTAATATTTATATTAATTATTATTTATTTACTAATATAATTAATAACGTTTCGTTCGTTTATACCGAATATTGTAAAATTATAATTAATAATTTTCAATAATTATTAGCAAGTATTATATTCTTTTAATAGATTAATATTCTATTTTATACCGAACGTAACAATTTTATAGCAAACTTAACTATATTACCGACGCTTTATATTGTATTTTCAATATTAAACTTAATAAAACGTAGAAATAATTCAATATAAATAAATTTACCGTCGAAATATATAAGAAAAATAATTAGGCTTTATATAATTTCTCTAAAGAGTTATTTAAATATATTCGTTTATAGGGTAATAATACCGACTTTTAATTTTATACCCATCTTTAAAATAGTTTATATTATAAATTAAAATTTTATTACGCTAAGTTTAATTTCGGTTATTCTATTGGTTAATATATTAATAACGTTCAAATGTTTTATTTCTTTTATAGTAAATTCGTAAATGTTTCTAAAACTCCGTATTTAATTTATTTCACTATTAGTAATATTAATAATATAATAAAAGAGGATGTTATAATAGCCGTTTATTCTAGTTTTTAGGGAAATAGGGATAGTAATAAACTTTTTTTTAAAAGAAGTTTTTAATTTAATAATAATGATTTTACTAAAAAGGGTAATATAAAGTTTTATTTTAATAGCGGAGGATTTAAGAAATTTAGCGATAAATTTAATAAATGTAATAGTAACCGTTTGGGTAATAATAATAATCGTAACCGTCGTTAGGGTAAAAAGTTCGAAAAGTATTATTATTTTAAGGATAGTCGTTACGCCTATATTAATTCCGCGACTGTTTTTACGGATAATTTCAACGCCAAGAATAAGGTTTACTATTTATAGAACGAAAATTACCATTTTATAAGTAACTTCGAAGAAAGAATAATTGAAGTTAATATAAATACTTCCGCTATTAAGTATAATAATAAGTATTCTATTTATTTTACCGGTTTTTTAGTTCCCTTTAATATCATATTTTCCGATATTCTATAATCTTCCGTTCTACTAACTTCGTTTTCGTTAACTCTGGTTATTATTATTAATATTATTCCTGTTAAATGTACCGACTTCGATGACTACGTTGTACCCCTATCATTAAATTTATTATCTAATGCTCATTTTATAACGATTACTAAACGTTTAGAGTTAATTTAAATATTTAGTAGGTTATTTTATCCTTTATTTAAAAATTGAATAAAAATTACCGAAAGTTTTCGGATTATATTAAATTGGGTTAGTAAAGTAAAAGAAGTAGATATTATATTAAAATTTTTAATATTAGTTAATAAATAGAAATTTAAATTATTGGAGGTATAATATAAAGATTAATATTATTTACTTGCTTTTACGGAAAGGTAGATAATTAAAGTTATCCTAGATATCACTAGTGGATATTAAATCGAACCCTAGTACTCTTATAATTATTATATATTTTAATTCCGGTTATTTATTCATTATAGTAAGGCGTACGTTTATTAAAAAATATTTACTTAATATTTAATTTTTATTAATCCTACCGAACGTTATAAAAGGAATCAATTCGAAAATAATTATTAATATTATCGCCGAATTTGACTTGTATATAGAAGGAAAGGTAAACGGCGTTATAATTAATAACTATTTCCAAATATGTATTTTAATTATCGAAGAATTTAACCCGAATATATTATTAAGAACCGACTTCCTTCGCTATTATAACGTGAAAATAAATTTTAATACTACTTTTCATTCTTTTAGATTTATTTTTAGTATAAAAATATAGGAAAAAGTCTTTTCTAAAAGAGAAGAAGCCGGAAAAAATATATTAATTACTAAAGTATTTGCTAAAAGAAATACTGTTTTTATAATTTATTAGTTAAGTACTTTCTAAGTGCGCTATAGTACTTAGCTTAATAATTAGTAATTCTACTAAGGTGAACGTTCTATTTATAATTTTTACGCCCAATTCTATAGTTTGCTAAACGTTATAATAAATAGTAAAATATATAAAGTAATTCTTTACTTTAATTATTTTAATAATAACCTTTTTATTCCTATAGGCACTCGAATTGGTATAATTATACGTCCTTTGCCTAAAGTTAATGAGAAAACTATATTTTTCGACGTATTAAATGTAATTTACTTAACTACTAAGAGCTAAGCTAGCCTCTTTCCTAAATAATATACTATATATATTAATAAAATTACTAAAAACGATAAGGAAATTACTATTTAAAAGAGGCTTTTAACGTTCTATTTTATTAATTAAATAAACCTAATAATATTAATTCTATCCCCTCCAAAGTAAGTATTAATATTTATAATACTAATTTCGATTTTGCTTAGTAATTAAAAAAGCTTCCTAAATGAATACGTGGACGTTTTTAGAAATAGAAGGATTATTCTAATAAAAGAAGAGGATAAAATACGTATTAATCTCGTCGAGGGATAGTAAATTTAGTAGAGAATCATTAAAATTTACTTACTTAGAGTTAAAGACCGCGAATTTTTCAATAAGGAATATAATAAAATATACGTTTAAAGTAAAATAGTATTTATATTATAGTTTACGCTAATTACGTACCCTATATTTATTATATAATAGAAATTTAATAGCGTCGATAAGGGTCGTATAATTATTAACTTATAGCCGCTAAATAATATTATTATTCCAGACGTCTACATGTTACCCGACTAAAAGGATATTATTAATATTATAGTCAGTAAGAAATTCTTTTCGATTTTTAACGTCGCCAGTTTCTTTTATTAATTACCTATTTTAATAAAATATTGTAATAAAATAGTAGTAATTAGTCCGCATAGTCTTAAATAATTTAATATTATACTTATAGGTTTTAAAAATTTGCCCGCCTTTATATAATGGTTTATGAATTAATTTTTCTTCAATTACCGCTCCTTTATTCGTACTTATATTAATAATACCATTATGTTTAATAATATTAAGGAAGAGCATTTAAAATATATTAATATTATAATAAACTTCTTTAATAAATACTATATCTATATTAGTACTAATAAATCCTTCATAATTTACCCCTCTATATAGCTACTTAGCAATCTTATCGATAGCGAAGGTCGTAAACGTACTAAAAATTGTATTAAAGCTTTTTAAAAGTTTAATTTTTCCGATACTTTAAATATTCTTAAGATTTATTTTAAAATAGCCAGCTAATTAAGATAAGGAATGCTTTAATTCGCTATTAAGGAAGAATTATTTTACTATAGGAAAACCGAATTGCTTAAGCGAATACGCGAATTGGAAAATTTGTAATTAGGAGTAATAAAGTAAGCAAAAAAAGCTTATACGTCGAAGGTTAAATTTGTACTAATTAAGGAGGAGATCGAAGCTTTTTATACTATATAGGAAAATTTATATAATTAAATACATATATTATATTACGTTAAAAGCGAAGATTTATTTATTAAAACTAGCGCTAATGGTATAATATATAGAATTTACGTTTTTTAATTTAAATGCCTATAAAATGGTAAATCCATTCCTAGTATAAATAAAATTCGCCTAACTATAATTAAACCGGTCTACTTCCTATTAAGATTAACGACCTTAGCTGAAAAGAAATATAATTTTATAAAAGTAAAAATCGTAATTATTATTTAAACCCTCCAAAAATTTAAGAAAATAGTATTATTTAACGAATAACGCGTAAATATTATTATTGATTACGCTTCTACTACTAATATTATTAAATATACTTCTTTATAAACTATAGATTTAATTAAAATTAACCCTAAATTTACTAACGCTAATAATTAGGCATTATAATTTAATTTAAATATTTGCTATATCTTAAGTCCCCTAAATATTATTCCTAACGCTTTATTAAAATTATTTACTACCAAACTAATTAATAATAATAATATTTCTAGAGAATTTACTAATATTTAGTCCTATTTTAACTATTTAGAAAGTTTTACCACCTTCTCCTTCTTATATACAAATATTTTTCTAAATACTCGGACCGTTTTACTAATTATTGTTCTTACTTTTCGGAAATAATTAATTAAAATATACCCTTCTGATTTTAAATATAGTAAAATTCTCTAATTAATTAAAAAAGTTAACGCTCCAAACTATATTTATATATGCTACTCTAGTAAGCGCCCTAATTTGCCCGCTAATCTTTACTTATTCGAAAATAGTTTTCTTTTCTATATTAATTATTAAAACGAACGACGTCTTTATATCCTTCGCTTATATATATAAAAAATACTAAAATTAGTATATAATAAAAGGTATTATTTTAATATTAATAAAATAGTAGACGATTTATTTTAATTTTATATATAATGTAAGAAATAAATAGTATAGGAATATATTAAATACTATAAAGTATATTATTAAAATTAATATAATTGGTAATTAATTCCTAACGAATTTTTATTTATTTGAATATTCCCGCGCCCATTTCCTATAATTATTATAAATTTTATTACTAATATACTAACCGTTAAATCCGTTAATATTATATAATTTATTCTTAATTTTAATAATTTTACTATAATATATAATATTATTTATAACTTTAATAAAAAAGTGCTATTATTAGTAAATTACTTAATATATAACGCGCGTAAATAAATTAAAGTCTTATTCTAAATTTTACGTCACTACGATTAGGGTTTACCGGTTACTATTATTAATAATTATAATCCTAAGTTCGTTTCCGGTATTTAGCGTAGTATTTTCGAAGTTTTAATTATTAATTTACTTTTCTCTACAATTTATTACGCCTAAATTGATAAATAATCGGAATATATCAATTAAATAATAGAAATAACGATCCGTATATAGTACGCTACCAATACTCTTCCTTAGACGTTAATATTAATAATTTTATAATATAATTTAAATAATGCTATTTAATTTATAATTAAATTATCGCTTAACGAATTAATATATAAATTTAAGCCTCGGGCTATATTTAATCTTTTCGTCCCGGATATAAAGGAGGCGTTAACCGCGGAATTATTAATTTTACTACATTTAAAATATTAACTCAAAGTAGTAAAATTTATTAATAAAGTTAATATAGTTATTAAAAAACGTTATAACGCTAAATACTTTCTAAGTATATTCGAAATTAAAGATAAAGTTTATTTATAATTAAATAACAATTATCATCTACCTAATAGTTTAAGGAAGAAATAGTTTATAGAATATATAAGCCTTTATAAAATTTTTAGGAAAGTTAGCCCTCTAATTTATAAATTTAACCTACCTGGCAATTAGCGTACGTATCTAATTATTTTAGTAATTTACTTTTATAAGCCCGCTTAAAGTTCGGATCCCTTTAATTATAAAATACTGCTTCCTAAGCCTATAAACATTAATAATTAAGAAGAATAAGAAGTTGAAAATTTAATAGTTAAAGATTAAAGTCCGTCGGATATTAAATATCTTATTAAATAAATTAAATACTAAAATAAAGACAATATATAGGAATTACGTACTGAATTTCTGAAGAATTCGAAGGAAAAAGTAAAGGAATTTAATATAGAATACTTATTAGAACTTCCGTTCTAAGGTACTTATAGGAAAGTAATTTAGTATATTAATCATTAAAATAGGCGACCGTAAATCAAATTTAATAGGAATACTAAAGAATTTTTTAATAACGTAGGGGAGAGGAAACGAATATTTCTTTTGTTAAATTTTCTTCGTTTTTATTTTCTTTAATCTTCGTTTTTAATTTATTAAATTTTCTAAAATATTATTCAATTAAACTCCTAATTTTAATAAAAGTATTAAATAATATCGCTAGTCTATAGTATACTATATTATTTCTATAATTTTATTGCTCTCCTTTCTATTTTATTCTAATAGAATAGTGGTAGTACGTAAGATCGTTAAAATTTAAATAAGTATAGTCGTACAAGATAAATAACTCTCCCAGTAAGTAATTAAGAATATAAATTCGAATAGAATCGAAAGGTCTTAATACGTATACAACCTTTTATATAATTCAAAATCCTTCTTTCTTTCTAAAATTTCTTTTCTATTTTATTAACTTTATTACAACCTACCCTATTCCTACAATCCCCCTTATTTACCAAACCTATCCCTCTACCTATTAATTATTATATTACTTATTAATATAGAGGACGTCGAAATACCTTTAACGCCTCCTAATAACGAACCTTTAAATAATTTCGATAATTAAATTAATAATAATAATAACCCTAATAATAGCCTTCGTACCCTATTATAAAATTGCTTACTAACTATTATGGGGCGAGGTACTATTGGGGGTAGGGTAAGATATGCGTTGTTGTGCGGAGGAGAGAAAAGGAAGATGTGCGTGGAGGACTGGCTATATAGGCGAGAGCCTTAGCAAGCCAGTCTGTGCACGCGCATACGTGTAACTGCACGTGACTGCTGTGTATGTAGCTAGTGCGTATATAGCTCTAGGCTATAGTATTAACTCTAGGTATAGTATATAAAGTAGTTAGTATAATATAAGAATATTATAGGCTAGCCCTATAATATTATCCCCCCTTAAAAGAAGCTCTAATAGCTTCGAATCTATATATATATATAATGATATTTTAAATTATTTATTTTAGACTCTTCTCGTAATCCTCTAATATTTTATTATAATTTATAAATTCCGTTTTTAGTATTCGATTAAATTAAATATCTATTAAACGTCTCGCTATTTTTGTAAATACTATTTTTAGTCCCCGTTCTTTATATACTATAAGTTTATTCTCCGGCCCTATTATAATTATAACCGTATCGGGCAATGGTTGAGTAATATCGATAACAGCGGCGGCGGTCTCGGTTCGTTGAGTTACGTAAGTAGACCAGCGTCTCGGGGGTGCCGGGGGTACGGGAGCGGCAGCCAGTACTAGAGCGGTAGCCGGTACTAGAACGCGTCCGGCTAATATAGCCTCTACGTTTAGTAGTATAGGTTTATCAGAGAATTTGCCGTAAAAGCGTTAGAATATTTCTTTATAATTAATAATATTATCTTTGGGTTCCTAGGTCGGTTAGTAGTTACCTTTCTATTCGATATAGTAATATTAATAATAATTATTACCGAATTAGGCGTAATCGATAAATTTTTTAAAATCCTATTCTTTTTATTCTTCGTAATTATTCGTTTTAATTATTATACGTTCGTTATTTACTTTTATATCAAATAATATATTTTGGTTGGGAAGGCTTCTACCGATTTATAATCATATTATAGAGATGTAAAATATTAATAAATGTTTTTCATTAGTTGGGAGTATAAAGTAAATTATATAATTTTCCGTTTAAAGAATACGGAAGAGGCCTTCCTATTACGAGTAGAATTTAAAATATAATCGATTATTAGCAAAATTTATTATATTTAGTAAAATTATATCGCTAGGACGGTACTTAGGAGAGTCGATATATTTTTCATTAGTGTTATCTTGGTATTATTCTTAGGTCCGACGGATTTATTAAATAATAAAGTCTTAAATTTATTAGAAACGGTCTGTTAATTCAAATATTTTATAATGTTCTTTAAATTAAGCTAAGGAAAAGTTTAAAGGCGGCGGAATACGAGGCTTCGTATTTATCTGTAAGTAGTAGCCGTAATTAACGAAGAAAGGAAAGACGCCTATCGATAATAATATAGCATTATTCTTAACAAATTCCGTAATAAGTAGCTATTTAGTTTAATCTATTTATATTTAATTAATATAAAGTTGTAGGAATTATTCTATTTCTGTATTAATACGTTCTATTTAAGTATTAGTTTACGGGTAGAAGGCCGAAGTTAATTTACAAATAATAAATAATTTCTTCTAAAAGGTAAATTAGAAATACGATATAAATTATGTATTTTTATTAGATAGAATATTATCCGGTAGGTTATAAATTGAATAAATATAGTTGATAAAGCAGTCCGCGAATTCCTCCGCTTTTAAAGTTACCATAAGTATATAGTACTATATTTTAATTAAGTAATCGACGACGATAGCGATATATTTAAAAGTTTAATTAAAATAAATATTTTTTAATAGCGGGGTAACGTAATTAATAAATACGTTTCGTTATACTGCGAGAAAAATAATTATAAATTTAAAGTAGCCAGCTAAACCTTATTTAAACGATTTTATTTTTACATAAAGGAAGTAGCCTTTATAAAAAGTTTTTACGTTATTATATATCCCCTCTTAATAAAATTCGTATTATAAAAATTCCTATATAATATTATAATTAAAGTAGTCCGCGCTAGAAGAATTATATTAACGGTTAATTAGTTACAGTTAGAGTTTTTTATTATAGGGGTCGATAATTACCTTATTACGTTATTTCGTAATATTATTTACGGCGTAATATTCGGAGAAAGTACGGTAGAAAACCTTTTTAATAATCGGTAGCTATTAGCGCCGTATTTTATTCATAAAATAGGAGACAAATGTTTATAAGAAGATGAATATTTTATAGTTAATGCGGATTAAATTATCGGTAAATTTATTATCGAAATCCTTTATATTTAATAAGTAGAGGGAGAAATTCATAGCGGGGTCCTCCTTAGGGAAATAGCCATCTTCGAATTACGAGGGGTCTAGAAGTAGGCGTTTTCTAACTATAAACCTATCATCTTTTATATTATTAAATTAATCGTTCGGTTTTCGGTTCAATATATCCGGGCGGAGATTCTTCGAACTTAATATATATTTAATTAAGAAGTTAAACCGGGATAAGAATTGGGACTATTATATATAACGCTAAGTAAATTATTTATTAGTTGTAAAGGTTTATAAATTCTTATAATTTATTAGGATGTTAAAAGGTTACTTAGCGCCCTCGAATTCTAATTTTTACTCTTCTAGCGCCTTAATAATAGCGAGGAATTCCTTATTATAAATATTATAATTATATTTTTAGGCTATATACTTCGTTAAAAAGTAAATTATTAAATATAGTACGCTATTATCCCTATATTAGAATAGGGTACCGCTTATAGCCTAATTAAACGTATCCGTCTCAATTATTATTTTCTTAGTCTAATTGTAAATTTTTAATATAAAACCCTTAATAAAAACCGTTTTTAACGCTTCGAAAACGGATTAGTAATTATTATTCCAAATTTAGGCGGCGTTTTTCTTAGTAAATTCGTATAGCAGGATCACTATTATCGAAGAGTCTCGTATAAAGTGCTAATAGAAATTTACGAAGCCTAAAGAAAATTACAAGGACTTCTTAAATTCTAGAAGCGCCTATTCAGTAATAATTTTAACCTTTTCCAGATCTATTTTAATACCTCCCGGGGTAATAATTAAACCTAAATATTTCGTACGTATTATATAGAATTCGTATCTATCAATATTAACGTTGAAACCGGTTTATATTAAATAGTCGAAGATATTATTAACGTATTATTTATAATCTTTAATATTATCGGAATAAATAAAAACGTTATTAAAATAAGCGGTCGTATAAACGTTGAGAATATTATATACAATATTATTAATATAATTTTAGAAAGCGTTTAGCGCGCTTTATAAACTAAACAGTATAATTAAGGATTCGAATAGGCTAAACCCTATAATAAAAATAATTAATTATTTATAGCCCTATTTAATACAAATACGGTTAAAAGTAGTAATAACGTCGAACTTAATAAAAATTTTAATCCGGTAAATAATATTGAAAGTCTTTTTAATTATTAATAATAGATAGCGGGACTTTAAACTTATATTATTAATACCTTTATAATCAATATAAACGCGGACTTTACCCCCTAGCTTCTTAACGAATAGAATTAGAAAAGAGGCCTTAAATTATAACAGCCGGATAAACTTCTTAATTAAATTATCGTTAATTTATTTTTTAATAATATTTAATTCGTTGGGGTTAAATAGGTAATTTCGAGCCGCTAGCAGGGTAATTTTAAAACGGAATTCAATTTTAAAATTATAAGAGCGTATTAAAAATAATATTTTAACGCCTTCCTATTTAAATATATCAATATAATATTAGTATTAAAAGGGGAATTTTACCTCAATCTATTCGTCGGTTTTCGGCAGCTTATTAGCTTTTTTGTAAGATTGTATTACATTTTCAGATATAATCTTATTTAGGGATATACTATCCATTATAAAATATTCGTTAATAACGGCTTTACAATATAGGAAGTCCTCTTCTATCCCCGATAATAGTACTAAATTAGCGATTTTTATAGCGCGGAAAGTTTCCCTATCCCCAATTTTAATTAGGCCGTCGATTTACCTATAGAAATTACTACCGAATAAATACTTATACTATCCTCTTCTTCCTACTAATACTTTTATTATTATTTCTTTAATTAATCCGTTGCTAATATATTTAGGATTTAAGACGCTTTCTTCTTCCTTTATACTATCCTCCTTTTTTATTCACTTAATATCCTCTACTATTTAGGCCTTTATTATATAAATTATTTAGAATTTATATTTTTCAGCTACCTAAATCAAAATTATTACTAATAATTCCCGAATATTATTAAAGTTAATAAGATTATAGTGTACGCTATAAGTACGGATTAACGTATAGTAATTAATATTATTAATACGGACGCTTCTAAACATCAATTATAAAATTAAATTTAAAAAAGATAAAAACGGTAAAGAATTGCCTCTTCTTTATGATTACTTTTATAATATATTATGAAAAAAACTTTGAATATTAAAAAAACCCTTAGAAATCTTTTTAATAAGGGTTTTATCCATATTAATAATTTAATTACTATTACGCTAATTCTCTTTATTAGGAAACCGGAAGGAAGTTTTCGATTCTATTATAATTATAGAACTTTTAATACTATTAATAAAATAGATTAATACTCATTAGCCTTAATTAAAAAAAAAGTTCAGAATTATTATTAAAGCGAAATGGTTTATTAAGATGGATGTTGTATAAGTGTTCTATAAAATCCGTATAGCTAAAGGAAAGGAAGGGAAAACGGTATTTCGAATTCGATATAGGTTATTTAAATGGTTGGTTATACTTTTCAGATTATTAGGAGTATTAATTACGTTTTAATAGTATATTAATAATATTCTAGGGAACTACCTTAATAACTTTACTTTAATATATATAAATAATATACTAATATTTTCGTTACGTTCTAAAGTAAATTATTTAATTAAAATATATATAATCTTTAAACGTATAATTACTATTAAGCTTTATTTAGATCCCAAAAAATACGAGTTCGTAGTAAAAAGCGTTAAATATTTAGGTTTTATTATTATTATAAATATTAATATTTAAACAGACCTGGAGAAGATTAAAGCGATTATCGATTAGGAAGTACCTACATTTTAAAAAAGGGTATGAAACTTCTTTAAATTTATTAACTATTACTAAATATTTATTAAAGATTTCTCTTCGGTTGCAGGACTGCTAATAGCCCTTATTAGCAAGGGGGTCCCTTTTAAATAGACTAAATAATACAATATAACTTTTAAAAAATTAAAGGAATTATTTATTAAAACCCTTATTCTTATTTAATAAAATTCCAATCTACTTAGTTTCTTAGAGGTAAATTACAACGGGTATAGTCTCAATAATATTTTTATTTAAGAGAAGAATAGGTAGAAAACGGCGGTTACTTATTATTCTTAAGAATTTACCTCCGCCGAATATAATTACCCTATTTATAATAAAAAAACACTTACAATTACTAAATATATAGAAAAATAATTTACAGAATTTAAAAATTATAAAAAGTTCATTATTATTATTGATTATTATAATTCTAAATATTTTATAGAGAGGTAAAAACTCTTTAAATAATAAGCACGATGGGCCGAATTTCTTTTACGGTTTAATTTCAAAATCCTTTACCGCCTGGAGAAATTCGCCGTAATTCTTAATATTTTATCCTACCGGGACTAGGACCGCCGTAACGAAGAGGATATAAAAATTAAAGAAATATAGTTAATTCCCTAATCTACTCTTAAAAATTATATTCGTATAGTCGCTTCCTTTATTATAGCGGGGGAGGGTGTAAAGGTATTTGAAAGTCCGGATTTACAATAGTTTTTTTAAGAAAGTTTCCTAAAAAAAATAAAATTTATTAAACTATTTATTAAACCGTTATTAATAAAGATAAGACCCTTCTAATTTCTGCGTAGGGCTTAAAAGTTTAATTCAGCGAATATACTATCGACAAGCTTGGCAAATTATATTATAGAGGCCGTATCTAAATTCTAAAAACCTCTACTATTACCGATGTTACAACCCTATATATATCTTTAAAAAACGTTAAAAAGAATATTCTCCGTACCCATATTATTTAAGAAGTATATAATTCGAAGGCTCTTAAATACCCGGGAAGAGAAAATACTATTTGTACTATAAATAGAAACTTTTATTAGTTACTAATAAGTATTTATATCGATTCTTAATTAATTATAATATTTGTAATAATATAAAAGATTAAAGAAATTAAAAAGAGGGCTATTAAACCTTCTTTCTATCCTAAATCAATTTTTCAAAAATATTTAAATAGATTTTATTATTAATCTCCCCCCTATAGGAAGCTACGTTAACCTCTTCGTTATTAAAAATAAATTTAATAAATCGGTAATTTTAGAATTAATACCCTCTATAGAAGTAGAAATAATAATAGAAATTTTCTTTAAATACTTCGTACAATATTATAAGTAGCCGTAATCTATTATTAATAATAAGGGTATTAATTAAACTAGCCGATTTTGGAAGTATCTCTACAATTTATTAAGTATTAATTAACTCTTAAATGTTACTTTTTACCCTTAAACTGACGGTAGCCCTAAAAGAATAAATTAGGAAGTATAAGCCTTCTTGAGGATTTTCGTTAATTACGCCCAAAACGATTAGGATTATTAATATTTAATAGTATAATTAGCGATTAATAACCGAATTAATACTTCTATTAGTATATCTTTATTCTTTACTACTTATAGCTATTATCTATAATCCCTAGTAACCCTAGTAATTCCCCTAATAGAAGTAAATTTTAAAAACCCGTAGGTAAGAACTAAGGATTTTATTAAAATATTATAGTAAATTACGAATTTATATTAAATAACTATAATAACATTCATATAAAAATAGGAGCGTTTTACTAATTATAAGAAGTAATTAATTAAAATCTTTAAAGTAGGAAATAAAATTTAATTAAATTTTAAAAATTTTACTATAGCGCACCCTAAGAAGAAGTTCGATTAAGTCTATACAAAATATACAGTATTTAAAATTCTCAACACTTTTATAATAGAGCTTTCCGACCTTTCTTTAAAAATTTTTAATAAATTTTATATAAATTTACTTAAGAAGGTTCGTAATAACCCTCTACCGGGCTAAATTACTATTGACTTTTAATTATTAATTATTATAATAAATAGGAAAAAAGAATACTTCGTAGATAAAATCTTCTACTATATAACTAAAAAAATCGTAAAATAATTTTAATTAATTAGGTTAATTAAGTATAATAATTTTAGGAACTACTAAAAGAATTCGATAATATAGTAGCTTTAGATTATTTTGAAATAAAATATAATTTAGCCGATATTAATAATAGATTAATTGAATATTTTAATACGGAATATACGAAGTAATAAAGATGGTAATACAAGAAGAAAAAAAGAAGGTAGTAAATATCGATTTTAAATTTCTCTAATTCTTTTTTAGCATTTTACACTTCCAGTTATTCCTAATCTTTATAACTTCTAACCGCTTCTCGAACAATTCGAAGCGGGCTACTAATTTTATTATAATAAATTCCTTAGAAGGGAAGGTAGGGGTTGGGGGAGTAGCTGGGGTAATAGGAACGGTAAGGGTCGGGGGAGTAGTAAGGGTTAAGGAAACAGCGGTAGTATTACTAAAGGCTGAAAAGAAGTAACTATACTCCTATTTAAAAGTCTCAATTAACCGAAATTTATTTTTATGAAAGTAAATAAAATAGAAAAAACTTACGGGAAAATAGCGTTATTTTTATTTAGTTCGGCGGTATAACGTTAAATAGCTATAACTCTACGGACGTACCCGAAAGCCTTCGTCTTCTCTTTACTAGAAGTCACCGCCTTTTAAATTACAACGAACCTTTAAATTAAAGACAAGGCCCGGTTATATTATTTATTATTATTATAGTAGACTATATACGCCTAATTTCTAGATTTAATATAGTATTCGCGCAGAATATTTAAATACGAAATATATAGGACTTCGGAAAGGTTATAATCCGTTTAAAGAATAAATAAAGTTAGGGACGATTTTTTAAAATAAGAATAATCAGGAGAACTTATTAATAAATATTTAAATTTAATAAATTTACGCTTTTTAGGGGTAGTAACGGGGTTTTTAGTACGCTTATAACGGGTAATAGCTTTCTAGGAAGGGGATTAAAAGCCGTATAATAACGGCGAAGACAGGGCCTCGTTTTTAAACGGCTAAAATAGGGACAGGGACAGTTCGGACAAAATTAAATAAAGTATTTACCTTAATTAAAAAGGGCAAGCGAAAAATTAATTAGGGGATAATAATATTTACTTTAATAATTTAAACGACAATTAGAGAGAAAAGAGGAAAGGAGAAAGGGAAGGAAAAAAAGTCGGGGAGGGGTTTTTGTATGTAATTCTAGAGGTGCGTGTGTGCGTACGCTACTACCTATTACTTATTGCCTTCGTTAATCGAAATAGAAAGAGCGAACGCGTAGAAGGGTAGGAGGAGGAAGGAGGGGAGTAATATTATAGGGCTAAAGCCCGGGCTATAGCACTCTAATTATTAACCTAAATTATTATAAGGCGCTATAACTATATTTGTATAGCCCTTATCAAAACCTCGTATCTCCAGTAGAGCCGCCTCTCAAATAGAATTTTCCTTCTTTATAGAACCTTAATTAAACTATACGACTAGCACCTGTATTAACTGTGCTGTCCCCATTACAAAGAAGTTTGGTATTCAACGGCGATTATATTTGACCTGGTCAGAAAAAAGGAAAAACAGCAAAAAAAACGTCACTGGAGGTGTTCAACAGCGATATGTTTGACCCGATGAGAAAAAAACAGGCAAAAAGATGCAAAAAAAAACGTCACCTGTAGGATTCGAACCTACGCTCCCGAGGGAACTGCCTAACATGCTATCTTGCGATTAGCAGGGCAGCGCGTTAACCACTCCGCCAAAGTGACTAACCCGTTATTTGATAGTAGATGGGTAAAGAAGAAGCACCTATAATCTCGAATGTAACTGGCGCTATTCCAAACAGCAATAAGGTATGTCGCTGTGCACCACCTTGCCTTTCCTTAGTTTGACTTGGGGACCAACCTGAAAGCCATCCAATATTTTCTTTTGTTTCTCCGTTTCTTAAGAGTTCCTACAGAATCAAAAATACGAGGCCACAATGTACATAGGTACTGTTTTTGTTCCCGACCAGACGGGGCATTCTCTCTCCTCGATTATTCTCCCAGAAAGCATCCATAAACACATTTTCCCCCATGCTTCGCTTTCTTCTTCTTACCACCCCCCTTGATCTCCTTTATCGCTCCATCATCCATCCTCCCGATGTCATACAGAAACACTAGCTCATAACGGGTTAATCACTTTGGCGGAGTGGTTAACGCGCTGCCCTGCTAATCGCAAGATAGCATGTTAGGCAATTCCCTCGTCAGCGCAGGTACAAACACAGGTCTGGTCACAGTTAAACATTGAATTTCAACATCTATATTCGCTGAATATTCTTGGACCACTATCCTATCGAAACACATTTTGAACTAACTAAGACTCCATATTTCGGCCAAGATTTCCTGCCCAGCATCCATCATTGTCGAAGCTGATGATGCTGAAGAAAACCCCTTGGCTTTACCCCGCTGATCGAGTGATAAATATCTTCCAGGCGCCTCACATGCCTGACCACAGCAGGGTATAGAAATCCCAGGTTCCATACAGGCGTAGTAGCATCTCAGCTTTGAGCTACCTAGTCCATGACTCCTATCGCGGTCCAGCATTGAACATGAACTATTCTAGGCGCCAACACCGACGATATATATAGCTGAGGAAGAGCCTCGTCTCATTGCTGGCGCACGACGAAGGGGTAGCGGCTCATCAGAGACACGCAACTTGACGAGAAGATGTTGGAGGCTGGAAAAGGCGACAACGAAAAGGGCTTGATTCTGGAGTTGTCTAACGGAAGAGGAGAAACGGAAACCAGGGCAGCCTAAATACCCTAGAAGGGAGTGCCCGTGAATGGGCGCCAAGTGAATGGGCGGCCCAGGGCACGGACTTCCAACAGAAGATGTCCCTGGTTGAATAACTGGACGCGGTACTGTAGGTAAATAATCCCGAACGTCCTCCCCTGCTACAACCTCCAGCATGAAGGCCTCAACCACGGAACGAAAGTGCCTCCTCTATTCGAGAGAACACTGACTCACTCCCCGTCCTCCTCTGGCTCCTCCTCATCAAGATCCCACTCCTGCTGTTCCACCCAGAAGTCTTCATCTTCATCTTCATCTTTATCCTCAAGTACGGTGGTCCTCGTCATGTTCTCCTCCGTCTTCTTCATCTTCTTGTTCTTCTCGAGCCTCTCTCTCTTCTCCCCCAACCTATCCAGCTCCTTGAATTTTTTTTTCTCAGCTTCCTCAAAGATCTCCTGAAACAGCTTCCCTGCTTGCTCGTCGATGGACATCTTGAAGAACGGGACGGTGATTTCGGTGAGTTTGAGCATGTTGTCGAGGTCGTGTTCTAGAAAGGGAGCAGCTTTTGGTGCTGGTGCACGTGCACGTGGTGCACGCCCCCTGCTGCTGCTGCTCAAACTGGTAACTCCTCGGAGGATCTCCATGTCGTCGTGAGCGATACAACCCTCGCTCAAGACTTTGATAAGCTGCTTGAAGCAAGTGCTGCCTTCTCCTCCTCCCTCGGCGGCGTGACGTTCGCATGTTACCGGGAAGAAGCGACGTTCTTTGCTGCCAGTGCCAGTGCCAGTGCCAGGGCTAGTAGGCTCCGAACCCGAACCCGAACCTGGGTTGCGAAAACTACCAGATAAGTTGCGTTTTATGCCCCTGCTCTTAGTAGCCACCGGAGCAGCAGCGCCCGCAGAAGCAGCAGCAGCAGCAGGACCAACATCAGCACCAGAGTCAGCAGAACCGGCAGTAGCAGCAGCAGGACCGACATCAGCACCAAAGCCAGCAGCAGCAACAGCAGTAGCAGCAGCAGGACCAACATCAGCACCAAAGCCAGCAGAACCGGCAGCAGCAGCAGCAACAGCAACAGCACTAGCAGCAGACGCCGCCGCGCGCTCACATGCCTCTTCATAAAAGAACGCAACCCGCTCCAAACCCGTCCACAACCGACCAGGCGGCATCATGGCCGGCTTGTGAACGTGAGCTTGCGGGGTTTCCGTTTTGGAGCGGTAGTAGCCATCGTAGACATCAGGAGTTTCGGGGTCCTCGTCCCTCTCGGAGATCAGCCCATTGGCGATAAGGACGTTGAAGTTGAGGTCGCCGTTTCCACCATCATTCCCACCATTCCCACCATTCCCACCAAACAACCCCCCGGCCCTCCTCCTCTTCCGAGTCTTCTTTTCCTTCACCAAAAGACCGGCACGATTCCCCTTCGCTCCAAATTTTACTAATAGCTTGACAGCAGCCAAGGGACAGGTCTTCCAGGTCCATACAATAGGCTTAACAGAGCCTGGGTCTGCTGCACATGTGCGGTGGTCTGGGCGTTTGTTGACGAGAGATTTACCGGTACGAGGACAGGTGTTGGGGTTAAAGGCCGTCCAGAGCACCGATTCCAGGACGGGCGTGAGGCTGGGGATCAGATCCTTTCTGGCGTGCCAGAGAAGGTGTTCGGCGAAGGTGAGGTCGTGGGCGATAAGGGCCTTCTCGAGGGCGGAGGTGAGGAGGGGCCGGATGAGCCGGAGGGAGGGGAGGTGTTCGTCGCGGAAGGAGATGATGGTTGTGGGGGGACGTGGTTGTCTTGTGCGAACTGGGAGCACAAGGGCTGTTTGGTTGCTGGTGGTGCCGGCCTTGTCATTGTTCTTGTCATTGTCATTCTTGGGAGTAGTGTCCTTCTTGGTAGTAGTGACCTCCTTCTTGCCGGTGACCTTTTTGTCGGGTTTCACCTCCTTCTCCTTGGGAGTCACCGTGAGACGCGTGATCAGATGCCGATAGCGATCGAAAAACGGCTCGATGACTCTCATGTTGCGGGTTTGGAGGCCATACTTCAAGGTGATAAGCTCGCCGGAGCGGAGATCCCGATGGACCAGCGTGAAATAAAGCGCGCCGCGGAGTTCCTGGCAGGTGGCTGACAGATTGACGATGTCTTTGCGGTCGGGGAGAAAGTCGCAGATGCACATGAGGAGCTCGACGGGTAGTCGAGGTGCGATGATGGGGGAGCCTCTGGGGGAGTTTAAAGAAGTGATGTCGTCGCTGTTGTCGATGATGGGACAACTGGGGACAAGACCACCGCTAGTCAGACGGACGATTTTGTAGACCTGACGAGTATCGCCGTTGTTGGCGATGAGCCGGATGGGCAACGGAGTGCTATCGCCGATGCCGGCGAGAACGGGTTTGGAGAGCGACATGGTGGTATTGCTGATTGATATCGGAAGATAGGTAAAAGAAGCGAGCGATGAAAATGCCCGAGGGCACTGCAAGAAGTAATTCTTGAGATGCAATAGAGTCGTGTCGAGTAGTCGGATGGCTGCGTCTTTGATCGAGAGAAGAAGACGAAAAAAGTCTTGATACGGGAAGGTCTGTTGTCTTATAGAATGCATAGGACCAAGGTATGCTCGTGGTTGATCCTGACGGTTGTTAGAGGCTAGACGACGATTTATACTCGGTCACTGTTTGGCCAAAGGTTCAGATCAGCTTACCACGAGTGAATGTTAGAGATAGAAGTTCCTATTGAGCCGCCGTTGACTTGCGTGGCAGGCCTGACGGCGATGGCGGAAGTGCCTGGCAGCTGAAAAATGGGACCTGGCGCTTGACTTTCTTATTTCAAGGTTCTCGTGAATGGTATCGGTGAATGCCCTGATATCGGATCGAAGGTTGACTAGTTTTGGCTTTCGAAGGGAAGGTTTTGATATATGCAGAACCTTAAAGTGGCCACGTAGACGTTGTGAGCAGGGTGAAGGGCACTGCCCCAACGGCAACCGACAACCTTTAAGTGAATGTGGGATGTCTTGCGTGCGTCCTCCTTCTGCGGTCTCCTGCGGTCTCCGGCGGTCCCGTGGTTCTGCGGTCCCAAGGTTCTGCATGTGCAAGTGAATGTGCAAGTGGTTGACCTTGAACCTTCACTGCCACTTCGCCACTGAACCTGAGGAACCTGAGGGAGCAGATTTCGCAGAACCTGTGAGTGAACCTGCCGGCCTTAAGTAGAACCTCCAGCAATGCGGGACCTCCTGGATATTCACAACCATAACCATAGGGCGCTGTAGCTGCGTCATTCCATTGTGGTTGCTTGATGCCGACGGTATTCAACTTGGAGCCGCCGGCTGTTTCTGCGCGAGATGGACCCTCACTCTCTCAAGTCTTGTACGGTATCGTGGATATGTCTGTATCTTCGAGATTGTTGGACACTCCGATCACGTTCAACGACGATGCGGCAACTCGGTCGATCTTCACATGTTCGCTTGACGACTAGTCCATCAGCAGCGACAGCGAAGAATCGCGAAAGAACGTAGCTATCCTCACTCCGGTAGAGGTATCGATGACAAGGCTACTAGTGACGTTGTGATACCCAGAGGGGAGACGTACAGATGTGGGATATGCTTGAGCCGCACTGTCTGAGTTGACCCGACGATGTGGTACCGCTATTGCCATGAGACATCCACGCGATATGCAGTAGAGGTACTCGTCGCGGAAGTGTTTGGATATCTCAAGCGCGCATGCAGCTCATGGGTTGCCTAGGTAGTGATAGACTTGTCAGTGTCGTCTGTTTCCCCAATCATATCCTATCCAAAATAATTACACCCAAATCTCAGCTCAGCGAATTATGACATGACGATCTGGTAAATAAACAAGAAGAAAAAGTCATGTTATACGGTACCTGCATTCCATTCCACGATGGGTGTCGGGTATGTCCCGACATGGTTCCCGAAGCCCTCCGATCCAGCATTCCAAAAGTGACAATCCATCCAAGATTTTATTTTACATAAGCCCAACCCGACCTAACCGAGAACGCCTAATTCCATAATGCCCCTCCTTCCAGTGTCTAACGTACGTAGGGATAAAATGCATGCAATCTATACTGTGTATAAGGTAGACTTGTTTGTATCACGTACTTTCCTCCTTGACAACAGTCAATCTGCCGCTGCCCAGCTGCGTTGTGGCACCCGTGGCGCTCGTGTAACCCGATATTTGCCCAGTGTCGCCGTTAAAAACCCATTCTGTTGTGGCCCGCTCTTGTTGACTCTTTGTGCTCTTGGTCCGCTCCGTTTAATAACCTTGCGTTGTGGTTGTCTCCGGGGTCCCGTCACGCGTGCTGCGAAGCCGGCTGCCCTCATGTTCGTGCTCTTTTTCGTCTGGTCGTTTGCCATCATGGCCCTCAAAATATCTCTCCCCAATTCCTTGTCCTTATCCTTTTCCATTTGGAGGCCGTACAGATGCAGGAATTTCCACTCAGTCTTGAAGTGTGACTTGATGAATGCCCGCTCCGCCTTCGTATATCCGTGCCTGTCCAGATTCTCCTTTGGCCTCCCAGGACCGACATTATTACTGCCGTCGTCATTGCCCATAACAAAGTCCGGATCGGCCTCCTCATCATCGCTAGTGTCGAGTGTCGCGCTGCTGGCATCATCGCTGTCTCCATCTACATCTCTATCCGCGAGCAAGTTTTGCATCTCCCGCTTCAAACTCCACTTGTCCAGCTCGTCAGCGGCCCATTGCGCAAAGATGCTGATAGGTAAACTTTCCGGCCTCGCTTTGAGCACCGACTCCCGCGTTATCGGCCCGATCGGCGGCCCGCTCAGTTTCAGCGCGAATAACACGTGGTCTGGATCGAAGTAGGCGACCATCTTTCCCTTGTGGTCTTTGATGCAACCTTTCATCAACTCGTTTTGTTGCTTCTGCCCATTGTGGTGGCCTTCCACTTCCTCACCGTCCATAACTGAGTAGCTCCTACTTTCGCCCCTGGCTGGAAAGATGTAGACGGAGCATGACTGTCCATCTATGTTTGGGATCTTGGCGAGGATATTGCAGGTCGCGTCGGGCACGTGCAGGACCGTTCGGAGAGGGAGGATGCCCTGGTTTTGTCGACCGGCGCGCGCTGGGTTGCGTTTGACGTTGAGGTTGACGGTGCCGATGCCGCGGACGGCGAGGTTTTGGCCGCTGATGCAGACGGTAGAGTCGAAGGGGGTGTAGGTGGTGAACCATTCGCGGTCTTTGGCTACGCTGTCGGGAGAGAAGAGAAGTGGTTAGTCGCGTGCGGTGGAATTGGGCTTGGGCCAGAGAACTGTGACCGGGGAGAGCTCGTGACATACCTCACGTTGGACATGGTCGACCACACCCAGTCTGGACAGAGCATAGGTATGGAGGGGTGTGTACGTGCGCCGAGGTTCGTAGGCCCTTCATCTTTCTGGGCGCGTCGATTCCTGAGCTTCTTTTGCTTCTGCTTCCGAGGCTTCTTTGGATTCTGCTTCTGTACCCTGAAGAGACCTATAGGTTCACCAGGGCGGTGGAACGAGGCTGGCTCGCCTGCAGGTTTTGATATGTCGTGGCCCATGGCGTGCGCTGGGCGATCTGGGACGGTGATCGACACCGGGTGGGATGTGTCGTCTTGTAAAAGGAGATGTAGCACACAAATAAGGAATGATATAGTGAAAATAGAGGAGAGGATTGGCTCCGTGGAAGCTAGATAGAAAAACTGGAAGCTACTGGTTCTCGGATGCAAATATCAACAAAGCCTTCATCATTTGAAGTTGTGGTCGTTAAGGTAACAAAGCATGTGTTTCCTTTTTGCGCCTAGCGCCATTCATAGCGGGGTCTTAGCATTGGTTAGTGGAGAAGACCCTTGTGGGGTACCTGCAAACGGACCCACGCTGTCTTTTAAGGGAGCACCGGGAGCCGGGGCCGGGCCAAGCCTCCCCGGGCCCGTCATTCCTCAACCACCTCTCCCGGGCCATTGCCCTGATCTCGTTAGGGGAAATTCGAACCCGTCATTCATCAGCTCAAACCGGTCGTTTTACTTCCCAAGTCCCAACACTTCAGTAGGATTTGAGAAGAGCTTGTAGCTGTTGCAAAGAAAGCTTTGAGACCCAGATGGACGAACCAGGCCACACATCACTTGGAGGCTCAGCTAACTTGACTGGATCACAAGGCGACAAACGTGATGGAAGTCTCTTGAAAGGCAATGAGGTGTTGAATAAGAAGAGATGAAGGTCCAGCACAAAGAATACCTTATCAGCGAACGTTCTGAGCGTGGATAGGTAAGTCCCCAGGTTTTTACTGTGCTAAGGTCCGGGTTGCAAGAACAACCACATGAAAAAAGAAGAAAAGGACGGCTCCATGGAAGTCATAAACGTAACTACCTGACTCCATGTCGTTCGTCTCCTCGGTACCCTACCACTTTCCATCACAGAGAGATCTCATAATTTGCGGCTTGTTAGGTACTTACTCGAGGCTTCACGCCATTGGACCACGACATCCTCACTGCCAGGTGGTAAGAACTGTCAAGGAGTGAAGTGGACAACTCTGACATCCTACAAGCCCAATCACTTTGACTCTTATGTTTCACTATATACAGGCAGAGCAACAATGGCTCCCGTTAACGTCAATCGGCGAATATGTACCAAAGAACACTCAGTCATCACTTATCAACAGTTATCCCCCTTGAACAAAAACACGTCGCCCACCAAATCTTCAAACAATGCAACAACCACCGGTCACCACCCGACGTACACTCAAGTGGAACTTCTTCACCCCTCCCTCCCCCGAGCCTCACCTCACACTCACTCCTCCCAACTCGACCTCTCCCAACTCGACCTCTCCCATCCACCCACCACCTTCTACCTTACTCAGCTACTTAGCAAGTAGCAACCGCAGGCCCGGGGTTAATATAACTAGTAGGAACAGGCCAATAAAGCTGGAACAAGATACCGGGGTCGGTCGCCTTGTAGGCACCGGGGAACGAGACCAGCTTGCCGCTGGTGTTGAGCGTGCCGGTGCCTCCGGTCACGTTGATCTGCGCGCACGCAATGTACAGCTGCGCGCCGCCGACGCTGCTGGCGCTGTGCAGGGCAATGTGCTCGACGCGCAGGAGGTACTCGCCTGGGGCGAGGCAGGAGGGGAGGCGGACGGAGACTTCGGATTTGCCTTTTTCGCGAAGGAAAGAGAAAAAGAAGAAAGAGTTAGTAAGGGAAGGGAAGGAACGAGGGTGAAACGGGGATTGGGATGGGGAACGGGGAGAGAAAAGGAAAGTGGGGGGGGGAAGGGGTGAAGGGGAAGGAAGGAACGAAGGAAGGCAAGAAACAAACCATCATTATGCCACGTAATAGAACTCGTCCCCAACCCGCTCGGTCCATCCTGGTAAATCTTGAACCAGACCGCTCCCTTGCCGTCAAAGGTGGCAGCCGTCTTTCCCGCGGGAACCTTGGCCATGTAAAAGTGCAAGGGGCCGGGGTGGCCGATGGAGGTGTCGACGGTAAAAGTGTAGTTGGATCCGGCGGCCACGGACAAAGTCTTGGGCGCTCCCGTGCCCGGGTTGAGCTCGTAGCAGGTCATGGCTGACGAGGTCACGTCTTGGACGGGGCCCTTGGAGTAGTGGTTCTCGGTGGTCCGGATGTGTTCCCATTCGCCGGAGACGGGGCCGGTGGAGTAGCCTTTGGGGAAGGTATCTGATGAGGAGAGGTGTTAGTAAGGGACGGAAGGACGGGAAGGGAGGCGTTGACTTGGAGGTGGGAAAGGTAACTCACAGTGAGCCTGAGCTCCGGCCGCAGCCAGGAAGGTGAGAGCACTGCTGAACTTCATGGTGGATAGGTTGTCAAAAGTGTATGGCTGCTGGTCGACACGGGAAGAGAGCAACAGTAGCACCATCAAAGCGAGTAGGAAGAGGATTTTATATGTATTCTTTCCTCGATACCCAACTGCTTAACCATACTCCCTCCCCCCTGACGATCGGTAGTATAGCTTTAGATCACTGAGTCCTAGCTCTAGGATTCCTCACCCCAGTTGCCGTCTTGACTCCCGACTCCCGGTGATGTTTCTTCATGGAATGCTACCTTAGCCTTCCATCCGGCGGAAGACAGTCCATGTCTTTTTGCGGGATCATGCCCGACATCTTGTTTTTCATCGTGGCATACGCATGGGGCGCATTAAGAATCTGGGGGTGGGTGACATGCTTTCACTGCTCTGCTCTTCTCTCTGATCTGTCACTCCGCGGAAGCATGTGGGAAATATCAGAGAACTTTCATGAAAGGGGGGGAAAGTTCATGGCGTTTCCCAACTTAATGGCAAGTCAGCATTCGATATTCTTCCCCACAAACCTGGCTTTCAACGCCTCGTTTGTAGTAGCCATGACCGGGAAGGCGCAGTGGGATTGGGAGTTGCCCAGGCCTTGCGTACTTGCGGGGTGTTGCAATTTTGAGCCGGAGTTGAAAAGGTACCATGTGTTCGGCTTGTCGTCCCAATGCGAGGAATAGAAAAGCTCATGCCATGTTGTAGATGCGGCTCGATATTCCGAGCGGTGGTGGTGGTATCAAGATCCAAGCCAGTCAGGGATATTGTTAGTTGTTTCCTCTTTTGGATAAATGGTTGTTCAGCGGCACATGAAGTTCATCGGGCGATACCACGATGAAACATCTTTGGTAGTATTTCTGAGCGTGGGTAAGAGAGACCGGAACACTCGACTCCATGATTTCCATTTCGGGAATCATTCGTCCCCCCGGTCCCTCCGTTACGCCTTCCTCGGTGGCCGATCATTGCCCCATAGACCGCGAGACGCTTGGCTCTTGGCAGGAACAATCGGAAGGGGATGCCATTATGCAGCCGGACATGGGCGAGAGAAGTCGATCACGTTTGAATCCATGTGCCGGGTTGAAGCACTGGAAGGGGAGTGGATAATGACTGCATGAGGTTTCCTTGAGAGTTGGTCACGGGCCGAAGCGCCTTTTGGGGTTCTTAGCGGTGGCTGTGCGAGTAGGCCATCCAAAAGCCGTGCGAGTACGCATCGGAGTGTTATTATCTTTTCTAACTTGCCATAAGTTTGCTGGTAGACCAAGTGTTTCGACGGGACTCGCTCCGTCTCCAGTGATGTGTGCCACTGCTATGTCTGACTCAGTCACTATCCGTCTCCAAAACAGCAACACTCAGTTGTGGCAGAGTAAAGGAAAAGGTCCCCTGCTGAGCGTTCAGTTTGGTCTTGGTCTCCTTCACCACGTTGTTGTGCTTCCACGGGTCATTGTACTCATACGGATTGCTCGGGCCCGTAAGGACCGTCAGAGTAGCGGTGGTGCCCTTCTTATGCGGTTGCTTTACCTTCCCAGCAAGTCCCGCAAACTGGACAGTGACCGCAACTGGCTCGGTGGAGTTGTACACAGCGGCCTTGAAGATGCTGGTGCCCCTTTCGGTCTCTCCAGCGACGTAGTAGAGCGGTCCGATTCCACCGGTCTTGGCGGTGATGGGAAGTGTTTTGGTTATGGCGGTGGTACCCAGGAGCTGAGGTGAAAATTTTTGTCAGTTCTTCTGTCTGTATGGGGAATGGAAAGAATAGCATGGACATACCTTCCAGACATGGTAGCTGGTCGACAGTGTGGTCAAAGCTGGATCAGCGGCATGCTGAATCTGCGTCATGGACCACTGCCAGCGGTTGAGGTTGCGAAGGCCAGGAGCATAAGTGGCGCCGATGACTTTGTCACCATTGCGCTCCAGTCCGAGCAGGAAGATGGCCTCGCCGACACTGCCTCCCCACCAAGGGAAAGGCATGAGGTTTCCATCCCAGCCGCTACCACCGTTGGGGTGTGTTGACGCTGCCTCGCCTGGATAAAAGTCAATATCAAGACTGTGGTGCTGGGCTTCTACAAGATCCAGTGAGCATACCAATTAAGGTCAAGTTATCCCTCGTCAGACCATCAAACTTGTTGAAACTCGACACCATATTATCTGGTGTCAGGTAGGGGTGATAATCTCCAGCAGCCGGCTTGGGAATAGTCATGCCATCAAAGACAGACGGCGAGGCAATGAGCTGGATCTCTGGATACTTCTTCTGGAATGCCTTGAAGAAAGCGGGGAACCGATACTTCTTGTAATTCTCGAAGCCGGTAGAGCCGCCACCCAGCCAGTCCTCGTTGCCAATCTCCACATACCGGATCTTCCAGGGACGTGTGTGGCCGAGAATGGAGGCGCGAATGCCACCCCAGTGTGTGGAGGCGTCGCCAGTGAGGAATTCGAGCTCATCGAGAGCGCTCTGGACGGCCTCGTCTATGCGATATTCAGGGAGCTCGCCGCCGTCGAGAGCAAGGCCACTCCAGACAGCGAGAACTGGAGTATAATGTCAGTGTTTGCAAAGTTTTGAGAAGGGAGGAGGGCGAAAACTGACTTGGCTCCAAGTTGAGATCCTCGCACCATTGCATGTATTCAACCAAACCAAGTCCGGCAGTCAGAGGATATCCCCAGACACCGGCTCGGCCGGGACGGTTCTTGAGGTCCCTGATTGTTTCGTTCCACTTCCACCAGGTTGGGAGGGTGTTACCCTCAAGCATGTTGCCGCCGGGGAAGCGAAGGAATTTCTGTTCCCGCTGTTAGATCCTGTTCGGGGTACAAGTGGTCTTGAACAACGCCTTACCGGCTTAACTGCAGCCAAAGCCTCCATGATATCGACCCTCAGGCCATTTGGCCTGTTCTTGTATGTCGGCGGGAACAGACTGATAAGGTTCAAGTCAAGCGAGCCACCACGGACGCCCTGCGTTGTGTTTGTCAGCGTTTACTGCTCCCTTGTATCACGATCATGATGTCTCGGGTAGCTTACTGCAGCGTCAAAAGTGATTGCAAACGTGTTGTTGCTGTTTGGTGCCGCCTTTCCAGGAACCAAGTTGAAGTCATACTTGACCCAGTCATTGCCGGTCTTCTTGACAGGTACCTCGGTGGTCCCAAACACCTCGCCAGTCAGAGCACTCTGAAGCGAAGCTGTGAAAGATTTTCCTTGGTAGGCACCCTTGACGTAGAACGACCCGGTGTACTTTTGGACTTTGACGTCCATGCCCCAGTACCCGGCGTTGGCGAAACCAACTTTCTTGGCTGAAGATGATGGGACCGCTACGTTCATGGAGTAAGGAAGAGCCGAAGAGAGCGGTTGTGGAAGCTTCTTCAAACTGAGTTTGGCACCATTGACTGGCGACCAACCGTCGAGGGTAACTGGGTAACGGGACTCGTCGCCCGACTGGAAAGCGCGGTTGCGGATGAGCTCGGCATAGATGCCGCCATCGCCAGAGTTGTTGATGTCCTGTAATATTTGTGAGCGAGACTGTTTAATCCGGCCGGGGTAAGGGCAAGGGCAGGAAAAAGTACCTCGTGCATGAGTCCGTACATAATCGGCGAGGAAACATTTCCGCCGTTGGGGCGGACAATGAGATCAACGGGTTTGTCGGCAGAACATGGTTGTAGGGATGTCAATGCCAGGAGAGCTGCCCACAGGCCAGCGTTTAGGTGAAAATGCACCATGTTGACGATGTCTCGAAAAACACGATAGCTTCCAACGACATTCCCTTCTGATTCTGGGTCCGTCTGTGGTGTATATACTTGGAAGCATTGGGTCAGAGCTGGTCTCGTTCTTCAACTGCCGGTACCGAACGTCTGGGCATATCCATTCTTGATCATCATATGGTCCAGATGATGGCCTTGGCCGGGACCGTATTGCGGTGCCATGACGAACGAGGCGCAAACAGTCATATGTTCTAGTTGTCAGGACATGGCGACAAGATGCTCGATGATGTTGAGGATCATCGCTTAGGTCCCTTCCCCGCCCTTCACCGGGTTCTTAGACTCTCCAACTTCCCGTAACGTATAAGCGCGAGGACACTATTCGCGGATAAAGGCCGGTTATACGTAAAACCAATCACTACCTCGTCGATTTAAGGTTGCAACGGAACGGTCTGCAGGAACCGCTACCGGGTAATATACATAGCCGAAAGCGACACACGGTGCTAGGTTGCGGTGTCAATATGCGCCCCAATGGGAGCCGTGGACGTTCAACTAACGTCCTCGGGAACGATTTCGGAGTTCTGTCATTCGGGCTCTGCAAAAACCCATAGAGACGGACCAGGTTTTGGATACGGAGTGGAGAGAGTGCGGGTTGAAAGAATAAACAGAGTCAACAGGAAAAAGGCAATACAGGATTCAGGTATATCTGTTCCAGCCTACCCGGTTTTGTCGACAACTTCTCATGCTGGTAGATAGCCTGCTTTTTGCTAAGAAACAAAGCTATCCAATTCTCGCAATGAACGAACCCCATCTAGAGACTTTCTAGAATTGGTCGGCCAACAATATTCGACGGTTTTAAATTCCACAACGGCCATTTCGAACAGGAAAAAGACTTGACCAGATAAAGCAAAAACCGACTAAGAAACCAGCAATGGCTTTACATGCCCGTTTGGCGCAGTGTAGCGAAGACTAAGCCTAGAAGGAAATATAGGTAGCGGTCCTAAAGGTGATGGGATGTGGTAAGAATATCATTGATGTCTCGCGCCTTGTAGCAGAGTGTCGGCGTCATTGTGCCAATCACGAGAAAATAGCGACAGAGTGATGGTTCGTGGTCGACGCCCGAGCTGAAGAGCGTCACTGACAGATTGAATGAAGTGGAAGTGAGGAAGTGTCCGGTGAAGGAGAGATGAGCGTTGTCTAACATCAAGACGCGGCGCGATTGCTAAACAGACAGTGCAAACAGCTCGATGACTTATCACCTCACCCCGCATTCTGTGGGAGCAGATCTGCAGATCTGACAGTCCGCTGCAGGTGGCGTCCCCGTCCAACCGTAGAGGTAACTCTTAACTCTTGACTTCAACATTCCACTTCAGATTCGCAGCTGGACACTCTTCATCATCAGCACCACCACGCGCCGCTGCTGTCCGAGGGAAGGAAGAGGGCATCTCGCTCACCCTATGATTTCCTTTCTCTAGATGTGACTACTATCCGTTGGTTCCTAAAACGACATCCGAACGAGTCCTTCAACATGAATTTGATCGCCAAAATCGTCACCATGGTGTGGTTCAAGGTCGAGGTTTGTTTATCCAGTCTCCAAGAACAAACCTCCTTCCATAGTCGAGGTACTGACAAATACTCCCTCTCACTGCTTTAGGACGCCCTCGTCGCTCGCATCCTTCAAATGCCCCAGTTCCACCACGGCGTCCGCAAGATCCACCGCACCGTCGAAGAGTTCCGTCATGGTCGTGATCCCAACGAACCGCTACGCGAGGGCGAGGCCACAGAGGATCCGAATCTACAGAAGCCACAGGTCCAGACCTTCGTCAGATATTTCGTCGATGAAATGCGCAACCAGGCGCGGGGAACGCCAACCGACATCGATAATCAACCACTACCTCCCAAAAAGTGACCGTCAACCCGTCTACCAGACCCCTACGAACCGGAATCTTGCCATTTATCTGGTCGGCACATACTATCTCCATCTGTGATATATCAATAGACCGAGAGACAGTTGGGATGATGTTTGAAGATTCAGGAAGACGGACAAAAAGGAAGATACATACGCAAGAGGCGAAAATGATGGATCTCGGAAGATTCACTCGGGCCCGGCGCCACCTACACCATCCATGACCTACTACACCTGGGCAAGCCGGCTCCGACAGAACCGCATCATTCACGCCGCGGTGGAGAGGAGTGGTTCAAGGAATGCGTCATGGGCATATTCGGTTGTGGAAGTGATAATGCGACCCATTTGCTATGAGTCGCAAGGAAGCATACAGCCGTGGCACTTGTTTGGAGAATTTCGCCACATGGGCTATGGTTCATGAATACGATACACGAAACTGACAACATTATACACCCCATTCTTTGTCTGGGTGGTTGGAACATTGTCGTGGTTTCACGAAGTTGCCTTGGGGCACGCCTGGTTGGGTTTACAACGCCGTCAGTTCGGTGAAGGAAACAGCTGTAATGCCGTTTGTCCACAAATCTACAAGTCATCAAGATCAATGTCTTTGTCTTCGTTGTGGTTCAATATGTGCATATTATCCCCCGTTTAAGCCCCCGAAGTAGAACCCACATGTTCAACCCCACGAGCTTCTTATCTCAACACGGTTGGATTTCATGGTGCACCACTCAAACAGGGAAAAGAGACGAGTCATCGGCTTGACACTTTCTGAGGAGCTGGTGCCCCTTGGTAACAAGGGCCTTGTGTCAGAACTGAGTTGTCACCTGCTTTGCTCTTTTAAACTCAAAGAGGTAAGTATCAGATTCAATGCAATGTGGCATTTTCAATGAATTCCACGAACATTAGACGAGCCCTAATGCCTATTGACTAGTGGCCTGTACTTTGGTACGATACTGTTTGACACTTCACTCTCATGGAGCTGAACAGCTGCTCGGAGGTACTGTTAAATGGTACCTATGCCGACATGCTTCATGGAACTTGACATCCAGATGAGGTACCCACTTGGGCAGGAGCGTCAAGTTGTGAACCTTGGGGAAGACACAGAGATACCTTTGCCTTTTCTCGAGTATATTCATCCAGCTTACCCTCTACTCGTCATCCTCCACCTTTCGAGGGGGCCTTTCAACACTGAATGTCGCGCCGAAGCATGATCGAGAATCATAATTTCTCAAACGGCAAGTCACGAAACACATGACGCTTCGCAAGTCCTAAACTGACATCGGATGAAAAAACAAGGCGACAATCAGTAACCAATGGCGCGACTCTTCACCCCTTCCGCTTGCAAAATCACGCTGGTCCGGCAACGCGACTCTCGATTACAAAAACAACGCGAGTCCGCGGTTCTCCCCCACCAAGGTTCTCTCCTCCCTCAACCACAACATCACCACGCTCTTGAGTATATCAAGTCAAAGCAAGGTATCTCTGTCTCATTTCTCATCATATCTTCGGCCTACCAGACCAGTCTCTATAGGTCTACCCGCACCAAGCATCAACTTCACCAGTTGAACTTGTCGCTTTTCACCTCAACGTCAACAGAGCAACTTCGCCTTTCAGGAGCACAAAAACGCGTGCGAAGTGAAGTCATCACGAACCCCGCCCCCCTTTGAGTCTTTTCACTCCTTGATCACGCTGTGCTACGACGACTCACGTCGGCACATCAGCCTTTGCTTCTATCTGAACAGAACAGACCAAGGTTCTGCTTCCTTTTTCTCTTGGAGCACCTAGCCTTGCCTTCCATCTGATCAGCGATGGGGTTCAAGCGAAGGGATTCCTACCGACCGGGGTCGCGCCGGAACAGCAACGGCCGTGACTCGTCTCGCCCTGCAGGTGGTGGATCTCAGCCCAGACATCGACGCAGATCTAACTCTCAGCAAGCATCCCCTCCCAGAGGTCCTGCGGCGGGTCGCCCATGGAATCACAGTGGACGAAACTTCACTGCTCCTGATTGGAGTTACCGCCAGCATGATGCGTCTCGATATGCAGATCAACGCGCTGAAGGAGTCTCTTCTGGAGCATTAGGAGAAATCACCAATCGGTCTCCCCTCCCAAGCCCCCGGGCCAGGCCTGGTCGTAGTAGGTCGCCTGATGAAGATGATGAAGATTCACTTTTCGTCAGCAATGGTCCAGGCCTTGAGTACTTCGAGGACTACGCCGAGCCCGAGCCCGAGCCCGAACCCCTTCCCCGCCCACAACCGACAACGCGACAAACGGAAAACCAGGGTGGACAGTCAGAGTTTCCGGACGCTTTTCACCGACGACCAGAACCGATCTCTGCCTCACGTATTGCTTCTGGCATGTATTTCCAAGCGAGAGCGAAGCCAATTCTACCGCCCTTGACGTCCAAACCCAATCTTGCTCAGACCGGGGAAAACATCCTTAAGCCTCGATACATATCGACCACCAGCATCCCAATTGAGGCACCCACCACCCAACCAGAGACTGCTTCAAAGAAGCCCGTTAGCGCCCCGTCGAAGCCTGGCGCTTCATCAAAGCCGGTTTCCCCGAAGACTGCTGCGTCTATGAAGGCTACTGCTCTCGCGAAGGCTGCTGCTCTCTCGAAGGCTGCTGCTCCCTCGAAGGCTGTTGCTCCACCCAAGCCTGGCACTGGCCTGTCTCCCAAGCTCCCTGCTCCCCTCAATAGGTGTCTAGAAAACGACTCTAGCAGTTCCGCCCCTCAAGTCTCCAAAACTGTGGCCGCGAAGATGGAGCCAAGTGTCCTCCCTTCTCCTCCAGTCTCGAACATGATGACAACATCAGGAGAAAAGAAATCCGCAAACCAGGAGCCACAGCAGACCGTTCATTACCCTATTCTACCCTCGACATCCGATCCACAGCAGAGCGTCCATTACCCTACTCTACCCTCGACATCCGATCCACGCCTTCCCGACCAATCCAGGCCCGAGAACAAACCTGACAGCAAGCCCGACCCAACCATAAATCGCTCCATCCAGAAACGCAAAGTAGGCGACCCGTTTTCGGCCCACGACCTCAAAATCATCTGGAACCAGTGCTTCGAGCAACGTCAAGCTCCCGACCAATCGCGCCTTGGTCACTTCGCCCTTCCCATCCCCTCACACTCACTTCACCTCGTCTCTCCCGCGCAGCTGGAGCGAGCCAAGCGATACGCCATCCCGGACTTCGTCCGGTTTGAGGTGACGCCGCTGCAGCTCGGCGGTGAGAACTCACGACTGGATCAAGTCACTGCGAGACTGCTTCACTTAGATCCTGCTCAGGCCATGGGCCAGAATACTACTCCCGCCTATCACAAACTCCAGTTACGACCTTCCACATCCCAAACAGACGGTCTCGCCTGGCCTGTCTTGCGGGCCATGCAACTCGGTTGGGAGTTGACGGCGCGGTGGTACAAGGAGGTCATCGTCGATCAGGGATGGCTCTTCATCGTGGAGGGTGCGAAAAAGGAGAGAGAGCCAGATGCCATGGACATCGATGATGAGAACGACCAGGTCACCACCTCTCACGACAGCAACGCTGGTACCGGCACAGGGCTTGGTGACTTTGTCGCCAATGAACTGAAGAAAAACGTGGCGAAGACGAAGCTCAGCCGAGACGAACCTAAGGGCTCTGCGGATATCGACGACGAGATCGGACGTTGGCTCAACCACGTTTGGAGAGGACAGAATTAAGCACTGGGCAAAGAGGGACGTCCACAATCATCTGGTGCCTTCGAGGTTCCAGCGGACATTGCTGCAAGGTGCAGCCAGCTCTTTGACATATCACCCGAACACAAGGGTATAGGCTGTCTCATTGGCATACCATTCTCATGGTTACTTGCGTTCTTCAAGCAGTACACTTTTCATCACTCTGATGACTTTCTGTTGCTTTCTGTTGCTTTCAACTTGCTTTTACTTACTTTACGAAGTGGTCAATCAGTTCCACTCTTCCGGCCAAGGTTCCGGACAAGGTTCCGGACAAGGTTCCGGACAAGGTTCCGGACAAGGTTCCGGACAAGGTTTTCATTGTTGGGTCTAGATTCACTCACGTTGCTACCTCTATTCTACGGAGCAAGTGACTACCCACACATCTGGAGAAGGATTTCCATTGTTGGTTTTTTAAGGTTCACATTGCTACCTTTATCTACGGAGCAAGTGGCTTGTGTCGGAGATACCCCAGAGGGCATGTACAGAACAAGAACAGGTTGAGCGCTTGTTTTTTTTTCTACAGACATGGATTCAGAGGGCAGGGTTTTTTTTTTATCCCCTCCCTTTAGGTTCTGTAGCTTAAGAGCCTCATTTAGTGATGAATCTCCTCTCTTTTACTTCTCTTTCTCCTTTCTTCGGTGGTGATGTTGAGTGGTGATATTCTCAAGTTGGGAATGAACCGCCTGATGGCTAAGGAACACACCGCGGGTAACAATACCTACGACTAGGTAGTTACAATGTCATCATACTTGTAGATTTGTTGTAGTCTGCAACAAAACGAGTGACAACGTCCAGTTCATACCACACCCATCTACCACTTTGTCCTCCAAAGATTCAAAGTCTAACCAAAACCCCATGTGCATACAACCAGTGACCTCTTCACATCGGCATATCCATACCAGGAAGCTTGGTAAGCCAACCATCATAATCCTCCTTAGCCAACTTCTTAACCGCACACTTCCTCGCATCCTCAATCTTCTGCGTCTTCAGACTCGCGCACCTAGCGCCCATGCAACCGGCGGTATCCATGGCCTTTTGGAGGGAATCGCCCTTCCAGCCAAACACGTAATCGGCGAGCCACTCGGCCTTGTTGTTGAACTTGGTCGTGTCCCAGACTACTTCGTACATGAGCTGCGGGATGCGGACCGGGTGTGTAGACGGGCAGGAGCCGCCCAGCGATAAGAAAGTGGCGGGCCCGGAGGTCGGGTAGGCTACGTGGTCTTGGTGGTTGGGGGAGTCGAGGTTTTTACCGTCCCAGCAGCTGTTTTATTTTGGGGAGGATGTCAGTATGTGATGTGCATGCAGGGGACGGGAGCTAGCTCGGAAGACGGAACTCACGTTGGGAAGTGGATATTGGATCGGATACCGCCCGGGCAGGGCTTGTTGGGAAGAGCCTCCGAGTCGACTCGGTCATCCTGGCACGGAGCGCCGATGTCGCCGCCGAAGTTGGGGCCGGTGTAGCAGCGGTAGCAGTTTTGTCTCTTCAGCTTGGTGTTGGGTCTCGAGCGCATGTTCGGGTCGCCGATGAGCATACGGAATCCCTGTTTCGTGGGCATCATTAGCCGGAGACTCGGAGTCATATTTACCGCCGAAGACGTTCGAAACGGAGAGGGGTCTGTTCATTCAAACTCACCGGCTTAAAAGCCGTAATCTTCCCCGGATCAGCCGACACATAATAAACCAACACGCCACCATTAATCTGGGTGCTAAACTGATCATTAAACTGCAACGCCGCACCGCCCTGCGGCACCCGCTTGTAGGTCCCGTTGCGAGCCTTGAAGTACAGGTTGGCTGTCCAGTAGTTGGAGAAGTCCTCGGAGAACTGGCAGGTTGTGCAGCTGGCCAGCTCGGAAATGTCCGTGTGAGGCATCGACACGTTAAACCCGTTCCCGCCCACGATCTGGTGCACGTGCGGAGAGGGGATCTGGCCCGGGTTGACGAGCGGGTCGATCCGGTCGATGACTACCTGGGTACAGCCGAAGCGTAGCATGGTGACGCGGTTGCCGCCGCCGCCGCCGCCGAATTGGGGGAGCGCTTCGGCGCCCGCGATGAGGGCGAGAAGGGTGGGCCAGAACATTGTGGAGAGAAGGTCGGTGACCTGGAAAGGAAGGGTAGAGGGATTGCTTCTTGCAGTAGTGGCTGCTCGAAAGAGGCTCGAAGCCAAGGACGGGCGATGAATGACTTGGATGTCCTGTGGAGCCAAACTGAAAAGGGGCAACGGTTGGAATGGAGGAGTACGACCATGGGTTTGGGTTTATAAGTGTTCGACGATAGGTACACAACATTTGGGTCTATAGGTCCAGCTATGACACGTCGTCCGTGTTTTACCCTGCCGTGGCTTGCAACTGCCGTTGTTATTCCACCAAGTAAAAATGCCGAGTGTCATGGGGGCTCAATCTGGGATATTGTCTCAATATCAAGATGTCATCTTTGGGGTTAATTCGGCATGTGTAGCCTATGAGAGACGTTGAGTAGCATTGGGCGGACAGGCCAGATCCGGGGCATGTGGGGGACTGGGAACTCTATATGTGGCCTGGATAATATGGAAAGGCAATGTTGACGACAAGGCCCAATCTATCGGTCGGCCTCTTGTCAAAGGGAGAAAAAAAAAGCGCCGTGGAGGGTTGTTAGACACTACTATAAGGTGGATAAAAAGGGCGGCAAATTCCTGATAGGATGGTTGGTGTTGAAGGAGGGATGGGTCGGGAGCAAGACACAAGTGCATGAGTGACAGGGAAACGTGGGATGGGTAGAGGTAATTTGCAAACTGACTCGAGACTCGATGAAGGTGAACCTAAACAGGGAAAAGGGGTTGTTTAACTGGTGGCGTTCTTCGTCGTCGACGTGACAGATGATATTAGGCATGTTCCGGCCGACCGAGACGCGAAGCTCGTCGTTGATGACCGTCCACCCTCCTTCTGACAACAGCAAATGGACTGTCAAATAACGGTGGAAGCACGAGTAAGATCCAAGACGTGTTGAAGGCAACAAGGACAAAGGGGTATTGCAAGTTGATTGGTAAACAGAATGTCAGTTCCGTACAAGCTGTATCCGGGTTGACTCGTCGAGAGGCCAACACCTGGATAATTACCGAGCCCACCACCCATGCTCCCCTTGTGATTGTTTGAACGCCGTTCTATTCATGGAGTCCATGAGATAAGGGGCGAAACGTACATACCACGGCAGGAGAACAGGCTCAAGTGGCCCGACCTCTTCTGCCAAGTTGGCTGTGATCAGAAGAAGTGTGGCCGGGCAGTGAAAACACAAGCAACCGGGTCAACGGTGTATGGGATTTTCTCTCTTCGTGATCTTGACAAACATGTCTTTGTGAAAGACCAAACTTTGATGAGATGTCTTCATTGGATTCTCCGGATTCACCATGGTGAAGTCGAAGCGGGCGAAGAGCTAAACAAGGAGTGGTCAGTGGTCAGTGCGTGGGCAGTCATCAAGAGGGAAGGAAGGATCAAACATCACTCACCTCAAAAATCACCTTCCCCAACTCAACATAAGCCAACCGCTTCCCCAAACACTCCCACCTCGTCCCCGACCCAAACACCAGTCCCTGCGTGTTCTCCATCCTCCTCAGCCTCTCCGCGTCCGCCAGATCACCCGCCGCATCAATCCACCTCTGGGGATTAAATACATCTGCGTCCTCACCAAACGCCTCCCTATTCCTCAGCACCGCCTTGCTCGCCCACGCCACATTCGTGCCAGCAGGAATGTGCTTCCCGCAAATAACATCATCCTTATCCGACACCTTGGCCAACAAGCCTCCAATCGGCGCCCACATGCGCGTCCCCTCTTTGAGACAAGCCTGGAGGAAGGGCAGCTTCTTGGCTTCGGCGTCGGTGATGATCGGCCTCGCAACTCTTCCCCTCAAGATCTCGCCATCGATCTCCTCCTGAAGCGCCCTATATGCCGGCGCTGTGCTGGCCAGATAGAAAACAGTCTGCCTTAGCGCCACCGCCGTCGAGTCCGTACCACCAAACAGCGCGACAAGGGCCTCGGCGTCCGCTTCCTCCTGCGTCAGTCCGGCCTCGACCATCTTCTGGAGCATGTCGTCCTTCCAGACCTTGTCAGGGCCGTCACGGTACCGCTCGTCGGTGTGGTCGCGGATGAGCTGCAGCAGCCGGCCGAGGGCGGTGCCGTCCCCGGCCTTGGGAAGAAAGGGTTTAAGAATGGGAGCGCGCTGGAGGTCGTGGACCCAGGTCAGCGTGGCGGTGACGACCATCACCTTAGCGAGCTTCTCGAAGATACCCAGCACCCCCAAAAAGTCCCGGTCTTGCTCGATCAACCCCATCGGCTTGGAGAACTCGACGGCTGTCATCACGTCCTGCGCCAAAAAAGGGAAGACGTGCGACATGTCGAGCGGCCGGTACCTGCCCCCGGATGTCTTATTGTCGGAAACGTACTTGCGCTCGAGCAGGTCGATGAACCGGACGATATGCTCATCCATCAGGCGCTCCTGGGTTTCAAACCCCCGTGCGCTGTAGGCGGAGATCAAGAGTGTGCGAGCCCGCCGGTGGTCCTCGTTTTCCGGGTACGTCAGGATGTTGTCCCGGTGCGGGTCGAAGCGGAAGGAGTGGTACCAGGTTGAGCGACGCCAGCCGGCGCGGACGCTCCAGATGCGCCGGATCTCGTCGGGGTCGCTGCAGATGATCCAGTTGGGGGCGATGCGGACGACTGGGCCTGTGGTGGTTGAAAAGATTTTCTAGAGTTAGAGAGAGAGAGAGAGACCAGGACCGGTGTCATTCATCAGGGGCACTCACCGTATTTGCCAATGGCTTTGCCAAAATGCTCAGGAATGTTGTCACCGGCCTGGCGCCAGACAAGCCAAAACGAACTCCATCCCGTCGTCGGGGGTCCTGGGATGTGAGAGAGTCGTTTGTAGCGGATGAGCCTGGTGGTGAAGAGATACAGCACGACCACTACAGCACCTGTAACCAGGGCCTTGCTGCTGTCGAGACTCAAAACCATTGTGATGATAACCTACTTACGCCCCTATCAACCGTTGAGTGTTGGTAGGACCTGGATGGGCAAGATGTTGGGGCTCACAAGAGTTATACATGCTCATGCTTTCCACCTTCGACCTGAGGGCGGTTTTCGATGTTGACTCGACTGTAACCTACCCCTCCATTGAAAAGTGTTCCAATTGCATTTACCTGATCCAAGATATCATCACCCTAGCAGGACTTGTCGATGAGTGGAGGTCATGTCCAGATAGGAAACATGTAACGGAAATTTTCATGGTCCAGCGGCCGCCGAGGAGGGTCTATGTAGCACCGGAAGGTGACATTCCAAGGTAAAGTTGCTGCTCAACCACGCTACTAGGGAAGGGCCCTCCCGGAAGGTTGACTTGCATGCCCGGCAACTTAGTGGGTATAAGCGATAGTAACGTTTTTTCCCCCTGGTTTTCCTTTTACTGAAAGTAGGCTTTATCTCTTTTTATTTAGACCCTTCCTCTCAGTTTCACTGACAGACTAACAAATAGTCAACCCACAAGGTCACCATTGCACCTTTTTTCGACCCTATCTGATAACACCAAATGTTTGGATGGACTTGCCATTTCTTGACTACTTGCTGGAGGCAGATTTTCAGCTAAAAGCAACCACGTTAAGGTTGCAATAGGCACCTCTCAAACCGCAAGAACGCTACATGGAGCGAACGTGATATGGCTTCAAACACCTTTAAGAATCCACCTGAACAGAGCCAGGATAGTCTATCAGCCAAATGTCCAGTGTTCCACGACGTCGATGTACCATATTTCTCACCCCTTTTTGTGCTCGCAAGTCGAGCTACATCACTATAGGTCATGATAGGTTCATACATGATACCAGAAAGGACAACAGCCCTCCAAACAAGCCACCGTACCACATCAGTCCTCCTCATCCTTGACCCCGTTCACGGGCACCATCATGAAGTCCCCTTTAGCCTTTTGATCCATCTCGCTAAGTGCCCTTGTCTGATCAGGATGATCCAGCAATAATCTGCCTCGCCTCGCTCAGCCTCGGAAGAATATGTTCTTTGTCAGCCCAGTGGCAGACGAAGCCGAACATTTCACACCAGATACCATAGTCTTCGACTGCGAGTCGATGAAGATCGCCCTTGTCAAACCGTTCAAAGACCTCCATAAAGCAGGCCTCCAAACGTTCCCAATACTCCCTTTTGGCCTTGATCTCCTGCTTGGTGGGATTGTTCTCAGTGAGCAGACAATGGAGAATCTTGTACTGTACGTCCAGAGCCACGAACTTCTCGCTGTATAACTCGGGGGTTGGAAAAACTCCTAGATGCTCGTCCAATCTTTCAACGACCTCGTTCGTTTTCTCTTGTACAGTGTCCGTGACATCCTTGGCGCTGTAGCCAAAGTTCAGCACGTATCGCGCGCAATACAGCATTATGGGGTAGCCGAAGTCGTAGTAGGGATCCTCATCCATGCAGTACTCGACGATGTCGTGGGAAGCACATCCAGTAACGAATCCACTTTGAGAGGCATTGTCGCGTGCAGTTACTCGCAACTGGTAGGGCGGACCGCATGTCCATTCGAGATCACAAAAGGTGAACGTCGGGTGTCTCTGGTACTTGCTCAAGATTTCGCGCTGTTGGTTTGAAATGGTAGCGTTATACGCTCTCGCTAAAAAGACGTCCATGGACTTCTTCTCATCTGTTGCAAGCGTCGTCAAGAGTTGGCTGAGGTTGGCGTTGTTGTGATCGAGAAATTGCCGGATCAGGAGGACCTGGCGAGCGGTGAACTCGAGGTGTTCGTTTTCGTCCAGCATTATCCGGCGGGGGAACCTGATGACTTTGCATCCATCCATGCGTTCCATCTTTAGTATGTGTGCCAGGTCTGCCCATCTGTCATTTTTGGGAGAGAAGTTGATGGGGAAGGAGTCGTGGGCCGGTCGAACTCGGCCTCCAAAGGATGTCATTCCATAGAGGGAACCCCGGGTCTGAGAACAGGGTCAAAACAGGCGCTTTTGAGCCAACAGTCAGAATGGCTCAAACAGGGGTCAAACAGGGTCGTACCACCCTTTTTTCGCGAAATTCTAAAAGACCTATAAATCCTGTTCCTTGCAAATGCATGTCGTCAGACAACACTCTCTTTTAGGTGTAAAAGAGCTTTGACTCCGAAAATCCGTACGGTGCCAAAAGGGATAATAGGCTTAATTAGAAATCTTTCCTTTTATTTACATCTTTTTACTCTAATATTATTTTTCCTAAGAAGACGCTCTTATTATCAATATCTTTTTGCTCTAACATCATTTTTCTTAAGAAAACGCTATTTTTATCAATGTCTTTTTGCTCTAACATTATTTTTCTTAAGAAAACGCCCTTTTTATTAATATTTTTTTACTCTAATATCTCTTTTCTAACTCTTTCTTTCTTTCTTTAATTAACCTCTGCGCTTTCTATTAATTATATTAAACTTTATTTCCAATACCCTCGCGTATGCAAAGTAAATACTAAATAGCGTAATTAATAATATAAATACTTCGTTCCGTAAGACTCCCGTTCGATTCCCTACTGTGATATTTGCAAAAATTACCAAGTGAAAAATACATTACCAAAAGCATTATTAAGATATATTACTAAAAGTATTATTAAAAAGATGTATTACTAAAGAGATAAACTCTAAAGGAGAAGATAAACTATTATATTAAATAATATAATAGTTACTATTTTCCCCCCAATAGTCGCCCGGTGGTCGCTGCTTCCATATTCCCTTATAGAGAAAGTCTAGTTATTCAATTTTTGTCTCAGGACCAAGACTAATATTTATCACAACAGAAAAATAATACGAATTATACTAGTAGATCGATAATTAAAAGAGGGTCTTTTATAATATTAGTCATAGACGTCTGTTAGAACCGAACATTTATATGGACTAGTTAAAACCTTATACAACCGTTCCAAAATCAAAAAGAAATTTTCGCCCAAACATACTTACAGTACCCTTGCCGGACCCTGTTCTCAGACCCGGGGTTCCCTCTATGGTTGTGCTATGTTGCTAGCGGTCGGAGTTCGAAGGTGGTTGAGTAACTTGAATGAGAATATATCCGAATCTGAAGAACAAGATGGCACACCTTGGCCCGAGACAATCTCTTTATCTACGTGATTGCTCTAGTCGTACATGAAGGCCAAATGGAAGTCAGGACCTCAATAATCAACGTCCAGTGAGGGGTCCATCGTGGTCCGATTATGAGATTAACCTTACGTAGCGACCAGCAACGGCAGTCCTGCAATGAAGTAGCTGTACCTCATGTTGACGCGGTACGGGCCGCATATTGCAGAAGTCAAGGCGTTGATGCATGTGGCTGGTGTGGGCGTAGCGGGAACAACCCCGAGGGTGATTGTAAGAAAAAATGTTGGAGGATGCCAAGGATCTGGAGGAGTGGTTGATTCTGGGGAGGAAACAAAACCAGCCGGAGGACTGGGGACATTCAGATTGTATACATGACCTTCGTGCCCCTCCCAAGTCTCAGTTAGTCATCCATCTTCCGGTTGGTGACGGCTTCCTTCCTTCCAGTTGATAGCTGCCTCTTGCCCATACCAAGTGGCGCCTTCTGTGTACAACCTGATCCCTTCCTTCGTATGGCGGGGGCTGCAAGGAAGGTGGAGGTGGCCGTGATGGTGCAGTGAAAGAAGTTGATTACCTAATTAAACTGAAAATCACTAACAAATACATGTTGGTATACTACCCTTCCTCCAATTTCTCCGGGTAAAATACTTGTGTTGCTCGCTTTCCCACCACTCCTCACAACGCAGATATGAAGGTATCTAGCCCATCACCGCCTACCAATAAGCCAGCTCTCCATCAGCAGATCCGTTTTCATCAATAATCAAAGCAACCTCGTCCTCAGGGATGTTACGGAAAGAATCCGCCATCTGAAGCACAAGACACGCATGAAGCAGCTTCGAGAAATGCTCCTGCTTCTGAACTAGATCTTGTAGCTCCTCGAACTTATCGCGCCACACCCCGCCGTCTTCCGTCGCGAGCCGATACAGGTCGTCCTTGCTCAAGCTTCCAAAGACCTGCAGGAAGCAGTTCTCCAAATTCCTCCACAGCTTCCTGTCGGCCTTGATGTACCGCTTGACCGGCGTTTCCGCCTCGGTAAGCAAACAGTGAAAAATCTTGTACATGGTGTCCATGGCGAGGAATTTGGCTTCGTACGAGGGCGATCCGTCTCTGTTGTTCGAGGGGTCCACGGTCGAGGCGACCGATCGGAGAATGTCGTGCACCCTCGCGGCGGCAGCCTCGGGGACGCCAACCTCTGTCTGTCCTGGCAGCCACGGTGAGTTCAGATCGCATCCGGCGTTCAGGTCCTGGCGAGCTTGGGCTAGCAAAGTTCTGTAGCCGGCTTCGTCGGTGTCGGCGTTGCCCTCCGGAACCACACAGCCCAACGCGTGCGCGGGAACTGGGCCGACGAGGTCGCAGAACAGGTCCGGGTCCCAGGTCTCGTCAAACTTTCGGGTGCACCAGCACTCGGCGTCGGCGAAGGTGAAGGGCTTTTGTTGGTGACGGCGCAGGTTCATGATTTCCCGCAGCTGGTGCTCGATGGTGGCGTTATAGGCCTTGGCGACGAAGAGGTTCATAGACTCCTGCTCTCCGTTGGTTCCGAGTGTCTTCCACAGCTCGGAGAGGCTGGCGTGGTTGTCTTCGAGGAATCGGTACATCTTGAGGACCTGGTTGTCGGTGAACCTTGTGTTCTTCTGGAGGTTGAGGCGACGAGGAACTTTGATGATTGTGCAGCCATCAACATTTTCCAGCTGGTGGGTGTGAAACAAATCGGTATCTTCAATGCCCTTGTTGTTGGCGGCGAGCACGGCCTGAGGTTCGTAGACGGAAGAGAAAGCCATGGTGAGTGTTGTTTACTAAGATGGCAGGATAAGAAAAGAAAAGTTGAAAATAAAGTGCTTGCTCTCTTTGAATGCTTGTTGTCTTGAGGGATGTTGTCTTACTTCAAATTTCCTTGAATGTGTTCAGAGTTGTCGCTTATTTGTATCCGGGATCTGTCCTACTTAGTCGAGGACAAATGGGCCGATGACACCAAGTCAATCGTGGGATTAGAATGATAGCCTCCCGTCATCATGGTTCGTTGTCTCAATACAGCTCTACTCATACAGCGGCTAGAGTAGTAGAGGTGCCAGCGCCACCACCAGCGATTCTGCGATGAAGCTCCCCCTATCGGGATGCAGGACTGTTCCCATATTGCAGATAGGATCGTCTTCTCGAAGACCCTTGGAGTCCCTGCGTTAAGTTCAATTGCCATTGTGACGTGGATGTGATGGGAAACGGGAGTAATAATGACTTTGGTGGTCGTTCTGGGACTGTGGCGGTGGTGGTGGCGGTGGTAGTGAAGTGTGATGCCAAAGTAGAAAAAAGCCAAAGGGCAGATCTAAGGATAATGGGGTGTCGTGTGCAGTAGTGCAATGGAAAGACCCGTGAGATGATTTATGTCGAGTCAACCCAGATTGACTGCCTAGCACTTGCATCTTCCGCCGCTTGCATGAGAGAAGAAGGGGAAGGACAGACCGAGCAGGCGTCACCGGCATGCATGATGCATCCTTCTGCGAGATTTTTGCACCGAGTGTAATTGAAATCAGGCGAGCGCAGAGGGCAAAACTCAAAATTACAATTAAATGACAGAGAGATTACGTATAGTTCAGCTGTCTTTATACTCACTCACCAACCTCAACTCATCCAGACTTCAAACCCCTTGAGCAAACATCCCCAATCTCCCTATCCAAACTCATAGCCATTACTTCCAGCTTCCTTTCCCCTGATCCCTAGGTAACCCTCACCTATCTTCCAGTCCACCACTCCTCAGGCCACCCAAATTCGGAATCGGCCAACTCTCATCTCCTCGGCGGCATGCCCAACGGATTCTGAATCGGAACCGGCTGTCTCCTCCCATCCACCCACGTATAAGCGATATACGAGCAATCCGGACACACCTCGACCCCTGCTGTCCCAGTGTTTCTTCCATCAATCAAACCCCTCGTCGTTCTCCTTCCCTGGTCCGCCCCTTCCCGAGTGTCTATGACTCGGACATGCAAACAAGTAGGATTCGTACACTGCTTCGGGTGCTGAGCCTCATTATTGTTTCGATGACAGAAACAGCACACCCAATCGAAGGTATGAGTGGGGAAACGAGAGGCCGTGCCGGGTGACGGGCTGCGCACCCGAACGACGCGGTAGAGGGAGAACCCGTGGGGTCCTAGGTCGCTGGCTGGGTCGCCTACTACTGCTCTTGCGGGTGCGGGTGTGGGTGCGGGTGTTGATGGTCCTGGTGCTGCAACTTCCCTACCTCTAGGGGGGGAGGTGGAGGAGCTTCCACTTGGTTGTGGTGGTTGTTGCACGGGTGATTGTTGTTGTACTGGTCGTGTTCGAAACTCCCAGAGATTACGAGGTACAGAGGTAGGTGGTTGTTGCACTAGTGCTTGTTGTACTGGTTGTGGTGCTCGAACCGAGCCCCCGAGATGACGAGGTATGGAGGTAAGTGGTGCCACTGGCCCTGGTGCTGCAACTGCCGGTGATGGTTGCACTGGTCGTGGTGGTGTGGACGGCGCTAGAGAGAGGTTTCGAGCCGACTCCCAGAGATCACCAGGTCCAGTGGTAGGTGGTAGCACTGACCGTGGTGGTGTGGAGGGCACAGAGGGTCGGTTGAACGTTGGAGGAGGAGGAGGTCCAGCCGAGCTGAAGGGATTATTACCAGATCTAGTACCAGAGGAATTATCAGGTTTAGGATTAGGTCTTGCAAATGGATTGAACCTGTGGCTCCCTTTGCCTGTGGCGGGAGGAGGAGAAGGAGTATTTTGCACTGCTGGTCGTGGTGCGGAGGGCCTAATGGGTTGCTTGGTGGATGACGACGCCAAACGAGGAGGAAGAGCCGGACCAAAAAGATTACCAGGTCTAGGACCAGAACGATTCTCGGGTTTAGGAGTACCTCCTGTTGGTCGACCCATTCGACCTAGTGGATTGAACCTGTGGCTCCCTTGGTCTGTGGCGGGAGGCTGGGGTTGTGAGGCTCTGCCACTGCCATTCCCACTGGCACTGGCACTGGCACTGGCACTGGCACTGGCGGCAGGGGATGACCGTCGTGAGGATTGGGCGGGAGCCTTTTGGGCTTTCTTTGAGGGTGTGCTGCTTTTCTTAGGCATGGTTGGATTGTTACTTGTAGGCTTCTGTTGCGTTAGTTGGTTTTTCGGGTTGGAGGAGCCACCCTGATAGAAGCCCGTCATGTCGTAACCTGAGCGACCCATTTTTCTATGTTGGTTGGAGGATTAAGAAGAGAGTATACGTTACCTACTAGGTTAAGTAGGTTGGGCAGTTTCGAAACTGAAGTTCTTCCTGGTCGCTGTCACTTTAGTATCAGGGATGGTTTGCTTCGTGTTCTGATTGACGATGTTAGGATGTGTCTGATCTGGAGGTTATAATGTAGAAATGTCCCGGGGCTGTTGATCTCTTATACCACGTCGACGACATGGTCTGGTGCCAAATCGCTCGCGTGGTTAGCTCCATGCTCGCCTCGTATATCCTGTTTCTTCGTGATACCTGACGTTGAAGATTCAGGAGCCCGTCGGACTAACCCAATGCGTTGCCGCGAGCATTGTGTCTAGAATAGCCTCCTTTGGACCGTCAGGAAAGATGAACAAAAATCTCTTGGAAATATCTGGGTAATCAGCCGTGTTGGCAAAGCGTGCAGAGAAAAAGGATTGCCGTTCTTTCTTTACACGGGAAGTAACCCGCTGAGCTACCCCTGCACTGGCCGGCAGTCTTTTTGCAGTTGTGGTCCAAGAACCTGTGACGTCTTTGTAGAATCTTGTTTGACGATATGCCGCCCTTTAGCCCTCGTTTTATCTTGTTGTACAATAACGGTTGCTGAGTGTCGGGTTGCCATCACCCTTTTCTCGTTGTTGGTTGACACTTGGCATTGGCCTCAGGTTTCATATACGACTCCTCGCTTGCAACTTATGGTCCTAATGTCGCTGATATTTCGAATTAGTTGTCTGTCACCTGCCCTCGAGGGGAAGGGGACCAGCGAAAGGTTCTCGCTTTTACATACCTCCTGGATGTCATACGTGAAACCTGGATGGGGCAAGTTCTGTGAAGGCCGTCTGTGGTGGTATTTCTCGACGCCGTTGATTTTGTCGTAAGCGAACTTCGATCAGGGTCTCTTCACCACGAGTTGAGTTTTTGACCTTGGTGCAGAACCTCACGAGTGGACCACCGAAGCGACTGTGTGAAGGGTTGCCACAACAACCAAGACGGAAAGGGAACATTTTCATGATCCTCCTCCGTGCCCATATAAACTCCTTTCTGCACGGTGATTGTGTGAACTTCTTCTTCCTTTTGCATCCCACGCAGAAGCAATCATTTCAAGTGACAACTGCACGTCCTCTCATCAGTATGTCAAACCAAAGACCGACCTACAATCCGGGAGGCAGCGGCGGGCCCCAGCAGTTCGGGACTGGTCCTCCTGGACAGCAGCAGACCCCTTCTCAAGGGCAATTTCCCACTGGAGCCCGTACCGTACTTCCTCAAGTTCCCCTCGGACATCAAATGGTGGCACAGCAGCAGGTCCAGCAGCCTCATAATCAAGCTCAGCAAGTCCAACTCTGGCAAGGCCAACAAGGACAACAACCGGGCTATCAACAACCCGTCAACAACAACGCCTTTCTTCAGCCAGGCTATGCTGGCAATCCGGCACATTATCCATATCAGTATGGTCCGCAACAACCTATGCCCCAAAACCAACTTCAACAGCACCAGCTTCAACAGCACCAGATTCAACAGCAGCTGATTCAGCAGCTTCCACAACAGCAGCTTCCACAACAGCAGCTTCCACAACAGCAGCTTCCACAACAGCAGCTTCCACAACAGCAGCTTCCACAACAGCAGCAGCAGCAACAACAGCATCGACAGTTTCAACAACTGCAACAGAATCCACAACAGCCCGAGCCAGCCCGTAACCCAATGGATATGATCCCCCAGAACGTCCAGAATATCCTTGACGGTGGCCCACACGGCGGCCCGATCGTTCTGAACTTCAACATCTACCAGCCCACCATCTACCAGCCCTTCCAGTCGGCGTTCCAAGGGGGCCGAGGGCAGAACCAGAGCCAGCAACAACAACAACAACAACAACAACAACAACAACAACAACAACAACAGCAGCCCCAGGACACAAGAGTCCAGAACCAGAACCACAACAATCACCAGAGCCTGCCAAGTGGAATCCCAATGCAACATCCCATCCCGCAAAGAGCTCCTCCTCCTGCTGCTCCTGCTCAACCTGCTCAACCTGCCCCTGCCCCTGCCCCTGCTCAGCCCTACCCTCAGAGCGTTCCTCCTCCTCAGGTTCCTCAAGTCAGATACGCTCTTCAAGCTCTCGAGCAGTCCGCCACTGCTGCTGCTTCTGCTGCTTCTGCTGCTGCTGCTTCTGCTTCTGCTAAACCTGCCCCTACCCCTGCCCCTTCCCCTTCCCCTTCCCCTTCCCTTGCCTCTGACCCTCCTCCGCCCTACTCTCAGCTCCAGTCAAACCACCATGCGATTGCAAATTCAAGTGCAAATACAAATACAAGTGCAACCCATCATGGTCTTCCTTCTGCTGCCCCCCAGGCCCAAATCAACAACAATAACAACAACAACAACAACAACCAGCGCCCCTTAACCCCCCAGTCCCAGCCCCAGACCCCCCCGTCCCAGCCCCAGACCCTCCAAGCCCGTCGTCAGCATAAAATACAAGTACGCCGTATCCATTCGCAACAGCACCTTCCCCCGTCCGAGTCTGCGCAGTCTGCGCAGTCCGAGCCCGGGCATTCCCAGCCGCAACCCCAACCCCAACCCCAACCCCAACCGCGACTACTACAATACCACCGTATGCAATCAGAACAGCACCTTCGAGCACTTCCCAGCCCAAGGTCTGGGTCCCGCGGAGCATCAGCATTGGCATCACCCAGGGCCATCAACGCCAGTTCCTCTCATCGAACTCCAACCCCTCAATCTCCACGCACTCAAGCTCCAACCCCTCAAGACATTGAGGACAAGGAGGGAGATAAGGAGGGCAAGGAGGAGGTTAAGTCGGAGGAGTCGGAGTGAAGCGGCTTTTTAGATAGAAGGTAGGTAGGTAGAAAAGGGAAGGCCTTGGGTAAGGAGCTGGTTGGTTGGGGTGGAGGTTTGTTTCTCTGACTCTGCTTACACTAGGTAGGCTCACCAATAGAGTCCATTCGGGGTAGGTATCTATCTGCTTTCCCTTGATAAATCCTGGAGAGTCGGGTCGTTTAGGTACCTAAGTCTTTACTCGCTTGAGTACCTAGTCTAGGTAGTAGAATCCTTCCACCTGGCTGGCTGGCTCAACCGGGACTTCAATGCGATCTTCGGGGCATGGCACGCGGATCGAGAAGGGTGATGGAAGGAGGTGGAAGGTGTTGAGGGGTTAATGTATGATAATGCCGCAAAAGAGGGGTGGGGGTTAGGGTCTCTATATATATATAGCAGCTTACCCCCAAAAAAGTCCGGATAGGGTGTTAGTGCTTTTCGCGGGCGGTCCCCATACAAAACCCCGCGCGCACTAACATTCCGCTACTGCACGGGCCGTTTTCCCGCACACTCACCGCAAAAAGAATTATTAGGCCTAACATTTATTGTGTAATTGCCGTTAAGCACTGCCATTTGCACTCTCATTTGCATCCACCTCCATTTGCACTTCCATTTGCACTCTCATTTGCATCCACCTCCATTTGCACTTCCATTTGCACCTCGGTATTTTTAGCTACGGTCAACCCAGCATCCAGCATCTACACGGGCTACAACCCAGGATCCAGCCTTTCATCGCCCAGGGAAGGGAAGGCAGTATAGAGAATATCCTCTAGATTGATACAACGGTGTGGTGTAGAAAGATGGGGGCATTAAGCTGGAAGGCAGCAGCGATAAAGAGCCTCAACATTGGCGTATGAGATTGAAACAAACATGTACGGGTTATATTGGGAGGAGAATGTAGCGGGGGACCCAAAAACATAAAGCATGTACAAGAATGTTATAAACTCGTCAATCCTCGTCAGGTGACATGCGTTCGTTCGGTATCAACCAGAAGAAAGCATCCAACATTGACTCCTCGCGAGAACCAAATCAAAGGAAATTCCACCCAACGCCATCATAATAACATGCCATGCAAAGGAAACCAATCCAATCATTCACATCTTCTCCCCCAAGCTGATTCCTTATGGAAACCCTGGCGACCCCAAAGCATCAACATACGCATCAAACGTAATAGCAGCCGGCTTCGCCCTCATGATATTCCCGGGAAACGCTGAATCCTTCAGGGCAATATTCCCGCTGCCAAAGTCATGAGCATAAAGCAAATCCCTGATCCCCGCCGGAAACCCATTATACGACACCAACGGGCCCCTGAACCACACGCCCTTTGCGTTTTCAATGGCATCATCCGCCGCGTTCCCAAACCGGAAGCAATGCGTGCTCGCCCCGTCCTTATGGTAGACCATCTTCGGATGTTCGCCATCCCACCTGACATCAGCGGCGGCCTTGATCTGGTACCCCCCGTGCTGGGAGGCGGCGACGTACTTGGCTGTGTTGCTGCCGTCAACCCAGACGGCGATGTGCTCCCAGTCGTGGGTGTGGCCCGTGTCGAGCAGGTACGGGATGGCCACGTCCTTCTCGAAGTAGTAGTCGTAGATGTAGACGCACCAGCCGTTGGTGTTGCAGCGCTGTCGCGAGTAGACATTGTTGTTGTCTAGGTCGGACAGGTCGCGGCAGTCGGAGGAAGGGGAGACGAAGTTGTGTGGGAGACCTTGGGCGATGGTGCCGTCGGCGCCGATGGCGGGGACGTTGTAGCAGCCGTCCGTATCAAAGTCGAGAGAGGGCTGCCACCGGAGGTCGTTGGCGGTGGCGGCCTGGGGTAGGGCAGTGGGTGGGTTGACGGCGACTCCCCAGAGGTGAATATCATCCAGCATGGGGCGGGATGGAGAGGGGGAGGGAGACGGGAAGGTGAAGGTGGTGTTCAGGGGCATGGCAAGTGCCGAAGCGCAGGCCGCAAAGAAGAGAGTACGGAATGTCATTTTGACGACTTGAACTGGCGGTTTCTGAGGCGTTAAACGAAGGATACCCGGCCGAATTCTCTTCACTTGAAGTCTGATCGAACGAGATTCTCGGTCCATCTTATATGGACAACCGTCGACAACACTTGCGGTGCGATAACCGGACAGCGTATAGATCAGGGTTCGGCGACCTTCCTATTCGGGATCAAGGATACCGACCCGACTGCAACCACAACGATGCGATGAACCGTCCGGCGTCGTCTTGCGGAGAGTATCATGTTGGCATGGGAGCAAATTAGGATTTGCCCAGTCATGTTGCCATCGAGTCGTGGACATTGCCTCTGAAAAGGGGTGTTTCGAAAAGAGAAAACCTCATCTCAGGTTCTCAGCTGTGATCATGATGGTGTTGGCACGCAGAGAAATTTGAACCCTTTTCTTCTTGTGTTCGATGAGGTGAATTTCCACATCGCAACATGGCGTTTAAATCACGGGGAAGATTGGCGAGAATGAAGCAGATCAAGGGTGGTATTGGGTGCATGACCTGCAGACCCAAAGGTCGAATGGGTGACCGAGAATGAAGCCGCAGGTGATGCTGAACCATATTCAGGGGCAGGGTTCCCCGCCCAATGAGGGGCCGTGACGACGATGCCATGGCCTGGCCGCCGTCAGTCATTGGAGGATAAGATCACCATGTTCGTACCGAGAAGGAGGCCACTCGCCAGTACCCGATGCGAGGATTTGAACTTGATTTCGTGACTTGTATGTGAAGGAAACATTTCGGCCGACCAGTTCGTAGTCGAAGTGATATGATCGGGGTAAGGCAGCTGGAATAATTCAAGGCGGATGACTTTGCAATATCAAACAGATTATCAGGTGGCATCTGTCACGAAATGGTTCGCTGAGGACAGTGGAGGAGAGGCGAGTGACATGCTGCTGTGAGTATCCATAAGGTATTAAGGAGTAGACACAAGTGATACGCCTTGTGAAGAAAGAGAGGACAGTAGAAAGAAGGCAGCAAATCAAAGAGATGTTGTTCTGGTGAAAGCGTGATGAAGCATTGTTTAATGAGAGACGGTTGACGTTCCGTCATGAGATGTCGTTCACGCGGATCCACAATTTGTCAACTGTCTGTCAGGAACAACGGCCTGCCAGCTGCCCTGGGAACAGCCGGCTCCACCCCCGCATAAGCATGTTGCCTGCCGGTAACTCGGTTCAATGTTCAGACGGGACGACAGCCAAACTCCACCAAGCTGATGATGCCAAGACAGAGGCATCCGGATTCTGGCTGGAGTTTGGATGAATGGGAATTCTAGAAATCACCATCCGTCTCATTGACACTGGTGGTGATCCCACTCACTAATTCTAATTTCCTCACTCAGTACGGTCAACCCGTCTCAACAATGCGCCCGAACCATGACACCACGCAGCTCCCATGGCCTCGGTAACGACAGCATAACAAGCAACCTGAACGACAACATTTACACCCGAGATGCCCTAGGCGGCATCGGCAGTCACCCCGGCGGCTTCAACACCGGCATCCTCCCCGTCATCCCCTCCGATGGCCAACTCCCAGACAAGGCCCCTTCAAGCAATGCCGCCACGGGCGCGTCCGCTGCCGGCGTGAGGGCCTTGGCTTCGCAGGTGTTGACCTTCTACTTCCGCGCACCTGCCAAGGCCTTCTTCCGAACAAGAGTCGACTACCTCGCCTATGCGCGCGCCTTACAGGAGCAGCAGTCTATGCTGCTTCTCAGTCAGCTGCCTGTTCCTTCGCAGGTCCTTACCACCGCCGCGCGAGCTGGCGCCCCGACTGCTGTCTCCCAGATATGGGACTGGGTCCGGATGCGCGCCAGGGCAACAACGCCGGGTGTGATCGCCTCCGCTGTTAAGCACTACGGCTGGCGCGTCGTCCCGGACCAGGTTCTCCCTCCCTTGATTGCCAACGTAACTGTCGGAGCTGTTCTGTATACCAGCTATCTTCACATCCTCGGCCATCTTCACCCGGAAAGCAGACTCGCCAGCAAGCGCGTGTATCCGCCTCCGTCGCCTCTCGAGACCTTCACTGCTGGCTTCCTAGCCGGCACTTTGCAGAGCGTGATAGCTGCCCCTCTGGACGCCGTTCAGGCAAGGTACGATATTGGCCATTACACCGGCACATCAACCACGCCCATGAACGGCAATCCCAATGCTGTCCGACCAAAGAGCATGTGGGTCTTTAGCGTTGAAAAGATCAAGGAAATCGGTGTCCGCGGCATCTTTGCCGGCTGGACTCTCTCCTTTCTCAAAGACAGTCTCGGAAGCGCCATCTTCTTCAGTACCTTTGAGTATCTCAAAGCCCAGGGCTACTACAACTTTGTATCCTGGTACTACGGCTCCTTGAACGAGGAAAACATCATTCTCCTATCCGAGAAGCGACCATCCTCCGAGTCAGGCAAGGAAGACAACGACGACCCCCGGATGCCCGCCATCATCCGCCCGCACTACGCCATCGAACCAGCCTTCCTCTTGCTAGCAGGCATGGGCGCCTCAATCTTGCAGCAGTTCATGTTGCACCCGCTTACCATCATCCAAGCCGAGCACTGGGAAAGGCTCGAAAAGATTGATGCGCAGGCGCGCAAGCTAAAGGAAATAGACAAGGAAAGATTCCTTCCTCCCGCCGAGGAACGCGCGCGCTTCAGATGGCGCATGATGAAGACATACTACAGCGCCTACCAAGAGACGTGGGCGTCCTGCGCTGCCGACGCCAAAGGGGCCGGCCTGAACATGCGAAATTGGTTGTACAGGGGTTTCTGGTGGAACACGATCCGCCAGGTGCCCAGCACGAGCGCCGGCCTCATCATCTTCGAGCTGGTTAGGAGAAAGTACGGGTTTGGAGGGGAGCAGGTCAGGATCAATAGGGATGGCTATGATATCCTCCTCAAATAGGGGTGTGGCACGTAGGAATACAGACTTGATTCCTCAACAGACTTCCACTTATGAGTGAGTACTGGTCTCATGTACACGGATTTTAGACTGGCATGGATGGGCGTTTTTTGGGTGGATTCGTTTTGGCAAGCAGTGCATGGTTAGGTGCTAGACTTTCCTTGCTATTTAATAGTTGTACATCATTTTCCTTCTGTGTTCGAGATATCAGCGTGGTGTTCATTCGATACTTTGGGGAGGAAGTTCGGAGGGCGGTGATTAGTACTGTATTGTGAAGGAGGCGATGATGAGGAGAGTGTTTTGAAACGGATGATAATAATCGACCTAGGTAACGTACTGATGTAGTGCATGATGCGACGAGATATCCGAAGCATACCTCTACCTAAAAACTGAGGTCGACTCGAACAATTCAATCCAATCCAGACATCATATCATGGTGAAAGGTTGACAAATCTCAATTAATCAAAGATCCCTCAGGGAGCTTAAGCCAAAAGCCTTCCTCCATCCGTGCCCAAACACCTTCCCGTAACGAACTTATCCCTCATGAAATACAAATACGCCTCCGCCACATCCTCGGGCTGTCCGACCGTCCCCGTCAGCGTCCCCTTCTTAAACCCGTCCAAAACCGCCTCCAGTTGCTCCCCCTTCCCAAACCCATCAAACAGCTCCGTCTGCACCGCGCCGGGGTTAACCAGGTTGACTCTCGTCGGCTTCAAATCCACCGCCAGGCCCCTAACCAGGCCCTCACACGCGCCGCCCACGGCCGCTACTACCGCCCAACCCGGGATGGGTTTCTCGGTGTTGGTACCGCCCGTGAAGGTGATGGAGGAGCGGACGCCGTGGTTGAAGTATGTGCCATCGCTCAAAAGCTTGGCGAGCATGAGCGGGGCCATGAAGCGCACGGCGGCCGCTCTTTCGTAGCCGGCGGGGGTGATCTGCCCGACGGACATCAGGGCCAGCGCGTCACCGGCGGTGAAGACGACATGGTCGAACTTATGGCGGCCTTCCAAGGTGGCTTGGTCTAGCAAGGTCTTCAGACTCTGTTCGACCGTGGATGGGCCCGACAAGTCGCAGGTGAAGCCGGTGAGGCGGGGGATCTCGCCCCCGGCTACAGAGGTGGGCACGTAGGCGGCGGATGAGCGCAACCGGTCCAAAGCCTTGGAGAGTTTGGGTTCGGAAGAGGAGGAGATGGTGACCAGCAGACCGGCTTCGAGAGAGGCTTCGGCGACGGCGAAGCCGATGCCGGAGGTGCCGCCGAGGATGAGGACGCGCTTGTCGGCGAGCTTGGAGGTGTATTTGAGGCCGGACATTGTGATGGATATGATGACTATGTGATTAAGAATAGAGAATAAAAGGTTGTCGAGGTGAGGTTATGAGATAATGATATATTGGTTTTCAGCTTCTCACCAAGGGATTCAATGAATGAAACCTTATATCTCGTTCTCTACGGTACAGCTACCCTATTTATATGGATGCGGATGTCTCGGCGTCGAACTGCCGAGGCATAACCCATCGTGGCGCCGGCTGTTGTTGTAGCGGGGGCCGGTTACACACGCGCCAGGGATGATGGCAATTGAGGGTTGGGGTTAGACCTGGACGGTGTTAACGGACGTAGGGGAGCACGTGGGAGATATTGTGTAACACGGCGATAGATTACTAAAAAGACCCTGGAGTCGGAAGGTACTTTTGGCCGAGTGAAGAGAGGATTACCCATCTGCATAATCGATACCGGGCTATCATCCCGAATCTCTAGAGATGCTTACTAACTCGGTCGGTGATATCCCGGTTATTTTTCGGGCGACATTCGGCGACCTTGCCCTTAGTACTCGTCAGGGATAGTGCCAGCCCATAGTCACCCGCATGAACCTACACACCGGTGGAGGCAAATATTCGACCGAAGACACTCATCTGCTTCATTAACCTACTAAAACATCTCTTCCCACGAACAAATCTAACTATCTCGGGAAGTGAACTTCAACATGACGACCACATGACTCATTAGAAATAATATACAGGTGTGCTCCATCTCCCTTCAGCAAAAGGGCTCATCTATCTGGGCTCTAGGGGGCATATTCCAAAAGAGAAGCTGATGAAAGAAGAAAGCGACAGCTAACTTCCATCTCAGGCATCAATATCAATCTCGGCGGCCGCCTATTGTTGGCTCGAACTGGCGGCACCAGCAGTCTTGGCACCGCTGCTACCCATCAGGTCACCAACCCAACCCATAACTTCTCTATCATCAGCCGATAACCGGGCGTACTCGAGCAGCAACCTGAGGACATATACTTGCATGTCCTCCTTCCGGAGCGCCTTGTCGGCCCACTCCTTTCCAGCCATAGCAATGGCCTGGGCAACCTGATCATGGCCCTTAACCTTGTCACCATAACCAACAAAATACTCCATAATGCCGAACCAGTCGCTATACCGGTTGTCCATGGGGACAAAGTGCTTCCAGGCAGTCAACCGGCTGTCATGCCACTCCCTCCAGACAGTGGCCTTGATGGGTAGAGATGTTGACCTCAGGAAGCCAAGGTATCTTCCCGAGAACGAGTTTCCGTCAATGTCAGGGAGATACTTGTAGTAGAACTGGTCCGCCATCTTCATGCCTGGCGTGATGGTGTAGTGGGGATCGGTGTAGTTGCATCCGAGGCCCTTTTCGGGCTTGGGGGTACAGAAGAGGTCAACGAAACTAACGTTAGACCATCCCTTGACCCAATCGCCCAGCTTGCCATCCTGTTGGGCCTTGAGGCCATACTCGGATGGAGGTAAATCAAAGTTCTCTGGAAGCTCGGTCCAGGAGACAGCGCGCTCGAGCTTAGTGGCGTTGTTCATGGCTACGAAGCGGTGGCGCTGGAAGGCGCGCCAGTTCGTCTCGCGGTTCTTTCCTCCCGTGGCGACACCACGCCAGATGACGCCATCCTTCTTCTCAGCCCAGGGCACGTCAGCACCCGCGTCGCCCATGAAGCGTTCCTCTTCATTCCAGTACATGGGCGCAGGGAGGAGGATCTCGTTATTGACGGCCAGCTTGGAGCCACCGAACATGGGAAACAGGGTATCAGTAGCAGAGACAGAAAGGGGCTCGACGAAGATGCCGTTGAGTCCTTGAAGATCAGGCTGGTGACAGACTAGGGTGCTCAATGTGTAGTTCGACACATATCCCTTCTCGGTATGCGGAGCGGCAAAGTTATTGCTGATGGTCGGGCGACGGTCGAAGTCGGTCATTAGGCTGGACGTGCGGGCTAAGCTGTCAGGGGGGCAGCCGCGGCGAGCGATGGCCCAATAACTTGGGATACCTGTCATATGAGTGTCAGAATGATCCATCCGATGTCTGATGTGAGAGGATCTTGGTGAACATACCGCTTTTGTTCTCCCATACCTTCTTGGGCGTAACTTCGTCCTGAGCAGGGCTGACCTCAACATTGGGCAACTTGGGGTACTTTTCGACCACAGTCGCGGCATCCTTAATGGTCCTAGTCTTATCCGCCGCTGTCATGAACTCATCAATCTTTTCCCAGGGAACCACCATGCGGGGCTCATCCATGGCATTGAGGGCAATGTCCAGATCAGGAACCAAGTGCTGAATAGTTTTGATCAGATCCAACCAAATCTTTGTCCAGAACCAGTCGCTCCCGGTCGAGGCCTGGCCGTTACGGACGGAAATCTTCATCTCGAAGTCATAAGCGTCATGGCGGATACGGGCCGGCTTGAGTGCCCAGAAGGGTTCCAAGTCGTGGTAGATCTGATCCCAAAAGTCTTCGACAATGATGGCATCCTTTTCCTTGGCAAATTCGTACCACTTGTCGAAGCCAGGTGGGGGGTGGCGGCCGCGACGCTCACGGTAGGCGGCGGCAGCGTCAGCGAGCGTGTGTGTTTGCTTTGCTAGTCTGTCACTGAACTCCTTTTCGGCGGCTCGGACGCGAGCGTCGATGGGGTGGTCACCGGTAGCGAACTCGGCAGGTTTCCATGTCAAAGAGCTTTTGTCGGAAGATGCGGGCGGAGTGCTGGGGGTGGGAGGGGCCGCGGCGGCAGGAGAGTCGTTGGCAGGAGTGTTATGCACAGGAGGCTCATTGGAAGGAGGCTTATCAGCAGGAGGCTTCTCAGCAGGAGGCGGTGGTGTGTTCACGGTGTCCTCCGGCTTGTGGTCGACGATGTGATCAGTGTGGCCATTGCCTTGGGGCACCTCCACGGGCTTCTCCCCAGTCTTTGTGCCTTGCCCAGGGGGGGCGACGTCAACACTAGGCAGTATGGTGTCGGTACCGCTAAGGTAGACGAGACATAGTATAATGGCGATGGCGGGTAGGATGTACCGCAACAGGAAAGTTGGTCGTGGTATCATTATGGCGAAGAGGACATGGAGAAGCGTAGAGAAGCCCCCATCTACCTTGACGGCGCGATTGTGATGGTCGGTCGGGACGCAATGTTCGGCGGATTTGTCGAGCTTCTAGTTCGAGAGGGAGGACATGGGATGACACAAGCTGGGCGAGCGAGGTCGAGATGTCAAATGAGATTTCGCTGCTGGCTGGGTTTGTCGCACAGCAAGACAGGTATCGAGGCTGGCGTGGCTCTCTTGGGTCCCGTGGCGGGGGAGAGACAGGAAATGTTGCGCCGGTAGGACGAGGTAGGCCAAGAAAGATAGCCTGCCGAATGATGGGAGCCGAAGTACCTTAATGACGATGTGGGAGGGGTCGGGTAAGGGTGACGGGTTGGATCGAAGTCGGGGAAAGGGAGTGACTGGCAGGACGCTTTTTCCTGAAACGAGGCCCGCTATACGTGGAATTGGACTCGGCGTGATCGGCAGGAGAAAAGACAAGAAAGGCACGGTTGGTGTCGTGTCGTTACAGAAAAAAGAGGCTATGGTGGAAGCTGAAGAAGGAAGGGTTCGAGAAGATCGCGAGAAGATGGGATGTGAGCGTTGCAGGTTCAGGGTTGCGCGCTGGTAGCCGTAGCAAGGGCCCTGGAGACGGGAGCTTCAGGCAATTCCAAAGCCCATGCCATCGCTGCAGCATGTCAGGGGAAATGATAATTCGTGGAGATTAACTGGAGGCGACTTGGGTCTCAGCCAATCAGCAGAGAGAATAGCTGCCTCGGTGCGAGCCGTGCGCACGTAGCTGCCGTCCTGGATGCGTACTTGCCAGCACAGGGGCATTCAGGGCCTGGACAAAGGCCACCTGCACAGCGGCCACAGCAAGACGAACGCCAGGAACAGAGGCGGGACGGGACCCTCACCCGACAATTCGGGCAACGATCGATGACGGCGCAAATTGCAATCTCCCTCAGATTCGAAACTGAACTCCCGCGTCATCACATGAAAGTCGACTATTTGACTCTTTGAGAGTCAGTCAGAGATGCTGAGTGTATGGAAGCATCTCGGGTTACTGCATGGAATCGGCATTGCATCGTACAACTCCAGCGTGGCAAACAAAACACCGTCTGTTCTCCACGATTGGATGTCAAATGTCAACCACGCTCGCACTATTGGAACCGAGCCTCAACTATTGACAATAGTTCCAAATTTGAGATTCTCGGTGTCTGCAAGCTTGTTCCATGCTTCAAACCCCAGGATGCCATGCACCACGTGTCTTTGACATCTTTGGAAGCTGCATGCTTTGTTGCTGTCTGCCGTGCTTGGTAGACTTGCATATCAGATGCAGTGCTCATTCTCCCCAAAGGACGGAGTCTTCGCATCACCATGTGTACCATCAGCCTAGTACATTCCCGAAATTAGGACGGAGTATACACATATCGAACGCATACTGTTGTTTGAGGTCCCGAACAACGAGTATTGTGATGCCTTCGCCAGATGGTGCATTTTCAACACAGGTAGGGGTATATAAAGATACCCATCGGCTCTTGCTTCCGTCAATCAGCTACGACAGATGTCAACATCTGTGAGTCTTCCGTAGTATAGTGGTCAGTATGTGAGCTTGTCAAGCTTGAACATCAGTTCGATTCGCTCGAGACCCGGGTTCAATTCCCGGCGGGAGAGACCGTTCTTTTTCCTATTTTTTTTTCGTCCCCACCCACCACTGGATCTACATCCAATGCGGTTCTTCATTTTTTTTCTCTCGTTATTATCCATGCCTACTAGTTCTACTTACTTATATTATACACTCCCGGAAACGAAGTTCATGTTCCGTAGAGGTAGTCGCTATTTTGTCAAGCTAGCCTTCATCCTACGTACCACGACGGAAGCCATGATATCTTTTCGTCGTAATCATATCCATCATCTATCATATCATCAAAACCTCGTACATCGCCCGTCTCCCAGGTTCATCCAAGATATCATGATCCAGCGCCCCAAAAACCAAACTCTGTAGTAATATGCAAGAAAGCATGATCCAACCCATCATCCATCCCGTCCGCTTCAAACCCAAGTTTTGGGACCGACTTTCCTCGAGGAAAGAGCCTAAGTACCATCCATCCACCTCTAACACCCACCACCCACCAACACTTCCTTTCTCCCCCCCCCTCTCCCCGTCCCCCTACCTCCTATCTCCTATCATCAGCAAAAACCTGATAAGCAATAACCATAATCCACACCAAAAACACCGTCCCGACCAGTCCAAACGCAAACACCGCATCCCAACTCTGGCAAATACTCCTCTGCTGCAGCCAGGCGAGGGTCTCCAGGTTCTGGCCCTTTGGTTTCGGCTCCGCGCCGAAGACAAACAAATTGCAATTCGAATTGACGGACCCGTTGGGACCCCAGAGCTGCACGCTAATCACAATAAGCCCGACGAGCCAGAGGACAAACAAAATAAAGCCGCCGATCATGACGATGGATGGAAGCAGGCGGCGCTGGAAGATCAGGAAGAGGAGGACGGCGATGAAGAGGATGGTGAGGGCGGAGACGGTGATGAAGTAGGGGAAGTACCTGTTTATCGATGTTAGCTTGGTGAGTGAGGACGAGGTCACGAGAGGGAGAGAGAGGAGAGAGGCGGGGAGAGAGGGGGTGGTTAGGTTGGTTTTGGGGACGGGGCGGAAGGGGACAGAAAAGAAAAATATATACCAAGGTACAGGCAAAAGCAGCGTATTCTGCACATCAATAAACGTCGCAAATACGCCAATGATGGTGCAAGCCGCGATGAGCATAATCAGCATCCACACGTTGAGCTGGATGGCTGGCCAGTGGTACTTGTGTACCCGCTCGACGCCGACGCCGCCGACGCCACGGGAGCGGTCGTAGACGAGCGAGTCGCTCGTTACTGTTGATGCCATGGTTGGCGAATGGTTGGGCTTGCTGATGATTTTTCTGATGAACGAAGTCCTTGGGACTGGATGAGAGTTGGGTCTGAGGACTGAACACTGATAGAGGGAGTTGGATGGGTTGTCGACGGATGGATGGATCAAGTTGGCGACTCGATGTGAAGATGCGCACAGTCCCTAGGACCTAGGTGGTGAAACTGGTGAAGTCGATGCTGGTTCCCTCCGAGCTCTCTCTCCCTTGCCAATGTTGCCAACTGTGAGCCGTCAAGATCCTATCCTTGAACTCCTTCCGTGATCACCAGTCCGGCCTGAAATCCTTCCAATCCTAACCACCCACTGCAACCGTGAGGATGATTCTCCAACTTCCAGACGGACTTCCTTCCTAAAACACTTTGACTTCCCGTTGCAGAGAGAGCACCAAACTTCAGTTCTTCAGTCTCAGTAAAGACCGTTCCGGAAGGGCCAGCCAGGCGTTCGTTGTCAGTGACTAGATTACCCGGGAGCGCGTCGCCGCCAATGCACTCTCCTCTCGATGCACTTCGACTTCGTCGACGTGGATGCGCGATAGGTAGTTTCGTTGACAACGCTTCTCTGTAACGTAATTCCGTGAAATCGAGGCTGTTGTTAAGTAGCCCTACAGTTGAAAACTTGGCTTGGCAACCGGCGCAGTGAGACGATGACAAGATCCGGATTGTAGTAAGGGTTGTGAGTTGGCCGACCGTCGTCAAAGCAACCGACTACTATTGCCTGCGATGTAAAAGATGGTATATCGAATGATTGGAACAAAGCAATTGTTGAAGTCAAGTCGTTGAGGATGATGATGATGTTGTCCTGGGAGTCTGGGACCTCGTACTACAGTGGGGTAGAAAACGAAACTTGCTACGGTACGGCCGTTTTCGCGTGGCTGGGAGAATGTCAGAAAATGCGCGGGCTGGGAGGGGATAACAAGTTATAACGGGCGTTATTGTTGGCCTTGTCATCCATGAGATATAATATTCCAGATATTTATATGAAATATACCTCCCACCAACCTCAGTCCCCAGTTTCGTCTTTCGACTGATCACTGAGTTGTCATGGACGGACTCCATCGTTCGGAACAGCAGTGACAGCAGACGGGAACGGTGATCTTGGCGCTTAAAGAGGCTTGGCTCTGTTTGGCGGGCGGTGTTATCGATAACGAGCGACCACACACTCCCGTCGCTGAAGTGAGATGACGCGCCATTATAGGAACTGAAAATAACATCAACAGGGAGTCGACTGTGTAGGTCGAGATGCTCGTTACCTTTTCTCACATCGTCGATGGATGTTGTGTTGGTGTTTCGGCGCAGGGATACTGCAGTGACGATGCCGTTGACAACTGCTTAAAAAAAGGTGCGTCTCAGCTGTGCCGGGCACCGGACGGAAGAGTCCGAGATGTCGATGTCATCTGCGGCCTGATGTCAATATGCAGGCTTCCATTCTGTCAAAAATGTCCGAAAAATCTGGGGTACATATGGGAACGCAAAGAAACTGCAGGGACTTTTCAGAGAAGCAACAGCGATAGGGACAAGAGCAAAGTGGAAGAGCAAAGTGAAAGCGCAAAATAAAGTTCTATTGCGCTTCAGGGTGGTGTTATATGATGAAAGGCATCATATCCCGGCCGATCTCCAGAGACCAGGCCTATAAGAAAGTCGTCTAAGTGCAAGCTAGCTCTTGAGAAAGAAAAAAAAAGACAAAAGTATTCCCCCAATGGTATCCTAAAACACCTGACGTCCCATCCCATATCTATAGGAGACATCATTATGCTGCCGTTATTTGTCCTGTTATGTCATATGTATAAAAACGCCGCGTTGCTGCGACCTCCTGTACTGGGTGCCATCTTTATTGGCCCCCTTCCTTCTTCACCCCGTCGGAATATCGCTGCTGTCGTCTTTGGAAAAAAATATCGACTTATAGAAGGCTTTCGCCGAGAGCGCACCTGACCAAAGAGCAACCAGCGCGAACAGTCTCGTGTGCGCCGGTGTCATTGGGAGCCGCCAAGGTAGGGTTGACCTCGACAAGATCGACAGCGACAAGACTTCCCGTCTCGTGCACACACTCGCAGATGAAGTCGCCCTCACGGAGAGTGAGACCGCCGCGGACCGGGGTTCCCGTGGAAGGCGCGAACGTGGGATCGAGCGCATCGACGTCGAACGAAAGGTGGATGGGGGTGTCGTTGCCGATGTGGCCGAGGGCCATCTCCATGACGCGACCGATGCCGTGCCTGAAACGAAGGGGTGATGGTTAGCAAGATGCTCCGGACAAACTCATGACATCCGCCGGGCAGTAGGCTTACTTGTCAATGTCGTGCATGCTGAACGCCTTGATTCCGTTCTCCCTCAGGATGCGCTTCTCACCGGGGTCGACATCGCGGAGGCCAATGTAGACCAGCTTCTTGACACTGAGGAGGTTGTCGGGCTTCAACCAGCCAAAGAACTCCTCCTTGTCCTCGCGCGCCAGACCAGTGAGAAAGCTGACGGGCATGCCGTGGATGTTACCGCTGCCGCTGGTCTCGGGGGTGTTGATGTCGGCGTGGGCATCGACCCAGATCACGGCAATCTCGCGTCCCAGGCGCTCCCTGATGGCCTTGGCCGAGCCGGCAATGGTGCCAATGGCAATGCTGTGATCGCCACCGAGAGTGAGGACCAGGCGTCCCTCCTTGGCGTGCGAGTAGACCTGGTCGGCAATGCGCTTGGTCACGTTGGAGACGGCGCGCGGGTTCTTCATGTTGCGGTAGTCCGGGTCCTCCTTGGGAACAAGGTCCGTGTAGAGGTGCACCTCGTCATCGCCGTGCAACTTGTAGCCTAGCTCTTCGCGGAGCTGGGTGAGGAGACCGGACTCGATAAGGGCGGAGGGGGCGGCGTCGACACCAGGCTTGCACTGGAATTTTTGATCATGTCAATGGATGCCAAACTCGACAGATATAAAGAGTACAACATACTTGGCCGCCGGAGAAGCCTACGGCAACAATGCCGAGGTCCTCTGGGTGGGAGAGAAACTTGGACTCGATGGGGGAAGACATGCCGAAGGTCTTGTTGGAGCTTGTGGGAGAGGATGATTCGGTGACCATTGGCGCCTTTGTGGACGAGGGAGCAGCTATATAAGCCGCTGCTTGGTTATCGACGCGGGAGGGAGACATGGTGCCGAGGTAGGGTAGCAGTGGGGGTAGAAGAGGGCTAGAGCTAGTGATGCAACCAAAGAGATCTCACAAGGCCGGCCGAGATTGGAAGAAGGCTAGTGTAGGTTATGAAGAAACGAGAAGTTGTTGAGGAGAGAAGAAAGAAGAGAAAAAGAAAAACAACTGAAAGCGAAAGGATATATTTTTCTCCAACCCAGCGCATGACATATTTACCTACCTTCCCGACTCGTCCATCCCAACAAGGAAGTTTCAAGATGCCTGGCTTCCCGCCGCTCATGCCCCGGCTCGAGCCCGGTGCTGGTTACGGTGTGTGAACGGATCCGGGATCACGGACCACGGAATACTTTGTCCATCTCGCCCGAGGAGGGATGGAGTCCCCAAGATTCCAAGAGTCTTTGGAATGACGGCTATCACCGGTAGTATCCGACATGACCTTGGCACTATTTGACACTTTTGCATCTACATAGTATCGCCGAGCCGAAGAGCAGATCTGGTGATGGAAGATGAGGGTAAAAGATTCGGTATTACGTACAGTGGACTGGGCTATGTGTCGAGGCCACCAATAAGAGGACCTTGATGGCCCCATTGCTGGATGGCCGACGAGGGGAGGTGTGGAGGGGCACACTGTTTGACAGAGAAGAGATTCGAAGCGAGCTTGTCAGCTTTTCCGTTTCAGTGGCAGCGATCGCAAGGGATCAGCCCGGCCAAGCAGAGGAGGTGGTTGGAGACTTGGAGTCTGTGGAGGGGCATCCAGTGGCATCGATCGTCTCATGAAGAAGGTCCAGACATGTCCGTGCACCCCAAAAATCGCCCAAAACCACAAGTCCCTCCACCACTTTCCTCAACAGCAAACGTTGGGCTGGAATGCTCCTTTTCGCTACTCAGCTGGCCTCAAAAGGGGCCTTTTTGGGTGATGCGCTGAATCCGAATCTGTGTATGCAAAAATCTTTGTACTTTTTTATATCGGGAAGCCCGGAAAACGAGAAGACGAACGGAGGATTGAGTTTGGGAGGTACTTCTGTGCACTAACAATTTGTGAGCTCTGACCACTTTTTCGCCCAAATAGGAAAAAAGCACGGACTTGTCTGGACCTGGATAACGACTCCCGTAGACCATGGGCTTCCACAGGCCGGAGTGGAGGTCATCTGAACTTCCAGAAAACTTCTTCTCCATCTCATTAACCGTGTTTTGCGCCATTTTTTCCCGGCCCATAAAAATATTGAGAGACCTTAGCCCTAAACAGTTAGTGGTTCCATCACGGCAGGATACGAATCCAATTGACCGCCATACCCCGGTCTGTCAGATGATGGCTTCAAAAATCCCCAGGGTACAGCGTCTTGATTTGGGACGACAGCTTCGACGACAGGACCGGAAATCGGAGATTCTGTCTCTGTTCTGTTGGGTGTTTTTGTTAGTGCGAGATCGGTAGTTGCTGAGTTGGATGCACTCATGCGGTAGCGGATAAGCTTACGCTACGCCTATCTCACAGCTATAATATCCTTATCGCTTATCGCTCTTTTGGGAGCTGCGATAGTCACGTAACACGAGATGGAATTTGTCCGTTTCTTCCACCATAGTTATCAGATGATCAGATAAAAATTGGTTGATAATGTGGCCGAGAGTAAGATCTGGGATCCTGAGCAACCTCTGGCATCCCATGATACTCCGGATGTTCTACTGTGGTAGATATGCGGGATATAACTTCACTTCATCAAAGAGATGACCGGATGGACTAGGAAGTTTCGTTACTCCTCGTCCTTTAACGGCAGTTCCTCCGATGCTTGCTGTCGGCTTGGTCCCAGTTCCACGCCGCCAAGAGCCTCAGACCAGCGCACAAAATCATTGGAAGTCGATGTCTGAGGTATGAGTTTTTCTTCTTCTTTGCTACAAGTTCTACCGCAGCAGAGTTGAGCAAACAGACAGGAACTGACCTCCACTCCCTAACGGGTACCGCTGGGAGAACGTCCTTCGTTCCATCATGGTGTTGGATACTGCGGGCTAGCCACCTTCGTTGTGTAAGAGGAAGATTTTGTTTGTCCTGAAGTGCCACACGAGCAGTACAGCTGTTCCTTTGAAAGCCCTGGGAATTCAAATGGCTCTCTTGCCTCTTTCCGTGCTTTTTATGTTTACAGAAAGGGACGATGTAGACTACGGTGCTTACCACAGTCCTCATGTTAGTTTTGTTGCGCTTCAACTACTCTTGTTCGAGCCCAAGGGCTGGACGGTTGAAGCCAGGCCTAGCTGGTTGTTGTGATGATTCAAGAGCATCGTTATACCAATGTGGGATGCGAAGCCGAGTAAGAATATGTTAACACACAATAGTCTCTCTCCGTGTGCTATGTTGAGTCGTAGATAAGTATGTCAGACACATATCATTTAACGTTAACAACCTGTACTCTGTAGATTAATCACCATGTCAGCTGTTTCCTTTCGGACTTCAGGGGGTGCCCGATCTGGGTGCACGGCCTGAACAAAGAAGCGCGGAATGTCAGGCACGCCTGCCATCCATTGCCCGACACGGAGAGTCCAGATTGAAGTAAATTGATGCTCAAATTTCGGAATCAAAGATTGAAACGAAACATGGCCCATCTTTGACCACATCCGAATCCAGTAACAACACCATGACGCAACGGGATGCTATTCGCCAGCACGAAACCGTCTGCTTGGTTCTCCTAGCAATCCAAACATGGATGTTCCCAACGGTAGCACCCGTCGTAGCACTCGTAGCAGCTACATGTTGAGGGGACAGAAAAAGTACTTAGACTACTTATAGTACCGCAGTGCTCTAGAGCTCACGATGTGAGATCCATTTGACTATGTGGGATACGATTTGTTATTTGTTTCGACATTCTCAGGACCTCCCGTCATGCTGGTGTCTTTATTTTTATATGGAATTCGGGTCATGACCCGTGGGTTAGGTGGAGTGCACGGTCCAACCACGCGACGGGAGCGCGTGAACCCTCCACCCAATTGCCGTCAGGGCAACTCCGTCACACTGGACTCCAGACCATCATCTCCGCTGTGAGCTTGTACAGAGCTGCACCCCTTACGAACCCCTGTACCTACCTCTAGAGGTCAACCTCGACAGCCACCAGCTCATGAGTGGTGCTTGCCAATCTATTATTTCCAGGTACATGACCAACCTCTCCACTCGACAAACGCCTACTATCCCCAAAAAAGACTACAGATTGCGGATAGTGATACGAACTTTGGACTTTCTGGAACATTTCCTCCATTTTACCTCTTACACCAGTGTACTTGCTACGACATATGACGCCTCGACTTACTCGACACCTTGCATTTTACTAATTCTGACTTCATAATCGCGGATGTAGTCCTCTAATACCTCGACTTCCGGACCACGCGATCATCAGTACGGCGACAACCCCTAAGACGACAGCACGGCGATTGACGCGGATACGGGATACGGGAGGAGCCCCTTAAAACAACCGCAGCGCAATTGCGCTTTGCCAAACGCGATCCAGCACCGTCACCCTACCTCTAGGGCTGGCTGAGACCCAGGCCGGGAGCATACGGGGAGGTAGCTGAGGACTGAGGTGATGACCATGGAGGAAGAAGTCCAGGAGCGAGGAGGCCGTCGGTCGCGGCCATCCACAGCGACGAATCCCGATAGCAACGCCGACCCCCAACCTTCGACGCGAACGAACAACAACAACAACCGCCCCTATCCCTCGCCCGCGACCTCAACTACAAGTCCGGGTACATCGTTAAGACCTGATGACATACCGCCACTGCACGCCGCCAACTCTGCTTCCTCCCTTTTAGCAGTTCCCGAAACCAGCTACTTGGAAGGCCCGAGCATAGAGTTGAGGCAGTCCGATTCGCAAGCCGAAATTGCCGTCCACCAACACCTGAACGAGATCGAATCTAGCTTTTCCGCCCCTATTTCACCCTTTCCGACTTCAGACAGAGGCGTTGACGATACCTATGACCTCTTCGACTCCGCGTCCAGGGAAGCTGCACCAGCCGGGCCGACAGCGACCGCTGCACCTGCGACTCCTCCGCCACCCCCACCAGCGCATGCCGACGCACAATTACAAACAGACAGAAACACCCAAGAATCAAGACCAGAGTCCGAGAATGACTCTGAGGACGACACACAACATCTCCCCCAAATCCGCTCCAAAATGCCTGTAGCCACAGTCGAGGATGCCGACGAGACCTCCATGCAGAGGTCCAACAACGAAGAGGAAGACGGGGGAAGCGGGGAAGAGAGTCAGAGCGGAGAGGACGAGCCGAACGAGGCCCACGAGCAGCAAGGTGCGGACACATCGATGACAAGTAACACAACTTCGTCTCTAGAAGCCTTCTCTCCATCTCCCCCAACTGCTGCGGCTGCCGCGAGGACGACATCTCGCGTCGTTTCGCAACCGAGCCTAGACCGACAAGTTGATGACTATGACGGAAATGGGTCGTCCCACGAGCAAGAGCACCAGGACGAGTCTGACGAGTCTGATTATTGGCACGAAACTCCCACCAAGCCACGGTCGACCCCCGGAAACAATGCGAATCTGCAGCATGCACCCTCCACCCAAAGCACCAGGAAAAATCTCGCTAGAGAGAACCTGACCCCGGAAAAGACCCCTGAGCAGGCCCCCAAGCAGCCGGAGGGTAGAAAGCAAGGCCAAGAGCAGCAACAGAAGGACCACCAGCAGCCTCCGCAAGAAGAGAGACGCGAGCTTCCCCAGCGCCCCAAGTACCTTAAGAGAGGTCAACAGCGTGGTTCCGTCTCATCCTATACTAGTGATCCAGACCCCGACAGCGATCATACGATTGGTATGGGAACAGACTATGCGCTGCACTCCGGCGGTGCGTCTTCTTCGACAGAAAGGCCGCGAGATACGAACGGCCTCACGCGGACCATCAGTCTGGGCAGTTTTGCTAGTGGCTACGAAGACCCTGACCCCTCGGGACCCATTTCTGGACTCACTCCTCTCGACGAAGCTTATAACGCGATATCCCCCGAGCCAGCAGTCATGCGCCAGCTACGGGACCAGGAAGATGACGGGGTGCGAACACCTAAAGCCCGCAAGACGCCACCTCCGCTTGCTGCGCCATCAGACACAGTTCTCGCCCGGCATGTTAGAGATGTGCAGGTGCCTGAGTCTCTGGCGAAAGAGTACAGGGCCAAGACAGGACTGACGACGCCGTTGAAACCCCTTAACCTCGCCGACCTTAAGAGTCCCGGCAAGCTGGGCGCCTCAGTGGTTACGACTCGCGCTGGCGGAAAGAGCTTGACATTAAAAGAGCAAAGTAGCACCATTGAGCGATTGAGCAAAGAGAACTTCGACTTGAAACTCAAGGTCATGTTTTTAAGTGATCGTCTGGACAAGCTCTCTGAAGAGGGTATTAAGGAAATGATTTCGGAGAACGTGGAGCTCAAAACTGGGCTAGCCGTGTTGCAAAGGGACAACAAGATGCTCCGAAAAAGGGTCAAGGAGTTGGAGAAGCAAGTCAAGGACGAGGATGAGCGACCAGGCACTGCGCGCAGCGATCAGTCAGACGAGGAGAGCGCTGCCTTTAACCAAGAGGTACAAGAAGAGTTGATGTACCTCAGGGAGCAGCTGGAAGAGCACATCGTCGAGATCGAGAGGCTTCGGAATGAAAATCTTCACAAAGAGGCGGAAAAGAGGCGTATGGCGGAAATGGTTCGCACCCTCAGCGAAAAGACGGGCGAAAGGTTCGGCGGAGACTTGGATCGGCAAGAAGAGGCCGACGTTTACAAGGATCTGCTCGAGCAAGAGACGGCGAGGAGGGAGCAGAGTGACGAAGATAACCGAAGGCTGCGTGAAGAAATCTTTCGCCTCAAGCAGGAGCTGGCGATGCAGCCGAACGGCAATGGGCAATATCAACAGCAACAGCAAGGTTCTAACATGTCATACCTCAGCCGAAGGTCCCGCGACCAAGGGAGCGCTTCCAGTCGGCCTACGACTTCCGATATGGATGTTGCAAGTTCAGCCACCACTCTGATCGAAGAACTTCGTCGGGAAAGCGAACAGTTGCGCCATGAAAACGCCGAGCTTCGTCGCGAAGTGGGCGCACAAACCTCCATGTTAACCTCACGAAACCGTGAGAAGGAACGTCTTTACCAAGAAATCGAGGATTTGAAAATGGCACAACGTCGCGGGGGCCCTGCGCCGTCTACTATCGACAGCCTCTTGGAGAGGTCAGCATCCCGTGCCGGCGCCCATGAAAGATCACACTCGAGAGCTAGTGGCAGAACGGGCATGACGGGACTGGACGACGCCGATCGCGAAGAGCTCGAGAATAAGATTTCTCAGATGAGAGATAAGAACAACGAACTTCGTCTTCAAAACCAAGATCTGGAGCGTGAGCTGGCGGCCTGTATGGAGGACTTTGAGATGCTCTGCGAAGCGAAGAAGCAGGCCGAAGAGCTTTCCCATTCCCTGCAAGATGACCTGGAGGCAGCAATGCAGGATCTTGTCGCTCTGCAGGCCGAGCGTGACGAGGCACTTCAAGAACACGCGAACCTTGAACAGGAGTTCGAAGCTCTGCGCAAAGAAGCCCAGGAGGAGATCGATGCGCTGGAGGGTGAATCGGATCTCCGTAGTGCCGAGATTGAGCGCCTCCAACTTGATCTGAATGATCGTAACGAGAATTTCGATGCCTTACAGGAGGAGATGCGCAAGATGAGCGATGCCCTTGTTCGCTTGGAGGATGAGCAGGAAGCCAAGCACAGACGGATACAAACACTTGAACAAGAGCTGAATGATGCCAACAGAGAACTGGAGGAACTTGAATTCAAGCTTCTCGAGGCAAACGACAAAGCCAACCGTCTGTCAGTCCAGCAAGAGTCAAGCCAAGGGGAGATTGCGTTCTTGCGGGAAGAACAGGAGAGCGACAAGATCCGGATTGGTGATCTGGAAGCGGCACTGGCAAATTCCGAGCAAGGTATGCGTGATGAAAAAGACCGAGTCAGAGAGCTCGAGAACCGGCTGGCCCAGGAGAGGAGACAACGAGAGATTGTCGCAAACAGAGAGAAGGAGGAGGTACAGCAGTTCATCAACGAGCTCAATAAGGAAGCAACAGCAGCCAAGGATGAAGCGCGACGACTGCGCAAGAGCCTGACAAGCAGGGAGGTCGAGGCTACAGAGTGGAAGGAGAGGCTACTGGAGCTGGAGAACAACCTTCGCGAGGCTCTAGGTGACCTGAACGGCACCAGGTCCAGCCTTCTCAAGGTAAGTTGCCCTGTAATGTTGCAGCCTGGATGTAAAACTGACAAGCACGACAGTCTATCGCCAAGCTCCAAATGGACCTCGAAAAAGCCATGCGCGACCTTGACACTACCAAGGCATCACTGGCTGAAAAGGACCGTATCATCAAGCAGCGTGACGCTCTTCTTGAATCCCATGCTCTCGAATCCCGCAAGGTTGGCGAGATGCTCGACAAAGAGCGCCAAGCTCACCGGAACACCAAAAACCAGTTTGAGACGTTCCAGAAGACGCATCAGCATGTTACGCGCACACTCTCTCAATCAGACGCGCGCATAGCGGAGCTGGAAAATGGCAAAGCCCAAGACAAGAAGCGCATCGCTCAGCTCGAGACCACGTATAAAGAACAACTCACCGAACGCAACACCCTGCTCCTCAACCTTTGGACCAGGCTTTCCAGCCTCTGCGGCAGCGATTGGGCACACGACAATAGTCTCATCAATGGCCGCGCTCTGCCTAGCCTGGAGTCGGTCGCTACCATGTTCCCTGGGTTCAGCAAGAACCTCTTGGCTGCGGTGAAGACTCTGGAAACCATGGTCAGTGGCTTCCAGACCAAGGTGAAATCCGTGGAGCGTGACCTGTGGAGAGAATATCAGGCGCTGGAGAGCCACCTGGAGATGCGAGCCAAGAAGCTGGATCGTCTGGAGCACATTGTGCGCAACAGCATCGCAGCAGGCACCACAGGCAACGGCGTCCCAACCGCTGCCGAGGCTCAGGGCAGGCTTGCCCGGCTAGAAGAAGCCTACAGGCAGCTCAAGGTGGAAAACCATACTCTCCGAACAGCAGCCGAAGTCCGCGCTAGAGCCGCGTACGCTGCTGCCCATTCTTCTCGGGGAGGAGGAGATGGTCACCAACAGAGCCCCAGTCCCCTGCCGTCAGCAGGGCCAAGAGACAGGGAACGAATGCCCAGCGACAGAATGTCTATTTACAGCCAAGTAGACCCCAGAAAAAGCGGCAGCAGCAGGCCGAGTTCCATTGCCGTACCCCAGCGATCAGCGAGTAGCAGTCGCAGGTCCATGATCAACGACATGGACGGCCACACGGACGAGGGTTTACTACCGGGATTCTCCCAGCCGCCCCTGTCCCGAGCACAGAGTACCCGGTCGCAACAAAGTCACCAACACGAGCAGCACCCCCAAGTGCAATCCCAAGCCTCCTACACTGGCCCCGGTGGTGGAGGTGGGGGGATTCAAATGCCAAACGAAAGGGGAGTCGCTCCTCCTTCCGGTCCGGGGTCAACTAGTAGTACCAACAACCCTGCCACGCCTGGTATGTACCTCCAAAGCGGAGGCGCAGGAGGAGGGACAGGCACAACGAGCGCAGACAACAAGTGGATGCTGCGGCTGAGAGACCTGGAGTACAAGCTCAAGGCCGAAAGGGAAGGGAGAATCTTGGACCGTAACGAGGCGCTCAAGAGGATCAACACGAGCGAGTCGGAGAACTTGGCCCTGAGAGAGAATCTGGAGAGGGAGAAGAGGAGGAAACGTGAGAGCGCCCAGAGTTCGAGCGGTGGTGGTGGGGGGATTATGGGATGATGGGCAATGGCGAAAGGAGCGGAGCGCAGGGATCCTAGATGGTCTACGTAGCTGGAGCTTCTTTTAGCGCGTGACCCAGCTAGTTGTTCCACGGCAGCAGAAAGGTCAAGGTCAAGAAGGTGTTGAAAGCTGTTGGAGGTAATAGGATATGGATGCATATCACACTGATAGGAATACTTGGTATGGTCTGCATCAAGAACAAGGAGTAGGCGGTAGAGGTGAAACAGAGAGGATTTTGGTGTGTCGTTTTTTTTTCTTCTTCTTTTCTATTCCGGTCATTACTATTGTCCCTCTTCTTGTTAACAGCTATGGTTTGTCCATGGGTCGGTCGGTTGGGTTTAAACAAACGGTACGGACGGGCATTGTTACTACTACCACTATTACCCCTTTCCTTAGTTGATGTTGTTTTTGTGTGTCGACTCCGGCCTATCGCCCGGTTGACTTTCTGTTGTCTGACGCACTGTTTTTTTTTTTGTCGGTATTCAGATATCGTACCATGCTATGGGCCTTTCGTGGGCCTTCTGTGTCAATGATAAGACATCATCATTAACCAGTCACGATCATCCAGCACCCTGTTTCTAGACATGCATTGGAAGAGTACTCGACGAGTGGCACGAAATGGATATGGCCGTAGAGGTACTCACTGCGGGTAAGATACCGGACCTGCATGAATGTGACGTTGTGCTGCGATAAGCCTTATCAATGGGCGGTGTCTAATGGCAGGAATAATTGTCGCAGCTGGTTGCATAGGAAAAGTGAACTTTGTTCTTCGGGGCAATTCCAGTATCGAGTATTAACATCAACATCGAAAAACTAGCAACACACAGGAGCACGGCAGCGCCATCCCATCGTCTCCTCCTCCACCCTCTCGCGTTCTTCTTGTTCTTATATAATCAGCAAACCCTTCCCGAATAGGCTCGACTCCCCGCCGTCCTCTCCCGTCCACGTCCGATGCTCTCTACGGTGGGCAACAATGCTGTGCGCCGCAACTTCGGCCTGGGCCAAGCGCCATGTTTATCGTCCATAATCACAACCGCTACCTTCTTATCGGCTACCCGCGCACAATGGCACGCACGAAGGGCATACCAGACAACAAAGGCCCTCGAAGCCAAGAAGTCTGCCGCCGGCCAGATGATGTTCGAAGCCATGGGAATCCTCCAGTCAGTCGGAGTCGCAGACCCAGCAGCACAAGCGAAACCCAAGAGGACGAGGACGCGCAAAGCAAAGGCGGCTGAGGAGGATGTTGGCGGTGCAAAAGAGGTCGTTGAGACCCAAGAAGAACCCGAAAAACCGAAACGAGGTCGGCCCAAGAAGGTTGCTGATAGTACCAAGGATGGAGAAGAAGTGGGAGTTGAAAACGGAGAGGAATCCAAGAAAAAGGGGGTAAAGCGGCCACGCAAGAACAAGCCCGAAACCGATGATACCGAGGATGGGGAGGTAGCCGCGAAGTACAAAACCGTAAAAAAACGAGCAGCTACAGGGACAGCAGTGAAGAAGATGCCATTAAAACCAGCCAAGATAACGAGAAGCGATGAACAAAGCATGCTGCGACCTTGTGTTGACCCCATGCAAGAGCAACTATACGACACAGAGCTTTGGGGCTGGCTCGATTATGGGCGCAACTCGGCGAAGGGACTGGCGCCTCCACACCTTAGGAAATGCGACAGAACCCGAGTCAACGTCACCAGCGAGGAGATGGTCGACGATATCCTCGAATACATGAAGCCCACCTTGACGCGCCATGAGGGCTGCGACATCATCGATTTAAACCCCGGAGCTGGCGTCTGGAGCACCAAGCTGAACGACCTGCTCAAGCCTCGCACGCACCTGCTGCTCGAACCGGACGCGAACTTCTACAAACCCATGCTTGAACCGCTGCTTGACCGAGAGGGTACCAAACTGGTGGCCAAGGACGGCGTCGTCTGGGCGGAGCTGTTGTCGGTGCTCACACCCGAGTACCTGCCGCACCAGAAAGAGCACCATTACTCCGCCGACGACGTACCCGAGCGCAACGACACCCTCCTGGTCACCGCCAACCTCGGCTCCTACCCCAAGAGGAGATACTCGAACTTCCCGAGCGCCACCGCCATGATCCTATACCAGTTCAACCACGCCATCCGCAGCGGCGCCCTCTTCCAGAAATACGGTCTGGTCCGCATGCTCCTCTGGCTCGACGACGAAGACAAGGCCGCCATTCTCCCCCGCATGGCTCAGCGCCGCCGGCGCGTCGCCGTCGACGCCGAACTCAACTGCGAATCCATCACCCACGTAGCGGGTCCCGATTACTCCGACGTCGACCCCTCGAAGCGTCTCTGGTTCCACCGCGACCCGAACATCGACCGCAGCAGCGCCTTGACGGCCTTGCAGCGCATGCGAGACGCCGGGATCCAAACCCCTCCCGGTCGCGAGACCAAGCTCCTCCGCGAAATCTCCCAAAACCCCGACGACGTAGTCGCCGCCGGCGAGACGCCCCTCATCTACGACTTCCGTCACCAGGAAGCGTTCGAAAAGCTCGAGAGGGACTTCGAAGACGGCAAGATCGAGATCGGCTCGAAGGAACACAAGTCCATGGTCCGCATGCGCGTCCAAATCGGCTCCGCAAACAAGCGCTTCAGCAATATCCACACCAACATGGCGGAATTCCTCCGGCTCATGGACGACTATCGGCTTGCCAAAGCCAACCAAGCAGACGAAAAAGCCCTCAAAACCATCATGGACCGCTACAAGGAATGGGAAAAGACCTTTATCGCCCTGGGCTCGACCGCCTGCGGCGACTGGTTCGTCCAGCGCGATAACCTGCACCTGTGGAACCAGAAGAGCATGCACTGGGACCGAAGGGCCATCGAGCCCTTGGTCATCAGCAAGGACGAGTTTTTCCCGCACGTGCCGCTTTCCTTGCTCGACATCCAGCCCAAAGCCGCGCACAGGGTTTTGCGCTCCATGGGCCCCAACTCGGATCGGAGCGGCGACATGGCGGACTTGTTGATGCGCAGCCTCATGATCTATACCAACTCGCCGATGAGAACCGTGTTTGATCGTCTGGCGCCAGGAGCGAGCGAGTCGGTGTATCCCAAGTGTCACAGCCTTGTTGATCCGGAACAGGGCGGTGTGCCGTTCCCCGGAGCGGCGGAGATCACGGTGAGGGGCATGTCGGCGCGGCAGTATGAGGATGTGTTGGAGCAGTGGATGAAGTGGCCGTTTAGACCGCGGTTGGAGGATTTGATCAGCCAGTTGTCGGATGAGTATAAGGATGCCGAGGGGGAGGATGGGGGCAAGTTTGGGGGTGTTAGTCCGGAGTTTTAGAGAGATCGGGGCTGGGGCCTACTATAACTCTGGAAGCTTGGGAGAAGTGAGGAGATGTGGGACGGGACGTGAGAGCTTGTGCAGTGTTGTGAGAAGGAACAGAAGAAAGAATAGCGGGCGGCTGCTTTCATGCTATGCTGGCTTTACACTACCTATACATAGGAAGCCCAACCAGGCAGGGCCAGCTACTTGTACCTAGATGACAAACATTTATATAGACACTTGGGCGCCCAGGCGACTAGACTACAGGAAGACCATGTTGCTGTACGATAGAGATGAGAAAAAGATGGTATTCGGTGTAAATGGATTATACCAAACGTGAGTGAACTCTTAGGTTATCTCTTTTGTTTCATATTGGTTGTTGTTCATCTTCCAGTTTCTACACCTGACTTTGAGGCCTAGGTATGACACGAAGTACTCTGGTACCAGACCAGGCCTTGTACAACAACTAGGGGTCAAATCTAACGAAAAACTGGTCTTTGACTTGGAGTATAGTCTAGACACGTAAGCCAGTATACCCGCTGTATAAGCAACGAACAAGGGCCTGCCTGCAGGAGCTTCCCTTCCTACGGGCACGTTGGCTCTAGACTAGCCTCTACATACCACCACACCAGGCAGGCTTAAGGCTTCGGCCCTCCTTTCCGATCTTTCCTCTAAACGTTCCTTACAACCTTGTTGACTGTCTGTCTGTCCTTTCCCTTGAGTGATGGTCGGACAGAGTTCGTTGACTTTTTTTCTTCTCCATTCCCCCTCTCGCTTCCCTTCTTTCTACAATAATAAAACACGACTGGTGCCTCTATCAGCCACGGAGAAATTTTTGCCACACGCGAATTTCATGGTATTTGATCAAATTTCATTGTTGGGTAGTAGTAGTGGGCAGCGATATTATTGTTTACCACAACCGGTTTTGGGTTCTTTTTTCTTCTTCTTTTTTTCTTCTTTTTTTTTTCTTTTAGCCAGCTGTATCTCTACATACATACATATGCTGCTTTACCATCGAATCGATGAGTGTCCCATCTTTCAGAAAGAAGAGGAAAACGAATCCAAATATTAAAATAAGTAAGTGAAACTACCTACCTCTAGCCAATTTCAGTCGAACGTATCTCCCGTTGCGGGTTGAGCCATTCAGGCAGGCAGGCAGACAGGCATGCTGCTCTTGTCGAAGAGTATTACTCACCCTTCTGCTACACACCGAGATTATTACAAAAGATATAAGAAGATAAAGAAAACCATTCTATTAATACTCCATTATGTCACGCACGCACCCCCACATGCCTTCTCTGCCTTGTCTCTTTCTCTTCTTCTAATATTCCACTCTCCCATTAACGGGCTACACCACCACCAAAAACCATACCCGCTTGAACAACCATCGCCAGCGCCGCTGCGCCAAAAACATTCATCATGCTGGGCGTCTCCCTGTCGCTCCAGCTGTCATTTTTGTTGCCGACATCGATGTCTTTGGGAGGAAGAATGGGGAAATCCGAGCAGGGCGTGTGGGTATTAGACCCGACCTCTGTCTCGCTTGTTGTTGTTGTTTTTTTGGTTGTTGCTGTGGACTTGTTGAAATGCGCGGATTGATAAGATCGCCACGCACTTGGGATGAAGTGTTTGTTTCCGGATGAATTCGTGGAAGTTGTATCCGGTGCCCTTTTCGTTACCGTTGCGGCTGAGTTTGCTTCCGGCGGCAGCGAAAGAGAGGACGAGGATGTGAGGGAGCGGGATACGGACGACTCGACTGTCTCCGTACCGGTCTTGGTGGATGTGGTGGTGATGGTGGTGGTGGTGGTATAGAGGCTGGGGACTTCAGTCTCATATTCTTCTTCGCTGTTGATGCTGTTGATACTGCTGGTGCTGCTCTTGGGGGTTGTTGAGGCGGCTGGATAAGAGACCGCGATACCGGTGACTACGTTTGTGTTGGCAGGATCCTGTGTGTGTGGAACTGGAGTTAACATTGAGCAGGCATGGAATGGGGGTCTGTTAAGTTGGACGAAATAGCGTAAGAATGGAAGTGTCTGCTTACGACTTGAGGTACCAGAATTGGAACAGCCGTGTTTGGCTGTACTGCATCCTCTGCCTCCTCTGCGAAAGCAGCTTGGACCAGCGCCCCGAAGAGCCAAGCTGTGAGAGGATGTTTGATAAATCTGGTGAAGCACATCTTGGGAGTTGAGTGCAGGAGATTAGAACTGGACAATGACGAGGGCTAAGCCTGTTTCCCGAATTTGGCAAAGAATTATCACAGGAATGATGGGGAAAATGTGAGAATATCCGAGGATGCCAGGTGATTTGACTGTGAGAAGAAAAGGGAAACAGGAAAGCTGGTAAGGAAACAGGAAAGGGGGAACTTGTACCCTCTTCCTAGACCTGTCTGTAGGCCACGTAGGCGTCATTGAAATCCATTGTCACGTCCATGTCCGCTGTCTGGTGCTCTGCAAGGTCGGGCATGAGATATTGCCATCGGAGCTGCAGTCATCGAGAGCCCTTCGGCCTGTGCCTTTAAATTTTGTAATGCTTCTTAACAGTATCAACATGCAGTTGAACGTCTTGGATCTGAGATGTACATCCCAGACACTCGGTGAGTCTGCCAGGAATGAAGGACACCGGACTCGGACATAAGATGCACTTCAGTGTCATGGAAAAAGAGAGGAAATTTCCCAACATGACCGGGCCAATTCTTTATGCAAAAGCAGGCAGGTTTCGAGTGTGCAGTGGCCGGGCCTTCCCCATTTGCAGTACCAAGATAAACGCAGGGCAGGTACGAAAGATTCGCAGCCTCCGCCCCGGGGCCAGCTACCCCGAGTCCGGGTGCAGGCTTCTCCAACTGAATTCGGTCGTAATGCTCACGCCGACTGGTCCGAATCGGCGCCGTCGTGCTTTATAGAGGTACCTACCGGATCCCACGCCTGGTCCCAGCAAACGACGGCTGCGCAGATTCTGGAACGAACAACGCAATACCGAACTGCACTATCACATCCATCCTCATTGGGCATATGTCGACTTGCAGGAAATCAAATTCTTTCGCCCCTTCCTCCTTTTGTCCGCCTCAAGGGCTTGAGTGACGCTGTGTCACGTCAAAATGTCAAATTCGCATGCCTCACTCAACGTCCAAAGCCCAACTTTGGGAATGGCTTCTTCAGGTGTGCGTCCGAGCGCCGACTCCAACAACACACAGGCGGTTAAACACCGCCCGGCTAGCTCAATCGGTAGAGCGTGAGACTCTTAATCTCAAGGTTGTGGGTTCGACCCCCACGTCGGGCTCAATTCCCGATGTTGAACAACATCTCCTTTTTTGGTTTCTTTTTGTCTTTGATCCATCCATGCATTCCATTCACCCCTAGCTTTCATGCTTTCTTTTCGTTTGGTGCTTTCCTTTTTTGTTGTCCTTTTCCCTTTTGTCCAGTGTTGGTAATTTTGGCCATTGTTGGTTGGTTTTTGTGAACACATCTGTGTTTTCGGGGACATGCCGGTAAAAGGTTGTGTCCGTTGACATTAAAAGAGTAAAGAGAACAACTCCAGGACACAGAATCTTCGAGTTGATAACTGCATGTCACAGGCGACGGCCCCTCGGCGCTTGGGGAAGTTCAAATGACACATGAGAACAACCATTATTACCTTGACGTCTCAAAGCCTGGGTTTGTAAACGAGTGTCTTCTGAAGAACACTCAAAAACCGGGGAGCAAGAAAAAAAAAGCATCACAGATGATCGTGGAGAGTCTACGGGCAAAAATGAAAGCAACTCGATCCACCCAGGGGTCGAACCTGGAACCTCCTGATTCGTAGTCAGACGCTCTGCCATTGAGCCAGCGGACCTTGTTGAAGACAGGGTATAGATCTTGACATCATATGCTCGCGAGTTCACCATCCGACAACAATGATTCAGTGTTTCTTTAGCCGCCCGACAACCCCCAAGTACGTCCTCGGCCTCTTCCTTATAACATTTGACAGCTCTAACTTCCCAATGGCTTCAACTCCATACTTGCTTACCAGCACTGCCACATCACATAGCGAGCAAAACACATTACTTATCGGTATGAGGGAACGGAGCTCAATTGAACGAATGAACAAACAAACAAACAAACAAACAAACAAAAAGAGAAATAAGAAAGGGAAGAAAACAAAGTAAAGGAGGGAAAAACAAAAAGTCGAAAAAAAATTGAAATGAACGACGGGAATTGAGCCCGACGTGGGGGTCGAACCCACAACCTTGAGATTACGGAGGAACTGCTTAAGAGTCTCACGCTCTACCGATTGAGCTAGCCGGGCAATGCGGCTGATCAATCATTCCTTGATGATAATCCGCCACAGATTTAGGGCTTATAAGGAGTAGTGCATAGCACTGCTTTGTGTTGCGAGCATCACCCACGTTGGGTGGTGTTGACAACATCGCCCTTTCTTGGGGACTTACAAGAAAGAGCATTCCATCCATCCACATGCATGAAAAACCGGATGCGCATCTTCGTGTACTTTATCCCTTTCCTTTTGGATTTCATGTCGTCTTCAAGGTTTGCACCAGGTGTTGAATTTTGCTTGTTCCAGACGCCTGCCGCTGCACGCTGATGCTTGCATGCCTCCCGTCCCGATGCTTCCTTCCACTTCAGTTCTCAAGGGAAACTGACGAAGACGACTGAAGAGGCAACGATACTTACTTGAAAATAACACCAAACAAACGAAGCCACGAGAACGAAAAAAAAAACCCCCCAGCCATCTCCTCTCTCGCGTTGCTAACAATGCATGTACAATCAGTCCCCTTATCAGTCCCATTCCCTCAGTTCCCCCCTCGGCCCACCCCCCTCCTCCCTCCTCCCTTTCGCATCAACCTACACTAACAAGTACCACAATCATCACACCTCTTAAACCCATACCCCAGATCCTTGCACGCCTGGACAAACTTGTTGTGCTGCGTGCCGGGGTTGACGCAGCAGCCCGTGAAGCCGCAGCCGTAGACGCCGTACACGGCTCCGATCCGGTCGCAGGCCGTCTTGGAGTGGTCGGTGCCGCCGTTGCAGGCGCATTTTTCTGCAACGATGCCGATAGCGAGGAGGCTGAGGAGGAAGGAGGAGAGGGTTGTTGTGAGACGCATCTTGATGACTTGACTTGATCTGCGGGATGGATGCTTGGGTTAATGTCGGTTTGAGTAGTAGAGGTTGAGGTAGTTGTTGGTGGTGGTTGAGAGACAGACTGGGACTGGGACTGGGACTGGATGGGTTGATGAGGAGACGGGAGGGATGTACGTACCTTTGATGGTTGATGAATGGCCCGGGCGGGTGGGAAGAAAGTGGAATTGAATGCTCCGATGAGGTTTGAGGTTTTGTGTTTGAGAATTTGAGGGTGACTGACGGATGGGGATGACCAAGTAGTTGATGGATGAAGAGGAGCTGTTGAGGGCTATTTAAGGATTTGCGTCAACTCCAAAATCTCTCTCTCTAGAGGTACTAGACGTTCAGGTCTGTGAATCTACAGAGCCCAGACAGAGCCCGAGTGTCCTATACGACTCCTGCTGCGTTGGATACAACTCTTTGCGTTACACGATGCTGGCTGGAGAGGTAAGCAATATCGCAACATTCCTCCGTCTTGGCTTTGCCAGTAAATTCTCGAGGGATCTCGACAGGACGATTGGATGTATGAAGTGGTCCATTGGACATGGACTCCCAGGTTGGTAGGGAAATCAGTTAGTTAGATCCCATCGGCTGAAGGTGTTGGCGATGTCTGTGGATGGTCTAGATTTCTCGAAGCAATGCGTCTTTGACGCTCAATGAATACTGTAGCTGTCCATCCGCGTTCTTTCTTTTCTTTTTAGCTGGTTTTCTCAGTGAACTATCAGGGTGAACTTTCCGGGGGAAGTCTGGCCTCATACCACACGGTAGCGTCTTGAACGGAGTATGCTGAAGACATATATGGCCAGCAATGTTCACTAGTCTGACGTCTTATTATGTCTCGTGAGTTTTGGTACCTATGCTCATGTCGATAAGGGTTGGGGAGAGAAAGACTCAGCAACTTGAGGACATGCAGCTTGTAAAGCACTCATGTAACAGGTGTCTTGCAAAAGCGTTACACGAGGTAGTTGTAGTGTACTCGGGTTGAAACTGTTACATAAGGTATTGAATACTGAATGTTGCGAGTGGCAACTCAGATGTTGTCATCCGGACCTTTTGTGTTCCAGACCCCTATTCGGAGATGTGCGGTATCATTCGCCCTCTCCAGGTTACACAGGCCATATTTCCACAACCCGCGGCACTCATTCATTAACCTTGAAGCTTTTGTGGCGGTGGACTAATGATAGCACGACGTCGCTCCAAACTCGTCTGGTTCCAGAGAATGCCAGCGTAAGACAGCATGGAGTGCCGTCAGGATAGAACTGACCCAGCCGTAAGAAGGGTACAAATGATGCCCACCAAGGCCTCTTTTCAGGAAGGAGAGAATGTACATCACATGTCCATCGAATGCTACACTGACTCGCCGAGCAAGAATAGGTTTAATATATGTAAGAACCTTAACCGGGAAGGCGGGTGAATGCTATGAGGGGCCGAGGGGGTGCATGGTCACATCTCCTGTCCCGTCCATGAAGGGCGGCCAATGAAAAGCCATTGGAAGGAAACGGGGGGATGGTTGAATGGTTGCGTGCGTCGTCTTATTCCGGTTTCCCGCTCTGTATACCTTCCTCATTTGCGAATTTATCTAGGTCTAGATCTCGGTGTCGGTGAGGTTCCGGAGCTGAAATCTCAGGATTGTTGATACAACCTTCTGCGCCAGCACAATTGGCCAGGCTGACTCGACGCAATTGATGCCGAACTTGGACGTAGTTTTCGAGCGGTAGGTGGAAGATCTTGTCTGTGACGGCCGTGTCTGCAAGGACGACCTTGTCATTACTGCGGCCAGGTCCAGTCAGCTTCGGAATTGAATCTTGACTTCTCAGGATGGACACTCACCTATTTGACCACCAAGCCTTCTCAATCAACTACGACCAGTGTCTGTCCAAAACATGGATTGAACCATCTTTTCGAGTGGGCTAAAGAATATCACTCCCTTTGTCGTTGAGACTCCATCGCCGCGCTGCTGCCCATGGGTACATGCGCAGTCAGGACTTCCTGGAAGGCTGCCCCTGGGTCTGCTTCGATACCAGCCAGTGACTCCGAGGACAATCCTTCGTCGCCAATTTCCGACGATTGATCAGTTAAAGATGGAGCGCGACTCTTTCGGAGAGGCGATTGAACCCGAACCTCTTCTGCGCCTGATCCGGCACATTGCCCGACGCTCAGGTCTGTTGATAGGGGGGTTGGGGGTGTTGATTTGAGATCTCGAACGCCCATAATATGCAGAATTCAATTGAGTATGAACGTTTAGGTTGACTCGGTGTTTAGGTAGGTGGGTTCTGTTGGAGTTTGACGGACTAGATTGCGGCATTGGGGTTGGAGCCGTAAAGGACGATGCCGGAGGGTCGGTCCGCAACGTGAACTCATGATGACGCAAATATGCCATTCATCAGTACAAAACTCCAACTTCCCCCGCCGTGTACAAGTACCGCATTTTCGGGGCTCTAGCGTCATACCGTCGCATGAGGTAAGTGCTGTGGATATGATGTTTTCTCGGCCTGTCTAAATTTGATGATAATTGAACCTTGACCGCACTCACATTTATCAACAACTGCACCCGTCCATCATCTCAACAACCATCTTCCACCACCTCACTAGACATCAAACCACTACAACCATAATCTTCTCCCTGCCTCCAAATCACCATGTCCGAAGAAAACACGCAAGAAGGCCAGGCTGGCCTCTCCCTCTACGACATCAGCATCCCCACCTTCCTCCGGGGTCAACACACCCTCAAGCACCTCCTCGTCACCGCCACCAAGCACGCCCAAGTCAACGACATTTCGCTGCAGGAATTGCCACACTGGACCTTGCATCCAGACATGAAGCCCCTGACCTTCCAGGTCCAAGTAGCCAGCAACACGCCCAAGAAATTCATCGACGTGGTGACCGGTCAGAGCGGCGTCGTCTTTGCGGATGACGAGACCACCATCGAGCAGCTCATTGAGCGGTGCCAGCACACGATTGACATGCTGCAGAAGGTGGAGAAGAAGGTGGTGGACGAGGCGCACGTGCGCAACAACACCATCAATCTGCAGTTGATGGCTGAGGTGTATAATGTGACGCCGGTGCATTACGTGATGAAGTTCGCGGTGCCGAATTTCTTCTTTCATCTGCAGACTGCTTATGCGATTCTGAGGATGAAGGGCGTGCCGGTGGGGAAGATGGATTATTTGAATAACTTTTTGAAGCGTGACTCTTGATGTGGTCTACATAGTCGGGCTCGGAAGGGATGATGGTGTTGTGTATGCGATAGGAAAAAGGTGGCTGGCTGGCTCAATGTGTTTGCGGCTTTGTTGTCACTCGAGGGTGTCACGGCTTTCTGTGCAGGAACAATTTGTTTGTTAAGGAAGGTTCACTGGGAGATTATGGCTTGTTTTTGTGTGGATTGGTTGCTTGTACACACGATGAACATCACGGATACAAATCAGAGAAAATAAATTGTGCTTTCTGGGTAACTGTCATTTCGTGGGTGATTAGATTGCTTAGTCTAGCCACGGCAATGAGATTCTTCTTCGTCGCCCTTTCTGTGTAGACGATTGTCTCTCCGATTTCGTAGACGGCCATCTTGATGTTGGCGTTTGAGTTGATGGCTTTGCGGTTGGGTGATGGTGCGGTTGGGACAATCTTTCAACAAAGTTTCAACGCTTTATTGAAAGGGATGTAGTGAATAGCGCTTCTTTGTTGGCTACCTACACAGCGAACGTTTAGTTCTTGCTTTTGATTATGACGATCTTTACGAGCCTGCTCAAAGCTTCAACATCAATGGCCATCAATGATTCCCAGTGTTTTCAACAGAGTACAAAAGCCTACGTCAATGATGCATAACTGTGTTGGGACTTTGTATGTATCTTGTGCTTTGACATGATCTCGTCAAGGATGCGGAGGTCAGATCCGGAATGTGGTGAAGCAAGACTGATGGGTGTTGACGGGGGGTGGTCGTAGCTGAACAACCCGCAACACGAACAAAGCACTGAGCGCACGGATACGCTTTTCTATCACCAAATTCAAAAGAATCATATCGTGAAAAAGGAGGAATCAAGGATTATATTCTGTCTACGTCGTCATCAAGCAGATTCTTGCTTACGCCAGCTCGCACTCAATCAGATTCTCAACAGCACTCAACCCACTCGACCAGAACTTTGTAATCTTCAGCCCCAACCCGCTGCCCTCAATGAGTTGATGCCACTGGTCCTCCGTCCGCTCGCAAGCCGACAGCTGCGTCATCATCAGCATATCGCCCGCGGTCCCTTCCCAATAAGCACCGGTTCGCGGGATCACGCATTCGAAGATGAGCAGCTTGCTGTATCCGGGCTTCATCGCTTCCGCCAGACGAGCGAGAATCTTCTGGCAGACATCATCCGGCCAGTCGTGAAGAATCGAGTGCATGAAATAGGCCCTGGCTCCCTTGATGGGCTGCTCGGTTAGGAAGTCGTGGGGCATGCGCTCGATCGAGGGATCAATGTCCTTGGCGTCTTCGATGACGGAAGGACGATCTTGTAGGATCAGTTTCTACACACGGCCAGTCAGTCAAATCATGCCCATTTTCTTGTCATGTCGGAAGTAACAGGTAGGTGGTGCTACTTACGCCGGGGTGGTTGGGGTAGTTTCTCTTGAACTCGTCAATGTCATGGCCAAGGCCGCCAGCGACGTCAACGACTAGCGGCGCATCGGGCGATGCATCGGTACCGGGGAACAACTCCTCCTCTACAGGATAGATTTTGGGATGATGCCATGGCAATCGACCCTGCCTGTAGCCGCCCACTATGAGTGTGAATTGCGAGGTTAGTGAACAGATTCCCACGTACTATCGCAAGACAATATTCCTTGTGGCGCAGGACTTACTATGGTGGTTCATTTGAGGGCCCATGCCGATGGACCCGAGATAAAGCATGCAGTTTGGCAAGTCGCTGTTGTATGACGCATGGAACGCCGTGTGAGCGGCATCGACAGGATTCCGCCAGTTGGTCTCGCGAAGGAACTTGTAAAAGTCGATTGGGCTGCGACCAATGCCACCAAGCCTGTTGGACGTGAAAAGAATATGGTTAGCAAGACTGAATCCGAGAGTTCAGCACCGGTATCCCTATTTGGATTCTAACTCACAGGCAAACATAGCCGTCGCCGATGACATCCAGGCTCAATGACTTGGTAAAGTTTGTGAGCTTGTACTCATCCTGAGCAACCTCTTCAAGATGGCCCATGGCGCACACATGGCGCAGTAGGCGGCCTGTAATATGATCTGTTAGCTCAATTTCCTTTTTGTTCATGAACTAAAAGTCACTAACCGAGAAGTTCAGGATCCATGCCCAAAGACTTGGCCAGATCGTCAACCTTGTGGACGGCATCGACGCCATTCTTGACCATGAGCTTCCAAAGACCGACATCGACACCGGTGATCAAAGCAGCATCAAGTCCTGGCTGTATTTGTGCCTAGTGTCAGCAACCTGGTAACGATGGCTTGGGGGAGAGGCTCGGCCACTTACATCAGCCCATGTGTGTTGCAACATCTGCTCACGGGGTGTCATGAGAGACTGAAGAAGACTCCGTGCCTTGACAACCATCTTGTGGCGCGTCTCCTCATCGCCTTCCTTCCAGTCTCCCTGAAGAGCATTGAGATCCTTGAGCAACCCCGGCACAGCATCGGCGTCGCTTGGCCGGGTTGCGAGCGAGAGATCAACTGTTGTGGACATGTTGGCTGTATGTGTAATGTGCTACTGAAACGTGGAGAATGGCTCGATGGGGGAGAAGTATGCCGCCGCTTATATACACAAAAGGGCTTGCGTATCCGTGAAGTTGACGACGCCGACAGGTCTAGAGAAATCTCGATTAGCATGAATAGCCCGGGGCCGATATGGGGGCAATACTATGGCCTTGACCCCCTACCTTGAGTGGTGGCATAAAATGCACAAAGGTTATCATTGTCTCCCTGCCATCTCCGCTTTCGCCCACATTCCCGCTGGATGCGTTGTCCCGGGGCTAACTGACAGGCCTTCCATCGATGGTCATGAAGATCACATCCAAACCTCAACTTAGGTTGGCAAGAATGCATGATCAAGTTACACTGTGTTAGATGTAGGGCTGGACCCACCCGGATGAGGCTGTTAGCTGGACCGTTGGCGCTTTGACAGCGGTTCGGCACTAACCGAGACCCGCTAAACCAGCCTGTCAAGCCTGTCCGGGCCCTATCCAGGCACCGGTTCGCTGTTCCGATGCTAACACGGCGTCAAAACATCACTGTACAGCATGCACCGACCGTTTCATGAACAGTGGGTTCACGTTGCGGTCTACTGAAGGTCCAAATCTCGTCGCCGAAGAAGAAATGCGACCTTGAATCTCATGATTGCTCCGACAACGAGGACCGAGAGCGAGGCAACCTCACCGCCCCACCGTTTACTACAAGGTGCTGTCGAGACGAGGAGGATGGCGACTCCCACCAGCATGGACACTCGTGGGTTCTCACCGATGAGTTGTTCCTTGAGACTCGAGACTCCCCTGGCTATACAACATATGGGCGTACCTACCTTGTTCATTCCGCCTCATTATTTCTACCAGACAACTTCCCAGCCATCAATCACTGAATCCCCGGCAACCACCATATCAAGACATTACTAGCCTCGTGATGACTCGGACATTTTTAGGGATATATTGCCTGTCGAAGGAAGATTCCACGATTCCAAAATACAACAACCTGGAAGATCTCGACCTCGGAACGCCCTCTTCAACAGCTTTCTTTCCAACCCGCCTCAACACGGGCGCCGTACCCCAAGTCTTCAGACCGTCTCAGCCAAGAAAATACATTGTAGAAAGGAACTTTGCTTCTTTCGCTGAAAAGGGGGTTCCGACCTGGCCACTCAACGGCTGTCCATTGTCCTGCAAGGAACCATGTCATTACGACAGGTCATTGCTGCTAGAGTCAACGTCCCCATGTTGACGAGACCAGGGCACGCCACCTACATTTAGAGTTCAAGTCCCAAGGGCTTGGGTCAAGGTGGTATCACAAATTGCTTCCTGCAAGTGACCCAGTATGAAGTTTAAAGCAGAAAACGTTGACAGATGTCGGCAGATGTTCTAGAAGTTCCCAGCCCCTTGGCTCGGGCGCCGTTGCTTCGCGGTTCGTGATCTTACTCGGCTCAAATGTCAAGATCCCCTACATTTGGCGGGCGATTTTCATCTGTCTAGGGCTTGCTACAAGTTGCCTTGCTGCTATCGAAGTTGAAGACCCTGAACCTCTGGAGGTGGACCATTTACAGTTGAGTGTCGTTGTGCAGCATGCCATCTATCTCCATCTTCAATATCTATCTGTACCTCTGCTCTTCCCTTGAAGCCATCTGTCGGCGGTGATGTGCTTTTGGTGTACAACGATTTTTGTTTTCTCGAGTGCATCTTTCTACCTCGAACACTAGGCAGTATTGCTCTGTCTACCTACCCAGACAAAATGGACGACAAAGGGCCAATGATGATTGCGTTGTGCTGGATATTCACAATATTCGCCCTTCTCTTCGTCGGCGCTCGTCTCTACGTCCGAGCTGTCGTGCATGGCAAGCTCGGCTTCGATGACTACATCATTATCTTCTCGTGTGTAGGTACACTACATACCCACCCAAACCACCGATTATCCAGAGCTATGGAAATTCCTCCAGCTGACATGACTTAACCATGTCCCCACAGTTCTGCGCCGTTCTCTCCAACATTTTCGTAACGATATCCGTCTCCTGGGGCAACGGCCGACACTTTGCCGATCTCGACCTCGAGCAAAAGGAAAACACCATCAAATGGATGATAGCCGCCTACTTCCCCGGAATCAAAACGCTCGGCTTTCCCAAGCTGGCCGTTATCGCCCTCCTGGTCCGACTGCTCGCGCCCAGCCGGCTGCACACCATGGTCTTGTGGTCCATGGGCACCATCTGCTGCCTGTCGCACACGGTTATGGTCATGACTTTGCTCCTGCAGTGCACGCCGACTCATGCGCTCTGGACTCTTACCATGCCCCATAACTGTCTTGCTCTGGGGCTGCTGGAGGGGTTGGCTTATTGGGCTAGTAGTAAGTTTTAATCTCGTCGGTTCAAGGAGCAAGAACAGAACATGGGGTTAGCTAACCACGGCATTGCCACAACTACACAGCATGCTCCGCATTTCTCGACTTTTACTTGGCCATCTACCCGGCTGTTGTTCTATGGAAGCTGCAAATGCAGACCAAAAAGAAGCTAGCTCTGTGCTGTGCTCTCGGTATGGGCCTCGTGTAAGTACCTAGCTGGTGGTTTCGCGTTCTACCATCTGTTTGCCTTATGCCACACGTTCGTGTTGACTAACATGGCAACAACCAACCATGTAGATCGGGTGCAGTCGGTATCATCAAAGCAACCGGCGTATCGACTCTATCAAGTCATGACCCTAGCTGTAAGTTTCTCCCTCAACACAACGCCGGCCTCCCAACCGGCGCAACGACCGTCCCTTTCCAAGATGAAAACATACCTAACAATGAAGGCCACCCTCAGACGATCTCTGCGACCCGTTATACTGGACTTCGTAAGTACCTACCATACCTGCCATTCAAACTACCCGCCCGCATACCTCCCATTTTGCCTCCCGAAACCTACCTATCTCTAGCTAACCACACCACCGCACAGAATCGAAGGCAACCTAATAATAATAGCAGCCTGCATCCCCCTCCTCCAACCCCTCGTCGAAAAAGCCAAAGGCCGCAAAATCTGGCGATCCAAGGGCTACAAGACCGGCTCCAGCAATGACGACGACGGTGGTCACTACGCCGAAGCTTTGAGCAAAAGCAAGCGCAGCGCTGGACCGGACGCCCTCGAGATGGGAAGTACCTCTAGAAACAAAAAGAAGGTGGATCAGTACGGGTTTACGATGCATGCTAAGGAGGAGAGCGAGGAGGACGAGGAGAATTTGAAGAAGGAGGATAGTAACAACAGCAATACAGAGGAGGAGGAAATGGAGGGAGGGTCAGGGCGGGGACGTGAAAGTGTCGGGAGGATTGTGCAGACTCGGTCTGTTACTGTTACTGTTGCTTATGAAGATCAAGTGGGGGAGTCCGGAGGGGGGACGACGACGGCTGCTACTAGGGGGGCTGCTGTTTAGACGGAGGTATTTGAGCGAAAGAGGGAGGGAGAGTGGGCGTGAATGGATTGGTATTGTGGATGGATGGTTCGCTTCATAGGTCGGCTTTGTTGATGTTTTCTTTCTCGCTCCCTTTTCCTCTCCTTTTTTTTCTTGCTGGGTTCGGTGCAGTCGGCAGGATCTTCGAAGACATCGACCTGGTATGCCACAGTTATCGGATTCCGGTTTCCTTTTCTTCCTTTTTTTACCCTAGGCACCCAACCGCAAGGTTCACAATCAGATTATTTGTATTAGTACACGACTGTTGTTCGATCTCACGTTCCCTCCAGTTGGTGTTTGTCTCAAGTGACAAAAAGCCAGAAAGGTACGTGGAAAAAGTCGACCAATCAAACCGCCCTCACCAAGCAAAAAAGGCAAGTGGGTCTCCAAAGCGGAGCGAATGTGGGGCTCAAGATGAGCGAAAATAAACTTTTGACAAAAATTCTCCGACGCACGAAAAAAAAGAGAAAAAAAAAAGATGTTGTCCTGAAACCAGGAACATCGGGAATCGAGCCCGACGTGGGGGTCGAACCCACAACCTTGAGATTAAGAGTCTCACGCTCTACCGATTGAGCTAGCCGGGCAGCTTGACGAAGCTGCCAATTTGTTATAGGTTGGTCCCGTGCGAAGTGGTTATGTAGGGCCGAGGAGGTTTGAGGGATTTGTATTATTGATCGCACGAAGTCGCCGTCGTCGTGGGCTTGCTTGCGCGGCAAGATAAGTTTAGTCCTTCTGTCATAACTCCTTCCTCATATATTCTAGTTCAGTGTTACTTAATTCCTTCTTCCCTTTGCATCCTTTGTACCCTTTCCACCCTTTTTCGTTGCACCCACGCCTCCCTCCCTCCCCCTCCACTCCATCATCAACCCATCAAACACTCCCCTCCAATAGAAGACCATGATTGAAACCTCCAATCCGAGGCCATTTACTCCCTCCTTAGTCCTTGCCCGTCTTCAATAAAAGCCGGAGTCCTCCCTCCTTACCCTCCTTACCCTCTTTATCTTCTTGATCCTCCTTAGCCTCCTCACCCTCCTCACCCTCCTTACCCTCTTCACCATCTTCACCCTTTTTACCCTCCTCACCCTCCTTACCCTCTTCACCCTCCTCACCCTCCTCACCCTCCTTACCCTCCTCACCCTCCTTACTCTCCTCACCCTCCTCACCCTCGTTACCCTCCTTATCTTCCTTACCCTCCTTACCCTCCTTACCCTCCTTACCCTCCTTACCCTCCTTACCCTCCTTACCCTCCTTACCCTCCTTACCCTCCTCACCCTCCTCACCCTCCTCACCCTCCTCACAACTCTCAACCGCCGGTCCCGGCGGTGTATAACTCTTGGGCACAGGATAGTAGATATCGATCATGATTCCCGGGTCTGTCGCCTGATACGCGCCCGGAAAGGAGACCTGGTTCCGCGGGCTATAGCTTCCGCTGCCTTCGCTGACTGAGATCTGCGCACACGACACGTAGAACTGGGCGCCGCCGGCGGAGCTGGCCGCGTGCAGGCCGATGTGCTCTGCGCGGAGGAGGTAGTCGCCGTTCTGGAGGCATTCGGGGATCTTGACGCCGATGGACTTTTGACCTAGATGTAAGGTAGGCGTTAGATGACGACGTCAGGGAAATCGAAGGAGACCAGGAGAAGAAGGAAAACAGAAAAATACCTTGCGAAGGCCACGACATGCCACCCGAAATAGTCGGATAATCCTGGTAGATCTTGCTCCAGACGTTGCCCTTCCCATCCCACGTCGCGGCCGTCTGGCCATTGGGAACTTTGGCAATGTAGACGGCCATGGGTCCCGCGTGGGAGATAACCTCCTTGGCGTTGTAGTTGAGAGTCTGGCCGGCAGTCACGTTGAGGATACCGGGAGCCCCTTTGCCGGCGTCGCGCTCATAGCATCGGATGGCATCGGTGTTGATGTCGGGGACTGGCCCGTGATCTTGGAAGTTGGCGGTTGTTCGGACGTATTGCCAGTCGGCTGAGTCGCCGACGCTTGGGAAGGTGTCTGTTCGCTACTAGTCAGTCTGATTTTCTGGTATGCCACACGAACGGATGAAAAGGATCATAGTTAAAATGGAAGAGATGGAATGAGGCACAAGAAGTAAACATAGGACGAAAAAGGAGATAGGAACAAGAAAGTCAACTCGCAAACAAGCTCATGGAGAGGGAAAAAAAGGAAAAAAAAAAAAATCTTGAGCGTCATTGCCCACAGCTGAGCATTTATCGCGGGCATCGCCAAGCAGCTCGATTCCCTCCGAGTTGCGACTTCCTTTCCAGTTTGCCTGCCTTCAGGACTTCAGGTAAGTAGTGGCCAACCCCTCAATCCGCGCTGCACCGACGTCTCGCAGCAAGAGTCTGCGAGGACATTGTCTCGAACATTTGGCAAGTGCCATCCATGGGCACAGTGCCCAAGCTCATGGCACGCTCTTTCCTATCCCGTTTCTCTGGCATTCCCGTTCGAGCGCTCTCGGCTGTCGTTTGAAAAGGTTGAACCCGATATCAATCTGTTCATTTTCAAGTGAACCGATCCCAAAAATTTCAATCCCCAGCCCCCACGGATGAAGAAAAAATAACGGAGGGAATAATGGACGGACAAAAGGTGAAAAAACAAAAAAAAGAAAGGGTTTCAGGCAATGCCCACAGCCAGAATCGAACTGACGACCTCATCATTTTTGTTAATGTATTGATGGTACTAGTGATGCGCTCTACCACTGAGCCATGCGGGCTTCGATGTTTGGAAATTCCATGATGTGCGTTTATATCTCTCATCGCCCCACTCGACAATCCAGGGTGATCCATCACCACGGCTCCTCCCCCTTGAACTTCCTTTCTTGTTGCGGGCCATCCATCTGTCAAACCGTACTTGCAAATCTCGGAAGCGAAAAATAATAGGGGTAAAGAGTTGATGTACTCACAATGCCCCTCAGCAATAGCTGAGGCAAGCAACACGAGAGCAGTGCTCAGCTTCATTTCTTCCTGTTTGTTGCCTCTTTGAAGTTTAGGGATGGATTTCTTGTCGTTGGTCGGTGGTTTTGATGTAAATCCTGGTTTTGTCTGTGCCCAATTCCAACTCAAATGAGAATAACAAAATCATAATCCGGTCTCCTCGATTTGAAATGGGTGATGTTGCAGTTGAGAATCTGACGGGAACAATTCTAGCTGTCCAAAGCAACCGAGAAGGAAGACCTGTAGAGTTATATGCTCTCTACCTAAAAGGCACTCAGGTTGTGTGGGGGAAAAAATGCAACGGACATACGCCGAAAAAAATAAATGCAACGGACATCCGTAGTCCTTCGGCGTATGTGCATTGCATTTATTTCTCACATATCCTGCCTGCGTGGCACACAAGGCAAGTAATACCAAGGCAATGCAAGCAAGAGGTCTGGTAGGGCAAGTCAAGGTAAGTAAGGGGGGTTGCTTGCCTTGTTTACTTGCATATATGCATGCCCTCCTTTTCCCCCCCCCCTCAGATATACCCATCCGGTACGTTCAGCGTACGTTCTGTGGTATAGATACGGGTGAAAATACAGGCGTAAATCGTCGTACCGCTTCGAATTACGTCTACCCGACTGAAACTTCGTATCCTATACCAAACTATAATATTGAGGGGACATTTCAGTGACTCCTCAATTCAGGCAAGTAAGCAAGGCAAGTCAAGTAACAGGTTGAAACAAGTCAAGAAAGGCCTCATCCTAACAAGGCAAGGCCCCTTACTTGCCTTGACTTGCCTTGTGTGCCACGCTGTCTCTGCCCTGCTGTCCAAAAACTGAGCGACCGAATCCAGGGCTGCTGGGTGATGAACAATGCCCGGAACTAGGAAGACAGATCCCTACCTAACAAAGAAGCGTTCGAATGAGACTCGGAGAAGAATGAGATTGTCCTCTACTGACTCGGATATCTTCCCCGGACAGGAGACGCTCATTATTAGAAGCCGCAGTTTAGTCCCTCCCATCTGTACAAAACCGAGCGATCGATCTCTCCCGCGCTGGGTGATGAACAATGGCGGCCGGAACTCGGAACCCGAAACCCTGACAAAGACAGTATTCGAAAGAAATCCAGAAGAATGGGATTGTGCCCAACCGAGTGGCTCGGATGTCTTCCCTAGGAGGAGGCTCATACGAGAAGAGAACAAAGAATATCAGCAAAGGGGCACTCGAACGATTGGATCGGAAGTCTTCCGGAGTACCTAGAAACCAAAACAAGAGAACCTAAATTAAAAAAAAACAACAAGCGCTCGTGAGCTGGTGACATATAGTTGACAAGAAAAACCATCAGAGATTCAGAAAAGTTGTTCAGATGCCACACAGGCCATCATAAACTTCCCGGAATCATGTACTTATATGCTCATCTGTCCCTCGCTGCGATGTTATCAGTCTCGAAGCTCCCGTCATCACCGCCAACCACTTCGGACAACAGTAACACTTGACTTCCATTACCACATACTCAAAGCAGTGCACTACCTAACCATCTTACTCACCTCGCCAGAATACCTTACCTTACTTTCCCAAAATCACCTAAACACTCAAAATGTGCCGCATCAACATCATCCACTTCTCTCCCCACCACCACGACTTCCATTCCGAAGCACCACCCAACAGCTTACGGTTAACCACCATATGCAACAACTGCAATCTTTTCAACTCCAAATCCTCCTCCATCGCCTTTGCCAAACTCAATCTCCTCCCCCGACGACCAACCGAAGACGAGTTCATGACCCAACGCCAGCCACCACACCAGTTCGTCCTCTGCCCCACCCACGTCAACAGCTGCTGCTGCGTAGCTTACAAGCAGACGACGGCCTGCCTCCTGCAAAAGTTCCATTCTGCGGGGTGGCAGTGGCAGGATGTTGCTGCTGCTACTGCTGCTACTACTGCTGCTGCTGCTGCTGCTGCGGATGTTGATGGTGATGTTAATGGTGATGTTAATAGTGATGGTGATGGTGGTGGCTATGGTGTTGATGTAGCTGGGTGTCCGAATCTATTGGTTACGAGGGAGTATCACCCTTTGAGTCTGCTTCTTACAAATCTTGAGGACTTCCACCCTTTTTTAGCTGTTGACCAAGAAGACCAAGACGATCTGGGAGGCGACGACGACATCCAACACTTCCAGTTCCAGAGCTTCTCGCAGGCCAGGACCTCGGTTTTGGGTACAGCAGATGAGATTCACAAGCAGAAGGTGGTGATGGATAAGCACCTACTCGAAGCATCTGAGCTTTTGGAGCAGTTGTTTCTAGATCTTGCCGACGCTCGAGCGACGATTCATGCCCGCCAGCCGGCGCAAAGGCGCGCTTCATTCTTCCGGGAGTTTGAGATACCACTCCAACGGGCTGTTGAGTTGTGCCAGAAGATTAGAGAGGCGGATGAGAGGATTTGTGAGGACTTCAAGGTCTTTTTGCAAAGGCGTAAGGGTATGTCGAATCTTCTTATGGCTATTGATAAGAAGGAGACGATTAACAGCGGTTTTTATCCTATTAGCAAGGCGAGGCAAGATCTGACGGAGTTGTCGGCATCGAATATAAGGGAGGTATGTGAGGGATCTCTTAGGAGAGGGAGGGAGCTGTCGGCAGAGTTGGTGCGGTTGCTAGATGCTGTGAGCAACTTCGTGCAGCCAGTCCAGTAGGTATATTGTAGAGGGAAGTGATGATGGGTAGGTGATAGAATTCGGCTTAGAAAACAGTTAGACTGATATTAGGATTTATTAGAGAATAACAGAATGGAACAGAAACATTAGAACCTTCAAGTAATGGAGAAAGTGACTCGTGACCACATACTTGAAAGGGCAAAGCAAGCATTGCCATCAAAGCATATAAAGCGGAGTAAAAGGACCAGACTAATAAGAAGCTGGGGTTAGCAATTGGCTTGCGGAGTGTCTTCACGACCAAAGTATGGTACACTACCACCAAACGGTAAGGTAGGTAACAAGGAACATGGCGCGCGTCCAGTGCCAAGCGTGCGAGAAGGTGTTATCCCGCTCTAGTTGTACCAAGGATGATCGTCCTGGTATTCCATTGTGAGAGGCGGAAAAATTACTTCCCAGATGTGCCTGGTCGCATTGCATCGCATCGGCCGGTTAAAGCACCGAAATTCCTCAGTCGGGCGGGTGGTGTCCTATTCCGAAACTCGGAATCGGGATGACCTCTTCTAGTAAATAGAGGCGATCATCCGTCCAGTCTTGACCCTCAACGACCATGACCAAAGACCTCAAAACAGCAGTAACCACAGCCCTCTGCCTAACAGCGGCTCTTCCCGCCTCCGGCGCAGTCACCTTCAGCCTCCCCAGCAAAGTCGGAACAGGAGGCTACGCCTACGCCCCTCTCGACCCCGCGCCCATCGGGATCTCCTTCGAATTCTTCGCCTTCCCGTCTTACTTCATCAACGTCACCGCCACCCAACAATGCCTAGCAAACTGGAAGGCGCTGACGGGCGTCTGGCCGCCCATCCGCATCGGCGGAACGACGCAAGACCGAGCGCAATATGACGCCAAGACGTCAGCCTACGTCGTGTACTCGGTGGCAGACGCCAAGGACGCACCGTCCGTGTTGACGTTCGGGCCAAAGTTCATGACGCTGGCAGGGATGTACGGAGGGAGTGTGGTGGTTGGGCTGAATAGGGGCAAGAATAATATTGACAATACGATTGCCGCGGCCAAGGTTGCTGTTTCCGAGGTCAAGCATCTGCTGGCGATCGAACTTGGGAATGAACCTGAATGTGAGAAGCACCCACCCTCCTTGAGGTTGGAGGTTCGGAACGGCCGTGTTGTGCTGACAAAGGGGTTGTTGTGTGCAAAATAGACTGGGTCAAAGACGGACAACCGATCACATCCGGCGTCAACTGGACTCCGGCCACGGATGCCGCATCGCAGAATAACTGGAACATCCGAGTGGGTAGCGCGGTTGACAGAACCAACATCATTCAAGCTGGGAATTGGAATGACGCGCCGCCCAAATGGGGAGCTGCGCAGCTGATAGCGACGGAAAACGCAACGGTGAAGCCCCATGTTCGTCATTACGCCCACCACAACTACCCGGGCGGAAGCATTCAGAGTCTCATGACCCATTCGACCATTGCGAAAAACATCCACACATTCGACGCCGACATAGCCGCAGCTCGCGGGGTCGGGAAGGAGTACGTCTTTGGCGAAACGAACTCGGGTATGTAGCGGACACCCTTTGCCCCTAGAAAGAATTTCATTCACTGATACTCCTTCCAGTATCCGGCGGCGGAGCAGCCAGAGTGTCTCCGACGTTTGGGGCAGGGCTGTGGACCATGGACTACGCCCTCCGTGCCACTTATAACAACATGTCGAGGACGTACTTCCATCACGGAACCGTCGGCAACTGCCAGTACTGCTTCTGGGGCCGATACAGCATGGGGGCCCCGTACTACGGGGCGTACGCAGCGGTAGCATTGATGGCCGGCGCGAGCCACCTGACGGCTTTGGATAGCGGTTCAACAAACTACGCGGCCTATGCCACGTTCGATTCGAGGGGGCTTCCCCTACGAGTGCTCTTGTACAATTCAGACTATTTCGCCGGCAGCGGGACGAGGACTGCCCAGTCCTTTACCTTGACCGGCTTGACCTCGTCGATGGTCAGAGCGAAAAGGCTGACGGCAGCAAGCGCGACGTCCCGAGTGGATCAAGCAAGTCCTCCGTCGTTTGGAGGGCAACAGTTTGACAATGGATCTTGTGCCATAAGCGGGACCGAGACGTTTGAGACTACGCCCGCTTCTGGTGGTCAGGCTACCTTTTCGGTCAAGGCAACCGAAGCACTTTTGGTGTATTTGCAGTGATGCGGAGTTAGGTCGATAGCCGAACAATTGGGGATCAAAGGATAACAGATATCGGGATTGGATAAGCAAATGGAGATGGGTGACATCGGCGTTGTTTCATGGTGTAGGCGATGGGAGTGATGGATGATGTTGCTTCTTCAGCCATCGTGAGCGCGACATGGGGAACTGTAAGAGAACGGTGAGATACTTATTTGGTGTTTAGTATCCGGACTGATAACACACTGATGTTGATAAGTTCATCGGCAACTGGGAGGTCCCCTTGAAGAAAAGTAGGCATCATCCCAGTATCTTCGCCGATCAACTAGCGATTCCCACGCTATCGGGTCTCTTCCCGAAAAATCTTTTCATGGCTGGTCCGCATGGCTAGTTGCCGCGTTTACTCCGTGTCGTCCTCACCGCTTGGTCGTAGCTGGGTTGAGCTGAGTCAGTCAACACCCAGGTGGGAGCTTTGGTCTCGAGCTTGAGGCGACAGGCTGGAACCTATGCACAGATGACTACGTGGCTGCTGGGACAGAAGCGGTCATCATGCAGAACAGACTCAGCGTAACTCTGGGTACGCCTCGGGTGAATAAGAAGCAATCCCGAGGATTTAGACGCCTTTGTAAGAACGCCTTGCATTATCATTTTCGTAGACCATGCTTGATAAGCTCAGCCGCCGTCGCATTATGATGATCGTCGATATCCATAAAGCTTGGCCGAACCTGGCAGTGGCATGGGAAGATAAGGTGGAGTAGGGAACGCAGTCATCCATCCACATTTTGTTTTTCTTGTTGGGCATAAGAAGACGTAGCTGTCTTCTCTGAAACCATTCAGTTTTTTTTTTTCTTTTTGGCCATTATCCCTCATTATCCCTCATCATGCGGCATCTCTCGTGTTGGGCAACTGTTGCCCTGCAGTTGCTTTACCACGTAGGCCCGGCTACGGCTGCGGCCGTCCCTGGCCATAGGAATCATATCGGCGGGAATACGGGGAGAATAGCACCCAGGGTTTTTATCATAAGCATGGTGAGTGACAGGAAGAAGAGCAGTGGCGGAACAAACTGGGTGACGTGCTAATTTGAGCGCGCTCTAGTTTACTCCTGAATCGGAAGCCTGGAAGACGAGCATGGTGGAATCGGGAACTGGAAACTTGACCGACACCAAGATCGACGTGCCCGGGCTGTCCATGCTGTACCCTCAAGTGCTATGCACGGCGGATAAGTCTGTATGCCAAGTGACGGCCGGAGAGAGCGAGATCAACGCGGCGGCGAGTACCATGGCTCTGGTGCTCTCGGATAAGTTTGATCTCAGCCAGACATACTTTGTCGTTGGTGGGATCGCAGGTGTCAACCCCAAGTACTCAACACTTGGCGGTGTTGCGCTCTCACGCTATGTCATCCAGGTCGCTCTGCAGTATGAGCTGGATGCTCGGGAGAAGCCCGATAACTTCAGCACTGGATACTTTGGCTACGGCACAAAGGGACCGAACGAGTACCCTACCACCAGCTATGGCACTGAGGTGTTTGAAGTCAACGATGCGTTACGGAATGCAGCCTATGGGTTTGCGCAAAAGGCAAAGCTGGCTGATTCGGCGGCAGCGGCCGAGTACCGGGCCAAGTACAGGGAGGCCGGCCTCGAGTATGTTGCCGCTACCGAAGGGCCGAGTGTCGTCAAATGCGACACGGCCACCAGCGATGTGTACTACTCGGGCACTCTGCTAAGCGAAGCCTTTGAGACGGTCTCGAAGGTGTGGACGAACGGGACGGGCAAGTACTGCATGTCGGCGCAGGAAGACAACGCCGTCCTCGAGGTGCTCGTCCGCGGAGCCATCCAGGGCCTTGTGGACTTTGGCCGTGTGGTTGTGATGCGAACCGGATCCGACTTTGACAGGCCTCCGCCGAACATCACAGCTTATCAGCACCTGATGGCGGACCAGAACGGCTTCGCGACAGCATGTGCCAACCTGGGCAAGGCGGGTGTCGAGATTGTTCGAGGGATTCTGCAGGGCTGGGAGCGGACGTTCCAAAAGGGAATCAAGCCAACCAACTATATTGGCGATATATTTGGCAGCTTGGGAGGACAGCCTGACTTTGGACCGGGGAGCCAGACCAATGGCACCGGGTATGCGGCGGCACCAGTGCAGGCGAGGGCGCAGATGAGGACGAGGGGATTTCGTGGCGCTTCTGTCGTGCGACGGCGTATCTGACGATCTGGTTCTGTCAGATTCGAGGGTGGTATTCTGGCCAGATGTGGGCTAGATGCCAGAGTCCCAGCCACCTGATTTAACAGGTCTTGGCAAATATGAGTTACCCTTAGAACCCTCTATACTAGAGCGTTCGAGTTACTTACATGGATATACATAGAATTAATTAATTACCAGTAAATTTGATAATTAATAATCTGATATATAATTTATTAATATAACAATTAGCACGTTTGAATAATAAATAATAACCGGATTATAATGTTTCTCTTAAAGCTTACCAAAACGAAAGAAAACATTATTTACTTTAAAGACGGCGACGATTAGTTGCGATAGGAACTTATATTCTAATTGAAATATATCCCTAATACCCTCAAGTATTGGTTCTAAGGAAAGACCAAGAAGCCTTCCGTACCGAGATAGCCTCATCTTAATTATTACCCTATAACGAAGGAGGTTGAAATTTGTATTAATAATACTAAGGCGGAGTTTATACGTTTCGATAGCGGTATTAATTCCTAAACTGTTATTTATTAAGACGGGATTAACTATAAAGAACCTATTAAATATTGCGATCGAAACGAAATTGTAATCGATATCTTTATTATTAAGGACGACTTTATTAATAAATAACTTTATAAATTGGAAATTAACTTCTATTCTAATAATAAGAAGGATTAAAAGGAGTTTGTAGTTAGTAATAAGGCCCTATATACTTAAATAAGATTTTTAATTAGTTATAGATTATAGAATAGAGTTATAAAGGAAAAATGTAATACTAACGAGTAGTATTGAAACTTTAAGTAAATAATGAATTATAAAGTGGTCGACGACTAGATTAAAGTAAGAAAGATATACTATAAGGCTATCGCTATCCTTACGAAAGAACCTATGAATTAGATTAATTAGTTATAGATTTAATTTATTGCTATAAATAATAGTTAGAGTAAAGGAATGAGGGAGATTTTTGTTGCTAGCTTATAGTATTCTAATTTTATTAATACGGTTAAAATAGTACGCTTGGGTTAGTATAATAACGTTTAGAAATTCGATAAAGAGATGGCCGCCAATACCTTTAAGTATATAGAGGTTTATAAGGATTTTAATCGGTACGGTATTAATAACGTTCCTTGCGGGGTTACTATTAGAAGAAGAAGAGTTTATTGCGGTATTTTTAGCGCTAGTAAGATTAGTATTGAATACGATAGTTAGAAATATAATAGCGATAATTATAATATTAAAAATAAGGATATTTATTGTAATAGTAAGAATAAAAAGCTTAAGGGCGTAAGGAAAAGAAAGTTCCTATTGGATAAATCCGAGATTTAACCGCGTAAGAAGGGTAATAGTATAATATATAAAGTATATAAAAAAAGGTATTATTCTTTTAAAGATTATTAGTACGTTAATTTAAGCGCGAAGCTTTTATATTTTAAGTTATACCCTTCTATTAAACATATTATTAAAATTAACTTCGCGAGAAATTTAAAGTTTGCTAAGGAAGTAGTTAAATTTTTTAAAAAGGAGAAGAAAATGGAAAAGGAAAAATTAGTGTAATTATTGAGTCGGGCCTATAAAATAATTTTTTAAGTTAGTTGGGTATTTAAAGCTAAAGACGAAATTTATTTTCTTAAGAATTTAATGATATTTGGTTTAAGTAATTCGTTTTACGTATTTAATAAAATTATTCGTTTCTTTTATTTTTATTATATTAATCCGGATAATTCTTTGTAGGTTAGTAATATTTAAATAGAAATTAAAGGGCTTAGGAAGGTTAATGTTGTTATTAAGGGTAAGAATAGTCCTTTAAAACTATGGTTAAAGGAGGTTGTTTTTTGTTTTGATTTTATTATTAATTTCGTTTCTCATTTCTAATTACGAAGGTAAGGTTTCTATTACGATTATCGACTACTAAATAATTATTTAAGGAAGGTTAATAGTTTATTCTTTTATTATTTAAATATTATTTATAATTAAACGGTTATTGAGATTATTTTCCTTTTATTTATTAGAGCTTCGTTCGTAGCACGCCGTTATTAGATTAATTTCTATACGCGACGACCTTCGAAATAATTAGCGGAAATATAGTATTAATAGTTCGGTCATTTAAGTCCTTAAGTATTTGATTATTTATAAAATGTTAACGGAATACAATTATACGGTATATTTTTAATTAAATGCGATGTGTATAGTATGGTAAAGATAAAACGATAAATTAATTGCGTTTCGAGAGACTGAAGCTACGGTTTAAGGGAAAGATTCGCCGTTAATTTTCTTGATTTCAAATTAGGATTTAAAGGATTACGTTACTTTCTTCTAATTACCTATCAATAGTCAAAATTAATTTAGGACTATTACTTATCGAACCGAGAAATTATTACGATAGCTAATACTTTGGTTAGCTATATCTAAATGTTTAAATATTGATATAATATTAATATTAAGACCGCCGAATATAATAACGAATTTATAAGCAATAAGATTAAAGATAAATTCGCCTGGTATAATATAATTCTTAAATTTTCTACTTTCAATACTTAAGTATAGAATAGAGAGGTAGAATATTTAAGGAGTATAATTAAAAAGAAATATTATATAATATTATTAAGTTTAAAAATATTAGAAGATCTATAGTTAGAAATTATTTACGCGGCTGTTTACTTTATTAATTATTCCCCTTATTATTTATGTAATTAGAAATCCCCCTTCGAATGATTCTATATTTATATTGCGAATTAATATAATTAATAAGAATTATATAAATTAGATATAAGTTACCTTCGAGTCTATAGGTATAAAGTATTTACTATAATAAGCGTTGTTTAAAGGAAGGAGTAAAGGTTTTAAAAGTATAACCTAAAGGTGTAGATCAGTTATTTTATTGGTTACTTAGCGACTTCAATTTATTGTATATAGAATTTTTATATAAATTGGATTGTTTAAACTAGGGATATAATATTTGATGAAGATATTATTTACTATTTAAACGTTAAGAAGTTTAAAGACGACTTAAAGATTGTTATTAAGGAATTCGTCGATTTATTCAATAAATTAAACGAGTTTACTAATTAATTTTCGAAGGTATTTAAATTATTTTATATTAAAGGTTATAGGCTATTAAATGATGTTAATAATAGTAATATTAAATTTTTTCCATTAAGTTTCTTAATAAAAATTAGGAGGATTATTAAAGGAATTAAGAAGTCTCCTAAAATGAGACTAATTAATTATAAGAGGTATTAATATAACAATTTATTAATAATAAAATATTTATCGAATATATTATAGGTTTATATTTATCGCTTCTATTTACCCCGCTAACCGTATTTTATACCGGCTATTCTATCAACCGAACTATCAATTAGTACGTTCGTTATTAAGAATTATAGGAAACTGTTTTTAATGTTAATAGATTAGCCTAATTAATAATTAAAATAAATAAAAAGATAATTATTAAGGCGGAAATTGAACGGTTAATTACAAAATATAATTGTTTTCATAGGGTATACTGATATAATCTCCTCCTAATACCTAAAAAGTACTATAATCTAAATAACTACGTATTTAATTAATAATTTAAAGAAATAGAGGAAATTTACTTTAAAAGCTATAAAGATATAAAAATATGGATTAAAATAAATAAGGATATCCCTTATTTTAAATATAAGTAAATTTCCGATTATATATAGGTTTATATTTATAAATTTAATAAAAATAGGATATTTAATAAAGTAAAAACGAAATTCGTTATAAGAGGTAATTAGTAAAAAAAGATAGGAGTTAATATATACGTATTTACCTTCGTAAGTCGATTATTTTATACTATTATTATTTTTACTATTCGCTTTAATTTTAAATTTATTTAATATAATATAATTAATACTTTTATAAATATTTACTTCGATAAGGATGTTAATATACATATATTACTAGGGTATTGAATACCCGGGAAAGTTTTTAAATTTATTATAGCATTATATAGTCTCCGACAAAATCTCTTACTATAGTAACGAGAATTAAGCAGAGTATTTAAATCGATAAAATTTGAAACAATCTTTAAAAACCCGTATATTATAAAGAAAGATAGTATTCTTATACTATATTACGTCGATAATATCGTCTTTATATTCGATAAAAGTAAAATAAACGAAATTAAAAAATATATAATAGAAGTATAATTATAATATTACTTAATAAGACGAAATAAATTCTAATAGTTTTTAGGTATTAAAATTATACGTAATAGAAACTAAGTAAAGATCTAATTATTTCAAGAGGTATATATTGATAAAATTACTAAGCTATTTAAATTTAATTATTAATTAATTTTAGTATTTATAGGCTATAAAGAATTAATACCCTTCGAAGAGTTATTAGCTACGTAAAAATACGAATGTACTAAATTAATATAGGTTCTTTGCTATACGTAGTAATTAATATTCGATTAGATATTGCGTTTTCGTTAAGTAGATTAGTTAGATATAATTATAATCCTAACCTTATTTACTTAGCGGCGAGCGAGAAGGTTATACGGTATTTAAAAATAATAAAAATGTAGGCACTCTATTTTGGCGGGAGTAATAAATTCGAAATTGCTTTTAATACTTCGTTTATTAATAATAAAAATAACTGTAAAATTCCTAAAGATTTACAATTAAATTATATAGTAGTTTAATTTATTAGGGAATAATTAAATAGATTATAGTTGCTACGTTAACAATAAAAATGGAATTATATATAATCGAAAAGGTAATTAAAGAGACCCTCTTTATAAACTAATTAATATTGGCATTAGGGGTAAAACTATTAGAAGATCCTATTCCTACTCTATATTATAATAAGTAATAAATTATTAGGGTATTTACAAAGGAAACGCCCACTTTTAATATAAAGATAAGGTATGTAAATATTTATAGATATTAGTTAAGAGGAGAAATTCTCGAAAAAAAGACTCTCAATATCGAATATTTAGAGATAAAATTAATATTAGTAAATGGATTAATAAAGGTATTAGGTATTTTAGAGTATAGGAAATTTAGAAAATTATTGGGTATAGTTGAAGTACCGCCGCGAGGAGATGGAGGAAGAGATAATCCAGTATTGGGAGAGGTAGATTTCGATGATTTGGATAAAATATTAGGATTAGAGATATAAAACGACGAAAGTAATATGTAAATAATTTCACTTTTGACTTTAAAGAGGAAAGAGAGGCTTATAAGTGAGAAGGTGTGTTAGATTCTAGGGTGGTATTCTGGCTAAATGTGGGTTAGATGCCAGAGTCCTAGCTACTTGATTTAATAGGTCTTGGCAAATATGGGTTACCCTTAGAACCCCCTATACCAGAGCGCTCGAGTTAGTTACATAGATATACACAGAATTAATCAATTACCAGTAAATCTGACAGGTTCATTGTCGAGGTCGTGGTCCCACTGGACAAGACGGCATCAGGATACCCGGCCGAGCCAGATCATGACTTTATCCGCATCGGGACCAGGTCATCTCTTCATTTCTTGAAAAGGTAGACGTAGATATTGCACCTGCAGGCCAAGAGACGGGCCATTTGCCGGCAGCGTAGTAGTGTACATATGATACTAACTTGAAGGAGTACATGTGTAGAGGAAGTTGGATATAGCCGAGTTGGCGGTAGGAGGAAAGTTGAAGTTCAGTCTGTGTCACGATGGTGTTGGTGTTGACTTTCGGGAGACAATGGAATTGGATGTGACAAAGACAAGTCATCGAGAGCAAAAACAATTGTTAAGGAAATTGTTAAGCTATTGCCAGTTCTCAAACGGTATGTCACACAGGTGAGCCCCAGCTGCTCTTCTTTGCCGGACGCACTGACCACTTCTACCCGTTCGAGGATGATGACCAGGGCATTCAACGCCACTTCCCGTTCCGTCACCGGGTCTTGTTTGGTGCAACGCAGCTGCCAAAAGTCGAATTGCCTGCTAAAAGCCCAGTTGCTCACGGGAATTTCCACTTGACATCTCCATCTCCCATCAAGGTTCCCACTTTCCATCCCCGCGATTCAGTTCCAACCAAAGACGGCAGCTTTCCACAGCTCCGAGACTGCAACAATAACAGCACGACAAACAGCGACAAAGAGTACCAAAGAACAAGAAAAGACGCTCAACCGGCTGCGTCCCCGATACGGCCATCAAAAACAGAATGGGCGTCTCCTTCTCGAGCTCCAAGTCCTGAGGACAACACCACCACCACCACCATGTCACTCATCCCATACCACCCCCGCGAAGGGCGAGAGATTGTGCTGTACGTCATGTCATCCCACTCCTCTTTTACTCGAGTACTCCAATTGGAAAGCTGACATGTTCGCTCCAACAGCCGCCATCGCAATGCCATCGTCGTCCGCGATCCCCTCACGCAGCGCCTCGAGATCCGTGGCCTCCAGCTTCACGAATGTCCCACCTGTCATCAGCCCCTGCGAACTTCTTCCGAGAGTCATGTCGATGATGACTCGGACCGACGCGAGTCCTACGTCGACCCCGACTACTTTCGTATGTTGCGCGACGGCCACAACGGTCAGGGTCCCTCCAACCCACGCCCGCCCTCGAGCCCCATCCGCCGCTTGGTCCGTCCTGTCCCCGCTATAGACGATCGGGGAAACCAAGTTGGCGTCCACAATGCCGAATTCGTCAGCAGCGAGCCTGTACCCCCCGAGACCACTCGCATCAAGAAAGAGGCTTTTGCCCCAAACTATTTCGAAACCTTTTTCCACGAGGAGCGCACCCTCGGCCGCGGTGGCAAGGGCGTCGTTATGCTGGTGCGCCATGAGATTGACGGTTGCAACCTGGGTCATTTTGCTTGCAAGCGCGTGCCCGTTGGCGATGACCACGCCTGGCTGGGCAAGGTGCTTGTCGAAGTCGAGTTGCTCGCCAAACTGTCACATCCAAACTTGGTCTCGTACCGCTTCTCGTGGGTCGAGGATGTCAAGATCAACAAGTTCGGCCCCAAAGTCGCATGTGCCTTCATTCTCCAGCAGTACTGCAACGGCGGTGATCTGCAGCAGTATGTCATTGGCGACCTGCTCAAGGAGCCAACCATAGAGGAGATCAAGGCCCAGAGACGCCGCCGATCCAAGGGCTTCATCGAACGGCCTAGCGTGACACAGCGCCAGTTGCCCTTTAAGGACATCTTCTCGCTGTTCAAGGACATCACTTCCGGTCTAGCTTACCTCCACGCCGCCAACTACATTCACAGGGATCTCAAACCCAGCAACTGCCTTTTGCATCGCGAGGGTGGTCGTACCAGCTGTCTCATCAGTGATTTCGGCGAGGTTCAGCCCGAAAACGCCGTGCGTATGTCAACAGGGTCGACTGGTACCATCTCTTACTGTGCTCCCGAAGTCTTGATCAAGGACGCCAATGGCAAGTACGGTAACTTTACGGCAAAGTCGGATATCTTTTCTCTCGGAATGATTCTCTACTTTATGTGTTTCGGGAGGTTGCCGTATGCCAATGCTAATTCGCTCCACGAAGAGCTGGAGGACATTGATCTCTTACGTACTGAGATCACGGACTGGAAGGGTTTCGAGGATGAACGACGCGAGCGCCCTGACCTCCCAGCAAAGCTATACCAGCTGCTCAAGCGGCTTCTTTCCATCAACCCAGCCGAGCGTCCGAGTGCAAATGAAGTTTTGAGTGCTATGAAGAATGAGTCAAGCTTAGACGGGGTGGGAGGGAACTCTACCGGTCCCATTCCATCGATTGGCCTAGCCGGGCGGAGGATACAGGATCTTGATTCTCCCATGCCTCCCAGCACGCCTGTGCCAGGTCAGTCACCCGCCCCGTCCTCCCCAGATGCACCTTCACTGACCACTCCTCCGCAAACAGACCACAGACATGCCAAAGTGTCTTCATCTTCAGACGAGGATCTGCCTTTGTCAGTTGATGGTTACACACCAGTATTCGATACCCACCAAAACGGTGCATCCGATCATCGTCCCCACGACACGCGTACGCAGTCGCAATCATTGACGCTGTCAAGGAACGGCAGCGTCGTCTCCCCGCACCCATCTCCACCAGCCATCACAACCCCTTTGCTCATGCCACCGCCTAGCACCCGGCTTGAGCAGATGAAGCACCGCGCAGTGCTGACACGATATCACGCTGGGAGGTGGCTGGACGCAAATGGTCTTTCCTCCGGAGTGCTGCTTAGGCTTGCCTTTTTGGGCATCAAAATCTTCTCGCTGTCATGGATCTGCTGGCCCTATACTTCCAATATTGGTATTCTGACATCGGTTTTTGCCCTGGCGATTCTGGACCTGCTGAACCCGGTTGGGAGCCCGGAACCAAGAAGAGGAAGCAATGCCATGCTTGGGGTCTCTCCCGGGAGTAGGCGAGGAAGCAGCAACGAGCAATTGAACAACCACAACAGCCAGTTGGATGACCATGATGGGCACATGGTTAGGGTCACTCCTGACACAGCTCCTGCCTACGACAACGAACAGTACTGGAGGACGGGAACGATGGTAGGTTGGAAAACAAGTGTTTCCCTGTTGTTGTTACATTTCGCAATTCTATGGGTCACAAATCACATGGGCTTGCTCTGTGCCGTACAGGCCGGGCATGGTAGATGGTCCCACTGGCCACCTCCGGATCTGCCACACGATGAGATTGTTTGATGGCCACAACCACTTTTGGGGTTATCGGCTTGCTACTCTAGAGCATTTCGTTTCACAGCAGGGCAAGCAAGAATCCGGCGTCAGGGGAAAAGGTCACATGGCATGGGTTGGGGTCATATTGCAACAGGAAAAAGACAGTTTGCTTGAGTTCGGGCGCCCAAGCACAAAAGGAAGTTCGAACTCATCAGTCGAGGGAACAGATACCAGTTATGTCGAATCATGGTGTATAAGTCTGGGCGGGTGTTCCTGCATGCATCTTTGCTGCTTTTCAAAATGGTATGTACTCAAAACGAAAGAATTTATATACAACGTGCTGTCCGTCCCCATAACAAAACGATTTGACATGTGCACAGCGTTTTCTAGACCTGCTGGTCTTCAAAAAGAAGAGAACAAATGAAAAACCACACCATCCTGCCACCAACATCCGTCCATATGTACAACTTCCCTTCCCCGTTGATGGCACTACACCACGCGAGACTTTCCGACTCCAGCCGTCCTCCCTCTCAGCAATCAGCAACCAGAAGTCTTAACCGCCGAAGCAACACAAGCAGTACCACTAGGTCCCGACCCAATCTTGGTCGGCTCCTTGCTATTATCACTCGTGCCCTGGTAAATCCAGCAGACACTCGAATCCTTGATGCACGAGTCCTTGATGGTGGTTTTATCGCCATAGTTGGCATTCACGCCGGCCACCACCTTGGCGCCCTCGACCCGGACGTTGGTAAAAGTCGACGAACGCGTGTGCTGCGTCTTGCAGTTGCCGCACGACCGGTACAGCTTGCCGATGTCGGTGGCGTAGAAGTTCTTGACGGCCACGGTCCCGCCTCCGTTGTGCTGGAACACCTTGTCGTCGGCGTGGCGCGCGCCGCCGCCGTTGACGTAGGAGGTTCCCGACGATTGCTTGAAGGTGGCGGCGTCTTCGCAGACGTCGGTCCACCAACTGTTTTTGGGGTAGTATGCTTGTCAGCACCTGTTTGTTCGCTGGCTGATGTATGTATAGAGAGTGGGCATGGCATGGGTGGAAGGAAGGAAAGAAAGATCAAAACTGAACTCACACATTATTCAAAGTGCACTTCCCCATACAATGCACGCCCTCCCCGTTATTCGGGCCAATCACCACGTTGCTCAGCGTCGCTCCGTCTTCCAGGATGAACACCGCGTCCTTGTCTCCGCCTTCGGACTGTTGGTTGCAGGTCGACGGCCATCGGTCCCATTGGTGCATGCCGCCGTCGAAGCTGCCGCCGGCCGCTACGGTCTTGACGGCTGCTAGGGCGGTCGTGCCGGAGGGAGTGGGGAAGGTGGTTTGCAGGTTTGTGTTGGTTGTGGCTGCGGAGGCGAGCGAGGCCACGGCGAGGAGGGAGAGGGATTTCATGTTGAGGGACATGGTGATGGTTGGTGTTGGTTGGTGGTGTTGGTGGTTCGTTGGTGGTTCGTTGGTTGGTAAGTTCTTTGATGCAAGTTGGTGAACTCTTCAAGATGCTGATGAGCTTGAGTGGTTCAATATCGTTGTTGGAAGCTTCTATGTCCTTCCTTTATATACCGGTCTGGTCTGGTCTGGTCTGGGTCCGATTATCAACAACTAACTACGTATTCCCATCCCCATCCCATGTCGAAGATCCTTTCGTATTGTCAAGTGTCGGTATGTTTGACGTCGTAACGGTCGTGGCGGCATTCTCCGTGTCCGCCCTCCGATGTCGTTCACCACTACTAGGAACCTGATATGTAGGAGACAGGCCCCCTTTGATCCACCACGTTCTTCCGTCCGTTCTTCGGTGGTTTCATGTCTTCCACCAATCCCAGAAAGGCAGGCCATGATCGGGTGTTGGGGAAAGAAAGGGGTGTGGTTCTCTTCGAAACTCGACCCTGTCTGTTTCGTTTCTCTGCCAGGCCTTGTCCAGTCCCATGTGGGTATCCATCCGCCCAGCCCCGGTAGGCATCAGAAACTGTAAAGTGTAGGCTAGAAGACTATCTCCATTGAGCTTTTACTCCGTTAGACACACACACGTCGTCTAGAGATTCCATGTCAGCCATGGGAACCTCGGCGGACCTCGATGGACAAAGGAGGTCAGTCCACGCACGATCCATGATCCTCGCTCTGCATGAAGACATCACGGAATCAAATCACGGTGCGAGACCATCCTCAAGCCAAAGTAGGTCTAGCTTGCGCATGGCCATGCACCAGCACCCCGGATTTCCCTGCCTTTTTCTGCGATTTTAGTTGGTCTCGCCTAGACTGCCCGTTCGGGCACCATCCGCGTATTGTTCCCGCGGGAAAGCCAGGACTAAGGAAAGATTCCATCCATCTGCCTTGAGCTTTCTCTTTTGATCTTGATCTGTCTGTACCTTGATCAAAGGCTTTGAGCCTCCAGAATGTACGTACGGATCAACTACTACACATAAGTTGATCAAGGCTTTGCAAACCGCTTCAAGCACCAAATAGCTCCAGGAGAGCCGGCCGGCCTTTACATGTAGACCTAGCTTATAAGGATGGCATTCGGGGTTTTCTACGGCTCATGCTGATGATCTCATCTGATGCTGTCAAATGTCATTCATGGGTATCGGCAGTTACCTACCATGCCTTTCATTTCGCAGTTTGGACGTTTGTGTTTCCTGGTTCAAGCATTACGTTCGCAGCACTGCATCAAAAGGGGGTACGTAGCAACGAACAATTGCAACGTCTTGGCACTCATCAATCCCGCATGGGGTTTGGTTGGTGGGATTTTTCTTCTTCTTCCAGGAATCCAAACAAATGCTCCCCGTGAAACTTTGGAACAACCGAACCCCTTGTCTTCAAGCTTACAGTAGCATGGGCACGATCGAGGAAAAGCGGAAAGGGTAACCAAGATCTCGCTCGGTCATGTTGCTTGCACCCAAGGTTCGAGGTTGCGTGGTTCTGGGTTCTGGGTTCCTTCTCCCGCCAAAGAAGAAGAAAAAAAATGGGGAAAACTGAAACAATAACGAGATGACAACGGGATAATTTCGGCTGGTATTATCTACGACCACGATACTTGGCGCCCAGAAGCCCCCAAGTATTCCGCGTGTTCCTTGGGTTCGATGGAAGATTGGAGGGGAAAGAGAGTATGTTTGGGATTTGACTGGTGGACTCTTCCTTCCTTGCGCAACACACAAGCGCATGTTTTCCGACGGACCGTGAGTTCTCAATCACGATTATGGAGAGAAGATGACGGAGACATCTTTACGATATTGTCGGTTTTTCCAGCCATAATGATTTATTTTCGAGTTGTTCCGTCCAGACCTGTCTTCTTTTCCCGAGACCAGATCAAAAGTAGCGCTGATTGTCTGACTATAAGAGTGGATTATTCGCTGTTCTCAACAACAACAACCAATGGCGTGGTGGCAGAGTGGTCTAATGCGCAAGACTAGAAATCTTGTTCCTTCGGGAGCGTCTGTTCGAATCAGGCCCACGTCGCACGATGATCACCAAAAACTTATTCTTTTCTCCTGTCATTTTGGTAACGGATCTCTCGTTACTATCCTCCTCCTTTTTATATTCCTGTTGCTTTTTTTCCGTCGCGCTTTGTGTGTGGTTTTGACGGTGAGATTGTTAGAAGTTGACATTTGAAATGTTAGTCCTACGCAGTCCACACAGTTTCGTTTTAGGAAGGACAATGTGTTGGCCGGCCGTGCCTTGGCGCCTATGCACTGTGCTTCCATTCACCGGCACTCCCGTCCTGGGTATTTAGGCTGCTCTGGTTTTTCCCTTTCTTCCCCGTTACTACAACCACAATCAAGCCATATTTCCGTCGTCCAAGTCCAACACAATGTGTACCGTCTAGCATGAGCTCGCTATGTCTCCCAGGATCACCTTGGCTGACATGTTTGGTGGAGTAACTTTCATGTAAGTCGAGTTCCACAAAAAGGGTGGTCAAAGCGAATGGAAGCATCATAGAAGCCGTGTGTGTTGCTGGCTGAAGGCTGTAGGTTGGGTTGAGAGTCAGTTCGGGTATAAGAGCGTTGGGATGAAACGGGATGCCGATGAGTGTCCATCCCATCGGCAATAACATCACGAGATAAAGACGGAGATTGCCAACAAAGCCTGTGATGCTTGCGTGAATCACCACAGGTCAAAGACGACTCTTTGATACTACCTGTAATGGATCCAGTCGAAAGAAAGTCGCGAGAGAAGATGTCCGGGACGAAAAGAGCGACGTTGAAGAGGTCACAAGAGAGACCTAGAAGGGTCACCGTGTGTTGGAGGCTGACATCTCGTCTAGGAGAAGATACCAGGCCATATAGTCTAGTACCGCAATCACTGGAACGTGAACGGAGCTTCGGCATCGACTGAACTATTGTCTGGGTTCGACTTAAAGGCACTCTGAGCCTACAGTAGCATGATTTGAAGGGCTGGCATGTATTTCAGTTAGCATACCGCTCTATGTCTCGCCGGCTGACTTACCGTCAAAATACTCTGCCAGCACCAGGACCCGTTGTATTACGATGTCTGCCGCTCGCTCAGAAAGTTCTGCCGAAATCCAGGTGAAGATAGTCACTGGAGACGAAGCTCTCGGGCGCCACACAGAAGACCCTGACTTCTACTTGTCTGGGCAATTATTTCCAGTACAAATCAACACGGAGATCGGAGCAAAAAAAGCCGACCGGATCTTTCATGTCATCAACAAGCTCGGGTACGGAACCTACGGCACCGTCTGGCTAGTCGAGGACACTAAGCCGCCAGCAAATGCTCCTTCAAGATGGAAAGCCATCAAGATGCACCGTCGAGGAACAGCCGACACCGACCTTCGCGTTCTGAAGGAGTTCAAGCGTGCCGGTATCAGCCCTGAGAAAGCACTAACCGAGTACCAGGTCGCTATTCCGTATGAACAGTTCCCTATCAAGGGAGGGCCCAATGGCAAGACTACTTATACGTGCTCTGTGCTCCCTCTCCTCGGGCCAAAGGTGGACAATAAAGAGGTTCTTCGTCTTTCGAACGAGGGTTTGTGCCGGGACCGGGACGATCACGCCCGTCGGTTTGCCTGTCGACAGATCGCAGAAGCTCTTCAGAAGCTGCATAACATGGGGATCGCCCACGGGGATTTCAGGCCGGCGAATATCCTGTATTATCTACCGCACTTGGATAAACTTAGTGAGGAGGAAATAATGCAGGTTTATGGTCAGCCGGAGGCAGTCGAATTGGAGGATCCCGGGCCCTTCAGAGAACCAGACCACCTTGTTTTCCCAGCCAAGTGTGACATCAACGCACTTCGAGAAATTCTGGCTCGAAAAAACTTGGACATGGGCTTTGTAGGGCAACCAGGCCTCCAGGTCCCTCGCGCGACCGTGATCGACATGGGCTCAGCCTGGCACCACTCATGGGAGCCGCGCCACTCGCTGATTCCCGTCCATTATAAAGCGCCAGAGTGCATCATACGCCATTACGGGCACATGAGCATGGAAAGTGACATATGGGCGCTGGGCTGCTCCATGGTCAAGATCTGCTCGGGGCATGCTGCCTTCCCAGACACGTGGGAATCGGTCGACAGGTGCCCCGAAACCGACGTGCTGGCCGAGATGGAATATTTTCTTGGCCCCATCCCCGTACCGTATCGAAATGCATGGAAGGATCGGGCTAAAGGGAAGAAGACCGTGTTTCCGTCTAATCCGGCGCATGTTGGATTCCTCAGGTATAGCGCGCTCAAGAATTGGAAGAAGAGGCATAGGGCAAAGAATCCGCTTCATCTGGCGGTGATCAAGAGCGAGTTGCCGAAGGAGAAGGCGGACATGTTTCTGGAACTGTTGCAGGGTATCTTCCAGTGGTTTCCTGACCAGAGGATGTCTCTTGAAGAGATCTTGAGGCATCCTTTTCTGCAAGTGTCTGGTGCGGGCTCAGAGTTAGTCACGGGATGATACATGTGTAACAGGCGTGTCTGTAATTGACCGCACCATTAGGACGGTAGTTGCCCTAGCATCGAAATAGACAGATGATTAGAGGTAGAGAGCATTCTGGACCCGCTGTCAAAGATTGTTCAGATCCAGCAGCTTCCCATCGGTAGGCGCTCTTCGTGGGCAGTTTCACTCGTACCTTATCCTTGAAGGCTGCGACCGGGAAAGATTTCCAAGCTGCGGTGACGTGAAGCCGTATCGGAAATCCAACAGAGATGTCAAGTTGAAGTCTGAAGACGTCGAGTCTGGTCCACGGGAATTGAGAGGAGCAGAAGCCAATGTGGTAAATTTGATGGATTGATTGGTCTGAGGAAAGGAAGAGCAAGAGGTCTGCCAATCCTCCGTTTAATACCCTCAGGGGAAAGAGGAGTTCGTGACAAACACAAGAGCGGCACGGCTTACTGTGAGAACGAGGGATGTCCCTGCCTGACGAATAAGTTTCTTAGTCCGGGCCTCGGTGTGACCATTTAATCCTGACGGATACCATGGCTATCCAAACACTTTACCATGCACCTGCACGGAAATGGCCGCGTGGCTTCCTTCCTGTATAGCAACAGGAGGCCAAAATGTAGTACCAGGTGTAAAAAAGCGCAAAAATCCGTTGCAGAAGGGAAGTTATCTACGGTTGCAAATTGGTACCAAATAGCAGTAACGGATTGCTGAACACGACACTATCGGTGGGAAGATCCATCAGTAGGGTAGGAAGTCGTCCCAACAGCGTCAGACTAAGGCTGTGTTGACCGTCATGGTGCTCACATATATTGGGATGAAAAATCCTCAAGACATTCCATTGCGATCCCAACACCGTCTAACTCCCGTCGCTTGAACAGAAACACGCATGGGGCAAAGCAAAAGGAAGGACGAGCTGTGAGAACTCAACACAAAACGGATAAGATGGCTTCGTCGAACAAACGCATGCCTTGTGAACGACCTCTTCAGGCTAGATCTGACCCATGAATCCTCCACTCTGATAAAACCGCATCTGGTGCTCTCGCAGATCCGCCCAGCTCCTTAGTTCCATCTCTTCGTCCTGCGGAGTCATAGTCCCATCACCCCGGTCCGTGTTCCCCGGCCCAGTCTTCTCCAGCCTCATGAGAATGTCTAGAAAGCGGGTGAGAGGCTCTTGAGCTTTGGTGGCCATGGGCCCTTTCCGGCCAGGAGCATCGTGGACGAGCGTGGAAGCCACCTGACGAACCTTATTGATGAAGGATCCGCCATTGGGCTCCATGTTGCGTTGAGAGATGGAAGCAAGCACGACAAGGAGATTCTGGACGATAAGCTCACGCTCGGCGGTCATGTTCTCATCAATGGGATCAGATAGCTGCTCTGCAGCAGCGTGTAGAGCAGCAGCCGCAACGCTCTTACTATCATGGGAAACCCCGTTGCTACCGCCGACGCCATTTTCCACGGCCGTAACTGCGGCATATGCTTGTGCTGCTTGATTGCGGGTATGCTCTCGATGGGCGTCGCGAAGGTTCAAGTAGCGTTCGACATAGTAGGAGCGTGTCGCGACCTGTGACGCATAGATATTTGCCTTTTGGATCTCATACTGAAGTAGACGACGGCGTTCAGGATCGTTGTTGATAACATGCCGGATGTCTGAGGCCGGCTGATGTGCAGGATAGGCGGGTGGGCAGTACTGGAATCCACTGTCGCCAAGAGCGTCATGCGGCGCGGAAACTTGAGGTAGCTCACCCAGGCTTGCGTTGGCGGTATTGCTGTCTAAATTTAGAGTGAGTTCTGGGGGCATGCCTTCCATGACCTGTTTCACACCTTGCAAGCATTCGTGTAACATGTCCTTCTGATCCTGAAAGGGCAGTGTCGTCAGGCCGTACGATAACTCGATGCCAACCAGCGAGTTCATGGTCATGTAAATCTTGATGGCCTGTACGAAGCCCGTCAGGCGCGACACGATAGAAGGGGGCTGCACCAGGATTTGGGATGGAAGAATAAACTCGTCGTCCACCTCGGCCGGGAAATCGGGATACGGCTCGGCGGGTGTCGGAGGGGGGAACACTATTTCGCCCATGGGCCCGCCGAATTGCATCATTGAGCGGACACCTAGAAACATGACCCAGAAGACACGCTTGCCGATCTGGTCCTGTACATAGTCAAAGGCAGGGCCCCTGTAGGTGACTGCGAAAAAGTCACGCGGTTTATGGTATCCCAGTTCTCTGATGATGTTGGAAGCTTCTGACATGAAGCGGCGACACACCTTCCATTGCAAAGTGTAAGCAGCAGCCAAGCCGAGGAAATAGCTTGTGACTGCGTCGTAAACCGTCATGTCTTCTCGGTTATAGAAGTAAGAACCACGGGCTTCCATGGCCACATGGCGGCAACGGTCAACGAGATGAATGGCCTTGGGAAACAGATTCATGCCATGTTGTGACTTGAGATGCAACCGTGCTGTCCTGGGAAAGGAGGCAACCAGACAGCCAACCATGCTCGCGAGCAAGGCCAGAAATTCGTGGCTCTTTTGGTCTTCCCGGTTGGCCAGTTGCTGACGGAAGGTAGGCTCGTGGGGAAAGGGCGTCAAAGGATGGATATAAGTGAAGAAGTCGTCGACGAGGAGAAGCAACACGGGCCATGGGGCTATAGCTTCGGCATCGAGGATAGCCTGACTGTGCCCATGCGGCTGTGAATGGCCGCCTTGCGGGTTGCCAGCGATGGAAATCAAAGTCTGGGCCGCATTGTGAGGCTGCGCATTGTTATTCGGCAAGGCGGGTTCGAGTCGCGGACGCTTCGCCGCTCTGGCAGCCTCTGCGTGCCTATTGGGAGGACCTCGACGCCTCATTTCCCTAGCAAACGTACAGTCGACCTGGAGATCGCGACATGGCCGACAAGGATGAGTCTCATCACACTACATGAAAGGTCAGCTCTAAGATCAAGGTATGTAAGCGTTCTAATTAGCCAGGCTTTACCTTGACTTTCCTTGAACTGCACATGTCACACGCCCTCCGCAGGCGAGTGGTCTTGGACTGGGGTTTGGCTGTTGGAGAAGATCCTGGAGGGGTTGTCTGGGAAGCCATTTGAAGTGCCTGTGTATAGATGGCCACTGCTTCGGGCGGGTATGATTGACTATTTGCAACATTGCCCAGGTCTGTGGGTGGTTGTGGTGGTTGAACAACGACGTCGGGAGCAGCTACGACGGCAGCTTGGAGAGCTTGGAGGTCATGGTTGGCAGCGGCATGGTGGGCAGCCGCTGCAAGGACGGTAGCATGGGCATCAACATGGAATATCGGCGAAGATATCGTCGAGGATTCTGGTTGTGGTTGTGACTGTGCACGTGTTGGAGGAGGTAGTTGAGGGTCTCCAATTTGTTGATGCTGATGTTGGTGTTGGTGTTGTTGCTGTGACTGCGCTGCCGGCTGGTGTTGTGGGTGTAAGTGCCCGCCGTGGTGCTCTGTGGAGATAGCACCTGTAGAGGTCGAGTCGGGTGGTCTTGATTGTGTTGACTGTTGGTGATCAGAATGTCTAGAGGTAATGGCTGACGACGTTGTTGCTGTACTACCAGCAGTGGCAGCAGCCGGGACAATTGTAGGCGCGATAGCTGATGGTGATGGGCTTATCGATGTTGTTGTTGTCAATGGCGGGAGTGGAGGTTGTGTTATAGTATCCGACATGATTCTGATGAACGAGGGACCCGACGGAGACCTGGCTGGATCCCGAGTCACAAGCCAGCGTTCGGTAGAATCGCGGATGGAGTTTCCAATCCAAAGAGTCGGGATGAGAGGGCTCCACAAGAGTTCTGCTGGTAAGACCGGATGATAAGCCGTGCGCCACGTGACTTTACCACGAGTGTACAGTCCGATGCTGGTTTGTTTGTTAGCCAGGTACTCTTGGTATACTGGACAATATCCATCCCGAATTGTCCCAAACCTCACAAGGACAAAATAAATGGCTAAGCACGGATCGAAAAGTCATTAGAAAGATTCAATATGACATATTGAACTTCAGAAATAGTATATTCAAGGTGAGATAACGCTTTAATCATGAAACAACACGAAGCAATTAGACCTAGGGAAGTTGATCGCTGTGCGTTGAAAACACGGTGTCAGTCCCCACTTTTGAATTGAGCCGCCAGATATACACACATGCATTAATATCGATATGCCAGACCTTCAAGATCTATAACTCCGCCGTTTTATACTCGATTTGTATTCAAATTTGACGATTCTGATCGGATTTTGAAGGCGACAAGATCTAAGATAGCTATAGTAATAAAGTACTATACAAATAACTAATAGCGTTAAGCAATATACGTAATGCTAGTTGTTAGCGAGTATTTACGTAAAATTGTATATATTATTGTTATTAGTAAACGTTAGGTTTAGAGATTGAAGAAGAATTATGATACAATTAGGTAGTTATATCCTTAGCTTCGTATACCTTTTAATCCGACTATATTGGCACCTTAGGTTATAGAAGTTAATATAGTTGATTATAGACGAGAGTTCGAAGCTATATTTAATTTATCGCTATATAGGAAGTCTTCGAACTCCTTTAATATAAATCCGATTTATACTTCGATAAAATACAATACTTTCTAACTAACGAATTAAATATATATATATTAAGGAGTGCTATATCGAAGTAATTAAAATCTTCTAACTAGAGTAATGAAAGGATGGCCTATAAGATTTCCTAACGTAATGAGCTATTATAATTAGATTAGTTAAGAAAGGTTTTTAAATTCTCTATAGAAACATATATTTTTTATAATAAGTTTGGTATTTTATAGGGCTAAGGCCCGGGCTGTGGCGCTCTAGTTATCGACTAGAGTTATTATAAGGCGCCGTGGCTATATATATACAGCCTCCATTAAAACTTCGCATTTTCGGTAGAGCTGCCTCTCAAATAAAACTTTCCTTCTTTATAGAACCTTAATTAAACTATACGACCAATACCTATATTAACTGTATTATCTCCATTATATTAGGTTCTATTATAATGAACCTAATAGAATAGGATAAGTAACCGCTATAGTAATAGTAATAGGGCCTACCTACCTAAATAGTTATAGTTGGAATTCTTATAGAATTTTCCGCCGTTATAGCCGCCGTAGCCGTAAAATAAGAAGAAGTTATAAAGAGAGAAACCGTACACTTCGTACGAAAGAAAGAAGACTTCGCTAGGACGTTATTTACTAGCGACGTATTTGCCCAAATAATAAGAATAGCGCTCAATATATAGCTTATTATTTAAAATTAATAAAAATCTTTTAACGTTAATATAATTACTATAATAATTACTATTACCCCGAGCGCCGCAATCGGTATTATATAAAAAGTCGTTCCCTGCTATAATTTTAAATATAAGAATATCCGTTAGCCGAAATAGGATAGAACCGCCTCTATATTTAGTTTCTATATTACCTAACTACGCTTTATATATAAAGAAGAGAAGTCGGCGGGAACTATTACTAATAGTAAATTGGGTTGGTTAATATTATTAAACGGCCTCCCGGCTGATAAAATAACTAAAATAGAAGCCTTCTAGCGCTATAGCGGTATTAGCAATACCTATAAACCCGAAAATTTCTTTAATTACTTTAAATTAATTTTTAATGAAAAAAATAAAATAAAAACTAACCCTAACCAATTTACGTACTATATAATAGAGAGAAAACTAATTCTTATCAGACTAATTCCTTATATTCGAAGAAAACCTTACGAAAATTAAAGGCTTTACTTAGGAAAATAATTCCAAGCTAACCTAATTAGAAACTTCTATATTTAATACTTTCTACAACTAATTAATTGTAATCCGTATACCCGAAATTTACGACTTCTATATCGAATAAATAAAAGATATTGCATAGAAATTTAAAATTAATAAAGCTTTCCGTAATATTAGGAATAATAATAAAAGATACAATAATCGTTATTAGAATTCCCTTCCTAGCGCAATTTTACGCTTACTCTTAAATACTCTAAAAATATAAACGGTAATATTATAATAAATTATATTAAAATAAAGAATCACCTTAATAATAAGAATATTAAGTATATTAAATAGGTCTCTTAGGACGAAAGAAATAAATATTGTATTTTAAATTTCTATTTCTATTACGGAATTAGTAAATATATAATCGGTAGTTATGTATATTAGCCGGTATAATATCCCCTTGTAGGTATTAAATTTATTAAAATTAAATATAAGGTAGAACTTGTGTTAGAAGATAGTAATAAATATTCTTCCTTTAAAGAATTAAAAAAAGAGTAGCTTCTTTATAAAATCGAATAAAGGAATATTCTAGAATATTAAGTAAAGAAGCAGGAATTGAAAATTTGCCGGGATTTATAGAGATAGATATTATTAAAATACTTATTACTATTAATAATGAAGATTGTTTCTATACCCTCATTAATAAAGGTTATTAGTGCAATATTATAATTAGTAAAAATATTATTAAAAAATTAAAAAATCCCGTTATACTTATATTTAAAAGATAAATACGAACAGCTTTAATAGAAATAGAAGGGGCGGAGATTAAAGGGATTATTTATTTTAGGGTAAATATTTATAAGTATAAATCTATTATTTATACTTACGTAATCCTTAAATTACAATTCCCTATTTTTCTAGGGAAATTATAATTAACCGTTCTAAAAACTTATTCTATCCCTTATAAATATAAATTCTAATACGGAATAGTTAATTATTAAATCCCGTATTTAGAATATTCCTCAAAAAGTTTCTCCCTAAAAGCTAAGGAGCTTAGAAAAATAGTATATTATTTAATAACTATATTTAAAATTATAGTAAATAGGATTAAAAAAAAGAGCGGCCGGTAAATTGCAGAATTAGCGATATTTGTAGTAAATTTACAAAATATTAAGAAAGCCTTTAAATTTAAAGTTAGTATAATAAATAAAGAATTATAAAAAGTAATCCCTATAAAGATATACGATTATTTTTAAAAGTAAAAGGAGGCTAATAAAGTTAATTCCAATTACCCAAGTATTAATTATAAGATTGAATTTAAGAAAGATAAAAACGGTAAGGAGCCGTCTCTCCTTTATAATTACCTTTATAATACATTACGAAAAGAATTTTTAATACTAAAAAAAAAACTTTAGAAATCTTCTTGATAAAGGTTTCATCCGTACTAATAATTTAGTTACCGTTGCGCTAATTCTCTTTATTAAAAAATTAGGAGGAGGTCTTCGGTTCTATTACGATTATAAAATTCTTAATATTATTATTAAAGTAAATTAGTACTTATTACCTTTAATTAAAAAAACGCTTAGAATTATTGCTAAAGCGAAATAATTTACTAAAATAGATATTGAATAGGCGTTCTATAAAATCCGTATAGCTGAAGGAGAAGAAGGGAAAATAGTATTTTAAATTTAATATTAGTTATTTAAATAGTTAATTATAGCTTTCGGACTATTAGAAATACTAACGACATTTTAATAGTATATTAATAGTATTTTAAACAATTATTTTAATAATTTTACTTTAATATATATAGACGATATATTAGTCTTTTCATTAGGCTCTAAAGTAAATTATTTAGTTAAAGTGCGTAAAATTATTAAATATATAACTATCGTTAAATTTTATATAAACCCTAAAAAATACGAATTCGTAATAAAGAGTATTAAATATTTAAGTTTTATTATTATTATAAGTATTAATACTTAAGCGGACCCGGAGAAAATTAAAGCGATTATCGAATAGGAGGTACTTACGTTTTAAAAAGGGATACGAAGTTTTTTTTTTAATTTATTAACTATTACTAAATATTTATTAAAACTTTTTCTTCAGTTATAAGATTACTAATAATCTTTACAGGTAAGGGAGTCCCCTTTAAATAAATTAAATAATATAATATATTTTTTAAAAAATTAAAGGAGTTATATACTAAAACTCCTATTTTTATTTGGTAGGATCCCGATTTACTTATTCTTTTAAAAATAGATTATAGTAAATATAATTTCGGTAATATCTTTATTTAAAAGAGGGATAAATAAAAAATAATAATTATTTATTATTCCTAAAAACTTACCCCCGCTAAATATAATTACTTTATTTATTATAAGGAAATGCTTACAATTATTGAATATATAAAAGAGTAGTCTATAGAATTTAGGAATTATAAAAAATTCGTTATTATTATTAATTATTATAATTTCGAATACTTTATAAAAGGGTAGAAACTTTCTAAATAGTAAATACAATAGGCCGAATTTCTCTTATAATTTAATTTCGAAATCTTTTACCGCCCGGGGAAATTCGCCGTAGTTCTTAATATTCTACTATATCGGGATTAAGACTACCCTAACGAAGAGGATATAAAAGTTAAGGAAATATAATTAATTCCCTAATTTATTTTTAAAAATTATATTCGTATAATCGTTTCTTTTATTATAGTAGGGGAGAGTGTAAGAATATTTAAAAGTTTAGATTTGCAATAATCTTCGAAAAGGTCTCCTAAAAAAACGAAGTCTAATAAATTGTCCGCTAAATTATCATTAATAAAAATAGAACCCTCCTAATTTCCATATAGGGTTTAAAAATTTAATTTGGCGAATAAATTATCGATAGGTTTAATAAATTATATTATAGAAGCCGTATTTAAATTTTAAGAATTTCCATTATTACCGGAACTATAACCCTATATATATCCTTAGAAAATATTAAAAAGGAACGTTCTCTATACCCGTATTATTTAAAAAATATACGATTTAAAGGCTTTTAGGTACCCCGGGAAAAAAAGTACTATTTATATTATAAATAAAAACTTTTATTAATTGCTAATAGGTATTTATATCCGTCGGTTTTTAATTAATTACAATATTTGTAATAAAGTAAAATACTAAAGAGATTAAAAAAGAGGATTATTAAAGCCTCTTCCTATTCTAAATTAATCTTTTAAAGATATTTAAATAAACTTTATTATTAATCTCCCCCTTATAAGAGGCTACGTTAACTTCTTTATTACTAAAAATAAGTTTAGTAAATCGGTAATTCTAAAACCAATACCTTCTATAGAAGTAGAAATAATAGTAGAAATTGTTCTTAGGTACTTTATATAATATTATAAGTAGCCGTAATCTATCGTTAATAATAAAGATACTAATTAGATTAATCAATTTCAGAAATATTTCTATAATTTACTAAATATCAATTAATTTTTAAATACTACTTTTTACCCCTAAACCGATAGTAGCCCCAAGAAAATAAATTAGGAAGTATAAGCCTTCTTAAAAATTTTCGTCAATTACGCCTAAAACGATTAGGATTATTAGTACTTAATAATATAATTAGCGATTAATAACTGAATTAATACTTATATTAATATATTTCCATTTTTTACTATTTATAATTATTATCCGTAATCCCTAGTAACCCTAGTAATTCCCTTAATAGAAATAGATTTTAAAAATCTATAAATAAAAAATAAAGATTTCGTCGCAATACTATAGTAAATTATAAATTTATATTGAATAATTATAGTAATTTCTATATAAGAATAAGAACGTTTTATTAATTATAAGAAGTAATTAATTAAAATTTTTAAGGTAAGGGATAAAATTTAATTAAAATTTAAAAACTTTATTATAACGTGCCCTAAAAAGAAATTTGATTAAATTTACGCAAAGTATATAATATTTCAAATTCTTGGCCCTTTTATAGTAAAGCTCTCCGATTTCTCTTTAAAAATCTTTAATAAATTTTATATAAATTTACTTAGGAGGGTTCGTAATAACCTTTTATTAGGCTAAATTAGTACAAAACTTTAATCGTTAATTATTATAATCAATAGGGAGAAAGAGTATTTCGTAAATAAAATCTTTTACTATATAATTAAAAAAGGTTATAAAATAATTTTAATTAATTACATTAATTAGGTATAATAGTTTTAAGAATTATTAAAAGAGTTCGCTAATATAGTAGCCTTAAACCGTTTCGAAGCGAAATATAGCCCAGCTAATATTAATAATAAATTAATCGACTATTTTAATACGGAATATACGAAGTAATAAAGATAATAGTAAAGGAATAAAAAAAAAGGGTAATAATTATCGATTCTAAATTTTTCTAATTTTTCCTCAGTATTTTACGCTTTTAATTATTTTTAATCTCTATAGCCTCTAACCGCTTTTCGAACGATTCGAAGCGGGCTATTAATTTTACTATAGTAAATTCCCTGAAAGGAAAGGCGGGGGTCGGGGGAGTAGCCGGAATAGCGGGAGTAATAAAGGTCGGAGGAATAGCAGCGGCGTTATTAAGGGTTAAAAGGAAATAGTTATATTCTTATTTAAAAGTTTTAATTAACCGAAATTTATTCTTACTAAAGTAAATAAAATAAAAGAGATTTACGAAGAGATAGTACTATCTTCATGTAATTTAGTAATATAGCATTAAATAATTATAATTTTAAGGACGTACCCGAAGGCTTTCGTCTTTTCTTTACCAGAAGTCGCCGTTTCCTAAATTATAACGAACTTTTAAATTAAAGATAAAGCCCGGTCGTACTATTTACTATTATTATAATAAATTATATATACCTAATTTCTAAACTTAATATAATATTTATACAGAACGTTCAAATACGAAATATATGGGACTTCGGAAAAGTTATAATCTATTTAAAGAATAAATAAAGTTAATAACAATTTTTTAAAATAGAAGTAATAAGGAAAGTTTATTAGTAAATACTTAAATTTAATAAATTTAGGCTTCTTAGAAGTAGCAACGGGGTTTTTAATACGTTTACAACAAGTATCAGCCTCATAAGAGGGGGATTAGGAACTACATAATAATAGCGAAGACGAAACTTCGTTCTTAAATAATTAAAATAGAGACGGGGACAGTTCGGACGAAATTAAATGAAGTATTTGATTTAATTAGGAAAGATAAGCGAGGAATTAATTGGGGGATAGTAATATTTGTTTTAATAATTTAAGCGACGGTTAGAAAAAAAAGAAAAAAGGAAAGAAAAAGGGAAAAGAAGTCGGGGGAGGGGTTTTTATATATAATTCTAAAAGTATATATATACGTACGCTACCATTCATTACCAATTACCTTTGTCGGTCGAAATAGAAGGAGCGAATATATAGAGGGGTAGGAGGAGGGAGGAGGGGAGTAATATTATAAGGCTAAAACCTGGGTTGTAGCGCTCTAGTTATCAATTAGAGTTATTATGAGGCGCCGTAGCTATATTTGTATAGCTCTTATTAAAACCTCGTATTTTCAGTGGAGCCGCCTCTTAGATAGAATTTTCCTTTATTATAAAACTTCAATTAAGCTATACGACCAGTACCCATATTAACCGTGCTGTCCTCGTTATATATAGGATAGATATTAAAAGGTATATTTCTATAATTAGAGAGTATACTAATTAGGGGTAAACGGTTTTATTTATTATTGGTATTAATTATAAATAGCCTTATCAACGTAATATATTATAAAGGAGTAACAGATATAAATAGTTTCGTTATATAATTAAAAGAGGAGGTATTCTTTAAAATAAATTTCTTTTCCGCCTAATATAGTATTTTAGTAATAAATAACGTATTGTAGTATAAATACCCCTCTATTAAAAACGCGTATAATAATAGAAGTATATTATTTTGGTTCTTACCGCTATATTTCCTAGATTTTAACCCCATAGAGGCCTACTTTAGTAATGTGAAGGTATATATAAGGCGGTAATACTAGTAGGCTAGTAATAACTAATTAAAAGAGGGCGAATTCAAGAATTTTTTTAAGGGGGTAGCGTAGGTAGTAGGGTAAGAGGTTTATACTATACGAAGGTACTACTATTAAATGTATATGCCTTCTAACGAACTTAATAAGGCTAGCGAATTAAAGAATTACGTTACGTTGTATAGGGATTAATTATACGAATTGAAATTAATAAGGACGGTAGTATAAAATATTAAATTATATAGTAAATATACTGAATTAAATATAGTTAGAATCGAATATAATTAAATACCTAATCGAATAATATAAGACGAAAAAGTAAGAAAATGGCGTAAATTTATAATAATAGTAATAATAATGATAAAGACCCCCAAAGTACTAGAAATACTAGAAATCCTTTAAAATCAATATAATTTACTAGTATAGTATTTATTCATATAATAATCCTTCGTATATATAATCCCTTCTTTAATTTATATAATCCCCTTCGTATATTTATTGAATTTCGTTATTATTATCATTATTATCTAGTTCGTTAACGGTTACGTTAGGGTCCTTATTATTATACGGATTATTATTTAAATTATTCTCTTCGTTGTAGATGAAGCTATTATAAATACGGTCGTTATTGAAGTTTGGAGGGGCGTAGCAATTTTAAATATTTTACTATAGCGAATTTAGGAGGAAAGTATCTAGTTAATATAATAATTAGCGACGTACGTAACTATTAAAGTATAGATACTTTTTATAGCTATAATAATGCGCTAGGGTTAACGGTTTATAGTAAGGGTATTAAAATTCCCCAGAGCGGTAATAAAGATGATTATTATATATAATTTCGTTCGAAGTAGAAATATTCTTTAATTGCTTTCTTAATTATAATATAAATACCTTCGTCGATTTTATAATCGAAATACTACTTTATAGGGAAATTGTATATTTAGTAGAAGGATAGTCGCTTAATTATGAGGGATTTTTAAATATTATAGAGCGCGTTCCTTAGTACGTTATTCTTACTAAATTTGGGCGCGTATTTAAAGATAAATTACTTTATAAAGTCAGTAACGAGGGAGTTAAACGGTCGGTCTAATAGTAATGAGGGTAGAGGGGAGGAAGGTTGAGGATTGTTATTATTATTAGCGCGAAAAGTACTAGTACGAAATATATTAGTGCGAGAGGTGTTAACGCTAGGTAAAGTAAATAAAATAGGTCAAGTAGGTAAAGTAGGTTCAACCGCCAATTCTATACCTATTGTCCTTATATTTATACCCCTATAATCGTTGAAGGGAGGTATTGAAAGTAAGGTAAATAATATTCCAACTCTATTATTATTACCGTTAATTCTATACGTATTGCTATTAATTTAATAATTATTCTAGAGGTTAAAATTGAAGACTTAAGGCAGCGGTACGTAGTTTCCTCCACTACCGCCGCGTTTCGTACCCGGGATAGTATATAGTATAAACGGTTAAAATTATTAGTAATTAGATTGTCTAAATATTAGCGCGCCAGCTTAAAGAACTGACTACTATTAAAACGAACTAAATTACTGCGAAATTATATTAGCGGGATGTTGGTTAATAGTAGTCTACTTATTAATAATAGCGCTAATTTAATTAATAAGATCCTTTACTATTAAAGGGAAATAATATTTCTAATTAAATCTAACATAGTATTAATAATATTTTTGCCCCTTATAGTAATTCTTATATTCGCGCCCAATTTTATATCCCTACGTCTTAATTAGTTTATTGTATAATAAATTAGACGATTCTCTACCCTCTTTTTGGGCTTCGCGTTTAGTTTCGCGACGGTTTTTGAGTTTGTATAGTATCGAGTTAATTATTAACTTTCGATTAAAGTTAATTGTTTTAGACTATTTAGAAGTATTAACGGGCGTAGCGGCGGGCGCGGTAATAAGTATAGATAGCTAGTAATAGGAGTTGATAGATTAGGACTATAATTAGAATTAGGAATATTGTAACTAATTAATTACTTTATAAAAGAAGTAATTCGAAATAGGGTGGGCGTATTAAAGATAGAGGTAATATTTAGCCGTAGGAATCTTCTAATAATACGGATATAAGCGGTAATTATTATAAAATATTGTTTAACGGGTTATTGGAGAAAATTAAGTATTACCTTCGAAATATTATAATATTTAAATGGTGTAGTTAAATTTTCGCAATTAATCTTTTTAAAAATAATATAATTTTAATAGAGCGTAATACCTTTCTTATTCTTCTCTTATATATTAATTCATTAATTTATATATTATATAATAATATTAGGGTTTATACTGAAGAGGTTATATTCGCTGCGGGCTACTTTTACAAAGTTGCCCTTTACTTTCTGTACTTTAATTACGAATTCGATATTAAAATTACTGTAGTCCTTTATATCGATATTACTGCTATTATCTTTCTCAATTCGAATATAGTCGGTCGAAACGAAAGTAGGTAATTTGCCGGGCTATATAAAGAAATTATTAAAATAGGTATTTACTATTTATAATTTATTATATATAAATAAAATATATAGAAAATCGGAAATTGGGGGGTAATTTTTGAAATATTACTACGGTGCGGGATTTTTAGGCTAATTACCGACGAAATAGAGGAATAGAAAGTATAATATTAGTTCGTTCGTTAAATTTAATTTCGTTTTATAATTTCTACGGCGAATATATATATTTTTTGTATAATTTACGGCTATTATTTACAATCAGTAATAAACGGTCTCTATTTTTATTATTAATTAGAGTTTTGTAGCGGAGAGGTTATTATTTTTTAGTTCGATAATGTAGTAATTTAGGAGTTTAATTATAATTTTAAAGGGGGGTGGGAGTTCGAAAGGACGAAATAATGGCGGAAATTCGAGAGGTCGAGGGAATTCAAAAGGTTGAGGGAATTCGAAAGGTTGAGGGAATTAAAGTTGGAGGAGGAGCGGTCGAAGAAGTTAAAAAGGAAGCGGTCGATAGGGAAGAAATTAAAAATCTAAATATAATTTGTAAACTATTTGAAAAAGCGGCGGGAACTATAATAGAAATTGTATATTGCTTACTAATAATATTAGCCTTCCTTAGTTTCGAAATATTATTATTATTTAATATAGAATTATTATTTTGAATAATAATACGTAGATTAGGTTTGGCGGGTTAAGTTAATTCTATAGTAGTTATATTATTTATAGTACGCGCCGTTCGAATAAGAGTCTTTTTATTATTTCTATTTCTATTTTTTAAACCGGCGTTTATACGAACTATACGGGTACTAGGTATTGAAAACCGCTTCGATTGTTAGGGTTTATCCCTATTGTTAAGAAGGGAGTGCTTAGGAAGTATAATTAAGTCGGGAGCGGGCGCGGCGGTATTTAATACAAATTGTATACGGTATAGATTGGGCTATTGATTAGGACCTTTTAGTATTAGCCTTAATTAATTAGGAGGATCTATACAAATATAGAGTAGTAATCGGATTGTAAATACCTTTAAGATTGGTAATAATATAGTCGTTTGAAGATTTTACTGTTGTTACGTATCGACGGATTTACGATATGTGTGTATTTGGCGGCTCAATTCAAAAGTAGGGACTGACACCGTGTTTTCAACGCACAGCGGAGGTCTCGAGCTAACAAACAAACCAGTATTGGACTGTACCTTGTTCCTTTCCCACTTGACCGTTGCTTGCATTGGTCAATTCCCATCCAATGTGCAATGTCATCTTGTCTCGTTCTCTCAGTTGCATTCGAGAGCCTTCAAAGTTGATTCCGACTGTTGGTGATGATGGCCGTCCAGTCAATCCCACGTCGCCGTTATCGGCGGTTTTCGATACCAATCCAAGGTCAATTGCTAACCGCTGATCGATGCACCGGCGGACTTGACCCCGACGAGGCTTGAAGGCTTCTCGAGAAAAGTCAAGCCGGGAGATTCACACTGAGGAATTCCGCTTTTCCGCTCTTTGAAAAGACCGTGAGAAGCCGACTGCTTCTGCTCCTATCGCGGACAAACCAACCACAAAGATAACCTGCCCTGGATGAAAATGTCGTACTCGGTCTGCCGGCAGTGATCATGTCAACCTGTGATGGCTTCCACTGCTCGGTCGGCGCTAGACTGTGGACCGCCGATGACTCGCTAATCTTTCTTCAACCATATTCCGCAAACCAACGGTCCAATCTCATCACAGATTCTTGCTTCTTCTCGCCCGAGACCGGGTACATTTACGGTAGCCTACACTACTCTTCCTAGGCAAGGCAGCCGTGGGGGTTGGCCCCCAAATAGGTCTACCCCCAACGAAGGACCAACGGCTCGACGACTCCTATCGACAGAGCGGTTACCTTGGTGATCAATACATCATCCCCCCCGGTATAGGACTGTGCCGCACATGGACTTTTAGGGAAAACTTTAGCGAACGGAGCAACGCTACCCCGTATTATTGGATAGACAAAAGTGGTCTGCATCAGACATAAGTCGCCCCGAGTCCTCAAACCCCGCCTCAATCAGTCTTCTTGTTCTCTGTATCGTCGACATACCACGGCCAGCCCTTTTCGTCACCTATGGATTCAGCAACAGGCCGCCCAGAGAAAGCTTGACGAACCCTTAAATGCCGGTCCACTCATCTTCCATCTGTACCGCCCTGGGCCCATTCCGAATCAAGCAAGTGGCATTTCCAAGACGTCTCGAAGGAGCCTTCAAATCTCTTACAAAGCACTCGACTATTGCACGCCTCCGACCTTCCGGAAGCACGCGGGAAGCAGACAACTTTTGTTTCAACCCAGAGATTGGTGCCCTTCGACTACTGATTCATGTCTTGGCCTGCTTCAAGTTCACCAGACCTGGCACGTCGGTTACCGGATCCGGCCTGCGCCATGATTACTAGCTCGGGAGCCATCCACTCCAAGGAGGAGTGGGAGGTGTGGAAGAAAACCATCACACATCTGTACTTGTCCGAGAAGAGAAAGCTCCGAGATGTGAGGGAGATCATGATCCAGAAACATGGATTTCGCGCGACGTGAGTGGAGATCCTATACACACCGGAACCACGGTTTGCAATGACTGGCGTAGTCTGACTTGCGGTTATCGTTGTAGCATACACCAGTACAAGATCAGACTCCAGCAATGGGGCCTCGAGAAGAACAACAAGGTAAGACAAGTTCCGGCTGGTACGGCTAATCATGGCCCAGGTTTGCTCACGCGACGCTTCGTTTCCTAGGAGAGTGACATGAGATTCATGTCGGCCAAGGCCGCTCAGAGAGCTGCTCAGGGCAAAAAGTCAGCCTTCCGCGTCAGGGGCAGAGAGATATCACAAACTGAGCTCGACCGATACTGGCATCGCAAGCACCATGGCCATCAAAAAGCTTGCTCCCAAGATATTGAGCTGTCCAATATGCCGGATGAAATCGAGTGCTACACGCCTGTGAGCAGTCGTCCAAACTCACCAACTCGGCCCGGTCTGGACCCCCCACAGCCGCCCGAGGTAATCCCCCGGGACCCAGTTACGGCTGCAGCCGAACTCGTGGCGATCCACCGGGATCCCCCCGTTGTGCCAAACCAGTCTGTCGGGACACCTATCGACACGCCCGTCCATATCGCGACACCCCCAGCAGCGCTGATATCACCACCCAATACCGAGCTGGTCAGCCCTACGAGTGTCAAACCAATCAAATCACGACCAAACTTACCTCCCGAAATACTCCTCCTGCGACAGCAACAGCGGCGGAAACCACCAATTGGGAAGACGGAAGAGGACTTGCCCGAGAGCAGTCATCCCGACAACTGGCGCCGCAAGCGCAAACTCACCGACTTACACCCACTTACACCACCAGGACACCTCCTCTCGGTTCAGACGGTGGTAACCGGCACGCGGGACTTTTACGTCCGCTTCGTGCACTCGCAGGTAGACGAGTCGGACGTAGTCCAGCAGCCACCGCACTGGAACCTGCGGCGCTTCTACGAACTCGCCCTTTCCGTGTCCGCCCAGCTCTCCCTACCCCAGTGGAACGACAAGCGCGACAGCATCGTGACGCTCTACAACGACACGCTAGACCAGATCCGGCCCATCCTCACGCCCGACCCGAACCCGCTGCTGCTTACTTGTATCTTCCAAGTCTGCTGTCGCTTCTGGCAGGACGGCAAGGCCCTGGCCCTGCGCTACCTCCTCACCTACATTCGGCACGAGGTCGGCCAGCTCCACGGGCAGTCGCACCCGCTCTACGCCGTGTGCGACTCCCTGCTACGCAGCCCCGAGGTGCTGTCGGACCTGGTGGCCACCAGCCTCCGCTGGGCCGTCAACGGGCTGGCCGACCGCCTGGGCGCGGACCACCCGCAGACGCTCGCGGCGGCGCGCGGACTGTACTCGGCCCTCTACGCCCAGGGCGACCTGGCTTCGGCGAAAAGGTACATGGTCGCGGCCGCCGAGCTGGAGGAGAAGGCTCACCCGGAAGACACGTACGGCAGGCTGGACTCGCTGGTCAGGGTCATTCATTGCGAGCTGGGCATGAACGACATCACGTCCGCGCTGGAGAACCTCAAGATCTTTGAGAGCACGCTCGATAGCCTGTCGGGCGCGGCCGATTGGCGGATGCGGCTGTGCTACTTGAGGGCCAAGGGTGAGGCGTTGAGGCAGCAGGGAGACCCAAAGGCGGTCGATGTGCTCGATGAGCAGCTGAGGCTGGCGAGGGAGAGCAGTCCGTTGCAGAATGGTTGGTGGGCGGTAGTGTCGGGGGAGAAACATCTGGCGTATGCGAAACGGTCGGTTAGGACGATGGAGAGGGTGGTGCCTTACCCGCTTCCTTGCTGACTGGCAGCCTTTAAGTCCTCCTTTGGCCGGTCGATGGGTGGTCTTTGTTCAGTTGTGGTGTTCCCCTTTTATGGAAAGAGCAGAGGAGTTCGAGGAGTTGGGCTTTGCGAGAGAGACCTTGATGGTCACCTTCTTATTTATTATATGGTGTTGCTGATGTTGTCGTTCGTGGTTTGTCGGAGAGTCGGGAAAATCCCACAGGTCCAGTCCGGGTAGCACCTGCCCTAAAATGCCCTAGCGCTGCACATCATCAGCGGAGGTGCACGGGCCTGCAGTTTCAAACACAGTGGGCATCGTCAAGGTTCTCGGACTAGCTTTCGGCCAAGCAAAAGGGAGTCGCCGGTGAGGGGCAATTCATATACATGTACACTCGGTTACACGGCGATGTTGATACTACTGCAGCAAGCCAACCATCGCGGTATGGATCGCCGGTGGATTCGAAGGAGGGGTATCCGGGAAGCCTGAGATGGATATGAGGTCGGAGATCCCATAGAAAGCACCGGGCCTGACACTTATTCTTATCACGCTCAGCATCAGTCTCTTAATCCGGGGTTCTCACCGTCTTTGTAGCACAAACAGTTCCTAACACCATGGCTATCGCCCAAGAAAATAGCGAGCTGCACGTCTTGATCATAGGTGCCGGCCTTGGTGGCTTGACACTTGCCCAAGGTCTTCGCAAGCAAGGCATTAGCTTCCAGATCTTTGAGCGTGACGCCAGCGCTGAGGCGAGAGGCCAAGGATACGCCGTTGGGCTTCACGAGTAACTACTCACCCCATTCACTACTTCCAGTGGTTATGCTTTCTGGACACTGACATACGGTACGGGCAGTCCGGAAAAGCTCTTTGGTGGCTCTCTCCCTGATGAAGTCTTCTCATCTCTCCGATCATCATGCCACCTCCTTCCTCTACAGCTGCCATCGTGCTTAGCCATGTTCTTTCCAGATGGGCGGGCAGGGTACGTGACAGATAGCCCAGAGACGCCTTGCATCAGAGCCCACAGGTTACGTCTGCGTCAGGCTTTAGCTCGCGACCTCGACATCCAGTGGGGAAAACGGGCGCAGAGGATCGAAGAGGGTGAGGATAGGGTGACGGTATGGTTTGAGGATGGGACAAAGGCGAAGGGCACTGTCCTCGTTGGCGCTGATGGAACTTTCAGTGCAGGTTTGTGACCATCTTTCCATTGTTTACATGATGATGATGACGATAAAACGGATGTGTGGACAGTGGCTGACAATCATCTTGCCTGACCAACAGTACGCCCACACGTCCTCCAGAAACCGAACTCGGAGGTCTTGGAGATCTCGACCTATTCCACTTTCACAATGGGCGAGTGTCGTCTGAACCGTGCCGAAATGGAGAGTCAGCTCCAGATGGCTTATTCGTGTTATGTCGCCTTTGGACCGGACTTTGTTCTCTTCAGCGCTCTGAACCGCGTCAGCGATGATGGATCCTACGGAGACTACTACTGGATGACGATAGAAAGTCAAGACGTGGGTGATAATCACTGGGTCAAGACGGGCACGGCGGAAGAGAGGCTGCGGAAGACGAAGGAGAGGGTCCAGGCGTTAGACCCGAAGTTCAGGGTCACGGTGGAAAAAACAGAGGTGGAAGGTCTGAAGAAGGTGACGGTATGTCGAATGTGATGATGGACCATTTTACGATGAGGCAGGCAGGACTGACAACAGTGTTTCCAGACATGGTACGATGCTCTTATAGAGGACATCCCTCCGGTCAACAGGGTCATTTTGATCGGGGATGCCGCCCATCCGATGACACCGAGTAAGTTTTTGCTCAACTTTCACACTAAACATGTTTCATCAACATTGTATTGTTCAAGTACGAAGTTCGAACCAGCGAGAGAGCTAACCCAGTTTCGTCGACAGGTCGCGGAGAAGGCGCAATTTACGCCATCAGGGACGCAGTCGGGCTATCCAAGCTTCTTTCCGAAAACAAACATCAGTCGATCCACATGCTACGGCACAAGATGGATGAGTATCAGCGGACGTTGGTGAGCGAAGGCAACAAATCGATCTTGCTGGCTCGCCAGGTCATGGCGAAGGCCCGTCAAAGGGAGACGGTGAGTAAGCCCATGGCTTGGGGGCATGAGTTGAAGATACTGAACGAGGCAGTACCATTGCCGCTTGAGTAAGTAGGGGTTCGGGGGGAATGAATCCCTTTTCGCTGGTTTTCAGATCAATATTGTATCCTCCCCCCACACACAACCAAAGATGAAGGATCAGTAGCTGGTCAGCTTCCGTGCTTATTGTGGTTAGAAGAACGCTGTTGGTATTATCGTATCGATTAGCGTCTTGATGTTCTGAACTTGACAGGTTCGAATTTCGATGTCCCGCTGCAAGATCCCAAGTATGTACGGATTATGCTCCGATACTAAGTAGTATAGGAAAGTAATGCGGTTACCATGGATTCGCGTTTAGCGATCCTGTTGTTTCTACTTGAGTAACCCGCTCCTTCGCCTATCACCAGCCAAGCCCTGCAGGAACTCGGCCTTTAATATCCGCGGCATCCAATATGAGTGGTGCGCTTGGGAACACCTCTCCCTAACTGCTCTAACTGTTTTCTTCCAACATATCTTTCGCAAGAAAGCATCACCGAATGTTGCAAAAACGGCACGATCCCCGCAACCTCCGCAACCGGGAAAGACTAACGGCATGTGATTTTAGCCCTACGATTTATGATCCCAGAAGAACCGCGATCGCGTCATGGTTGGATCTCGTCCGGGGAAATGGGAACTAATGGTGCGATGGTTGCCTAAGTAGGTAGTCTGTTACAAGGTGAAGATGAAGGACGCAGTAAAGGATAGCAACGCAAGTGGGGGGAAGAGGTAGAAGTAGGTAGGTATAAAGGCATCGCGATGTCCTCTTTCTCCATCCTAGCCACAACTAAAGTGTCGTTGATCCAGCACTTACTTGACACCCTTCTGCTCATTACTCTAGTCAAACCAGTCAATATGTTCTTCTCCAAGCTTGCCTTTGCTCTTTCCACCTTTATCGGGCTGGCGGCCATCCAGGGCTCGTACGGCCAACCCACCGGCGCCGTCGCCGCCGTCGCCGCCGTTCCTCCCGCTCCTCCCGGCCTCAGCTTCTTATACTCCCTTAACTGCACCCTCGGCACACAGATCCCCGTTGGCACCGGTCCGCGCGGCACGAGGATTGTGATTCCTATTGTTGGGGGGACTTTTCAGGGTCCTAAGTTGAAGGGTAGGTTAGCTCTAGACTACTGTCCTGCTTCACTTCACTTCACTTCAATTCACTTCACTCCACGCCCACATAACTAAACCAACCCCCCTTCATAAAGGCAAGATCCTCAACCTCGGAGCCGACTGGGCCCTCTCCAGCACCAGCACCAGCGGTGCCGAAAGCACGGTCAACGTCGACACGCGCTACCAGCTTGTTACGGACGACGGCGCCAATATTTTTATTCAGACTCGGGGCATGCTGCCTTCCCAGACACGTGGGAATCGGTCGACCAAGTCATCCAGTTGAAAGTTGAAAGTGTAGTGACGCCCGTTCTGGGAAGGAGCCAACCATGAACCCACCATGATGAGGTATCCCTTCCTTGGGAAGGAACGAACACTAATGTTCCTTCCTTAGGAAGGATGGAAAACTCTGCTGCTACTGCTATTGGATGTTCTCTCTGATTTGGTTCCTCTTCTCTCAATAGTTGTCCGGGGGTCCCTACCAATCTATTAACCGATGCGATAGTAACGACTAGGGCAAAGGCAACTATTATAGTAGTAAGAAGTAACGTTGAGGATGACTAAGGAGAAGAATGGAGCGAGGACGAAAACGACTAAACGCTACTAAATTTAACGTTCGGGGTATATTTTATTAATAAAATTTTATAAATATATTTAGAATATGCTAGTAATTGCCTGCTCCAATTTAAAGACTACCTTTCTACTATACAAATTCTCTAGGAAATATACTTCGAATTAAAGTAGAATTTCGACCAAACCCTCTAAACAATCCTCGAATCCCCAACCCCTCCCACCTTAGCGACTTTAAAATCGTTAACAGAATTCACTTACGAAGACGAACACGCTTTTTCCATCTACCTCCTAATCCTTAAAAAGGAAAAGCATTAAATTAATAACAATAACAAGGATAAGGATGGCAAGGAAAAAGATAGTAAGAATAAGGATAATAGTAATAGTAATCTACTATTAATTTATATTAATAGCGGAACTAATAAGACTAAAGGCATATACGAGAGGTTCGAAAACTATAACAACGGTGAACAACTTTCTATACTAACGATACTCGCCTACTAAAAGGGCTATCGAATTATATATAAGAAAATTCTAATATTAATACTATACTCTTCAATAACTCCTTCAATCCTATCTACTGGTATATTATTCTTAGTTCTCGAAACTGCGTTAATATATAAACTATACGCATATAAGGATAAAGAAACCATCTATAGCACTTTAACGAATAACCAATAGTCGTCGGTACTTTATAAGGGTTTATGTAATTACGAAGCCTGGAGGGAAGGCATACGTTACTCCACATCGTTCACTACAGGCCTATCTCAAGAGGAGGTAGAAGAAGCCGCACGTCAACGAAAGCGGGAGTATAACCGCCAATGGCAGAAGGCAGACAGGGAAAAGAGGAAGATGGAAGACCCCGAGAAGTACAAGGAGAAGCAGAGACAGTATAACCGCCAATAGCAGAAGGCAGACAAGGAGAAGAGGAAGATGGAAGACCCCGAGAAGTACAAGGAGAAGCAGAGACAGTACAATGAGAAGCAGAGAAAGTACGAAGAGAAGAACAGGGACGAAATCAACCGGAAGGCTCGTAAGAGGATGGCTAAGAAGAGGGCTGCTGAAACTGCTGAAGAGAAGGACGAACGTAAGCGGAGGGCTCGTGAGAAGTGGGCTGAGAAGGGGGCTGCTGAAACTGCTGAAGAGAAGGACGAACGCAATAGGAAGAGGCGCGAGCAGAGGGCAGCTAAAAGGATGAAGACAGAATGAGCATAGCACACTAATTCCCTGTATAATAGTAGACGTAAAGAATATCTGATTATGAGTTGGTAGTATAGATGGCAATATGTAACAAATCGTGGCAAACATCTGCTCCTTGAACGTCCATGGCCCTGGGTTGAGGGAACAGCAAGATCTGGATAACCGACCCACCAAGACCTGCCAGAATTCGTCAGTCGCCTTTTCAAGGACGGATGATTCCCGGAAACAATATCAACCAGGAACACGAACCATCCGACTCTACTCCGCTGTCACCACAATCCCCCATACAGGACCATCTTCCACTTGGCCAACATGAAGCGCACCAGGACTGCATCATACCGCAAAAAGTCATCCCTCGGAGAATTCTTCAAAGCAACACGCGACTGTCCCAGTACAGCCCATGGCAACGGTGGGGGTCCTCCTGGTTCTGGGAGCTAGCAGCAATGACACTCAGCTGTCTCTCCCTGGTGTTAACACTGGGCATCCTCTACTTCTTTGACGGCAAACCTTTGGAATCGTGGCCCCTCTACCTTTCACTGAGCACAATCATATCGACCCTGGCACAGATTTCTCGCACCTCCCTTGCCTTTGCCATTACGCCCTGTCTTGGGCAGGCAAAGTGGAATTGGTTTTCCCAAAGAGAAGATGATGTTCTGGTCTTCAGAACCTTTGATGAGGCGAGTCGAGGGCCTCTGGGAAGTTTACAGTTGCTCTGGAAGCTCAAGTACCGGTAAGTTTGTGTTATTCGAGGGGATCGTAGTGCCGTCCAGTCCATTCACTTGTTCTTCAGCAGCTAACAAACTTATCTAATAGACATCTCGCCTGTCTCGGCGCTCTAGTAACGGTTGTCATGTTCGGATACGACCCCTTCGTCCAAGCCATAGTCGACACCTCTGGGGATGACTTTTTACTCACAGGAAGCTCAAGAGCCAAGATCCGGGCATCAAACAGGATCTGCGTAGGCGAAGAGCAGACAACAGGAACCCAGATTACTTTGACAAACAAAAATGGCTCGATGGGACCCGGCACGGTGGTCTTGCAAGAAAGTGCACTGACAGCGGACTTTGGCTTAACGCTTGCCGTCTATGATGGATTCGTTAACAAGTCCTCGGCCTTGACAGACCCTTACCAGTCATCCTTCTCTTGCGAGACCGGTAACTGCACCTTCCAGATTTTCGACTCATTGGCAGTTTGCAGCCGTTGCGTCAATGTGTCAGATCATATTCGAAGGCAGCAAGTGCCCAAGGAAGGGACCACATATACACGATACGCACTACCATACGACTTGGAAATTCTCAACTGGGACGGCGCAAAGCAGCCGGAAAATGCATACCCAATTGTTCCTATAGAGTCTAATACACAGGCAGCTATATGGAGATACGGATCAACCATCGGCCGTTGCGAGCTCATCACCAAACCAAACCGTAGTCAAAGTCATAGCCAACCGGTCCGAGTCGATATCCTTTGACTACTTCACTTCCACCTTTGTTGTTTTCAGAATCATTCAGTCTACCCCGGAATTTGTCAACAACCTCTCGCCTTGGAATACGACGTTCCCACTCGCCATGGAGTGCGGATTATCCTTCTGCGTCAACAGATACGAGTCGATGGTCAGTAAGGGCATACTCCATGAATCCATTCTTGACTCGTGGGCCGAGTGGTCACACCCGTCGTTGTTACCTCAAGACGACACTTTGGGAGGCAACATTACGGCAAAAAAACAAAGAGAAAACTGGATGCATCCTTTCAGCTACACACTAGGCAGTCCAGTCGGCCGAAAGCCAAATGGAATGCTGTGGGATTTTCCGCGATCTGATTTACTCCTGGCTTCACGTGCTACTGCGGTCTCCAACCACCTCTCCTACTTCAACATTACCCAAGTAACCATAGCCTCCACGATCGACTGGTTCACCCACGTCCTTGCCCCCGAGCCACTCATGTATCCAGTCACAGCCGATACCGGTAACGGCAACCCCGTAGCCGGAGCCATCGCCAAATCCACTAACCTCAGCACCACTTTCGACAACGTCGCCTGGAGCATGACAGCCTGGATCCGCGAGAACGAAGGGGTATGGGTAACGGAGAGCTCTACGACAAAATGGGTGTTCCGTTTCCGCATCCGCTGGCCGTTCGTCACCGTTCCCGTTGCAGTCATGGTGGCGAGCGCGCTCTATCTTGGGCTTACCATATGGCAAACGCGGAGGAATTGTGTGGAACCATGGAAAGAGGACGCTTTGGCGGCAATAGCACATGGACTTGACCAGGAGAGCAGAGCGAAGATTTGTCAGGCGGAAAGGGTGGGGCTGAGGAATGAAGCGGCGATGGGGATGAAGGTTAGGCTAAGGCAGGGGATGTATGGGGAGGTTGAGTTGAGGGATGTGCGTAAGGAGGGATGACCCGCGATAACATGATCTCAATGGCAAGGTAAGGAAAAGATGACGATGAAAGAGGGACTTTCCTGAACACACATCCATGAGCAAAGAACAACATAGGGTTAATATTAAGGTATGTAGTATTCGACTCCTATGTAGAGATATGAACCACGAAGCGTTCAACGCTCTCTCTCTTACACCTCAAAGTCTACCAGAGACTCTGACCGCTGAGGCCCTCAGAAGTGTTTAACACAAAGATAAGGCGAAGTCGTTGACTTGGCCCGGTTCTCCGCCAGCAGAAACTCCTCGCAGAACGCATACTGGCCCCTGAGCTTTGCGTATTCACACTGCGTGCCGGTACCGTCGATGGGGACTTTGCAGCCGCACTCCATGCGGGAGAATCCGAAGGTACACATGTTGGATGGTGTTTTTTTTTTTTGTTCTTGAGTGGGTGGGGAAAGGAGCAATGTCTGATGTTATGAATCCGATCCGATAGGTACAGAAAGGTGAGTGCAGTTGTTTGATGTACACGGGATTTAAAATGTGGTGGTGATGATGATGATGTATAGTGTGTGTATGATGAAACGGGAAGTGAGAGAGAGGTTTCCAGACTTATTATACACAGCGAGCGGTATTCAATTATTAGTGTATTACATACAACCAACCTATGAAGGCACGAACTCGGAAGTCCCCGGGTACATGTACATGAACAGAGATATTTCATTCTTTCAATGCCGTCCGTCTCTCCTCGGCTTCCCGAACTTCCCTTTTGTTCCGGTCATCTATCTGGATTTGGGACAAGGTAGCAAGCAGGCTAGTAGTGGATGAACAAGAACATCAGTCCCATCTTCAAGCCGTATTGCAAAGGTCAGTAAGAAGTGTCCTTTGTCCATGATATATTAACAATCCGCTTTGTTAGTACTAAGGCGTGCCTCGATCCATCGATGGCTTACTTGGTCTTTGAACCTCTCCTTGTGGTAAAACGAGTCTTTTTACTGTCCATTGTCCATCACATGTTCTCGAACGGATAGTACTATTCCCGAGTTCTCAATAAAAGAACTGTGGGTCTTTGGATTACTGAAGAAAGAAAGAAAGCTGGAAGAATAATTAACTTAAACAAGCAAGGACACGCAAGACCTAGCTACTAGACCTTTAACCCATTCAAAGGCTTGGAAGAAGGCATTAAGGTTCTGTTCCCTCCCATTAGCAGTTAACTGAAGCAAGTACGTCCGCGTGTTTTCCTCAGGTTTCTTTTTTAAAACACTGGAGAAAGCTGCACTCACCCACCCACCCCAGATCTACACGCACCCTCCCGTCCTTTTTGCAAGACACTTGCCCATAACTTTTTACCATCGCCCAAGATTTTCCTAATATTTGGCACAGTTACCTAGTATTTGTTCCATGTCTTGCCTAGAAACATTCGCACCGCCGAAGTTCTGCAACGTACCTACTAACATTGACAAATGACGCTGACGGTTGACTCCAAAATGCCCGCAATTGCAATTGGATAAAAGGAGAAAAATACGGCAAAAATAAGCTCGGGATAGGTTCCCTTACATGGCATTTGCTACGCGTGGGTGGAACTTGGTATGTTGTCGATGAGACAGGTTGCGCGTAGATTTGGGGTTGGTGCGGCTACTGCTTCCCTTTATATTTCTCCCTTCTTCTTGTTAAAAATCTATCTCTAGATACTGTCCTCCTATCCAAGATGTTGTCTCAGACCACATCAAAGTTGCAGACTCAAACCTTCTCCCTCCTCCTCACCCTCATCCTCGCCTCCCTCGGCGGAAACTGCGCCTCCGTCAACCAAACAGTAGGCGGTCTCTCCCCCTTATACTCCGGCGGCAGCTCAACATCGTAATTCCCAAACAAGTAAGCCATGGCCATCTTGATCTCAAAGTCAATCAAGAACCGTCCCGGGCAGGCATGCTTGCCATTGCTAAACGGCAAATAATCCAGACTCGTCGACACAAACGTAAGCGGCGGCCCCCCTTCCTTACCCACCTGCTGTTCTCTGATCCTCGAGAACCGGAACGGATCAAACTTCTTGGACTGCTCGTACTTGCTCTCGCTGGTCTGCGCCGCGTAGCTCAGTACCGAGAACGTGCACCCTTTCGGTAATTCCAGCCCGGTATCCGTGACGATGCCATCCGTCAACGCCTTGCGGAACAGGACGCGCCCACCGAAAGTGTGCAGCCGCATCGTCTCGCGCTGCACGCTGTCGCCGCGGACAATCTTGGCCAGTTTGGCCTTGGTCCACGTGTTCGGGTTCCCGTCCGAGTGGGCCACGCGCTCGAGCTCGTCGCGGAGCACCGAAACCGTGTCGAACTCCTTGTCGGAGCTGAGGATGTTCAGGATCATGTTGGTGATCATGAAGGCGGACTGGTGCATCGACCCGAAGTTGGCGACGGCGAGACGCGTGGTGATGTTCTTAAAGTCGCCGAGCTCGTGCGGCCGCTCGCGTTGGGCGTAGCGGAGCATGATCTGGAAGTGATCGCGTGGCTCGTTTGGGTCGGCGTCGGTGCGCGGACGCTTGAGGTACTCGAGACGTTGGACGTAGATGGGGTGGAGGAGCTTCCCGAGTTTCCGAAGGTTCAACCGGAGGCCGATGGCGGCAAGCCGTGTGGTGAAGGGTCGGAGGACTCCCGGGGATGCGAGACCGGTGCCGGCGGTGGTAACGAACTGCTCGTTTATGTCCAGGGAGGTTTGCAGGTACTCTGGGCTACGACCTGGGGGAAGATGCGTTGTTAGTGGCACGAAAGACCAAATGATGAGGGAATTTTGTGTGAGAGTCATGGGGATAACCTACACAAAGGAAGACCAATGGTAAAGCGGCTGTTTGCCTGAGCAATGACCCTTTTGATGACATCGAAAATGTTCACTTCAACCCATTCTCCAGGAGCGGTACCTAGGTACGTATCGAAGGCAACGCCCACTTCGTCGTTCAGAGCGTCCATGAGGTTGTCCAACGAGGGAATGAGTTCATTCTTGACAACCGTCCCCTGCCATGGATCGACGAGAAATATGTCATTGCCCAGCGAGTGGGCAATCTGGTCATATTGGGCAAACGCATGGGAAGCGCTCAAGCGGTCATCGTCATATGTATTGATCCATTTGTAGGAGCTCGGAGGCAGGATGAGCTCATTGAGAAAGCCAACTCCAGGAATGACGACGGCCTGGCCTTTATCCAAGTACTATCAGGAGTCAGCCACCAAACTCTTGAGGGATGCTTCAAGTAAGGGCAGGGTGCATGGATAGGATCCAGATCTAAGCTTACCTTCTCATAAGCCTCCTTGTGGAGATTGACGCAGTCTGTGATATAAGCCCATCGTGTCTTGAGACTGAAGCGAGTAGCCCCCGGCGGCTCTCGGATGAAAGGGACGCCCTTAGGAAGAGGTTGCGCAAAGAAGACTTTCTCGACCACGTAGAGGATAGCAACGAACCCGAGAGAGAGCAGACCAATGCCTGTCCAACTCGAGGGCTCGGGAAGAAAGTGGGCTAACAGTGCCATTGGTATGAAGGAGTAATGGATCCCACTTGCCACCTCATCAGACAGTTGCAGAGTGTCAGTCGACACACAAACGATGTTGGGAAAGAGCGAGCTTTATCAATCCGTCAGGCGCCTCATCGAAAGTACCTGCCTGTACGACGGGGCAGGTACGGCCAGTTTAGTGCTTACTCCATCTGCACATTGGGCAACATTGTCGGTCTTGTTGGCTCGCTTCAAGTTCAGCCCTCTGCCAAAGAGCGAGGAAAATTCCTTTGTTTCTTTGGGCAATTAGTACCTGGACGTCTATGATAGGCGCGCCACTTGTGTCTGAGTGGCTGGTTCGGTTGAGTGCAGCAGGGTAGGAAATAAACCAAATCTGGTCAAACCAAGTCTGAATAAACCCGCCTCCAGACGGGGTTAAACCAAGGTCGAGATTTGGCTTACAAACCCAAATCTAGGGTCCCCGGACTTGATTTTGCAAGCAAATCTTCCTGATTGGTAAAAATTCTTCAAATCTAGTCATTTTATACGTGCAAATCCAGTTTTTGAAGGTTCAAATCTATTAACAGGGCTTGATTAGGCTCTAGGAGCCAACTATAAATCGGGGGTTTGCCCTATAATTTTCCGTATAGAATTTTCATACCTAAAAATTAACGAATTGATTTTAAATCGCTTTTTAGTACTTTATATAATTAGTAACCAAATTAATTATATACAATTCTATAAAGCACGTACCTTTATTAATACGCTATATTATAATTATAATTAATATTCCCTTTAATTCCTAATCCCTATAAAAGAACGTATTTATTAATAGCCTTATAAAGCCCGCTATTACTTCTACTTTTAATACCCTCCGTACTACTCGTAAAAATTCCTTTAAGGAATAAATATTAAAATTTTTCGCTATCGATATTAAAATCCTTCCTTATAGTATTAATAACCTCCCTACCGTACGTTCGAACGGGAATTACTATATATTAGAGAAATAAATATATATTAAGAAGGCAAGGAACTCGTAAATCATCCTCTATAATTATTACTTTATTAAAATCTTTAAGGATAATAAATTTAATACCGTCTAATATTATAAATATTATTTTATTACGTTTAATAATATATAATCCCTTTTATACTTAACAATTATATATTGATCGAATATAAATTTCGTTACTACCTCCCCTAATAAATATTTACGTCAGCTATATAAAAAATATTCGCCGTTAACCGCCGAAAATTCTAATTTAAAACGTTCAAAATCGGTAGCTAATAAATTCGTCGAAAATACTATTAAATAATCTATTTTAAAATTAGTTACTAAAAAGTTTAAAAGATTATTCCTTGACTAAATTATTAACGCTAATATACCCTTTTGTATAACTTCGTTTCCGGAGTTCCGTAATTTAATACTATTAATAAATAAGTAATTAACGATTAAATTATTACCCTAATAAATATATAATAAGAGTATAGGTTAAGGAATAGTATAATATTTATTTTAATATATTAAAATAAAAATTCGCCCGCTTCCTATATAAAACGTATTTCTTTTTCGATCTTTAAACTTCGATTAACTAATACACTTTTTTCGGTCTTATTATTTATTATATCGGTAAAGAATAGAAGTTAGAATATTAATTATTCAATTTCTACTATATAATAAGTAGCTATAATAGCGAGAACGTTATATTAATTATATTAATTTATTTTAATTTAATTAAATTATTTATAAAAAACTTTAATTAATTTCAATTAAATAATATATAAATTAACAAGATTTATATGAATTATATATTTAAGGGGTTAATTAATTTTCTTAATAATAAATATAAATGTAAAATTAAAAACCAATGCGTACGTTACTTTAATTACGTCTTTAATTTAATAATAAAGGTTGTAATTCGAAATAATAATAAAAACATACCGTAATACTTACTGAAATTTATAGAATTTACTATTTAAAAAAAAGAAGTTTTATTAGCCAAATAGTAAAAATAAAACTCCTTAAAGAAACTTTATAATATTTACTATTTTATCCGCTAATTTCCTTAATATTATAAAAAATTCGTTCGTATTATTAAAATAAAATTAAAAGCAAATAAAAAAGGGGCGCGTAAATAGGGTATTGGACCGAAATTAATAATTATAATTAAATATACCTTTTTAACTATAAGGGAAATTTTCAAACCGATAGCGACTATTATCCTTAATAATGTAACGAAGTAGAACTTTAACTACGCAATAATTAAAAGAGGGATTAAATTACGTAATACTATTAATACGTACTCATTAAAAATATATAATTATTGAAATATAATAAAGAAAATATTAATAGAAAATTAATTTGATAAGGATAATTAAGTAACGTTTATTTAAATAATAAATATTTTAAAAGATTTTATATTTTTTAATAAAATTTTCGAAACGAGAATTCCCTTTATTAGTAAAGTATTATTATTATTATATTAATTAATTAACCATCTTAAAAGTAAGCGAATGTAATATTTAATTACGCTCGCTTTTAAATAATTTATTAAATTAAATATTACCCCTATCTACCTAACACTAATAGTAACTCCTCCTACTTCTTATCCTACCTAATGATTTTAACGACCCTAATGTATTATATAATTACTATAAAAGTTTTAAAATAATAGAATTAAATTATTTAGCGGAATATAATGATGTAATTAATAAGTTGCGGTATTAATTATTCTTACCCCTTTTCTAAAAAAAAAATTGAAATTTCTATACGCTTTTAAAAGGAAGAGAAGGAGGGAGAGCTATTACTTCCCTTTATTAATAATAATACTATTTTAATTAATATTAATATCGATTACGCTATCGCTAAATTTAAAAAATATAGGAAAATAATAGAGGATACGCCCGTTTATTAATTTACTATAATTTTATACTTTAAGTATCGTATTCGCTAATTTAATTTTAATTTCCTTAAAAAATAACGAAATAATATTATTGTACGCTTTTAATAATTTTAATTAAACGGTTATATTTAGAGCCCTCCCCCCTAACTGTAAGTACCGCTACTTCTTTTTAAAGTTCGCCCTCTTCTTAAATTTAATTAATTAATTAGTAATAGTTATTATACTAAGCCCGCTCCTACCCCTTCTCCTCCAAAATAAAATATTAAAATTACGCAATAGATTAATAATTTCCTAAAAAAGGGTATTACTGATATTTTATAATAATAGAACGATTATAAAAAAGAGTATACAACTCTATTACGTATAATATTTAATATCTTTTTTATACTAATGGAATTAAACGAGTACGAACGACCTTTTAATACTGCCAAATATATAGTAAAGAATTGTATTAATTTCAATTATAATATTATTAATATACTTTAGTATTTAAAGAATTAGTAGAGGACTGGCCTCTATAATGATATATTTATATATAAATACGAGAGAAATAGTCCCTCACTACGTGAATTAAACGTCGAAAACGATAATTTCAATTTGTAGAGTATGTAAAGTATAAGAGTTATAGGGGCCGGTGCCCGGAACAATTAGATAATCCGTAGATTTAAAGACTCAAATCTGCAAATCCAAGCCCGATTTCCCCACTTTTCAAACAAATCTGCAAATTTACCCTCAAATCAAGTCCAAATCTGGGGTCAGATTTGACTTACTTGGTTTATTTCCCACCCTGGAGTGCAGTGCATCGCTTGGATAACTAACCGTTTTTTTTTTGCGTTTGAAGAGCGCCATCTACGTCACCTATGTAAGTGACAAAGCATTCTGACTCGCTCTCTTAGACGCAACCGCCAACCGATCCCCCACACCCACCTTAAGCTGTGCCTCACAGGGCGGCCGATCCCTGTCCCTTAACTCCTTATCCGACCCAGTCCGACTGTCCTCGGACTCCCGCGAACTCAACTAGAAGCTGACACTGCTAACAGCCGAGCTGATGATATACCTCACGCCCTCCGCCTCCGTCACGGTATACAGACGCCCGCCATTCCTCTTGTCATAGCTCAGATCCTCGGGGCTCCTGGGGTAGAAGCCCGCATTCTGCTTCGCCACGCCGCCGGGAACCCAGGCCCAGAGATCGCCCTTGGACGCTCCTTTGCTTCGCGAGAGGTAGAACTTGCCGTTCGCCGACACGGCGCCCTGCATGCGCTCAATGTTGACGCAGTAGGCCCAGATGGCCTTGGAGACGCCGCTGCTGTCGGTCTTGAGGCGGCGGGTGGTGTAGTCGAGCTCGTACCGGACCAGACGGATGGGGTCCGAGGTTGAGGTTTGATACTCGCCGACGATGAGACTGTCGGGGGTGATGGTGCGATCCAGGGCCATGTAGGAGTGCCGGAACTCGAAGGAGGAAGACCACTTGTACCATCTGTAGGATAAGAGTGGAAAGGTTAGTGCGGGAGCAAGAAGAGAGGATAAGACACGACTGACCTAATTTGAGGAATCACATATTTGTAGCCAGCAGCCGAGTAGACACCGCTGGAGACCTTGCCAACGTCTTCGCCATCTCCAACTTGCCAGATGTTGGTCAAGTCAAAGACTCTGATACCATTGTAAGTGTCCAAGACCCACAAAGTGTTTCCATACCACATGATACCACCTGCATGTACCGGCACCTCTCTGAAGTTGTCGGATGCATGCGGGTATACGAGCAGTGCATGGCGGTAGGTATCATCGGCTCGATTCACAAACGTAACTCGGACGCTTTTATCATCATCGCGGTGCCAGCTCACGATCCAGCCATTGATACCTTCGTACAAGCGCATCGGCCGTCGAGGTGATACCTTGTGGCACCCACTTGGTTGTGTCCTCATCGTTGAAGTCTGAAGTATGCTGCCACAGCTTGCGCCCGGAGGAATCGGTGGTCATCTGGTGATTGCCATCGTTGAAGACGTCGGCGACCGATACCTTCTTGCCGGCCGCGGTGTAGATCTTGGAGAGGGAGGCAACGTTGACATTGTCTGCTTGCTCGGTGAGCTTGAAGTCTGAGCCCGTCTTTTCCTTTGAGGTGGTTGAGCAGTCGCTGGGGTCTGAAGCAAGTGAAAGAGTGGCCGCAGCCAGGGTGAAGATTGCTGATGCGAACCTCATGTTGGAGTGATCAGCTGCAAAAGGAGAGGAAGTTGAAGTCACTTCGTTACCTACTTAGTACGGGATCTGAACGTTCAAGTATGGCATGGTGGTTGCCGTCTTTATAGCTATTTCCCGCAAAGTCATTCCTCGAGAGTTGTCTAACACATAATTTACTGACCTTCCACTTTAGACCTGTACTACCGTTCAAGACCTTGCCACTCATGGTGATTGATCCGCGATAGAGCTTGGTTGTGGGGTAGCAACTCACCACGAGATACTCTTTCACTTACAAAGGTGGGATGCATCTTGGCCTCCACAACGTGCTGTTGTGGCACAATAGCATTGGTCTATAGCGTCTGTTCCTGCGTCTCATTAGCGGCTTTGCTGCTGTAAGAAAGTGGTATTTTTGGCAAGGTGGCACCGGGGAAGAGATGATCTTCAGATGAGGGTCCGTAAGATCGGGTTGTCATATCCCCGAACCCATCCTGTGTGAGACAAATAGCATCGCCGGTCGGTCTGGAACGGTGGCATTGGATCTTGTTGTAACTTTCGAAGCAACAAGAAAAGACAAAGGCTTGCTTTGTGGATACCTTGGTTGACAGACCATAAGAGGGGTGAATGTTTGCGTTTCTCTTACTTTCGGTCAGTGATTCCTTCCCCTTTCCGTTCTCAGTTCTTGATTCTTCGTTCTTGCTCTAACAGCAGTCTCTCCTTCCTCAACAACCTCTGTTACCCAGTCCACCTCCTTCTTCTTCTCCTTCTCAACTCCTCTTCCCTCATTATTTCTTTTCCTTCCACCGACTCAACCTTTGCGTGGCGCTGAAAGCCCTCCTCACTTTGTGTCCAGTATCTTCTTCAGATACCTCTGCTCTGGATGCATCTCCTCCTGCAAAGCCACCAGTTGGCCCGTTCATCTTGCAGACTTCACCTTTTCCATCGACCCTTCCGCTCTCTACTCCTACAACTATTCGCGAATCCCATATCCCACCTCCTTCGTCCTCTTCTTCAAATAGAAATTCGAAGCCCTCAATGTCCGTGTCCGTAAACATCAAGGACTCGACTAAAGGCGATAACTGACCTTCCTCCCCCTCCATCGCCTTCTCCAAATCTTCCTCCCCTGCCTCCCCCCCTGCAGCTTCCCCAGTCCCACTGCCAGTAGTCGTTGTATGTTCTCCAGTTCCCGCAAAACTGGTTCTCAACCGACGTAAACTGTTCAAGTCAACCGGGATCTTTATCTCCAGGAACCTCTTTATCGCCTCCTCCAAGTCCTCGGCATCCTCGTCATCTTCCCCCTCCTCATCCTCATCCTTCTCTTCATCTTCTTCCTCTTTCTCATCCCCTCCCTGATATTCCTGGTCTTCCGCCTCCTCAACAACCTCCTCTATCCATGCCTTGTCACCAGCAGCAGCAGCAGCACACGTACTAGCCCTCTGAGCAACGCCTGTACATGCCGGGTACTTGGGTAAAGGTTTCCACCTCCTCCACTCGGACATTCTGTTGATAGTCTTTTGGGACTTCTCCACCCCTTTGCTTTTTATCTTCCTGTGTTGTTCCTTCATTTTGTCCTTATTATTCACCACGTTGCCTTTCCCTTTCCCTTTCCCTGACTCCAGCCTCCTCCACATCTTCCTCCTCGCCTCAGTCACTATCGGGCCACCACCACCACCAAGATCGCCACCAACCCCATAATGACCAGAATCATCTCCCTTATTCCCCCAAAAGTGTCCTTCAACAAGCGGATGCTCAAACACGCGCCTGGCCCTGAACGGGCGGGAAACCTCTAGTACGGAGCCGTAGCCGGTGAGGGAGGTGTCCCACGGGGGTGGGGTGTGCGGTCTCTCAAATCGAATGGGATCGGGATCGGCATCTGAGCAGGAAATAATGGGATTGGGGCAGCGATGAAGTGGTGGAAAGTCCGAGTCTGATGACGTATCTTGCTCCGTTTCTTGATCGTCCTCCTCTGGCTTGCTGGTGTGTTTAAGAAAAGTATCATTGGTCTGGCTCAGCTGGCTTCTGGGTTGAAGTTCGTTATTGGTATTATTCGGTAGCACTTTTGTTTCCTGGCTACCCCTAGCGACGACCTGGTGCACAGAAGCAGGTAGAGGTGACTCTGGCAACTGTGGTAAGGGCTTCGAGATCAACAAGACGCGCTGTTGGGGCGAGCAGGTGGAGGTGGAGCTGGAGGTAGAGGGTGAAGCGGCATTGGGCGGTTCATCGAAAGAATCAAGGGCACCCGGTGCTTTTTCTGCCACCGCTACTGGGGATGTGGGCACGGCTGAAGAGGATGCGGAAGTAAAGGTGTAGCTGTCTGAGAGGGGAGACCTCTCCTCGCCCTCGGTGCAACTGCTATCGTAGAGCTTCGACTCGCGGTATTCTCGACGGTCATGGCCTGGGTTGGGAAAGAGGGCGCGGATTTCTGGAAGGGTTCTTTTCCTTTTCCAGCGGATCCGAAGTCGAAATCGAAATCGGGGGCGTTTGGACTTGATTTTGATGCTCCTTAAGGGTAAAGGAATGAATGGCTGTGATAGTGTGGCACCCATTGTTCTTGTTTGGATGTTGGGTGGTTGAAGAGCTGTCTATGGGGTATGTGTCGAAGATATGTTGGGTAATCGCTTCGCTGATATCGACTGCTGAATTGCCTCGGTCGTTAATTGTCTCCAGTGTGATTATTAATGCGGAAGACAAAACCCCGCTACTCAGCGATGGGTTTCAGCCTCTCCTTTTGTATAGAGACGAGGTCGATGATGGCCAACCTCCATTGTCATGGGCGTGTATCAGTCAAGACTCACACAGTCACGGGTGCATTATCTGTGACTCGGGTCAGTTGCTTACCCTATCTTGACAGCAAAGGTCGAAGTCAACACTAAACGTAAACAACACTGTGATAACAAGATCTTCAATCTCACCTTTCAATCGGAAAGCCCTTCCTGACGCGGAGTGTGTCACGCAAGCCGCGAACAAGGCCCTGTGGGTGCAGAAGCGTTGGCCACTGGCCGTATATTCTATATAAAGAGAAGACATCTGCCGTACGTGACTCGTGAGTCCTTCTCATCATCATCATCATCAAGTATGTACATGACAATCATTACAGTCATAAAACCGGTTCGCAGAGGAGCGCAGCTCCCTTCGACCATATCTCCATCCATCATCACCATCATCATCTTTCTTGAAGAACATGTGCATCATCCATGCTCCAAGCTGTGAACATTGTTCAACAACATCGTTGTTCATTGCCACCACCACCGCCGGACACTTGTCGTAAGCTCTCAGCAGGTGGTAATCGTCGTTCTCGTCGTCCTCCTTCCAACGGCAGCCGCGGCACCTGCGGCACCTGCCAATGCTCCTCCCGTACATGCTCCCAAACCTCACACACGACGTCACATCTTTCCTAGACATACGACCTCGAATGCGACCGCGACCTCCTGGTCCTGCTATGACTCCCACTGTGGCTCCTGCGATGTCCACTCCCACCGCGATGATGATGACTATGCGTCGTCGTCTTCCTGGTCGTATGGTAAACCTTCTCGCTCCTGGCCGTATGTCCGCCATGAATCCACGCCAACAAGCTCGTGATAAAGAAGAAAATGGTATTCATGATGCCAAACGCAAAACAAGCCTTGAGCATCGCGCACGTCTTGTTGATGTTGATGCGGAAAGTATTAAAGTTCGCCGACCCGACGGCGCCCAAGTCGACAAAGTACGGGTTCCCGCGATCGACCGAGGTGCAGTTCACGGAGCCGATCCACCCGAGATAATAAACGGCGGCGATGAAGGCGCCGACGAAGGCGAGGTCGACGAAGGAGACGAATTGCGCGTTGGTGGAGGAGCGGTGGTAGCTGAACAGCGTGGCGATGGACCAGGCGAGCGCGAGGACGGAGACGATGAAGAGGATTAGGATGTAGGTGGGCGTGAGTTGGTTGGCTTTGACGTAGCCGTCTACGAAGTAGGCTAGCATGCCCATTGTTGGTATCTGATGGATGACAAAAGGGTTAGTTAGACAGGTGGAACGGGAGGTGAGACGTTGTGGGTTTTGTCAAAGGGTCTTACCAGGGTGATTATTTCGAGGAAGCGCCAGAAGGCGAACATCATTGCGAAGAGCATCTTTGGTAGGTATGTGTTGCTCTTTGACGAGCGGGTTTGGGATGGAGATTCCTCAAATTTGGTCAATGGGTAGAGAAAGTGTTCGCAACTCTGGAACTCCTCGTTGCAATGGGATGCGACCGGGTTTTTGTTGCTTTTTGGTGAACCGCGCAAAGTCGAAAGTCACAAAACAATCGCAGGAGGGTCGAGAATCCAAAACTGGTTGGGCGCGCAAAAAGGTTATGTATGTGTCTGGTGACAGCGCTCTGCCAATCGGGACAGACTGCTTGAGCCTTGGAGCCTTGAGGGTTGCCCAGTTTCTCTGTCGCTCACGTTGCTGGCTCCGCGTTGTGTCACCCTTCTTTGGCTTATTCTTCCGGTCTTTTGAAGGTTGCCTCGTCTGGCGGTCAACAGGTCGCCGCGGCGCGTCAACTGCTATGAACCCTGATAACTGCGATGACGTCGATCGGCAGATGGTTCCTGGTTTCGAAGCTTTGTTGTTGTAACCCAACCAGGAGACAGGCGACCGGAAAATAGCTGGAGCAGCCGATCCAAGTCTTTCGACGCCGTTGCCTCTTGCGAGCTCGTCTTTTTTTAATTCCTCGAAGAAAAAAAAACGATGGCTGAACAAAGCTGGTTTCGCTGAAGAGGGTGCGCCAAAGTGGGTCGACTGTTCGTCTGTAGTTGATTGTGGATACGGTAGCTGCGGTGCCTGGGCCGGGTTTGCGCCGTGTGCCTTTCCGTTGTTGCGTCCCTTTTTCTGTAAACACAGAAAAAACAATAAGTTCAGGGTCTTTCCTGCAAAGGCAAAGGGACCAGCACGAGAGGGAATAAAAGAAGATATAAAAAACCTTCTCTGCGTCTTTTCTTCACCGCACTTATGTAAGGTACGCAGTACCTTCTTGATGCATCGACTTGCATGCACGTTCAGGACCCATCAACCCCAAAATCTCCAAAATGCGGGGGGTTGGCCCAATAACAGCACTGCAAAGCACTATGTGACAAGCTGTAGACTAGCGTGCCCCACTAGCGAACAGCTCAGCCGGGATGAGATCAGACGGCGCCGGGTGACGGGTCCCGGGCCCGGGCTTCGTAAGCGCCAGCATCCAACCTCGTCAGGTTCTCCGAGATTTCAGCTTCAGTCAACAATTCGGGTGGTTGACCAGGTCAGCCATTGCTATGATTCCCTATGAGGTTGAAAGGCGGAGTCCATCCACGCACGAGCAGTCCCAGACTCCCAGGGACCATCCATCCGCCGTCGGGGAAACGAAATAAACCTTAACCACTGCAGCGGCACATCGGCAACGCCAACTTTCCCAATTCCCAAAGCATTTACAATGGGATGGTCCCTGCAGAAAGCCGACCCAGTCACCCAGAAAACCCAGAGAGCCATCCAAGACGGGGCCATGTCCTGGAAAACCGGCTCACCGCCCGAAATCCTCAACCACCAACATCAATACGGGACCAGCTGACGTACATTGTGCAGCGATGAAACAAGTCGAAGCCCACCAAGGCAAGCCTAGGACTGCAGAGACTTTGTCGATCATTTTTCCTCAAAAATAGTCAAAACTTCGTCTCGCCCGGGACAAAAAACGTTGACTGTGCGCGGGCCGCACTACCAAAATTATAATATCGCCGAAGCTATCAAAACAATTCTTGGGCCGTTACTAAACTGTGATAGGGATTACGATAATTCGAAAACACATCGGCTAGAATCCTTTAGGGATACTTACATCTAAAAACTGCCTAGAAGTTGGGTTCAAAGGTATGATAAAGACGCTTGGATGCGTAATAAGAGTATACCCAAGGTGTAATGTACTGACCGTCACGTGTTCGGTCTATTCTTACGACTATTCGGTCGTCCTTAAAATTCCTAGGTGTTTTGTTAATCTGTTGTTGAAAAACTGTTGCTGAGTCTACGTTTTTTTGTCCCGGGCGAGCCAACTCCCATCATCACTCGCATCATGAGAGATCTCAACATGAAGAAAGAAAAAGACACGACAAAAGAACAGAAGAGGGCATCCTTCTCCTCTAAGGAAACATCCCCTTCTCCGGCCCAAAATACCCTCTATCCTTCGGAATCTCCAAGATCCCCGTGCCTCTTCCGTCCACCCCCGCACCACTAACCGTGTTCCCCCACCACTCCAGCTTCTTGGGGTTATACCCGACCGCAAAGAAGATGATCAGACCGCTGATGGCCACCCCAGCCGTCAGGGCAGCCGACAAAACGTAATTGTACTTCTCCCACCACGCCAACCGGTGTTTCGGCATCCAGTACATAAAGACGTACGAAAGAATAAACCCGGGCGTCTTGTAACTCATGTTGCTCGGGGCCCAGTGCTGCACGCCCTGGATGACCAGGATCGGGTTCAGCCAGAGGAGGGACGCGACAAAGGGGAACAGTGTGCGGTCCAGCATGGCAAACGTGCGCGGAGACAAACGCTTGCGGAGCTTTTCCTTGACGCCAGGAAGATAGCGAGGGCCGTAGGTTTGCCCAAAGAGGAAAGCCAGGGCGATGCAAGTGCCGATGAGGAAGCACCACTTGAATAATGGGTAGAGGGAGTTGAACATGCGGTCCGATCCGAGAAGGCCCCACATCAAGGAGCTGGCGTAGAGGGGATTCCCGTCGTTGGCGCAGGTGAAGCGGGAAGGCTGGTTGGGAGTGCAAAGGCCCTTGACGTTCTTCATAATAAAGTCTTGAGTGCCGACGGCAATAAAGACCGTGATGATGATGGTCCCAATCTGACTTCTGAACACGGCTCTGGGCGGAATGCGCACATAGTGTCCCATCTTCAGGTCTTGAACCATGTTGTCGCCGTATCCCGCTAGAGCCCAGGACCCCAGAGTCTGCGCAAACAGAAAGGCGTTGGTGTTACCAGGTAGGAGAAATCCCGTGATTACCTGGACCAATGCCCCCAGACCGAGATTCGTGCCAGTGGTTGCCGACAGGAACGACAACGGCACGGCAAAGACAAGGTTAATCCCAATGACAAGGAACACGAGCCAAACCGGGGTATCGAGCGGGTAGATCTTAAGAAAGATGACGGATACGACAATTGCGCCCATGAGGATGATGAGGAACCACCAATCCGGAACCTCGGGATACTGAGCCATAAGTCGAGAATGGACGTCCATTGCCCTTTCATAGTTACCCTTTCCGTAACGCAGGCCATGGTAGAAGTCAACATAGGCTTGGCCGATAGTCTTCCATTGGTTGACCATGATATAGAGGAAGTAGCTAAAAATGAACAATGGTCAGATCAAGACAATGGGCTGGGTGAAAGGAGTTGACTTACACTGGGTAGAAGCAAAAGTTTGCTCCAACAGTCAGGATATATCCAGCAGAGTAGAAAGGTGGTGAATAGTTCTGGTACATGTTCTGGTCCAGTTTATTGTCTACCACCACCTTCTGGACCTGATAAGGCGTCCCATCATTGGCAAAGGCTGAGCTAGAGTTGATGGGTAGAAAAGCCGTGTAGTTCATATTTTTGTAGTAGATGCCGAGAATGATAAGACCACCGAGAATGCCGCCAAAGTACATAGTACAAGTGGCGAAGAAAGGTTGTGATAGTGCGGCATACGAGCTCGTGGCGACATTCCAGTCAAACGTAGTGATGGGATTGAACAATCCCAAGCCTGTGATTGAGCCGGTCAAAAGAGAGAGGACAATGGAATTCGGAGCTATCCAAGTCATCCAGTTGAACGTTGAAAGCGCAGTGAAGAGATATCCTGGGAACCAGTAATAGATTGCCATGCTGACTGTACATATGTAAAAGAAGCGGTAACGTGAAATGGTCCATCCGTATATGTTTTCCTTCGGCTCGGGTCTTGTCAGAGCTCGATTCATGGCGATCGTGGGAAGAATGGTCGGCCACAGCGCCTTGACGGGGTAGACACTGAATCTCCGTAGGTATCCGGCAAATCCCATGCCCATGAGTTGGACAAAAAGCGTTAACATGAGTTGGTATCCGAAGTTGACGAATTGATGTCCGTAAAAAACGTCCATCCTTTGAACCAAAATCTGTCAAACGAGTCAGCCTATATCATCCCAGTATCCACATCGGCAACGTACCATTCCATATGAGTTGGTGGTATATATGGCAATATTGTAACAAATCGTGGCAAACATCTGCTCCTTGAACGTCCACGGTCCTGGGTTGAGCGAGTGACGAACGCCAAAGACCGTGATACCCCAATCTGGCAGCACCCATTCCAGTGACTTGGCACATGGAAAGAGCAAGATCTGGATAACCGACCCACTAAGACCTGCCAGAAACAGTCAGTCCCAGTTTCCAAGGGGTGAAGGATGAGCGAGTCCCAGAGACAATATCAAACATACCGATAGACGGAAATCTGCTGTTAAAGAAGGTAGACATGAAAGTTCCAATAACCGCCCACGCCACCCCCAAGAAGTACGCCCTGATAGTCTCAATCGGAACAGTCGGATCATCCTTCAACTCCTGGACCGCGCGAACTCCGGGATAAGGGGACGAGTAGCGCATCAGGGTGGCGTCGATCCGCAAGTCCCGATCGTAAAACTCCCCGTACGCCTTGGGGCCCTTGAGCAACCGCTTCATACGCTCGCGCATTTCTGAGGGGAAGTTCCAGTCGTCGGCGTGAAACCTCACGGATTCCTGAACGATGGCGATGGCCTCCTCCTCGGTCATGTTATCGACCTTTTCGCAGATGTGGTCGCCCTCTCCATTGGGAGCCAGTTCTTCGAGCATTTCATGTGGGATTTGTTCGCTGAATCTTTGGGTTGTGCCGGCGCTCGATTGGATCTTTTCTGGGTCATGACTTGATACGCGTCGGGTGGTGCCGTCGTCGAGATCCTCGGCGATCTCAACGGTTGGTCTTGGGGGTTGCATGGCTGGCGAAGCAACGGCTCATCGGGAGTTCTGGGACTTTGTTGACTACAATTGATTGCAGCTAAGGGTGGCAGGCAAAGGCGTTAGTCCGATGACAGCTTGATATGAGGGTATCGTCGAGAAATGGTCGAACTCACTATATCTGCCGGTCCGCACTCTGCAGTCGATGGGCTACTTGAGCAGCATGATATGCACATATGACTGCCGTCGGGTACTTGAGAAGTGCACAAGGGATAAGAATGCGGGGGCGTCGAAGAGAGACATCATTCTCGATGAACCCATTCCCCGCAAATGGAGGGAAGCCAATATCTCCTTCCCCATCTTGAACACAATTTGTGTTATGTCCTACGTTACATGCATTCAGTTGGAAGCTTGGGACAGACAGCTGATCAACAACGGTCTGGATTGTTGGTGGAAGGCAAATCTGGTAAAGTGCGGGGAAACAAGGACGGGATTGGGAAGGAGCAGAACACTACCTCGAGTTGGAAAGCTTCGTACGGTACCACATGCCGGTCGGTGATTCAAACCTTGGGTTTCGGGAATGGCTTCACCCATTTCCGGAAATATAAAGTCGTTGCCACCTCGGTGGTAATTCATGAGGTTTTCCGACGAAATCCGAGTGTTGGCGTCGAGAATCACAAAACTGAATATCATGGACATGAGGAGCCAGTGCTCGGTACTGTATCCGACGTCCCCGGCCTCGAGTGACGATCAAGACGATGCTCAACTTGTCAAGAAACGGAAGGTGCAAGACAAGACAGACTGTCATGCTCACGCATAGGTAAGAGGAAAGAGCGAGAGATATCATCTCTCTCACCACCCGCGGCAGGTGGAGTGTCTCTGCAGCTGAACTCACACCTGCCTGCCTGCCTCCATCCATCCAGCTTTGCGCAAGATACATCTGACGCTGATACAATGAATAGCTGACTCTGTCTGCGCTTGATCAACAAACAACCTTAAGGGAAAAGAAGAAAAAAAAAAAAAAAAAAAAAGTTGCCAACAGATAGCACAACCAAGTTGCTCGGTTCAACTAGCCCAGTAGCCCGGTCAGCATATACAAACAAATCCCGCGGTGTACGACATGGATGGGCACGCTGTCGGCCTTTTGTCTTTGTTGAAAAGGAACCTCATGATCTGCCCCGTCCGAGAATCGAACTCGAAGTCGGACGGGGTGGGAGATGCAGAGCTGGGACGGCACTACTGTCTGCGCTATCCGACCAGGATCGAACTGGTCGTTGGCTGGGGGCAGTGTTGGAAGGACGTATGGGACGGGAGCTTATATGGCATACGGGTAATGATTGGGAGGAGGAATGGGTTAATTGAGATGGAAGGTGCGGCTGCCGACTGGAAGAGACAGGCAGGCAGGCAGGCAGGCAGGCACTCGAATTCACCTCACCTTTACCCGTTTCACCCTCAGAGGCGCCTTCCTTCCTGCCTTCAGGGCTCACGCCAGAGGCTTCGCAAAAACCGAGCCGCCTCAACCCTCTCTATGTACCCATCCTCCTCCTCCAACAACTTCCTACTAATCGGCTGCCGATTATGCGCCTCAAACGCTTCTCTTACCGTGTACCTCTCGAAACAGTGGAAAACCCTTGGATCTCCACCCGTCTCAAAATCTTCTGATTCCCGGGATATGCAGTAGTAAATCACCCCCGGTTCGGAGGCGGAGAGACGGGTGGTTTCTTCGTAGACGAGGGCGAGGGCGGAGTCGTGTTGGGGGTGGGCGTGGACCTGTGTGCGTGGGAAGGGTCTGTCTAATGGGTTTTGCAGGGTGGTGATTTGGGAGAATAAGGGGGGAATGGGGGTTTGACAATGGGCTGGGGAGGAAGGAAGAAAGAAAGGGATGGAATGGAAGCAGGAAGGGACTGAAGTGAACTTACTTTTCCGTAAACGCAGAATTCGGTTTCGGGGATGAAGTGGGAAGGTGGTAACCTGACTGTTCCTGTCCCTGATGAACCTTGGTCGTTGTTGTTGGGTCACGGTGTATCGTTGGGCATTGTTCTTGACTTTGTTGGTTGTGAGGGCGGGTTTGGGACACAAGTAGATTGGGTAGAGCCGAGAAGTGTAGGAGTGGAGGCTTGATATGTGTTCGTTGCGTGAGGGTTAGAAGATGAACGAATGTGAATCATGATGAATGGCAATGCTTCCGGCGCTTGGATTGGTATTTGTATGAAAATGATGCCAGAGGTTACATCGAGAGTCCGAAAACGCTACCTATACCTAGGTCAGCTAGGCTATGTAGAAGCGCATATGACAAAAAGGGTACTCTTACAATAGTAAGCCCCAAAGGTAAGCTACTAACGTATTGTTTACTAAGAAGCTATCAGAATGTCAGCACAAGCTATGTACAGTCCAATACTGGTTTGTTTGTTAGCTCGAGACCTCGGGACAACTTCCTTAGGTGATTTTATGTCTAAGTGATCCGTTGCGTTCTTCGACCAAAGTGTAATTTAACTGTGAATATGCTTTTTCCAAAATAAAATACACCGTATTGAATCTTGTTGATGCCTTTCAGATCCGTACCTAGCCATTCATTTAGTCCTTGAAAGGTTTGGGACAATTCGGAAGAGATCTCGTCCAGTGTACCAGGAGTAGGTACCAAGCTAATAAACAAACCAGTACTAGATTGTAGACAGTAAGTTGAATTGCACATCACTCAAGAGACTTGGCCATCATACCTCTAAGCTTGTTCAGTTGAGATAGTCCAGGAATCTGTTAATGTCCTCTTTTGCGTTTGAAATAAGTCGACCCGGAAAACATACACATTAAACACTACAAGTAAATCACACTGAGAAATGAAGAAAGTAAACAAAGGAAACGCATGAATGACCCGTATATAGACTTCGAACCGTTTCTTCCGCCGATGACCAGTCCAAACCGCAACTGGGTTCCATCGTACGGTTTCTAAACCCAGGTCCAACGAAGGAAGGAAAAAACAACCGACGCTGGTTGATGTATAAACCGCCCTTCAAGCTTCCGCAGTCTATTCATCCTCAAACTCTTGTCCTTCAACCCTTTCCCTCCCATCTTCAATCCCTCTATTGCTCGCCTCGCCCTCCTCTCCGTCACCGTAAACACCCATTTGAACTTCCCACTCTACGAGCCCTGAACGCGAGTACTACTCATCCCCCACCAACGCCTTCGGATCCGGCCCATGATTATGCATCGCCGGCTGCTGATCCTGCCCGACCATGGTCCAACGGACCTCAAACGTGGAGCTATGCTTGGCCGTCTCCCTGAGCACGAACCTAAAAGGGCAATTACACTTATCCGTCCCGATCCTCCTCTGATACGGCTTCCGCTGCCCGTTTCTTCTCGCCTCCTCAATCTGCTCCTGCGTCGGCCCCGGCACGGGGCGGTACTTGTTCCCACTGAGCGCACAGGACATGGTCAGGTGGTACCGGTCGTTCTTGATCTTGGACCGGCGCGTGATGACGCGGTAGCCGTGCTGGCGCGTCCAGTTGTTGACCACGACCGAGGCGCCATTTGGGCCGCCGCCGACGTAGTTCTTTCCGCCTGCCGAGGTGGAGAGTTGGATGTGGAAGATGTGCCCCTGAGGCGGGTAGGCCATGTCGAAACCTGTCCCTGATCCGGAAGAGGCGCCGCCGCCGTTGTCCCCGACCCCCCAGGAGACCGAGGGGAGGGATTGGTCGCCTACTAGGTTGGCGGAGAGGAGTTGGAGCTGGCGGGATTCTTCGTCGTCGTCGTCGTCCACGTCGTTGTCCATGTCTTCTTGGTGGTGGGTGACGACGTTGGCGCCGCTGTCATCATGATGATGATGATGGTCGCCGTTGACGATGCCGCTTACGCCGCCGGTAGCGCTACTTTCACCACCGCCACCGCCATCGAGAAGAGCATTGAAGTTGATGGTGTTGTTGGTTGCCGCGTTTGCAGTGGCCCCTCCTAGGGTGGAAGTCCCGGCAGCGGAAACTGGGACGGCGTGCTGTTGCGGAAGAAGAAGGGGTGCATGATGTCCGCCGGGCAGGGATGGGACACCGTAGGCATCGAGGCGATGGATGATACCTTGAACAAGCTGGTGAAGTTGACCAACCTCGGCTTGGAGTTGAGCAAAACGTTGAGCGTCAATTGAGACCAGAGGTACCTGCTGTTGGACCTGCTGCTGTTGCTGTTGTTGCTGTTGAGCTTGTTTCCTTGGCTGGCGGGGCTTGCGTGGTTGCTTCTGCCGCGCTTGACTTTGCTGAGGCTGAGCAGCTTGTTGTTGTTGTTGTTGTTGTTGCTGCTGTTGCTGTTGTTGGACTTGTTGCTGTTGTGAGATGACAGGGTGCTGATGCTCGGGGGGTGCGGAACTGAAGATGGACGAGATGTAGGGGGGGTTAGCAGCCATCTTGTGGGCTGGGGTAGGTATTTCCCCCAACTGCGCTCCTAACTCGATTGCTGTCGCATTCAACAGTGAATCCCTCAATAATCCCAAGGGGTCTGGAGAAATGCTCGGGCCCCGAAAGCGAAGCTCGCCAAACTTCTAGGTACTTGTTGAATTGGCCGATGACGCTTTCCCAGGGCTTGGGGGGTTGGGGAATTTGCACACTCCCAGCTAGCTCTCGCACGTGATCATTCCGAGAAGAAGTAGGCTTTCAGCGGGGTTAGGGTTACATATGAAGTCTCGATACAATGAGGACGGCAAGCAGGACAGATGATTCAAAGAAGGCAGTCATTAAACGAAAGAAGATGACTACAACGGGAGAGAAGGTGGCGCAGAATGGCAAATACTAAGGAGATCAATAAAGTTTTCCACGTATAATCATGTCTCCTACTTTCGATCATTTGGTCTTTGCCAAGGCGCGATGATGTATCTGCAAAACCCATATCCAAAGAACTCCAAGACCATGTCTCCCTCGAGTACAATGACTCCTGCCTCCATATGTACCTCTAGCCACATCCTCAGGCTAGCAACTTCACCCTCTTTGCCCTCTTTTAAGTATCATATTCGACTCAAGACCCAGTTTCTCACCCCCGCCCTCTCCTGATCTGCCGGGTAGTCGATAAGACACATCCTCAGTCTTTCCCGATGCGCCAAAGCATTTGAAGGTGCCGTTTTCGTACTTGAGTTGCTCATCTGGTACAGTAGTAAGGACTTGCATTAGCTTCTGTTCGATGCAGCATGAAGTTTTCCGTAAACATCCCGGGTTGAACAGAGAGACGCTTATCTGTTCAGAGGTCACAAGAAAGGAAGTGTTTGATGGGGAAAAAAACTCACTGAGGTTAACGCTTGATATCTTCCTGTTGCCCCCGTCATCGGGGCATTGACACTCAATAACAAGAGGAGTGTTTCTCTTGCTTCTGCACTCGCAATTCCCGATTCCGTTTCCACTGTAAATTTCCACACATGTCAGTGGCTGGTCACTCTCATGCTATCTTCCTCTTCTTCGTGGTCCATATCCCAAGCGTGAAAATTCCTGAATGAAGATGCGCAGTGAGACAAATTGGGTGAATGGGGACGGAGCAATCAAAGAAACTTACTTCTCCTTCCACTGCACCTGCCCATTCACGTTTTCCAAACATTGGTTGAGATCAATATCGGTAGACACCTCGTAACCTTTCAACCCACAGAATCCGTGAAAGACGTTCTTCAGGGCGTTGTTACCCAGGCGGTCTTGGCTTGGGTAAAGAAACGCAGCCGAACACCAGATTGAAGGGCGCAAATCGTCCTTTAAAGGGTCTTCATTGGCTGCTCCTTGTGTGCTCAGAATTGCAACCAGACACAAGATATTGGGCCTCATTGTGGGAATTTAGGTGTGTGAACACACGTCCCGGCAACAACTAGACGTATGGAGGAGTTGGTGGGACAGGTCTGCATGTAGCTGATTGAGCTCCGAGTGTACCAGTGTAGCACTGGAGGCAGGTAAAAGCTGTACGTTGAAAATTGACAGGGCTGGCTTCCAGAACAGATACAGCCTTATATATCGGTACTGAGGTGTTGCGCTCAACTCAGACAGACAGTGCAAGTTTAACAAAGAAAAATCGAAAAGCAAGTGGCAAGAAACAGCGAGGAGGGCTGACAGCCACACACAGTCTGGTCTTTCATTGCTTTGTATAAGAACTCGTACCTTGAACGGAAGAATGACGGGAAAAAGCCACGCGCGTGAAACATCGGCCAAGGACTTCAGCTTAGCTGTGCCTATCCGAGCTTGTATACCCCCGTCGAGCGGAACGAATATCAGTCGAGGAGGGCCAAATAAGTCTGGTGAAACATATTGCCTGGCTTGTGCAATAATTCCGCGTTGGACAACGTTCAAGGGGTCTATAAATTGGTGCCGGGTCGGGGGGCAAGGGCAAGCCGCAGGGCTGAGTAAATAGGAAAAGCGATCATGGAAAGGAAACGCCGAAGACGTGAAAGTGACAAACATGCTCTTTCTGCACATTAATGGTTCAGAGAAAGGTCATTGCAGAACTCTCAGACAGACCTTCAATAAAACCTCTGGTTTCTGGTGGCAGACTCCATAAAGTCGTCAAGAAAGACACAATATTACTCTCGAAAGAACCGAGTGCAATTGCATCTCTTGCTCATGACCGTTTTATCTTCCATACTCATGGTGGAATACGGGAATTAGGTGTTTGTAAAGCTCTGGTGCTTTAACGGGCCGTTCCCTGTAACAGAACCCTCATCAGCAAACGAAACAGTCAAGCTAAGCTGGAATGTGTTTGTGACTTGTTTTGAAACTCAGCACTGGCCTCCTCCAAGGTTCAACGGTATGGAGTAGTATTACAGGAATTGCACTTGCGAATCTTTCCACCTACCCAGTTGTGCAACGCAGCCTCTTCTCTCTGTATGCGTAAAGAGTTGATCCGGCACAACAGGAACATCTGAAAAGGAGCGGTGCGTAGTACAGCAACACGGTGAAGCAGAAGCCGAGTGGTTGCCGTCAAGTTGGTAGTCGCCGATTGTGAGAATCCTGGTTCACACAATGCTCTGTGCCAGCTTAAAGTTGGTGGTAGTCGTTGTGTACATGGTAGCCATGTTCTGCGTAGAAAGACCTGCCAAATCTGGATGGGAGATGAACGAGGTCCAAGTCAAGGCTTCCTGTCCCAGGCAGTCTTGGCAGGTCAGAACTAGGGACGAACTGGCTGTAGCCAGCCGTATATTGGTCGCTGAAACCGATAGCCCGTTGCTGTGGCGTGAAGTGATGAACAGGTATATGAAAAGTTGAGTAGGTGAAGCGTCCGTGGGAGGATTATCCACGCGTCGACAGCCCTCGTTGTGTTTTAGGAGCGTGTTACTTATAAAAGGGACGTGCCGTCCGCTAGATTTGTGGTATACTGCATGGGAACTGAACTCATAGAGCAGGTCCTTCCCAAGATTCTCTCCTCAACCGACCAAACCATGCCTGTTTGTGCGGAAACGTCACCTCCTTTTCTTTGGTGAACCCAGCATACTCAAGATGTTGAATGAACCTAAGATGAGCGATTAGCTTCCATGATCCCGTTGAGAGCAGCGAGGCTTTTCCGGAACGACATGGACTTACCTGGTGTTGTCCACCCTGGGCTCGACACACATGCTCATGGTCCTGTATTCTGCCGTGAACGCATAGTGCACCAAACTGCTAAGCCAAGCTTGTACTCTCCCACGCGCCCACTCCTCTCCTATCAGGACATGGACGCCACGGTCCCAGTCATTCGCTGACTCCCCTCCAATGTAGCGACCCAACAAGTCCTCCTTGACCCAGTAAAGTTCGAAATAGCCGAAGGGCACACCATCCCACATGCCGATGACGGGGAAGCTGTGTCTACTCTTGAGGGCATTGGTCAAGAAGTTGACCGAATACTCACCCCAAAAAGCAGAGACGCGTGGGCTTTGATGCCAGGCTTGTATCAGTGCCACGTCCGTCATCTGGGCACCGAGATGGTTCTGTCCTTGAGGTGGGTTCGGACCAATGGGGCCGAAATAAGGTACTGGGTTTTCAGAAAGAGATGCCACACGGAAAGCGAGATATTGGCCAACGGAAGGCACGAAGCGGGTGTAGAAGACCTCACCCATACGAGGAGGCTTTGGTCGGATGGGGTGACGCACATGGTTGGTGATTGTGTACTGCAGGGGCGCAGGAGGATAATAGGTCGGAAGATAGGAGGCGCTGAAGAAGGGACCGATGGGGTAGGATGGCATGGAACCAGGAGGCAAGGAAGCTTGGGATTCGGATACGTCCGTGATCTGGGATGGGGACCCAGGCCTACTGACGGCCGGGGAGCCGGGGTAGGACTTGAGGTTCTTCAAGTTTGGCTGGAGGGAGAAGAGGAAGAGACGGCCGGGTATCTGCCAGAACATTTTGCGCGAGACAAACATGTTGGCCCACGGCTCGTCCGAGTCATCGAGGGCAGTGCCAACAGAGGAATCGGCGCTGGCTATGAGACCCATGCGTTCGAGTTTTGGTATGAGATTCCTCCCGCGCAGGACGCCGTCCTTCTTGATGCGAATCTTCCAGTCACCACGCGGGCGGCCGGCGGTGGGCGTGGACTTGGAAGCCTCGGTGTGTAGGATGGGCGAAGGGGCGGGCTGGTGGAAGTACCAGTACAGGGTAACCCACAGCATCATGGCGATCTGTCGCGTCGGGCTGGCGGCCGGCTTAAAGTCGCTGCTAGCAGGCATCGAAACCGAGGAGATGAACAGGCTGTCATTCTGGAGCGTGGGCTTGGTATACGAGTGTATGGCTGGTTTCGACTCGGCGCCGTGTTCGTCGCCCTCCTTGGCGTCGTGGCTGGAAGAATCGCCGGGCTTGCGATCATCTTCGGTTTGTATGACAATGCTCCAGCCGGCGGGAATAGCGTGTTGAGGAGTACTGAGTTCGTGGGATTTGAAGAAGAGGCCGGCGAACACGGGAGTGACGCTGATGAGCTGCCCGTCGGGCAATCGGATGACTTGGGGTCCCATCGGACCGAAATGGTCTGTCTCTGGATGGAAGAGGTAACTAAGATGTCAGTGTTTCGCAAGACAAGATGGAAGGCTGTCGTGAGGATTGTAGTCAAGCGAAGCCGGCGAGGTGTTTGAAAGGCCGTCCGTTCGCGGGGTCAAGAGGAAGTGCGACAAACGTTGGACGATCAGCGTAGCAAAGCGGGCAGGGCAGCCAGTTGAAATAGTGTGGGGTAAAAGGTGGGATAGGTAAGGATCGGTATCACTCCATGCCGGCTTGGATTAGGACATGGCGAGATGGCACGAGATATGTGGGATCATGGCCTGGCCATCTGGAGCTTTTGGGTTTATGATGTCTGACCAAAGGCCCTCGGCTAATACATGTTCTCTCAGGTATCCCATGATGCCTTTTCCGTGAAAGGTAAGAGCAGCAGGGACGGAGCATCCAATTTTTCCTAGAAGTTGAAAGGACGGGAGCGACATCCCATTTTCGTGGTTTCCTCATTTATTTCATCGTCGTTCAATGGATTCCACTTTTGGATGGCGATCGGAGGGGCAAGAAGGGCACCGTTGGAAAGCTCCATCCTGGTCATGATCCAAGCTCACTTTAGCCCCACTGTTAATAGGATATCTCCGATAAGGTGAGATAACGAGGTGAGTTCTCATCAAATTAGTAGCTGTCTAACTGAGCGACAGGGACAGCTGGGTCAGACCACATTGCACACGTCATGGCGTGGTTGATGCACGGCAGCACTGAGTCTTTTCCCCACCGTTCCCTTGCCGTTATCCGAAGACACCGACCTATTTTGCGCCTGGCATTCAGCCATCAATTGTATCAGATTATTTCAACTAAAATTAACATCCCGTCCAATGATCCGATCGTGTGTGACTCCAATGTCCGCTTGCTTCTAGGTATACAATTTTGCCCGGGTTTATGAATCTCCCGACTCCTTCTTCGACTCCTTCTCCTTGTTGCGTTTCCTCTTTTCATCCTCGGTGAATTTCTCGTCCTTCTCCTTCTCGATCGACCGGTGTTCGTCGTCTTTCCTTGTCGTCTCTTCATCGAGGACTTCCTTTACGTCTTCACCAACGTCGCGCGTCTCGTCCCAGTCAACGTCGTATTCAACCGCAATCACTCTGATCTCCCTCCTCAGCGCATTTGCGTCCTGCACTAACTGCTCCCACCGATCAATGTCGAAGCCCTTCATCTCGTACAAGGCGTGCTGCCTTCTCGAAACCGTCACATTCATGGCAGCCTTGTAGCTAAGGTCCTTGTTGATGTAGAGGAACCACAGGTAACCGCCCATGATGGTCGTCAGTCCCGCCAAATACGTCACCGGCTCGACCAGATCCCAGCCGAACTCGGTATGGAACGTCACATAGTACACCACTCCCCACCACCCAGCAAGCAGGCCAAACCCGCCCTTGGCTAGGCGATGTGCGCTCCGGTGTGCCAAAAGATCGCACTCGTGCTTGATCTTGGCCAACCCATCGATCTCGGAGCTCATCTTACGCAGACGCTGGCGCATGTAATATGTCCGGTCCCCGAACGAGGGAACACTCACGCGCATCTCGATGTTATACCCTTCGATTTCGACTGCAAACTCTCGGCCGCGCGCTGCGTCCCGAATAAAGTCGCCCATCTCGGTACTACTGCTCCACCGCACCCATTTCTTATCTTCGGAACTCCGCTTGGGGCCTAGGTGGCCAAGTCCGGAATATGAGGCCACGTGTGACATGTTGGTATTGTACTCGCTAGGCTCTCCGCCATTGTCTTTGGATCTCGCTTCGGAGCGGCTCGTGGGTTTCTGGTCACCTTGTTCTGAATCTTCGGCTCGGAAGTAAACGTTGGGAATTTTCTCCTTGCCATTTTCCATCACAGGCGGAAGCTCGGCTTGGATCAGGCGTTCGACGTAGGAAAGTGGCTGTTGTGGGTGTATAAGCAGAGCGAGTGGCTGGATTTCGCTGTTGAGTGATATCGAACGGCCGTACTCATTGCTATGGCTATTGTTCTCTTGGTCTTTCTCGACACGAAGGGGTAGAGGAAGGATGAGTTTGAGGAGACGAGTCGGCGTTGTTAGGAGCTTGCCTAGCGAGAAAGATGATCAGTGATAAGCACTTGGGTTCTGAGTAACGCATTCTCCATGTCTGCAATTGCTTACCTTTTGCTATGGGTTCGGCACTATCTCCATTGCCTTGGACCGGAGGCTTATCGGCACCTTCGCGATGCCATGGGCGTCTTACTTGTTGCTCGCGCGCCCTAACCTCCTCTTCGTGTTCATCAAGTCGCTTCTGGTTCAGCTTTTTGGCTTTTGCTTCGGCTTCTGTTTCCCTGGTCTTCTGCGACACCGAGGTAGAGGCTTGTCTCAGTGCGACAATGGGTATCCTAGGACGGTGGGAGGTGAGATTTGTCTGCGGTGATTCAAGGCACCAGCGGGCCAGAGTGTTGGGAGATCGCATCAAGCGGCATTGCAGCCGCATGCGCACGCAGTTCATAGTCGCAGTCGGTCTGTATGTATATGCAAGCAAAGGTCGTTAAATGTTGGTTTGCGTAGGTAGGAGGGAGAGACTATTTAGGATATTGGCAACGGCAATTGAGTTGTCGCAAGGCGAGTCGTGGTAATGATGGTGATAAGGTAGGACTTAAACTACTAAGAAAAGTCTAAAACGAGAAGAAGAGTAGGTGGGAGAATAGTTGGGACGAACACCGATAGACGGGATCAAAGACGACTCCAAATCCGAAACAGCCCTGTCCAAGCAAGGACCTTGGATTCAGCAACCGACACAACGGTCCTCACTGAAAGCTGGCTCGACCCAGGAATAGATGCAGTGACGTCATTGCGTCTGCCACTCACGCAAAGCTTAATCAAATGTACCCCTGCCGAGCCCGCTGTACTGTTAAGTGATGTTCCAGACTCTGCCCCACTACAGCGTATCTCTAATCACGCTAACCGACGACGTGCTGCTTCATCTCGTCATCTTCTTTCTCTTTCACCCAACTCACAACAATCTTCTCAACATCTACACCCCAAACTCTTTGGTGGACGCGATTGTTACCCGGGAACCACGGTGTCGGAAGTGTAATATCTCTTCAGGTTCCACACACTTATGTGATGCCAAACGATCCGGGATGCCCGGTGTCCCCGAAGCCCGACTCCGGCAAGTGAAGGCGCTCAATGACACTCCCAAGTCAAGAAGGACGACATGAATTGCCAAACACCTGACGCTTCGGCGTACCAATTTCAACCATACAGCAAACAGTCTAATATCCTCCTTGGCACAACCGATTTCCAAAGACGATGATAAGCCCGATCTATACACGCTGCTCTCGAGTGGGAGTGGGCGTTCGCGTGTCACAGGCCGTGGGCCGTGGCCGTCGAGAATAGGCAGATCAAGATCTGCACTCCGCGTTGATCACCTCCGAACCCATGGCTTCACGTGCTGGCCACGCTTATAAGTCCCACTTCCTCCTACGCATCTATCCGACGATAGCAGACGAAAAAGCTCAGCGGAAACAACTCCGAGTAACGGGGAATGTCATGCCCGGGAATCCATCCCCCTCGGATTATCATAGGCACACTGTCATGATGGCTGTCCGAGACTCCCACGGGGTATTGTTGGCCTAGAGGACAACCCCTTGGCCAATTTGGTTATCAGTGGCCATGCTTGCCAAGCAGTTCTCATACTACCAAGGAACTATGCTTCAAACGAAAAGCAAGCAAACTTTCACCATCAGTCCAGACGGAGGGTAGTCCTTCGCACATTCGTGATACCATGACCCAGCATTTCTCCTCCTGGCCACTGGCATTGTGTGCAAGATTCCTTGTGAGACACAGATTATCCTCAATAGGGCCCCGTGCCAATGAGCCATGCCCTGTTTATCACTCGAGATTCAACTCTTAGTCTAGTAATTGGGCAAGGCACCAGTACCGACTCCCCAATCTAGCACACTTTCTAAAGCGCTGTCTTAGGCCTTAGTCAAAATATCCCATTATGGCACTCCCAAATACCTCCCACCACACGATGCCTATCTTTGAGAGGCAAAATTTTCGATTCGGCCGGTCAGAGAGCAACGCAGGCGGTCCCACGGTATCTGTAGGACCGGAAATCATCATTGCCGACTGGTTGCTGGTCTGCGTGTCGGCTTTGTTCTTTGGCCTCCGCATTTACAGCAAGTTTCTGCGGAAAACATCTTTGTGGTGGGACGATCATGTTCTCGTTGTCGCCTGGGTAAGCTACCTACGTGCCCCTACACTTGCATCCTCAATGCCTGGAACACTTTTGGAGGTCTTGTTACCCACTGACCTCTCTAACCTCTTTTCCATGATACGTAGCTTTGCCTCATACTCGATGCCATTGTCAACACCATCAACATTCGTCTTGGCTTCGGGAAACACAGGGACAACATAAAGCACGACCACCTCAAGCATATCAATACTCTCACGCGCCTCTCCACCACGGCAATGATGCTGGGTGCTGTCTGGAGCAAGACTTCATTTGGCCTGACTGTTTTACGCCTTATACGGGACAGAGCAAAGGTTAGGGCACTGGTCTTGATCATCATTGCAACCATGAACTCGTTCATAATCTTCAACGTGGTAGCGGTATGGGTACAATGTGGAGTTGACGACAATGGGAATTTAGAAGACAAAACATACTGCTTGAGCAAGAAATTCACGGTTTCTTCTATGATGTTCGCTGGAAGTGAGTATCAAGACCCCTGACAGACGGCCAGATATTCTCGGCTCCGTTATGCTGATCCCTTTTGTGCAGTATACTCAGGTCTAATGGACGTTGTGCTTGCAATCTTGCCCTGGTGTCTGATATGGAGCCTGCACATGCAACGAAAGGAGAAGATTGGAATCGGTATTGCCATGAGCATGGGTCTCTTGTAAGCGAACTCACAACTCCCCCCCCCATGCCAGTTCCAAATCTAACCGCAGTGTCTCTCCCGGCAGTGCAGCATGCACAGCGTTCATCAAATGCTCCAAGATTCCGGAGATGATGAGTCGTGACTTCTCTTGTTAGTGGCTCTTCGCCTTAAACCACACAGTCCCCGTCAAATAACCCCCTCTCCCCTTCTGCCATAACTTCTACACTTGATACTCATATACGTCTCCTGAATATTTAGACCACGGGTACAGACTCATCATCTGGGGCGCCGCCGAAGTAGCCACAACCATCTGCGCAGCCTCCATCCCACAATTCCGCGTGTTAGCCCGCGAAGTCGTCATCATCACGCATCGGAGGCACGAAGAAAACACCCACGGGCATCAGTTGCAGCAGCACCATCAGCAGCACCACATAATTCGGCTAGAAAAACACACTGAAGCAAGCCATGATTCTGGTTCTGGCTCTGGGGCCGGTGCTGGTGCGGTTAATACCCCAGGGCCAGTGACACTCCAGCCACGGCCATCAATGACAACCGTCCAAGTGACCTCCTCCGGGTACGCACCCACATCCACGACGGTGGCCACGGCTGATAATCGGTCAAACAACTCGAGCGTTAGCAGCTATACGGGACTACTTAGGGGTGTCTTTGAGGTTGGTGTTGAACGGACCCAGAGCAAGAGCAAGAAGCAGGAGCGGGAGCGGGAGCGGGAGCAGGACGGACATGGACATCCACATCCACATACCAATGTCCCTCGAGGAATGGGGATTTTGCAGACGCAGGAGGTTAAGGTTCAGGTGCATGATAGGGATGTGGATTTGCGCGAACTGGGATTAAATTCTGGCAAGATGGGAGATTTTAAACACTAATAATGGGGGAGAAAAGGATTGGACCTTGGGCTGGAGGGGAAGGAGATACGGTATATACATCACAGGGAGTTCACTTCATTTCATAGGTATTGGGACTTACGTAGGTAAGAAAGAGACTGTCTTAATTTCGTTCACATTCGACCTTTGACCTCCTGAGTCTCCTGGAGTCCTGAACTTTCACCAACCGTCCTTAACGTACCTTATGTGAGACCCTCAAACCACCCCAACGCGCCTTGCGCCATATCAGTCTCCGGCCCCGGTTCCGAGCTCAGGCCGTGGCACTTCGGATGGCACACCGTACGGGGAGGAGAGGGGTGCAGCTTCCGGTCAATTGACAGATCGAGACCCCCGGACGTTCAAGGCGGCTCTTACAATCTAAATCCAGTCAGATCAGATGGCTGTATGGTTATGGGAAACGTTCGAAAATTAAACGTCCGAAAGCAATTTACTGTCAATTGACCGTCACCTGTCATGTAGCAGGTTCCGAGACGTTGGAAAGAACGAACGTTTATTAATCGTAAACAATCCAATTCCCGTTCGTAAAATAAGTAACGGACGGTCAATTGACCGGAAGCTGCACCCCCCTCCTCCCCGTATAGCACCACAAACCTAAGTAGCTCTCAGATCCACGAAACGAGGAAAAAAAAGGGAAAAAAGAAAATGAAGGGTGGAACGAAGAAGTTGCGAGGGAAGCCAAGCCAAGAGGGCCCCTAAGCGTAAAGGTTGCAGAAAGCAAGAACAGACCCGAAAACAGCACAAGTGAAGAGGGTGGAGGAAAGAGCGATGCATCGAACTGTGAGATCATGATGTTAATTTTCCAATTTCCATCATTAAGAAGTGGAAGGTGCAAAATAGGCAGAATTCAGAGGATGAAATGGGGTTCTCACTAAAAGATTCATTAAACTTCTCTAGCTCTTTCCTCTTTTATGTGTGAGCGTGAGAGTCCCGCCTTACACCTTCCGTATCTTGACAAACTGCCCGAGGAGCATCGTCTTCATCTGGCACTCGAAGACTTTGCTGGTCGTCACTGACCGACCTAAAGTTGCGCACCAGGGCTCGAAGGCTGGAACGAATAAACATCCATCGCAGGTCAAAATCATTGAATTGATGTATCTCTCGACATATTATGTAGTCACGTTAAATGACTTAAAGCTGTGGAGATGGCGAACATCAACACAGCACCTCGCGGTAAACCCTGGATCAAGTACGAACTAATACTCATCATCTTCTTCATCCTCCTCCTCCTCGTCCGCCATATCCATAATGAGGCCGCCTTCACCTTCATCTCCATCCTCCTCATCTTCATCCGATATCTCATTGCCCTCTTCGTCATCCTGGAAATCCGCATAGTTCCGCGCATCGTAATCATCCCCGCTGACATCCCCTCCTTCCTCCTCATCATCGTCGTCGCCATCGTCATCGTCGTCGCCATCGTCATCCGAGTCCGGGATAGTATTATTTCGACGATGGAGTTCCAGCTTCTCCGCGAGAGTCAGAGGCCTGGCGGGGGCTTCGTCATCGTCTTCTGCTTCCGAGGAGTCGTCGCTACCGCTCGTGGAGGATTCGCTTTCTGCATCCTCGTCATCGTCATCATCTGTGTCGGAAGCTGGGGGCCGCAGTCCCCGACGAGATCTGATTTTCTTGGGCACTGGTGCCTCCTCCTCCTCCTCTTCCTCATCGTCTGACACAACTTTGTATCGATGCATGGCTTTCCGCTTGATTCGCCGCCTCGTCACCTCTTCTTCTTCATCGTCATCGTCATCGTCATCCGAGATGACCACGGGGTGTTCAGGACTGTCACCTCCTGTGGAGCTCTCTCTTTGGTCTGCGTTCGACTCGTAATCCATCTGGTTGTTTCTGTCCTCCGCATCCTCGTCCTCGTCATCTGAAAGTACGACAGTAGCGCGGGCACGGCGGCGACTCTCTTTGCTAATACGCGCTGCTTTCCTGGGCGGTTCATCATGCTCCTCCTCCTCTTCCGAATCTGACTCCAAGACTCGTTTCCTACCAGAGCCGGCAGAGCGAGAGGGTCCAGCTCGGTGTGGTGAGGATGACTCTTCATCCATCGTCGAGGAATCCGACGGCTCTATGCTGGAGAAGCGAGCAGCGCCGCTTGGACCAAGGCGATGGTGTTGATGGGTGTTGTTCGCAGAATCAGACTCGTCATCGGAGTCGTCAAGGATTTCGATCGGGCCATCACGGCTATCATTTGAATGTCCTGCATGGGTTGGTCCTCCTTCTTCATCGCTCGAATCTTCTTCCTCTTGGTCGCTGTCATCTGCCACGACGACAAGATCATTTTCGCTTTCTGACCCCCCGTCCTCATCCTCGCTGATCTCCGAATCATCGATTCCTGAGCTTTCGTATTCATCCGGCTCCTCATCATCATGCTCGTCGTCTGACTCATTATCGGAGAAATTCCAGTCGGTGTTATTGTTTTGTTCTTTGACGAGCTTCTCAAAGCGCCGAAGGCCAGTTTCGAAAGAAAAGCGTATGAGGGGCTGAAATATGTTTTCTGTGTCGTCGAGTCCATTTTGGGTGCATAGCAGCGATCGCCAAACTTGTTCGCCTAGAGTTCCGGGAATGCTGTTGTCGATAGTGAACTCGCGGGTCTTGGAGGGTTTGCGCCAGCAATACATGTACTCAGCATCCTCTCCGACGCCCGGCTCCTCCTCTTCGGTCCGCACAAAATAATGGTAATCGTCTGTGTTCGCGCACCAGCGCAAAAACCTCGCCGGACAATCGGAATCGTCAATAATGCAAAACGCCCTCCTCAACCGAGGGCATAAGTTGTGCAACACCTGTTCATATTCAAGCCGCTCCGGGGTCCAGCGGATATCGATGTGGCGGGCAAGATCGACATCGAGCGCCAAGTTCCGGATCTGGTCCGAAAAGCCTGGTATTGGATGAAAGGGGGGAGAGGCTCTGCCGCCTAGAACTACGACGTCGTTCTTGCAATTCCAACGAATATTACTTTGGCCATCGCGGAAAGTGAGGACATCGGGAAATTTTTTGAGCACGTGCTCACGGCTTTCCTGATGAACAGCCAACATGACACGGACGGGAGCAGTTTGCTGCTCAAGAATATGGCTTTCCCAGATGTCACATGGTAGTTCTTCTTGGTCTCCTGGGGGAGGGATGATGCGGAACTCATAGACGCGTGACTTTGCCGTCAGATCGGGGCAGAACATCTCCCAGATGCGCTGGCGAAGTTCATAAGGCAAGAGGCCGAACTTGGGGAAAGATTGATGATCGTTGCGCCTGGCTTGGCGAGAGTTCGGATATTCATGGATGTGTTCGGCAAGGTCGTCGTCATCGTGCTCCTCGTCGTCATCTTCATCCTCGCTTGAGTGGGACTCACTTGCTTCGAGGTCGAGCATCGACGCCAGAAGCTGAATACCCCTACTGTTACGTGTCAAAACTTCTGAAGAAGATACCTCATCGCTGGAGTCGTCTGAGTCCGAAGAGGCATCCGAGTTAGATCCCGAATCAGAGCCGGAGTCGGACCCGGACTCGCTGTCATTGCTCGCGTCAGACTTGTGTTCCTCTTGGTCAGAGTGATGATCTTGATGGTCGGAATCATCCGACGAGAAGTCGGTAGCCATTTCGAATAACCCTGACTGGCTGGGCAACAGAGGCGCGTGTTGTGTGTTGGCTTTGTGATGTTGATGTCCTGGATGTTGTTGTGGAATGTTGTTGGTGCAGCAGGCGTGCAGCAAAAGAGGTACTCGTGTAAGTGGGGCCCCCGTCAGATCTGAAAGGTTAAATCCCTGAAAACGGAGCCTGCCGGGACGCTGGTAGGGGTTCGTACAGTAAAATACAGTGACGGGAATGCATGGAGTTCTGCCGGGGTGGTGCACGGTTGCACTCAGCCCACTGAGGACAGTGCGTTTACTGGGGAAGGTGCTACTGGAGCTTCAGCACTTCAACATCGAGTTCAGGGCCGCGGGCGGTGGGAACCTTGATGGTCGTCTGCACTTCAGGATCCTGCCTGCCAAACTCAGCCTGAACTCCAATAACAGACACCATGCGTCTATCGTATCGTGACCAGGGATATTTTGGTTCGAACATTGGCTTCAAAACACTATATATCTAAGCAGAAAGCCAGCAGACACCTTTATCTGAGGACAGTTCCCGTGTTAGAAGGATTGTCGACCCACAGCCCCTCCCAAACCACCAAGTCGTGTGACTGCCTTCAACAATCCGAGCCTAAGCAAGGGAGGAGGAACCATTACCAAATTTGAACATGTCTCTAGAGGGCACTTGAAACTGAGCATCAAAGCGCCTACCTAAGGTAGCTACTATAGTAGTAGGTGGCATCTTACGCTCCTGCTGAACTTCGCCGCCTGCTGCCATGAACCTTCTTTCAACGAACAACCTTCCCCCCCAACCTCAATATCACTTGGCGGGTGGCTCCGTCTTGTTCCACACCCCTGGCCACGAGCCTGAGGAATCCCAAGGCATAGAGAGCTAGTCTAAGGGGACAGCACAATCACCAGGCTGATTCAGGTATAACGCAGTGTTTACGTACGGCCCACACTTGGATGTCCGGGGTGATATCCCCATTCCCTCAACAGACGGGACTTGCAGCTGCGGACCGCACTTGGATATATTCCGGGGTGTTTGCCTCTGAACGTAGGTAGGTAGGGAATGTCCCAAGATGGATGAGCCGCGAGGCCACAACAGCAAACCAAAAGGTTCCATGGGTGGATACTTCCTATAAACGGCCGTCAGGAAGGACGGGGGATTGAATGGTCCTGGGCTTGCTTCTGCCCCAAAGGGCTCCAAAGAGATCTGCTCTGATCGCGGTTCAGCAAGCCAGAATCGATGGATGGCATTATCACCACAGCATAGCATAGCATAGCATAGCATAGCCATGGATGGACCTCTAGACCGAACTGAACCACCGTGGTTCAGAGGTTCTCCTTCGGCCCCTGACCACCCAGGGGTACCCTTCCGGCCGCCCCAGCACCAGGAGGCATCCTAATCCCCAACGCCGCCATCCTCGCCGCCATGTCCGCACCACCAGGCCCCCTACCACCCGGATGCGGCGCCGCCGTCGCCTCGTCCACTTTGCTCTTCTGCAGCGAGAACGCCGGCGCGATCCAGTCGCCACAGCTACACCTAAACCCCTGCCACGTGTACCTCCCCACGGACGCCAGACACTTTTGGTTCGGACACGTTAGTCTGCCCTCCAGCTCGCCCTGCTCCAGCGTCGGGCGCATCCACGACAGCGCTTCGACGAAGTAATGGCCGCAGTCCCTTTTTTCGCTATTCCCCTTGCCCTGGTGGGGAACAATAAACGGCTTCGTCGCCAGTGTGCGCCGACACTTTTTGCATCTTAGACTTAGCACCGCACCCCCATCGGCCCCCTCCTTATTATTCTCGGCAAGCTTAGCAGCCTCCTCATCCTCAAACCGAATCCAATCCGGCACCCTTCCAATCCTCGTCGCGTCCTCCACCTCGCGCTTGTACAGCCACCTCTGGTAGGCAGGGTGGTTCTCGACCGCGTCGTCACTTTCGGTAGGGCACCCCATGGTCCACCACAGCTCTAATTGGGACATAAACCCGTCATTGGGCTCGGCGATCGGACGCGTCTGCCGCACCCAGTTGACGGCCTGCGTGACGGCGCGGCGCGCGGGCGTGGAAGGGTCGGATCGCCCGAAGCGGTGCGGGTGTTTCCAGAGGAGGTAGGCAACGATGGCGGAGACGGAGCGGGATTTGCCCATGGCGCAGTGGACTAGGACTGCGCCGGGGTTTTGTTGTTGTTGTTGGTGTTCTTGGTGGTGTTGTGATGTTTCGGTGGTGGTCGTGGTGGGTGACGCGGCGGTTATAGCATCGGCGTCCGCTGCTGTTTCGTCGTCGATCTTTGCGCTCGCGTTCGTGGTCGGGGGCGCATTATTCCCTCCGAGGGTTATCGAAGCTACTTCGTCGCCGTACAGTCCGCGCTCGATGAAGCGGACCATCTTGGGGAAATGAACGAGAATATCGGCCTCCTCCACATCGTCAATGTCGATGCTGAGATGTTGAACGTTGCGGAACGCGGGGTCGGCGGGGAGGGTGTTGTTGATGACGGAGAGGATATGCGTGATCTTGCTTTCTTCGATTAGTCGGGCGCGGTTGACGCTGAAGATGCTGTTTCGGAAAAAGCTGTGTCAGTTCTCATTCCACTTCTTGAGAAAAAATAGAAGCATCGTAACCTTTTTGCGCGGCGGGAGGGATGGACGGGGAGGCCGACAGAGATGTGTATGTGTGGACGACTTACCCTCCTACGAAGAGATCTTCGCGCCCGTTGATGCGGTTTAGTCGTAGCGCCATTGCGACCGGTGTCCTTGGAGTGCACTTGATATTGACTCGCTTTGAGGATCGGTTTGATCTGGCGACGCTGAAGGATATAGAGGTGAACTTTCCGAAGCTATCGCAAGACGACGAGTTTGCTCGTCAATCATCTGTCGTGCAACAGTAAATTTCGAAAACATTGTTTGTTGCCCCTCATCGCCGCGGGATGCCCAAAATGGTAAGGGTAACCGCGGATACGGAGTACGTACCGTTACATGAAGTCTTGGAACGATGTACCGTAAGTACACCAGCCGTACGTATTGCTCTGTGTAACTTTCGTCTCCGGAAATACGTATGGAAAGTACGTATCTTACACCAGACTATGATACCCGCCACATGTCACAAATGTCGGAAAGATACAAAGCTGTAAACATTCACCACCATGACCGTTTCATGCATCCAATACCGTTCGACTGTTTACTTACTGCCACCCTTGGTCATTCAATGTCCGATACAGGCGTTCCATGCCCAGGCAGTTGTACAGTACCATCATGCGGATACCTTGGATTGTTGACACAATTGTGACAAACAGAAACCCTGGGTGTCAGAGGACGGACGGCTGGAAGCATGGCCTACCCAAAGAACAAACAAAAGCGACTGCCCTGCACGAATGAACCAACCGACCAACCAACCCCCCAATTTCAAATCGATCACAGACATTTTGGTAGGGCTGTGGCAGTGGGGTAATTTAACGGCGCCCGCTTCCTTGTAGGGCTGAAAAGACATGCAAGTCGTCTCACACATTCCGCTCACAACAACAAATAGAAGCAGACAATGTACCCAACCGTCTGAAAGAGCATTTCCAGAGTCCATAGTCATTCCAGACCGAGTGCATTGTTCCTCGAATGATTCTTGACATAATCGCTTTTTTTGGCTACCACAATTCTCTCAGACTGCTATTCAGCCGCCGCTTTCAACTCTTCCATTCCAATACATCTATGGCTGCTCCTGACCACGATGACACCAAAGACGATGTGTCAACTTTGGCCCGCGCTTTCAAAGCTGTTCCCGCACGCAACGCCGCAACCATACAGCTGAAAACTCCACACCCAAACTCCGACAAAATCCTCAAAATCGTAAATGCTCCAATTAGATGACGTCCTTTCTTCCGCGGCCCATTGTGCCGCATGATCTTGAACCGATACCGCTCTAGATGTCGATATCTGAGCTGACCAACATGTCACATCACCACAACCACCACCCCTCCACATAACAAGACCCACTTCCTTATATCCAAAATCAAGCATTGCGCCTTCCCGCCTGACCGCTTCATCGAGGGACCGCTGGTCCTTCGTCCATCATGCAAGCGTTTTCCAGCATGTTGGTCCACTTCCCACTCGTGCCGGCATGGCTGTGTTTGAGGTGTTGCCGGAAGTGGTCTGCCCGGAAGAACTTCTTGCTGGCATTGCACTCGCGGAACTTGTGCACGTCCTGTAAATGCCGGATACGGTCCTCCCAATCTTGCTCGCTAGCAAAGATGCCGGCGGCATTGCGTCCTGTACGGGCAAATTCTTCACCACAATAACCACACGTATCGGCCTCGCCCGGCCTCGTGCTGCTATCGTGGAATGCACGATCGTAAGTCTGAAGCGCTGAGCATGACCAGCTGTGGCGACGGACGTGCAGCGAGTTTTGATGGCGTTCCGCCTCGTTCTTGTTCTTGAACCTGTTCCCACAAAACGAGCACCCGTACTGTTTCTCTGCTTCGTGTAGCCTGGTTGAAAGTGTCTAGGTTAGTGACACGTGTTGAAGGATGGAAAATATTGCAAGACCTACTTCAAGTCCTCTTCGGTGTCGAACTTCTTGGGCTTTTTCGGGCAGCATTCGCACATGTATGGGCCCTTAAGCTTAGCCGCCACGATATTGCTAGCATTTTTAGGAATCTCGGCAAGTTTCCTGGGAATCCCTAGCGTCCTATTGGACTGCTCAACCGATCTTTGCGTATAGTCACCCGATATCCTAGGGTGTGGCGACTGTGCCGCACCTGCCCGGCTGATCGACGATCTTGGTGAAGCGGTGAGGCTGATGGGTGTGGCATACGGGCTCCCACCACCCATCCCGTCCGTCGGAGACACCCCACCGGGAGATACACCATTCGGAGACAGACGGCCAAGCGAACTGTTACTTGTCATGCTGCTAGCAGTCAGATTGCCAATATAACTTCCGCTGCGACTAGCAGCCGACAAGCTAGAGACAGACCCTTGTGAAACGACAGTCAGCCTAGGGGTAGGCGATCCCCTATTCAAGCCTGATGTATCACTACATCTATCGATGGGCGTGGGCGAGGCCGGACGCTTCTGACCCGATTGATAGTAGCTTCTTTCTCCGCCTACGTCCCTCCCCGCATGATACAACTGCGATGGCGAATAGTGGGATGGTCCGGTCTTGTTTCCTCGCTGCCAAGACCCGCTCTCCGTTTCTCTTTCATTCTCCCTATGCCTTTCCCTCCACGGATCTTCGATCTTCAGAGTCCGCATGCGTGTCGTCTCCTCCATTGCAAAGTCATTGTCCTCGTCGTCCTCATTATTCAGAAAACCGTCATCCATCATCAACGTGCTCTTCGTCCTGCGGGCTCTCGGCGGCTGAGCACGATTGAAACCGTTCTTGTCAAACCCATCACTGGGACGAAACCCGACAGTAGCGGGACTTGGTTGGCTTGTTTGAGAGAACGGGCTGGGAAGTGGAGATGCCGCAGTGGGCGACGAGGCAAACCCCGATGTGAAGAAGCCTGCCTTTGATCGATGTGGGAGAGAAAGCTGGGGAAGACTGGCGTGGCTTGGACGGGAGCTGTGCGCGTCATTCAACGAGTTGCTGAATCCTCCGCTCTTATTTAACCTCCTCAACATTGTCTCATCGATCGCTTCGGTACTGGGACGAAACCCTTTCATGGCGTGGAGGCCGAAGGAAGACGGGAACTGCGATGATCTAGGAAAGTCACAGACAAGTTAGTTTCGAGGCAATGGTAAGCGACGATCATAGAGAACCAAAGGGATCGCAGTACCTGACACTATCAAAACTCTGATAGCCCTCATCATGGGAACTTTCGCGCTTGTTCGGAAACGCTCGCCGTTCAAACTTGAATGATTCGCTCTCAAGGCTATTGGGACCGTCATTGCGCATGAACTCGGAGTCTCTGTAGTGCTGAACATTCGGATCGACGGGGCCCTCGACGGGAGCAAGGCGAGGAGGAGGTAGCGGAGGAGGCGCATTTATCCCGTTCCCGTCTGAGCCGTGGATCGCCATAGGGTTCGAAGCGGTCGAAGGTGAGAGATTATCGTTCAATGGGATACCAAAGGGACGACTCGCAAAGTGGTCCCGGAAGCCACCATCGCGGCTTGATATAGAAGGAAGGGGCCCATCGTCAAAATCCCTCGCGGCGCTGGTATAACGGGGCTGCGTCTGCATTGGTACTGCCCGTGCTGCCATGGCAAATGGCGGAGGATACGTTGCGATCGCGCAACTATGCACAGGAACTGCTGATGCCGCAACCGGGAAGCTGAAGGACGGGGCGATACAGCCGCGTCGTTGCCACCACTATATACGAGCCAGCTCGGAGCTAAGGCCAGGCGAGAAAGCAAGGCAACTGCAGATGCGGCTGTAATGCGGAAACCAAGCCGTATAAACAAATGTGACGTTTCGCGAATCGAAAGTCTCAGCCCTGGACCAGACAGGCGCGGTACAATGACAAGTGTTGGCCAAGAAAGAGGCGTTGGAATTGGATCGGTGTTGCCGATGCAGCTGGTGTTGAACGGATGCGTAGCGGGCGATTGGGTTCCCCGACAAGTACACTAGGTACGGTAGATTGCAGGAAGAATCGCCTTCGGGGGGAAGAGAGGATTAAGGATGACAAAACAGACTAGAAAGACCAACTCCACCTCGAAGAGACGGCCGGTGGGTGTAGCTAACAGGGTGATATATAGTAGGTGGTTATGGTCCGGGTGGTTGGCGAGGTTGTGGTCCCTGGGGACAGTCGTCGTCGGATCCGTAATGCCAAGCACGACAGGTACCTCGTTTGGCGGTTGCGTGGTCCTGAATGGTCGACGATTGAGGTTGTAGAGCTTGTGATGTCTGTAGAGGTAGACGGACTGTAGGGTTGGCGGCGGCGGCAAGACAACAGCAAGCAACAGACAAGTCCGAATGCGTGAGGTACAGTTGACAGGTAATGCGCGCTTGAATCTGTGAGCAACTGCACCTTACCTCAAGCTGGAGACACAGAGCGGTGGTCTGGCTGAGGCGATGGATGACTGAACTCTGGAGCGGGAGGACTGGCGACGGGAGGATTCAAGTGGATTGGGGGGGCTCAGCCCATAGAAAAAGATTTGGCGGAGACGAGTTTCTGGTGGAAGAGGCCATAAAGAGAGAGGAGTCGGATTACGAAGAAGCTGTGGATACCTCTTGGGACGGTTCCAGTCGCCGTTGCTGGCAGTTGCTTCTGGTTGGTCAGTCGGCCTTGCCCCTGGGACCGTAGTAGCCTGCTAGGGCCAGGGGAGCCAAGGGTCGAATACTTGAGCGTATTGCGCAGTATTATCCGGAATGCACTAGGGTAAGGCAGGTATTTACGTGTAATAACTCGCTGACGGAGTAGACAGCGGAATCGGCAAGTACAAGTGTGGATTCTCTCGGTGGACATGGTAAAGCCAAAAGTACAATGGCCCGTTACCTTACAGGAAGCCGCGTTACCCGACTGCTTGGGACGGTGAGGAGACCGCCAAGTACGTACAAGTAATCGATCCTGTCGAAGATTCAAGGTCAAGCTTTGTCGTGCGTGAGGTGGCAGACAGTTAAGCATGATGATACCTTACCTTAGCCAGGACAAAAGGTCGAAGCGAGGGGAAAAGGGAAGGTGGTAAGAAAGCGGAACCTCAAAAACAAGTCGGCAAGAGTGTGGGATGACTTTGTGTCAAGAACTGTGTCTGAACCTGAATCATCATGAGTCCCCCGCACGTAAACGCAAGGTAAGGAGATGCAGACTGCAGAGGTGTATCTGCGCATCCTTGACACGGGCATTCCCACGCATTCTTCCGCAAAGTGCAAACCCCAGCCGGCTCTGTCTGCAGCTTTCAGCCCTGGACAGGAGTATCGAACGCAACATTACAGGGTTTCCATCTATTAGCGCTTTTCCAGCGTGGCATCCAAGCACTCCCTTTCCGCGCCTTTTTCTTTCGGTTCGCTCGCACCTGCTCCACTTTGCACTCGCTAGTTCCATAAATGGCCCGGATCCCGCACGCCCTGAAAGGCTCGGACAGTGTTACTTACATCCCGTTGTACGGAATACACATTTTACGTACAAAGTACGGCTTGCCCTACTGGGTGGTTCTCTTGACCCCTGATACGTCTACGGTTGGCCGTACTGTTCTGTAAAGCCAATCATCTTGTGTATCGGATCTGTTAGGGGAACGGAAAAGATTCCGATCCCTTTTTCACGTCCATGGTTTCTAAGCCTCAGTGATCGACAGTAGGAAATGTCGTGAATATCGATGGAAGAATCATTGCTGTTAGGGCTGTCGTTGATCCAATCATCTTCCTAAGCGATCCTTCTTCTCGATGAAGCGCTGTCGCTTGGGCGGTTGACAGTACGTTTACGGTTTTCTTTTTCCTTGAAAGTATGCATACTGTACGTGTAATGCTTTTGTACTTTAGTGGTAAACCGGTAACCCATCTCAACGGGCAGCCTTGACCGTTTTGTACACGGAACTCTCCGCTGCGTCTGTTAATTTCTGCTTAATAACGTGCATCACCTTCTGCAACTTGCAACTGGAGGCGGCCGACCAGCTTTCCCGGTTAAATTTTCCTCCTCGGATGACGACGACAAACTCAAACTCCAAATCTTTGTCAAAGATCGCTTCTGCCACCGCCATCCATCTCGCTTCGCCGGCCGCAAGACATGAAATGGGTTCATAATCCACATTTTGTGTCTCATCGTGCACGGTCACATGGGATAGGGCTAAAGATGATCAGCATACCAGCACCGGAGAAATGGAAAGCGAACAGTGTGATTTGATGAGCAGTCCCCGAACAGTTTCAGAGCTGCTTGCTTGTTGTTCACCGACATAGCCGGCCGATCTAGGAAGGCTGGCAGGGCTGGTCTTTGCCGAGTGGAATCCACATATCACAAATCATCAAAGCCTCGCTCACTCCTCAGTGAGTCGTGGACGCTTGGTGGCCCCCCTTTCGGCCGATCTTTGTGCGGAATCAACAGCCTTTCTGCCTGTGTGGATAACATGCTGACCAACGCTTTACCGTACCGACTACCGTCCTCCTCCATATCCGTAGCCGGTGCACCGACTCGACCGACTATCGGGCGTAGAGCGGAGTGTTCGGGATCGTCGGTACCTGCTAGCACGCAGTTATGGTGTGTCCTTATTTCCGGTGTGTAAATACCTATGACAAGATCCATACACGATAGAGGTATGTATGCAGGTCGGTACTGGAGGCACTTTGCATGAAGAATCCCGACAAGTGGCCGTCTTGAGTCAAAGGTGGAAATGACGGGAGTCAAGTTTGATACCACAACGTCCAGCCTTACCGGGCTGGCTGGCTTGCTTGCTTGCTTGGACCCCCTTTTTAGGCTTTTTGGGGCGCAGCCTTTCCCGCCAACGTCACGATATGCCCCTGTAAGGCAGATGGCAGTCGGCCAGTCGCAGGTTTTACAGGGCTCATGTTATGATGCGGTTTTTTCACAAGAAAAGAACAATCTTTCCAAGGCTTTTAAGGGTTCGCTGACCAAGCATATTGCATAGGCACCTGCCCTCTACCTATTACCGGCCGATCTTATACCCGTATAACTGTTTTTATCCGCCCTACCAGCCTACCCAACCTCCGGAACACTGAGGTGGGAGGCCTCTTTATTTTTTCCTCAACATCAAGGAACGTTGATCTTGTGTGCTTCTTCAAGGCGTGATACATAATAACCATCTAACAAGTTCTCCTTGAACCCAGTCCTTGTATGACGGATCCATGGTGCTTTCTGTACTCGGATCCTAGCTACATATTATGCTGACTTTCGGGTCTCAGCCCTATAAGGTGTGCCATCCATCTCAACCTCGGCCGTTGGTGTTTCTGGTCACGACATACACTAGATACTCACATTGGAGGTCTGGATATCCAAACGATTCGCTCGGCTATTCCATGTCCATATTCCCGAGAATCGGAAAAGGCGCAATGCGTGCCCTGGTACTCCTGGGCATCTTGAAGCGAGGCCTTTCTCTGAGGAAGGCGGGGTTCCCCGTTGAAGTTTGTGTTGACTTTTTCAGCAGCTTGTACCACACTCATTCGCATGTCCAACCAGGAACACTTCTTCATTGCCCTTCTGAGGTTGGTCGAGGCCATGCAACAAACAAGCCACCACGGCAATGCTACGTTCAAAAAGTTGTTCTTGTTGCATGCTCCAGTTTTTTGCACTGATCCAAAAAAACCAGATGCAACCACGAGCTGAAGAACGCAAAGTGATCAAGATGTCTGGCACCATCTAAAAGTCCTCGATGCGCACAAAACAACGTACTTCACAGTTGGAAGCGGCAGCAAAGTCCTTTGCAGACGCTAGTAGATGAGACCCAAGGTGTCACCTTCCGCGCCCTATGTTACATTTTCATCATACTGAAGTTGAGTTTTGCTGCCTATACCTATCTATTTCCGGCTTTCTCTCGACATCAGAGGCTCGTCAATGTAGTAGGAAATGTAATGGTGTGCGCTATTAATTCGCTCGTCACGGAATTTACTTCTTCGTAAGGCCATCGCAGTTTTAGCCGACCTCGACAATCTCGACGGCGAATCTTACGGTGGTAACCCCGACCATCAGCCTTGGAACCTCGGCCATTGTGTAGCTCGAAATTACTATCCTGCCGTGATTCAAATCTCTCCGGTCCCAACAAGCGCGCTCCGTCGAGGCCAAAAGCGAGTCGCTTTCTCGTGAGGAGTGAACCAATGACGCCAGTTAACCGCCGTTGACTACCACCTCGATATGCGCTGCTTTGCTCCGTCTAACACAATGTCACCTTCCTAGTAAGGCGAAACGGAGACGATGACTTGGTCGAAGATTACCACCATCATCCTCGCTGGCATCGTACCCCGGAGTCCTATCCTCAGGTACCGGCTCTTGCGGTACGTGCCACATCAACTGCCGAACTATATGCGGCCAGCCAATCGAAGTATGGCATTCCGTTCCTTTCCGTTTTCTACGCTTTCCTTGACGGAGTCTAGTGGTTTGAAGCTATCGAGCACGCCCTTCCCCTTATTACTTACCTAGATCCTTGAGGTTGCTCATTATTGCCTCTGAGGAGATTCAAAGGAGCAAGATGTTAGTGCATCGAGCGATCCTTTCCTTTCTCAACAATATGCCGACATCCCCAAGGGGCATTGCCCACCGGGATGCTCCTGGTTCAAGTCGGCGACCTCAACTTTGCGGGGTTCATTTGCGCTGTTGCGCTAGCAGTTGTAGGAGATACGCAGTATAGTCTGCGCAAAAGATCAGCTAAGGTACACTTCGGTTAAAACTGCTCATTACGATCGATAACAGGATCATAGTATTGACAGAAACAATATTCTTGCCGGATGCGTGGTGGACTCCTACGGGAATGGGAATTTTAGTTAGTTTCGGAGGTTGCTCCGTGCCTCTGACCGCCGCCGCTGCCGGGCCCGGGCACCTCTACATCGTACGACGGGGAACCACCAAGACAGAAACAAAGAATGCTGCACTGTGAGACGGCTTGGCAGAACTCCCACCACCCCCGTCCCGCTATCCGATGCCGCCCTCCTTTGTCTCGATGGAAATAAAAGCCCAAAACATGGCTCTGTGGAGAGTGGCCTCCTACCTTTTCCCCCTTGCCTTACAGGGCGATTTCCATAGAAGAAATGCATAACATGACCTTCCTAGACAAGAAATACCGGCCGGCCCCTGTGGGTTACGTAAGGTTTACACGAAAAACATACCGTCGGTACATGTACACGTATACCGTGGACGATTACAGGGCCACCGTACGCCTCGAACAAACGGTGTAATTACTCGCTAACGTCACTCTCATTTCCGGTGACCCACCAAACATCAGCCTTACAGTTAGCGGTACGTAAGGAAATTGATAGGGATCATAGGGCTACCGACATGGATTGAAATCTCAATCCCGGAAAACACATCTTACTGCGGAATGAATGCGCAATTCGGACGGAATTATCTCCATCCCAAGAGGCCTACCACGTGTTCATCTCAAGACGAGACGAACTTGTGATCTTAAACTTATTCTTTTCCTATTACGAATGTTTTACGCTCGGATTACAGCATCAGATCTTGCTATGAAGCAATCTGGAAGTGTTCATTGGTCATTGTCAACCGGAGCACCGTCCGACCATCGGGATTCGGAACGAATGCCACCGGGCTCCCAAAAAAAAATAAGGTCCCCGAGCGAGCGCCCTAAAAGCTCGCCTACAGAACACCATCTGAGTCGGCTGGATCTCGCGTTCGACAAAAGCTAGATCGACAATGACGATCTTGTCTCTCGGGAAATGGCTTGTTGGCAACCTTCGCGACCCTATAGGGGTGCATCGCGTGACTGGCCTTCGCGCAAAAGCTGAAAGATCGCGTACCAAGCTTGGCCTACTAGCTAGTTGTAGGTAGTGTAGGTATTCTTTACAGACCGCCTCTTTGGCCCCCCGATTCATTTCCCCATGAGCGAGAAACATCTCGACGCTTACCTCCGGGGGCAGCAGCAACAGCTCGCTCGTATCCAGTCGATGCATGAAACCCTTTCCGTCTTTATACTCAATGTCTTCCAAGGCGGGAAGCCGTGCCGCAAGAGAAGCATGGCATCTCTGCATGAATCTGGGATGACTTGTGATCGCGTCCTTGCTTAGCTGACATCGCGGGAATAGTGCCGTGCATCAACATGAGGCTGAAAAACAGGATCCCGTCTTCGTCTCCTTAGCACTTCTTTGGTAGGGGTACTCCTCCTTTTTTGCTTCATTTTTCACCATTCATCCCCTCCAATTTTCTCGATATCCTCACAGCTCGCTAGCGAGGAATTGCTTGGCTCATTTACCTGCTCCCCAGCGCTGCAACTCAACCCCCACCAACCTACTTAAGCCAATGACCTACATAGTATACGCCGAATACAATTTGAACTTGCCGAGAAACGTTCAGGGAGAATCAACTCCGGATTGCTTCACCTTCTTTCGCTTAGCCATCAGGTCTAATTCAGTACTGTAACATCACCATGCATGGACGGGAGCGCATCGTGCCATTCCCTACTGAAAACAGTATGGAGAAAAGGTGATCTCTCTGCGGTAACAATCAGGGCAAGGAAGCCGAACCTCTACTGCGTAAACTGCAAGTGATGCCTGGTAGTGGCAAAGATATTCCAAGAAAAATCTCGTCCGCTGCGTAAGCTTTATACAGCCCGTCTTGCAATGCAACCACAAAACCCGAGAAGATGACGACCTTCATCGTCGTCAACTTCAGGTGGTCAAGTGTGGCTGTGTTCAGCATGGCAGGGTCAACCGGCTGCCGCCAGGCCAAGGCCAAGGCAGTAAAGTGCCGAGATATATAGTGGTAGGGTGGCAATCGGACCGGTAGTGGTTATAAGACCTTGGCTGCGGCTGGGCTGGTGGTTGGATGGTGCCTAGCAAGGCGGCCGGTCGTGATGCAGACGTAACCGCGTGGTGGTGGACTGGTGATGGTGGTGTCACAGAGAAGTGTCTGAGGAGTGCCTGGCGGCAGCTGGGGGTTGGAGTTCAATGTTTGGAAATTGTGTGGTCCATTCATGGGGCATTGGACCCCTGACTGACAACACCATTCAGAACCAGCCCAGGCAAATTGCCTCGTGTCGTGCACGTGGATGAACCCCTGAATGATTCGTCAGCCCTCTTTTGCGTTTGCAAAAAAAAGGGGTCACGGTTGAAAGGAGACCGGAGAAACGCCATGCTTTCCTTCTTTTTGCTCCCTCCCGAGCCTATGGATAGAGCCGCATCCCAGCTCCACTCGGCTTGGTCACTCGATCGGGAGCTGTAGCTCCTTCCGGGTTGTTAAGCCGGGGATGGGCGTGAAGGTCAACGGTTATTTAATATTGGAGATGGATTCATGGAAAGCACCACGAGAGAACCATGCCATCCTGCCATCTTCTCCCACACCATCACCGTCTGCTTTCGTCTCATCTCATCTTCCTGATTCCTGTTTCACCGGTTTCTTGTTCCCCTTGTCAGAGTTACGGACGCGTAGATAGGTGATGCCCACATTTGCCTCGGAATTGAAATAGAGGAAAGAAGCTGAAGCTGTTGATGGACTGAGGAAAGGAGAATTGCAAACGGGATTTGATATGAAACAACAAGCTCCTCCATCTGCGTCAACCGTCAAACGGTCCGTCTTCTCCATCGGCCGGACACTGAAGGCCGTCCTCCTATCTTCATGGAGCAGTGGTATTCTGGTCAGTACCGGTATGAGCATCTAGTAAACGTGCTGCCCGGTGATGAGGATAACGCTGATGGTAATGGATGAAGGAATGCGCACCGGTCCACATTAGTGAAGATCAATGTTTCAAGCCTGGCTAGGCGCGAGCCCAGAGTGAAGCCCGCGATAGGAGAACAATTGGTGGAAAATCCTCTTGCGTGAACTTCTCGCTTTAGCGAAAACAAGGTCCTATTCTTCCGTACGAATTGTTGTCGTCAGCTTTCCAAGCACTGCCTGGTTGTAGCCCTAAAAGGGTTGTCTCGTCTGGATCGCTTCATTTTTATGATAGTGTAGTTGGAGTTTCCTTTCTGCGGGCTCCATTACGGGGACCAGTCGTGGGCCTCTGTAACGGTGAAAGTTACAGCTGAAAACCTCTTTTCGACGTAACGATGTTATAACAACCGTTTGGTAAGATAAATGTCCTACGAAACGTTTCATGCAACATACATACTTACAGTACAACTGCGTTTTTTTTTTTCGGCCGACTCTCGGGATGCCCGTTGGATTCCACGCAGACCACGGTACGTACCTCGGATGGATGTCGCAGCACCGGTTCCACATTAGGGCTATTGCTTTCTTTCCATTGGCTGGCCTTATACCTGCCTCCCTCGTAGGGCTGGTTCACGAAAGTTTGTTCTTTCGCTTAGCACTCCGTGTCCGTGACCGTTGTCTTGTGTCTGTTGGCGGTGAGCTTTGTGGAGATTTTCATTTCATGGTACAACCCCAGGCTTCCCAAAAATCACACGATACTACTGCACATCGCATCAACGCTTTTCAACCCGGGTGACGGGAATGCTGGCATGAAGGTGGTGAAATTTTCAGCGGTGTGTATTATGCGCAAAGTACCTACAGTACTTGAACGGTGCAAGTGCTCGGACCTTACTCAGCACCACCAAAAACCGGGACAGGGCATCGTGGTCCTCGTTGTTCTTGAACAGCACACACCTCACATCGGACCGGGCGCTAGTTCAAGATGGCTAGGTATCTGCTCCGCCGATGGCCACGACGACAACGCCGGCGGTGATGAAGACACCAAAGACGACAACACACACCGATCCCGGACGCCGGACTTGATGCCAAGCTTGCAAGCTTGAACACATGGCATCACTCCAGTCATGGCTGCGAAGCTGACGGAGCTGGAGGAATTTCGTCCAAACCAGCAGTGAGCATGAACTAGCACCACCGTATTGGCATATATCACAGCCCAGGAAACAAAACGGTCCGGAGACCTGAGGGGATTTCTTCTCCGGCGAGCCTGGTAAGTATCCCTGGAGAGAGGCCGGGATCATTAGTATCCGAACCGTGTTGGTCGTCAACCGGACCAGACCAGTGATTCACACAAATCAAATGCTAATAAAGCAAAGCAAATCTACCCCCAGCGTGACAAATCAAATCTGTGTAAAAAATTAGTCAAATCAATTCAAATCTGGGTGCAGATTTGCTTTGTTAGCTTTGCATATTTGTTTCATCATAGCCATGAGATTTTTACAGCAATATACCTTTCCGATGTGTGTAGTGTGACTTTTACTACAGACGGTCGGGTATAAATGTAGGCGCATTAATGAGAAAACTATCGTATTTTGGCCGGGAAACGAGGGATTATAGTGATTTTTAGTACTTTTAATATAGGATTTTAGTATTTTTGGGCGTCTCCTTTCCTCCTCTTACCTCTTATTGCCTCCCCTATTAATTAGATTGTTAATACCTCAATTTATTAAATTAATTCTAATAGTAATATATACTAAACTACTATTTACTATATCCTAGCTTAACTAATTAAATTGTACTATCGCACTAACCGATGCTAATATAACTTTATTATTTTTATTACTTAGTAAAGTACTAAAATTTCCCTAGTAGTCGTTTAACGCATTTATTAAACCCTATAATCCGTTCGGGCGCTCTATCCCACGACCGCTAAAAATACGTATTGCTGACTTGAAAAAGGTCGACCCTAATAAATTTATTCGCTAATTATAATTAATATAGCTGTACGTAGAATATAAATATTAAAAATATATATTGTACTTATAAATATATATTAAACGGACTAATAAATCGTAAATAAATAATTATAATACGGGGTTATTATAATTGAAAGATAATAATCTTAATAAGACGGATTCGAAGTAATTCGTATATAATATATATAGTAAATTATACGATTTGAAAGTAACTTCATTAACATTTAATTATTTAGAATTAATATATTATATATTCTTACTTAAAAAAAATAGCTTAATAAGAGGCTTAAACGAACTATAAAGAGATATTAGAGTATTAATATATACGCTTCGTATAAGAGATTTTAAATATTTTAAATTATTACGAAGGTTACTGGCGATAGTATTAAAAACGTATTTATCGATTTTATTGTTTTATCCAATATAGGATTTACTATCGTCGAAAATTTAGAATTTTGCAACTTACTTCGATTATTAAACCCTTTAATTACTATTTTTATTTTACTAGATAGTCGAATAACGATAGGGAGATAATTAGAGGATAATTTTAATAAAGAAAAGTTTAAAGTACGAGACGAATTTATTAAAATTCTATAGAGAATTTATTTTTCTTTCGATCTTCAAATTTTACCGAATAAATATATAATTTTTACAGTTATCGCGCACTATATAGATACAATTAAAACTTTAAAAATTCGCTTAATTAAAATACCTTACATTAAAGGTTACTATAGCAGTGAAAATATTAGTTAATCTAAATAATCCTATACTAAAATAACTGCTAACGGTCAGATTTATTAAGTACTATTATTAATAATATAATCGACGAATATAATATTTACTATAAATTGGGGTTCTTCTAGATTAATAATATAGATTCGAATAATAAAGTAGTTAAATATATTCTTAATATCGGAGACAAGGCGAGAAATAAAATAATAGTAAAAGATTGTCATATACATTATTTTAATTATATTTTTAATTTCGTAGCGAAAGCTTTCCTTGAGGGTAATATATTTAATTTAATTAATTACAAATTCGACCCCGCTATCCTGAAAAAAAGGAAGTAATATTATTAAATTATTAAAGGAAGCGTAATACCTTTAACAAACTCTACAATATAATTATCTTTATCCGTTGATCCCTTTAAAAACGAAAAAGCCTTTGTAATTTAACGGTTAACGATATAATCCCGGAGTAAATTATAGAATTTGGAGATTTTTATATTAATAATAATAAAAAGAATCTTACCCTCCTTTAGGATAATTCGATTCATTAGAATTTTTAGTACAATATAATCGTGTCACAGGTTGACATTGGCCTTATAGTGTGCATTACGAGTTCTGCCTAGCAAGTAGAATATCGTCCTATTTTTTGTAGGTTTGGCTTACTAGGCATATGCACCCTAGCCTGTTTTAAATCGAGCGCGCTATTTACTTAAAACCGGTCCTAAATTATTAGTATTTAATATATAGTAATTAATTGAAGGAGAAGTAATTAAATAAATTAATAATAAATAATTAGGCTATATTAAATACTGTTAACTCTATTCTTTTAAAATTTAATGAGTTTATAAAGCGGTTTGAGGGCAAGTAACCCAATTTCAATAATATTCTTCTCAAATTAAAGAAATTAATCAAAGAATTTAAAAGGTAACGCTCTATATATTATACCCGTTTCGAAGTCGAACTTTTCAATAATAATTCGGATATCCTACTTCGCTACCCCCTACTCGTCGAATTTATTAATTTTTAAATTAACGAAGCTGTTAATTTTATTTTTCAGCAATTATATCAAACCTACTATATACCTGTCCGGTTTTATAATTATAAAATTAACTTACTTCGTTTTAAAAAACCTTTATAGAATTAACCCTACCTTCATCTAGTATAAAACGAAGTCTCTCGAATAAATTTTAATTTTAACGGGGATTTATTTATTTATAATAGTATTTATTTCACGATAACTAAATTAGAAAAATATATAGGGTTATTAGAAGATTACTAACTATATTAATTAGCTATACTATTATACTTTACTAAATGTAAGCGAGCCCTCTATTCTTACTATAATACGGCTAAGGGAGCTAATCTCTTCGAAACTTTCAAATAGATCTTCATCGACCAATATTATAATCTAAATAATAATAACCACTCTAATCTCCGGCTCGAATTTATATAGAAAAAGAAGCGCGCTATCGGAAATATATATTTAAAAACGTCTTTTTTAATTTCTCTAGCAATAAAGTTAATTATTACGTCGGTGAAATAAATTCGTACCTTTCTATACGTATTATAGAGAAAAATTTACTACTAGAATATATTATCTACCTAGTACTATAGTAGTTAGAATTAAAATAATAAAATAAATTCCTTAAATTATCCCTTATAGCCCTCAATATACTAACTATACTTACGATATCTTTAGAGGTGGAGAGAGTATTTAGTAAGATTAAACTGGTGGTCGGTTAACGTAGATATCATTTGTTATATTCTATTATCGAGCGTATCGCTCTGTGTAAGAATTGGTAGTAAATTTGGCGTTCCTAGATGCTAGAGATGGTATTGTACAATTGGATATAGGCACTGGAAGAATAATATGTACCGGAAAAACGATATTCCGGGTCAAATCTAAACAAAGCAAATCAAATATCACTGTAAACAAAGCAAATCCGACCTCAAAATCTTGCAAATAAATCAAATCAGATCCCAGATTTGATTTGATTTGCGTTGTGTGCATCACTGGACCAGACTGGATAAAAGCATGGGTAAGGGCAAGACTATCCGAGGCAACAAAACTTTTGTCGGCGCCGTCATCGTTGTTGGTCAGCCTTACAAGGACAGAAACTTCCCGTCGGGAAATTACACCAGGTTAGCCAGGCGTCAGGCACCCATGAGACTAAAAAGTTCACTGCATCAGCATCATCATCATCAGTATCGGCAGCGAAGCGGTTGATCGACCTGCTAGGACCAACAAGCTCTTTTTTCAATCATCGGTTGGTCAGATTGAACTTCTTTCGAATTACTATGACATCCGTTCAAGGCAACAAGTTTTGGCTAGTACGGGGAGCGGATGGGTTATGGAGTTCCATGGCACAACACAAGGTTAAGCAGACGAGGCAAAACAACGTCGGGGAAAGAGGATGTCCGGGTGAAAAGCCCGAACGATGAAACAGCTCCCGATACCTTCTTCAGATACTCATGATAGCAGGATGGGACTGCAATGGTCACCTTCATTCCTCCAATGTATTTCCCCTCCCCCTAGATTATGTACTGTGTGTCCCCCCCCCCCCCACCCCCCCCGCGATCCGGATCGACACTTGCTTAAAGGAACACACAATGCATGGCCATGTATAAGTCAATGTGAGAGAATATTTCTTCGTCCCTTCGGTCTTTCCATCCTCCCGTGACCCCCTATACAGAAGAAAGAACTTGTCCGTTCGGCTCCCGCTTCTGAAGCGTTCTTCGAGGGCAATGAGCTCCCATCCCACATGAAGACACCATCTGGCTGCCTGGCAAGGGTAAGTCGGAATGTGGGTGACCGAGCCTGTGGGCCAAGGTATGTACCTCTAGGCTTTCAGGGCAGTGTTGGCATTCAGGACGGAGAACGAAAGAAACTGGAAAGGTTGATGTTTGGCCCACAAAGAAACAAAAGTTTAAGGACCTAGGGCCCTAATGGAGTGCCCTCTGAGCAGCGTTTCAGACCGCCAAAGTTAGGGTTTTGATATGGGTATTTTATTTTTTTCTCACTCGCTAGCCCAGATCTGGCATTAGGTAGGTATAGCCAAGCTTTTATAACGCTATTCACCCTAGTCAATAAGGTACCGACTAATGTAGGCATTTATACCTTCCTAATAAGGAATAGATGCTTAGACTCTACAACGTTCATAGTATTAAAATCCTTATATTCTACTGTCGCTAGAACTTTTGTAAAAAGTGCGTTTTTATATTTAAATAAAAGGTATAGCTATTAAAGTGTAGATAATTTAGTAAAATGCGGCTCTACTATGGTGCGGGGTAGTTTAATTTGGGGATTTTGATGTTATAAATAGTGTAATACTATAAATACTATATAAATTAGTTATTCTATTCAATTTAATAACGTCGATATAGATTCGAGTAGAGTTAATTGTATAGCCTTTACCTTTATTATTACTTCTATATTTCGTATTATCCTTCAAAAAGACCCTACTCCCGTTTATAGCGACGATTCTAGACCGCTAGTAATACGAAAGGTTATACGTACCCTATCATATAATTTAAACCGTTAATTTAAAGATTTTTTCGAATGAATAAAGAAGTATTTAGTATTTTAGTTATTTAGTTACGTAATAATATTAATTTAGAATATAATAGATATTATATTATTGACTAGAAAGTTATGGTTATATTCTATATAATAGTTTACGGAGCCGCTTAGAAAATTATTATATACTTCTTTAAAATTAATTAGAATTCTATATTTTTAATTGTTAACGATTTTTTACCCCGCTTAATAAAGTTTTATTAAATATTTATTCGATTATTAAATAATAATTTCCTTAATTCTATTATTAAGTTCGATTTTAAATTGAATGTTTTTAATAATTATATTAGCGCTATTAATAGAACTTATATCGCGGCCTATATTAAGAAGGATTATTAATTTTATTAGCGTAATTATAAGGGTGTTATTATTTAGAATATTTTCGCCGCTATCAGTTTCGATTATTCCTTTTATTACGTTCTAACTGGTATAGAAGGTTCGATTAACGACGCGTTTCTCGCAATTTATACCTTTAGCCAGTTATTTCGTATCTTTAGTAACCGATATTACGTTGTAAATATAGGGTTTGGTATTTGCTAGGGAATTATCGTACTTTTTCTAATTATTAAATATTATTTCGAAGATTAGAAAAATGCGGATATACTTTTAAAGACTATTAAAGAATTATATAATCTATATTACGCCTATATACGTATAGTCGTTAAATAGGTCTTTAAATACTTAAAGCGGCGCTAATATATTATTTGTATTACCCTGCCCAAATATATTCTACCGAAGTAGGTCTTATTTATATATACGGTCATTGGTCTCTATAATTTTATTTTAAAGTATACGTTGGGTAAGAATATTCTTATAGCGGCGGACCTCGTATTAATAGAAAAAGCGAAAGAGAGGGCGGTTGGTTTAGAGGGTAAATAATCCGATAAAATACGCTATAAGGTAGCGGAATTAATATTTAATAATTAAATTACTTAGAAACGAAGTCGCAATACAATATAGAGTCGATAGAATCGATAAAATAGAATAGAGGGGAGAGATAGGGAGAGATGGGGTAAGGTAGGGAGAATTAGAAGGATATACCCTATTGAATCGATGAAATTTTATTAAAATTTTCTAACTTCGATGAAAAAAGACGATTTTTACTAATAATTTGATTAATATGATAAATGTTGTATTAAAATATATACAAAAGTATGGATTATTTTCGTTGAGTATAATAATTTAGTATTTACACCCTTTATTAATTTTTTATTTTATAATTTTAAAAAAAAAAAAAAAAATTTTAGCCTTTTTTACTAGTATATAACTTTACTTAGTTTATTCCTCTATATATATCTTTTTAATTTCTTCGTTAAAATTTGACTATATACTAGTAATTAATAGCTCCTTTATTAATTTTTTAATATATTTTATTATATTATCCTTTTTTAGCCGTCTTTCAATATTTTTTAGAAGTCTATAATAGTTATAGATAAATTGCCTGCGTTAAGGATTTTTGCTAGCGATATTATAGCGGCGATTATAGATTGCCCGATAATATTGGTTACTTTTATTTTTTTATTTACGGGATAGCGGAGTCGAATAGGTATTATTAAATAGTATTTTAATAAGGGTATTCGAAGAGGAGGTAATAATGAGAATTAAATTAGGGTCGGTTACTATACGCCGCTGTATTACGGGGGTTATTTTTTTTTTGGCTGTAGTATGGAGGTAAATTTAAATTAGTATATATATTTTACGCTTTATATTAGCGAATATCTTTTCGTTCTTATATTAGAGGAACTAGAATATAAATTGGGTAGTTATCCCTTTAATATAAGTAATCTTCTTTTTTTTAATGATAAGTTGGCTGCTTAGTAGTAAGGTTACCCGTTTCCCCTTCCCCTTCCTCCTCCCTTTAATTAGAATAGGAATAAGTATAACGATAGGTATAGTAGATTAATTAGGATTAATAATAGTATTAAATGAAGTGATATTAGTAAATATAGGATTTAGGGATATAATACTAGTAATGGAGGCTCCTAGTAATTTCTTTTCCCTATAAAAAAAAGTAGTAAAAGAGATAGGGTAGATAGAGTAGTTGGTTACTATATTAGCGATAATTTCACTATTGTAGTTACTTAAAGATTCGAGTTTATTGTCGTTAGTTTCCTCCTTAAAATTAGAGAGTTCGTTATTATTATTATATAGCGGTCCTTCCCGGTTAGCCGCCACAATAATCGAATTAATAATATTGCTACAGTAATGAAGTACACCCAATAAACATTATTATACATTCTACTAAGATATAGTGCTTCCCTTGCTTCCCCTTACGAAGGCGGTTAGTCGGACTTAGCGATGCTAAATAAAGAGGGTAAGCCTCTATAGTGGATACGAAAATGTGGACCTTATACGGTACGGTTATATCGCCACAGAGTGGAGGCACACTAAGAAGGTCACAAAATCCCTTAACTTTCATCTCTATAACGCTGCTCAGCGGGCACTCGATCAGGGCCTAGGGGTGGATGGATGGATGGCGTGATGGAGTCGTCAAACGGTGTCTACGAACAGTTGGTACCCTAACGGTGAGGACAAGGTGTAGGTATTGTAAACGGTGCAAGACTCGCCTTGTCAGGATATGACATGACAGGTTGGTGGGATACTGACTGCATCGGCGTCGGGATACCGAATTGGGACACGTCCGGCTTTCGATGCGATGATACTCGCTCTTGCTATTCTTTTCTCCTTCTCCAAGGAGATTCTGTTTAGACGAGCTGATTCATGTACTTGTCAAAGACCAATGAGCAAATCACATGCTTGTTGAAATCTTGTATGTGTTCAAAGACTCTGCAGACAGTATGCTATACCAGACTCTATCAGTCTTCAAGTAACGGCCGATTTGATGGCATTCGAACCAAGAGAACCTCTTTATGTTGGTTTCGTAATGAATTATCCTTTTGATAACACCTCCCAGAAAAAGACTAAAATGCTTGAAATCCAAGGTGGCTATTCTTCACCTTCCAATCCCTCGCCCATATCCTCATCGTCATCCTCATCACCCTCTCCTTCACCATCCCCCTCCTCCTCCTCCTCGGAACTCGACCCCGAGCCCTCACTATCCCCATCACTACCCGGATCATAATCCTCCTCCTCCTCATCCTCCTCATCCTGTAACCTCTGCTCCTCTTCCTTCTGCGCCCTCTCCAGCTCCGTCAACCCATCATCAGCCTCCCCATCCGCACCACCACCCTCGCCATCTTCCCCACCACCCGCAGCAGCCTTCTTCGCATTCTCCGCCAGCTGCTTTTTCGCCTTCCTCTGCTCCGCCATGCTACGATCCGCCAGCCCATGCCTCCTCACATAACTCTGGTCAATCCCTGCATAATCCTCCTGGTCCAGCATGCTGAACTCGATCTCCTGCCCTCCCTCTTCACTCCCCTCCACCCCTTCCAACTCCACCACAATATTGAAAGTCCGTTGCAACACGCTCGTATAACTAACCGCCACAATCTTGTCCAGCGGCAAAAAGAGCAACGGCTTCTTGAACCCCCACAGGATACCCGTCGGCAAGAAAAACAGAAAGCCGTCCTTGCTGCCGCGGAACGCCTTGACGTGCACCGCCTTCTCCTGCGGGCGGTACGCCTGGCGCGCCACCGAGTGGAACACCTTGGGGTCGGACGAGACCAGCTCGCACGCGTGGTTGCCGGCGCAGCGCAGCGATGTGGTCAAAGCCCAGTGGAAGAGCGTCGCGTAGCTGTCGGATACGGGGGCGGCGGCGGCGGCCGAGGGGCCCGTGATGGTGCCTGGCTTGGGCGCGGTAGAGGGGATGGTGAAGACGAGCGGCTCGAGCGGCGCTGTGGCTTGTTGGGTTTGCTGGTCGGCGGGCTGTTGGGACTTGGTTGTCGGTAGGTAGCTGTTGCGCGGTAGGAGGACGTAGTTATGTTGGACTTGGGACTTGTCGGGTACGGGGAGGTAGAAGGCGTGTTCTGTTCGTTTGGAAAGTTGTCAGTCAAAGAGTCATTCTCTGTTGGAATCGGTCGAAATACGAACCAATGTCTTTCCAGGGATACACGATGCCTTGTACAGGCACCGGAGAGCCTGAAGCGCGGGCGTAGAGAAAGTTCTTGGTGAAGCACAAGTCGTACTTCTTGCGCTGGGGCACGGAAATGGAGATATCCTTGATCTCTAGGAGTACTGGCTCGGCGGCGGCGGCGTCTGCACCGAGCACTGCCGCTTGTGAGCCCGCAATCGGGTGAGCTGCGCCATTGGAACCGGTTGTTTGTGCTTCGACACGTCTTCTCTTCGTCGCTGGCTCTTCGGATGTGCTGTTCGCTATCCTCTCGTACACAAAAGATGCGATGGTGTTGAAAAGATCGATGCGCGCGGGAGAGTCTAGATCAGACAAGGTGCCATCCAGGTTAGCCAACAGCTAAGGACAAAGCCATTGTATGAGATTGGTCGCGGACCGCCGACTACAAGTCTGGGTAGGTCGCAAGAAAGAGAAACACACCAGCAGCTTCTTGGATGCCCTTCAAAATGTCGGGTCGGCTCTGAAAGACGAGTCCCAGTGTCTGGGAGTCGAGCTTGGCTGCCATGGCAGCGGTTGTGTCGTGGTCTGAGTGCGGAAAAGTCCAATTTAGGGTGTCGTAGAAGGAGATGATTTGCGCAAAGTTCAACGGCTTTACTATGCGAAGCTCTGCAGAATCGGCGATGCAATGGCGAGAATAGGTTGTGTAGTGTGTCTGGCAGGAAGATGGATGTTTTCTAATATTCTGGGCATTCGGATTGGTGTTCGTCACGTCAGCTTTTGACGCGTAAATGACTTGCTCTCTTCCCTGCAGGCGGGTGTAACTTCAGCCGCTACAAGGGTTAGGGTACACGGCTTCATCATTATTTGTGATGCCAATCTTCTCTAGATTGTAACCGGTCAGGCTCGGGGACGATCAGGAGTTTAAACGCCAAAGAGATGGTTTTAAATTGTATAACCAACGTTTTATGCCCAAAAGTATAGCGCATCTCAATCCCACGCTACAAGTTGCTGGTATGTCAAGACCCATACACCCATAACGCTTCATATGTCCCAGTTCATAGCTATTGTACATCGTAAAACCACAGCATCTTGTCCGGCTGCGTGCAAAACTCCATTAGATCCCTCATAAACGTCATACCCAGCTGCCCAGACTCATCATCTAGGCAATCATGGACTTGAGAACCTGGATTTGCTCCTGGACGCAAGCCTTGCTGGTGCCGCCCTTGGCAGAGCGCATTTCAACGCTCTTCTCATAGTCGAACACCTTGGAAATATCCTCCTCGAAGCGGGCATCGATACCCTTAAGCTGCTCATATGAGAGCTTGTCCATGGGAATACCGGTCTGTTCCGAGAGGGCAACGCAGCGGCCAGAGATGTGGTGAGTCTCGCGGAAAGGAACACCCTTGCGGACCAGGTAGTCAGCAAGGTCAGTGGCGAGCATGAAGGGGTCAAGGGACTCCTTCATCTTCTCGGGCTGGATGCTGAGGGTAGCCAAGACACCGTTGGCAATCTGGATGCTGTCGGAAACAGTCTTGACGTGGTCGAGCATGGGCTCCCAGCTCTCCTGGAGATCCTTGTTGTAAGTGCTGGGAATGCCCTTCTGGGTCATCATGAAGCCAGCCATGTGACCGAAAGCTCTTCCGGCCTTGCCCCTAAGCAGCTCGAGACTGTCGGGGTTCTTCTTCTGGGGCATCAGCGAGCTGCCGGTAGAGTAGGCATCCGCCAACCTGACGAAACCGAACTCGCTAGTAGAGTAGATGATGAGATCCTCGGACCAGCGAGAGATGTGCTGCATCAACATGGCGCCCCACTGGAGGGTCTCGGCAACAAAGTCGCGATCGGCGACAGCGCCCATGGAGTTCCAGAGGAGGCCGTCGAAGCCAAGCTCCTTGGACATCATCTCACGATCAATGCCAAAAGGGTTACCGGCGAGCGCACCGCAACCAAGAGCGCTGCGGTTGACGCGCTTGATAACCTCGCGCAGGCGCTCGAGATCGCTAGCGAAAGCGAAACCGTACGAGAGCATCCAGTGGCTCCAACGGACAGGCTGAGCGCGCTGCAAGTGGGTGTATCCGGGCATGATGACATCGATCTCCTGCTCGGCGCGGGCAGCAGTGACGTTCAGGAAGTCCTGGAGGTGCTTCTCGATCTTGCCAAGCTCGTCGCGGAGCCACATGCGCATGTCGGTAGCGACCTGCTCGTTACGGGAGCGACCGGTGTGAAGCTTGCCAGCAACATCCTTTCCGATGATCTCGCCGAGACGACGCTCATTGGCAGTGTGGATATCCTCGTCGACACTGGGGACGATCTTGAAGGTACCGTCCTCCCACTCCTTCTTGACAGCCAGGAGACCCTGCTCCAGCTTGCTGAACTCGTCCTGGGTGATAATGCCAGCCTTGGCGTTGGCGCGCGCAAAGGCAATACTGCCGGTGATGTCCTGGGCGAAGAGGGCACGGTCGAAGTGGATGGACTCGTTGTACTGGACCATGAGGGGGTCGAGGCCGCCTGCGAGCGAAGATTAGCCCATGACCTGCACCATTGTCTCGGGTCCGCCCAATGCGACCACAACAGCTTGATGAAGCTGCTGCTGTGTAGGACCCAGAGAGAAAAAGAGAAGAGAATAGAGCTGTCGGGGCATACCGGTAAAGCGACCTCCCCAGAGCATGTTCTCGGTGGGCTTGGCCTGTCCACTCATGGTTGCGCGACTTTGGACCGAATCGTGGCTGTCAATTGGGATGAGGAGAAGACTGGAGAAAAAAGAGCAATTGAGAAAAAAGAGCAACAAACGACAACATAAAAAAAGGTTTGTCAACAGTCACAGCTGGAAGGTACGTCGGGTTTGTACCCGCCGAATATCGCAGGATGACTCAAGAGGGGAGCTCTTTCACTGGACCGGTACCTTCCGACAGCGATAACGCCCACTGAAGCTCCCGCATCAGCCCTACGGCGCGAGGCACAGGGGCCACGGCAACGGGCCTAGCGCGATTGAAAGCTTCCCCGCGGTGGAGCGGGAGAGCTGTGTGTGACTCGGGATTGGAGCTCCATCTTATCACCGATGCACTTTTTACCCTAACCCCCGACTAGCCCAGTCCCCTGTTGAGTGCTGAGTGGAAGTTGAGCCCCGCGTCACTATCAGCCGTCCATGTCAACTGCCTTGTCGACTCAATCATCATTATCCGTTGCTAGCAAGCGAGCATGTCGAGCATGTCATTTCCAAACCTTTATACACACCGCAAGGTGGCCGAGACCAAAGCAAAGTCATGCGACATCTGCTACCGGCTCAGCACCAGCGTCCTCATCACCCCAGACAACAAGGATTTCTTTTATATCTGTCTAAGTCATCTCAAGGAGCCAGCATACTGCACGCCAAAGATTGACACCGAAGCTATTGAGGCCCGGAAGAAAAAGGAACTAGAGGAAGAGGTTGAGAGGGTGAAGAAAGAGTACGAGGAGAAGCAGAAGAAAAAGAAGGAGAAGGGGAAGGAGGCGGAGAAGGAGAAAGAGAAGGATAAGAAAGATGATGAAAAGAGCAAAGACAAAGACGAAAAGAAGGAGGAGAAAGACCAGGAAAAATCCAAGGACTCTAGGGTTTGTACACCATACAGCCTCCTATCGCCAGCCAGTGTGTTCTGCCGTCTCATACTTACCGGGTGACATTATCGCAGAGCACAAGTAGAGAAGGGACCAAATCGCCTCCCGTGGAAGAAGAGCCAAGGATATTTGAACTCAAGCCGTTCGTTGTCTTCTCCCTCGCCCGAAACTGCTCAGTACATCTCACTAATCCGCTCATCACAGTACCTTCTACCAACAACGCCTGTTGAAGAAGAGGCAGGCTGAGATTGCAAAGCGCAACCGCGAAAGACTGCAAGATCCAACCTTCTTTCCCTCGGTTCCCAAGAACCTTCCATGATCACATCCTCTCACATTGCCAGATCCGCTTAAGGTATGTGGCCCCTGAACCGCCAAATCGTGGATCATCTTGTTGACAATGGCTGTTCAGACGGACAGACATCCTTTGTCGATACCCATTGGCCCTTGTTCTCGAACTATTTTCTAGTATCAAGCAGCATGAACACCAAACTTACCACTCTCAAAGTCGCACCACAATGAACCATACAGAAAGATTACAATACGTTACAACGAGCCGAATGGGTCCGTTTTGGGACAAGAAACAACAAAGTCCATCTGCATCTGCACTGCCGTGCTTCACCACGCCTATGATATTACACTAGACTGTCTCGCAAGGTTGACCTCGATCAAGCTAGCGGAATCAGCCCTGCAATGGATGACGGCATGCCATGGTCAATGACCCAGCGGTGTCTGTGGTGGGTTGTACAACGATTCACAATCCCATACTCGGAAATCTTTCTCACCAACGTATGACAACCCTGGACCACCTATTCACGGTTTATACGACCAGTCAGTTTCGGTTCCATTCTCACCACTATATCCTGCCTACAACCGTGGTCTCCCTCCAGCCGCGCCCATGTACCCTCGTTGAGCTGCCGATCCCTCGCTTGCAATAACAGGACGGGGACAGATAGAGGATACTTGACCGTCTACATGTCCTATTCCCATGATTTGTTGTTCTCCGGTGGACTGTGTGCTGTGCTGTGCCGTTGCCAGGCATGAAGACAACCCTTGGCTCTCATCTGATTGCCGTTCACTCAGTGTATGGTTCGTTCGGTCTTCCGCTGCGCCGCTTTATTGCAGTTGCTGACAGACATGAAGTGTCCTTACATGCGGAATGGGCAATCCTTTCCCGTCCGTAGATCGGTGGCAGGGTCACGGGTGGTATTGGAGCGGCACCGATTACGGGAAGCTGCCCTGTCGAGTCCGTTGGCTATGTTTGGGTACAATTTGGGAGCGGGCACTTCGGCTGGGAAGGGGTAGCCAGGAAGCCCGTGAGCCAGCCATGCCCCGTAGAAGACCAGTGAGAGGAAGATAGGAAGACAACTGATCCAGAGGTTGGACCATATTCTTCATGCCAACATGCTTCATAGTCTGTCACTGATTCGTGTATGTAGGCTCCTTCTCGTATCGTATTACCCACGCTCGAAGATGTTGGCAGATTGCCGTCCGAACTTCTTCGGAGTCACTCAGTTGACGTCCGATGAATGATGTGATCGTCATGGAAGCGAGAGAATAGTAACTTGGGAGCGCCATCTCATCCGTCAGCCATTGATACAGTCGCTAGAATGACCGAGTTAGGCCAGCGGCAGCTTCATATCGCAGCCACAGTCTTGCGGCCGTCTTTATGGTTGCAGAACTAGTGCTTACATTCTCGTTATAAGGCTGGCTGATGATATGATAACACATGGTTCTGACGACGGCAAGGCGGACAGTCATACAACCAACAACTGGTGTACCAAAGAGGCCGTTGCCCATTACGATGTTAGGTTTATTACCGTCGAGGGTAAGCTCTATGGTGCGACCCGTGTCATGAAAACAGTGTGTACTTCATGGAGAGCGGACTGATGCATGTAAGATTGCACTTACTTGCGGCCCTAAGGTATTCGGGTAATCACTGAAGCGGCCGCACTGGAAGCCGAGACGGAACTGAAGTCGAAGTGGAAAACGGATGGAAGCCGTCTACCGAGAAAGGACAAGGGGTGAGTCTAACTAGTACCACCAGTATGATGGATATCCATTTCCTGTCAGTCTTACCCGTTTATTACGATACAGCTAGGTCAAGGCAGGTAGGACTGATGCTGACGGTAAGCCACACATACCAGTCACTCACATTACCGCTCTGTTAAATCAGACACTTGAGATTATGTTTATCTTAACCAGCTTCCCCAACCCTAAAGTCTTCTTCAACGCGCAGCCAGACAACAAATTTCACTTCAGTCCTCCTCGTCGTGTTGAAGAACATCTGTGATTACTTCACCACTGCTCACAGGTAACAGGCAAACTCACCATGGACCGGACGATTAACTTTGATCTCACAACGGGCACGAAGCTGCTTAAGCGCAACCAAATCTGGTGATTACTGTCACTTGAACGATTCCAATGACCCGTCAAAACAGAATGGACAAAGAAGGCGGGAATCTATTATCCCGGCTCGATGAATTGCCGGTAGCAATGAGGGGTTGACGACTTCATCCGGTGCCTCGTCCATCGAATGTTACATAGTGTCAACCCCTCGCTCCCATCGTGATTGAACTTCTCGAGGACTTGACGGAATCTCCATCCCCTGAGCGGCAAATCCACGATCATCGTCAATCGCGTCAGTCAACATCCAGTCCCAAAATGACCTCCCATCCGGAGTTCAATGAGCGGACAACAGGCACCGAGGTCGCGAGTGTGTTTGCTGATCAGATTCGAGGAAGGACAAGTAAACAGTTCCCATCCCGGAGTTCTCATGATATCATCGAAACTGACAGTCCCTCGCCAGTCCTCGTCACAGGCGTCAGTCCAAAAGGAATCGGGGCTGCCACAGCCTTTGCCTTCGCATCGCAAGCGCCTGACCTCCTGATCCTCGCATCACGCACCAAATCCAAGCTTGAAGCAGTTGGAGACCAAATCCGCAACAAGTTTCCCGATACGAGAGTGGATCTGGTTACCTTGGATCTCAGCTCCCAGAAAGCCATTCGTGAAGCAGTGGCAGAAATCACAACCTTGACCGACAAACTTGACATACTAGTCAACAATGCCGCCATCAACGCTACTACTCGCCAGGCCACACCCGAAGGTCTCGAAATGACTTTTGGCACCAACCACATCGGCACCTTCCTGTTTACCAACCTGCTCCTGCCGCCACTGCGGAACGCGGCCAAGGCTAACCCATCACCGGGTGCAACGCGCATCATCAGTCTTGCCAGTGCTGGACATGGGCTATCTCCCATCCGATTCAGCGATTACAACTTCGAGCCGAAAGAGGTCCCGCCCGAGGAGGATCATTTCAAGCCTTTGCCTGGTTCCTTTGCCAGGTGTACCGAGGATGGGTACAACGGCATGGTCACGTATGGGCAGTCGAAGACGGCTAACATTCTGTTTACGCTGTATTTGCAGAAACATTTGGATGGCCAGGGGATTATGGCTTATACGCTTCATCCTGGAAGTATGTTCAGCTACACAACTCATAAATTCACAAACTACAACTTACTAATCATTGTCTTTTACAGCCATTGACACGGAACTGGGCAGGGACCAAGACCCCGATATCCAAGCTCAATTCAAAAAGATGGGGCTGTACTGGAAGTCCCAAGATCAGGGCTGTTCGACAACTCTGGTCGCGGCGCTGGATCCAGCATTGAGTGGTAAGTTTTTTTGTTCTTCAGACTGGGATGGGGTAAAGTGCGTTTGTTGACTACAAAATCGATCCAGAAACCAAAGGATTATATTTGGTGGATTGTCAGATCTCGGACCCATACGAGCACGCCAAAGATGCGGTGGCCGCGGGAAAACTATGGAAGCTCAGTGAGGATATTATTGGGGAGAAGTTCAGTCTGGAGGACTAATCGGTGGGTGAGGTTGTGTGTCTCGAGCTAGGGACATCAACATTCGAAGATATCAGAGAGAGCGTATAATCAAGAATAAGTCTCTTGGAAGATCTTGCGCAAGCTGATGTTGAGGTTTGTTTTCGTGGGTGAAACCCATTTCAGTGTGAAGGTGAAGCTGGTGGATGTAAGTCTTGGCTACCCGTCATTCAGGATCTACACAGTACGGTGAGATCACGGTAAGCCGAGGTTCCCCTCTCGACCCACACGTTGACGGCTGACACTTGGTCCTACATAAGAAGACGTCTCACCCCTATTCAATAACCGTCGACTCATAAAATAGCATCATCAACTACAAGTCAACCGTCCACAATGGCCGAGCCTCTCGAAACCCGCAATTTCTTCCCCGCTCTGCAGCGGAACGTGACGCCCACTGCTTCCGGCTCGGAAGTGGTCAGCTACACCTCTGACCTGGGCAACGGCGGTCCCATCTTGACTCTGATTCACGGATATCCTCAATCCGCATTCATGTAAATACTTACTAGTCACCCTACCACTGACCCTGATCCTGACGATGATTTAATATGACCTTCCTTACCTACCATTCACCATGATTGATGGTTTCAGTGGTTTCAGTCCATCCCATAATCCCAGCCAACGTAGCTAACTTTCTCACAGCTGGCGCCACCTCGTCCCCCTCCTCCAACCCAAAGTCTCCCTCTTCATCCCCGAACTCCCCGGCTACGGCATCAGCACCCCCATCTCCGCCGGAACAGGGGACCACACCAAGCGCGCCGTCGGCCGGGCCTTGCTCGATGCTCTTTCCCAGGTTTTCGGCACCAACACCTCGTCGTCGTCATCGTCACCCCGACCAATAATCCTAGCCGGCCACGACCGCGGCGCCCGCATCTGCCACCGTCTCGCCGTCGACGCCTCCCCCTCCTCCCACCCCGAAAACAACAACTTTTTTTCGGCTCTCAACCTGTCTGTGCAGGGGGTCATCATGCTCGACATCCTCCCCACCAAATCCCAATGGGACTTGTTCTCCTCCCCCTCCGTTTCTCAGGGCTACTTCCACTGGCCCTTGCTAGCCAACGTCGAGCTAGCCGTGCCCATGATCCAAGCATTCGGGGTGGGCAACTGGGTGCGCGGTGGGCATTTACGGTTGGCTGGCTCAGCTACCGACAGCACGGCAAGAATCATGAGCGATGATGCTGTCGAAGTGCATGTCAAGTTGTTTGAAAGGGAGGGAACGGTGAGGTGGACTTGTGAGGATTATAAAGCTGGTGCGCAAAGGGAGGTGGATGAGCAGGTGGAAGACCTAAAAGAGGGAAGGAGGGTGGAGGTTGATGCGCTGGTGATGTTTAGTAGGGAGAAGTTGGGGCGGGGTGGGGGGTTGGATGTTGAGGGGGTTTGGAGGGGGACTGTCACTGTCGATGGCAAGCAGGGGGGCAAGGAGGAGTGTAAGGTGGGGGATAAGTGGGTGGGGGATGGGATGGAACTGGAGGTGGTGGGTGTTGAAGGCGGGAGGGGACATTATTTGCCGGAGGAGGCGTATGATGTGGTTGGGGAGAGGGTGGTGAGGTTTTTGGAAAAGCTTGGGTTGTAGGTGGATGAGGTGACGGAAGGGATTTGAAGATGGGGGATTGGATTTGAGCGGAAGTTGATGAGAGTGGTGGTGATGGGAGTCGAGCGGGGAAGTGGAATTCATTCAGTTTGTGAGGTGCGCGCGTGCGTGAGGGCATTCCGAGTTTTGGGCGAGGCGAGCATTTGACCATTGGAGCTTGTTGTCGTCGATGAAAGATCACGGTTACTTTGAAACGGAGTTTGGAATACTCCGCCATTTTGATCCGCACTGCAGATAAGGTTTCCGGAATCCGGCATGATGGTCGAATTCCCCGCTTTCAGATGATTCACATGCTTGATGCGGAGGAGGAGATTGGATATCCAAGTAGGCTACAGAAAAGAAGGAGATCAGACCACTTACACGACAATTATGGCCCCGGTAAAAACCGCTTTGCTCCGTATCACTGGCTTGAGACTGGCTATATTAACAAAATAAGATGTTATTTTACTTGTCGCGTCTATTGAAGGCGCGAAGTCCGCCCTGGACTTGGATTGTGAGCAAGTGTTTATGGCTCTGGTGTTTGGTGTTTGACAATTTTTGTACAGAGCCCCTCTTGGGCATGGTGCGTGGGGTTGGAGTCATCGATTGCAGTGATTGATCGACGGCTTCAAAAGGCAATAGAGGGGCACATGATGGGAGTTGCTTATTCCGCTTACAAAACAGGGGTCAGACAGTCCGTGCCAGCCCGGCACCAGCTACAAGTTCAATTTCCAACTTTCAAATTTCAAACCTTCGCATTCCACCCACCGCAACCCGATATAGAGCAAAGCAGTGCAAAAAGCCGGCTACTGGGCCAGCTGCGTTTCGTGGATGCGTTTCCGTTCTTTCAGCGTTGATATTGCTCGAGATACTTGCGGTTCGACTGGAACCTGGACTTGGCGAGAAAAGGTGGAAGAAAGCGCCAAGACTGTAAGCGCGATAATCGACACCACATGATGCCGTGAAATGCAGTACTGTTACAGCCCTAAAAACTGACCCGCCCCAAGTGCCGAGCGCATTGATTACAGAGATCGCAATCTGAGTCAAGATCACAAACCTTTCTTCTCCATTTGTTGACTTGATCTTGGGTTTTGGGGCGTGTTCCAAATATCGATGGTTGATCCGCCAGTTGATCCAGTTGTTGATCCGAGTACAAAGCCAAAATCTGCAGCTCGATTGTACCCTGTGCCAAGACCTTCTTGGCGCTACCAGGGTGGGAACTTTGAGCCCAATTTGGTCGAATTTTGAAGGTATTCAGAAATGAACAAAAAGAGCTGCGTTCGATAGCGATGAGTTCAAAGTATCAGCGATTGAAATTTCTAAGAGGTGCAATGAAAGTTGGAGGAGACATCATCGATCAACTGCAAAAAAGCTGAGATTCTCAGCTTTTTTGGATCAACGAGCGAAGAAGCGATGCATCCAATCAGAAGACTTCATGCAGGCTGATGCAGGCTGAAAAGCCACGGACAAGGGGGTAGCAGGGCCCCCTTACTAGCGTGGTACGTGCCAAGCTCCTGAACGTCTTCTTTGAGCCATATGCAGTGTGATCAACTGCATATTTACTGCATATCAACCGCAGGGGTCGATTTGTATGGGCTCTGGATCAACGTTGGAAAATTTGGAACGCGCCCTTGAATCCCTTTGAATGTTTGGATGTTTGTGGACTTTCAGCGGAGAGTCCCGCCACTTGCTAAAGGCACACCGAGGATTGGGTATACTAATATCGCCATTTAGAAGTGGGACGGACGCAAGCGAGCAAACGAAAATCTTGATCGGGAGGGTCGCTTGTGACTCTTCACCGAAAAATATAAGTTCCGAAGCTTTTCCGACTGCAACAATGCAAAGCTTGAACTCTCACAGGTCGAGATCTGCGCGCCCTGACAAAAAACACCCCGGCCGGAAACGAACCGGACGACAGAGATGGGATGATGCCGCCATCATGCCCCGCTCCGCCATCCCTGCCGTGGATCAGACTGGTCGTCTGGTCGTCAACGTCGACGCATCCAGATCAAGGCGATGCATGTACCAGACCAGAAATCATCATGCGATATCTTTTTCAGGATGAAGATGATGGGCGGTCAAGACACTAAACTGTGTCATGGGAGCAACACGCCATCAGAGTTGCAGAAGTCAACGTCACCGTCGCCATGTACCGCTCGCAGGTCGGCACTCGGGCATCACCGCTATAACGGCAGTGTCTACATCCCTGCTGATAAATAGTGATGATAAGGCGACTAAAAGCGAGTAAAGCGAGGAAAAGGTTGTCGATGGTTTGTGGTGGTGAGGGTCGTTGATCGGATGCCGCAACCGATCGCGGCTATTGGTCAGTTGGCTGCCCGATTGCCCCCTGTTTGTGAGCTAAGAAAAAGAAAAGAAAAAGTTTCACGGTTTGATCACTGTCAAAGCAGGGCGCAGGGCTACCCAAGGAGAGCAAAACGATGAGAAAGATCCAAGCGGAAAGGGGATGATGGCCTTTTCCACCCTCGTCAACACTCAGTCACTGTCAGCAAAAAGCGCCGGCCGTGGTCGGCACAGTTGGGTCCATGATTCCATCTACATGACACAAGTCACGGTTGACTAGAGCAGCCAACAAGGTGCTCCAAACAAACATCGATGCCAACATCCGCTGCGTATTGTACCCCTTGGCATCACCTTGACAACTTGACCATCCGGATCACCCACCCACCTCCGCTCCTCGCTCAAGGGTGATGGATCTCCGAGGCGGCATGAACAAAGCTAGCAACGCCGCCTCAGGGACCCATTGGAGATCAAGCTCTCGTTTGCCTTTTTTTCAAGACCCCTGATGCCGATCCGGTCCCAGTGGACAAGGTGACAGCTCAGTTCGAGTAGGTATCCCCCATGTCAGGCAGTCTCGGACTTCATGCAAACTCTCACGACAAACTTTTTTTTCTTATCTCCGCGGTTGGTTCATAAAATGGTCTTCGGCCCTCGTTTTCGGCCCTGTTATCTCATCTTCCCATTTTCTCTCTTTGTCACCAGTTTTCGTCACCCAGCCATCTACGCACTCGTCAAAGCAGATCGCCTCCACCTCCCAAAAATAATCTCAACCAACGGCTCTAGCCGCACGAGTAACCAACTGCCGATCCACCAACCAACTGTATCGTCAATATACATACATCCATTTTCTATATCAACAACCCATCTTCGCCTTCATCTCGACGAGGCTCGATCATCTCAAGTCATGTCAGACCTACCCGGCTCCCTCAGAACTCGCCAAAAGTCTTTCCTCCGAAGCATTTGCACTCGACAAAGTTACAGCCGTGCATCATCATCACCAGCTTACAACGAGGACGCCATAACTCCGTGCCCGGTCGAATCATCTCACGACGACGGACACACACCGCTCTCCAGATCATCCTCATCAAGCTCACTACGAAGCACAAGATCCTTGAGATCCAGCATCGAAGACATGAGAGACTACAACGACATCGACACCCAGCTCCTCTGGCGGCGTATGCTTGCCATTCATCGCACCTTCGGCTGCTATAACTCGACACGGATGAACATTGCGATTGAGATGGGCGAGCAGAACGCTTCTGTCCGTACGTATTATTATACTCTTGAAAACCCCCGGACTCATGAACAGATATAGTCTAACACCGGTTTTAGCGTCACGAGTATGTCTGGACTTGCTCAATGACAGCATTGACAAACTCCCCAGCGACATCAAGCAGCGAATCGAAGACTTTCTCGCATGCGAAGATGTCTCTAGGTCGTCAGCGTCTTGCAAGAGGAAATGGAGTTGGAGGCATCTTTTGCATGCTTGATTCTTCTTTTCGGGCTACCAACTAGGGTCGGACCCGAGATCTCACTTTCGGGGTCTGTGTTCGTTCCTTTGTTGAAATTTTGGGTTGGGCCGGTTGGTTGGTTAGTTGGTCGGTCGGACTTTTTTTTTGCTTTCATGGTATATACCCCTTTTAGAGAAACGCGGGATGCACGGGAATGGCGCAAAACGGTGGCTTTTTTTTCAGACGCGTCATGTTGGAGGTTGGGGCTGGTTGGTCGGAAGTTTGCGGGAAAGGGCTTTCTTTCTGCTTGCGGGAAAGGGTCGTCAAAGAAAGTTCACGAGCATTAGATCAGGATTTTGAGGGGGAATACGAATGCACCGAAGTTGTGCCTGTCTGTCTTTGTTCAACGGGTGCTTTACGATAACCTACTTCGAAACCGATCACTATTTTCGATCTCAAAAAAAAAGCAAACCACAAGTGTCATTGCCAAGCGAGTTGTGGTTGGTCCTATACACATATAGCTGTTATCCCAATTTCGTGGCGTTTAATAGTTCTCAGCTAGCTGTGTGACAGCAAAGACCAAAATAACTGAACACGAGATGTTTAGGCCCCCAACAACAAGTCCAGAAGCAATCCAGAAAGCGATCGATGGTATTGGTGGTCAAGTCGAGCTAAAACATCCCTCATTCTATCTTCTTTTCGACCAACGTAAAATTCTGGAACCATCGTTTCCAATCTCCAACCAACTCGAACTCGATCCCGACCTCCAACAAAAACCAAAACTTAACGTGGAAAAGCGTCCTACTGCAACCAGCCGAAAGAGGTTGTGTTTCGCATTGCCGTCAAACCCAACGGTCGTGTTTGGTGCCATTCTCGGCTTTCCCCGATTCGTAACGAAGCAATCCAAACAGGTACCAACGCCAACAACGGCGACTCATGGGCCCCTGATCCAGGCATGAAAACTCCCTTGAAAAGAAAACCAACCCACAGTTCAAACCCCCCAGGATCGATCAAATAGCATACACAGTAAATAACCCACCCATTAGAACCGCCTTTTGTTTGTTATGCTCCATTCCCATTATCCTTCCTTGTCCACCCAGGGGCAGTCAAGTCAGTCTCCGATCTGACTCCGACGAACGTCTCCGACCCCCATCCATTCCTCCCATTTTCCTTGCCATTTTCCTGCCATTTTCCTCCCACCTCCCATCACCACCTGCCATCATCACCCCCCCTTCTGTCCCCGAATACAACCATCCCCAATTCAACCCAACTCACGTCGCAATCTTGGGACTATCCTCATAATAACTCCTCACACCACCCTCCTCCCTGGGCACCTCCCTCCCCCCTCTCCTCACCACCTTCTTCCCAAACCTCTCCCTCGCCCCCTCCGCCGTCCGAACCGCCACACAATAATTCTCCCCCGTCGAGGCGACTGCATGAACAAGCACATCTTCTCCAAACGGCCAAATTTGCTGCCCTTCTTCGTTGTCTTCTTCTTCTTCTTTGCTTAAAGTCGGGAGAGAGCGCGGTGTTTGTTGTTCATCATACTGCACAAACATGCCCGAATCCTTTTTGGAGTCGAGCCAGCGCCGAGCAAAGTCGATGGCGTCGCTCTTGTGCGGGAAACAAGCCTCGATCTCGCAGGCTTGGAAGAGCCGGGTGATGGAGGAGCGGCGACGGGGGCGCGTGGTGGGCTCGGGTTGGCCTGGGGCGAGGGCTTGGTTGTAGTCGGTTTTGGTTTGGATTACGTAGGAGAGTTCGGTGTCGGAGGGTTCGGCCTCTTCCTCTTTCTCGAGTGGCTGCTTTGATTTGGATTTGGGGGAGGTAGTGGAGGTGGGTTTGGTGGACTTGGACTTGGTAGGAAGCACCGGAGTATTCCCATACACGGCCCCTCCCGAAGCAAGATGCTCCGTGTTAGGCGTCTCGACGACGCCAAGGAGAAACTCCTGGCCGCCACGCGCCTTGGCGTAGACTAGGACTTCATCGCCGTAGGGCCAGATGGGAGGGCCGCCGGTGTCGGTGTCGGAGGCGGCGCCTGTGTCTGTAGAGTAACCACTTTCGTATGCCCCCGAGTTTTCCGCCGCAACTTTCGCTGCTGCTGTTGTCGGTTTGGGTGTTGTTGCGGGTGCCGCGGCTGTTGCTGCTACTGGTGCTGCTGTTGTCGGTGGTTGCCCCTCAAGAGGCATGCCGAAGCTCTCGCGGGTGGCGTAGATGCTAAAGTCGTAGGGTTGGTAGTTAAGGGATCGGAGGGCATCGTGGTAGGCAAAGGCCTTGGCGGCGTCTAAGGTGGTGTGCGTGCCGAGGACGTGCAGGTTGTTGATGGCGCCGGAGGTGGTGGCGTGGTGGTCGATTACGGTCAGGGTCGTGTGGTAGAGGTTCTCGGGAACCACACCGGCACCTTGACCGGCGGGTTTTGTTGATGGAGAGGGGACGGCGGCGTTGGCCTTTTGTTGCCCGGCCATGGTGATAATGTGTGTAGGATGATTTTCGATTCGGTGGTTCCTTAATGACCGTGTTTCAGCAGGTTATACACGTTCGGGCAATGATAATGATGGAATATGCTGACAATGTGGTGCTGTTGGAGGAAAATACCTGGCCTGGGCGTTCTTCCTTTCCACCGGATTTTTATCTGCTGGCAAGCGGCGATATGGATGGGTTCTGAAGGCGGTTCGAATAGCAGTTCCGTGATGCGGCGAAGGACGTACCTGTATGTCTCGTAGCAAACGCTCAAGCGTTTGGGATTTCGGTGTCTCTCCAGTCTGATCACTAGGAAGTAATCGGGTCACTGAACAGATACTAGACAGGATTGAGGTTGGCAACTATCGTTGGAAACAAACAGTCCCAATCATGAGCTGTAGTCCTCGTGATTTTTTTGAAACAGTCGAGTTAGATACCACGTCGACCGTTGATATGGGGAGTATTCTGTGTTTTAAGCTCGGTGATGAACGGGCGGTGACTAGAAGATGACGCATGGACTACCACTCCCCTCACAACGTCACCGGCTTTCTGCCACGCACAGACTTCCATATATAATGGAACAAGAGGAGAAGACTCCGCCATCGGTGGCGTGATCGTTGTCCGACCCTCCATATTCTCCTCATTCGATCTTCAGGAATTAATATCTATATCAAAAAAGAGGTAAAGTTTCAGTCATGCTCGCCGCAAGTGAGGGCAACACTAGCCAAGGTCCTTTGACTTACTAATGTTCCCAGGTCAGAGTCCCGGTCCGAGCCCGAGGGGCCGGATGCCCGAGACATGTCTCTTCAGGCATATGAACTGCGGAATTATTAGATTCACGAATGGGCCAAGAAGAAAAAGGGACAAGAAAACCGAGGAGAGATTTTATTCTCGATCAACCCCCTCCTGGATATCCTTTGCCCACTCACCAGCTCTCCTTCATTACCTCCCAATCCTGTTCTCATCAACAGACCACCCATCCACACCTCCCTACCACCTCCTCACTTCCCCCCAAAAACAAACCACCTCCTCCCCTCCGTATCATACGTCGAATTCGTCGTCACCGTCCTCCCCCTCTGCAAACTTCCAAACTCCACCTTCCCATCCACACTCGCCACCATCTCCTCTCCATACCTCTGCAACCTATTCTCCCCATCCCTAACCGTAAAGTTCGCCAACGACACCTCAAACCCGTTCCTAGTCCTAATATCCGGCGACCCATAAAACCTAGCATTCACCCCTTCATACCCAATACTCAATTCATAGTACCCCCTATAATACAGATCCGTCCACTGCAGCTCCTTATTAACGCTCGTCAACAACTTCGTGCTCGCCTCCGTTTCCTTCATCGTGATATTCTGCCCCAGCGGACTGGGGCTCGTGACCGCGCTGCCGGCGAACTCGACGCCGATTGACCCGCGGCCTGTGATGGGGTCGTATTCGTTTTGGTCAGTCGGTCCGTCGAGCCAGACAAGATCGGAAACCCACGAGGCGTGCGAATCGCCTGCTAGCATGATGTTGTTGGTGATGTTGTTCTCGTAGAGCGTAGCAAAGGTGCGGTTGCGGTTGGCCACGTAGCCGTCCCAGGCGTCGTAGTTGAAGGGCAGGTCCACGTCGTCGCTGACGATCAGCTGGCTGAAGACGACCTGGTTGCCGATGAGACGCCACTTGGTGCCGCGCTTGGAGGATTGCTTGAGGGTGCGGTAGAACCAGGCTTCTTGACGGGGACCCATGAGGGAGCGGGAGGTGTCGTTGGAGATGGCTTTGATGTATTCGACGTTCTAGGGCGCAAATCAGGATTGTCAGTAGGTAGGGTTAAGAAAAAAAGATCGGGACTGATGCGGAAGTGGCTTACAGTGTAGATATCGGTGATGGACCGGTCATATTGCCGGGTGTCCAACATGATGAGGTCGAATAGATCGCCGAACTTGAAATCTCTCCAGATGCGCAGGTTATCATCCATATCTACCTGACGGATGGGCATCCATTCGAAATAAGCTCTAACAGCGTTTGCCTTACGGCTATCTGTCGAGACACCGCCATCGCGGATGAATGAATCCTCGGTATTTTGCAGAAAAGAACTTCCATCACGCCACGTATTGTCCGCCACCTGCGATCCACAGTTGTTGTTAGCAGACTGTGCTCCGAAGCAATGATCACACTCACATACCTCATGATCATCCCACACCTGAATCCAAGGAAACTTCATGTGGTTGGCAACCAAGTCCAAGTCGGTACGGTAGGTCGCAATCCTCCTTCGGTAGTCATACAGGCTAGACACATGTCAATAACTGAAACATAAGTAGTGGGTGAAGCGCCAACATACGTGAATGTTAACCGATCTGGTTGCGGAATGCGGCCAAGAGCATCACCCCAGCCATACTGTCCGTTCTTATACTCGTAGATATAGTCACCGAGAAAAACAATGAAGTCTACCGAATCCTTCCTTACGGTGTTTCCGAATACGTTGAAAAAGCCCTGAGCTAAACAAACGGTTAGCTGAGTTAGTGAATGAACCGGCTAGGAGACTTACGATAGTTGCTGCACGAGTACACGGCAAGTTTGATATCAGAAGGTACTTTCTTGCCCCTTGCCGGGAGTGTTTTGGTCCGACCGACGGGCGAGCTCTTGTCCGAATCGCAAATGTTAAACTGATAATAGTACGTAGTGAATGGGTAGAGCCTCTTTGCCTCGACCTGTTTAGTTTGTTAGCATCATCGCTGCTGCGGGATGCCTGCCCGATTCTTCTCACCTTGACAGTGAAGTCAATGTCTGAACTTGTCCACACACGTCCCTCGTCTGCAACCTTCTCCAACTTCTCGTCCGTGGCAATCTTCCAGTCAACACACACTGTGGACTTGCTGAGCTTCACAAACTCTTCGGTCTCATGGCTGAACAGCCCTGTGGTTCCGCTGACAGTGGTGTTGGAGTGGTCGTTATCCATTGTTGGTGCCGCACGGGTCCAAAGAATAACGCTGTCATCGTACGGGTCTCCAGAAGCAACGCCATGCGTGAATTTGAGCTGCTCAGGCTTCCATGGTGAGCTCTCATACGTCCTTGCCGCAACCTTGGGAATCGAAATGCCCAGGGATGGGTGGTGGAGGGATGGCGAAAAGTAGTTGATGTTACCCGCGTAGAAAGCCGAAGATCCCGTAGCGAACAAAAGAACGCCTGTCGTCTGCTTCATCGTCGTTGCTCGAGAAGGAGTATGAAGTGACGCTCGTACTTGGTTGACTGGGAAGGAGAACAGTCACGTTCCATGAATGACAACATGGAACATCCTGTTTATACATGTTCTCCTCCCACGAGCTTCGAACGTGTTGGTGCTAATGCCTAGGCAAAAACTCGCAACCGGTTATCAAGCTGCTATGCAGGCAAGGCAGGATCTACTGCTGCAGCCAACTCGAGGGGCTGGATTACGTACCTTATTAGTCAATTGGGGTACAATCCTTGGCCAAGGGTACATCGCCTGAGGACGAGCCTCGTCACCAAGCAAAAGTGTTGCTTACCTACCTAGTTTGGTGAAGGATCAAAGGCATCTCGAAGTTCGTTGACAGGGGCATCTTGACGGATGCGGCTATGCACGGCCCGGTGATCGAGTGAGCGGCAGAAAACTTTGCGGGGTAACATCAGGAACAACAAGACCGTTACAGGCCAAGAACATCCACGGCAATGGTAAGCGAGCCTTGAACTTCTTTGACATGATGCATATATTTAGGGCTAATGAAAAACTACTTGCCGTAGCTGATATCCCCTAAGCATACATCCGTCGAACCACCGCAACGACGGCGTTATTTGTGAAACTTCTCCTTCATCCAGCACACCTCCCAGATGATGTCCTATATTACGCGGACCAACACACGAGCTAGATTGCCCCTCATCTTTCGTACCACGAAGGTGAGTATATCGGAGCAGTTATCGATTGCTCCTTAAAGGCTTGCAGTGAGCATTGTTGTCGTGTTTATCTGTCAGTTGTTTCCTTGTGGGCGTGCTCCTCAAAGCCAACCTTCTCTTCTGGCGAGAGAGTATCGTTGTGCTCCTGCTTGAGCGTAAGATTGCGTGTGTTTCTTGTCTTCCAAGCGGGCGTGCCGATGTACTTGATGGCTGTAGGAAAGGGGTAAGGTTAACATTTGACGAACAGAATAGGGACTCTCAAATAGTAGAGTGATAACTTACCTCCGGGCTTGGTATCGTCAAAGATCTCCTCGACCTCCTCAAGGGGCTTGTTGGCGGTCTCGGGGAACATGAAAAAGACGTGGATGAACATGGCCGCGCAAAAGGTAGCGAAGATGGCGTAGGTTTTCCAGGTAATGTTAGCGAAAGCAGGAGGAACGAAGTAAGCAAGGGCAAAGTTGAAAGCCCAGTTGGCGGAAGTGCAGAGGGCAACGGCCTTTCCGCGGAGACGAAGCGGGTACAGCTCCGGGGGATAGGTCCACGAGACAGGACCCCAAGTGGGCGCAAAAGATGCGACGAAGAGATAGGTTGAAGCAATGATGGCTTTTGCTGGAGCGCCAGTAATAGCCATGGATTCGGCCGGGGAAGTGAACTCGCCAGGGCGGGCAGGTCGGGAATAGACAGCAAACAAGCCGGCATTGACACAGAGCCAGAGGCACATGAAGAATGCACCAACCAGCAGAGTAGGACGACGACCCCAGCGATCCATCCAGAGAAGAGCCGGTATCGTCATGACGACGTTAATGACGAACTGGATACCGCTAGGGAGAAGGACGGCATTCTCACTTCCATCGGCAAGACCGGCCATTGTGAAGACGTAGGTTATGTAGTACATCTGCTGGTGGTTAGTGCCGATTATCGAAAGACCTAGAGCAGGATAGGGAAGACGTACCATCACATTCATACCAGTCAACTGAGACCATATCTGAGTGAAGACGCCAATTGAGGTCCGGTTGATCATGTTGGGCTTGAACAGTTCGAAGTAGCTGACATCAGCATTGGCGCGCTCGAACTCGACCATCTCGCGAATCTCTTGCATCTCACGGTGCACCCACGGAGAGTTGGGGTTTCCTTTTCCGTGAACCAGGGTAAGCACATCCTTTGCCTCATCCCATCTGTCCTTCTTGCAAAGCCAGCGAGGCGACTCGGGGAGGAAGACAAGACCGAGGAAAAGGAGGGCAGCGGGGATGGCCTGAAGACCCCAAGGAACTCTGAAGGCGGCCGTTCCTTTCATGAACGAGCAGCCATAGCAGATGAAGAACATAATCAAAATGCCCCAGGTGATAGCCCATTGCTGGAAACCGACAAGGCGACCGCGCTTCGAAGGAAGGGCGATCTCGGAGATGTAAACAGGGACTTGGGCAGAGCATATTCCGACCGAGAATCCGTTGATGATGCGGCCCACAACCAACATGGGAATGTTGACAGACGCGCAGACGATGATCGAACCAATAATCCTGCGAGAAGGGGTTAGTTCCTTGGTTCTCGTGAGGCAGTAATTCAGAGACCACGTACCAAATCAGGGAACCTATCTGAATGGAGCGTTTGCGACCGAAAGTATCGGAGACAAAACCAGAGCAGAGAGCACCGAGCCACGAACCACCAGGCATGGCGGCTGTGATACCACCCTGAACATCGTTGGTAGGACCGAGGCACAAGCCCTTTTCGTTGTGGCCGAGCTGGTTGAACTGGCAAAGGTACGGCTGGGTCGAGATGATAGCTGACATGGAAGAAATATCGAAGCCAAATAGCGCGCCGCCTTTGGTGTCCTGGGTATTAGCTTGACCTACAACGTGCTATCGCGGATGGCATAGGAATGGTGGCGGGGCAGACTTACCGATGACGGCGACGGCGGCAATGAAGTATATGTTGCCGATTTTGTACATCGTGTCGTGGGTTTGCCCAAGGCAAGGTCCAAAATCGTATGTAGGATTCGGGTGCTATGGAGGCATATACCACGAGGGTCGAGGAGGGAGTCGGTTATCAAGGTTAGAGGAAAGCTGATGGTGATGCTTTGTGGGCGTTTCCAGGCTGTAGGAAATGTTTTGGCAACCAAAAGGGGAGTGTCCCAAAAACAGAGGTGAAGGGTAGGGAGTGAAAGCCAGGATTGACTTGCGGTAGAGAAAAGGTGGAAGAGGGAGAGGGGGAAAAGCAAAGGAGCTTTAAGAGGAAGAAGCAGACGAAATACGGAAGCAAGTGAAGCCTAGACCCCAAGGCCGGAGGGTCCACCTGAACTCGATGCCCGCTGTACGTAGCTACGGAGTCCCGACAAAGTGAAGGGGCTAATGAAGGGGCAAGTGAAGGGCAGGAGGAAGCGTGGGGGTGGGTTGCTTCAAAACTGGAAGGAATCGTCCCTCTCGGGCGGCATTCACTGCACCCGTCAGGTGGGTCTGGTGTACGTGTGGTTCAAGGTCTCCTGAGAAGCGGCACTGCAACGGGGAAGGAGCGAGGCTCTGTGATGATATTAAGGCCGACCGTGTCCGGTAACTCGGAGACTCGGACCTCAATGCAGCTGTACAACGGGCATAGAGGTAAGAATGGAAAGCGGTGCATGTGCAATTGTAAAACAACACCAGTTGCTCTCTCCTATAAGTAGAACGGCGGAGAATTCAAGAAATGAGCTACAAGTTGAGGGAGGTAGCAACCGTGACTGGTCCAGTTGGTCTAGATATGGACTCAAGACTACGGCTGCACTGCTCATTTCATAGCTATGGTTGGGCTGGAGGGTAAGGACTTCCTTGACATTCGGAGCTCTGCCACTCTGCAGCAGCAAACCTCACTTGTTCGCCAATCCCGGGCATCGAACCAACGGCCTTGACGATTACCGGATGCTGCACTGCAGCCGATCGTGACCGAAGAAGGAAGTTAGGGGAGGCATAACCGTTCACGTAAATTAAATGCAGTAGGGATGCATCGACCCCATGACCATGGAAGGGAAGGGACATCAATGCCCGTTGAAGAAACCATTGGATGTCATCAACTCTCCAGCCTCGGGTTGAGCAGACCGACTTCGAGTCTGGCGGCAACCTATCTTCCACTTGGGACGGATGAGCTTAAGTTGTCTCGAACCTCAAGGGCCTTCCATGTTGCTGACTGTACACCTTTCTCTCATTCCTTTTTCGTTCCATACCTATTGCAAGAACAACCTCGACGGCTCACGCTTGTGACTAGTCTTCCACATTGTCCAAGGCAGCTTATTCTGCAAGGGGAAGGCTGTTTCGGCACTCTGCAGCCCAGCTATTCGCAACCTCCAGGTTGGCATGCGTTAGCTGACTCGGAGGCTACTACACAGTAGGTTCCCCAGAACGGCTCAAGCCATCCAAGCCATCCTTGTCATCCCCATGGGGTTTCGATCCCACCAACCGAATATCAGTACTGATTCCACGCCTCGTTCTGCCCCGGACTCCCGTTTCCTGTTACAACTGCGATTCCTTCGTTGCCACCCCATCATACTACCCAAGCTTTGGTCGGTTGACCTGATGCGAGAGACAAGAGTGCCTTTCCCAAGTGGCCGGATATGGTTGGTTTCACTTGAACACTTGACCAAATCCCTAATGTTCTTGCATTGATGCTGTATTCCGGAGGGTGAAGGGTAGAGTCTCTTGAGTGCTGGTGTAGGGGTCCTTTCAAGCTCGATGGTTCTTAGATCGGATGTCTGTCTCGGTCCTTTCCGTCAAAATAGAGGCATCTCATTTTTGGCAATGGTTGTTTCGTTTCCTTCCTCCTCAATGTACCCCGGATTCGTCGCGCTTGCGAAGAGACACCCCGGCGGGGCGGATCCCATAACTCAGGGTATCTTATTTCTAGTCCCGTTCGAGAAGAAGCCAAGATAACGGGCCGCCGTCAGTACGTAGTCGTTAGACGGAAGGAAGTGCCGAACCATCGTGAACCATTCGTCAGCTGATGACTGCCCCAGAACTCAGAAGACGAAACGAAACAACAAAAAAGATCGAGAACGAAGATGCCAAGAAAGCTTAAGGAAGGGTAGGGGTCCTTGTGTGACGTCATACCTCCGCCGAAGGAATGTTGTGTCCTCCTCTTCAGACTTCAGCGTCCAGCTATCGCGACTTGCGCATCCATCAGCGAGACCACGAACCGAGATTAACCGTCTGAATGGGTGAGCTGAAAACGAAAGGGCCGAATCAGACAACCTAACAACCGACGGTTTGCACCACCCTAAGATGTTGCGTAAACAAGCGCAGCATATGGCCGTTTCTGGGTGCTGTGGATGGTGAACTGTGACGGCAGGGTAGTAATCCCGATGGCACACAACTTGATTGTTTGAACAAGGCTGCTCTCCTTTTGGGATCGGCAGCATACCTAAACCACCCAAACCAACCAACTGGTATGGTACAAGACACGTTACAGTCTTTGATCCTTTGACGAGGTGATGGTGAGGACGGCGGGCTTGGGGTTTCGTTGGTTCGCTGGTTCGGTAGAGGTAACGTCAAGACAGTGAGCGATCCGCCAACCCCGGGTTTCGATGTGCCGAGCCAGAAGACTGTCGATATCCCATGTCACCCAACGGTAATATCGCTGACGCTGAAGGTGGTGCACCTACTCCTCCCTCACTCGTCTGGGCTTGCACCAAGACAAGTTTCACGACGTTTATCGCTCGGATTGGTCGGTCCTTTTTATCCTCTTTTCTGGCCCGAACTCTGTGCGCCGTTGTACCCCATGATCTCTGCATATAAAAGTTTATGCTTGTACCCGCGCGCCTGAGTTTTCGAAACGGCACCGATTTGCTGCCTTACGAGGTGCGACTCGTTCGGACACCACGTCTGTTCGACAAAGCTCTCTCCCGGGAGCAAGCCTTGGGGCTCAGGATTGGGGGTAGCTTACGGGAATCTGGCGGTGTATAAGGCCCTGCAACTGAGGGTGGACAAGGTGATGGTGCTCAGTCGCACTGGTCTTCCATAATCCTTCTGCCGTGAGAACTTATCGCGTTTAGCACGCTTCATCTCTCCGGGTTTCCGGCGCTGCGACCGCGCGCTGTTATTGGAGACATGACCTCAACCAATTCTGAAAGCTAGCTGGGTGTAACAAAAGCTGGTGGCAAAATTCTGCGGGCGCTGGCAGGGTGGTGTTGGCGATTAATGTCATGAACGCGATGCGGAAAGTGTGGTGTTGACGTTGTACAGGGGCAGGAGGGGCTGGTTATGGTGGTTGCGAACAGGCCATCCTGGGTTGCGTTGGCCAGCGGAATTCTACAGAATAGTCCATGAGTATTGTGCACCAAAGCAGGCCTTGTCTCAGTTTCTTGTAGAACCTCATGCACGCACCGACCCTGAAGACAAGACGCAGCTCGTCACATGGTTTCGCTCCTGGTGACCCCTGTTCGAGCTTGCGCAGTCGCGTCTCTCAATCGCCCATGGGACAACTCACGATCCTCCGACGCGTCTGACTAGGCTCGATCACTTCCCCTCGTCTGCCAACACTACATTCTCTTGGAAGATCATTCTCTACAGATCAAAAGGTCATGGCACCAACAAAACGTCCTGCAGCGGAAGGCGACCGCTCGATTTCTCCTCCGCCCTTGAAGCGAAAAGCCCAAACCGCCATCTCAAGTTCGTTCCAGCGCCATTGTGATGCTTCCGCCGTGCAGTGAGCGCATGCGCTAACAGTTCCTTGCGTACAGAGAGCGCGGTCGCAAGCTTCTTCACCCCCGTATCCCAGAAACCAAAGGACCGAACAACTTGGACAGAGAGAAGCCCCAATGCCGACTCGCCTGCCACCCTTCTCGTAGCCAAGTATGTCCCAGAACGAGCGCCGACGAGCGATGAATCAGGGAAACCAACAGTCAAGAGGAGGAAGATCGCGGCCTTTGATCTCGTAAGGACCTACCTTTGCCCACAGAAACTCGGCTCACAACAATTCTGATGATTTCTTCGGACAGGACTCGACCCTGATCACAGCCGCCTCCGGCAAGAAACACTCCCACGACGCAGCCGACTGGAAGTGGTGGCACCACTCGGTCCCCGATCGGCTACGAAAGCTTTACAATGAAGAAGGGTACGTCCTCCTCGTCCCGATCATTATCGAAACGCATTTCCCATTTCGTCCTGTTATGACCAACCAAAACCAACATCTAGTTAACCATTTAGCAAATACCAGATACCAAGTCATAATCTTCACCAACCAAGGCGGCCTCACCCTCCACTCCGACCCCAACTCCAAAACCAAGACCCCCAAAGCCCAACTCAACCGTGTGCCCCAATTCAAGCAAAAATGCTCCGTCGTGCTCTCCCAGCTCGACATCCCCACGACGCTCTACGCCGCCACGGGCAAGGACATCTACCGCAAGCCGCGGCCGGGCATGTGGCAGGAGATGAAGGCCGACTACAACTTGGTTAGTGACGACGACATCGACCTCGAGAACAGCATCTTCGTCGGCGACGCAGGCGGTCGACAGTCGGAGCTGACGGAGGGTAGGGGTAAAGGCAAAGCTACCGCAACTCCCAAGGACTTCAGCTGCTCAGACCGCAACCTAGCGCATAACGTGGGCATCAAGTACCAAACGCCCGAGGAGTTCTTTTTGGGGGAGGAGCCGAGGAATTTTACGCGGGATTTTGATCTGGTGAAATACCCTTATCCCTCCTCACCTCCCACCACCACCACCACCACCACCACCACAGACTCCTCGTCATCCTCGACGAAAAAAGAAATCCTCTTCACCAAAACCTCCCCCCAAGAACTAATCCTCTTCGTCGGCCCCCCTGGCGCCGGCAAGTCGACTTTCTACTGGCGGCACCTGAAACCTCTTGGTTACGAGCGGGTCAACCAGGACGTGCTGAAATCCAAAGATAAGTGCTTCAAGGCGGCGGCAGAGTATTTGAAGGAGGGGGACTCGGTGGTGGTGGATAACACCAACCCCGATCCGGATACACGCAAGCAGTGGGTTGAGCTCGCGACAAAACAGGGGGTGTCCGTTCGGTGTGTCTGGTTTAGGACGCCGTTGGTGGTTTGTGAGCATAATGATGCTGTTAGGGCTTTGAATAAGCCTGTGAGTGTTCTCTTCGTTCTCTCGTCGTCCCCTTTACTCCCCCTTTCCCTTCAGCTAGTAGACTAGTCGCTAATTTCTCCCTCCCTCCCAACCAACAAACAGCTCAACCCCGAATCCCGAACATCACTCCCCAAGCTTGCCTTCAACGGCTTCAACGCCCGGTTCAAGGAGCCCAAGGTCAAAGAAGGCTTTCAAGACGTTACCGAGGTGGACTTCAAGTTCAGAGGAACCAAGGAGGAATATGAGATATGGGGGAAATATTGGATTTAGTAGGGTTTAGGATAAGTGTTGACGTTGTTGCGCACGTTGGAGAAATACCCGAGGTTTCCATTCTTCTTCCTCGTTTCGATATATCGGTTTTGTTCTTGCTTGATAACCCACCACCATCCAGCCTCTTGAGCTTCGATCTGTTTGGCAAAGTCTCTTCAGTTCTTTCTCATCATGCCAAGCAAGGCACGTCTTGGATTTGAGGGTGATGACGTGGCTACCTACCTAGCCTTGGCCTAGCCTAGTTTATCATAATTTTTCCGTCTTTCCCTACTATCCTTCCTCAGTGCCCGCCCTCCTTCATCTGTCGCCGTGGGAAGAAGAAAAAGAGAGAAAGCCTGTACGTCTCCTGCCGCCATGTACGGTCTGTGTGAAAAAAAAAAAAAAAAAAGCCAACCTGACCCTCTTGACGGATTACCCTGTAACCCCTTCCTTGCCCGAGACACCTCGCTTCCGGCCCCCTCTCCTTTTGTTTTCCCCTCGTCCCATCGTGTAAAGCGTGTGCCCAGGCCCGGTTGTTTTCCCTTCTTTTTGATATCATGTCATACCCCCCTGTCATCATTTCCTTTGTTCCCTCTTTCTCCCTTTCGTGTTACATTAATTCTTTTGGGTCATAAAAGTCGTTCGGTCGTTTTGCACATTCGTTCATTTGCCCCGTGTCCTTGTTCGTCGTCCATCCCTTGGCTTGGTGGGATCAGGTGCAGCGAGCGCACCCGCATCCACCTGCATGCAGCATTTTTTCCTGCTTTTGTTTTTCGAATCCCTCTTTCGCTGTGCTGTGAATTCTTCCCTCCTTGCCCGCCCTCTCTTTTTGCAAAAGCTTTAAATCAGCCGCGCCGAGCCCTCTTGCTGTTCGGCATTGCGAATCCCCGCTCGTCTTCACAACCTCCCTCGTCATCCACCACATCCAAATATCCTCGGCTTCCCTTGTTGCGGGCGTTCTGCATCATGGCCATCCGACTGTACTGATCCTTCATTGACATTAGAACCGGCACGGACTTGGAGTGTTGGTGGTGGTGGTGGATCTGGTGGTGGTGCATGACTCCGCGGACGCTTTCCCTGCCGCCGCCGACACCGCCGACGCCTCCGACGCCTGCAGCGACCATCGATCTGGGTACCCCGTCAAAAGGAACAGACGGGCTCTGCTGCAACGACAACGAGGACGACGACGACGGTCTCGTGGTCGTTGAGGAAGACGCAAATGAGGCAGTAGCCGCCGCCACCGCAGCAGCAGAAGGCTGCCGAGCATCGAACCAATCCCTGCTGCAGAAACTGCCGCCGCCGACTACGACGCTGCCGTGGGTGCTGCTGAAGCTGCTATCGGCCGAGGTGGGTGCTTCGTCGTCGTCGTTGTACTGATCGTCGTCGTCATCGTACTCGTACTCGGCCGCAGCATGCTGTTGTTGTTGGCCTTGGGCTTGGACCCGGTATTGGTCATGGCGTTGTTTTTGGGAAGAAAGGGCAAACAGTTGTGAGCTGGTCGGGTGGTGGCCGGAACTAGTGTTGGGCCGGGATGTGGTGGGGCTGGGACCGCCGGATGTGGGTGAGGAGGAGGTCCGAAAAGCCGAGGATGGGTCGGGGCCGGTGGCAATCACGCCACGGAGAATCAGGGTCGCTGCCTTTGCGCTTATCATGTGGTCCCGGTTGGGACCGTGGAACTCGGAGGAGTGCGGATGGCCATGACCGTGGCCGAAGCCGGGCCCGAGGCCATGCTGGTTTTGGTGGTGTTGCTCCCTAAGCAGACCGTTGAGAAGCTTGGACATTTTGAAGATTTATTGAAAGGTAGGTGAGTGGTGATTTGGCTCCAACTTGGGATTTGAGATGGTTGTCGTGAGGGCCGTCAATTTGATAAGATGCTGAGACGATGTTCGATTTGGGGATAAAAAGTGAGGGGAAAAGTGGGTTGGTTGCCTGGGCGTCGTCGGGTTCAGTTCTACGGTGTGATACTATTCGTACATTCGTCGAAGGAAGGACCAGGCTGCGACGTTTATGATGTTGTTGCAATTGAATCGTGTTAACCCAAGACTGGATATCACAGCCAACGGGTGCGGTGCGGTGCGATATCGGTTGGTTACGGGATTTGATGGGCGATCGAGTGACGTGGAGATATTGGAAGGTTGAGGAATCAGCGGCCTGATGAGTGGTGAGTGGTGAGTGGTGAGTGGTGAGTGCTACTGTGAGCTGTAGAAAGAAAGGGATCGTTGCGCCAGCGCCAAAGGAAAAGTATGAATATTGCCCTGTGCTTCCTACAGACGTAGTGTTACCAGACTGAGGTGGTCTTCAGTTCTGTTTGGAATGGCTGTTGAGGATGAATGAGAGATGAGATTATTCTGAAACTTGGTGCAAGGGAGGAAAATTCCTGTTGCGAGCTGGAGTGCAGGATGACGGCAGCTGTGTTTGTGAACCGCCAGCTCGTGTCAGCTCGACTGGAGTCGGCGGGACGATAGACGGTCCAGCGCAGCTCAACGGACAGGGAGCATGCCTGTTAGTGGTAGTTAGTACTCCTCACCTGCAGTGGTGTGCAACTGGCGTGAAAAAGTGCATATGGCTAACATTTTCTAAACAACACGGATGCACGTGTCGGAATGCACTGTCACAACGCAGCAACGCATCCAACATCAATACCCGAGCGGCATCCACATCAATAGTGCAATGGAGGGAGGTGACAGGAAGATGATCAAACCCAGCCAGTGGGAAAGCCATGGCATCAGATGTCATTTCGTGCTCCTCTCCGCAACTCGTCCAAGTTGTCCGACCATGCCTTGATTCAATCATGGTTGTTACCACTTGGTTGCTTGGCCCATGGCGTCCATGCGTCGGTGGCATCCCGTCCATGCGTCGGTGGCATCCCGTCCCCCCTCCTGAATATCATAGCTGAAAATTGCCTTAAACGCCGTCCCTGGGCGGGCTCCTGCGCCGTTTCAGCCAGGGCAACGCCGTGACCCCTTATGTATGCACTCACACTCGTAACTCCAGCCTTCAGCCAGCCAAACCGGCAGCCAGAAGCACCAGTGGCACGCACCTCAACCCGGAGCGACGGTGTGGCAGGGCGTCCAACTATTCCCTCATCCCGATGAGTGTGATGCTCTGGCTCTGTCCCGGCTTGTCCGTCGCGTGTGCTGTCTGGCCATGCGACTTATAAGTTCGAATCTCTCAATTTGTACCCATAGGCGTGGTAGGATTTCCCACTCCATAGCTAACGGGATGTGGGATGGATGACGGATGGAAGAAGTGGCACTTGGCGTCGCATTGGCGGGCTCAGTCATCAGCTCATCGGTGCTTCTCCAGCAGACCTGTTTACGTACGGGGCGACGGAATTGCCGCCCGTGAAATGAAGGATCGAATCCACGGCGGAATGGCGGAAACCGTGGAAATGGATTTTGGATTCGCCTAACCGAAGGCTTGCTTGACTCGCGTTTTGTGTTTAGCTGCCGTCGTCCACATAATCGATAACCCAAGGATATAAAGAGGAAAGTGGATTGAAATGTGAAAACAGTGTAGTCAGAGGTGCCGGGATATAGATTTGTCTCTCTCGGGGATATTTTGCATCTCTCTTCATCTGTGGTTGCAAATAGTACAACATGTTGTCAAAGGGGAGTTGTGAAAATGAACTGATGACGTGAGCCAGGACCGGTCGCTATCGAAGTCCCAAAAATTCCCCTTTTCGGAAGTGCACAGACCTCTTTTATTCTCAAGACATGTTCCTCCGGCAAACGTGCTAAGCAAGCCAGAATGCAGCAATTCACCCAAAAAGCCCCCTTTTGGGCCAGTTGAGTTGCGAAAAAGAGCTTCCCAGCAATTTTTGAGCAGATGATGCAAAGTCTTTCCAATTTTTTTGGTGAAAAGTACGGAAAGTTGGATGCGTTGCCAGATATTGAAGTATTGGGAGACACACCAGACTAAATGCTTAGGGTGGGAAACTTGGGACCTGGATAGACATCCCCGATACATCAAGCAGAAGCCAGCGGGCGGATGCTAGCACTGCAGTGCGGCTGCTCCCAGGTGAGCCAGCGCAGGCACGCCAGGAGCTGCCGAGAGTCGAGATCCACCCTAAACGTGGCCGTCCACCACGGTCGATTTTTTTCCTTCGTCATCCGACAATCCGGATCTTCCCCAAGCTCTTTGCCGCGGCCATCCCACTCCTATCCTTTTTTCTCCCAACATTTGTTCCGTAGAACAAGAGAGTTCATGATGTGATCGAAGCGGCGCGTTCATCTCCAGGCTCGCGAGGAAGGATCGTGCAGCCTGCGAAACGCCCGCGCGCATTACCACCGCCTGGTGCCGCGGGAGGTGAGAGGGGTCGCCGCGAAGCTATTCCGACTTGACTTCTGCTAACAAGTAAACCGGACCAGGTAGTTCCAAACCGCTTCCAATACCATTCTGGCTGCATCCGACTACTGCGCACTCTTCAAACCGCCAGCACGGGGCATGCTGTTTCCATTCCCCGTCCCGTCGTCACGCTTCGTCTCATTCAACCAACATTGGGATGTCGATCTGAAGGGATGTTACAACCAGATCATGGTCACTCTGCCTCCATACAAAGGCAATCCCGATGAAAAGGAATACGACAGCGAACAGGCTGTTGACGTCTCGCCGTCAGGTACCATTGATGATGGTAGCAAAAGTAAAAAGTTAAAAAGGGGTGCCGTGTCCTGGGTCCCCCATTTGATGTTGCGATGCTCTTCCAAATCCTGATTTGGTCGATGCCAACATATTTCTTGCCATGACAGTTTCACAAGCTTCGAAGCGGTTTGTGGGATCCTGAGAGCATCTGGCTGATCCGCTCTGGCACTCGACCTAGTCTTCAGCATCAGTTGGAGTTGCTGATATTATTATGGATGTGACGAGAGGTACACAGGTGAGACAATCGTAGGAACCGCGGGTATCTCCCACGCCGCAGTCCAGGCACACCATGTGTCAAGGTCCAGCACCTGGCTTTCTCTTCCCCTTTTCTCTCTCCTCCATCAGTAACCCACATGTCACATGAAGAGAAGTATTCTTATCTAATGGTCTCTCCTGAAGACCTCGCTGACCCAAGCTACCGGCAGGATGGGTCCTCAGTCTTGGCAGCCGGTCTAGAATGGAACTCCCCAGACGGCAACACGTGTCGGATTGACGCGGCATGCAGGTCGTCCACATGTCTTTGAGGGCCGCCGCGGGTGTGCGGTTACAAATGGAGGGTCAAGAGAGTGGTCAGGGAATGTGTCATTTGATTCAGGTTCTGGGAGCAACCAAAAGTACAAAACTCTCGTTGGGTTTGCATTTGCCGCGGCCGTCCTGATCTCCGCAAACCGCCGTGTGGATAACCATTAGTTCGGGGTCCACCGCACCTGTCTTGATACGGGAGTTCGGCCGGCTCCCAAACCTCGACGTCTGAGTGGAGAGCAGCTTTGATTCTGGGGTAACCGCTGGACCAGTAAAATTGTCCCCATCACGGATATCTAAAATCGCCAAATCAGGAAGGTAAACGCCGCAGTGTGGAGCGAGCCAATTGTCAAGGGAACTGATGCCTTGGGGGGCATCTCTTTGCCGCGGCCAAGCGCTGTGCATGATTTCTATGCTAAGTTTTCCGATGTTCATCAACCTCTCTTTTATACGTATGCTGTCGTCGGTACCACTAAGGAATCCGGATGGTCCTTGTTTTCCAAAATGATGGCGACGGTGACCATCACAGCAACGACAGCAACAGCGACATCTTGGAAAAAGAAACAGACGATCCTTGTCCACGAGCTTGAATCCCACCTCAAGCTGTTGGGAGCCAGACGGGCGTCATGTACTGCGACGTTATCAGGATGCAGCCCTGAAGCGAATCAAATTACATACGCGGCCCTCACCAACGCATGCATCCCTCATCACTCCCGCCGTCACCATTCACCAATCTCAAAGATTGGGGGTCGTTGAGGAGCTTGAGGGTGTGAGAGGTGGCGTGTGGATGGCATGCATTCTACGCCGCCCCGAGAAGGTACCTATCTCCAGCTGATAAGACGCCTGCTATAGATACCGTTACGACTACCTCGTTGGCGAGCATGCGAGGCATCCATGATAAGCTTCATGGTGCGGGAGAAGATCCCCTGAGAGGCGTGGTGGTCAAAGACGCTGTGATACCTAACTGCGTAGGCGAGGGAAGTCTGGCGAGGTACATGCCCTGCAGGTAGAGGCGAACAGGGCAGGCAAGCCGCAGTGATGTCGATGGATGTTATTTTCGCCCTCTTGGTCGTGTGCCTCGGCGCTAACAATCACCGCAACCGTCCACCAACCCCGCATTTTAACGGTTTCCATTCTTGTTTCTAATGCCGCACCTCCACAGCAATATGTCACTTCAACCCGGGGAAAGCAGGTGATCGCGATCAGAATGGGCTTGAATCGCAATGGTCGGTTTTCGGGGAGGATTCCCCTTTTGCTTGTTGGCCTCGAACATGATGACCTGCCAGCCTTCGCCTGCTCCCCGGGCCAAAACCCCAGATATGTTCGCATGGACGTGGACAAAAATCCCAAAGAAGAAGGTTGAGATAAGAACAGGGTGTGTCGGTCTTGGCTAGTCTTGGCCCTCGCCGGAGGGTGGACATGAATGTGGAATAGCGTTGCAATGGTGCATCCAACCACTCGGCCTTTGTCCTGGCCTTGTCTATCCGCACTTTTTTAATGGGGGCGATTGTCGAGAAGAGGAAGTGGAGGGGCAGATCCGCCAAGGTGCCGAGTATGCGAGATATAATGCGAGAGAGCCTTGCGACTTCCACGGCTTTGTGGTTGACTTTTGGTGTGCTCCTTCTCAACATCGACCGGCCTGTCCCAGCTTCTTTCGCCCCTGAAGCAGGTTGGCGGCTTGTGATTGGTCAATTGGCCAGCAAGTGGCCCAATTCGGCATGGTCGAGCACTCGAGGGCCGGACAAACTAGTCAAGATGGTCCAGACGCCGGGACATGGAGTGGCAACCAACGGGAGTGGAAGCTGGCAAAGAAATGATTGAAGCCGAGAGGAGGCTTGGGAGGGTCCAGTCGAAAAAGAACTTTCTTTTTTTTCATTCTTCTGCAAGGATGATCTTCTGCCCGATTTGGGCAAAGACACACACGAGCATGAAGTGCGAATAAATGACAACGGCGGCGGCAAGTAAGTACCTATCCTGCCTCGACCTGCAGTGCTATCCAGAGCCAAACCCCAAACCATCGAGGTACAAGCCGACAAAGTCTCGTCCACGTCACGTCGCATCTAAGCCGGACACTACTTACGCAGTAGGGAGGTGGATTGCACATGTGGCTGTCTAGCGGCTACGCCGAGCTTCCTTCCCCGTTGGTGACTTCCATCTCGGTGACCTTGTCGTAATAGATCTGGAACAAGGCAACGCTTAGAACGGTTCGTCGGTTTTTATTTTATTTGTCTTTTTTTTCTTTTATCGGTCTTGTGGGCATTTCCACTTGTTCATCCCTACACCTACCTGGGTACCTCTTGCACCCTGGCTGCCATCCCTCGTCCCCCTCCATCGATGCGCCCCTGGACTAACCCCCGTGCCGTGCCCCACCTCCATGCAGTTTTTCTGGGACGCACCACACTTTTGATAACCACCTGGCCAGCCGGTATCTTCACCGCACTCACATACCTTAATCCGGCTACTACCACCCGACTCTCCTAGAGCTAGTATCGATACCCTGATACCACAGATACCCGAGGCCCGGGGAGAGGGTATTAAAGTTTGCACCACCCCAGACTGCCCCAGACTGTCCCTTCTTCTACCTCTTCCTCAGACCAAAAGCCAGACTCAACGTCTCGACAAGCTCCCCTCCCTTGGGTCTCTAGAGGTCGTCTTGGAGCTCTAGCCGGATCTCCACCACTCCATCGCCTCAAGACACAAGCCGTATGTCATCGGCAGACAACAGAGGGCACGCCGACTCGGACACGATTCAACCTCAGTACCACGACGTTACGCGCAGTCCGATAGTTGACGCCATGTCTAGCCACGGCGACGCCACTACCAAAGAGAGCATGGGCCCCCACGCCCACGAGAAGCCCGTGATCTCGAGCACCGACTCCGATGTCAAGACCACCATCCCGGCCGGCCAATATGTCGACGCCGAGAGCCAGCACCACGTCGGTTCCGTTGATCGCGAGGACAAGCAACCCGCTGAGCGCTACAGCTGGGCCTGGTTCTACGGCTACGGCCGGCCTTTTATCCACGCTGCCATCTGGGTGCTTTTCACCGCGTTCGTATTTCCTGCCTTTTGTGGGGATGCCTGGAAATGATCACTGACAAGGTGTTTCGGTCTTCTCTAGATGGTGGATTTACGGCGCTCTGCTCAAACACCGTCATGACCATCTTGGATGGCTGAAACCGACCCTCGTCTATCTCGCCATCTGCCTGCGCCTCATCACCTGCTATGTCCCTGTTAGCATCGTCATGCGCCCTGCCAAGTTTATTTGGAGGCACACGGTTCACAGGGGTTATTCTATGATTCCCCAGAAGCTTCATCAGCCTCTTGCTGCCATCGGTACCCTCGGTGTCTTCCTCCTCGGCAGTATGATCCCAGAAGAGACCGGCGAGAACACTCGCGCCAACCGTGGCATCTCCATTTTTGGTCTCATCGTCATGATCTTCATCCTCACTGTCACGTCTCGCGACTGGAGGAAGATCCCCTGGCACACTGTCATTGGTGGCATGCTTACCCAGTTCGTCATCGCCGTTTTTGTCCTCAAGACCAAGGCCGGTTACGACATCTTCAGCTTCGTTTCCGAGATGGCCCGTACTCTGCTCGGTTTCGCCAAGGATGGTGTCTCTTTCTTGACTGACGACACGGTTCCCCAAATGACCTGGTTCTTGACCGGTGTTGTTCCTCCCATCATCTTCTTTGTCGCCCTTGTCCAGCTCTGCTACCACGTGGGATTCATCCAGTGGTTCATTGGCAAGTTCGCCATCTTCTTCTTCTGGACCCTTCGCGTCTCGGGCGCCGAAGCCGTCGTCGCTGCTGCCACCCCCTTCATCGGCCAGGGCGAGTCGGCTATGTTGATCCGTCCTTTCGTCCCGCACATGACTCTTGCCGAACTTCACCAGGTCATGACTTGCGGCTTTGCCACCATTGCCGGCTCCGTCCTGGTTGCTTACATCGGTCTTGGTCTTAATGCGCAGGCCCTTGTGTCTAGCTGCATCATGTCCATCCCAGCTTCTTTGGCTGTTTCCAAGATGCGTTTCCCCGAGACGGAGGAGACTCTTACCTCTGGCCGTGTTGTTATCCCTGAGGATGACGAGGAGAGGGCCTCCAACGCTCTTCACGCTTTTGCCAACGGTGCCTGGCTCGGTATCAAGATTGCTGGCATGATCATTGCCACTCTCCTCTGTATCATTGCCATTGTTGCTTTTATCAACGGCCTGCTCGGCTGGTGGGGCAAGTACTGGGGCTTGATGGGTCAGGATGCGGCTCACCCTATGCTCTCGCTGCAGCTTATTCTCGGATATCTCATGTATCCTATTGCTTGGCTGCTGGGCGTCCCTAAGAATGATCTCCGTCCCGTTGGTGAGTTGATTGGCGTCAAGGTCATCACCAACGAGTACGTCGCCTTCTTCTCCCTCACGAACGATGAGCCCTACAAGAGCATGAGCCCTCGTTCCAAGCTTATTGCCACCTATGCCGTTTGCGTAAGTTTTCTCTCCAGACCTTTCTTTGGTTTCGGTGCAATACTAACTTTGAATAACAGGGTTTCGGCAACATTGGATCCCTCGGTACCCAGATTGGTGTGCTTTCTCAGCTCGCTCCTGGTCGTGCCGGTGATGTCTCCAAGGTCGCTCTGTCGGCTCTTTTCTCCGGTGTTTTGTCCACCTTGACCTCTGCCAGCGTTGCTGGTATGCTTTACAACGGAAAAGACTAAAGGAAGCGGGTCGTATGATGTGTTTATGAAGAATGGTCGATGTACATGAGTAATGTGTAAGAAGAGATGGGAGGTCGGTTGTGCGAGTGTGGGACCATGATACCCCTGATGCTGATCAAAAAGGCTAATAATGCTTGAGGTCGTGACTGGACGTCGGCTAGACAAACTGGTTTGACGTGTCTTCGACTCAGAATCTAATGAACAAAATGTTGGAGTACATTTCCAACATTTCCCGCACCTCGTTGTTCCCATTATGACGAAATACTTGTGTCGTCTCGTCCATTATCAGTCGATTTGAATTCTGTGCGCGATCATATCGGAGTCTATGATGCTATCCGACCAAGATATCGGGACTGGTGACCGACCTTGCTGATATTTTGCGTGATGCTGGATATTGTTGTCCGACTGAAGAACATCTACCTGTTTGGCAACTGTCTCACAACTGTCCTGCTCATGGACCGGAATCTAGACGAACCCGAATACCGGTCCGTTCAAAACTCTAGCGTTTCACCATCAGCCCTTCTCTTCGCACTTCCACACAGTCCTTGTTCCCTCGGACTCTTCAAAGTAGGCGCGATATTGTGTGCGATTGGTTAACAGCCCTCAGCATTGACGATCATTAGGTAGGCGCGCTAAGCGAAGCAGCACAGGGGCAGGGAATAACCTCAGCCGTATAGGGCGCGGTAACCTGGAAGGTAACTACTCCAGGGGTTTGTATGGCTTCACGCACTGGAGATGTGCTTAATCGTGGTACTGTTGGATTTTGAGCGAGGGTCGGAGGCTTGGAAGTTGGTGGGGGTGGAGGGGCTCAGGGGAGGAATGGGACTTTTGAGATGTAGGTCTTGCCCCGAAAGCAAGGAAGCAAGGAAAACTTGCGGTCATCCCCTCCTGTTATCAAGCCTGAAGGGAATTGTCAGCTAACATCCAGCGCGCAGATTCATGTACGGCGGGGCCGACTCGAAATCCGAAGAGTCATACAACGACATATACGTCTTGGGGCCTTCCTGGCTTCGTGTGGTTCCGGGCCGACGATCGGTCCCAGGAGCGCCGGGCCCATCCCGCCTGCGTCGTGGTGGGTAAAAGGAAACGGCAGATACTGAGTATCGGTGGGAAAGAGATTAGTGCGAAGTGGGCGAGTGCGGACTCTTTTCCACAGGGTCTGGGGATCTTTGACATGACTGCTTTGACGTGGTCGAAGGACGGCAGTTACGATGCGGACGCAGACGATTACGAGTCGCCCGGTATTGTGAAGGACAGGTATAACAAGGCAGAGTGAGTGAAGTGTCCTATATGCAGAGTCGGTTAGTATTTGGAATGATACTAACACTGACAGAAATATGGTGGCCGTCTCTTGGTCCTCCAACAAAGTCAAGGCCATGTTCCTCAACCCTTCTCCAACAGACGATTCAGACGACCTTGAGGCCTTAACCCATGCTGAGGATGACTCGCCATGTTGCGGTTGTCGTGGTAACCTGGCGGCCTGGTTCCACTCGAAGGTTGTTGTTTAGTTTGTGTTTCTCTACCCCTGAAGGACGGCGGGGCCAGTTAGAGATGACCCACCGGCGTGGGCCGAGGAGAAAGTTACACGGAACACTGACTGGAAGTAATCGATCTAACCGTCTTCTGTTGTCAAGAAGTTTTCTAGACACTTCTGTTTCTTGCCCGTTTCCTCCGGTCGTTGAGGAATGCCACCCTTTCAGAGTCCAGCCATCTCCAAACACTCAACATTTGCAAATGTCAACGGGCATCTACATCGGCTTTATGCATTGGGGGGTTGGTTTCTCTTTTGCAATCAACCGCCTCGCGTTGGGTTTTTTCTGAGGATATCGGCATTCATTGTACCGACCCTTGATGCCAGAGTTAGAAATTGAGGGGAGGGTTAGGGACGTTATCACAATGCGGGGATGTCTCCTTTTTCTTTTTTGGAAGTTCGTTTGTGTCGATGGTTGCGTCGGTCGGGGAGAGGGAGGGTGACTTGGGAAGGTTGATAACTGGATGTCTGTCTGCCTTGAAGGATCATGCTGCATGATGGAGGGGAGACGAGGTAATCCGGGCCAAAAAAAAAAAAGAAAACCTTCCGAGCGGAGCTGCCGTGTTAATCCCGGAGTTACCTCGCACCGGCCGGCCGGCCATGGCGTCCAGCTCCCGTTAACAGCACCGGACCGGAACTGATCTGGGAAGACTGGAGCAAAGGCCTGAAAATCATCGGCCGGAAAGCCGACACCGATAATCCGGACCCTTGAGTTGTATCAATGTCGAACTGTAGGTGTGCTAACCGTTCAAGAGAGAAACAGACCAGGTGACATCATGATGACTTTGTCAGTGTTGGTCAGTGGTTAACAGGGGGTTCCAATCCCCCGGGGACATTTTGTGCCGCCAAGGATTCTGGAAGAGGCATAGCCACAGCACCCCCGCCCGTACCCTTTGGGCAAGAGGCTAGGCGATGGCACTTTACTGACCACGATAGGTCCCGATAGGTCACGAGAGGTCTCGATAGGTTCAACCCGGCCCCTCAACTGACCACACTGTACGTGTTCCCAAGGGCTTGGGTAGCTTGGTAGACGCTTGGCTGGTATACCAAGATACCAAGAAAGGCAAGAGAGAGCAATGTGTCGAGATTGTATGGCGCTATCATTGAACGGCCTCCTGCTTTTCCTTCTGTTCCAAACAGTCTCTCTCGCACCATATGCCGCCCGCCACGCTGCTTCAACACAATATCGCTGCTGTTGTTGTTTGAGTCAGCCCGACGGCCAAACAAGTGAAAGAGGAGGAGAGGAGATGTGGATGATACCTTCTGATAATAGGCGGATCAACGGTGAAGCTCTCTCTCGGCGTCGTGAGGTACCTTCCTCGCGTGTGTATGTTTGCTTTGTTGGGTGGGCGGTCACTTCCCCGTTGTTGATAAAAGCCCCCCGCATATCCTGTCACACAAGAAACGACCCTTCCTTCCTTCCCCCTATTTTTCTTTCCACTACATCATCAAACTTCGCTCAAGTTCAACCGGCGAGCACATACACAAGATATTGAATGGGGACAGAGATCGAACTTGACGTCGAGGGCCAGACGGAGCCTCCTATATGTGGCTTCAAAAGTCCAACAACGTCCAAAACCACCACACGGTCCCCGACCTTGACTACGCTCAACACCGGGACCATCATCGGAGAAGAATGTGAAGGCGGGACCGACGACGACGCCGCTGTCACCCGTACGTCGGGAGATACCACCGCCACCACTACTACTGTCGGAACCGGAGCCGGACCCGGCCGTCTCCCGTCCTTTACCCCCGAAGCGGCCCACACCCTTTCGGTGCCGGACGTCTGTGCTCATCTCAACACCGACCCCGAGTAAATCCCCTTTGTTGTACTTGCGTACCTCTTCACTCTCAAGTTTGGTCACTTATTTCGTTTTCTAGAAATGGAATCGACAACGATGAAGCTGCCCGTCGGCTACAGCACCATGGCCCTAACAAGGTTGAGGGTGCCAAAGGGTTATCCCTTTGGACGATTCTCTTGAGACAGGTCTCCAACAGCTTGACTCTTGTCCTCGTCATCACCATGGTTCTGTCCTTTGCCATCAGTGACCATATCGAAGGCGGTGTCATTGCTGCCGTCATTCTTCTCAACATTATAGTTGGGTAAGTTCCGACCTTCTTCATGTTTGCACTTGCGAGTAAAGATGTTAACCACACCTCATCAGCTTCCTCCAGGACTATCGCGCCGAGCAAACCATCCAGGCTTTGTACGCCCTGTCGGCGCCCACCTGCAAAGTCATCCGCTCCGGCATCACCTCCACCATCAAAGCCGAGACGCTTGTGCCCGGTGACATTGTCCGCCTCGGCGTTGGCGATGTTATCCCCGCCGACCTCCGTCTCGCCACCAGCATCAACCTCTCCACCGACGAGGCGCTGCTGACCGGCGAATCCCTTCCCGTCAGTAAGCATGCCGAGTCGGTCATGGCCCGGGAGCGTGATATCCCTCTCGGTGACCGCTCCAACATGGTCTACTCAGCCAGCACCATCACGCGCGGGCGCGCCACGGGCATCGTCGTCTCCACGGGCATGGGCACAGAGGTAGGTAAGATCGCGGGCCTGCTGCGCGACAGCAACGGCGGGCGCAACAAGACGCGCGTCGACAAAGAAGAAATGGGAACCATCCGCTCGCTTGTCGTCCGTGTCCGAAACCGCATGCGCGTCCTCCTCGGTCTCGACGGCACGCCGCTGCAGGTCACGCTGAGCAAGTTTGCGCTGCTGCTGTTCGCCCTGGCCATCCTGTTGGCTATTATCGTCTTCTCCGTCAGCAAGTTCGACGTTACGGACGAGGTGCTCATCTACGGCATCTGCGTCGCCGTGGCCGTCATCCCGGAGTCGCTCATTGCCGTGCTGACCATCGCCACCGCGCTCGGCACCCGCGCCATGGCCCGCGGAAACGTGGCGATCCGCAAGCTGGCCGCGCTCGAGGCCGTGGGCGGGGTGACGAATATTTGCTCCGACAAGACGGGAACGCTGACGCAGGGTAAGATGGTAACCAGGAAGGTCTGGCTCGTGGATGGCACAGAGGTCCAAGTCCAAGGGACGACGCATCCTTTTGATCCCACAAGCGGGTCGGTCAATATCGGCGAAAAAGTGTTTAGCCTTGCTGATCATGGCATGAAACACCCTGAAGAGGCCATTGGCGAGAAGGGAGAGAACCTCAAGGAGTTCCTGGAGAGCATTGCTCTTTGCAACAACGCGGCTGTTACCAAGGCCGAGGAAACAAGCACTTACACGGCTATCGGTGAGCCGACCGAGATTGCGTTGCAGACTTTTGCGATGCGGTTTGGTATGGGAAAGCCGAGTGTCTTGGCTGCTGATGATGGACAGTCTCAGCAGAAGCTGCTCGCCGAGTACCCCTTCGATTCATCCTGCAAGAGGATGACGGTCATTTACACAAGCACGGAGAGTGGCGCTGGTGTCGCTTACGCTTACACCAAGGGAGCCCTCGAAGCCCTGTTGCCTTTACTCGACGCTTCGGATGAGCAAAAGCTTGAGATCGTGGCAAAGGCGGAAGCCCTTGCTGCCCAAGGTCTGCGTGTACTTTGTGTTGCTAAGCGATCCGTCGATGGAGTCCTCTTTCAGGTTGGGGATGACGCTTCTGCTACTCCCGAAAAGAAGAAAGCGTCCGCATCAAACATTCCCGAAAGATCAACCATTGAAAGGTATTTGACCTTCCTTGGTTTGGCTGGTATCTATGACCCTCCCCGTCTTGAGTCTGCTGCAGCAGTTCAGAAGTGTCAAGCAGCTGGTATCACGGTTCACATGGTGACTGGTGACCACGTCAAGACTGCAACGGCCATTGCCTGTGAGATTGGCATCCTCAACCCGGGCATGCTACAGAACGGGACCGAGGTGATGGTGGCCAGCGCTTTTGACAGTCTCACGGATGCCGAAATTGACGCCTTGGAAAGTTTGCCCTTGGTGCTTGCAAGATGCAGCCCGACAACCAAGGTCAGAATGGTGGAAGCCATGCATAGGAGGAAAGCATTTTGTGTCATGACTGGAGATGGCGTCAATGACTCGCCCGCTCTCAAGAAGTCGGACGTGGGCATTGCCATGGGTCTGAGCGGTAGTGATGTTGCCAAGGAGGCGGCGGATATGGTTCTCACCGATGACAACTTTGCCTCCATCGTTACCGCCATTGAAGAAGGAAGAAGGCTCTTTGATAACATTCAGAAGGTACGTACCTGATCAAGCAAGCGGAAGGAAAGCGTCGTGACTAACAAGAGCAACTACAGTTCCTCCTCCACCTCCTAGTCTCCAACATCGCCCAAGTCATCCTCCTCCTCATCGGCCTCTCCTTCAAGGACAACGCCGGTATCTCCGTCTTCCCGCTCTCCCCGCTCGAAATCCTCTGGGCGAACCTCGTCACCTCCTCCTTCCTCGCCCTCGGTCTCGGCCTCGAAGATGCCCAACCGGACGTGATGCAGCGCCCTCCGCACGACCTCCAAGTCGGCATCTTCACGCGCGAGCTGATCGTCGATAAATTCGTCTACGGCACGGCCATGGGCGGTCTCTGTTTGGCGGCCTTCACCAGCGTGGCGTACGGAATGTCGGGCGCCGACGGGCTCGGCGAGGACTGCAACGAACACTGGGCGTCGGAGTGCAGCGTGGCGTTCAGGGCGAGAGCGACGACGTTCGCTACGCTGACTTTTCTGTTGCTGGTCACGGCGTGGGAGGCCAAGCACTTCACCCGATCGCTGTTCAATATGCATCCGGAGAAGTACTCGGGCCCGCTGTCCGTCTTGAAGACGGTGTGGCAGAACAAGTTCTTGTTTGGCGCCGTGTCGGCTGGGTTCGTGATCTGCTTCCCGGTCATCTACATCCCGGTTATCAACCATGTGGTGTTCAAGCACAATGCCATTACGTGGGAGTGGGGAGTTGTTATGGCTTGTGTGGTTGTTTATATAGCCATTGTCGAAACTTGGAAGGCTCTCAAGAGAAGAACCTCCAAGGCAAATGTGGTTACTGGCGATGGTGCAGAGGGAGTGTAAGGGTCTTCGGTTGAAAGCGAAGTTGGGAATAGGAACGATGCATGTCATACTCTCGGGGGCTTGGTGAAGAAGTCTCCTGTGTGTGTCACGTCAGCGATGGTTATGTGTAACGAATATGAATAATGCGTGTCACGCAAGGTGGAATGAGGGACAACAGATTGTCATTATTAGTCCTTGTTGGGTTTTCGTTCTTTTAAGCCATGTAGCTACCTCTGATATTGAATAAAGGCAAGTCATGCCATCAAAAGGACCTTCTTTGGCGTCGACCGATCGTGATTTGGCGAATGAGTTCATCACGGATCTTCTGGCGCAAAGTGCCCACCCATTCCTTGTTGTATGTAGACTAGGGCTCCATCTCAACATGAGATGAAGGTCTCCCAAAGAATAGAAAAAAAAGTAAGTACGCAGCACCGACGACGGCCCTGCCCGGAATTCAACCTGGGACCTTGCACTTTCAGACTTTTCCTGTGCCAACTCGGGCCATCAAGTTGGCGCTTAATTGTGCAGTGTGCTTCCGTTACACCACTCGGCCATTGAGACGTCAGTAGGTACGCTTTTGTTTGGTTGTTGGAGGTAAGATGTAGGAATGGCACTCTCATATACCGGGATTTCAAGACCTGTCTTTTTTTTTTTTTTTTTTTTTTTTTTCTCACCTTGGGGATATATCGTTACGTCTGGAAGAAGTTGTACGCTCCTTCTCTCCTTCTCTCCTTCTCTCCTTCTCTCCTTCTCTTTTTCTATGTCTGTTACCGCAAGATGGGGAGGATGGAGGTGGGCACGAAATTCACAATGGCAAAATTGGATGACTTCAGAATTAGGTTCTGAATGAAGAAGTTTGCAGTTGAGACACGCCGAGCCGAGTGGCCGCGATAGTAGATAGCTCAACTTAAGTCAAGGGCATGATGCTTGGTTGATATTTCCGTTTTGGGTGGTAGGTGGAGAAAGGCTGAATGAGATGCGGACTTAACCCGAACACTGCAAATATTGGCTGGTCGCTTGATAGGCAAGTAACAAACTGGCTGACAGTCGCCACTCGGTGGACCGGTCACCTTCGGGCGATTCCTTACCAGGTGCCGCCAGTTCAATGACGGAGCGAGTGTTCCATCCACACCTGACCTCTGCAATATGAATTTGCCAAAGGAAAAGAACATTAAGTTGCCGTATAACTAGCGGAGGAAACGGGCCTCCAGGTCTTTTACGAAGCAACAAATCAAACAGGCATTGCAGACTGCTCGGTTGAGGCTATCCTTGAGACTTCTAAAACCTTAAGGTGCCTGAGCGGTCCTACAGATCTTGGAAGGAGTATGAGACACCATCACTTCTGTTTTCTTTGGAAAAACCAGTGTCTGTGGGTGTCCGCCGGCGAAATGCATATATGCTGAGAGGTCCAGGACTTCTTTGGGGACCAAAACACCCGACGCGAATATCGGTTCTGGGACCTGCGAGCATCAGTCTGCCCAGCATTGCGGACTGAAGTGCTTCAACATGTCCCAAAACCCAAACCCGAAATAGTGACACGCGTTTCCACGGTATAATGTATGTATGGGAAGCTAGCTAACAGTGATCAAAATATGACAAAGTGGAAGCCAAAGCTTTACTTCCACTCGTGCATTTCGTTGTACATATCAGTTCGACGCCCGTCTGTGCGTTGCCTATCAAACTTCCAATTACACTGTACATATGTATCGCGTGCTTCAACTGCCCGTACCCATCGGCCTCGTGAGCCTCTAAAGTCTCGAGAGGGGTTTGTGTCGGCGAGGTCCGATTGCTGTCGCACTGCGGGTTACATATGTATGTACGTACAATGGAAATGTGCGACAGAGTGTCCCCCAAAGTGCGAGGCCTGGCGCCGCGATCGTTGGGCCGATTTGATGGCATTCGGAGCCATGGCAGTCGCGTGGAGGACTTCCGGTTTTGGATGCGGGATGTGACTTGTGCGTGATGAAGGGCGCGCAGCTGAAGATGCGGGGGGAGGGACTTCTTGATGATTGTGAGACTCGAAATCGCATCATGATGGTTTGCGATGGCACCAATCCAAAAGGTCGTACCCAAGGTGGCAACCAACGGGAAAGGTGAGCCGGGGGGAAGCGGGGGTGATGTTTATCGGAGGAAGTGCAGCCCGGGTTGCGCCGTCTGCGGGCGACGGTCTGCCCCGGTCTAGACGGTCGACTGCTGAAACAAATGCCTGTTACACGTGGGTGATGCTGGTCCAGCGGCACCGATGGATGCGTCGAAAACATGATGGGGATTTGGGGACAAAAGTCTGAAGATGTGCAACGAGAATCCGGAGATGAAGCGGCGTCCAGTCGTTACAACGAATACATGAATTATTCACAACTGTTACAAACATCTTTGAACCTTATCTCTCTACAGCCAACACAGCCATTCAGAGCCCTTGACCACGACACCACCAAACCTCTAGCGCCGGACCACCAAACTCGGCCGGTTTAGCGCTCGCCATCTTGGATTTCCTTTTCTGGCCTTGTGTGATTGGTACCCTAGAGGTACCTAACCATGAACAAGTTCAATGCCTAGAATACCCCAGCCTCGCAACCGACAATAGAATCGGAGGAGCAAACTGAAGAAGCAGGAGGGGCTCGAGAGGGTTCTGAGGGTGCATCAAAGTGATGGTGCAATTACAACGGAACTTGCGACCAAGGTTCGTGTGCTCTTTCCGCCTCCATGTTTTTCACACAATGGACAAAGACGGAGTGGGTGAATGCTGGTGGGAAATGGAATGATCACAATGCAAGTTGCCAAAAGAGTTGTGATCAAATGCAGTTCTTCCCTCCGGCTCTCGGGGCAGTGTTACGCTGTGGTAACACCTTAGCACAAATTAGTGCTACTCCCATGTCCAAGTGCTACTACGCTACCCCGTCCATGGGCCACGAAAACGGGCGGGGCAAGCGGGGGTCACCGCACAAGAGATTTGATTGGCCGAGAACAAGCGGGATGCCTTGGACATTTTTCACATGCAGCCTGTTCTCCATTTTTCGGCAGCTTGTGAAAAGTGGACAGCCAACTGTTAATTACAAACAGTAATAAATCCCCTCGCGCCGCCCTCACTCCCCGTTGTTGTCCGCTACAGTCCCGTCCTGGCCGCGAGTCTCGAGAGTCGAGTCCAAACTAACTTCAACCCCCCCTTTGGTCCCATCTCCTCCGCCCCGGCCCGCTGCCAATTGTCCGTCCAACCGTTCAGAACCTAGCCGACCATTCAACCGTTCTTGCCCGCCCCTTCGACCTCCGCTGTCCACAACCATCGTCACACTGCCCGTCGTCTTTTTTTTGGTGGAATACCCAAACAAAAAAACAACCGCAGTTACCCACCTGACATATTGCCCCTAAAAAACGAGAAAATTTGTCAACCGGTCCAGTCGACAGACTACTAGCTTTCCCGCCTCCGCCTCCGAGTGCAGCCCTACACGAGTCACCGTTGTCACCGTTTCCCAACGCCAACACACCCAACCCTCAAAATCGCAACCATGTTCGCCGCCACCAGAGTCCTCCGCCAGGCTGCCGCTCACGCTGAGCGTGTTCCTTCCATCAAGTTCCTCGGTCGCAGAACCATTCCTGGTATGTTCCTCCCCGTCCTGCGCCTCCGAGCATTCCGGTGTGGTGCATCTGCCATCTTGACTGGCAACCTTGTGTTTTCGGATGACGTGCTGACTGCTCTTTGTCCAACAGCTTCCGTCGACCACTCTCCCAAGCCTCACCCTGCCTCTCCTACCCACTCGCTCCCGGCCAACTGGGGTTCTTCCACCACTTTCAGCGCCTATCGCCAGCACGCCCAGCAGCACGGTCCCCTTCGCAAGACCATCCGCCCTGAGGTTGACGGCATTGGTGCCTCTCCCGGCGCCGCTCTTGGCCCCGTCAAGCCTCCTCAGGGTCTCTACTTTGACCGCAACGAGCTCCCCGCCCGCTTCCGTCGCCAGCCTCTCACCGAGGCCGAGATCGAGGCTATTGAGAGCGGCTGTGGCTTTGCTTAAACGCGAGATAAATCAACATAGACTAGACGGTTCGTTTATCAAGATGGATATCGAGCCCGAAACGACCGACACAACGCAGCGAACCTTTTTTGAGAACCCCTTTGACCTAGGAATGGGCCTACACTTGAGATCCCCAATCATCTAGCGCTATCTATCCCTATCCCCCTCTCACATCACACACACAGCGTATGATCATCAATGCTTCACGCGATTTTGAACCGAGCAAAGTTTGTATATCAGATTATCTATGGACGGCACTGCATTGGCGTTTAGAAAACAAAGAGCTCACCGGGGTTTGGCTTTAGAGATGCACGTTCCGGCTTTGGTCAGCATGGCACGGTGTTAACGGATCGGTGGGGGAGAAGGTCGTCCAAAGGAGGCCGGGCCTTGTCCGGACATCCGGGCTTGAGTGACCGGGGGACGGATGCAGGTCTTGTGTATATAGTCAGTGCAACGGGCTACCCCCAAAGCCGGGCGAAATCCCAGCGTTAGGTGTCAGCCCGCGAGCCCAGAATAACATCTAAACACTTCTGAACACCAACCGCTGCTCGTTTGTGGTCTGCAAATGCCGAGAACGACGACGTGTGAGACAAAGAGGCTTACCACGCCGTTGTTTGGACGGAGAATTGCTGGGAATTACCGGTCTCGAGATTCACATGATTGGGCCACGCCATACGTAAACACCTGCCTCTTACCCCCGCTGTGTCGAGGCCTTAACCATGAACACAAAAAGGGAAGCCGACTTACAACAGCATCGTCAACACCATGTGCTCACTACATCACAGACACCTCGGCATGCTCGGAAGCGCCCTGAGCGTAGCACATCTCATCATGGGAACATGTGACGTACGAGTAACCGAAAGGCCTCTACAGGGGACATTTCGGCTTCTACGGAGATAATCTCTCAAGTGAGAAACCAGAAGAAGCAAGCGGACTGTGACGGGAAGGTGATCAGCCCTGTGAGATTGCCGGCCGGGGGTCGAATTGATCGATGTGCCGTGCCTGACTGATGCCATGTGCCATGTGCTGAGTTCAGTCACCACGGTGAGGATGAACTCGGTGGGGGGCCGTTAACGGGATTGCTGGGGAAGCTCGTCTCTGTCAGCTGCCAAACAACTGATCGCCCAAGCCCCACTAAAAAGTTGAAGTGCGCTGAGGAGCTCGAGCTCCCGGCAACTTCCACAGCGCTGACGATAACAGCCGCCGGACCCAATCGGGAGCTCGATGATTTACCTCACTTTCAAGGTTCCTTTTTCCTCCAACTTCCCAAACGTCGCATCCCGATTATAGAGGAGGATCCCTGCTATCCTCATACGTCTACATCGACAACAAGAACCTCGCCGTTAGTCAACCAACTTATTACGCACAATCAAGATGAAGGAAATGGCAGGACAGGCCGGTGCCGGCAGCGAGGACAAGTGCCCCGTCGACCACAAGACGCGCGAGCTGTGGTTGCAACAAGCAAAGCAGGCAAAGGCCGCACAAGAGGCCGCGGCTGCGGCGGGCGGCTCGACGACACCATCGCCAGAGAACGCCTTCACGACGCCAGTAGCACCAGCACCAGCAGCTGCAGTACAACAACAACCACCAACACCGCCTACTCAATCCCAGATCCCCCAGCCGGCGCAACAAACAGCAGTCCCCGCGGCGCTTCCCACCTCGCAACCATCTTCCTCGTCGTGGTCCTCATGGCTCCCCTTCACGTCCTCTTCTTCCGGCTCCTCCGCGCCGCCCTCCACACTAGCGCCTCCCCAGTCATCACTCGGCGAACATCGCGAAATCTCCTCCATCCCCCGCGCCGCCACCACCGGTCCTTCGGCCTGCCCCTCCAACGCCGAGCAAGAAACGGGAGCCGACACCGCCACCGGCAACTGGGTCTACCCCTCCGAGAAACAATTCTACGAAGCCATGAAGCGCAAAGGGCACGACGGCGCCAGCGCAGCCGACATGAAGACGGTTGTCCCCATCCACAACGCGGTCAACGAGCGGGCGTGGGCGGAGATTCTGCGGTGGGAGAAGCCCTTTACCGGAGAAGGATGTGGATGCGCCGAGGGCCCCAAGCTGCAGAGCTTCATGGGCGAGAGCAAGCGGATGACGCCCAAGGCGAGGCTGAATACGTTGTTGGGGTACACGGCGCCGTTTGATAGGCATGACTGGATTGTTGATCGCTGTGGCACGAGGGTGGATTATGTGATTGACTTTTATGCGGGGAGGAATAATGATAAGGCGGGGGCGGGCAAGTTGAACTTTTATTTGGATGTGAGGCCGAAGTTGAATACGTGGGAGGGAGTCAAGATGAGGGCTTTGGGGCTTGTTGGGTTGAACTAGAGTGAAGCGAGGGGCATAGAGAAGACGATGGGATGATTGAAGTGGTCTAGAAAATAGACTCGTGGGGTATATAGGGCAGAGATCTTTCAAGACTCGAACATGTAGGTTTCGCTGTATTATTAGTAGGGTTGGTTTAACATTGCATCTCACTCATGTTTGGCATATAAACTTTTGTTCAAACGGTGCATATGGACAAGACAGAGGCATGGTTAAAGGATAATAGACACCTGCATAGAGGCGACATATCTGGTGATAGTGGTCGCTCTTTGGTGTTGGATATATATATATATTACATAGTACTTTGCCTAGGTAGATGTCCTGTTGCTCCTTAGTTTCCTGGCCGTTCCAGGAGGGAATCCACTGCATTCTCTCTCACCCAATACTGTTGCTTGTGACATTTCAATCCTTTTTGGATATCTGGGGTTGGTGAATACTATCCTTTTCTGATAGGATTGGAACTGAGCAGGGAAGAGATTGCAAGTTAGCAAAGAGACTGGAAGACGAGGAGATCATGTAGTCAGTCAGTCACATAACATACCTTTCTTCCCATCCCCGACCCTCACCCTCACAGGCGATCTCGTTTCCAAAGCATTCGTCTCTAGATCCCACCCAGCAGCTGCCAGCGCCGCAAAAACGGTCCCCTTCTGCTCCTCCGACGTATACCCCAGCAGCGGCACCTCGTTCTCATAATGACTCTCCAACCCATCCTTAAGGGCCGAGCCAAAGTGATAGGCGTGGCTAACGGCATCGAACCAGGCCTCCAGCGGACTACTCACACTTGTACTCATTTTCTTCCCCTGGGGCTGCTCCTCCTTCAACGCGATCCTCATGACAAAATTCCCTCCCCGATGACAAATACCCATGAAATACCCGTCCGTCTCAAACTCATACCTATGATACCCCCCCTTCCACCCCGCCAACGCTTTAACATGCCCATACGTCCCAAACTCGCAAGTACCCGTGTACTCTCCGGATTTACTCGCCATCTTGCCAAACCCAAACCCTCTCCCTCCTCCTAGTTGCAAAATACTCTCCCTCCCCGCCACCTCCTCCGGCCCCAACACCCTCCCACATTCCAACCACTCCCTCACCACCACCGTCGCCCTCTGCCGATTCAGCGTCCTGCACCTCACACTCCTGACCGCCCAATAATTCATGAGCAAATGCACCCCCAAAAGCCCCACCATCAACCCCCAAACCACCTGTCTATCCTGCACAACCTTCACCACCAGACTCCCCACCAACATGCCCAGCAAACTCACCACCGTCTCCTGACTCGCTTCCTTGGCATTTAACTCCGCCAGATTTCCCCTCAGCGCAAAATGCGCCGACAAGCTCGCCTTGCTCGCATTCGCCGCCACACCACACAAACTCCTCAGCACCCCCGCTCCTACAATAACCCCCAGCTTCGGCAGGTACGGCATCGCCGGCGTTAGGAGGTCCAACAACTGCGCGGAATCATTCAACAAGTCCGCTAGGAACCGGTAGAACTTGCACTCCGGTTCGATCGCCGTGCCCAGTCTGTGAGCGAACAAGATGGTAGCGATTCGAGAAATCGTGTCGCCGGCGATTTTGAGGATCAGGGCCCCCGTGGGAGAGGAGGAGGAGTCTCCTACGCCGAGGCCTTCGAGGACGGCGCGGTTGGCTAGCAACGAAGTGATGGAGGAGAAGAAGGCTTGTAGGGAGTCGTAGGTTTGGTAGGCGAGGTAGTCGGGGGTTACGGAGTGGGGGTAGCCGGCGGGGAGGAAGGCGTGGAGGAGGGCGAGGAGGGGGGGTGGGCGGGTTGGGATCTGTAAAGAGGGGGGGGGGGGGTGGTGGTTAGCGAGGAGGGCAAGGGGGAAGGGGGGAGGAAGGGGGGAGGAAGGGGTCGTCGTTGGTTGGAAGTGGTTTGACTTCAAGTCGACGTCTTGGAAGTTGACTTTGGGTGCAAAGTTCGTTGTTTTGAGATGGTACTCAGTGATGCTGTGGAATAGGCAGAGCAGGATGGAGGGACGGATGGATGGGGATGGATCAAAGTACGTACGGCCCTCAAACTCTCCTGTGATTCACCAGTATATGTGCAGAGCACATTGCCGGCTGGGTCGATGTCGTAGATGTTCCTGCTCATCGTCTCGATTGCTGCCTACATCGACGAAGCTCTGGTGTCGTTGGTCGGAGTCGAGAAACGATGTATCCAGGAAAGGGAGCTGTGCGCCGAGGTGGCAATCGGTTGTTCGGTTGAGGGTCTGCCGGACCATACAATTATGTGGCCAGAATTATCAATGTTTCTTTTTCTCCTGATAATGCAATGTCGCGCAAGATAACCCAAAGCTGCGTCGTGCTGCGTCGTACGTAGAGGTAGGTAGGTATGTGCGCGTGTAGAATGGTCGCGACGAGGAACGCCGAGCGGTGTTGAACCCCAACCGCCCTGATGGAAGCTCTGCCATACCCTGACGTAAGACCGTGCCGTGATGGCTGCATGTGCTACAAACCCCCGACATGCTGCTCAATTCGGTACGCCGTAAACAGGACATTGGATTTCCTTTAAATACAACCTCCTTATTATGACCTAGAGGCGCTGGTAGTCAGTAACTCTAGAAGAAGCCCCAGTCGAAGGGGCTGTCTGTCTGGTTAACATAAGCACCAAGCAGAACCGAATGAGGAACGGACTTGGTTTGCGTTCATCTTGCCATTGCAACAACTCCTGCCAGCCCTGTCTCTATATCCCTAGCTTTTCGCTACCTTCCTTGGTATGTCCACAGCCGGGTATGTACATTATTATGTCAATATTTTTCCAGTATTAAAATCCAACCTGCGCAGCAGCTTACGCGAAATGTCCCCCTTCCGAACCCATCTCCTCTAAGAAGAGCTCTTAACCGGGGTGCCATCCTCAGCCACCAGGTACTCCTGTGTCGCAACTGGACCCTCGCCAACACTGGTCATGATCACACGGCTAACACCGTTCTTCAGCAAGCCGGCAACGCTCTCGTCAAAGGAAACGTTGGACTTGAGGCCCTCAGCGGCGGACGCCTTCCAGCCATCCACCTCGCTAAGGACGCTGTAGAGGTTGCCAACAACAGCCTCGGTATCTTGCTCGAGGTAGTAGATGACGGCGTTCGGGCCGGCATCGAAAGTATAAGCGGCAACGGACCGGCCAGCAGCGGCATTGATGGCCTCGACGGCGCGAATAGCGGCGCGCGAAACATCGTTCATATAGAAGATGGGAGGATAGGTGTCGGCGCAGGTAGCGTGGAAGGAGTTGGAGTCGCGCATGGTAACCTCAGCAAAGGCGGCAAAGTCACGCTCCGCAATCGCCTTCTCCATGATCTCCATGTTCTTGGGCACCACCGACTTGATGCGCTCCTGGAAGAGACCGGAGGTGGCAACAGTCTGCTGCATACCCGAGGTCGAGCTGACACCCTTCTTGGCGGCAGACGCGACGAGGATGAGGGCGCGCATTTCGGGCCAGTGCGAGGCCTCGGCAACCTGGTCGGCCATGGAATCGCTTCCATCAGCAGCCTCACCCATGCGCCAGGCAACATAACCGCCAAACAGACTGCGGCAGGCAGAGCCGGAGCCCTGGCGGGCGATCAAGCTCAGCTCCGAAGGGGAGGCAGGGAGCTCGTAGAGATTGGCGATGGCCCTCACAAAGGCAGCGAAGCCGGCAGCAGACGAGGCGAGACCGGCAGCGGTGGGGAAGTTGTTCTCGGAGACGATGCGCAGGGGCATGGTGGAGAGCTTGGGGAGCGAGGGGTCGGCAGCCTCGAGGGCGGCGCGACGGGCGCGCAGCTCACGGAAGCATGCCTGGGGGCGAGCACCAGACACATCAGAGGGCTCGCCATTGAGAAGAAGGGAGTCGCCTTCGGGGTACGAGGCCGAGCAGGAGGCGGTGGTGAGGGTGCGGAGGTCGGCTTGGGAGAGAGTGACAGAGAGAGAGCTGTTGGTTGGGAGGTTGAGCTTGGTGTCGCGCTTGCCCCAGTACCTGGAATTGCGGGGGAAGAGACACAGTCAGTTCAGATGCTCTTCTCCACGTGTTCGTCTGAAGTATTAAGTATTAGGAAAGTTGGGCTGACTTGACGACGGCAATGTTGACGGGGGCCGTGGTGCTGGCACGGTAGACCTTTTCGGAAGCCATTATAAATATGTTATAGGATTATACGGGGTATCGTTAGGGGCGTATGGAAAGAACAGGTCGCAAAGGAGAATTAAGAAAAAGGACAGAAGGCAATGTCGCGATGGTGTTTGTTTGGTGATCTCGAGGGTTGTTGCGATTGACAAACAACAAAGTTGGGAAATGGGACCACGACCCCCTTTCAACTCCATGTGCTCCCCCAGCAATCGCCAGCTCTGCATCGCAGCACTCTGGCGGGGCTCTCCAGCGGGGCAAAGGTGGGGTCAATGGGAGATTTGGAGCTCTGCCAGCCAGAGGACCCTGAACACGCCAAGCCAGGAGAAGCTAGCGCCTCGAGGAGCTTGGGGCACCCAAGTCTTGGCATTTAATCCCAGGGCAGCGGCGGCCTGGCCCGTCCCCGTCATGGCCCGAACCGTTCTCTTTGACATGACCTCTGTGCCGCATCACCATCTCAAGATCTGATCTCTCCCGAGCCATCGGATGACACTGATGCCAGGAGCTTCATCACTCTTCCGCGAAGCAACTTGGCCGAATTCTGTTCTTTTCATTAAACCACCTTGCTATTCGAGTGCAGAACCCCGACCATGACATATCTTCCACTTTCTCTGCCGCCCTCGTCCAATAACTACACGATGCCAACATCACTATTCGCGCCGATGCCACAACCAGACATTACATCAGTCAGGAGGAGCTAGGAGGCTGTGGTGAGTTGGGATCTGGGAATTCGAATCTCACTCTTTGTCAACAAACATCTTTTTCAGCTCGGATGGGATGTCTTTTTTGGTGTTTTGTCCTCAGCGTCGCCGGGGTACCGTTGGTGATCCGCGAGCCCACCACAAGTGGACAACGACAGATCGAGTTTGACTATAACTCAAACTTACAACAGCTATGCGAATGCATCAGCTGTGAGTTGATCTGGTGTCTATGGTGGTCACGTATCAACTACACCCTTACGATGGCTGACCAGCTTCAAAGACACCAGATTCAGCCACTTCATGAGTTCTCGGTATAACTTGCAAGTTGCAAAAAAGATGACGAGCTGAAACACACCAGGCTTTTTTCGGGCACTTCACATCAGAGACATGTTCGAGAGATAATCAGGGAAGATGCCAATTCTTTGTGGAGACTGAGCCCCTATGACGCTCATGTCTCACTGGAAACTGACAATACTGAGTTGGGAGAAGGAACCAATACACACAAGCAACCCTCCACTGGCTGGCTAACCTTTGACTAAACATCAATCAGTCTGCCGCTGAGCACCAGTAGTACAGCCTACCTTGGTGGTATTCTGTCACAAACCACCATCGTCCTACACAAGCGAGACACACAACATGTCGTATGACTTTGAACCAGGTACGGTGATAGGACGGGTGGCTATCTGAATATTCGGCTCCTCTCTTATCGACAAGCGGAGCCTGGCATTCAGATGTATCACAGAGCAGAACAGACTGGAGTGTCTAGAGTCTTGCTAAGCCGGTCCTGCATACAGGTACAGAAAGTTAATATCTGCTACCACATGGCTAGGCTGTCGATCTCTTCTTCTAGACCCGGCACCGACCTCTACCTCGAGTCCGAACCGACCTCTCAGGGTCGAGGGGTTCAATTCAGCATTCAGGAGTTTCCGAACGGATATGTTTGTCGAAAACGTGAAAAGCGTCTATTCGGGACTTTCCCTGCACTAATCGACAGACCTTCTTCCAGTCGTAAAATGTGAACCTGAAGATGACTGCATCAAGGGGACACACGACGACTTACGACACTCCCATCTCCCAGTCCCCTTAACCACGTTCACAAGTACATACTCCAATGAGACCCAAAGGCACCACACCCCCAAAGGCTCTCACACGATCCCGATCCCGTCTCAGATCTCATCTTATTTTTCTTATACGAACCACACGAAACCCCAAACCATGCCATTGAGCCGAGTCAGGCTTTCCGAGATCCAAGATTTCGATCCAAGTCACCCTATTTGACCCTGCTAAATCCATGAGCGGCTCGATGGTGAGGGGCTGAAGTCCAATCCAGTCCAGTCCAGTCCAGTCAGCCTCCAGCTTTCCTGCTAAGGAATTCTTACGCGTCGCCTCCCGTCCCGTGTGCAAGCCCGAATACTGACTGGCACACCGGATACTCAACCCGGAAACCGTAACTCCCCTCTCTTCCGAAGCCGAAACCCTACATACATACATTACATATTTCCTCTTTACTTCGCCTCCGCCATCATGCGGAGCAAGGAAAAATAAAAACGCCACTATGTAGGACGGTTCCCATACATACCCTACATGCCTGCCCCAGACTCTTCTCCCCGCGCCCGCCCGCCCATTCCAGCCCCAGTCTGTGAGTGACAATCTACCGGAAACACACGCAATGACGTGACACCAACCATGCCGGCAGCCGTTGAGGAATTTTGGGGTAGGTATGTAGAGGTATGTATGGTCAGCGGAAAGGAGTGTCGTTGGACGCCACGTGTTTCGTGTGCTTCGTGTCTCATCGTCTTCTTTATGTCCATACATTACTATGTAGGCTTTTGAAGATGATTGCTTACCGGACAGTATGTATAACCAGTGGGATTGGGGAAGCCACGTGCTTGTTAATATGTAGTCGGCATTTCTGGCGGGAGATGTTTGTTGGAAGTGGAATAAGTCGCTGCTATACCAGGGAAGGCTGCGGCATGATGTGAGTTCACTACCCTAACTTGAAGAAAGTTCTAGGAGAGTCATCATGGCCACGTTGAGGGCACAGTTAAACCTAAAGGTTTCTGATGCCTTAAATTGGCTCGAAAATCAACGAGACAAGTTACCCAGCATAGAGAGAAAACTATCAGCAAGATGGACAAACAAGAAACTTCATACGACGACTCGAACACTCCCAACCACATGCACTTCAGCCTCAACTACACTGACCTGGACACTCGCAAGCAGTCAAAGTCGATAATCATGAACCACTTCCATCCTCTTGAAACTCGTATTTCTTGTCCTTCTACGTCAATAAGGGTACGAATATAGAGGCGCTAACTTATGTTTTCTTCGTAGCACCAGCCCTTCACTCTTCGTTGCCTAGCATGTAATGACGTCCAAAACACCACACCTACCTGCCCGCGTATTCGCTCTTGAAATGGATACTAGCACCGCAGGCCTTCTCGAATACCAGTCAATTCGTCAATGGTAATAGGTAGGAAAGGTGATACCGGACCCTGATCGTCACTGTCAACGAAGTCATTATGCCCGACTTATGCTTGGTACATTCGTCCATTCTATCACTTTAAGTCCCCTACTTACGGTTACCTTTGAGGTTGCCCCCTTACCCATAGACTGTTCAATATGACCAAGGTAAACACCACAAAGTTTCTACTTGTGTGTTCTTTGGCCCAGTTGATAAATCGCTGGAGGCCAATGCCAGACCTACACAGGGACCAACGCCCGGTTCTACTTTACCTATGTAATGTTGATGGAGATCCACAGCCTCAACCCTCCCATGTATGATATGATATGATGATACCCACCAGATTCTACCCTCCACACACAGTCTTGAGTCTCCCCAGTTCCCACCGCGTCCAGTCAGTTAGTTTGTGCTTGTGCCAGCCAGCCATTCTGCCGTGCGGCCGCCTGTGCCCCCCATGTGTCCCCATGTGCCCACGGGAACGTGCTTGATGGTGCTTGCCGTTCCCGCATCGGTACTACCGCTGGTGTCACCGCAACTCCGCAAGTACTACCGCTGGGTGGTGCTACCAGTTAACCCGCACAACCCCGACCAGGAAAATCTGGACATTTCCAGCCAGCCAGCCAGCCAGTCTGAGTTATGATATCTTGCCCGAGGAATATGGGGATCCCAAGATGAACGCGTGGGAATTGGAATGGGGGGGGGGAGGAAGTCAGGTGGATGGGTACCTCTAGTCGACCCGACCCGACCCGATCCGATTTCGATTCCCGATTCCCGATTCTGGGGGTCCGACATAGGTCTGGTCGGTAGTGTATGTACTAAACTTAACCAGTTGGTTCGTTGGGCCAAAAATGAGACTCCATGTTCAGCTGCTCTCCTCATCCTACTCTAATAGAAAGGAGGTGTTGGCTAGGTATGGACTACGGATGGACAAGTGGTTACGTAGTTGATTTGTTTGGTAGAGTGGTTATGTTATGAGCCTCGTGACCAAAGCCGTCTTCTAGCCCCCCCTCACGGACCAGGCTTTCTTAGGGTTTAGTCAAGTCCGGTCCAGCCAGCCAGCCATCATGGCCAGTCCAGTCCAGTCAAGTACAGGGTAATTCTAATCCATGCTTGACGTGAGTGTCCGACATATTGTACACAAGGTAGTTGGTAATGTGGTTGTGTCTACCTACCTAGTCAACCCCGCTTCCTTCCCACTTCCCACTTCCCACCCTTGCAAGTTTTGTGTTCCGTGTCTTGTGTTGTTGGTTGGTGCGAGTGTTCAACAATTGATGATCTAACCATAGGGCGGCGATGCATACTTTACCAACAGACAGTGAACAGAGAACTGAGGACAGAGAACAGACGGCGTAGTCGTACGTAGGGCATAACTGCCACTTTGACTTGACTTGACTTGACTTGACTTGACTGGCTTGACTTCACTTGACTTGACTTGACTGCTCTCTCTCTCTCCGCGTCCGTCGTGCCGTTGTACACGACATTGTACCACAACCTTTCACATCGGACGGACCGTTCCGATCACTCACTTAAAATTCATGAGCGCTCTTTTTCGATGTCCCCCATTCACTATCCACCTAGTAATGCTTGCCCCCTCTCGTTGTGCTCTTTGGGCATATCGTGGTGTGATTTGACAAGCCACGAAGAAAGTAGGTAGGTGGAGGGGATCAGGTATTTCAAAAATTGGGTGTATGTACAGTCTCATTCTTTGTCTTTCCTCTAACTACCTCTAGTAGCCTATTATGGATAAACAAGAAGCTATCTAGATACAATGTTCTCTGGCTGAAGTGCGTGTGTGTGAGTGTAGTACCTAGAGGTGTAGATGTGTAACCGTGATACACATGTGTGTGCATGTGTGTGTGAAACCTGCCACTTCACAGCATTGAGAGATGCGCGATGGGGGAGAGACACTTGGAAAAAATGAGGGGCAGACAGACAGGTTGATAGAGTGTATGTATCACCCGACCTAAGTAAAAAGGAATATACAAGAAAAGTAAGTAGATCCCAGATATGTATGTATGTATGTATGAATAACTTTTGGTTGAAAAAAGACAACGTAGTAAACCTGATGGGGTATCTTTTTGACAGCATGATGAAAAAACAACAAGAAAATGGGGACTGGCTAGTATGCAAAAATGAGACCAGCCCCAAAGAGATCTAGTATGGTGTCGTGGCACGTATCATCAAATCGTCGACAGCGTTAAAAAAATGCGTGTGAGGTGTGCGTCCGTCCAAATAGCAATAGCAGGCTGTTTGTCCGCTTCCAATCCATCCATCGAACAAGAAAACAAAAAGATGGGGTAGTATCCAACGGCTTTCTCGAATCGTGATTCGGTACTCTGCCTCCCTACTCAGCGTGGGCGGCACATGATGCTTTTCCCTTCCTTCGCTTCACTTCCGACGCCCCACTTTGTCCACGAGATTTTTGAGCCAAAGGGAGGCACTGTTCTTCTTATCGTCGTGTCCAGCCATGACCGCATCGCGGACCATTGGCCCGACAATGTCAACATCGCCGCGGTCGGGAAACTTGCCCTCATCCGTCAACATTTCCGGGACGGCAGCCGGGAGCACATCCTCGGTAGCACGACGGAGCAGTGTCGTAGTCGCCCTGGTTAACTGCGGTTCCAGTCGTTGAATGAGATCCTCCTCAGCCCCGCTCCATTCCTGCTCTATCTCTGCCCATTTTTCTTGAGTATAACCGTAAGTGATTGACGTCAGGCCGTAGTGTTCTCCAGTCCGGACAAGGTGTTTGGTAAAGTTGATCCTGGCTTGGTTCCAATCAGCACGGAAGGCCTCGTATGTTGCCAAATCGGCTGTGTCTGGTACATAGGGCCTGGGCTCGATCGTAAAGTTGGCATGCCCTAGACGATCTGACCAAGCATCCTGGTCCTCGAGGAATGGAAGCGGCGAGGGTAGTTCACTGATCGTACTCGCAATGGTTGCGCGGCGGAATGATGCTACTGATGCCTTGGTGCTCAGCGGTGGCGTAGGGTAGTGTTGGGGGTTGCCTATATCCGGGAAGTAAGAAGCAACGGTCGGCGACTGCAGAGGTGATGTTTGAAGCGACTGTGTGTTTCCTTGGGTTGGTGGGCTTTCGGTGAATAGAGGAGGTAGGAGAGGAGTGGCTGCCAAGGCACGTTCCCGTTCCAGGCTTTTTCCAGCGGCTGCCTGCGCATCTTCGAGCGGGGAAGCAGGAGAAACAGTTTCGTCGGGGCTGCCGTAAAAAGAGAGCGCAGGGGTGGTGGGAAGTGGTGGTTCGGTGAATTGCGGTTGTTGCTGCTGTTGTAGCTGCTCGGAAGGGCGTCGCATCGAAGCGGATATTGACGATGACCTGCTCGAGGCGGCACGGGAGAAGTTTCGGGAGATGCTGGGACGCTGGACGAGTGACGAGACGGAGGCGGGTGCGGAAGCAAACTGGTTCCGCCTTGACGTGGATCCCCATCTTGAAAAGCTCGGGAGCTTTGACCCTATCCTCGAACTCCAAGACGACATTCCAGCATCTGATCCATGCCTCCTCTTCTTTGACCTTGAACTATCACTGAACTCCGTGTCGCTCAAAAACCCGAGATCGTAGTCGAAATCCGAAGTCATGGAAGGGCGGGTAGTAATGCTTTGGGCTACATCGTTGTGGTGGGAGCATGCCTCGTCGCCTAGTCATGGTCGAGTTAGCTACCTTGAGTCTACCTTGGAGGAAGACCTTGTTGGAACCTACAAAGGCAATCGTAAAGTCCCCCTAGCCTGGCCTCGTCTGCACCGGAGTAAAGGTCGTACTCGTCCTCGTCTTCATAGATGTCGACCGAATCCCTCTCCAAAGGTTCCTCTTGCACATCGGGGAGCTGGGTCTTGTTGGCCTTGTTGGGATGCGTTTGTTGTAATGGCGAGATGGGGCACTCGGAGGAGGCATTCGGAGGCATAATGTTCTCGAGCGAAGAGGTCGAACCAGAGTAACGCGAGTGGCTGGGGCGCGAAAAGGTTGGTGTGATGGGCAGTGGTGAGGCAATGTCGGACGAGGAAGAGCTCGAGTTGTGGGTGTAGTAGATGGAAGAGTGATCGGCGTCATAGTTGTACTGTAGGAGCTCCAGCATCCGAGCCCTCTCTCTTTCCACCTTTTGAGGGAGTTGCAACGGTATTAGTCGGGTCGGCATGGCGGTTGTGAGTGGGTGAGTGGTGGCCGGGGGCAGGGTGTCGAGGCATCGACCTTCACCTGGACGAGAAGGTGGACGCGGGGACCACGACCTGGAGGTGGGTGACGATGGTGGCAGTTCTCAGATGGTCCAGTTGCATGCAAGTTGCTTCGTGTTTGCTCTTTACCGTCTATAAAATGCCCAGCTTTACCGACTCGGAGGACTCTCAAGCAAGAGCAAGCCTTCAAGTTCCAGTTTGACGGGACGGGAGCGCGGGAAGGTGGCGGGGTAGTTGAACTTATTTGTTGCTTTTCCTGCCTGTCGGTGGTCACAAGAGCCGGGAAACTCCAGAGCTGGGCCAGGTTGTGTCCGGGGGGGTCGGGGACGGGGGCCCAGTTGACGACACTGTCGCTGCCAGTGGACGATGGTCGCGGGCGGGAGACACGGGCGTGGACACACGGACCACATCCAGGCCGCCTGCCAGTGCCAGCACCAGTGACGGGACTGTATTGAAGTGGGGGAAATTGGCTCCCAGCCTCCGCCGCCAGTTGGTAAAATTATTTTTTTTCTTTCTCGCTCTTTTTTCCCGACAACCGTCATGGTTCAACTCCAGCTTCTTTCTCACACCGCACCCCCCTTGTTGCGTAGTAGTTGTATCTGGTACTTGCAGGGATCTGATTCTTTTTTTTTTTTTCCGCGATTGCAAAAGCGTCCATCCCATGTGTGTGTCCACTTTGGTCTCCAGCCTGGCCAGACCCACCCGTCGGTCTGGACGACAAAAGAGGGAACCTGAAGTTGACGAGACGAACGGTGTGGAGGAGTCAAAAAGTGTATTTCGGGAACACAAGCAGACAAACTGCTGGAGTCCCGGAGATGGCTTTGCGCCAAAAGCCAAGGTAAATGACTGGATGGCGGCTCTGGGGCGGTTAGACTGGCGTTGGATCAGTGGGTACACTGGAGGCCGGCGATGACGTGCGAGAGACGCTGGCGATGATCTTGGTCGTCTCTCACTGCTACGACGACAGCTCCGGGGAAGGCTGCTCCCGTCCTTGGATGAAACTACATAGGTACTACTTGGTCACATACATATGTATATGCAATCAAAACACCAAGACGGCGATATCATCCGCGGCATCTCCAGCGTCAAAAAGAACCCCGCCGGCCCTCTTCCCCTCCTTTCAAACTCGGTCGAGTTACACACCATCAAAAGCACAGTTGCTTCCGTGTGTCTTGGGTACTTTGGTGTTGCAGGCAAGGGCCTCTGCTCGAGTCCTCCCAATGCCGTGATTACAAACCACAACCACCAAGGCTTGGATATGGTTAGATAGAAACACGCGTATGCTGCTCTGGAGCTTCTCACCTAACCTTTTCCACGATGGGAGCAAAAGTGGTGGTGGATGATGCCTTGACGGGCACCAGGGCTATCAATGGAGGATCAATGTGACTTGGTGCAGGACTGGTACCACGTGTAATCAGGTGCTGCACACCGAGTGGTTGTCAAGACCTGGCCGACTGGGCTCCCAGACTTCCTCCCCAGACGGATGGCTGGACGGGTGGGCCGTATCTTTTGGCCCGTTGAGTTTGAATCACACCCTGGTCAACAATTGATGGGTTGGGAGTTGTCCATTCTGGCCCGACCATGATGAGCAAGACAAGAAAGAAAGACAAGGCTACCCTTTGAAGCTGTCACGGTGACCAACGACGCCGGCAATCACAATCAGGCGTCAAACGAACAATAAACCGTCTCTTGCAGCCGACCAAACGGATCACAAGAAAACAGACCCACAGAGGGCAAGGCAATGGCAACGGCAAAAACAAGACAAGTTGGGCGACCGATGAAGAAAGTGAAGGAGATCATGATAGTGCTGAGCAATGGCATGGCGACGAATTCTTGTGTGTGTAAGTTATGTATCAGGATGCACGACTCGGGTCCTCACCACAGGTTGATCTGTGAGGTTGATTCCGTCCTCGGCGTGGGGTGAAGAAGAGCATCGGGTTGGACGATTGACGGCTGTGAGGCGTTTTACGCCATGCTTCCTTGGTGGATGAGGGCATCCCCAGGCCAACTGAAGTTCGACCTCACCACCGGAGTTTCACACCACAGACTCCAATAACCAAAGCAGCATTCTGGTCAACGGTGAAGCAGTCGCTGACCGGTGGCGGGGAAGAATAGCGCCCGCCCGCGGTGCAACGCTGATGTTGAGAAATCCCGAAATCGGTAACACGCCATGGTAAGATTGGTAACCCGCCATGGTAAATCGCCTTTTTGCACCAAAGTTGAGCAGGCCTACTGCGCATGGGTCTGCTCCGCCAATGACAGCTCGTATCAAAGATAACGAACATCGTCAAAAAGTCAGTTATTAAATCTCAGCATCTTTTGACCTCCAACACGACACAGAAATCTGAAGGAGCGTCTCATACAAGCAGACTGCGGCAGAGCTCATTCGAATTCGAAACAACCCGACCAAAAAATACGATTTCAGCTTTCCTTTTGGTGGTGTTATCGCAGTTCAGACTTGAAGAGTTGGATGAAAATTACCATGGCGGGTTACCAGTCTTACCATGGCGTGTTACCGATTTCGGAGAAATCCGGTTGGCCCCGGGGTTTCTGAATGGCACCATTCTCAGGGTTGGATCTAGGGCCCACAATGGAAGGTCAAAAGAAGCGACCGAAGAAGGTCCTAGTGTACAAGACGATTTGGACTATCGCCGACTTGGGAATGGTGGATTGCAAGACTTCATGGAAAGATTTCCGCTCATGGGAGAAGCATCCGACGCATCATGGGTCATGTCGTCCACCCCATGTTCGTCATTGCGGTGAAGCCTGAGCTAGTTAGGATTTTGCAGTGGTTTGCAGTGGTATGCAGTGGTGCGCATTGCTTAGCAGGTCAGCTGCGCATCTTCTGTATTTTTTGTTAGTGGCTACTATCTGATTGTGGGCAGACCTTAACAGAAGGAACCTATCGCTTACACGAAGGTGATAATGGGGTCAACAGGGCCTCCAAGCATCCAATGATGCAACTGCATCACAACGCAAAAAAGCTCAACTCCACGGGACAAATAACTTGATATGCACGACATGGTGAGCTCAGTTACCGTTTCGATCATTATCGACTACCGCAAAATCTCACTCATAACGGAGATGCTTTGTGGATCGTACCAGGATTATGAGCCAATTCAATTGGCAAGATGCTGCATATGTAGCTAAGAGCAAGCTCAAAACACCCGCATAAGGTGTGGCCTTCCCCAAAAGAGCATCTCCGTTATGAGTGAAATTTTGCGGTACCTATCGACCGAATCGTGCTCCGAAAACTCTAGATGTGCAATCCCAGCATCACGGACACGTTCTTTGGTTTTTGTGATTGCTTTTTTCGCCATCAGCCATCCTCTGTCTGAATGCCGGAATTCCCTTCATAATGCCTCCAAGACAAACTTCCTCTATCCACCGTACCATTCTTTGGTCTTGCACCTTCCCCAGACTTGCTGTCGAAGGGTACCTCTTTACACGAAGAGGCGATGGAGAGCAATGGGAAAGAGGGAGCAATGGGAAAGAGGGAGCAGTGAGACTGCTCGTTCGTCCCTGCCTCCCGCTCCCTCTCACACAGGTAGAAGGCAAGGACTAACAGTTCATTCGGAATGAAGGCCAGGACTACGCTTGGAAAGCTTCCGTTTACCTTCATGGTTTGGATCTCAAGTTCTCGGGTTTTTTGCCCATCTTCTTTTCTCACTCGGCACTTCAAGACCTGGCCTCGGCTCATCGATGTTCAAAGACATGCCAGACACTCTCGCTGATTCCGAACCAATTGCCGTAGCGAGCGGCAGGCAAACCTATCCTGACGTTTGGCTGGCCGAATGGTTAGGTAATCATCAGCCGTCGCACCTACTCTCGGCCTTATGCGGTGGTGCTCACGCCCGCACTCGGCAATTCCTCCGTTAAATACCAACCGCAAGGGAAAACTCCATGTGCTCTACAAAACAACATTGCTTTTGCTACACGTTGATTCCATATTGTACAGACAAACCGTCGCCGTCACAAGGGGTCTGTCGGTCGGCAGGCAGCGGGGGACGGGGAGCAAAAGCCAAAGAAGTTTCCAACTTTTCGGACTCCACCGAGTGCATTCGGAGCAACAGCGGCATGCAGTGCAGAATCCCCCTTTCGTGTTCTGTACATATGTACATCATACTTCTCCACCAGGAACCAACCTACCCGATGCGGAGATGGGCTCCGACGATGCCGCTCTCGCAATCGTCAATCGAAAGGTTCTTCGGCAGAACCAGAATGTTTCCGGAAGCCTTTCTGTACCTGGTCGTCAAGTCTGGTCCAGGTCTGGCCTCTCTCTCGCTCCCAAGCTCCCAAGCTCTCCCAAGAACCAAGGCTCCCCTCTTCCTCGATCATCATTCCCCCCTTTCAGGTACTGTACCGTTACCTTGATGGTGTACAATAGCGGCGGTACCTGCATAAAGGTACACTTCCACGCAGGGGGGGCGAGGCGACTTCGAAGGAGAAAAGAAAGGGATGAACAACACCAACACCATGACTCTGAACTCTCGTTGGCTCCACTGGTTCGTCTGATGCTTTAGGGACACCGAACAAGGACTCATTTGCACGGCATATCTACCATCACACCTTTCCCAAGTGATAAGCCTTGGGCTCACTGTGGCTTTTACCATCAGGTTCGGGCACAGAAATACCGAACCCAGAGCCAGCAGCCTCAGTCACCCAGCCAGATTATCAGCCACCAACCTCGTCAATTTAATGACGGACGGTGCCTGAATTGCCATGTGGGAAAATCATGCTATCCTCGCAGGAAGGGTCCAGTCCAATTGGCAGTGTCAATTGGGTTGTTGGGGTCAAGATTTCCGGAAGATCTCGCCTCGCTCCTGCTGCTCATCATGCTGCCCCTTGCATTAGCACGATGCAGTACGTGCTCAACCCGATGGGCCGGCGCACGACGATTCGTTGACCCGAGACCTGCCCCTTCGAAACTGGGTCTCTTTTATAAATGTTGCATGCAGAACTTTTTCATCATATATTTTCTCTCCCTGGCTCCCAAGGCTCTCTGTCAGGTATTGGGTCGTAAGTGGTGAGTGTCAGCCTCATTCTGCACACTCTATGCACTCCTTCCAAGCTTCCAAGGTTCGACGTCTCGTTCTCCGGCCGGGATTGCCCTATCACGTAACATATATCGGCCATGTGTGCTTTCGGATGTACCTGACTGAGGTGGAAGAGGCAAGGCCCGTCCCGGCTGGCTGGTTTGGTTTGGTTGGCTGGTTGATGGCCATCTTACCTACAGGTAGTATCTGGGTCGCAGGTATATTGCCTCCCCGAGACCAGACCGAGGCTCGCGAGGGTTCGCCATTCGCCAGCTTCCATTGGAACCTGCAGCTGGCGGTCGTGGACAGCTTTGTTCTGCCAACAAGACGTTGAAAGAAAAGGTAGGAGCTAAGGTGAAAGAAAAGGTAGGAGCTAAGGTGAAAGAAAGGTGACCGCCGGTGTACCGACTCTACTCGGTTGAGGCATAACTGCTAGAAGGCCGACCGTTCACAGCCACTCCCTCAGGAGGACCGAAGCCCAAGGTACGTTTTCCATCATCAAAGGTTGACCCTCTGAATAACCTCACTTTGCCCCTTCTCCTCCCCCTTCCCCTTTCACTTCCCCCTTCCCTTTCCCTTTTGGTCCAGCAGCCGTCAAAAACCCAAAATCCGCCCCTTCATCCGCCTGATTCACCTCCCGCATATACAACCCTCTATACCCCCTCATCCCCTCTCTCTTCTGCCAATTCCCTTTCTCCTCCTCCTCTTTAGAAAAACCTTTCTTCATTCCCTCCCTCCTCTCCCTTTTCCGTTTTTCAATCTCTTCCCCCGACAACGCCACATTCAACCGTCTCCCCTCCACATCACAAACAACCCAGTCCCCATCCCTCACCACCCCCAACACGCTCTCCGGATCCGCCGCCTCCGGACTGACATGCAACACGATTGTCCCGCCCGCCGTCCCCGACATCCTTCCATCCGAGATCCTCAACATGTCCTCCACCCCCTGTAAGGCCAACTTGCGCGGAATGGGAATCATGCCCGCCTCCGGCATGCCTGGGCTGTGCAAGCCGACGGGGCCGATGTGTTGGAGGATCAGGACCGAGTCGGGCGTGACGTTGAGGTCCGGGGAATCGATCCGGCGAGCTAGGTCGGCTGGACCGTGGAAAACCACGGCTTGGCCGCGGTGTTGAAGCAGACGCCGGTATTTGGAGGCCGAGGCTTTGATGACGGCGCCGCCTAGGGGACAGAGGTTGGAGATGGAGGGGTCGAAGACGATGAGGCTGGAGGAGGGGTAGAGGGGTGAGGAGAGGGGGTGGATGATTTGGCCTAGTTCGGTACCCGAAGGAAGGGGGCGAAAGGGGATGGAATCGAGTTCCTCCCCCAACGTGCGGCCGGTGACGGTCAGGGCGTCGAGGTGTAGGAGTGGACGTAGTTGGTGCAGCAGGGCGAGCATGCCGCCTGCGTTGTGGAAGTCGGTCATGTAGTTGTTACCCGACGGCTTGAGGTCGACGAGGAGCGGGGTTTTGCGGCCGATGTCGTCGATGGTTTTCAACGAAATAGTTCCCGCAAGAGAAGGGTGGCGGTTGATGATGGCCATCAGGTGGACGATGGCGTTGGTGGAGCCGCCGATGGCTTGCAGGACCGTGATGGCATTAAGAAAAGACTCGCACGTCAGGAGGTCCTGAGGCTTCAGTTGGGATTGCGAGAGCTGCACGGCCAGGGCGCCGGTGTGCTCGGCAACCCGTAAACGAGCGGACGAGACGGCGGGGGCGGTGGCGGAGGGTAAGGAAAGCGGCATCAGGCCGAGGGCGACGAGGAGGCAGGCCATTGTTGAGGCCGTACCCATTACGCCGCAGGTCCCGGACGTGGGCGCGAGCTCCTCGTTTAGGGCGGCCATGTCCTCCATGTCGAGCGTCCCGGCGCGGAATTTGGCCCAGTTGTTCCGGCAGTCTGTACACGCGCCGACGCGAGTCCCTTGGAAACTACCGGGCATCATGGGGCCTGTTACTAGGTGGATGATGGGTTTGTTGGCTGAGATGCCACCCATTAACTGAGCTGGAGTCGTCTTGTCACATCCTTTCATCAGAACATGTATGTTAACCCAAGTATGTATCAACAGAAAAATGACGGCATGGAACAAAGCTTGCTCCTCAAAGTCCCAACCAACATCCTAGGTTGGTTTTTCATACATACATACCTCCAATCAAAACCACAGCATCAACCGGCTGCGCCAAAATCATCTCCTCGGTATCCATACTCATCAGATTCCGCAGGTACATGCTCGTCGGACTCGCGAACGACTCATGCAAACTAATCGTAGGAAAATCAATAGCCAGCCCGCCGTTGAGCTGAACCCCCCGCTTCACGGCGTCCATGAGCTGCGGCATGTTGGCATGGCAAGGGTTGAAGCTGGAGTAAGTGTTGACGATACCAATGATGGGCCGCGAGAGCGCGTCTTCGCTGTAGCCCATGGCCTTGATGAAGAGCTTGCGCATGAAGAGCGAGAAGTGGGCGTCGCCGTAGGAGGTGAGGTTTTGGCGGAGGCCGCCGACGCTGTTGTTGGGGTCGATGGGGGTGGAGAGGTCGTAGTCTTTGTTGTTGTTGTTGAGTGCTGGTGAGTTTTGGGATTGGGTATGATGGGTGTCTGTTGTTGGTGCTGATGCCTCCGAGGGCGATGGAGCGGAGGTTGAGGCCATCTTGGATTGTCAGGACCGGCCGTGTTGCGACTGTGGAAAGTGTGTATAACGAGGAAGCAGGAGGAGCAGAGATGTATGAGAAGTGAGGAAGTGAGAATGGCTTAGGCTTTCTTTGTTCAGAACATCTGAATGAGGTGGTGTTTTTGTTCGGTGAAGGTAGTATGCGGGGCATAGCATCGTCTCTCCTCAATCACGTCATTTGGTAGCTCCGACGGTTAAGAAGGCCACTCTTCTTTTAAAACCTCCACCGGATATGATACATTTTATACTTGTGATTTTTGGAAGTGGAAATGTTTCAAATTTCTAAGTGACAATGCTGTGTTGTTCCGAGTGTGACGGTTAATCGTTGGTGATGATGTCCGTAAAGAGAGAGAGAGGAGGGGACTGCGAGGCGGATTGTTTAAGGTGAGGGAGGGGTAATCAACGTCGATTTATTTAGTTTCCTTGCGTGGTTTCGACACTGTCACTTCCTCGACTGAATATCCCATATTGTATAGCACTAATCAAAAAAGAATACAGAGTTGCCCAAATACCAGGTTCGTTCGAGGTAACCTAGCTTGACGCGCTTACTTCTCACGCGGACTAATCGCATACAAACTCCTCTTCCTCAACTTCGGCCCCATCTTCCAAAACACAAACGGCGCAGGAGCAAGCACAACCGCAACACCTCCCAGGACGGTCATGGTCCACTTCACCCCAAACCCCGGTAACGTAAACAGCGGTCTCGTCCCCATAGCCATACCACCAGCAATTATGTACCTCAACATCGTGATAGCAGAAAGAGCGCTGGCGGCATGCACCCCATAACTATCAACAATGTATCCGTAACTGCTGGTATAAAGCGCCATCAAGACCAGACCAAAAAGGAAGCACGCCCCCAGTACAGACCACATCGGTATCCTCTCCACGTCCGTCCAGCCCAGCCAGAACAAGGCAACCGGAAGCAGCGGGCCGGCCACGAATCCGGGATACAACCGGAACTCGGGCTCAAGCGTGGCATCATCATCCGCATCCTGTGTTGTAAGACGCGCTTTGCGGCGGCGGGCCCAGAGATAGAGACCCGGTACGGCGAGCATGAAAGATGTGGCGCCCGCGGCGATGGCGCCGAAACAAGCGCCCGTCTGGCCCTTGGAGAGGTTGTGAGCTTGTCGGAAGATGTGATCGAATCCCGACATAAAGGTGAAGAGGAGGGTGTAGAGTAAAATGAGATAGACTCCCAGGACTGTGATGACGGGCTCGGCGTGGATGAACTTGAGCGGGAGCGAGAGGCGGGTTCTTAAGCGTTGACCGAAAGATTTCTGTCGGAGCTTTCGAGAATGCTCGGATACGTAGCGCTGGTCGTCGGTGAGGCGGCGGAGGTGTGAGGCTTTCCAGTCGAGTAGTTTTGGTAGGTATGTTTCGGGCAGGAATAGGAAAGAGATCAAGAAGGCGGTGCCGGAGATGATGAGTGTTACCCATTCTGTCCAGTGCCAGCCGAGTTTTGGGTTGGCAGTGATCCAGCCGCCGGCAATTGGTGCGATGACCGGAGCTACATTATGTCAGATCAGAGTTGGGTAATGGATCAGGGAGGCTTACCTGCAACATTTGCCCAAGCGATGACAGGGAAAGCAAATGTCCTCCCAACAAAACTGAACTGATCCTGTACACTCGATCCGTTGCTGCCCAGGGTACCGCTCGCAAACAACCCGACTAGGTACCGACATGCAACATGTCCACCAAATGTCGGCCTCGAGGCGGAGCCGAGGACGAAAAAGAGGTAGCAGAAAGTAGAGGTCAAGTAGACGGGGTTTCGTCCAAACGTTTCGGATAGGGGTCCTGCAAAGAGAGCACCGGAACCCATACCGAACAAGTACATGGCCGTAGAGAGCGTTTCGAGGGCCGGGTCCACGCCGTATTCTTTGGCAGCGTCGGCGTTGGCCATAGATTCGGCGCCGGCTGAGTACCCCTGGCCGAAGATGAGGAAGAACAAGATGGCGAGGTTCTTGCATCGGTCTGCTAGCGGCCAGTTCTTGGGATCGATGGGATCATTGTCGCCGATTGTCGATACGATGATGGGTTCTTCTTTGTTGTTGCGTGATTGAGTGTCTTCAGTGTTCGTGTCTTCCTAATCTCCGGGCTCTTCGACGTCATCTGCTCCGGAATTCAGGTACAGGCCTGGTAGACGGCCTGATGCGACTTCGGCCTCTACTTGTTTTGCAATGCGTCGATATTGTACTACCGACCACATTGTCGGGAGAGGGATTGGATGGTTTGCTGACGAATTGGCTGCATACGCGCGGTTGGTAATGCCAAGTAAGAATGGTTGACCGAACTGTCGTTGACTTGATGGATTTTGTGATACTGTTTGTTGGGATATTTTCTTGATGTATGGAACACTGACGCAAGGAAGCAGAGGCAGGGCGTCATCGAAGCTTCCAGTTCTCCTTGAGATTTTCTCAAACGGGCAGTAGAAGCCCACGGCAAACCCTCCTGGTGTATCTGCCATGGCGAGTTTGGAGACTGGAAGGAATGAACAAGGCCAAAGAGAGAATCACATGATCGAGCCCCTTATAGTCCCTCCGAAACTCACACTCATAATCACTCTCTCAACCCAAGCTTAACAATCAGGTCCTCTCTGGACATCTCCAGAATGGCTGTCAAAGTCTTGGAGTCCGGTGCTCCATCCTTGCCATATGGCTTCTGCAACATATCCTTGATCCTGTTGTACTTGTTACTGAGCTCGGTCGACTCGGTCTCTGACAAGTTCTCCTCCAGCCGATGGAGATCACTGCGCTCTTCCTCTCGGACATGCGGTTCTAGGTCCACCCAGATGGCTTGTAGCGCCGCGTTGAAACTTTCTTCGGCAGGATCGTACTGTAGCATGTGTCGGAGTTTGGTGTTTATCTGTATCGGCAGAGATGGTGGTTAGTATCTCCAGCTAGGTACTTGGAGGAAGAGGTTGTCGAAGGGGGTCCAGGACTTACACTCTCGAAATCATCGGACAACCTCTGACGTCGCTGGTGGCCGTGCTTTGTAAGGTGCTTCTCGATTGCCGGTGTTACGACGAGGTCTTCAACGCGCAGATAGCGATCCAGCGTCCAGATGAACTGGTTCCTCAACTGGTGACGATCCTCTGGTTCGGCGCTGCGAATGGCGTGGTACAACTCGGTAATGAGCGCGTGGTCGGCTTTGACGGTTTCTGAGATTCTGGGCATTTTGGTGTTCTTGGGAATGATGAATGATATTGTACATGGGAAAATTGTTTCCAGCAGTCAGTGTTGTTGAGGACCGAGTTGGCGATAGTCGACGACGACAAACGGACGGGAGCATTGGTCATGACGTCACTGCAAGGCAAGATAAGATAGGGATCACTTTGTGAGGAAGGGCTATATGGAGCTCAAAGTCCAATTGATAAATTTTTGCCATTTAGAAACAACGTAGTAGAAGCCAGATAGAGAGCTTAGAGAGGCTCATTTTACTCTACAAAGTCTCGCGGTTAGGTTGTGGTCGCTAAAGCGAAGGCATTCACACCTTGAGGTTAATATCCTCTGCACGGACGTATATAGTTTTTGTACTTACCCCACCTAATTACAAGTACAGGTGTTCTTCGGACCCAACTCCCCAAAGCATCTTTTATTTACATTTTGTCTTGCGCTTCAACTGTCTTCTTCGCTAACTAAACATCAACAGAAAACACTCAACCTTCAATTGACTCCCTCAATTCGCCAATGGATTCCGAATCGACAACATCTGAACATCAGAACCTCGGCCCCGCTTCATGACGTCTCGTCTTGGCGCCGTGTTACAGTAATGTCCCCTGTTATTGCAACTCAATTCCTGCAGCGATTTTTCTTGCAATAAGTAGGGTGTTTGCAAAAGAAGGATCCAGTGCATAGACCAGAAGCAGGCGTTCAGGCCACTGAAAGGCCGCCGACGGACCGGAAAAGTGGGTCGCTGAGCCCCGGTACAGGGGTATAAGTGTTCACTCTCACCAAAACTTGACCCTTGTTGATGCAAGAATCCGGCCGTCACTGTTGCAATTAGCAGTTAGCAGTCCCAGTATGGGCCTGTAAATCTAGCAGCCAACTTCTTTAGCAATAAGTAGGGTTTTTGCAGTAGGGGGTGCTTGCAACTGCAAGGGACATTACTGTACCGTACTGACTCCGTTGTCGATAACCGCCATTGGAGGATCCCCTCTCTCGGAGTCCAAATCAATTGCCGAGCGGAATCGCAAACAACGATGGCCACTCTTTCAGATATCGGGAGGAATCGCCAGCCGCGTCAGGCCTTGATTGTTGATATACTTGGGCATTATCTGGAATTGCTGAAACACCTCCAAACACAATATTTTAACAAACGGCGACAATGGCTGGCCTTCCGCGGGCATTGCGGCAAACGGCGCCAGCACTTCTAGTTGCTCGCCAATGGGCTGTATCAACTTCTACCGCCACCAGACCTTCGTTAAAACTTTCACTGGGAGTTAGGATCAAAACAGGAAACGGCGTCCGGACTCTCTCGTACTCGAAGCATTGGCGCTCCCAATCCCTCCCAGTAGTCACCCGGGGCGAATCCAAGCTATATGCCAGCGCCGACGATGCTGTGGCGGATATCAAGAGCGGATCTGTTATTTTGAGTTCTGGCTTTGGATTGTGTGGTGTGGCAGGTGAGCAGGCGACCATGTGTCAGTGCACTTCAGCTTTATGACTTGGGATACTAAGTTAGGCAGAAACCCTCATCGAGGCAATTCGACAAAGAGGCCCAGAATCTCTCCACTCCCTAACGGCGGTATCCAACAATGCGGGCGCCGAAGGCCGCGGGGGCCTGGCTCTCCTTATCGAGTCTGGCCAGATCGATCGGATGATCATGTCCCATCTAGGATCTAACAAGATTCTCGAAAAGAAGTACCTCACTGGCAAAATCGCTGTCGAGCTATGCCCCCAGGGGACAATAGCCGAGAGGATACGAGCTGCTGGCAGTGGCATTCCGGCCTTTTTTACGCCTACTGGCGGGCGTACGTTTTTTTTCACACACAGCAATATTTCTGGCGCCTTATCGCTTACATTATTCCAGATACCTTTATCCAACAAGGCGAGATTCCCGTTCGCCACGATGCCGACGGAAACGTGGTCGAATACGGCAAGCCCAGGGAAACAAGGATCTTCAACGGTCGACCGTTCCTAATGGAAACCGCTCTACCGGGCGACGTAGCTATCCTGCGCGCATGGAAGGTTGACAAAGCCGGAAACTGCGTCTTCCGTTACACAGCCAAGGGCTTTGCGCCCTTGATGGCCAAGGCCGCAAAGGTGGCCATCGTCGAGGCGGAGAACATTGTAGAGGTTGGCGAGATCGACCCCAACGACGTGGACCTTGCTGGCATTTTCATCGACCGCATCGTGCCGGCCACGAAACCATCCCAGGTTGAGGTTCTCAAGACCCGGTCGCCAGAAAGTGGTGATGGAAAGCAGGCAAAGGCGGCCAAGTCGGGGGGCTCGGATGCGCTGGAACGGAGGAACAGGATTGCTAGACGTGCGGCGAAGGAGCTGAAGCATGGATCCTATGTCAACCTTGGTGTCGGTATCCCAACATTGGCTCCGGAGTTCTTGCCTCCTGGACACCAGGTTTGGATCCAGTCTGAGAATGGTATTCTGGGAATGGGTCCGTACCCCTTGCCCGACCAAGTTGATCCGTGAATACCCATCCTCACCCTTACCAGATTGTTTTATAGTGTACTGACCGACATTCTCAGCGATATCGTCAACGCCGGCAAAGAAAGCGTCACCCTCGTCCCCGGCGCCGCCACCTTCGACAGCTCCGAATCCTTCTCCATGATCCGCGGCGGCCACGTCGACGTCTCCATCCTCGGAGCCCTGCAGGTCAGCGCGGCTGGCGACCTTGCAAACTACATGATCCCCGGAAAGATGTTCAAGGGAATGGGCGGTGCCATGGACCTGGTGTCTAACCCGGACAACACCAAGATCGTGGTGGCTACCGAGCATGTTGCCAAGGACGGGTCGTCCAAGGTGGTGCAGAGCTGTAGTTTGCCGCTGACGGGCGCGAGGGTTGTCAGCACCATCATCACCGATCTGTGCGTCTTCGAGGTTGATCGCAAGAAGGGGATGCTCACCTTGACGGAAATTGCGCCCGGGGTGGATGTTGAGGAAGTGAAGAGCAAGACGGATGCGGTCTTTTCGGTGGCGGATAACCTGAAGACGATGGAATAGTGCACTCGAAACAGTCTATGCATAGATTTAGGCATCAAGTTGATCTAGCCAAAAATATCATCTCTATCACGGGGATTGTAGTATAGTGGTCAGTACTTCTCGTTGTGGTTTCTCACAGCGATCCGAGAGGACCCAGGTTCGATTCCTGGCAATCCCACATTTTTGCCGCACGTCTCATGCCCTTCGGGAGGCGGAAGTAGATGTTAAATACAACGATAACAACAACAACCATCTCTTCACGTCATGTTGTGATTCTTGCTACCCGACTATGTCGACAGACGAGAGGAGCTTGGAATCGGACGAGCTGTCAGATTAATCAACTAGGTCGATGTCGAATCCTGGTAATGATGGTATTTGAGATTATGCAGGCCTGAAGGAACTTGACTGCTAGTCAACGTCAAACGATACTATAACCGAGTGTTATCATTCTCCCAAAAAGACAACTCTATCGCAAGAGGTCATCCAGTTTTAGAAGGGGAGCTTTGTGGTACTGTAGTGTGGTTATATGCAGGGATCAGGTTGGTGTCTTCCAGGGGCATTGTGGATAACACGCACAGCTTCGGCACATTTTCTAGGTGCCGAAACAGGGGTTTAAACTCCACTGCCTCGGTCATCACCTGCATTTCCGATTTCCGGGGCAACTATCCCCGTCTCAACATCACTGAAACGAACGATATAAACGCGGGGGAAGCGCCAAGCAGCCTCTCTGCATCACCTCCGTCACCTGCCTTAGTTCCTGAATTGAACTTTCTTTCACATAACAAAAGTTGGAAAACCTACCTTGTACCTACCTACCTTAAAACTTCCACTTACCACGTCAACGTCAGTCCTCCGCGACGGGACCTTCAGCTTAGAGAAGATATACAAGACTAAACCGCCCGCCCGAGTACTAGTGACATTCGCAGCAAGAAGGAAGATGTCCAAGCTCTCTCCCTCTCTCAAGGGCCTCATCAACGCGCCCTTTGCGCGCCCCGGCCAGACCCCGGCGCCGCGCAACATTGAGGCCGTCTACACCAAGATCGCAGACGAGGCTCGCGAGAGGAAATACGGCGAGAAGCCATGGCTTGCGCTTTCCGTATGTTTTTTTTTGTCCTTCCCTATCTATCTCTTACCCGGCATGAATATGATATACTAAGTAAGATCCAAAAAACAGGCCGCAGCAACATTCACCCTCAACTCCCCCTCCTCCTTGGAACCCCTCCTCACACTTGCCTCCTCCCGTTGGGGGTCTTCCTCCTCCCCAAACCAGTCCCAAACAGCCCTCCTCGAATCTGCCGAATTCATCCGCGAAATCGGTCTCAAATGCATCTCCTTCAACGGCATCCCACGCACCATCAACTCCCTCAACGCCTTCCGCTCCCACCTCTCCTCCGCCCACCCCCAGCTTTCCCCCCTTTTATCCACCACCCCCTCCCGCCAAACCACGCCGCAAAACATCGCCTCGGTCCACGCCCGCGGCCGCGTCCTCTGGGAATCCGTCTACACGCCTTTGGATCAAAAACTGGAGGCCAAGCTGGCCGAGGCGCATCCGGATTTGCCGGTGCATATCCTCGGAAGCCATTACGGGCCGCTGTTGAGTGATCCCCCTTTTGACTGCGCTGAGGGGAGAAAGGGGTTGGGGGGAAGCGTGGGGAGGAGTCTAACGAGTGTCGTGGCGATTGCGTGTTTGAGGGCGCAGACGGGCGTGGGGCCGCAGGTTTTGTCGCATGTGTTTGGACTGAGGAAGGCGGTGGAGCAGGGGGAGCATGTTAAGGAGTTTCCTACTGCTTCTTCTGGTGCCGCTGCTTCTGGTAAGGGGGAGAAGGGGGAAAAAAGTGAGGAGGCGGAGGGGATCGAGAGACTGGCGAGTGATGAGGGGTGCGAGTGGATTTTGAAGAGCGTGGATGCGATTAGTGAGGCGATGGCGCAGGATGGCGTCGGGGGAGGGTTTGCGACGCCGATGAGGAGGAGGGAGAGTAAGCTGTGAGATACCAAGTCGATGTTGTTTCGACCAAAAAAGAATGGTCTTGAACTTCCGTCCGGTATATCAGTTACTTCTCGAGACATACCTTCCAACACCAACCAAACGCAGCACTGGCGGCTCAATGGCCGAGTGGTGTAACGGAAGCACACTGCAAACTTCAGGCGCCAACCCTTGGCCGGGTGGCAGTGACAACCTGAAGTGCAAGGTCCCAGGTTCAATTCCGGGTAGAGTCATCCTCGGTGCTGCGTACCTTTTTTTGCTTTGGAGGGTGCCTTCATGATCATGTTGGCATAGGATGATGTTGATCGCGGTTACATCCCTGAAATCTTCCTGTACATCCATCTTATTCGGCTTGATTGGTCCTCTCTTGTTTTTAAATTCCGAATTTCGCAGTAGGTAACCACTCACGGAATTGAGGATAATGCGACATCACAAAAACTCACTCAGGGACCTTGAAGGTTATTTAACAAATGGTCACTTCAACCGATCAAGCTCCTACTCAGTACCAGCCGCTGATCAAATGATTTATTCAATATTCGCTCGGGATGTTCCTTCCCTCCTGCACATCGCCAGGTACCTTATGAACACCTACCCTCCTCCTCCTCCTCCTCCTCCTCCTCCTCCTCCCTCTGTCTCACCTCACATACCTCCCGTCCAGTTCAGTCATTCAATCAACCATTACTCACCCAGTCACCTAACCCAACCTAATTCACACCCCAAACTCAGGCAGATTCGCCGAATTCAACCAATCCGGCAAAACCGCAGCATCATCCCACAGCAACGACAGGCCTGAGCCACCAACATGGTGTTGGTGGTGGTGGTACATGCTGTTGTTGTTCGAGTTCGAGTTGGAAGCCGCCGTAGCCGGATCAACATGAAACTCGTTATTCAGTGCCTCCCGGATTTGGTCGTCGGACATGGACGAGAATTGCAGCAGGATTGGTTCGGTTGCTGCCCATAGGGAGGAGGAGGGGGTTGATGATGATGGCTCGAAAACCGACGACGTACCGGCGGCTGTTGCTGTTGTGGTTAGAGTAGTATCCGTCGGGATGCCGCCGTAACCACTACCAATGCCACTACTTCCTTGCTGGCTCTGGCTGCTGCGCTGATATGATGCCATTGCTGATGACGACGCGGACGGACCATGTCGGGAGAAGGCCACGGGCGGGCCTCGGTCAGATGACATTGCTGTCCCGTTCCTCGGCCGCACTGTTGAAGCCATGTTCTCATACGACGTCGCCGCCGCCGCCGCCGCTTTCTTCACGATGTACTTCAAGTACTTCCCATACAGCGTCGACATGCCATTACGATGGTCCGTAGCGGTGCCGATCCGTCCCAGCACGCCCGCCGTCTCCTCGATCAGCGTCCGGACGCTGGGCGCCAGACTGGAGGTCCCGCCGGAGAGCTGGCCGCTGAGGCGGAGGGCGAAGCAGGCGGCGAAGGAGATCATGATGGCGGTGTTGTTGGGCATGCTCGAGAGCTGCTCTTCGCCTTGGATGGCGGAGCGCATGACGTTCAGGGCGGAGGAGAGACCGGCGGCGTGGAAGAAGTGGCGGACTTCGGTGGGCGCGGTGGGGTGGTTGATTACGCTACTGTAGATGGAGAGGCGGGTGTGGGTGACGAGGATTTGGACGTAGGGTGGGAGACGATGTTCTTTCACTAGTGTTAGTAGGATGTGAAATGGAGGTGAGCTGGAAATGCACTTACGAGGTCCGGTGCCGATGGGTATGGTCCATTTGGCATGCCATTGCTCAAAGAACTTGTCGACCGACATTTGTATTCTGGAGCGCTTGTTAGAAAGGCATCTTACAGTCAGAAAGGAAGAAGAGGGAAGACGAACGATTGGGCAATGAGGCCACCGTCTGCCAGTGTTTCACGAGATCCGTCACAAACTGCCCGAATGGAGTTGAACAAATCGTCCTGATCATGTCAGCGCTTGAATTACAGGAACCAGCATGGGAACTCACCAAGTCTCTCCGCAAGACAGCCATGGACACCAAGTGCCCGTCCATGGTGTCCGCAATATCTGACATGTGCCATTCATCGCAGCGTCGAAGAAGGGGCGTGAGAGGCACGGTATAGCTTCTGCCTCGCGCTAAGCACATTCCTCGCTCTAGGACAAACAACGCAATCCAACATCTCTCCCTTCGCCGCAGCAGCCGTCTCCCTAGTTCTGATTCGGAATCAACGTCACCAAAACCATCGAGAGATAATGCAACTTTGGGGTCAATGCAGTCTGCCCGTGCGATACCCCCGTTGTAGCTACCGTCTCGTATGGCATCCATAGCAACCACGATCTTGTGTAGGGATAGGTCCAGTGCCATGGTGGTGGCCATGGAAACATACCAGCACGTCTCGTCGTCGGTGCTATGTTTGCCAGGAAACATCCAGGGGACGTTGACCATAAAAGCAAGGACAATTTCGACGGACCGGTATCGGTCAACCATGATCCTGTTGACCAAGGTTTTACAGTGATTGGACAACCTCCGCGACAGGGCACCCTGTGTTGGCATAAAGAGGGCGGCGGCGGCACATATGGAAGTGAAGAGAAAGGCCGAACGCGAGCGCGTAAAGGAGGCCGTGTACAATATTGGATCCAGACCCCATCTGGTGTGGGCAAGACTCTTATGAAAGAAGTCAAAGAGGGACTCTGCCTCCTCCGACGTAAGTAAGCCAAGGTCGATGGGATCCAGATCAGGGCTGCAGTCAAGGGAGAACTGAGTGAACTTGAAGAACTTTTCGACTTCGGACAGCTTTTCGGATTGCTTATTCTGGCGTGGGCGTTGGTGGCTGTGGATAATCTCGGCAGTGGAAAGCTCACCAACAGGCTTCGGAGAAACATGCATGTCAGAAGCTCGGGCGAGAAGCTGAAGGGGATTTTCCGCATCATCGACGGCAAGGCTCTCGTCTGCCACATGGCTCTGAGATGGCGTAGAGTCTTGCGGAATGCTCATGTCGTCATGATCTGAGAGGGAGCTATCGCCGGAATCATCGGATACATCCGCCATGAGAACGTCACTGGGCCTTCGTGATGTGGCTGAGGACGTCCTTGTATGACCAGTTCTGGGTTGTTTAGGGTCACCATCGGCGAGAGGTGTAAGTGAGCCGGCGCCTAAGATTACCTTCAGTTCGGAGACGAATTTGGTGGCCTCAATACCGTGCAGACTGGCTCCTGATCGTTTAACAGCCTGCTCGACCTGATGCAGTGCCTTTTCCAGCCCAGTGCGCTTACTGAGGAGGTGGTCAGTAACAGGGCTCCGTCATGAGGAGCCAGCAGAACTTGCTTTTTAACACCCTTCCTCCTGCCCACGTGGAACTCGGGGCGTATGCATTGTACCCCTAACTGAAGACAGCGTTGGCATCGGTCATCATCGTTATGTTGGCCTTTCCCCTTTTCGCACCGGATCTTGGATCGACGACAGACCAGACATGCGGCAGCTCTTCGACTGCTGCTGTCTTTTCGGGATTCTCGAGTGCCCTCGGACGGAGCAGCAACTGTGACATGGGGCATATCCATGGAGATGCCAATAATGGGAATGATATGTAGTGAATATGTTGATGAGTCCAAATGCTGGTTATTTGTGCAAAACGAGCACCACTTCTCACATTCAACACGACTTGTGAATCGTGGTATGTGATTCGCACCCTTCTCCTTCCCGGACTGAGAGCATTGGCGGGGTCATTGATACCGCGGGCTGCCCATCAACCCCACAGTAGTAAAAGACCCCAAAACGGTGGCGGCAGCTGTTTGGCAGGCGTTGACAGGTGAAACCCAGCAGGTATTCTGCGGTGCTGGAGAGTGAGAGGTCGACGTCGTTGAGAGGAGCACCCTTTCCGTGATCTTGGAATGGTAAGATGAAAGATGATGAAAGTAAACATGGCATGGATGCGAGGAAAGCTTTCGCCTCAACAACACTGCTCTTCTTTAGCTATTAGAGTAGTCTCATTCGGACTCTCGGAACGACGAATTCGGACCAACCAAGTGTTTCTCTGTGGAACGGTAACAACCCAGCCGTTAATAGATTGGCGACGACGGAGGTAGTATACCCCATTTCGAAGTCAAAACCCATTTACCCGTCAGCTGTATGAGCCGATTGGCCCTTCGGAGCTGGAGAGCATTTTGGATATATTTGACCATCATACTCCTGAACCATGACTTGGCCTTGTTTTCTGGTCTGAAGAAGAAGTAGAGGGTGTGATACCCAAGCTCAACCAGACTCGCTGCGCCCAGTTTCCATCCGCCCGTGCCGTGGACCTTCCTTGGACCTTCCGTGGACCACAGAGAAACCCGTTACCGCTTGACGACCATCGATGGTTGTCGGGTTGGAGGCTCCGTGTTGCGGCAACACTTGTTGCTAACGCCCGGATCCAGACAACCAGGAGATCATCCCCCATATGAGACTGATGACAGAATGAGAGTGAGTGGAAGTACCCCATGGATGAATGATGTCGCGCGATCGCGCAACCAGCCCAAACCAAACGAGCTTCGACCGTTGTTTGCTTTTTCTTCTTCTTTTTTCTTTTCCTTGTCCTTCTCGTCGCATGAGCTGATGAGCATGGTCCAGGTCCAGGTTTGGTACTGTCTGGCGCGTTTGGCCTGACGAAGGCGCAGTCGGCGAGGTAGCTGAATGAAATCTCTGGTCTGGGAAGAGGAGAAGATGGGAAGGCATGATCATGATGTTATGAGAGGAAGAGAAGCTGCTCTCTCAATGTCAACAGGGGAACGAACGGGAGTCCCACATCGCTCCATGGCTCCACAATAAAGTGCGATGCTTTAGCGGGGCAGTGGGTCGTCTTCAGTGATCGGACAGGGTGATTGAGACACGGACGCGCTTTCCCCAGTACCTCTTTACGCGTCTTTCTCTTTGGGCAAGTGGTTTATCAAAAGCACCTTCCAATCCAGTCTGTTCAATTCTGTGAAAACTCTGACTGTATTTGCTCCTTCTATCTCCAACTCGTCTTCTTCCCTGCCAGTCAATCACACGAACCAGCAAAAGTGGAAGTCGACCACTGTTGGCGCAAAATGGGCGACAAAACTTCAACTCCGGCGCGCACTCCGGCGAGGACCCCATCCACCGTTAAGAGATCTGGATTGGCCTCGACTGGAAGGCAATCGAGTATCCTCGGCTTCTTCTCCAAAGCTTCATCCTCTGCAACACCCACGAATTCGAGCGCAAATACCAATGCCAATACCACTATCACTGCTTCCAGCCCTGCTTCTGATGCAACAGCAACGCCTCGCCCTGTCCAAAAGGAAAAGTCGCCAGAATGCCTGAAGGAAACCACAAAATCCAACTCGATTCTTCCGCCCAGACGGAGGAGGAGACTTGACGAGACTCCAGTCCCTAGTAGTGACGCCGTTCTACCTCCAAGCTCCCACGAAAACCCAGGCACTGCCTATTCCAAAGATGGCGACACCAGGACCATCATGATGCCCAGCAGTCCCATCAGGCGCAAGGCGAGTCATCAGTTACTCATTCATACCCTTCTAGGCTAACCCATTATCACTTCAGGCGAAGGCGGTAATCAACTATGCAGAGTCGTCAGACGACGACGGCGACGATGTTTTTCTCTCGTTTTCAGGGAGACCGAAAAGCTCTCGTCCATCACGCGCTCGATCACGCCCCAAAGTCCTAGACGAAGACGATGAAGACGATGCTTTCGAGATGGACGAAAACGTAGTCAATGAGGACGAAGATGACGACATGGCCGACTTTGTAGTCGACGACGACGAGTCAGATGAAGGCACAAAGTCCAAAAAGAGAAAACGACCGGCAGCACGCCCGAGCGCCCCACGCAAAAAGTCCGCCATGTCTTCCCCTCCTGGTCCTCGGACGTCAACAAGAGAAGAGGAGGATGACCAGGATGAGGAGATGATGGATGATGTTCCCAGAACCTCAACCGCCCTGAAATGGAAGTATGATCCGGACAACATCCAACCAGCCGAACCTCGATCTGCCACTCCTCGTTCCGCACAAACACCGTCGACCGCCAAGCAAAAGCCAAAAGCACATACGAGAGAGCCGGAAGAGAGATACCCGTGGCTGGCCGATATCCAAGATGCCAACAAGAATCGACCAGGACATCCGGATTACGATCCTGGCTCCGTCTATGTGCCCCCATCTGCCTGGAGGCAGTTTTCGCCGTTTGAGACGCAGTATTGGGAGATCAAGAAGAACCTATGGGACACGGTGGTCTTCTTCAAAAAGGGCAAGTTCTATGAACTCTATGAGAACGATGCCACCATTGGACATCAGCTCTTTGACCTCAAGCTCACTGACCGTGTCAACATGCGCATGGTTGGCGTACCCGAAAGCTCACTAGACATGTGGGTCAACCAGTTTGTGGCCAAGGGGTACAAGGTTGCCCGGGTCGACCAAATGGAGTCTGCGTTGGGTAAAGAGATGCGAGAACGTGACACCAAGGCCAAGAAGGCGGACAAGATCATCCGCCGCGAGCTCACATGCATCCTTACAGGTGGCACCCTGGTGGACGGTAGCATGCTTCAAGACGATAATGCCGTCTATTGCGCAGCCATCAAAGAGTCCGTCGTGGATGATAAGCCTGCATTTGGCATCGCCTTTGTAGACGCTGCTACTGGACAGTTCTTCATCTCAGAGTTTGAGGACGATGTCGACCTTACCAAGTTTGAGACTTTTGTAGCCCAGACCTCCCCTCGAGAGATGATCTTGGAGAAATCGCACCTGTCCACCAAGGCTCTACGGATTCTCAAGAACAACACGGCTCCTACCACCATCTGGAACTATCTCAAACCCGGAACCGAGTTTTGGGAGGCTGACGTCGCAAGGCGCGAACTTGACTGTAGCGGTTACTTTGTCTCCGGCGAAGGTCAGGAGGAGGTCTGGCCCGAGAAGCTTAAAGAGGCTCGCGACAAAGACCTCCTGATGTCCGCTCTCGGTGCCCTGACTCAGTATCTGCGCATGCTAAAGTTGGAGCGTAACCTGCTCTCCCAGGGCAACTTTGCCTGGTACAACCCCATTCACCGGAACGGCACCCTTATTCTTGACGGCCAGTCTCTTATCAACTTGGAAATCTTTGCCAATACTGCCAATGGCGGCCCCGAAGGAACCTTGTTTCATCTGTTGAACCGGTGCATAACTCCCTTCGGAAAGCGACTCTTCAGGCAATGGGTCTGCCATCCTCTCTGCAACATACAGAAGCTCAACGAGAGACTGGATGCGGTCGACATGCTCAACGACGAACGAAGCCTACGTGAGCAATTCTCTTCTCAGATGAGCAAGATGCCGGATCTGGAGCGCTTGATTTCCCGAATTCATGCTGGCGCTTGCAGGCCCGAGGACTTTGTCAAGGTTCTGGAAGGGTTCGAACAGATTGATCGTACCATGGAACTCCTCGAGGCCTATGGTGGTGGTAATGGCCTGGTCGACCGTCTCATTGCTTCAATGCCGAACCTCAAGGAACCCCTAGGATACTGGAAGACCGCCTTCGACAGGAAGAGAGCCCGCGATGACAAGATTCTTATCCCTGAACAAGGCATAGAAGAAGACTTTGACCGCAGCCAAGAAGAACTGGACCGGATTAAGGGAGAGCTGCAGGAGCTGCTTGAGAGGCAAAAGACTGCTCTTAGGTGCAAGACCGCAAAGTTCACCGACGTTGGCAAGGAAGTCTACCAGATTGAAGTTCCAAAGACCGTCAAGGTTCCCCCCAAGTGGCGCCAAATGTCCGCAACATCCGCGGTCAAGCGGTACTACTTCAAGGAGCTTGAGGACCTTGTTCGAGAGCTCCAGGAAGCCGAAGAAACACATTCTCAGATCGTCAAAGAAGTCGCCTCCAGATTCTTTAAGCGCTTCGACCTCGATTATGAGACATGGTTGCAGGCAATTCGCATCATTTCGCAACTGGATTGTCTCATCAGTCTGGCTAAAGCATCATCTGCGCTTGGTCAGCCTTGCTGCCGCCCAGAGTTTGTGGATGATGAGCGGACCGTTGTCGAGTTCAACGAACTACGCCATCCCTGCATGCTCAACACCGTTGACGACTTTATCCCGAATGACATCAAGCTGGGTGGTGATGAGGCGAACATTGACCTTCTCACCGGCGCAAACGCTGCCGGAAAGTCCACGATTCTTCGAATGGTAAGTGCTTGCCTCGACCGCGGAGGCATCCACCTCCTCTTATGGTGTATTCATCTGCTAACCGCCTACCGCGCGCAGTCCTGTATTGCCGTGATCATGGCCCAGATAGGTTGTTACGTCCCCGCGGTGTCCGCCCGCCTTACCCCCGTCGACCGTATTATGTCCCGTTTGGGCGCGAACGACAATATCTTTGCCGCGCAATCCACCTTCTTCGTCGAGCTGTCCGAGACCAAGAAGATCCTGTCAGAGGCCACACCCCGTTCGCTTGTTATTCTTGACGAGCTCGGGCGTGGTACATCATCATACGATGGCGTTGCAGTCGCCCAGGCAGTTCTGCACCATGTCGCATCACACATTGGCTGCGTCGGTTTCTTCGCCACGCACTATCACAGTCTTGCTACCGAGTTCGAGAATCATCCCGAGATCCGCGCCAGGAGAATGCAGATCGAGGTGGACGAGGAAAACACGAGAATAACGTTCCTGTACAAGCTCGAAGACGGCGTTGCAGAAGGCTCCTTCGGTATGCATTGCGCAGCCATGTGCGGTATCCCCGACAAGGTGATCCGAAGATCCGAGGTTGCTGCAAAGGAGTGGGAGCACACGAGCCGGTTGAAGGAGAGTCTGGACAGAGCAAAGACTGGCTGCTATATTCCTCTCGGTGTGCTGAGCGACGTGGCCAGTCTGCTGAGGAGTGAAGGTGGTGGAAAGGAGCGAGAAGTGGGCGACAGGGGCGTGGATGTGCTTTTGAGGGCCATCGAGGCTCTTTGATCGGCAAGGACAAGCCTAAGCCCGCTAGTGTGTTTCCGCTTGGTGATCTTTAGATTTGCTCGGTGTACGGCGTCTAGACGGGTGGGGACCACATAAAACATTGGCTCACTTGTAGCCTTGGACAAGGCATTCATGAGTTTACGAATACGTATACATCGTTGACGCGTCTCTAGATATTGTCATGTGTCGAATGCCAAGGACGAGATTCATATTTTTGTTCGCCCTGTCCGTCGGGTTTTTCTCCACCAAGATTGTGCCAAGGAACCGAGCTGCTCAACCCCTGGAGGCTCAAAAAGGGGTAGATTGCGGGTTGTCCGCCTTGGCCTTGAACCCTAACCCTTCAGACTCGCATTGCTACCTTTCCTTCTAGGCCAACAACAAACCGAACAAATGAAGCCTGCAACAAGTTGTTGAGGTCGAGGAGCTCTTTGGAGTAAGGAACGGACTCTTCCATGCCGGATCAAATCTGGGCTACTGCAATCCACAAGGTGCTCAGCGATGACTCGCTTAGTGTCGCTCCAGCCGCATACCTTTCGCTCTACTACCTCTACAAAAGATTGCCTCCTTCCCCATGATTAGCCAAGTGGTTTGTTTCACAACATGAATAGTATACGACAAACACAAAGCCAGCGAAATGGGTTAGGTAAAAAAAGCAAGAACGTTGGGCTGAATCCTGATATCCGATATTCACGATGGAGTCAGGTGTCTCGCTTAACCGGATTGGCAATGATGAGCGGAAATTAGGATAGTCGTTCGGTTCGTGTGTTTGGCGGCAGTGGCGGCCTCTCCTTCCTCCTTCCCCGTCGTGCCCCCTCCCCCTTCTCATCAATCATAATCCACCCCGTGACGCGTTAGTACGAACCCCATGTGCAGATTTTGTTGAAGGGAACTCGGCTTTTCACTTTCCCCTTTTTCTCCACACCCCATGGCAAGTTAGGGAGGTTCCATATCTTCCATTTCATGTTCCATTATCTTTCCATGGTATAGGTGCCCACTATTCTTTTCTTTCCGCCTGTTCGTCTCTTCGTTCGATACACTTGTTTCATCAGCATCGTGTTGAAGGGGGACAAGACTTGATCTGCCATAGACGGAGAGACGGGAAGAAGAGATACCGTTGGACTCGAAACAATGGCCCGCTACGAGTCCCTTCATGGGAATCACGATGACGAGGAGGATCATGTAACACACAATGAGGTTGAGGACCATGATGAGGATGACAGGCGGCGGCACACTGGAAGTTCAGGGAGTTCAAAATCATCATACACGGCAGTCGAGCAAGATGATGAAGAAGGCGGTGCCGGTCGTAGGGCTGTCTTCGCCGCCCTCTACGGGGGAGGAGGAAGCCCACCCTCCGGAGGCCCGGTCCATGCCAGCGGCGATCGGCAAGATTCTGGGACCGGGACCGGAGACGATCATCACCAACACAACACTCTTCCGGTCCTCCAACACCCCGGGCCTTTTGATGCACCACTCATCCCCCCGAAAAGCCCAGCCAGAAGTACCAGCAACAATCCCTTCGTCAACGCCACGACATCGACAACGAGCAGCCAGCAGCAGGCCACCACCAACCACCACCAAACCCAAGGCTCAAGGTCCTCTCGCTCGCGCTTCCGGTCTGGCTCCGGCTCGGGCTCTATAAAATACGGCGAACAACAGCTAAGAAAAAGTCGCTCAACCTCCCGAGACAGCGCCAACTACGTAAACCAGTACTCCCGCTCATGGAAGCCTAGTTACGGGGTACCCCATTCTCACCTCGGTCATCAGCATCCAGGGCAATCCCCTTTTCCGCCATTACCGGAGACGGCAGAGGTCGAAGGAGATCATCACCACGGGAATCACCACCGGGATCATGATGACTACCATGACCATGATCATGATAGTAGTGATGATCCTCATGATCTTGATCAGGATGATTACATGTATGAAAAAGAAACCGGAATGGGGATGGGGACACCGCGTGGTAGAGGTACTGGGAGCATCAAGGAAAAGGGCGGCAAGGGCGGGATGAGGAAACTAATGTTGGTGGAAAGGACAGATACAAAACGGGGGAAGCCGATGGGGAGGGGCAGACGAGGGACGGCGATGAGTGAGGTGTCGATTGATGCGGCGGATTCGATATCAGTCAAAGGGCTGCCAATGACAAACATGAACCTCAACGTGAATGGACAAGGGGGTGCTACTGCTGGTGGTGGGACGGGCGGTGGGATGAACAGGAGGGAGCAAGGTTTGTCGTACTTCGACTTTGAGTCGACGGAGACGTTGGTGCAGAGTAAGCAGAGCATGCTTGGGTGGTGGCTTGAGGGGCTGGGGGTGTTGGGAGGATTGGTGTGTATTGTTGGTATGTTTACTTTCTTTTTTTTCCCATTCTCTTCTTTCCCATGTCCACGCTTCTCACCCCTCCCCCCTGCCTCAATCAAGTTTGAGGCAGGAATAGACACAGTCCCGTCATGAGCTAACAATTCAACCCATCAAGTCATCGGCCTAGTCCTAAGCATCTATGACCAAAAACCCACACGGCCCGGCGCTCTCAACCTCAACGTCTTCCTCTCCTTCATGACCTCCCTCGCCACAGCCTGCTACATGATCCCCGTCATCGAAGGCCTCGGCCAGCTCCGTTGGCTTCGCTACACCGGCGGACGGCGGGGGAACGTGTCCCGACCGGCAAGCGACTTTGAGGCCATCGACCAGGCATCGAGGGGAGTCCACCACTGTTGGAAATTACTCGGTTTTCAAGGAGGGTACGTTCATTCCCTCCTCCACTTCCTTAACCTCCATCATCTCCTCCTCCAACTCCCCCATCTTTCCCACCCCACCTCATAACCCCCCTCCAGCTAACACAAAAAAACAGCCCCCTAGGCCTCCTAGCAACCCTCATCACCGCTCTAACCCTCTTCACCCCCTCCCTCACCCAGCTCCTCATCACCTACACTCCCCCGCAACCCCACCACAACGCCTTCGGCGAGCCCTTCGACAGTAACCAGGCAGCCGTGACGCTCGTCCAAATCAACTGGTCCTGGCTCTCCTTCTTGTTCGTCCAAGTCTTGTTATCAGCCATTTTCCTCACCGCCATCATCGTCCAAACCAGAATGGAGGGGATACAAATCTTCAAGAGTTCCGCGCTGCCGGGCATGACGGCTTTGGATGGGCAGGCTCGGATTAGCCTGGGCGGCGCTATGGGACAAGGGGGGATCATGACGAACGCGGTGTTGGGAGAGAGGGCAAAAAAGACGAGGTTGAGGCTGGAGAGGGGTAACGGTGTTGCGGGTGGTGGAGGTGGAAATCATGGGTTGGTGCAGGGGTTTGTTGTTGTTGACTTGAACTCGAACTCGAGCTCGATGGGGTCGTCTGGGTCTGGGTCTGGAGCTGCGGGGACGGGGTGGCACATGCCGAAGGGACTGGGATTGGGATTAGGATTGGAGCGTTTCCGTCATCATGATCATCATGCGCCGCTGTATGAGAAGGAGGGAGGCGGAGAGGGATTCGGGGGACACTACGGAGGAGGAGGAGGCGGTGGTGGTGGTGGACATCAGGGGTTTGGCAATGGCCCGGCTGAGAACTTGAACTTGAACTTCCCTGCTGCTGCCGCTGCGGCCGCTGGGTTTGGGCCGCTGCCTACGCCAATGTCGATGGCGATGCCAATGCCGATAGCGACGACGGTGCCTGCTTCGACGGCACTGCCGGGGAGGAGAAAGATGAGGTATAGCTTGTTTGGAGGAGGAGCAGGGAGGGAGAAGCTGAGAGTTGGGGGCTTACCTGTCCATGCTAGTAATGGCGGCGGGCAACATTGAGTAATGGGGACTTGGTTTAACAAAAAAAATGTGATTATGCTGCCTGGCTGGTTTGAGAAGACTGGGGGATAAACAAAATGAGACAAGGTACTAATGACTGTTAATGCTGTTTTACCCAAGATGATCATCGCTGTTGATAACTCTCATTCAGGCCTGAGTTTCCGTCGCATGTTTTTATTCGGATTCTCCTCCAACATTCATGACCCTCTCTCCATTTCTTTCGTACCTTCGCGGTCTTCGCTGGCGTTGCTCATACCACCACCCCAATTACAACGGCCCAACGCTTCAAGTTATTTCCAACAACAGGTGGGAAGAACACTGAAAAATCCAGGCAGACCTTTGGGCCTTTGAGACGACCGTCAAGTCATGGGCCATCAGTGGCTACATCTGTGTTCTATGAAGGCCAGAGTCAGCGAGACCAATATACCAAAGCTCGGAGCCGCTGAGATGTACTCCCACGCCTAGATGGCCGGCTGGATCAAATACTTGCCTGATGTCAAACGGGCAGAGTCCGAGTCGTGGACGTCATGGGGATTAGAAGGTACGGCGCTTTTTGCGGAGAGGTTGTTCCTGGACACTCGAATCGCCTTCTGAAGGCTGCGGGCTGGGATGTACCTCGTACATACAACACGCGTCATGCGCCACAAGCATGGATTGATCAGGGAACTCTGCGTGGCATCTGAAGCACGTGAGCCGACCGTCGGCATGTTCTTTCATGTGGTTTTGAAAACTTTCTTGCGCCACAAATTCCCTGATGCACTTATCGCACTTGATCGGCTGCGAGACGGGATATGGCCCCTCACAATCATGCTCGTCAAGATCTGGTAAGTCCTCTTCGCATATCGGGCATTGGAACAAACCCTCGGCATGGTCTTCCATGTGGTCATCAAAACTTTCTTGCTTCTCAAATTCCTTCTTGCATATACGGCACTCGAACAGCTGCGAGACGGGATATGGCCCCTTACAATCATGTTCGTTAAGGCTGGTTTGATCTGGGAAGTCCTTTGCGCATACCGGGCACTCGAATAAACCCTCGGCATGGTCTTCCATTTGGTCATCAAAACTTTCTTGCTTCTCAAATTCCTTGTTGCATATACGGCACTTGAAAGGCTGCCTCGGAATGCAATGACTATTCAGGTGTTTTTCGAGATAGTATTTCCGCGAGAATTTCTTTTCGCATTGGTTGCACCCGAAAGGCTTCTCTCCAGTATGAGTCCGACTGTGCTGATCCCGGTTGCTCTTGTGTTTAAATCCTTTATGGCAATATTCGCACTCGAAAGGCTTCTCTTCAGTATGAATCGTCCGACTGTGCCGATCCCGGTCGCTCTTGTGTTTAAATCCTTTATGGCAATATTCGCACTCGAAAGGCTTCTCTTCAGTATGAGTCTGAAGGTGCTGGTTTTTATCACTTTTCCGTTTAAATCGTTTGTGGCAATGTTCGCACCCGAACGGCCTCTCTTCAGTATGCGTCAGAAGGTGTTCATTCAGTCTGCGTTTCTTTCTGAATTTTCTATCGCAATGTGGGCAGTCGAAAAATTCCTCTTCTTTATGAACTTCAAGGTGCTGTTCCAAGAGGTCATTCCGTGCGTATCGTTGATGGCATTGTGGGCACTCGAAAGGTCTCAATTCAACATGAGTCGTTTGGTGGGATTGAAGTGCTTGTTCCGATTCAAAGGGAAGATTGCAGATGTCGCAGATCTGTGGCAGTGGCCCGGGGTGGCTACCTGATGAGGACGTTTCTGGCGTTTTCCTGTGGCCATACCTCATAGTCAGCAAGTGTAGCTGGGAAAAGAAGAGTGATGTGACTTACTTTTGCAGATCAAGATATGACAAGCGTGGTGACTCAAGAAGAAGAGGGAATGCTGCGAGTGTCAAGAGAGCAACGGGTTCGTGTTGGAGAGCTTTGGGCAAGACCGGTTTATCGATGCTATCAATGCTGATTGGTAAAATGGCGTCTAGAGAGTCTATGTGTTGGTGCGGCCTGGTGGTGAAGAAGATGAAAGAGGGCTAACGGGTTGATCATGATAAATAGGTCTGTTTAACCATGATGCCTTCTGCTGAGCTGTGCAGATAAAAGGCGAGGCAGGAGTGGACGACCATGGAGAGTACATGAGCTACTGATGAGGAGCAGTGGTTGTGTAGTTGACAGAGGGCATGGTCGAAACATTCTTTCCTGATTTTCGTCGGAGATCCGCCTGAAGTCAAGAGAAGAGAGCAGCAGGGGGGCGGGGAGGAGAGGTAAAGAGGTGATAATTCATGGTGAAAGCGGACAGGGAAGGTGATGCCAAAACCATGATCGTTGCTCATCGTTGCCTTGCATTGGACCTTGAAGGAGCAAGCAATGAGTAGAACCCCACGGCAAAGGCATCTAGGCTGGAAGGTTCACTGCTGGTCGAGCTCGATGTTGTTGCCTGGGGTTATGGATGACGGATCTGGTCAAAGGATAGCTGGGAAAGTCCAGCTCTGCACGAGGGGACTTCCAGTTTGGTCGCGACTTCCTTGGAGATGATGTGCTGGTCTGCACCTGCGAGTCACTTGGGCGAGCAGGTGCGTTGAGGCAATTGCCCAATCCCACTGCGGCAGGGCAGGGGCAATCTCATGAAGCAACATTCATCTCGCACTTTCCCCTGATGCCCAGAGACTCGACATCGAGACTCTGCTTGACAATTCTCCACCTTTTGCTTTGATAACACAGGGTTAGGGTCATTATCGGCCTCAGCCAATGTCTCTCGGTTTCTCTTCGGGCAACACAGAATTGTCGCATTGGCAATTGCAGATCCAGACCCTCGATCCACGATCCACACATCAGGCCACAACCCACCACCCTCAACCATGTTTAGCACACGCCTCGGTCTTTCTCCCCTGCTTCACTCCTCCAAGCAAGCATCCTCAGCCCTATCGCGCCTCGCCATCCCGACAACGACGTCGACTCCCCTGCGACTCACGCTCCCGAGTGCTACCCCGCGCCGCTTCTGCAGCTCCCACACCGTCGTCGACGATAAAGACCGCAAGAAAGACATCACCATGTATCTCCAGGAGACGCACGACAAGGTGTTTGAGAACAACAAGTCCTGGGCCGCCGAGCAGGTCGCCAAGGACCCCGACTTCTTCAAGAAGCTCGCGGCCGGCCAGAACCCCGAGTACCTCTGGATCGGATGCTCCGACTCGCGCATCCCCGCCGAGCAGATCACGGGCCTGCAGCCCGGCGACGCCTTTGTGCACCGCAACATTGCCAACCTGGTGTGCAACACGGACCTCAACGTTATGAGCGTCATCGAGTATGCCGTCAAGCACCTCAAGGTTAAGCACATTGTCGTCTGCGGCCACTACGGCTGCGGCGGTGTCAAGGCTGCCATGACCCCCAAGGACCTGGGCCTCATGAACCCCTGGCTGCGCAACATCCGCGACGTCTACCGCCTGCACGAGAAGGAGCTCGACGCCATCGCTGATGAGGAGGCCCGCTACGACCGCCTCGTCGAGCTCAACGTCTACGAGCAGTGCCGCAACGTCGTCAAGACTGCCGCCCTGCAGCAGTCGTATGCCGAGAACGGCTTCCCCGTCATCCACGGCTGGGTCTTCAACTTCCGCGACGGCCTGCTCACGGACCTCAACGTCGACTTCAAGACCATCCTCAAGGATATCCAGAAGATCTACAACCTGACCGACTAAGGGATTTGCCTAGGGCTGGGGTCTATTTGGTTGTGTGTATTGTATGTACTGTATAGCGAGTTTATGAGCGATTTTTAGGAGAACTGGGGGGACTTTAGAGGGGGTGATCTGATATGATCATTTACAAACAAAATAAACGTGTGGATACCACCCTACTCGTCTATCTCTTGGACTCTCTCATCCGCTATGTTGAGATTCAACGAGTCCATCCATATATGTCCATCGACAGACTGGGACCTCGGATGAAGTGGACCGTTCTTGGCTCCAGTACCGCACGAGCATCACCAAGGAAGTGTGGAGCTTGCCGGCCGGTAGGGCTGACTTACACAAAGAACCAGTTCGTCTCGACATTTCGTCCGTTCTATTTTTCCAATGATTTACGCCCATCTTTCGGATTGCAAGCTTCCCGGACCCAGGGGCAGATTTACTGAGACGAGACGAAAGGAATCCGCCTGCTTTTCAATCGTGGATTAGACTGTTAGTCTCAACCCTCTTTATTGTCTGTATCTCACTGCGTACTATGTAGGTGACTATTTCCTGTTGAGGAGCACAATGTTACGTCAAAGACACTACCGGCGCAAAACCCTAAACCCAGAACAATCTCGTCGTCCGCGACGACACTGTCCTCCAAAGTGCTCTTATCAACTCTGTCCCCTGCAGTGGCCGCTTCCCGCGTTCCTACCCCGTCCATTCTCCAATAAGAAACCCGGATGTTCACCCCCGCATTTTGCTTTTTCTCCAACCTCCAACCTCCAATCTCCAAGTGATCCCCCGTCGCGGTGATGATGGACCGAATCCAGAATGCAGAAAGGTTGATGCACGGTTATTAGGTAGAAAAGATCATGATAATTGATTAGTGGCCAAAAGTAGATGTATTGGAGAAGAATCTAGGGAAGAAATTACAAGTGGAAGAACCGCCTTTTGTACCCCACCTCCAGTCGTGGCCAACCGCACCGAACGGTGAAGTTGGACTCCACCGCACTAGGTACTATGCAGTATCACCAGAGTTACATGCCAACATCAGGTTACATGTACAGATGCAAGGCAAGATGGTTGGGCGGTGTCTTCAAGGGCTCCGGTGTTGCATAAAGGGAAGAGTTGTCCCACGATACGACCTCTCTCCAGCTTCCCCTTTGGTGCTTTCAGTCGCTCTTGCTTCACAAGGGGGCTTTACTTTGCTTTCATCGAGGACCATCGCAGAGACATCGTGTGACCACTAGGGGCGAAATCACGGCAGTCAAGTTCTAGCAGGAAAAGCATCATCAAGCCTTCACCAGGCGCACTACACCATCCAACGGCAGTTCCCCCCAACACCCACTGGCTGGCAAAGATGGCGGACCTCAACCCACAAGAAAAGAGGATAGCCGACGACGACGTCGAGCATGGCATCCTCAACAAGGAAGTACGCTACCCTTTTCTCCCCTTACGCCGCCCCATTCCCCTTATCCCACCTATCTAACCACCTCTCTTTCTCGTCTCATTCTTAGCATCACTAACACTTCTCCCGCCACCCTATAGCAATCCCGATCCCCTTCTTCCACCACCCCAGACCAAACTCCTGAATCCCTCGCCGCCGCCGAAGCATCCCTAAGCCGCAAACAAGACTCCCGCATCGTCCCCCTCTCCGCCTCCATCTACTTCCTCTGCTACCTCGACCGCTCCAACATCGGCAACGCCAAGATCCTCAACGCTTCCCTTAAACACGACATGCTGACCGCGTATATCAAGATAGGGCCGTATCAGTTTTGACTTGCGGCTCCGGGCAGGCGAGCGCGCGGGCGGTTGGCAATGATATATATTAGAACCAACTCCATATTAACGGCTCAGGAGAGAACCAAGACGACGACGAGCCGAACGGGTTTTTAGTGGTATTAAACAACACCTTCCGGGATCCCTTCGTGATGGAACGGCTCATCCCCAACAAGCTGACCGGTAGCGTCAACATCAAGCAGGGAGTCGGCTTCATCGCCAATGCATTGCTCGGCGGGAATGCCGTCATCTTTGCATGTGCCGCAAGGTCGTTGCCTGTCACACCCTCTGTGTCTCTTGCGACACGGTTGGCAGCGTGGCTTGACGGACTTGCCCCTGGTAGGGACCCACGGCTGTACCTCCTCTCCACGAGCCGCAAGCATATCCTGGTGGATCTTGGCAGTTCTCTCGTGGCGCAATAAACGGTGGGCGTCCTTGAAATATCTGTTGCATACACCGCAACGGAATCCCAATATCCCAGCTACACGGTCCTTGTGCCTCTGTGATGTGAGGTGTTTGTCTAGCTCCGACTTGCTTCCGAAAACTTGGTTGCTGCAATCTTTGCAAACATAACGCTTAGCTTCCTCTTTACTATCAACAACAAGTTTCCGTTTAAACCCTGGAATTAGCCAACGTGAAGGGTTTATTCCATTAAGACTAATATATTGGTATTTGGCCTTATCTCAGGGGCAGAGGTCCCGGTACTTAGCGTTATAGAAACCCTAAATCTTATTAGACTTTAACAACTACAAAATACAATATATAGTAGCCTCGATAACTACAATAATGTTAGGAACATATTATTATATCTAGTCGAGTATTTTGGGTACAAGCGTGAGGATATAGTTATTCTTACCGATAATCAAAACCCGGATTCTCTTCGTCTATTAATTTAGTAATAATACCTTCGCAATTTACCCATAATAGACAATTATATATCCCCGGTCGAAGGCCCGTTAAACGCCCTCAACTGAAGGGACCTTACCAAAGTTAGCGCGCGCTTAACAATATTTCTAAATACGCTTCATAATACTTCCTCTAGAGGTTATAAAGGAGCCGATATAAATTGCTATCAGTAAGCCGGGTCTTTTTAAAATGAGGATATAAACTCCCCAATTTTGCCTTAAGAACTTGCTAGGTAGCGATTTGAAGAATACAATCGTCGGGGGTATAAGGCTATCGAAGAGAATAGGGACACCACGAGCGAATTCAACATTAATAAGAAGTCCTTTCAAAACCTCATAGAAAGGAATGAGTACAGGGATTTCAAGCACTACATGCTTATTATTTATAATTTCCCATATAAATTAGTATAGTTTTTTCGAGGGTACAAATTCGGACGCCATATTAGACCACGATACTAATAATAGATAAAGGAGAGAACGAGAGACGGAAAAAAACTTCACGTCCATAGGGGAGAATAACGGGGTATACCGAAGCCATCATCACTAGGGAAAGAACAACCCGATATCACTCCCACCTTCCTCGACATAATATCAGGTTGCCCTTTCCTTGCTTCGGTACACCCCGTCATTCTCCCCCACCTTCCTCGACATAATAACGGGTTGCTCTTTCCTGGCTTCGGTACACCCCGTCCTTCTCCCCCATGGACGTGAAGTTTTTTCCGTCTCTCGTTCTCTCCTTCATCCACCATCATCAGCATCATTGGGGCACCTTCCTCGACATGATTCGAGTTGCTCTTTCCAGCTCGACTTGCGTGGTCTCCTCAACTGCCATGGTATCGTCGACTTGCGTCGTGCCATCAAGCTCCATCCTGATCTCGTGCTCCTCTTCAACACTGATCTTCTTGGCCTTCTTCTTTTTGTTCCTCAAGCTTCAGATCGTGGGGCCAACGCTTGAAACTGTTGCTTCGACTGATGCTTTTGTCGACAAAGACTAGAATATCCTTCTCCACCTCCTCGCGTGAGGCGGGTACAGAAAGGGAAACAGGAGCCATGACCCGCTCGATGTCGGCATATTCACGACTGGTGGTCAAGAGCCGGATCTTCTCGCAGCTGAGCATTTGCTTTTGTTTCTAGCTTTGGTTAAGGCGTCGGCGTCGGCGCATGTACCGGGCAGATGGTTCATATGGATTAAGCAAAGGTGTCTAGTATAACGGAGGGGGTGAGGTTGTTTGCGTACTGAATGAGTGATGCTTGGGGCATGGATTTTGGATAAGAAGGGGTGTTGAGTGGCCGAGTGTCACGCCTGATGAGAATGGTGTCCACGATGATGACTGACGCATGGAAGCATGGAATTATACCCAAATCTATTAGTTCTGCAAAGTACCTATAATTAGCAAGCATCCTTGAAAAATTAATGTTAAGATTCTGGTATTACCGGTCGTGGTCTGCTTCATCTTCCTCCTCTTTCATACCGCTAGACATGTGGGCAGAATATATCTGAGATAGGTGACCACATTCACAGGAGCAACGGAGTTCATGTTTTTACTTTTGTAAAGTTACTTGTGTATCCCATCTATTAACAAAATTCGTATGAAGACTATATATACAAAAGAATACCCTTTGCTTGAGTGGTAAAATGGAAACGTTGCTTGCTCTCTTCATGACAACGATGACAGACGACGCGATGCGATGCGATGCGTGCTCTCTTTGATCCCTCCCGCCTTTCCTTCCTTCGTTCCCCCTTTTCGCTTTCTATAAGTACTGTAATGACGCCGCAAAAAATGACAAGACAAAATGACAAGAGACAGACGTGATGATAAGAAAAAGAAAAAAGGATGGTGGTATCTCTTTCCAAAAGCGACGATGATGATCAGTCAATCAATCCCCCTTTTTTTATCCCTCCCTCTCCCAACACACACACACACACGCTCGCACTCTTTGATGATGATGAAGATGTGAGATAAAACAAAAATATATATGATATGTAAATAATATGCTTTGCGCGTGAGAGTAGCCTTGCGTATGTGTGCGTATGCGTGCGTGTGTGCGTGAGTGTATGTAAAAAGACGTTTCACCACCCGGTCTAACCACCATCAAATCCACCACCACCACCTTATAACCTGTGACCTGTTGACGATACCACAACTCCAGCCAAACTTCGCCGCAGCAGCCGCATCGCACACCACCAATCGCCGCCAACACTCAACTCCGCCATTAAATTAGAGATGTAAAAATTCATTTATGGCTTCGCCACCTGTTCCTTTCTGAAGAACTTGAAGAACCCAACTGGGATAATCAACTGGAAAAGCAAGCAAACCCAGAAGTACGGGCTCGCGACGCCGGGATACAAGCCCTGCGAGAAATCGGGGAAAGTCGTATTGGGCGACAGAGCGTTCGGGCTCGTCGCGCGTCCAATCATCGTAAACACGGAACCGATCACTTGGGCGCCAAGCAGCACCGTCAGCACGTGTTGTCTCGTCAGCGTCGCCAGCAGCATCATGCCGAGACCGACGCCCTGGATGTTGTCCAGCAGGCCCAGCCACAACCAGAGACACCTGGAGAGGACGGCCGAGCCGACAGGGCCGCCGGCCCACGGGAGGTACCAGCCGATACCGCTGGTGCCCCACATCTCCTGAGCCCAGCGAGGAGCGCAGAGACCGATGGCGAAGATGGGCAGGAGCCACGTGTGCTCGTCCGAGAAGTAGGAGAAGCCGTAGAGGACGATGCTCCAGAGCACCACGAAGAAACCGAGGGCCATCAGGAAGATGCCCCAGTTGGGGATGAACTGCGTCGCGAACAGGAAGCCCCAGCTGCGGCCATAGGGCGCCGACAGCCAGTAGTTCTGGAGGATGATCATGACGAAGAACCAGGGCACAATCTTACGCCTGTACAGCGAGATGTAGAAGCCGGGAATCGCGGCCGGAGACTGGCGATAAAAGTCTGGCAAACCGACGTAAAGAACCGCGCCAATCGCCCAGAGGAAGATGGCAACCGGTACGCAAATGACAACGGCCAGGGGGACGCTCGACTCGCCAATGAACTTGGACATGGTCTGAGCCTCGCTCGACACAGTCGCACCCCAATACCAGAGACCAAGACTGTAGACTTGGGCGATACCGGAAACGATCAGGGCACGAGTAATCCACTGCCTGGTAGGAGCACCACCTTCATCACCGAAGTTGAGGGCGAACGACAAGGCACCATGACTGGCTCCGGCCGCGTAAAAAGCGGTAGCCGCGCTTGTCACGCTGTCAGCCACCTTCCAGTCGCCAATGAATGGCGCGATACCGAGAAGGAGGAAGGCAAGACCGAAGAAGAACCAGGGAAGAGACAGGGCGTAGACCGACTTGAAGTTGCGCTCCATACCCCACCACCCGAGGGATGTAGCGATATACACACCGGCGACCGTGTAGAGCTTCTCGGGCGTCTGGGCTTGCGTGCCACTCAATAGGACGATCTGGTAAGAGTTGACAGAGATGATTTGACCAAGAGCGAGGGGGAACGCGTAGAGCGGCCAGTCACCGATGCGAACGGAGAGGAGCTTCTTCAGACCAGTGGGAGCCTGGTAACCGTCACCCAACAAGAACTCATCGTCGTAATCGGCACGTCCACCCGGTGGCGACTCCTCGAAGACAGACCTAGCCAAGCCACTGGGGGTAGCGCTGCGCATAGGTTGGCGGCCACGGCTGACAACCGACTCGCTGCGATCCCCGTTTCTCGACTCGGGTCTGCTGCCTCCAGGACTCCGGCCCATACGGCTGGCGTCTCTGTGGCGACCAAGCTTGGCGTCTCTGTATCTAGCAAACCACTCCTTTTCACTCCTCTTCAAGAAGGTTTCAATGCAGAGGTCGCTAGAAGAGTTGCTAGCGGTCAAGGCCTCGAGCATCTGCTCGAATTCCGCATAGTATTCGCCGTTGGTATCGTTGAAGAACTGGTCAACCTTCTGAAGCTTAAGATCGTGTCGGTCACCGACAACGTCCGGAAGACTGAGCAGGCTGCTGTTGCGATGGGCTTGTGTAAACGCAGGACGAGGGAAGGCAAGGCCGCCATCGGGAGCAAGGCCAGGCGACATGGGCCCTCCATTCTGGGCACGGATCGCAAAGCTGTCTACACTCATAGTACTCTCACGAGCACCGTTAGGCTGCAAGTAGAAGTTTCCACCAATGGAGCTCGCAGTCGAGTCGCGGGCTCCCGGTGACTCGGACCTTCCGCCTGCCCAGGGGGCACCCGGTGTCGGGAGATCGGGAGAAGCGAGATCGCGGAGCGTGGGTGTAACGGGACGGGATGGACCGGTGAGAGGACCAGGAGACGAACGACCGCTGCCAGGATCGGCGTAGCTAGCACGCGACGAGGCACCGGGCACGCTAAGGCCAGGGCTCAGGACTTCCATCTTCTTCTTCTTCTGCTCCTTGATGTGGATACGGATAGACTCGCTGTACAAGTCGTCGAGCTGCTTAACCCACTGGGCGACGGGGAAACGCTGCTTGGCGGACCACGCACGCATGACAGCTCTCTTGTTGTGCTTGCAGGCAAGGGCGGATTCGATAGCCTGTCTGAACTGTTGGATCAAATGGGAGGGCGTCATGGACTCGACAGTGTACCAGAAACCAGGCATTTGACCGAGACCACCGACACGAGCACCGACACCCAAGGCACCCTTTCTTCCGAACTCGACAGCGACCAAACCGAAGGGCTCATCACGGGAAGGGATAAGGGCGAACTCGGCACCGGTGAAGATGTAGGGAGGAAGCGAGGTGAACTCGGGCTTGCTGAAGACACGCTTGGGATATTTCTGCATGAGCTTCTCCAGCTTGAGGGCAGCGAAGCGACCGTAGAGATCAATGACGGGACCAACGGCGATGAGCTGCGTCTTGGGGTACTATTTCCGATTCTCTGTCAGCAAACAATATGCAGTTAGTAGTATGTAATGGGGGCTGACTCACCTTCTCCAAAATGCTGGGGAACAGATCAGCAATCAGATCCACACCCTTCTGAAGAGACCATCTACCAACGAAGACGAAGAGCTCAGCCGAAGGGTCCACCTCGAGACCAGCCCATTCCTGTGCCTGGCGACGGTACTCTCCTCTCTTCTCCTCGGCTGCCTGGTCAACCTCAACGCCCTTTGCTTGGTCATTGGCATCCTGGCTGGGATCCCAGTCGGCGGTATCGGAAGGATCGGGGTTGGGAAGCTGGCCAATGCTCTTCAAACTCCAGAAAATAGGGTAACGAGCCAATGAACGATCACCGTACTTGCGGGACACACCGACAGCACCGAAACCACGCTGGTGAATACGGAGATAACTGGCGCCAGCGTGCAACAGGTTGAAGACGGAACCATACTGAACGTAATCCTTGACGACCTCAGGCGGCAGGTTGAACACCTCGCAGACTTCCTTCGCTTCCTCGGGGGTACGCATCGGCCACATACCCTGGAATTCGGCGTTGTGGAGCGAAAGACAGATGGGAATGGTCTGGGGCAACAGATAGAGGGGAGCGGCGGCACCGTGGTAATCGTTAATATGGTAGATATCGACTGGGAAGCGGCGGATAGACTCGGCGATACAGCTGTTCCATGCAGCGTACAAGATGGCACTTTCGATATCGTCCATACGGGCGATGTAAGGATCGGCCTTGGTCTGCTTGCGGAAGATGGGACAATCGAGAAGGACGTAGGTGATGTTCTTGACGACATAGTAGTAGACCTCGATCTCATAGGGTTGACCCATGACATCGACGTACATGGGGTCGGCCTTTTGCATCTTCTCGAGGGGATAGTGAACGTCGCCTACCACGGGAATGACCCAAACGATGTCCATATGGTTCAACGCGTTCGCCATCAGCTGGGCCATGACACCCAAGCCACCAATCTTGATCTTGATCTTGAAGTCATCAATGTTGTACTCCATGGTGGCAATCAACACGGTTCTTCGGCCACCGGCAGCACCAAGGGGAGAAAGCGCACTGCTCGGGGGCGGTGGTGTAATGGAGTTCATCTCAACGCCCTTGCCGCCGCCAAGGTTGAGCTTCGAGAGGTTGCCAATCTTGAGTGGCATCCAGCCCTTGGCCGCGAAACCGGACTTGTTGACCTTGACTTGGTAGAAACTGGTGACGTAGATCCAACCAGCGAAGCATGCCAACGCCACAGGTAGGATTGCGAAGAGCCAGAAGAGAGCAATCTGGACGTTCATGTTGCCAGCCGGCTCCAAATGGTACGTCCAGGTCGCGTCATTGTAGTAAACCTTCCACGCAAGAGCTGGCATTGGGGGAGGATCGGTGATGTTGATGACGTTGTTGGCAAGACTGCTAGGGGGAAGGCGGTCAACAACGTGGTCACCATCAATATCGCCAAAGATGAAGGAGACATCAGGCTGGTTGTCCGCGTTGATACCCCAAATGTTGAGCTGGAAGTTGGCCGGCCATTCATACATGTAATGCAACGACCAAGTGTTGTCGCCGACAAGATCCATCGAACCCGGCAGGCCGGTGTCGTAACCCCACTTGTTGAAGGGACCGTGAAGCTTGATGTGCGGCTGCACACGCTGGTAGTTGACACCCTTGTCCGAGTGCTGAATGAACGCCGACGAGCCCAAAGGCTTGCTGAAGTATTGGACTTGAATATGCTGGCCCTCCCATGCCTGCAAATCAGTTCCCGACCACTGCTGGGCGGTAACAGGGGTGTCTATGCCGGTATAATTAACCCACCCGCTCCACGTAGATCCGAAGTTGGTGCTGTAACGCCATTTCGTTGCGCCGGGGGCGCTATGCTTGATCTTGTACATGTTGCCGCTTACGCTCTGAAGAAGGTCCCAGTTGTAGGTTGCACCCATTCCCCACACAACAGGATTGACAGGCTTGCCAATTCTGAGCAAGAAGTGATCGCGAGTGCCGGTCGCCACCTTGAGCTTGGATGCGGCGTTGGGACCAACAGTGAGCTTGATGATGCCGTCAGCAACATTTGTCAAATTAGTAGACCACTTCCAGGCCGAGTTGATGGCTCCCGTGTACTTGACTTTGTCCTCATCCTGGGGTGTAAAATTTCCACATACGGGCGTGGTCCAAGAGAGCGGCGTGGGGTCATTCACGCCATCTTGCGTCAAGTTGACAGTGAGCGACTTCGTCACGCTATCGCAGTCCATCTCAGTATTGAACTCAAACGAGATCTCTTGACGGCCGTTCACTAATGTCGTCGAGTCAATAGGGCGGTCGTGTCCTGGCGTAAACTTGGTGATCATCGGTGCCGGCTGCATCCAGCGGTCCGCAGGGTCATCCACATAGACACGGAACTCGAACGGCTCCAGGGTGACCTCTGGAAGACAGCCCATGTTCTTGCCCGAGTTGGTATAGTTGTTCTTGACGTTGGACGAAGACAGCGTGACGACATCGCCATCGTCCATCAGGTTCTTGACCTGGCTTCCGGCATCAAAGGGCGAAAGGAACGCGCCCTCCCTCTGGTCGCAGTTGAACTTGTAAGTCGTTGTGTTCTCTCGGTTATGGTAAACGAACCAAACAGGCTTGTCCTTGAGCGCGTCTTGCACTCCAGGGTACAGTCCACGGACGACACTCCAGATACCACGTTCCGTAGGGTCACCGCTGCCTTTAAGCAACGTGAAATCGGTCTGGTTGGAAAGCTTCTCAAGCAACCAGCCGTGTTCGAGGACTCCGAGCTCGGAAGAGTTCCGCAGGGCGAACATGTTCTTCAGGATGTTGCGCACGGGCGCAGCAGGATTGCGGTGATCCCAGCCAACGGACGGATCTTTGCAGCCATTTAGGGCCTTGGTGGCCGGCCAATCGACGTAGAGATCGTTCTCCAACGAGAAACAGCCGTGGGCCATCCATGCCGGGCTGGGAGCCATAGCCTGACGACCGTAGACATAGTTACTGGCCGTGCCGTCCAGCGCATACAGCTCCTGTTCTTCACCGTAATACATCAGGGGGGCGCCTGGCAAGAGGAAGGTAGTGATGAAGTAGGCGAGAAGCATGCGCTCGGTACCCTTTTCAATGGCTGGCCAGCGGAACACGTCCTGATTGGATGTACCGTAGAGATGGCGAGGATCGAATTCACCGGTGTTGGCATTCCAGAAGTCGTTTGTTGCGATCATTTCCTGCCAAGTCTCAATCCAGTCCGTGGGCAAATCGTAGCCGGCTCTGAGGTTGCCGCTCATGCCCAAGAAGCGGGTCATGAAACGATAGACGGAATAGTGGAACGCGCCAGCATCCAGGGCACTGTTGCCCTTCTCGCGAACGAAGTACTTGGAGACATCGGTAGTCGAGTTGCCGAGGGTCAGAGCCTTTTGGGGGTCTTCCGAAAGCTCCTCGGCTGGTTCGGGCTCGCGACCGCGGCCAAGGTAGATAGAACCCAAAGTGTTACCACTCGTAATTTCTCCGACGATAATGAAGTTGTCCTTGTCGAACTTTTCCTTTGCGCACTTTCGCATCGCGCTGCTAAAATGCGCCTGAGCGTCAACGGTAACCTGGACGGCCTTGTCGATACGGAAACCATCGACGTCCAACATGCCGATTGTCATGCAGGAAAATCGGGCGAGTCGAGCAATCACGTCGGGCTTCCATTCGCGGAGACGATCCTGAACGGAGGCGAACTTGGCAAGCTGGCGTTGCCAATCGGGGAAAACACCGAAGGCTTCAATATCACCATATTGATCGAAGTCGCTGTCGTAGCATCCCTTTAGCCCATCGGGCTTGATCCGCTTGCCATCTTCGTACCAGAACTCTGGATAGTCGCACGTCTGGTTGTATGTGTTGCCGATGTCGAAGTCCAAATAACGCCGATCGCTCTTCCACAGGACCTTGTGTTCCTCCGTGAGGAAAGGCGTACTTGTGTTCAGGTAACCCTCGAAACCAATGAGATCACCCATGCTACAAATCAGGTCAGCCATCACCGCGACCGGGAGAGAAGAGTTCGGAGCCAGGCTTCACTTACGTTGCCATTGTATTATCCATGATAACCCACATGCCATGAGCGTGAATGGCGTCGATCGCCTCCTGCCATTTTTTGATATTACCGAAATGCCTATCGAGAAGAGTCAAGTCAAGTGGCTAGCAAGCAGAAACGGTCAGCTTTGAGGTCTTGTCGAGTTTCGAGGGAGAAACCTACCGAGTACGAATCCGCACCCCACGGTTGGTTGATAAAGGGGGATCCTGCAATGTAGATGCCCTGTGATTTTTTTTTGTTAGTTTCCGCCATTTTTGGGGGGTGCTCAAACAGTCGGCTCGTTCGTACCTTGACTCCCTGTCCCTGAATGTAATCCAGAGAGTCTATTATTCCATCCACGTCACCGCCGAACCGGAGCTGATTGCTCATGATATCGGCCTCGAAAAGGGTTAAATTGGCATTGTCGTTGTCTGGGTCGCCGTTTACCCAACGATCAACGAAGACGGTGTAGAAGGGTACTCGCCAGGATTTGGGCGAGGGGTGGTATTTAAAGTTCGGGTCATCCTCTGTTCGGTCGCCCCAGTAGTCGAGAGGATTTGTGGCGGTTTTGTTCCGGTTGAGATTGTAGTCTATCTGTGTGGCATCGTATCGGAGGGCGTCAGTGAGTGTGAATGTTGTCGCTAATGTGAAGAGAGCGCGAATCGAAAACAACGCAAGACGAGTCATCGTCACCGTCGCTCACCACTTCATGGGGAGCGACAGGAAAAACTGTAACGAGAGACGGGATAAGTAGTAGTGGTAGGTAGGCAATAGGCGTGTAAACGTGTGTAAAACGAACGACGACGACGGAACCGGCCCAAGATCTCCAACACAAGCCACGCGAATGAAGGACGATACAGAATATGGAACAACGTGAGTTTGAGAAGAGGAAAAGATGTGCTGGCTGCCCCAAGGTGTTGGATACGTAACGAACGGATCTGGCCGTCCTTGGTGGCTGGCAACCCCACGACATGAACATGTTGCTTTTGAGAGGCCCACCAGGCAGAAAGGGGCTTCAGCCATTCTGGGGCAACTTGTCTGGCTTGCCAAAGCTCGGATGCGTTCATGGTTGTTGGCGCATCCGTGTCTTCCGCCCATTTGTGATGCACGGTGGACAAGGGGCCGTCGACCAGTAGCAGCCAGTAGGGGGGCGCGATAGGGGGCGCCGTCCGGCCCACTCGACGTCAAGCGACCTTGGTGCCGTACTGTGCGGCCCCTATTTGGCGGTGTCTAGGGTGTCGTGTCGTCCGAACGGCCCACCAGCGAAACGTTCCAAGGAGCCCAGAAAAGGAGGCACAACGGCATTCTCTCACCCGTCCAGGTGGTTCTGCGACGAAGAAGCCGTCCAAATGGTCCAGTAGCGTCCTCGTCAGGCGTCAGGGCTGTTTTGAAGACCTGACGAGTATGTCCTTCTCACATCACAGCGTTTGGTTTTACGCAGAACGCCACCGGATCTCCATCAGACGGGGCCGCATGGGCAAGTTTTGGCGCGGGTTGATGGGGGCGCGATACCGTAGGCCCTAAGAGGAGGCCCCTAGAGGCTAGTAGAGGCTAGTAGTTTCTGCGAGACCCTCGGTGTTTCTGTCCATCATCTCGATTCGTAGACTTTCACTATCTCCGTGCCATTGGCTAATTCGACGACGTGGTAGGCAATCCGGCGGCCAACAAATTGTCGTGTTGAATGAGGGGTCTTGTGGCCAGTGCGAGAGCAACTTCAGGTTCTTGGCAAAAACAACATTTTTCCAGTATACGAGCGACCTAGGAGATTTTGTGAGGTGTCCAGTGCAGGCTAAAGAAGCTTGGCAGCCCTCTACTTACGGGCCAGTGGTCGAAAAGAACATGAACTGATTGGCCAATCGGGAGGCCTGAACGCTCAGGAACAACCACACCGGCTGGGCACTGGACTACCACCACTACCACCCACCATTACCATCATGCGAACCATCATGTGTAGCAAATAGCATTTCTGTGCCTTGTGGCTGCGTCGGCACATGTTTGTATACTGTGGTATGTTGAGGTGTATATCGGCGCGGTAGTAGCACGTGGGTAGGGAGGGACGAGGGACGATATTCATTGTCTGGTCCGTCACAGAAAGAGTCAGCCAGCGTACGATACGTAGGTAGTTAGAGCAGTGTATAGGTAGTCAACAAGCCCGGAGCCCGGAGCCCGGGCAGCAGGAGAAGGGGAGTACCTGGCAGCCGAGGGCTCAGTTTCATGGTACGAGACGAAGCCTTGTCTTGCTGGAGCTCGCTTTGCTTGGCAGAGGAGTGGTATTCTTCTATTCTTTCCATGTTCGTGTAGAAGGTAGTTCTTCGCAGTATTCTAGTGTCTGGTTTCCGCGCTCTCACAGGGCTCTCTCTCTGTAGCCTGTGGTCTGTAGTCTGTACTGCGGTGGTGTCTCGCCATGCAGGTGCTGCCCTGGTCATGTTCTGACGCCTCCCAATCTTTGCAGTGGGGAGGTGGCGATCTGCGACATGCCAATAAGGATGGAGCTAGAAAAAGCTGTCGAACAAATGGCTGACGACGCCATCTCTTGCTGTTCTTTTTTTGGGCATATGATCCATCCCCATCACGGCAGTTTTGGGTGGTGGTGGAAATACTGCCACTTTTTTTGTCATCAGCGTGCCCATCCCCGCATCAAGAACCCTCCTGGACTTACTGTTAACGCGTTTCACGGCTCGCTCTTGCATTCGGTCGTTTCTTCTCTGTCGCCGTCCATCTTCAGTATGGGAGCATGGGTGCTTGGGTGCTTGGGTGTTCTGGCTAAACCGACGACGGAACGAATAGCCGGGTTTCTGATTGATTGGCAAAGAGTGGTGGAAATGGGTGGGCTATAGTGGGCTGCCACGGCAGAAAGGGGTTGGCCGGCCGAGCAGAGTGGGCAGCAGTGGACAATAGTGGGCAAGGTGGACCGTGCTTCTCTGCTCGGGAAAATCCGAGAAAATCTCGCGTAAATTTAGCACGTGAACTAGGACGCTCTGGGTTAAGACGGCAAGGACGGTACGGGGACAACTGCTCGTATCCATCTCTTGCTGGGACGGGACTTGGGCTCTCCACCGTTGTCCAGCTGGTAATTGTCAGTTTGGAGGGTTAAATCCAGCCAGTAAGAAGGGGGCTCTGAATGAGGACTAGCCTCCCAGCTACCTAGAATCTGGCTGCAGACCTCCCTAATACTCTGGGAGCCCCCAACTCTGGTTCCACAGCACTCTTCTACATACATAGATCAATATAGAGATTTACCCACCTTTTTAATTTAATTATATATTTTAATAATTAATAGTCTAACTCGCGATACTTGCGTTTTACGCCAATATTTATAGAAGTACGAGTATCTACGTACTAGTGCTTTTCGAACTACCCCTATAACGACCAAATTAAGTAATTATATCCCTATTAAAGGAATCCTCTCTAAAAACTAACCGTCCCTACTTCGACGGGCCCTCAAAGTTTCGTAATTAGAGCGATAAGCTACTTAGCTATATTAAAAGTCTCGACTTTACTAATTTTGTACTAGGGCTAGAGCTAGTTATTTAAAAGCCCTTACTTATTTGTATTGACAATTACGCTACTAAGATTATAGCCCTCTACTATATTAAAAGAGTTCGAAAAGTCTTTAATAGGTTTAAAGCTAGTATAATAGTTTACGTACCCCCGGCCCCGGTAGCGGTAATTATAAACGTAGACGCGGAAACTAAAGCCTCAGAGGCACCCTAATTCCTAAAGGGCGTAGAAACTACTAACCGAACCCTAGATTAGTAAACTAATAATACTATAATTAAATTAATAAACTTTACCGCTTTTAATCTATAGGAGTATAAATATAACTATATTAACTAATTTTATAATATAAAGGTCTACGAATCCTTTAAGATTAATAACGCTAATATTCGAAAGTAAATGTAGGAATTTAAATCCCCCTCTTACAAAATTGGCAATTTTCTATCCCTCCTATTTATAATCGAATAGTACGCTAATATTAAAGACGGTTATAACTACCGAAAAAAGCATACCTAAACTGAAATTCGCTAAAAATATTATAATTACTTTAAATTACCATTAAATAAACTTAATAAGAAGGATAAGGGGATAAATAAATAAATAAATAGTTAAGACGCTATAATAATTAACGTAATCTACTATAAGGTTTTAAAGGTTACTATAGCTAACGCTTAATTTAAAGATTTTTTAAACTATTTATAGTTAATTAAACCTACTTAAGTATTTAGTATTTCTAAATATTTTAATAAGAAGGTTATAGTTAATACCTTCAATTTCTATTTAATATCCGGGGATTTCCGCCGTAAAGGATTAAACGAGCGACTTCCTACTAGTATTAGTAAGATTAAAGGCTATAGAAGAATATTCGGTATGGGCCTAACCTTTAACAGTTTATAGAATAGCGGTACTAAAAATAAGGATACTTAATTTAATAGGACCTAAAATTATTATAAAAGGAAATATGAAGTTACGGCTACAAATATTTTATTATTATTCCTAAATATTCGTTACAAAGCGTATTAATAAGGTTTCTATTTAATTAAATACTATTAATATTTATTCCCTATTAAAGTAATTAACTCTAAATAGAAACCTATTAAGAAAGTTTAAAATAAGGTTAAAAAGAACCTCCGCGATAACTTAAAGTTAAAGAAAAAAATCGACCGCTTCGAATAGGAGATAAAGTAGAATAATAATAGTAATAAGAATAACTAACTCTCTAACGAAAGTACTTAGGAAACAATAGTTAATTACAAAATAATTATTTACTAAGCGGCTCTCTAAATAGGAAAAAGAAATTTAGAACCGTACCCTTTCAAAAATAGCACCCTTTTCGATTCTAGCAATTCCCTTTATATTTTTAATAAAATTACTTATTTTATCAACTTTCATTATACTCCCTATAATAATAACCTTTAGGTTAGAAATTCCTATATTTTTATTAAAGCATATAATAATATAGATATTATAATCTAAGGATATAGAGGGCCTAAGAGGCTTCGTTTCTATAATATAGCCTTCTATCCCGATTTTGTAATTAATTTTATCTCCTTCTACCTCCTTCGTAAAAAAAGTTTCTATTAGGACTAGCGACTACCCAATAATTACCTTCGAAGCTTAAATTATTCCTTTTTTTACCGTTTTATAATATAATACTATTAAATAGTCTTCGAAGACCTTTCTCCTTCTTTTTCCAAAGCTGCTTTCTTTATACAATATAATTAGTTCAACTCCTTTAACGGCTATAAATACTATAAGAAAGAGGCTATTATTTAGTACTACCGCTTTAATTACTATAGTTTTTAAATATTTGACTACTTTACTAACGTTGTCAGTGCCCGCTTTAAAGGTCCTTCTATTATATACTACGATATATATACTTTATTAAAAATTAAACGATAAATTAATTATAAACCCTACGACCGTAGTTATAGCTTAGGAGAGAAATTAATTATAGATTTTTTTAATTATACGAAGAGCCGTTAGGGATATTCCAACATTATATTTATTACCTATAAATATATTGGGTATATTTAGGACTACTATATAATAGATTACAAAGCTACTATTATTGCCTCCTTCTTTAACGACCTCTTTATAATATTAAATATTTAATATAATATCCAACCAAAAGTTATTGAATATAATAACGAAATTAGCAGGTCCTATATGGTAAAAGAATTCTTTACTCTTAGAAGTATAGTTATTAAACCCTTTATTCTATATACCTAAATATAGAATAGTAATATAGAACGCTCGGGAAGTATAATTAAGGAAAAGTCTAGAGCGATAATATAGAATTTTTATTTCGCTAAAGATTTATAATTAGAAATTGTTTCTATAGTAATTTACTTTACTAATCGGTCCCCCAAATTCTTTTATAATTAGAAATCCCTATATAAACGTTTCTATACTTTTATTACTAAATGAGATGGATTCAATATGTTTAACTCTACGTAAGCTAAATATTATATACTTTCGTATGTATAATTATAAAATATACGCTATAATTGTAGCTGCCTAGAAGAAAGAAGAGAAGCGCTAAAAAATAAACCCTAAAGTATAGATCGGTTATTTAATTAACTACGTCGCTTTTTTAATTTATTATATTTGGAACCCTATTAATAATTTAATTATTAATACTTATAATGTATTATTTAATAAAGATACGCTTTACTCCAGGAAAGTGCCAACCGAAGCGTAATCCCTGAAAATCTCTTCTGACGAATTTATTATACTATTCTAAAAATATAATTAAATAGCTCTAATAGTAAGAATTTCTAATTTTATTAGTAGCCGAATCGATTTTAAAAATACTTAAACGTATAATATACCTAACTTCCTTCTAAAATCTAATTAAACCTATTGAAAAGGAGAGACTAACCGTATATTTTTAAAACCCCTATTAGAGAATTCGAATACCCCTGCAAACAAAATATTTATTAACTTTATCTTTAATAATAAATATCCTAATTTTTTTTTAATACGTTTCTATTAAACTGACCGCTACCTACCTCCTTCCTTACTAATTTCTATTTTAACCCCTATATTAAAAACGAAATTTATAAAAGCTTTAAACTTTAAAAGGCCGCCTTTAATACTAGTCAACTTTATTAGCCTATAATAATATATAATAGTAAACTTATTATGAAAGTAGAATTATAACGATTTATTTATAATAATAAAATTATTATTAAAGAGGAATTCGAATCCTTAATTTATATAAATAAAATTTAATCTATCTATAAGTACTATTTTCCCCCAACGCTTAAGAACTACAAATCTCTTAACTACTATATCCTTAGAAACTTCTTCAAATAAATAAAACAAACCTATTTTACTAACTATAAGGAAATAAAAATTAAATTAAAGGTCGATAAAAACGAACTACGTACTCAAAATAAGTAGATCCTCGACTATATATAAGTATATACGTACAAATTCTTTAAGAACGGCAAATTTAATAAAGTTAAAGCCTACTTTATCGTCTATAAAAATTAATAAATAAAGAAAGTAAAGTAAAAAACGTACGCCTCCACCCTTATTAGCCGGTCTTTCCGCACTCTTATCACTATAACCGCCCAATTTAACCTCAAATTCATTTAATACAATACCGTCAATACCTTCGTTAATATTTATATAAATAAAATATCTATATATATATACCTCTAAACTATAAAATTCTAAATAAAATCTTTAAAATACTTAAAGCTCTATACGGGCTGCAGTATTCCTTACTCTTCTAATAACGAGAATTTATAAATACTTTTAAAATAATAGGTTTCGAATTAATCCTTAAAGAACTATATATCTTTATTAACGACAGCGTCCTCGTCTTCTATTACGTCGATAATATAATCTTCGCGTATTACCCTAATAAAGCTACCGTTATACAGAAATATATAAATAACTTCAACTAATAATATTATATAATTAGAAGAAACGAACTATAATAATTCCTAAGCATCGAAATTATTCGAGACTATAAAATAAGAAAGATCTAATTATTTCAACGCTCGTATTTATAAAAGATCTATTACTTTATAAATACTAAATGTATTACTTTAATCCCTATATTTAATATCGAATTAATTCCCTTTAAGAGCAAAACGTCCCCTTACTTAATATACCTATATTAAATCAAAATAGGCTTAATACTATACACCGCCATTATTATACACCCAAATATTACCTTCGCCGCCAGCCGTCTCTCTAAATATAGTTACAACCCCAATCTAAATTATTATAAGACTATAAATAAAATACTCTATTACTTCTATACTACTACTAATATAGCATTTTATTATAGAAGTAATAAAATATTCTAGATTACCTTAAGTTTATTATTTATAACTAATTCTATGAACTGTAAAAATTCTTAAGGATTTATAATATAATTCTTTAAAGGGCTAATTCATTAGGGCACTACTAAATAAACAATTATAACCACCTCTACAACCGAAGCAAAGCTTATTATACTTACTAATATAACTAAGGAAGCCCTCTTTATAATAAAATTTATTACTAGTTTTATAATAAAATTAATTAATTCTATCCCTACTCTAAATTATATTAATTAATAAACTATTAAAATTTTAATTATAGAAGCTACAAAGCTAATAATAAAATTCAAGTACGTAAATATCTACAAATACTAAGTAAAATAAAAAGTATTTACTAGAAGGATAAAAATCAAATATCTAGAGATGGCCAAAATACCTATAAATAGTTTAACGAAGGTACTAGACTTCTAGAAATATATAGCGTTTATAAAACTAGTAGGAATAGATTCAATAAAGAATAGGGAATCCAAAAGACGGGAGAATATAATAGTATATATCGAAATAAATAAGATTAATAAAGAGATAAATCGTAGGATAATTATATAATACTATAAATAACTTTATTTTTAAATAGTTTTATCTCTATAAGACTTTAACTAGGGAGGTATATTAGTTTGGAGGGTTAAATCCAGCTAGTAAGAAGGGAGCTTTGAATAAGGACTAGCCTCCCAGCCACCCAGAATCTGGCTGTAGACCTCCTTAATACTCTGGGAGCCCCCAACTCTGGTTCCACAGCACTCTTCTACACACACAGATCAATACAGAGATTTACCCACCTTTTTGATTCAACCGTGCATTCTGACAGTAACCACTGGATTCAATTACACTGATATAATCGCAGACTGACGATGAATTACGAGGCACGATGATGGCAGGCAATATCCGCCTCTGTGCCGCGATCCCGTCTCCATCTACCCCTCGATCGTGAATTGCATCTTGACATCCATCATGGCATCAAACATTCCAACTGGAAGTGCACAATGGCAGGACAATGCCATTCTTACATAGCTTACACATGTACAGATCCCGTCCCGCTTGATGCCGATGCGATAAGGTAGAGGTACGTTACGTTACATAAGGTACCTTACCTTACGCACACTGTGTTACAAAGTGACACTGTGGTCAGCGAAATGCTCGGATAACTTTGTTCCTGCATTTGGGTCATGCAAGCTGGGTAATGACAGTCCCTGTCAACTTTTTCCTTTCCGTCTTACCACCCTCCACCACGGTCACCACCTCATCTCACCGACTCTTTTGCCATAAACAACGGCTGCAGCCTGCGACAATTCGACAAAGCACTTGAAGAGAAAAAGGGACCTGCTGAAAGGGAAAGTGGGTTCGGTTCATTTATGGAAACCCACGAGGTTGAATTGCACATGAATTTGACAGTGGGTGCCGCGTCAATAAAAGAATTAAAGCAATACCGGCGACCCCTGCTGGCCTTGCCCCGAAGTGGCCTGTTCATTTCTTTTCTGGTCTTGGTTGCTCCATGATCCTCCCTCGGCTCGCCCCTTTTCGCCCACTGTTATTCCCTGAGTCCCTGTTGCTGCCCTCTCGTCCAGCCCTGATGGCCCCCCCTCAGCTAACCCTCAACCAACCCTCACCCGTCCGTCTCCCTGTCCGTTCTGAAATGAGACTTTTTGGGATCTTCTTGGGATCTTCTTGTTCGACACATGAGACGCTTTTAGACTGCCCCCAAAAGGGTAACCCCTTCTTCCCCCCCTGGCTGGCCTTTCTCCACGATCTGGCCGTTGTCTTGCCGTCCTTCTGCCGTCGTCCGTGGAAAACGATGTCGAGGCTGTAGCGGCTGGAGTCTTCCCAGCAGATCTCAGCGGCATTAGGTTGGTGGGCTTCTTTGGGTCTCGTGGTTCGCTGGCCGACTAGCATCCCCAAGCAGGGCCGTCCATCCCTTCCGAGGTAAAAGAGGCACTGCCGGCCAATCGTAGCCTTTCCTGGCCTGGTACCGTCCTTGTAACTCCTCGTACTTGGACGACCTCCCCCCTAAACTCTAGCCATCCCCCGTCCACTCCGTCCTCTCTCTCTACAACCAAAATCCCGTCCTTCCGGTGTCATTTTGTAGTATATCGCGAATTGAATCCCTTATTCTTTTCCGCCCACGCTCTTTTTATCGGTCTTTCCACCCTCGGTTTGCCCGTAGACACTCGCTTTTGTTTACTCCCCTTTGCGCCATCCCTCCCCTCGTTTTACGGACGGTGTCGAAAGAACGGAGAAACAGCCACTCTTTGAGAAGGAAGAAGGAAAGAAAGGGACGAGAAAGAGTCATTCGTTGAGACCAGAAAAAAACCTGCTATTCACCTCAACGACAACGACAACGACGACAAAAACAACATCCATCAGAAACACACACCAAGATGCGGTCATCTCTTTTGACAGGCGCCATTGCGGCGGCCTTGAGCTTTTCCGGTTATGCTGCCGCCGCCGACGCTGAGGCGTGGAAGTCCCGATCCATCTACCAGGTCATGATCGACCGTTTCGCCCGCGACGACGGTGGTTCGGTCGACTGCAAGCTGTACGAGTTTTGCGGCGGTACTTGGAAGGGCCTCCTCAACAAGTTGGATTACATCCAAGGTAAGTTTGTGTCTCATGCCCGTTTTTGTGAGCCCAGCAGCCGACAGAATACGTACAGGTATGGGCTTCGATGCCATTCAGATCAGCCCCGTCATCAAGAACGAGGACAAGGACACCGCCGTTGGCCAGCCCTACCACGGTTACTGGTCGCAGGATCTCACCCAGGTCAACCCCAAGTTCGGTACCGAGCAGGACCTCAAGAACCTCGTTGACGAGATGCACAAGCGTGACATGTTCCTCATGGTCGACGTTGTCGTGAACCACATGGCGCAGGAGTTCGACAACATTGTACCCCCCAAGGTCGACTACTCCTTGTTCAACCCGTTCAACGACAAAAAGTACTTCCACCCGTACTGCAACGTTACCGAGTGGGACAACGCCACCAACTACCAGGACTGCTGGCTCTATCCCTATGGCATCGCCCTCGCCGATCTCAAGACCGAGTCCCCCGATGTTGTCAGCCTTTTCACCAAGTGGATCAAGAATCTCGTCTCGACCTATTCCATCGACGGTCTTCGTATCGATGCCGCCAAGCACGTCAACGATGCCTTCCTGCCCGCGTTCGTCGAGGCTTCCGGCGTCTTCGCTCTCGGTGAGGTTTTGACCGGCGTTACTGCGGACATGTGCCGCTACCAGAACAAGACCAAGAGCCTCCTCCCCGGCATGCCCAACTACCTCGACTACTACCCCTTGAACGCGGCCTTCAACGGCGGTGACTTTACCACCCTCGGCCAGATCCGCTCCCAGGCCCAAGACCAATGCAACGACACTCTTGCCCTCGGTACTTTCATTGAGAACCACGATATGCCCCGCTTTGCCAGCCAGAACGACGATATGGCCCTCGCCAAGAACGCCATGACCTACGTTATCATGAACGACGGTATCCCTACTGGTAAGACACCTTAGTTTTCACACATTTGTTCCGGCTTTTCTGCGCATCATGAGATGACTAATCTGACACACATCACAACAGTCTACCAAGGTCAGGAGCAGCACTTCAAGGGCGGCGCGACCCCCGACAACCGCGAGCCCCTCTGGACCTCCAACTACAACACCTCGGCGCCCCTCTACCAACTCGCCCAGATTCTCAACAAGGTCCGCAAGAACGCCATCAAGGTGTCGCCCGACTACGTCAAGCAGACGTCCAACGTCCTGATCGCCGACGTCAACCACTTCTGCCAGTCCAAGGGCCCCGCCGAGAACTCGGTCGTGTTCTGCGTCACCAACAAGTCCTCCAAGGGCGACAGCTACGAGCTGCCCGTCCCCGGCGGCTTCCGCGACTCGGACCAGGTCGTCGAGGTCCTCAGCTGCGCCACCACCACCGCCGACGGCCTCGGCCAGATCACCGCCTTCATGGGCGCCGGCGAGCCCAAGGTCTGGGTCAAGCAGTCTGCTCTTGAGGGCACCGACATCTGCCCCAAGACCACCGTCGCCGGCCCCATCAAGGAGAACGGCGCTGTCTCCAAGGGCGCCGCCACCGGTGTCCTGATGGCTGCCGTTCTCGGAACTGCTAGCTTGCTCCTCTAAATTTTCTAACCAAATTTTAGAGGAGACGAAACAAAGAAAAGCAAAAAAAGAAAACAAACAAGCTGTAGTCATCTTGGGAGCTGAGAGGAAGCAGGTGGAAAGATACCCAAACGCACACTTGACGGTTTGAAAGTCGCATTAGAAGAAATGGCAAATGTTGTTGTTGAAAGCAATGAGAGTCAGTGAAGGCCACGCAAGCAACGCCGTGTACATACAACAAGGCTGGTCGGTCGCACACCATCAATCGTATGTCCGTCGGGTGTCAATATTTTTTCTGGATAACGGCGTAATGGCTGCTTGATTATATAATTCCCAACCGCATAGTATATATACGTATTACAATTTTTATTCTACCTTTTTTTTCGCCTCCACACCCTTTAGTTCCAATAAATTACCTTGATATTCCCTCAAGGTCGGATGCTCGAGGCCTAAAATCGCTTGAACCTCGCGTGACCGTCGTGAGACTTTCATCAGACTTTGATTCGACTGCAGTTTACCTCTATGAACCCTTTACTCAAATCTCCTTAATATCGTGTTCTGGCGAAATTTTTCATCATCAGAGTTAGTCCGCCGTGTCCACTGCATCACGTCATGTCATGTCGTTAGGTACCCGTGGCTTTTCTTCTTCTATTCTTCTAGAAGAAGGTTAATCCAGCCCTTTTGTTTCAGAGTTTCATCAGTTTCAGTTCACAACAACGATGTTCCCGGACATGACTCGGAACAGTCCCTCTGAACGAAACCTCTGGACCTCTGAACCTTCTGGTGATTTTGCCGGATCACGTGTGACAAAACTCAACCTGTTGAATAAAATAGATACCTACGTAAATGGTAGACATATTGACACACGCGAAGTCGGAAGCCTCTGGGGTCAAGTGTCTCAGTCTCAGTTTGGGAAACTTAAACAAGAGAGAGAGTAAGGTAGCCTTCACTTTGCAAAGCAGGGAGACAAGGCTGTCTTGTCTTGTCTTGTCTTGTCTTGTCTTGTCTTGTCTTGGGTGCCTTGTCTTGTCCTGTCTTTTCTTTCCTGGTTTCCCCCATCTCATATATTACGGTTAAACCTAGAGGTTTAGTTCAACCCTATGTCTAATTGCTCAAGCCAACTGAATCCGGCAGAAATATCTTCAGCTCTGAGGTTCAGTCTTCCTATCACTACCTAGAAATAGGAAGAGTACCACTTCGTTTCTGAACGAGGAGATTTCCTGGTGGCTATTGTGACACAACACCATCCATCCATGGCTCGGCTGAGGTTGAAATAAGCTCATAAGCTGACGTTGGGATGAAATCGGCCGACGGGAATGTGTTATTTTGGTCCGAACTCTCTCTCACCTTCCGTCTCACCTCCCGTCGTACCATTATTCATCTGCAAAGAATTGTAACCTCCACTGATTCCCACCTATCTTTAAGATCGGAACGATCTCTCAACGTGGGTGCCCAGCAATGGGTCAAAAGAATATCAATCTATGCCAGGAAGAAAAAAACATCCATATCAATGGGGAAAATGATAGTAATGAATGTCAATTTGACACGCCGAAGAAGCGCATCAGCTGGCAACTTTGCAAACGGTTTCGTTTTCACACAACGAAAATGATGACCACCGCCGTCCTTGACAAACATAGGAGAACGAGTTCAATTGTCGTTAGGTACTTATCTCGTTATATCGTGACGACCTTATGTTGTCATTGTTGTTATTATCGCCGAACGCTGAGCTCTCTAACCTGTCAAATCTGCTTCGTTCGTAGTCTTTGCTGGCGATATGTTGCCCATCGAGGAATGCTGAATTGCCGTCCAGACAGACCGCGACAATCGTGTTTATACGATGCTCGAGGTTGCCAACTTCGCCGATATTACTTGACTTTGTCAGGTGCTGAAGCTGAGGCGGTGTTCTTGCTGTCGTCGTCCAAAGTTCGCTGCATTAATAACTTGATTGGCCCCCTCTACCTAAGATGGTAGCGATATCTTGGATGATATTCGTCGAAGGCACTCCAAGCATTTTTGGTCCTGATACTTTGGGGGATGATCTTGCCTTTCAGCCACCTTCCCCTCCCGTGGGATGTGATCAGGCACAGCAGGCTGAATGAAAGAGCAAGTCAGAGTGCTTGTACGTAGAAGTGGAAGGCCCATGTATTCAATCGCACTTGCCATTTGCATTCGGTGATGTGATAAAAGACAAGCTGGGGAAAACCGAGAGAGAAGACCAGCATCAAGCAAGGGGCAGCTTATCAATGTACGACCATTCATTGGTCCGGAGCCAGAAGCTAGCTCCACATTCCCCACGGTCCCCTGATTGTGGAGTAGTTTATCCGGGTACGTCATGGGAAACATCATGGACGATCTTCTTAGCCTCCTCTTACAGGCGATGAAGCCAGCTGCCTCCTCTTCTTGACCACTATCACCGCTCTTGCGCCTCGGACTTTCTCGCCAACAAAGGAAAGGAATCTCAGTTGTTTGTGCGGTTCCCGTCGGGTAAGGTAAGTACGCAGTCGAGGTCACCTGGTCGCTATTTCACTCTATCGTATCCCACTAACAACGGGCCTAGGTACTTGGATCTTTGTCCCAACAAACGAAACCTCTCCTCCACAGCATCAAAGAACAGTCAACTCAACCAACAAGTCTCCAGATACCATCGCACACCAGCCCATTTCTCCAATAAACAAAACACCAACATCACAATGACTGGCGCCACCACGAACCCCCAGGTCTGCCCCGTCGTCCACAACAAACTCGACCCTCCCCGCCCTCAACAGCCGCATCGTCAACGAGCCCAAGTCCAAGAAGATGGACGATGAGGTCTGCCCTGGAACCAAGTACTGGCGCCGGTTCCGCGCATGGGTGCAACAGGCCCTAGGCCAACGATATGTTCGCCTCTATCGGCAAGTCTTCCATGACATGGTGGTCTGCTTGAGCGACCAGCAACTCGTGACCGGGATCGCTTTCCTGGCTGAGGCTATACTTCGAATGTATACCGAACAGGATCCAATCACAGTCTATCACTTCGATATCATCAACTATCTTGCTAGGTTCAGCTGCAACACTCACTTGCTATCGATGCAAATCATGCGATTCATTGAGACTAAACGAACGAATCGACGGTGAGGGACTGGCCACCGACATTCGGGCGACAGTCACAGAGTCAAGCTGGACGATATAAACGTCAACATGGTTAAAAGTCCCTTAAGAACGCATTTCATATTCGTCTATCTCGTACTACATCATCAAACCACGGACTATCGGAGCCATGGTCATAAATTATCATGATCGTCATGGAATCTGTGACCAGATCTGTCACATCCCCGCCACCCATCCTCCTCTAGGAGCTGCACCCACCAAGACGCACACTCCCAGCATAGATCTCATAACTATCAGCATTCGCCGACGCCTGCGTAGCCGAGAGCTTCTTCGCAGCCGCCTGGCCGTACGCATAGTCATCCGTGCCGTACAGGTGCGTCATCTCGTGCAGGATGCTGCCAGCCATGTCATAGTCGTCGTCGGCGCAGGTACTGGCGAACTCGGGGAAGCCCCAGAAGCCGTTGTTGGGGCAGGGGACGATGGTGTTGGCGCTGGGGACGGTGTACAGCAGGGCGCTGCCGTCGGAGCAGTCGCCGTAGGTGTCGGTGCAGGAGATGGCGGGCGAGGTGGTCTGGACGTTCTTGACGTCGTTGTAGATGGAGCGCACCTTGGACTCCTGGGAGGTGGCCCGGAACCAGGTGGTGAAGTAGTCCGCCGCCGAGCCGGCGGCCGTGTAGGCGGCGCCGGCCATGGAGATGGCGTCGGAGACGCTGGTCTTGAGGGAGTTGGTCTGCGCGGTGGAGCAGGAGTGGTAGGTGACGGAGCGCCTGGCGATGCGAGAGGGGGGTGCTCCTGCTAGGCGCTTGGAGATGTGGTCACTTTTGGGGGGTGGGAATATGTTAGCCGGGGACGGGGCTTCATGAGTGACTGACAGGCGGGTGGGTGGGCTTACTCGGCGGCTTTGCTCTGGTCGGGCGTGATGGTGTAGGAGTCCGAGCTGGCCTCGCAGAAGGAGAGGTCCTTGAGCGAGTTGGGCGCGGTCGTTCCCGTGACGTATTTGAAACCCTGGAGGGCGGAGATCTTGGCGCTCTTGACGCCGGAGAGCCTGTAGGTCCTGGCGGCGTTGACGGAGGCCGTGACGGACTCGCCGGGCTGGAGGGTCTGGAACATGTCGGGAGAGACGCCGGTACGCTTGTAGTTGACGTAGGCGCCCTCGAAGGGAAGTGCCTTGCCGGCTTATGGAGATGTCAGCCATGATGCGTTGGGACAATGCTAAGGAAGGGGGGCTTTGCTTACAGGCATCAGTCACGAGGAGATCCTTGGTAGCGTGTTCACTGAGCACCGTGTTGCCCTTGAAGACTGTGATGGGCTCGGCTCCGGTGTTGGTGACGGAGACTTGGGCGACGTGGTGGTCTGCGCCAACAATCTGGACAGAGAGTGGGCAAGCAGCCATGGCTACGCCGGCCAGAGTGGCAACGGTGAGGACGTTGGAGATCATGGTGATGTGTGTCGAGACTGAGATTGAGTTGAAATTGTCTGGATAGCCTGTCTAGTTCTAAGGGAAGAGGTTATAGGGGGGAGTACAGGAGTATAAATAAGTGTCCTACGGGGCACGACAAACTCGACCATCCCTCCTTCCCACCCAGATATCGATCTCTCCCAGCCCGGCCAAACATACCCTATTGTAGGAGCTTCGACCGATTACTACTACCGCTAATTCTCAGTCGATGTGGTTTTGCTCAAACAGGTATAGGGCCGGGACCATCTGGCAGAAGCAAAGCCTAACAAGGGGTTCAACCAATCTGTTACCGAGTTGATGCGGGTCACAGTCGATCGCACGCTTGCCAACGTGGTCAGTTGGTTCCTCGGAACACTTCAGTAACAGACATTGGTGGGATTGTCGGTATGACCTGCATCCCCGTGTTAGGATTTGCTAGTTCGGACCTTAGCGCAGGTTGAGTAAAACCACATCGAGTGAAAAAAAGCGGTATAACCTCCACAAGCATCCCCAAATATCCTAGCCCGAGGGTCTCAAGCGCTTAGACGACGCTTCGGCCTGCCCCGCCCTTAACAGCCGCATCGTCAACGAGCCCAAGTCACAGTCAGGGGTAGCATCAACCTTCTCAATTAGGACTAGCTGGCACGTCCTGCTTATCAATAATCTGTTCTGTCGAAAGACACCTTCTGTTCTGTCGAAAGACACCTTGCTCTCTTGACAGATCTACAAGATGTGGTCACTATGCGACGCTATATAGTAGCACGCTAAAACATCATGCCAGGGTAGCCAAGGAGCCATGGAGGTGCCAGTGGTGGAAATGCTAAAGTGCCATGCTATTCACAGTCAGGGGTAGCATCAACCTTCTCAATTAGGACTAGCTGGCACGTCCTGCTTATCAACCGAGGGCGCGCCGGAGGATGCCGAATGCCCCGTTTGACGATGATCGTATGTAAGATCCTCATCCGATATGTTCTACTAGACGATTTAAGGAAGTTAATAACACCAAGGCCAAGATCGTACACCACAAGGGAATAGTTCACGGACACCCGGATTTGAAGAATGTCAGCGAGGGTGCCGTCTTTCCGGTTGCGGGGAAGCACAAGAGTGAACTGGCCGGTATTGGTGCTTTAGATTATGGGTAGTGAGGGAAACGGTTACCACGGCGTCTATGCTAGGGGATTAAGACTGGGGGATAACATCGTAATGACTATTGGTATTGGATCAATCAGTGGGTTCACACAAGTTGCTTGGCAATGGGTTTCCGTGGTGGTGTCTTCTTTGAGCCTCGTCCTGCGGGCGTGTTGATGCTGATTAGTGCTTGTCATAACATAAGAACCGAAACAGGATACCGACGACAAAGACGGTGCCTGGCCCGTTGGACGTTGCTTGGTCGCTGGACGCCATGAGGACAGGTCTACAACCGATACAATATTACAGATACACGTCTTGACTGTTACCACCGATCTCCCCACCGCTTCATCCTCACGGCCAGGTACTGATCAGTTTCTAGTCCGCAATCGGTAGCTGGGTAGTCCCAAACTGGTCCCTGGGTAGTCCCCCCCACTTTTTAGGGTGTGTAGCCAATCTCTAGCTCCCAACTACGCCCGTCAATTTTATATCGCCAACTAAGTATATTCGCGCGCGCCCTCTGACTTAAAGCTATCGCTATCTCCGTCATTATCGCTACTCGTTACCGCCCGCTAATTAGACGGTCAGTTTTAAAAACCTAACGAATATCGCTATTACTATTAATAGGATCGTTGTTATGTCGTTTACAGCTTCCTTATAATTTGCTACAATGTTTTCGCTTCTTAGTCTATTAATCCTTAGATAGATCATAGACTTACTCTCCCTTATTTAGTTTGTTGAGAAGCGTATTCTACTTTACCCAATTCTTTATTAAAATAGTAGTAATAAGTAGTGATATCAACGCCAACTCTAATAATATTAATAATATTAATAGCTTTAAAGTTTTTGCGCGGTACGACATATAGATGGTTGCGCGCCCAAAAAAAAGTGAGGGGGACTACCCAGGGACCAGTTTGGGACTACCCAGCTACCGATTTCGTTTCTAGTTACGTTCGAATATTTACGGTCTGGATGCTGTGGCCACTCACACCAACCAGCTAGACAGTAAGCGTCAATCAACCTAATCAAGTTGTGGAGTGTTTGTGGGTAGAACTCTCAGGGAGAAGCTTGGCAAGTGAACAAAGAACATTGTCACATCGGCGATGTCTTCATGCTGAAGGGCAATTTGCGCACGAACAATATACATGACGGAATCTATTGCCCTAAAGAAAGAGGCATTGCATTAATATCGACCCTCTTGATCCCTTTCATCCAAAACACTTCTTTTCCTCTCCTAGCGTCCACGTCAGTTGAACAAAACATGAGTGAGACCATCGCTGACGTTCCGAATCAGGGCCAGTTTCCCAGTCGCACTCATATCAGTCAACCATCCGGTCTGTTCCATTACTTTGAAACCCTCAAGGTACCGTATGACTGCCTTAAAGCTATGCACCGTTCCTCTCCACCGGAGTCAAACAGACCGGAAGCGCGGGTTTATCCCAAAAGGTAAAGATCTGTTGATCCAACCAGTCCTTGCCAGGGTTTGCGAGCTGCATGTCGAAGTTGTAAACGACTTTGGCAAGGATGAGCCTCATCTCCGCGATTGCGAGGCTGTGATAGAGGAGGGTAATTTGTCAGCCAAAGAACAAGGAGGAGGAGAATAAAGATGCCGAAACACCAAAGGAAATTCTTCACTCACTTCCGACCAAGACAGTTCCTAGGTCCAACATTAAAGGGTTGTACCGCATCCAGCCTGTCGTTGGCAAACCGGGGATCATGCATCCAACGCTCGGGGTGGAATTCGAAAGCTTCGAGGAAATGCTGCTCGTTGTGGTTTGTGGCCCATTGCCATACAGCAACAACGGTCTTTGTCGACGGAAAAGCAAGAATGGTCAGCTCAAGAACGCCATAACAAAAAGCTCTTCTTGAAGGAAGTGGAAAGGAACTTACACCCTCTGGAACGAATGTGCCCGCAACCTTTGCACCGCCCTTGGGAACAACTCGGGGCATGCCGATGGGCACAGGCGGATAGAGACGCATGGCCTCGTTTATGCAAGCCAGCATGTATTCGAGACTGCCCACCGACGAAAGGGTGATTTCTTCTTCCGATTTGAAGGTCGAGCGAACTTCCTCAATCAGCTTCTTCATTGCCTCGGGATGCTTAAGCAGCAAATATGTTGCTCCAGACAAGAGCGTTGCAGTTGTTTCCGAACCGGCGATGATCAAGAGACTTGCGTTGGCTGCGAGTCGTTCCATGTCCATGCCCTAGTCACTTGTCAGCATCAATCACCAAATCCCCCTTGTTTTCCCTTTTTCTTCTTACAACCAGACACCAGACAACCAAAGAAAAGAGGTAGACTCACCCACTCCTCCCTCTTCTGCAACAACCCCTCCAAAAAGTCCGGTCTCTCCTTTGTCAGATTCACCCTCCTCTGCAGCTTATCCATGGTCCTTTTCCGATGGAACCGTCTGGCCTTGTTGCTCAATTTCTCAATGATGGGATGCACCACGTCCTCCAAGCCCAAAACCCTGATGGCCAACAAGATGCTGCCGAACCGCACGCTCTTTCCGATCGCGTCCACCCAGGGGTCGTACTCGGCCTTCTCCAGACATCCAAATGGCTCGCCAAAGGCCAGGTCGCCGATGACGTCGAAGGTGGTCCAGTTGTACCAGCTGACCATGTCGAGGGGTACCGGTTGTTGTTTCTTCTGCTCCGTTTCCTTTTCCGACGACACTCCATCATCCTTCTTCTCCTCCTTGCCAAAACAATGGCCCCTCAACCCGCTAATCAAAGCATTCACATACCCCCCGATAATCCCCTCCTGCGCCCTCATGCTGCGCTCACTGAACCCATGCGCCATCAACTTTCTCAGCACGCCATGATTCTCTCTCGTCTCGCTTAGGATACTCGGCGGGATGCCCTTGGTCCGATAAAACAGATTCGGCTTGGCGAACTCTTCCTGTCCCGGGGAGCGATGGCCGTAAATGTCCTTCCAGGCTTGCGGGTCGGCGAAGGAGAGGGAGTTGGGCGAGATGCGGACCACGGGCCCGTAACGCGCGTGGAAGTCGAGGACGGAGTAGGGGAGCTTGCCGGTTACTTGGCGGTAGAGGTACGGAAACAAGGAGGCGCGGTGGAGGAGGGGGCCCGGGAAGGAGGCGAGGGGGTGGAGGTACAGGTTGTAGATGGCGGAGAGGAGGATGGAGGATACGACGAGGGTGGTCTAGGGAAAGACGTTAGTTAGGTTGTTGGACGAGACGGATGAGTTGAGGATAGGTAGTAGTACTTACGCCGATGAGGACAATCCCCGTGAGACTGGTGGGACTGGGTAGTACCTCCAGTGGGAGGAGGTGTAAGAGATCCATCATCTCTGTGAACTGCGGCGCTTTGTAAACAGAGGTGAGTGTTCAAGGACGACTGGTGTCTGGTAGTTCCAGGTCTCTAGATGGGGTTATCCCAGAGTTATATATATACCCACTGGGTATGTCAACCCCTCGATTGGATATACACAACTCTAGCGTTCTAGAATAGCGCGGAAGTTCGAGTCCCCTAATCGGCCACTTTTTCATAACTTGTTCATGGTTCCTGTTTCATAACGGCAGTGAAGGATTAAATTGAGTTCGGGAATGACAAGAGCCGTTGCGTGTTGTGCATAAAAACCCCACCACTACGAAGTATACGCGGCCAGGTTAAAGTCGTTCGGTCAATGTGAAGTGCCACTGGTCGTTCGTCCACTTGCCTACAGAACTCGATCGGAGATTCGGAACCCACCCTCACTCATACACTAGTGTTAGTCTATGATGCCCTGCCATTCATACACCATGTTACCTTGCCGAATTCCCGTTGAGACACTGAACTCTTTCGCTACCTATCCCACCTGTCCAAACACCGGCCGGTGGGTTCGGGAATGGGAACAGCCGTTGTGCATAAGTCGAAGCATAAACTACTGCATATGTTGCCGGTGGCCGTTGAACAAATACGGTAGCGTGGTGATCGACAGTGGATTAGACATAAGTCGGCTCCGCTTTGCCATGAGCCACGACACAGGTCGGTTCCAGTTCGCTTGGGGTCTTCAGTTATGAGGCGGTCAAGGTGATCAATAGCACCTGCCGGTATGCCTCCTATCTAAGAGGTAGCCGCGAACAAATAAAGAACATAAACGGGGAACTTAAGGTGCAGTCGTGTCGATTCTCGAATCATCCCAGGAAACAAAATAAGTAGAGGTAGGGGCAGCAACCACCTTGGCACCTTCCATTATTGCAATGTAAAAAGACGTTGCAACAAAGCGGCCTCTTCTTAGTCCCTGGCCTTCGACTTGGGCGATATCGCTAGGTCCCTTCGCGGGATACAACAAGTGTCGGTAACCGGATTTTTGCTGTTTCCAAGTTGAGGTCGGCATTGAGGGGTATGTTGCTATGTTAACTGCGATGTAACGAAACGGATAAGTACCGAGCGATCTAATATTGCCATCGCGCGCTACGCATAATCGGATCGAACGATCTGGCTCTTTTCATGATTCGTATCTGTAGCTTTTGTGCGTGGTTTATGAACGGAACCGCCGAATGCACAATAGAAGGTTCGACTCGGGAATTGGAAGGGCCGTTTGCCGATCAATGCATAAAACTTGCACAACACTACGGAATTTTGCGTACCCGTGAATATAGGGCGAGCGGACTACAAGTAGGGCGACTGTGTAATCGTCTAAGGCGACTGTGTGGAGCAGGCTGTCTGCTGCAAAACCTCCAAGTCTTGGCATCAAGCCAATTGTCAAAAACATCACCCAAAGTCATCATCTTGAACTACGACATTGAGAGCTCAAAACAACCTCTTTCTCAACGCCAAATTCACATTTCACACGCGAGGGCCTCTCACCGGCCCCTGCACCCCCGAGAACTTACCCTAACACCTAACCCTAACACTAATCTAGGTTGTCGGAGGTGACTTACACCTGTGCCTAGTGCATATCCCACACAGTCGCCTTAGATGATTACACAGTCGCCCTAGTCAGCCCGATATAGGGTGGCTTTCTGACGGGACCCATCCCCACTCTCCTACCGTCCGCTTTGGGGATAGGTAGGTGAAAAAGGCACCCTCATCCATCTCCACGGGTATGTTGGTGGCCGTTGAACATGTGAAATGAGGACGTACGATTTTATTTTTTTGATACAATCCCCTCAATATCAAGTCGTCATGCTCCTCTGTGGGAAGAGCGGGAAGAAATCGCTGCTGCGTCTCATCATTTTGGCGTAAGCACTGACACAGTGGTCGCGACAAAACGACAATGTTCATGCCGTGGATACCTTCGCCGCAGGCCCAGGTCTCGACGTTGACACGGCCGTTCGGGTTCCATTGTTGAATGGGTGACCACTTGGTGATGCTTAAAGACTTGGCTTGGCCAGCGCTAGCAAAGTAAGCTTATTTTGACCGTTAATGCCAAGGACAAAGGAAAGACGACACAGAAGCTTCAATCCCATCTCGTCATCCTCCTCTCAACCCGTGACAGCGTAATGTCACATATATGGTGCTGGTATCAAAAAAGTTCTTCATATACAAGAAGACGAACCCCCTCGACATAACGCCAGCCCAAGATCTACCCGTCTCTTAGACAAGAACCCAAAAGATGTAAGTGTACAAAATCATGAATATAACTGCAGATACACCCCCCCTCAAATCTCCATCCTCGTTCATCAAATCATCACCTCAATCCCCCAAATTCATAAACACCCAAATCGCAATCCCTCCCGCCAGCAACAATATCGTGCAAATAGCCGCACCCGCCTTATCCGCCGTAGTAATCGGCGTCGCCGGCTCGACAGCACGCCTACTTCCCTGTCCCGCATTCGGATCTCCCTTACTGATACCACCCGTCTTATTCGTCACCGGCGCATCGGCTTCATCAATAAGCAGACTCGACACAGCCGCGAGAACATCCATAGCCTCTCCCGCACCGGTAGTCTTGTCCACGGCGGGATCGACAAAGACACCTTCGGACCAGTAGAACCCGCACACTCGCCCCGTGGCTCCGCCGGTGCACTGCTTTGCTGCCGCTTCCGCTGAGGTTTTGAGGATGGGGAGGATGGTATCCCGCATAAAGGGCGCCACCTGCGTAACCACCGACATCCAGCGGTGCACGTACCCCTTGAAAGATAACATGTCGGGCGTGCAGGCGCCGTGGCGGGACTCGCAGGCGATTTCGAAGGCGACGCCTTTGGGGAAGAAATCGCGGAAAAGACCATCGGTGAGATTCTGGACGCGGGTTTTCCAGATGTCTTGCTGGGCGGCGTCGCCGTCCGTGAAGTTGTACATGAAGGCGGCGCCCTGGGCGAGGATGGCGGCGCTGTAGCTGAACTGCGCCTTGTTGATGTCCGTGCAGTTTTGCTCGATGTGCCCGCCATCGTAGACTTTCCAGGACGCGTGGTCGATGTAGTTGACGTCCCAGATCCATTGGAATTGCTTGGTGGCCCAGGTGGCGTAGGTTTCGTTGTGGGTGTAGCGGGCGAGACGGGCGCCCATGTTGAAGAAGCTAGGGGGTTTGGTTAGCTGGGCAGCTCGGAAATTTGTTGTGGCACGTATACTTACATGGCGTTTGCGATGGTATTCTTGTAGTCGTAGCCATTGTTTGTGGGAGGGATCTGCCATCTCAAACCACCGTTACAAGTATCGTCGTGGCGGTCAGGCGCGGCCTGGGTGGCCCAGACGGCCTGAGCAAGGGCAAGCCATTGGGGCTGGTCAGCGGGCGGGTTGGGAAACTTGGTCTCGGCGGCGAGCATGGCGGTCATGCCCCAAAATCCTTGGTCGTCGTTGCCAAGCGAGGCCGTGAAGTTCAAGGGTTGAAAGTCGCGATTATCGCCGACTTGGTGAAGAATACCCTGGGTGATGACATCGTTATAGGTGGTGTCGCCGGTCAAGTGCCAGTAGTCAACCATGGTGCCCATCAGGGCGCCGCCTTCCCACCAGTAATAGTCGCCCTTGCCGTCGGAGGGCGGACCGGGCAGAATACCTGGGATTTCGCCCGACTGGTTGCCGTTGTAAAATTTCATCATATCGAACGCTAGAGTTTTTGCGGAGGCACGGATGTTATCTGAAAGGGGGTGTTAGTTGCGTCTGCAATAGGTTGAAGTGCTCAAGTGGCCGCAGTACCTGGGGTATCGACTGCGTAGCCTTGGGCATTTGCTGCCGGCAGCAAACAAGCTGCGGCGGCAAAGAGAGCTGTGAGCCATGTCGCTCCTCTTGGCGATGATATTGTCGTCATGATTAATTAGTAGTGGTCGGTCCGCCGCTCAGCTCGATATCTGATGTCGCCAAGATATTCCGAGTTCTAGTATGTCAGGAGTATATGCAATATACACAATGCGAAATCCAAGAGACTGTAAGGAAAAAAGGACACGATGAGCCCAAATGAAATATGGTTTAACGAAGGACTGGTATTAGACCGACGTGATGGGGGTCTAGAACTACAAAGAACGACGACGCCCTATGGTGTGCGGAATAAAAATAAAAAGTGAAGAAAAGAACAAGAAGAGAATCTGGAGACGGTTAGGTTTCAGCTGGAGACATTGAAATCGGGAGAGTGGGTACCACACACGATGACGCGGCAGAATGGAAGGGGTTCTCGGTTGCCATCGATTGAAGGCCTGCCCTTGTCCTTCTTGTAGAACCTTGGTGGCCTGAGTGCTTTCCACGCGATAAGATAGCTGAAGCCGGCGAGCGGGAGTGGGCAGTGCAATGCGTGTGACGAGTCGAGTGGCACGAGTGGGAATTAATCTCAGCTTGTTCCCATCACGGCATTGCTCCGTTGGTTGTGGTGAAATTCAGGTACGCGATTCAGTGGATCGGCAGTCGCGGATGGGCTTACTGGCTCTCAAGTGTTGTGGATTTTCAGCCGATCGCCTTGCGTATCACGGTGGGCACGGCCGGGTGATATTGTCCATTCGATGCATCTCTTGAAGTTGCGGAGATGAGACTGGAAAGGGTCGTCCCAATCTTCATTCAATTTATCCATGCATGACATGCGCACCACTCCGCATCTTGGCCGTAACGGTGCCGTCGCAAGCTGTAACGCTAGGCCCTTTCTAGGCCCTTTTGTTAAGGCCTGCGCCAAGAGTGCCATGTCGCACCAAGTATGAACCCTGATCGCCCTTCCATTGCAATCTTCAGAACCTCAAAGTCCTCGGGGCGCAGTCCATTTCATGGCATTCACATATGAACAACAACTTCTTATCCTCAAGTCATGATTGAAAAGGCCATAGAGTCTTCGGTTGACTTGTTGATTACTGTATGCTCGTTACGCTTGAGCGCTGCCCCTTGCATACAAGTGTTGGGGCATGTGCCCCACTCTAACCTCCTGTCTTCTTTCCGTCAAACGGATATCTTTGACTCCCGTCACAACGGCATCGAAGCGAAGGAGCGACTGGTAGAAGCGCAAGGTACAAGTTGACTTCCCAGGCGTGGCCAATTCTTATGCGAACGATCCTCTCCAACTTTGTTCTTGCAGCTGTCTTGGTTTTTTAATACTGGACCTTCCATGTTTTTTAATACTGGACCTTCCATTCTCGCTTCAGTTCGCTTCTTCTCCTGCCGGCCACACTATCTCGACATGAGACTATATAATTATGTCCTGATGGCGACGGTCCTCAGCCATGCGACATGTCTACCAACTGTTTGAGGATGCCCACATGTACAAGCCTTCTTGGCGACGTTGGCGAGTACAACCCCGGATTTCGATCCCCGCCCTAAGCGGTCATGTGGAACCGCCGACGACGCCAACACGGCCCCGCTTCCCCCGCCCCGACGGCTTCTCCATGACTTCCGCTTCCGCAGTCCGAGAGACCATCTCTCCATTCCGTGTTTTACCCAAAGATGGCGACACGTCAAGTGCTTGGCTTTCCGCGAGCACGGCTCACTCTCATTCCCCATTCCCGAAACCTGATTCCCCCAGTACAGCGTCAACATCGGCCAGCCTTTGCTCCCCAGGCATATCAGTCGACTCGATGGGCATCACAGCAACCTACGGATATTCACCAGAGGGCTGGACGGGAAAAGTACAGGAATCCGCTACGCCTGATTTCCAGACAAGGCTGGATCATCATTGCGTTATCGGCCATAGTCATTATTGTCTTGAAGGACTCGAAGAAGGAAGAGCTTTCACTGGTAAAGCCGACCTACGCAAGCCACAAAGAAATGCTTGAAGCTGCAAAAGAGATTGCTCAGATACTGGGACAAGACGCCGTCACCTACGATACCCATGTTCTCGAACACCACGGCCATTCGGACTGGTCGACATCCAACTCACCCGGGCGTGCCGTTGCCCGTCGTCTACCCACGCACGACTGACCACGTATCTGCTATCGCCCGGATATGCAGTGCTCGCAATGTCCCCATGGTCCCCTTTGGCGCAGGTTCTAGCGTCGAGGGCAACTTCTCCCAGCCATATTCCGGCATCTGCATCGACTTCACCTACATGGACAAGGTCGTCGCCTTCCACCCAGATGACATGGATGTGGTCGTTCAGGCTGGCGTTAACTGGGTTGATCTCAACAACCAGATCGCCCATACAGGGCTCTTCGTGCCTTTGGATCCCTCACCCACTGCAACAGTTGGTGGAATGGTCTCAACCAATTGTTCCGGCACCAACGCCATGCGCTACGGGACTATGAAAGACTGGGTGCTCAACCTGACCGTTGTCCTCCCGGATGGCCGCATTATCAAGACTCGTCGGCGTCCTCGCAAGACCTCGGCTGGCTACAACCTGACTTCTCTGTTTGTCGGCGCCGAAGGTACTCTGGGAATGGTAACCGAGGTCACCCTGAAGCTCGCTCCCATCCCCAAGGAAACCAGCGTCGCCGTTGTTGCTTTCCCCACCATCCACTCTGCCGCAGCCGCCGCTTCCAAATTGATTCGCTCCGGGATCCAGCTTGCTGCCTTGGAGCTCATGGATGACGAGCAGATGAAATTGCTCAACACCCACGGAAGCGACGCAGTTCGCAAGCGTGTATGGGACGAGAAACCTACCTTGTTCCTCAAGTTTAGCGGGACCACCAAGGACGCCATCAAGAGCGATGTGTCCCGCGTAGCCGAGATCGTCAAACCCTTGACAGACAGCAAGTTCCACTTTGCCAAGACGAAGCAGGATGAGCTGGACCTCTGGTCCGCGCGCAAGGAAGCCCTTTTCACCATGGTAAACACTCGGCCCAAGGGCACCGAGATTTGGTCTACGGACGTGGCCGTGCCCATTTCACGGCTGGCGGAAATCATCGAGATCTCGAAGCGGGAGTGCGGATCTCTGGGCTTGTTTGCGAGCGTGATTGGCCATGTGGGTGATGGGAACTTTCACGTCTCCATGATGTATGACCCTACAAATTTGCAGCAGAAGCAGGCTGTCGCCAAGTGCGTCAAAAACATGATGACACGGGCACTGGAGATGGAGGGTACCGTAAGCGGGGAGCATGCGATTGGTATTGGGAAGAAGGAGTGCTTGGTGGACGAGCTCGGAGAGGAGACGATTGGGCTTATGAGGCAGCTCAAGGCTTCGGTTGATCCCAAATGGGTCATGAATCCGGGAAAGGTGTTTGACTGGATGGGGTATTAGGAGAGGCAACCGGCATTGGTTCAAGACTTAACTCTGAGGTTAATGGAGGACTGGAGGAGAAAGAAGGTGGCAGCGGCTCAGACAAACTACATGTGGTGTTTTCTGGAACATCCGGCCACTCATCGGTTTAACTTCTTTCGATTCGGCTCGACACACAACACTTGACAGTTCAGCCTCGGACGGTATTCACCCCGTCTTATATGGAGCGATGCTGAAGTTAAATGGTAGTTATTCGCAGCTGGGATGCCAAGCCGCTACCATCCTACTCAACAGGTGACAAGTGGTAGGCGGAGGCTAACAAAAGTTGCATGACAGCTTGTAAGACTTGGCATGAGCCAATAGCGTAGGATATCGTCCACCGACAAGTGAGATTGTCATCAAGCCTCCTCAGCCATACGGAAAGGTCGGAGATCGGACGTGCTTCACGTTGACCAAGCATGCTAATTTTGACAATGCAGCTACCAAGCTTCTCTTAGATTTACTGGTGATTGATTGATTCTATATATTCTGTATGACTGACTCGAGCGCTCTGGTATGGGGGGTTTTGGGGGTAACCTATATTTGCTAAAACCTATTAAATCAGGTGGCTAGGACTCTAGCATCTAGCCTACATCTAGCTAGAATATTACCTTAGAATCTAATATACCCCCTTACTTATAGACTTCTTTTTCCTCTTTAAAGTTAAAAGTAAAGCTATTTATATATTACTCTCGTCATTTTATATTTCTAGACCTAATATTTCATCTAAATTATTGAAATCTACCTCTCCTAGTACCAGATTATCTCCTCCGCTATCTTCCCGCAATAATACTTTAATTATCCCTAATAATTCCCTAAATGTCCTATATTTTAAAATACCTAATACTTTTATTAGTTTATCTATTAGTATTAACTTTATCTCCAAATATTCGATATTAAGAATCTTTGTTACATGACGACTGGTCGGCTGGGCTAGAGCATACTGGGACCAGAGCATGCTGGATTCAGCATGTCTTGGCCCCGACACAGCTCTGGGTAGTATTAGATAGTTAGTAATGGATTCGTCTCTATTGAAACGGATTCCTCTCTTATTTAATTAATTATTATTTATAATTAAAAGTATTTACTTAGTAAAACTATTTATTGATTTAAATTCTAAGTTATAATTAATTGTAGTTCTTTAAATAGAATCTGTTACGTCTATTGTAATAATTTCCGCTATGTATTAATCCCTTTAATAAATCCGTTACTACTAGATTCTTCTTTCCTAGAAGAATCCGTTAATTGACGATTTTATTAATAGGTAGAATAGTAATTACGAGTTTAGCTCTCCCTAGTTTGTAGTAAGTGGTTTTCTATAATTTAAAATCGAATAAGATTTTTTATTTTTATTATTACTTCGTAAATACTTTTATTGTCAGGTCGCTAGGGACCTGTTAGGCGTTAGACCTGTGCTAGTACTGAGGAGCGCTGATGTCCGTATAGTATAGCGCCGTAGTATGGTGTCGGAACGGATCGGAGCTATCGCGGATTTAGTTACTATAGGATAGAGTTTACAACAATATAAATAGCCGGTCGAATTCGCCTCTAAAATTATTGGGGTTAATTATTAATATATTTTTAATCTTCTCTTTACTCTAATATCCTTTATATATTTGCGCTGTCCGTAAATATTTAAAATTCTTTTTTTTACGATCTTAATACATTAATAGCTCTTCTTGCGGGAGTTGAGCTATTATTAATAGGATATAAATATATAGTGGATGATTTATTTTTCAGATTGTTAAAGAAACCCTTCCCTCTATTTCCGGTACGTAAGAATTATTTATTACTCCTTTTATTATAATTAACGATATCCTTTAGTAATAGCTTTTCCTTTTATCCTAATATTATTAATTAATTATTAAAGAAGTAGACGACGATAATTCGGATATCGATTATTCTTTTACCCTCTTGTATGTTTTGTGTAATCCTTTCTACTATTTAGAGAATAATATTATAGTATAGAAGTAAAAACTTTTTAAATTCCGCATAACGGTTATTAAATTACTTTTGGTTTACTTTTTATTTTATATATTTCTTTATAATTAGAATAATTTCGTCGATTTATTAGAATAAAATTAATTTAATAATTATTTTCGTATTCCTTTCGGATTCTATTATTAAGATTATCTTTTTTATAATCAAACGTACCTCTTAACCCCCTCTATTCCTGTTATTATTCCCTAAATTATAATACTTTCTATTCTTATATTTACTTAGCCCACGTAATTTGCTATTTTATTTAAATAATATCCTAAGTTTAATATTTTTAAATTTATTAGCGAAAATTACTCCTAATTATATAATTTTATTTTTAATATCGACGATTATTATTTTCAATACCTTTAGATACCCTTTTTTTTACTATTAACTATATCGAAAGTAATTCTAAGAATATATAAATTAAGTATATTATAGCCTTTAAGAAGAAAATTAATTATAACCCTATTTATAATATTCTTATTAGAAAACTTTATATATTTTATGACCGTTTTTATACTAAAGAATTTAATTTATCCTACGAATAATTAAAATATTTACGCGTCCTATAATAAATAAATCGTTTACGTCCCTATTTATATAGCGGTATTTTATTAGTAAGCGGTATTAATATATTAATTAAGGCAGTAATATATATAGAATAATTAAAGAATTTAGAAACTTTAGAATTAATAATATAATATTAATACTTTTAAATATCGTATTCTTATTTATTTTTTCCCTTTTTTCTTCTTACTCTTACTTTTACTTCTATTCTTATATTTAGTCCTAATCTTAGTAGCTTCTTTCGTCCTTTCCCTACGGTTTCTATTAATTTTAATATTATTTATTATTATTACAGTTAATTTGGATATATATACAGTTAATACTAGGTAGTAAAATTATATGATATTTATTACGAATATAGTAAATTTAAATACTCGGCGTTTTTTATATTAAGCATACTTATTATAATTGCAGTAAATTAGGCTATATATTATATTAATACTTTATTCCCTATAGTGCCTTAATTTAAGGCGCGAATATTAAGCTGATAATATTAGTAAGGATTGTAATTATTTCGGCTTAGGGAAACGTAAGTATATTATAATTGTATTTGAATACGAAATTATTAATAAAAAATATATAGAAATTAGCGGAAAATTTATAGTTTAATAAATTCTAGCGCGGAATTAAACTTTATTAAAAAAATATTTATTCTCGTCGGACGTTAAAATAGAACTAGTAAATTACCGTTTTATTAATTTCTCTTTCTAACCCGTTCTTATATATAGTTCGATTACTTATCTTATTAAAATATACGATTTTTATAGTAGTAAATAGAAAAAAAAGTATTATATTTATAATTATTAATTCCCTTAGTATAAACATTATTTTTAATCATTTTTAGTTATACGAATATAATTTTAAAATCGATTAACGTTGGAAGAAATTCCGGTTTTAAATTAAAATATAAAATTTAAAAACGAATAAAGAGCCGATTAAAAATATTTACGAAATTATAACGTTTTTTTATAATCTATAATAAAATTTAATCATTATTTTAAACTTGAAAGAAATATTAGGGTTTATTAATAATTTTAATCCCCTATTATATTCGACTATCCCTTTCAAAATTCCTCTATCTTTACACATAGAATTTTTAACCCTACCAAATTTCCTAAATTCCTCTAATATTCCTTCTAATATACTTATTCCTATATCCTTTAATATATCCCCGGATATACTTTTTAAAATTTTTAGGGTTATATTGAATAGAATTTACCCACCGTTAGAACTTTTATTAGAATTAATAACTCCAAAACTACCTATCGCCGAACCCAAAGAAGAGGAAATAATTGCTATTAAATTAATAATCCTTCCGGAGTATAAAGAATTTCGATAAAAATTCGAAACGTTGGCTATACTCCTACTATAGTATAATTATTTAAAATATTATATCGATTTAGTTAAAGGAGAAGTTATTCTTTAAAGCCCTATTTATACGTTTAAAATTAAAGAATTAGAAGTATTTTAAGAGTAATTAGCGGAGGCGTTATATAAAGGATAGATTTATTTATTTATTAGCCTGGTAAGAGCTCTTATTATTTTTATTCCAAAGAAAGGAAGTAAATTGAAATTGTATATCGATTACTATATGTTTAATAAAGTAATAAAAAAAAGAATTGTATAATATTACTTTTTATTTAAAAGATTTTAGATCAGTTATCGTTAGTAAAGATTGTTATAAAATTAGATTTAAAGGACGTATATTATTATATTCGGATTAAATAAAGAAATAAAAAGAAGACGGCGTTTTATATAAAGTACGGGCACTATAAATTCTTAATTATATTAATAAAATTAATTAATATTCTTACTATTTTTTAAATATATATTAATAATATACTAGTAAATTTAATTAATACTATGTATATTCTTTATTTCGATAACATTATAATTTGTAGTAAGAATAAAGAAGATTATTATAAATATATTAAGGAAGTTTTTTAATATTTATACAAGCGTAATTTATACATTAATTTAAATAAGTGTGAATTTTATATTAAGAGGGTTTTATTTTTAAATTATGTAGTTTCGCTTGAGGGTATTTCGATAAATTCGGAGAGGATCGTAGTAACTACGGATTAGGAAGCTCCGAAAAATATTTATAATATTTAAATTTTTTTAGGATTTATAGGATTTTATTAACGGTTTATAATATCCTATTTTAAAAATATAATTCCGTTAACAGATTTATTAAAGGGAAAGAAATAGAAATTATTTGAATTATCAAAGTCGGCTAAAGTAGTATTCGGAAAATTAAAACGGTTATTTTAAGAAGTACCGATATTGTAGTATTTTAATACTTTTTTACCAATTTGAATAAAAACGAATACGTCCAATTTTATAATTAGTATAATATTGATATAATTATATAAAATGCGTTAGTACTTTATTACATTCTTTTTTGATAAAAAGTCTTTAGAAGAAATATATTATAATATTGGCGATAGCAAATTATTAGTAATTATAAGCGCATTAAAGGTATAGAAATAATATTTATTGTATATTAATTAATTTTTCCTTATTATTATAAATTATTTAAATTTTTAGCATTTTAGAAGTAAGGATAGAATTAGTATACGGTAGAGTTGGTAGGCGTTGGAGTTAGCGGTATATAATTTCGGTATTAAATATTAAGTAGGGAAGTTTAATCCGGCGGACGGGTTATTGTAGAAGTTATAATTATATAAAGTTATTAAAATAATTAGAGGGGATTATCCTTTAATATAAATTATTAAAAAAAGCGAAGAAGAAGGGAAAGTAATATAGAATAGGATTATATTAAACAGTAATATAAAGAGGGTATTATTAATTAATTAGGAAATATAAAGAGCGGTAGCAGAGAGGGGAAAATAGTATAAAGATAGTAGAAAAGATAAATTAATTTAGGAATTAAATTAGGAAGATAATGATTAAGAAAGGGAGTATAAAAAACGTAGTATTAGCGAAAATGAAGAATTATTTAGAGAGTGTAAGGGTTTAAATAAGGATAAAGGGATATTAAAGAAAAGAGTATAATTTACGGACAAAGTTGCTATAACTTATAAAAGAGGGGTAGATAACATTATTATTAATTATATAGGAATATATATAGTAATTGTGAGGGTATAAAAGGAAGGTAAATAATTTCTTCTATTAAATTAATAATTATTAAAGGTATAGAAATTAAATCCTTTTATATTAAAGGAAGTAAAAAAGGAGTTAAGGAGAGGACGGAAAATAGAAAATTAGAAAATGAAAAAAGATAAAATATTATATTATTATTATTAAATTTATATATTAGAGAGTATACGGTTAGAATTCCTGTATATTTATTATAATTATATTATAGTTGGATATTTAAAATAATAGAAAACCTTTAAGAATATTAATTAATATTATTATTAATTTACTATCGCTATTAATATAGAAGATTATATTCGCTAATATCTAATATATTAAAAAGTTAAATTTCGGAATTATAAATTATATAGGCTCTTCGTATTATTACTTATCTTAATAGGACTATGGTAAAATATTTTGTACGATTTTATCATAGGTTTATTTAAATTTTACGATTTTATATCTAATTGAATTTATAATACCATTTTAATTATTATCGACCGTTTTATGAAATTTGTATTGTATATCTTAATATAAAAGATAATTACTATCTAGTAATTTATATATTTATTTTCATAAATTATATTTCGGCTATTCAAGCTTCTAAATTCTATTATATCCGATAGAGAGAGCATTTTTATAAGTAATTTTTAAAAGATTTATTATAAATTACTAAATATTCGGCGCCGTTTAAATATTATTTAGTATTTATAAATAAACGGATAAATAGAATAATAAAGTTAGAATTTAGAATTTTATTTGCGGATTTTTTATAATTTAAAATAGGTAGATTGGATTAAGAAATGAATAATAGCAGAATAGATTTATAATAATTATTTTTATATTATTATTAGTAAAATATTATCTAAATTATTTTACGCCTATTATTTACGTAATTTAGCTAATTTGAATTAGGGTTACGGAAACGTACTTCCTACGGCGGTTATTAAAAGAATTGCGGAATTAATTAAAGGATGAACCGTTATCGTTAAAATTTTGGAGAAAATTAATAAGGGTTATATAAAATAGTATAATAAGTTACGTAAATTTAAAGAATTCGAAGTCGATAGTTAAATGTTCTTTAATATAAAGAATATTAAATAATAAAGGTTTAGTATTAAATTAGTAAATAAATTCTTAAGGCCTTTTTAAATTATTAAAGTCGTTGGCAATAAGAAGATAGCCCACTATTTTACCCTCCCAGAATACTATTATATTTATTTAATATTCTTTATTATTTTATTAGAACTATATTACGGCGATTTTAAAATAGTAGCATTACGAGGAGAAGTAGTAGACGTTGAGGACGATTTTATATAGTATAAGGTAGAGACGATTATAAAGTATTAAAGGTTAGGAATAGATTAATAGTATTAAATAAAGTAGAAAGGGTATTCAGATAATAATAATAAATAAATATTATAAAAGGATTTAAATTGTCTAGAATTATTAAAGGAATACGAAGCGAGGGAATTGTAGAGGAGGAAAGCCGAAGGGGGCCTGGTAATTAGCTCGATAAGAGTAAATTAAGTAAATTAATAAGAGGAGGTTAAAGTAATTAATAATTGTAATATATTAGTAATTATAGAGTATTAGTAATTATAATACATAAAGTATTAAACGATTATAATATATAGAATATTAGATAATTATAATATATAATATATTAAATTAGAATTAGGAGAATTATATTAAATAATCATAATATATAATATATTGGATTAGAATTAGGGGAATTATATTAAGAAAGTAGGCGACGGTGCGTAAGTAGAGGGAAGAGGAATTAATTAAAGAATTATAAAAGACGACGAATTGGGAAACGTAGTAATATACCAGTGTTTAATTATCGACTATCTATTAAATTAATATTTTTCCTTTTAAATAATGATGTTATTAATGAAGTAAAATTAGAAGATTATAGAAGTAGAAGGCTAAGTATTATAATAACCGCCTAATTTAATCTTTAAATTCGAATTTAAATTATATATTAATATAGGAGTCGAACTTATTTTCTTAAAAATCAGATTTTTGCGCGCGACCGCCGTATTTATTAATAAATAATTTAAATTTAAATTTTACTTCCGCTTATTATTATATTATTAATTATTAATATTAGCGTATTCTTATTATAGGGTTGAAGGAATATTTCGATAGGTAGTAAACAGCGAATATTAATATATACCGAATTTATAGTTTAGAAGATATCCGTTAGACTAATTGTATTTATAAGGGTAATAGAAATTATTAAGAAAGTAGGAGCTACAACGTCGAATTATTTATTATTGAGAATATAAATAATAATAGGAAAAATTTAATTAGTAGGGCAATTATTAGTAAGATAGTAGAAATTATAGCATTTTATTTATTTATTAAAGTGGCAGCTATAAAATTTGGAGGGTATTAGAGGAAAAGTATAAAAACGTTCCTAAAAAATATAAATTCTAATTATTAAAATATCAGCGGAATTATAGAGGGTAATAGTAAGGGTAAGTATAATATTATTTCTATTTTTCACGTAAGCAGCGATTATATTCTTTTAGAATACAATTATGTAATCATAGAAAATTGGAAGGAAATTATAAAGGCGCCGATTTAAAATTTCAGAATACATTAAATATATATTATTATTTAATAGAATAATTTTATTAATATTAATATTAATAGAAAAGGGATAGGAATTTAATAAATTTCATTAAGTATAAACGCAATAATTTATAATTAGGATTATAGCAGTAGAAGTAATATTAGGGGGAAAATTAATAATAGCGTTCGTATTTTTTTAGGAAGAAATAATGTAAAGCGGATTATAGATAGCGTTATTAAATAATTAATATAAAAAATATAGGGCGGAAAGGAAAAACGTTTATTAAGGGCGGTTAAATTTAATAAAGAGGGTTAAATTATAAAGGGTATACCAGTTGGCGGGGTTAACGAAGGCAGTTATAATAATAATATAAGTAGGTATATAAATTTGTACGAGGAAAGGAGGAAAAAGAAGGGGAAAAGAAGAAGGGACAGAAGAAGGGTTTTTATAAATAGAATTAGGAATATAAAATAGGGTAGAGTTAGGGTAAATAATTGAAGTATAAAAATATAGGCGTTATTAAATCTTTTTTGAATAGGTTAATTCGGGATAATAAAATATAAAAAAGGTAGTAGAGGAAAGTAATAAAAAGGAATAGAAGAAAAGTAGGGAGGATAATTTAGAACGAAAAGACGGTTAATAGGCGTTAAAATGGTAATACAGAGGTAAAATATAATAAGACGGAGGGCGGTCAATTTAAATTTAGGATAGTGGCTAGTAGAAAATAAGGAAATAACGGACAGTTAGTAAAAAATAATTAAAGCCGGCGAAAAAATAGGATTTATAAGTATTAGGTAGCGGGTTAATACCGGTATAAAGGTGAGAAGAATTAAAAAGGGCGGCGTTTCGACGACGGTATATTTAATTAAAGAAGTAGATTATAAAAGAATAATAGCGGAGGAACGCCGGTAAGGAGGCTACCGGTATAGGGTATTTATAAATTTTTAAGATAAAAGTTTAAGAGAAGGGGGGTTATATTAGGTCGTTAGGGATTTATTAGGCGTTAAATCCGTATTAATATTAAAGAGCGCCGATATTTATATAGTATAGCGCCGTGGTATAGCGTCGGAACAGATCGGAGCCATTATAGACTTAATTATTATAAGATAAAGTTTATAACGATATAAATAGCCGGTTGAATTCGCCTCTAGAATTGTCAGGGTTAGCTATTAATATATCTTTAGTCCTCCCCCTACCTTAACGTCCCCTACGTATTTACGCTGTCCGTAGGTACTTTAACTTACCTTTTTTACAATCCTAACATTTATTCTATTGTACTTATTTCTTCGTCCCCCCAGAGTTGCGTTCCCTATTATTAAGATAGTTCCTAATATTTAGATTAAAGCCGATATTAAGAGAGTTAACAATCTATATAGATTTTATAAATGTTATTTTAACTACCTCCTATAGGCGAATGTAAATGTTTATAATTTAGCAGTTTTTAATTATTATAAGGGAATTCGGCCTAAGTTTAATAATAGTACGTTTAATATTATTAATAAATCAAATAATAATAATAATATATTTATATATTATCTATACTAAACTACCCACTTTAATATTCCGAAACGATACTTTATTTCAATTTTCGCTAAATTTAATGAATTTGTTAAGAATTATTAAATCGATTAAATTCTTACTATTTAAAAAATAAGAATAAAAATAATCGAAATAATTAAGGAGGAAATAGCTTTAACCTTATATAACGGTAAACTTTCTTCATTAATTGCTTTAATCCTTTATTACGCTGTTGATCTATTTTCTTTAATTATAGTCCTATATTACGAAAGTAAATCCGACTTTAAAAGTAAGGGTAAAATAGTCCATTGGATTTAAATAGAAATTAATCTTTTCCTTAAGGACGGATTAATTTATTTAGATACCGAAAAGTGGTTTTATATCGACTTTATATAAATAAGTAGGCTAATTAGCCTTTGAACGTTAAATTTTATACGTACTCGTAGTTGTATTAATATTATAAGAATTATTTAAAGAATTTTCTTCGATATTGCCCCCGCTAAAAACGATATAACGGCTATATTAAATTACTATTTGTTTATACCACCTTCGTTTTTATTAATTACTTCTTCGTTTTATACGTTAGCGTTAATATTAATTTCCTATTCGATTATTAATATTATATCCGGTATAATTAGTGCTAAATATAAGCTAATAATTTAATTAATATTGAAGGTCTATATTTATATTAAAAATTTAGACGAGGACTATTAAATAATTGAAAGATTACGAATTTAAAATTTTATTTTTAAATTTTTAATATTATTTAAATACGGTAGGATTTCTATTTATCTAATATTATTATTTTCCGCTATATTTAAGATATTCGAAATCCGTATTCTATAATTAAATACTATTAAATACTATCGCCCAACCGTTAAAACCTTTCCGTAGGAAATAAAAGTATGCCCGAAGCTAAATTCTGATATTTCTATATTCGATATTAAGAAAAATAAATTTAATATTAGTATAAAAGATTATTCTTCTAACGATTCCAGTATTTCTAGTAGATTCTTCGATATTTTTAATAAAATAACTTTTAGAGGAGAGACTTTAGCCGGAAGTTTAATCGACCCGGCTGCCGTTAAAATTAAATATATTAACGCTACCGGATCCGGTATTTATTTTATAAAATCCGGTATCCCTATCCCTACCGATCCCAGTCCATTTATTTATAATAGAATTACAATTCCGATTGTTAGTACGGTTTTCTTTATAGTAATATTTAGTAGTTTTACTTCTCCTAGGCCCCCGTATAGTATATTATCGCTCCGAATTCCGCTAGGTTTCCTACTAACCGGTTTTTCGCTAATTAATTTTTTACCCAGTTTTCCGCCCGGTCTACCGCTTCTAACCGAAGCCGGCGCCCCTAATTATTTATATTCCTAGAGAACCGTACTACCTCCTCTAAAATATTATAATTATTATAATTATAAATAGGGTATACCCCTTTATAAATATTTCGGTACCCTGGCTTATCTAATTCCAATTAATTTCCTTACTATTTTAATTACTATTATTAACGCTACTAGTAATATTAGTAGTACGCCGCCACCCCATAGTAGTACGGTTAATATTCTAAATAATTCCGGCGGCCTTAATAGTTTTAGAAATTTAAGCGGTAGTAATTACTTTTTTTTTCCTCTATTCTAAAGGCCTAATTTCCTTAGGAGCGGCCTTATTAATAGTTTTCGTTAGAATAAAGTTCGCCCTGCCGACAACGATTAAAAGGCTTATGAAGTAAGTATATTCTAGCCCGATATACCCTATAAAGCCTATAAGGGCTATTTAATATTTTATTAGGAAAAGGTCTTTTATTATAAGAATTGTTTTAATTAGGAAATTAGTATATATTAAAAAGTAGAAAGAATAATAGGCTATATTAGTAAAATAATTTTTTATTTCTTAAACCTATTAAAAAACGATATAATTTAATAATAGATTTAGGACTTTTCCTAAATTAATTGTTAAGTATATTCCGAATCCTTAGAAGTTCTTTTAAATATTATAAATAAATATTTCGGTATTGAACCCGCTAAAGCTACCGAATACTTAGGAAAGAATAGATTCTCCAAGGCTTATAATATTCGTAAAATATTTATTCGGACCTTTATCAATTAATTATTTTACTACGCCCGTTAATAGAATAATATTACTATATACTAATAGTTTTAATAATTATATATTAACTTCTATCTTAACCTTTAAGATCTAGTAAATAAGCTTATAATCGACGATACTAAGGAAAAATATTCAGGCCGTTTAAATACTAAAATGCAAATGAAATATTTAGAATTAAAGGATGGGAAATCCAAATTTTTAGTTTATTACGAAGAAGAGGACGAAGAGATTAAATACGACCCCGAAGGAGAAAATACCAATTAGGGAGAATAATTATTTTTCTATAGTAATAATTCGCGTAGCCGCTTCTTATTTTATAATTATGGTAAGGGCAATTATAACCAAAATTCGGATAATTAACGTTAATAAATTAATAAATTTAATAATAATAATCGCTAGAGTAGTTTTAATCACTCAAGCTATCGATATAAATATTTCCGCTAATAGAAGACTAATAATGATAGAAATTCCCACTTTAAAGATTATTTTTATTTATATAATAATTATTCTAATTTAAAGAAAATGGCGAAGGAGTTCAGGGAATTTAACTATATAATTATTAGCAAAAGACAAGATAACGAAGATTATAACAAGGTTATTAATTTTATTATATATATTGAAGATATTCCTAATAAGGGTAATGCGCTTATTATAATATTTATTATTTCGGGAAAAGGATTCTGTGACGACATGGGTCCCGACACCCTATACATGGGTATTGAGGCCCCACTCGTCCTATTATAAGACTCGCATCCTTAGGGATGTACGCCCTCTGGTTGGTTAAACTAAAATTAAAATATATAGGCCTATTCAATTAGTTCGTCGCGACCATTCAATTAGCACCGCGACCTATATATTGCATTCATATATAATATTAGATTAGGAAGGCGGTAGAAGTTAGTAAAATTTAAGTACACCCTATATAAGGGTACGCAACCGAACCTAACTTTCAACCTCTCCCTCTTTCTTTTTTTAACTTTAATTATTTTATTATTTTATATATATTTATTACATTATAGTTATATACGCCTATATTATCTTCTAATATTTAATTAAAGTTAATTATATCCGTCTAGGAAAGTATTATAATATCCTACTTCGAATCCGGAACCTAATGAATCGCTTTATTAATTTTTTAAGCCCGAATTTTATCACTTCGACGATATTGCGAATTTGAACCCGATTACCTTACTGATTACAATAAGAGCCAACGTTATAATTAATTACGCTTAGGGCGCGCCGTTAAGCTGTCCTTTCGTCCTTAATAATATTAATTAACTCTATAAATTCGATTATAACCCTTATACTGCTAGTTATAATAAATACGATTAAAATATTAATAATATTATTAAGGATAGCGCGTAGGAGAACAAGGATTCGAAAGAAGATAACCCTTCTTTCCGCAATATTAGTAATGACGAATTATTTAAAAAGTCCGAATCGGTAATTATTTTTATTTCTTCGAAAAAGCGCTACACTTCTTACAAATAATTTCTTTAAAACACGTCGCTTTTTTACGATATTTCGAAAGAAATTCCTATTAAGTTTAATAAATATTTTAAGCGCAATATAAAATTTATTCCCAAAATAAATTCGCTATTAAACCCCTAGCGTTCTAATATTAGCGCGAATAATATTATTAACCCCAACCCTAATATAATTTGTAAATATATATTTCTTTATAAATAATATACTTTTAAAGAGGTCGCTTATCGGCGTATCTGCCTAAATTATAGTAGATTGGATTATATTTCTAATATTTATTATAATAATATTATTATTTAAAATTCCTAGGTACGCCGTATTTCTTTTAATATTAGGGAGTTAAATAATAAAATAGTCAATTTATTAATTAAATTCCCTTTAACCTCTATTGTTTATTTAATAATTAATTAATAATTTTAGTAGGATTTAGTTAGTAACTTCGCTATTTATATATATAATTTTTACCCATTAGTTGAAGTATATTATTATATATTAAATGTAAATAAAATTATCGCGGACGGTATTAATTATTTTAATATTTTTAGCGATGATAATAAAAATAATAAGGGTAACCGCGTTATTAACTTTTACTCTATTATCTAATAAAGATAGTTATCATTAACTATTAAAACTTTCGAACGGCCTTTTTACCTTTTAGAAATTTCTAACTTTATTAAATTAAAACCTCAATACTATATGAGGTAAAATTAGTATTAAAACTTATATTTTAGAAGCCTTTATTAGTATAGTTATGGAAATTGTTTATATATTGTATTATATATATAAAATTATAGTTGAAATAGATAAATAGGTTATATATTTCGTTTAAAAGGCTAAAGAATATTAAGTAAACGTAGATAACCGCTCTAGCGCGGGCGATAATTATGAATTAGTTATAATAAAGTAGTTTATTGAATTGGAATAGAAATTGGTAATAACCGATATGGATAAGGATAATTTAAACGATAAAATTTAAAATTTGTAAATTAAAAATAATAATTTCCGTTACGAATATAATTAATAGAATAAAAAAGCTGCGAAGGGTATTAATATAATTATTAAGGCGATTAAAATTATAATATTAGCTATTAAGGTTCGCGCTCGTAATTAAGTAGAAGGTATTAAAAAGGATTATATCGAAAATTTTAAATTCGTTTATAAATAATATAATTTTAAAATTTCGTACCTATAGGCCTAAATTAATAGTTTCTAACGTTGATTAAACGTTATTTATATAGGCGAGGAGGAATTAGAAGCTACGGAATTAGCCGAGCCTATAAAGACTATTAAATTTAAATTTAAAAAGAAAGTTGCGTTTTACAAATTTATTAAGCGCTCCCTTAATATTATTTCTTTTATTAATATTATTTACTATAAGAATAATAAAGCCTCCGATAAATGTAATAATTGTCGTCCTTCGAAGATTCTTAACGAGGGTCGCCGCCTATTTAAACCTACTATCTATTATTTTAGTACTGGTAGAAGCGATCCTAACGATAATAATAATGAAGACCCGACTGACGATAATAACGATAACGATTGCGATCCCCCTCACGACCCTCGTTGCGTACCCTATAATAATAGAGATTATAATAAATATAATAAAAGTAATATTTCCTTTAATACTATTTTTTCGAGGGCAGATACTACTATAGTAAAATTACTAAAGTAAATATTTTTACCTTCTTTGGAGAGGATAGAGACAAATTGGAATTCGATATATAGTATTTTTAAATAATTTACCGCCTTTGTATTAACGTTGATTATTTCGCTAATAACGAAGTTGCTTTCGGGGAAATTATTTTTAAATTATTTAAATAAGTGTTAAAATACTTATACCTTTTTATTCGCCTCCGTACGGGTAAATTACGTATTAAAACTCTAGAGGATTTTATAAATTATTTATAATTAAATTACTACGATTTTAACGTTAATGAAAAGGTTCGTAAAGAATACGAGAATTTAGTAATATGTACTTTGGATTATTTTAAAGATTTTAAGGTAGTTTTTACCCATTTAATTGGATATTATAATATTCACGATTCATAGTAGAAATTAAAGCTATACTATAAAATTATTACGCGTTTTCGTAATTATATTGAGGCTAATTATTATATTAATTATATTTATAAAAAATACGTCGAATTTCTTTAAAGTTTTAATAAAAATCTTTATATAGGTTAGTATAACGATAAGGATAAGAAGGTCTTTATCGGTAAAATTCACGGTAGATTTAAGAAGCTATTTAAAAATGCTATTTTCGGCCTCCTTCGTAATTACTTACTCGATTCGTTTTTATTTTATAAGAAGCTTTTTAAGAAAGAAACTTATAAATTATAATAAGAGGGCAAGTATTTTATTTATTATAAGCCCGGTTATATAACTCCCTAGTATTTTCGCTACGAAAAATTCTTTAAGGTAGTTAATATTAAACTTTATACTATAAGGGCTAAATTTTTTAATAACGAGATTGAATCTAGTAATAAAGAAGGTAGTAACTATAAAACCGATACTTTATTAAGAAGGATATAGATTCGGAAAATTAAGATGCTTAGAAAAACTAATTTCCTATTTAGGTGAGGTATCGATTTATATATTAATAAGAAAAAAGGATAATATAAATAAGTTTAATCTTCGAAATTATTTAGGGAAGGGACCTACCTTTACTATTAAATATATTATAATTTATAATAAATTATCTATTACTACCTTCGATACGCTTATTAATATAGGAATAAATGTATACATTTTTATAAGTTATAAATTCGCTAATAAACTAATTAAATATTTAAAAATAAAAATAAAGACGGACTTTCCCCTTAGTTACGTTCGTCTATATAAAAATATTAAGCCGGACGTTATCTTATAAATTCTAATAAGTATTATATAAGTATAAGGCTATAAATTTTTAAATTAATAAATAGTAATATTATTAATTATATTTAAAGATATAATCTTTAATAAAATATAGTTAGGAGAAAATAAAGTTTTACTTAATTGTAGTAATAATCAATTTATTCTTCTAGAGAAGCTATTAAAAGTACTATTAAATAAAGATATCGAAGTTAGTAAATAACCTAAATTCTTTTAAAATCCTTCTTTTTAAAAAAAACATAGCCCGGCGGGAATGTTTTATAGCTATAAAAAATAAAAGACGAACGGACGGAACGTTATTATAAATTAGGATTCCGTAGGAGGAATAAGAAGTAGAAGCGGAAGTCCGAAAATTAGATACCACTATTATAGAATTATAAATAAAAATAGAGGAAGTTGTAAGGAAAAATTAGGAGATAGTAGTTAAGGAGAAAGTTATAAAGGAAATTATTAAGAGGTTCGAAGAGTAAAAGAAATTAGGAAAAAGACTACCGGTTGTATTAGAGAAGAATATTTAAAAAAGAAAATATATTGAAACCCCTAAGGGTATTCTTAATATAAATTAAAAATTAAAGGGTATTTATACAGCGAAGTATTGTAATTGTAATAACCCTATAGTTGAAGTTAATTAAATATAGTGGTAATTTTTTGACGGAATTAAGTATAAATACGCTTCGACGGCCGAAGTTTTAGAAATAGAGATAGTAAGGGATTTATATTAATAAAGTAAAGACTTCTATTTTTATAACGATATTTACGGCTTTTACTATATAGAATGAGTATTCAGATAGATTAAATAACGCTTTTGCGATTACGTACTAGTAAGCGCTATTATTATAAATTTCTATATTAAACGAAATAAAACTATTAAAGAAATTAGGTTTTATAAAATTAACGGTATTATTAAAGTAATATAAATTGAGGTATTACCCGACGATGAAGAGGAATATTATTAATTAGGAATAGATATATTGTTTAAGAAGTATTAGGATTGTATTAATATTTTTAGTAAGAAAGATTTTAATACGCTCCTAGAATTTAAGGATAAAATTAATTCTAAAATCGAATTCGAAGAGGGTAAAAATCTTTAAAACCTCGGATATAATTCGCTATATAAACTAACCTTAGAGGAATTGGAGGAGTATTGCTAATATATTATTGAAAACCTTTAAAAAGGATTTATTAACGCGAGTTTAATGCTATAGGTAGCCCCTATTCTATTCGTACTTAAGGTTAATAGCGGATTGCGCTTTTGCGTAGATTATTATAAGTTTAATACTTTATTGAAGAAAGATTGGTATTTATCATTATTAATTAATGAAACGTTAGCCCGGATTAATTAAGTAAAAGTATTTATGAACGTAAATATATAATAAATGTTTCATTATATTAGAATTTACTTTGATTATAAGGATTTGACTATATTTAGAATTTAATATAATGCTTATAAATATAAAGTATTACTTTTTGGATTAACCGGTAGCCCTTCGTTATTTTAACGCTTTATTAACGAAATTTTAATAGATTATTTAAATAATTTTTATAATGCGTATATCGACGATATTCTAATTTATTTAAGTAATTAGGAAGATTATAATAAATACGTCGATATAATATTATAACGTTTTGAAGAAGTGGGGTTATAGGTTAATATTAAAAAGTACGAATTTAGCGTTATTAAAATTAAATTCTTAGGAGATATTATGAGGACCGATAATATTTTAATCGACCCGTAGAAGGTAGTAGCCGTTAAGGAATAGAAAACCCTTACTATAGTAAAAAATGTATAAGCCTTCCTAAAATTCTATAATTTCTATTAGAACTTTATATGTAATTTTAATTGCGTAGCCAAATTGTTAACGAGTTTTACGAAGAAAGATTTAGTATTTAAGTAGGATGAAAGATATAAGGAGGTATTTACGTCTTTAAAAGAGAGTTTTTTAAGTACGCTAATATTAATTTATTTTAATTATAATAAAGAGACCCGAATTAAAATAAATGTAAGTGATAGTATTTACGTAGGAATAATAAGTTAATTTTAAGAGGAAGATTAAAAGTAGTATTTAGTTACCTTCTATTCTAAAATTTTAAATTCCGCGGAATTTAATTACTTAATATATAATAAAGAGTTCTTAATAACAATAAAAGGTATTAGCTAATAAAAACCGGAATTTAAAGGAATAAAACCCTTTACTATTTATATAAATTATTGAATATTAGAATAATTTAGCGAGAAGACAATATTTAATAGTAAGTATGTATAATAATTAGAAATTTTATTTTAATATTAGTTTGAAATAATATATCGATTATAAAAAGAAAATATAGTAGTAAATACTTTATTAGGTAAGTTAGAAGATTTAAAAATCGTTAAAGATAAGAAAGAAAATTAATTTATTTTATAAATATTTAAATCCGCCGATAATAAATTCTTTATTTTCGTTAATAAGAAATTATTAGATTAGGAATTCCTAATTAATTTGGAAGGAGAGGATAAAGTGGCGCTATTAGTAGAATTATACGTGAATTATAATATTGTAGATTAATTAATTTAGGTTAATTGTATTATGAAATTTCTAATAATATATTACGTTAAAATATAGCAGGATAATTCCCCTTTCTCTTTTAAAAACGGATTATTATTAAGGGATAAAAAGTTAGTAGTCCTTAAGGATAATAACCTTCGTTTTAAATTAATTGAAGTTATTTATCATTTAATAACTATCGTCTATTTAAGCCGTAGTAAAATAAGGAGAATACTTTATAAGCATTATTAATGGTTAACTATAATTATAAATATAAATTAATATATTAATAATTATTAGGTATATAAGGCTTTTAAAGTACCTAAGGATAAAATATTAGGATTATTATATTTTATCCCTCTAATTGAAGAATATAAACCGTTTAATTCTTTAATAGTAGATTTTAAATTTATTTTTAAGTACCGTTATAGATATAATATAATTATAGTTATTATAAATCGGTTTTTAAAAGTTAACTAGAATATCCTTTGTAAAGATACCATTATAGTTGAGGACGTAGTTATTTTATATTATTGCGGCCCTGACCGCCTTTATAGTTTACTAGGGGAGGTTATTAACGATCGAAGTTCTTAATTCGTATCCTAAATAATATAAGAAGTATCGTTACTTTTTAATATTAAATGAAAGCTAGCTATTTTAGGATATTTGTAAACTGCAAAATAGGTAAAAGATTTCTATTAATATATTGATTAATAATTAAAGTTTTATATTAATTACAATTAAAATAATTAGTTTAAATATATCCTTATGCTAGATACGGTCTAAATAAGTCTTTCTTATAATAATTTTAGTGGCCTATTTCTAAAAAAAGTAATTATAGGCTATATAATACCTAATATCCTATATTAGGAAATTTAAATTTACTTTCGACCCGCCCGTAAGGAAATTAATTAATAGGAAATTTATTAATTAATAGATTATTTAAAACGATATTATGTAATAGCCCGGGAGGGTATTAAGAAAGTATAATAGTAATAAATTGTATAGGTTAATAAATATAGGCGGGAATCCGATTTCGGCGTTAATAATCGAATTTTTATTATTAAACGAGGCTAAATTACAGATCGGCTTAACGATAAATTAAATTGGAAATAAATTCGAATACTATATTATATTAAAGTAATAAAAGGGTATTCCTCCGAATTAGAAGTATTAGAAGGCTAGAGAAGTATAATTATTTATTACGTTAACCGTTTACGATTATACTTTAATAATCCCCTCCTGGGATAGGATAATAAGAATCTTGCGGGTAAAATAATTAGAAATAAGGAAGAATAGGAGGTTTTAAAGGTAATTTTATTAAAGATTATAAGAAGGAAGTTAGAATATTACATAGAATAGAAAGGATAGGATTCCGACCTTCGCTTTTAGTTAGTAAATAATTTTAATAACGCGGTAAAACTATTAAGGGATTACTATAAAGCGAATTTAACGATATTAGGACCGCTTAAACGATTAGTTAATTAGTTAATAAAAGATAAGGAACCCTATATTAACGACGATAAATTTAAAGAAGGTTCGAGAGTAGAATTAAGAAGGAGAGCGATAATAAGGAAATAAGGTTGGAGGAAGTATTCGATTTTTATTTGAATTCATTCTTTTATTTTTTAATTTTTTAGTTTTAGGGTTGAGCCTTAACCCGGGAGGGGGATGGGGGGGGGAGGGGGGGGCTAATATAACGATATAGGTCCCGATACCTTATACATGGGTATTGAAGCCCTATTCGTCTTATTATAAGATTTATATCCTTAGTGATATATGCCCTTTAGTTGGTTAAATTAGAACCAAAATATATAGGCCTATTTAATTGGTTCGTGGCGACTATTTAATTAGTATTACAACTTACATACTATATTCATATATAATATTAAATTAGGAAGGCGGTGGAGGTTAGTAGAATTTAGGCATACCCTATATAAGGGTACGCAACCGAGCCTAACTCTCAACCTCTCCCTCTTTTCTTCTTTAACTTTAATTATTTTATCATTTTGTATATACTCGTCGTGCTACGGTTATACGCGCCTGTGTTGCATTCTGACAGATTCGGCAATTAGGCCAAATATTCTTAAGCTTTTACCGTCTATAAATTAGACGACGACGGCGCTTATAATAACGACTTTGAGTAAGATAGGTCCTTCGATTAGGATATATTACCCGCTTCCGATTGTAAGTCTTCTAATAAGAATGAAGAAATTAATTTCACTTTTTAAAATAATTAAATTACAGAAGTAAACTCAGCTTTAATTATTAAATTTATTCGCATTCCCAGAAAAACTACTTACTTTACAATATTTATTCATCGGGATTTTAACGGCCCTAAGGTAAATAAATATTTTGATTTAGGCGCCTCCAATATTTCAGTAAATAAAGCGTTTATTTACAAATTTACGAAGAACTTTCGATTCTTTTTTATTTAGGGTTTTTGTATTAACAGTATTTTAAGCAATAAAGAGATTACGGAATAAATAGAATTTAATTTCTATATCCGAAGTTACGTTTATAATATTTAAATTGATAGTTATTTCCCGGTTAGGGCTAACGTAATTCCTAAACTCGCCCCTGAACTATTCTTCGGAACCCATTTTCTTATTAATTATAGTATTACTCTCGATTTTATTTTAAGGGAGGTTCGTTTTTATTTAGTATATAATATAAAAATGAGGGGTTAAACTTTTCGTAAAATAAGGACGGAGAGGAATATTTAATTTTATAGTAAATTAATTTATATTAATATTAATATATATTAAATACTATTATATAAAGTTATTACCTTTCAGAAAATTATTATGCTAACTTTTATTAAAATATAAATTCCCGTATGGTATTTTAATTTTGAAAAGGACCCCTAAAAGTTACACCCTAAAGTATATAATTTTCGATCTAATTACGATAGTATCCTCAATTATACCGTTATTTATAAAATAATTAAATTCGTTATAGTAGTATGTCGAGTTGTATAACTATTAGTTATTAGGGCTTATAAAATAATTGGTTATATTTATAAATTTGTTAGAAACGAATTTAGTATACTAATTAATAATTATAATTTCGACTACTTTATACTTACTATTTAAACCGGATTTACCCTATTATAATATATTATATTCCTTAACAAAGATGATTGCTAATTTATTCTATTAATTTAGGAAATGAATTGTAATAATTTAATTCCACTAAAGAAGTCGCATATATTTAAATTACCAACGTAGGGATTTAATAAGCTAAATAATATTCTTAAGGCGAAATTGGGTAGAGGAATTAATATTTATTATAAAAGGTTTAAGTTTGTAGAGAAATTTACTAAATTAGTAGATAGTTTTAATATCTTCTGTAATTAAATTGTTGTCCTTATAATGGAGGATAAGAAAATATACATTAATTTAATAGAAGGTTAGTAGAATTAGAAGCGGTAAGTACGGGTCTATCTTTTAGAATATAAAGATTGTACTTTCTTTAATAAAATTTATAACCGTTTTTATATTTAAGGGCGGATCAATTTTATAAATTAATTAATTCTATTGGTTTATCCCGTTTTTATTATTTAGCGTAAGGGAATAAAGGGCGAGAAAGGCCGAATTATTTTTAATATCCGCCCGCTAAATAAAATTATTATTCTTAATATTTACCCGCTTTTAAATTAGTAGGATATTATAAATAATATGGTAGGGTACGTTATTTTCTTTATTTTCGATATTTCCGGTTCTTTTTATTAATTACCTGTTTATTTTTAATATAAGGATTGAATAGTAGTTATTAGTCTACGAAGTTTAGAATAATTTAACGTTGTATTTATAAGTTTTAAAAACGCTCCTACCTTCATATAGCGATTTATAAATTAATATTTCTTTAAATATCATTACGTTATTTACGTTTCTATTAATGATATTATTATATTTAGTAAGATTAAAGAAGAGTATTTAGTTTACTTACGGGTCGATCTTAATATTATTAACGAGTACCCTATTTATATTGGAATTAATAAGTTTTTTATCGGGTATTTATTGGTAAAGCTATTTAATTATATAATTGATAGTAAAGGTATTACTTATACGGACGATTATATTACTACTTTTAAATAAATTAAATTCTTGGAAATATTAAAGGTATTAGAGATTTTTGTTGGAATAGTAAGATAGTTCTAGTTCAGAATAATATAGTTTTAAATTAAGAGCGCCCTTTTAGAATGTTGTAAGATAGAACTCTTTTAGTAAAGTAAGGAGTCTGGAGAATTCCTTACTGCTATTTTTAAAAACGTTTACAAAATATATATTATTTGAATAAAGTTTATACTAATTAATAAGGAGCGTAAATTTTTCGAAATTATATAGGAGGATTTGTATAATTAAATAAAATTCTAGTACTACGATTGTACCCGGCTTTTATTTCTTAAAACGGATATTTGCAAGTAAAGGTTTGGTATAATAATTTTCTAATTTATAAATAATTAGAATAATAAGGATATCCTAAGCCGAAATATCTCTATCGATTATATTCGGCTTATCGCTTTTATTTCTAAAGAGATTATTCCTATTAAGAAATTTTACGGCTCTATAAAGGCTAAAATTATTATAATTATTTAGATTTTAAAGAAGTAGCGTAAAATAGTTTAATTTAACGAATAGTTAATTAATACTTTTACTAATTATTTTCCAGCGAAAGGGATTTTAAAATATACGTCCTTTAAAATTATAGACCTAGTTAAAGCGAATTTTAAATTCGTTAATATTACTAATTAGGTATTTTAATTTCAATTATAGACGTTTTATATCCTGGGTTTATTTAATATTATTTCCGACGTTCTTTTATAACCACTTATAGAATTTGATTATTATATGGATTATAATAACGTCAACTAAATAGAAAATGTATAAATAAATTAATTTAAATTGGCCGCATTTAATTATTATTCCGCTGTATTAGTATTTATATACGAATTTTATATTAAAACCCTAGAAGGATATAAAACTAATCTGTGCTATTAAAAAATTATTAATATGCTTTACGTTGCGGTTTAACTAGAGATACATTCGGCGCCTAAACCGAAATTGGCGCTAAGGCGCGCGGATCGCTAAGGTTAATTACCGGCTGGCTTATTTAAATTTAAAGATAGTTTATTCTTTTATATAAATTATAATAATAAAAAAAAGTTATACTTACTTTCTAATTACGTATAGCAAATCTTCGCTTTAATTTATAATATACGTTAGTATATTAATTCAAATTGTATAATAGTAAATTTTAATTATATTTATTTTTATTATAAAATATAGAAAGTATGGCTATATATTAATCATTATTATATATATTAAAAATATTAAACTAATTATAAATTAATCCCTAGTAAATGTTAACCTATTAGGACGTTATTATAACCTCTTTTTATAGTGATTACTGATTTTGTAATTGATATATTTAAGGTTGAGTTTAAAGGTACTTTTTAAGTTCTCCCCAGTACGATATGTTAGATACTATAAGTATTAATATTTGTAAATTTAGTAAGAAAACGCTATTAACCGCCGGCTACTTTACTTATATAATTAAGGAATAAGTTGTAGTAAAATTACGAATATAGAATTTTGCCGATTGAGGTATTCTTTAGTTGATTATTAATAATTATAATATTAATTTCTTTTCGGATATTAGCAAGAATTTTTTAAGGCTTGTAGCATAAAGTTATTGTATTTTATAGTATATTACCTTTAAATTAATAGATAATCCGAATATATTAACTAAATTATTGAAATGGCTATCCGTTTTTATTATACTACTTATAATAACCCGTAGACTAATATTCTATTAATAATTTAATATTAATTAAATAATTTAATATACGTTACCTTCGGTATAAGCCCTAATAAAATTGTATATATTTTTAAGCCCCGTTTTATATTAAATATTTTTACGCAAAATATAATAAATAAAAATTACTTAAATATAGATACTGTAGAAGTTTTGAGGTCTGGGTATTAATTGGAGGCTATTGAATTAATTAATATAATTAATATAGTTGTAAAAAGGCGGTATAATATTCAGTATATATTAATTAATTTCGAAATTGGGGATTTAATATTTGTACGATTCGGTAACGGGTATAAATTATTTAAGAAGCCGAAGAAAAAATAATTAATATTTCGAGCGGGTTTATATTATATTATTAAGAGGGTTAGTTACTTCATTTATAAATTAGATTTTTTACCGACGTTTAAATTCTATTACGTTATTTTAATAGTATAATTTTATAAAATTATAAACGGGCTAGATCCTTTCGAACGCTAGGAAGATCCGCCTACGGAATTAAAATTAAACTATTAAGTACCGTTTATATTTAAGAAGATCCTTAAACGATATATTAAAGTTCATAAGTATAAGAGTGAAGTAATTGAATTTTTAATAGAGAAACTCTTTCCGGACGTCCATCTTTCTCTATCCGGCCGTATCCCACTTTTTTCTCCCACGTCTAACCCCAACCCTGCCGCCGCACATCGACCCTATACCCCACCTAAACCCGCGATAGGGCATTCGCAACCTATTAGCATTCCCGACAGGGCATTCACAGCCCCGAACAGCGCATTCGTAACCGCGACAGGGCATTTAAAGCCTTAAACAGCGTATTCGCAACCCCGACGTCCGACAAGGCATTTCTTCCTTGAAAGCGATTGAAATGACGAAAAAAATTGATATGCGATAGAAATTAATATACGACAGCGATTGCAATTGACGTGCGACATGAACAATATGCGAATGCTTTGTCGGGGGTTGCGAATGCTCGTGTTGTAGTGCTAATGCTTTGTCGGGAATGCGAATGCGCTGCGAATGCCCTGTCGGGAATGCGAATGCGCTGTCGAAATAAGGTGCCTGAGCGAAAAAGCGGGGAGGGGGAATGCGATACTTCTGATTGGTTAGAAAAAGTGGGATACGGTCCGGATAGAGAAAGATGGCCGTCCGGATAGAGTTTCTCTTTTATTAAGTAGGAAGGGTATAAGAAGTTTAAATAATAAATAGATTTGGCGTTTAGTTTTAATAAATTTAGATAAAAAAAATAGTACGTAGTTATAAGGTAAAATTCTTTATGAATTAGTAGAAGGAGTATGAACTTTTTAAATATATTCCTTCTGAATTTATATTAATTAAGAAAGTGCTGAAGTCTAACGTTATTGTCGAATTACCAGTACGGAGAAAGGAATAGAAAGGTAAAAAATATTTAGGCCGCTATTAATACGGTTAGTAAGCGAACAAAATCTATTACCCATCTAATATAGGACGAATAAAATTCGTCATTTACTACGTAATTAATAAAAACGTTGGTAAAGAATATAAGCCACTTTTCTTTATTATTTTCTTTAGTTATTTATTTTATTTTCATATATATAATTTTTTCTTATTTCTTACCTTTCTTTTACCTGTAACCGTTATTACGATTTCTATTATATTGTTTGCTACCTACTTTTTTGTATAACGTTAGTATTTTCTTTTAAAAACCTTAGGAGCCGTAGCCCTTTAATTTTCTTTTAATCGCTTTTTTTCTTTCTTAATAAAATATATTCGTTAATTTTCTATATTTTTTATTATAAGTTATTAATCCCGTACTTATTATGTACTAAATTAAATTAATCTTTATTATTCGTTTTTTACCTTTAGTCCTTTATGATATATATATTTTTACGCTCTAATATATCCGAAATTTATCTTTTCCTTATTTAATTTTCTTTGTTATAGATTCATAATATAATAAATTTACTAATTAATTAACGTAATAATTATAGCCATTGGGTTGCTATTACCGATTTTTTAAATTTTATCGATAGTATTAGTAGATATTTTATTACCGATTTTAAGTAATAAAATAAGTCATTATTAGATATTATTTATAGGAAATTATTAAACGCTGTATATAACAAAAATAACCGTATTGTCTTTAATTATAATACCTATACTTAGGATACGGCGGACGAGTATATTCTTAACGTTTTTAGTAATAAAATCGTTATTTAAATATTTAAATAGATTATTAATTTCGTTCTAATATTTACGATACTTTATAAAAAGTAAATTAAACGTTTATATTATGTAATCCATTATTTGGTTTAAATTTAAATCGAATATCCGTACGGCCGTTAAGTTTAATAATAAGAGTTTGTTAAAATTATAAGATTCTATAAGTTAGTCCTCCTAATTTGTAATTAAGAGTTAAATAAGGTATTTTAAATAGTTTGCTATTTATTTACCTGCCGCTACTAAATTTTAAACCTAAAAACGGCCTTCAGTTTTATCCTAGAGAAAAATAATTGTATTATAAAAGTAAATCCTATTTATTTACCCTAGTAGTAAGTATTAACGTTATGGTTAACCTTTTGACTGCTATTGTATTCCGTAATGTTAATTTTACTCCAGTTAATATATATAAATTTAAATATAATACGGTATTTAATCCGAAAGGTATTGTTTACGACTAGTAGGTTTAGTATAATGACGGTGAAAGGATTTAAGTTTTCTACAATTTGTAAACTTTTTTAAATAAGTATAATATTAATATTATACAATTGAACCCTTCCTTTAATACTTATCAGTTATTAGTAATTCTTTATAACTTAATTTACTATTTATGTAAGGCTATAAAGGCGGTAGCCCTTAAAGGAAAATATAATGGATTCGTTTATTGTTCCGCCTTTGCTCCTCTCTTCAGTATTATTATTATTATATATAATACCTAGCTTACTTTTATCAATAACGATTAGAATGCCGTTTAAAATATAATTAAGGTTCATAATGATAATAATATTTAATACGAATTCCTATTTAAGGAATCTAGTTATATAGTTAAAAAGGATTTAAACGTCTTCGAAGAAGAAGATATAAAACGTTTTATAAAAGTATATTTAATTAATTTTAAAGGAAGTAATATTATTATATAACGTATTGCCAGTAAGCGATTTAATGCTGAATTTAGTTATTTAGTGCGTAAGTACAGTAGGGCAGCTTAAGAATTATTAGGGGAAGTAGAATAAGAATTTATAACGTTGTATACTTAAATAGATTATATAAAGGTTATTTACTATAGTAATGAGGCTAATTACTCCGAATTATTAATAATTAAATAATTGAAAATTGTTAGCACTAAATATATTTGGTTATATAATTTCGAAGCTAAGAATAATAATTAGGGGAATTTTTTACTTTTTTGCAAGTAAATTTTAGTTTATCGAATAGTAAATACTTTTAATATATTGCCCGAATAATTTATTGGAGCGTTATACCGCTTTTATTATCTTTATTTAATTAAAATTAGTCTTATTAAATTCGACGGATTTATTAAAAAGTTATAAGAGTATTAAGAGCGTATATAGGAAGATTGGATTCGGTATAAAATAAATAATATAAAGGAAGAGATTTTTAATTAGTAAGCTAGATTTTTTGAATAAATTAATATATATTCATATCGTTTTAAAGGTTTAATTAACAAGAATTATATTAAGAAATTAGAGGAATATATTCGCGACCTCGCCCTAACTACAAATAAGTTAGGGCTTAAACTTATTTATCATAATATTATCCTAATAATTAATTTTACACGTAAAATTCGTCTCAAATCCTTATTATTTTCTATTAACATTACTAATTATTTTATTCGGCTTTTAGTAAATAATATTATTATTCCTAATATTTGCGGAGGATAAAGATTTACTTATATAGTTAAAATAATAGGTTTAAATTCTAACGACGATAGTAATATTATAAATTTAGACTATAATTCCCCCTTTACGTAATAATAGAATTATAAGAGGCGCCGTTAGAGTAATACCGGCGTAGAGAATCCTTTTATTATTTTACGAAGTTGTAAGGGAGGATAAGATTTATTTAATTTAGGTAGAAATAATGGAATTGGTATTAGTTACTTTAATTGCAGAGGTAAAATGTTTAAATAATTTATTAAAGATATCCTATAGTTTTTATTTAAGTAAGAGTTTTCGGCTACTTTTATTTTACGCTTCGTAATTCAAAGAGGTATAAATTAATTTAGCTTTCGTTATAGTGATTTATTATTTCTTCTTAATAATTAATTAGTATCGGTTGGGTCAGTCGGGCTTTCCTTTTTGCGATGACGGTTTCGGTTTTAATGTTTGTAAATAGAATGTAATTAAGGATTGAGAAACGAATTCTAAGAAGGAAAGGAGGTAATTTGTGTAGGTATAGTAAAATATTTGTATATAAGGGAATATAATTTATATTTTAATTCCAGTAAAAGTTAAAGATGTTAATAATGTATATATAAATAGTTAAATAGGATCGATTAGCCGTTATTGTGATTATTTTTCGTACTTTTGGAAAATATTATATAACGATTGGTCGGTTAGGCTAAAATATATTAGGATTAGGGTATACCGGATTCGGTATATTTTAGCCCCGATATAGTTTTAGGTAACATTAAATAATTAGTAACAAATTCGTTTCTATTAAGATAGATTCTTCTTTTACTTAATTCATTATTGTTTATAATTAGAAGTACTTACTTAGTAAAATTATTTATTAATTTAAATTCCAAGTTGTAATTGATTGTAGTTCCTTAAGTAGAATTCGGTACGTCTATTGTGACGATTTCTGCTACGTATTAATCCCTTTAACAAATCCGTTAATTAATGACTTTATTAGTAAGTAGAATAGTGACTACGAGCCCAGCTCTCCCTGGTTCGTAGCAATCTTTTTCTCGAAAATTTCTCCTCTTAACTAATATTGATAAATATCTATATACCTTATCTTTGTACTAAAAGTAGGCGGTGCCTCTATAAGTACTTTAATAATTTACTAATTATTAAAATATAGAATAGGAATAGGATTTTTCAATAAATTTACCCCTAATACTAATATTAATCAGTTTATAAAGAGGGTCTTTTTAATTATTTTCTCGACTACGTATAATTCTATTTTTATTATTAATGTAGCAACCGCAGTCTATTTAGTTACTCCCTAATAAATTAAATTACTATATAATTTAATTGTAAATCTTTAAGAGTTCTTATAGTTATTTTTATTATTAGTAAACGAAGTATTAGAGGTAATTTCGAATCTATTATTCCAGTTAAAGTAGAATACTTATATTTTTATTATTTTTAAATATTATATAATTTTTTTATTTACTACTAAGTAAGTAGGGCTAAGATTGCAATTATATTTAGCTAATCTATTTAATAAAAATGCGATATTTAATCGAATATTAATTATTATATGTAGTAAAGAGCCTACGTTAATTTAGTACGCTCGTATCTCTATGTAATGTCATAGCGCTGCCAGACATGTGCCAAATCACATGCTTACCTCTAGTCTTTCGTCTTATATCTCGATTGCATATAAGATCCTCGCTTCTATCCTATATATAAACTAGCTTCTTCTCTTCTCTCTCTTTAGTTATTTATCAACAACGTTAGATTATTTTCGTACCCTGGCCGTTGGATCTACGTACGTGATATTTAATTAAAGATTCTTCTTTTATTTAATCAGCGGGACTCGTTCCGTCTAAATAAGTAAAGGTCGTATAATAACCTATTTTTCGAAATTTGTCTTATCTGAGCTTTTTAGCTCATCCCGATCGCAAGGATCGCTCGTAGTCGTAATTGTACGCTGAAGTCCCTATCAACTGCCTAATAAGTTTAATTATAATACCCGTCCCGGTAACGCTAATTAGGTTCTGTTTTATCCTATTTGTTTATACTGTACCTTAGCGGACTTAATGCAAATTTAAGGATGCTTATATATCTATACGACTACCAGTGCCCTAAATCCAGGCCTTCCAAAACCATACCCTACCCCACTTTCCTATATTACCCCACACTATACTTTTCCTATTCTATCTTAGCGGTCGATTATTTCTATTTAATTGGGTTCGATTAATCCCTTTCGTATTTAATCTAATCCGATCTCCTATTTCCCTATTCAATTAGGACAATTTTATTTTATTATTATTATCTCTATTATTATTAGATACCTTCGGACTTTTAAGTTATTACTTCGCTACCCTTATTATTGAACGCTATAGCGATTACTACGTAATTATAAGAAGTGTAAAACGTATTTAACTAGACCGTCGGCTAAATTAAAAAGTAGAAGGAGTAAATTGTTAATTTGTAGAAAGGTATTAACGAATTTAAAGTGGAGATGGTATTTACTATCGGTTAGCTTTCTGCTCTTTTTAAAATCATTAGAAAGAAGGATAAAAATAAGTTTAAATTTAAATTGTTACTTCCCGATATCGATAAGTTTACCGGCGCCAACTTTTCTTTTGAGATATAGCTTTCTAACCTTCGCGCTAAATTCCGTATTGATGGAGACGCTATTGGCAATAGTAAAATTCAATTTTTTTATATTTATAATAAATTAGATAATCGGATCTAGGCCTTAGTAATACTATAATTATAGTAAGCTTCTGAAAGCAACGATTTCGACCCTATTAAATTTATTAAATAGTTCAACTATATCTTTAACAATCCTAATAAAATTCAATAAACTTAGAACGCTTTATTCGCTTTTAAGTAGCAAGAGGATGCCTTTTCTATTTTTATTACTAAGTTCGAATGGTTGCTTTATAAATTTAAAGCTAATTTTTGGATAGAGGAGTCTAAAATATCTATTCTTCGTTAAGCGTTTAATAAGGATATTAGAAAGCGAACCCTGCAATTCCGCCTAATTCCGGATACTTATATGGATTTCGTAGTTTGATTTAAAGAGGCATTAAATTCTATCTACTATACTAGGAATTATAAGAACGGAAAAGATCCCAACTCTATAAACTTAGATGCTAGCGAAGTTTCTATTTTAATATTAGAATTTAGTACTCCTAAGTCTAAATTAGCTAAAGTGGGACCTTTTAAGTATTGCGGACTTTTATCCTCTTTACGTATATAATTTAACCTTATACAGGGCTTTTCGTCTAATAAATATAAATTAGATAATAGGTCTAATTTAAATAATTTTAGTTACGAGTTTGGATACGATTATTTAATAAATTCTAAGCTAGATTTCGAGCGCAAGCTTGAAAGGATGGTATATAGAAGTCGGACGAAATATTAAATGATCCTATCTTTTTTCTTTTTATATATCAATGCCTATCTAGATTGTCGGGCCTTTTTCTTACTTTCCAGATTGTTGGGTAGACTATTCTAGATTGTCGGGTCCCCTTCATTCACATATTATTACTTTTATTATTCAAAACACTAAAAATAGCGTTACTTTTTATTTCTTTTCGACTCTGGGGCTAGGTCTTCTTCAAGGGGGGGGGGGGGGTGATGTCATGGCGCTGCCAGATATGTGCCAGATCACATGCTTACCTCTGGTCTTTCGTCTTATGTCTCGATTATATATAAAACCCTCGCCTCCATCCTATGTGTAGACTAGCTTCTTCTCTTCTCTATCTTTAGTTATTTATTAATAACGTTAGATTATTCTCGTGCCCCGGCCGTCAGATCCACGTGCGTGACATGTAATTAATAATACTTTCGAAGGGTACTAATTCTTTATAGCCTATAGGTACTAAAGTTAATCGATAGTTAGATTTAAATAGTTTAATAATTTTATTAATATATACGTCTTAAAATAATTAGATTTCTCCTTGGTTTCGATTATATATAATCTTAATACTTAAAAACTATTAGAATTCATTTCCTCTTATTAGGTAATATTATAATTATAGTTCTATTGTATATTTTTTAATTTTGTTTATTTTATTTTTTTTGAATGTAAAAACGATATTATTAATGTAATATAATATAAAAATAGTATTTTTCTTTATAATATACGGATTTTTAAGGATCGCTTCAAATTTTATTAATTTAAATGCCCCATTTAATTCTTATTACTATAATAACAGAATTCGTTAGAGACTATATAAAGCTTTAATAAATTTAAAAACCTTTTTAGGTATTCGATACCTTAGTAGTATATATATATATATCTCTCTTTATTAAGGTAAGTATTTACGAAAATATTAACCATGTTATATTAAATAAATTTAAAATTCAAGCTAATAGCGAAAACGATAATAATATAAAATAATTAATTTACAAAAGTAAATATATATATATATTTTTTTTTTTCTATTAGTTATTTTTTATAACGAATTTTGCTTTTACTTTATTGAATATTCTATTTTTATTAAATTTATAGGTATAAACTTATATATAATCGAAGATTTGCTTACGTTTAAAATAGGGGATATCTTCGTTTATTTCGATTTATATTTTTATATTTTTATAATTTTGAAAGTAAATTTCTTCTACTTCTTTAAATTATTAGCCAAGTATATAATTATTTAAATCGTAGTATTTTTTAGGTATTAGGGGGAAATTACGTTAGTATACCCTATTAAAACGATTGTATTTTATAATTAATTATTCGATTTCCGCCTTAGTAATTATTTCTCTGTTTATTTTAATTATTAATTAAATTAATTTGTTAATATTAAAGGCGGCTTCCTATAATTTTTAATAACGAATGTATTAATCGATAACTTGGTCGATAGAATAGCCGGTATAGAGTACGGCTAGTGGAATAAATAGAGGTAAGGGGTATAAATTTATAATATATTCAATAAATATTTTATTATTAATAAACTATTAAATTATTACCTCCTATAATTAATTATTTTTATTTTAAGAAACTTTTTAATTCCTTTAATAATTTTTTTAATTTTAATTGAACAAGTTTAGTAGGAGAGGTTTAATATTACTGTTATTAATATTGTTTAATAGCGTATAATTTTTAATATAAAATAATTTAAATACCTTTAAAAGTTAATTAATAAGCTTAATTAATTTATTAAATAAATTAGTGAACTCTTTACTAGTAATTTTAAAATTGTTTTTCAATTTTTTAACGTTTAAGTAGTAAATAATATTTTCGTCCAATATTATATTTTTAACATAAACGATTTAATTTATATAAAGATTTTATATATAATAAATTAAAGTCGTTGAATAATTAATAAAATTACCGATTTACGCCTTTAGATTATATTTCTAAAATTTTTATTCCTTCCTTTAAGCGGCGTTTATTATAATAAATACTTTATACCTATAAATTCGAAAGTAGTTTAAATTTAGGTTATATAATTCTTATTAATTATATTAATTCGTAATATAAGTATAGAATTGTTTTAAAAGGGATTTCCAATTATATAAATAATAAGGGGAATGATTAATAAGATAAATAGCTACGCAAATAATCTCTAGCTATAAATCTTTTAGTATTTTTAAGTTTACTAATATTGTACAATAGTTTTGTTTAATTATACCCTTTAAACGTTCTACCCCTCTATTTTATATTTAAGTATTAGGAATAGAAAATTTAAGAACTGTATTATACTGGGCGAATCTATCCTTAATTTTATTATTTATACATTCCTTATTATATTTGACAGTTTTAGTGTTAATATTATATCGGTATTTAAATATTTAAATATAGTTAATTAAAGTATTAATTATTGTAATAACTTTTCGGTTTAATAAGTAATAGTTTTAGATTAATCCTAATTATTGATAAATAATTAGAAGGAAGTAATATAATTTTTTAAATTCTAATTTAAAATCGAAGAAATTGATAGCGAATCTTTCCCCTAAACCGTAGCCTCAATTTTTCGAAATGCGGCTAATTTATTCTTTTATTTTTACTATATTATATACATTGTATTTAATTGAAAGTATATTATATAATTGTACTCTATTAACGTTCTATAAATAATTAAATATTTAAGGATTTAGGTAGCCGAATTGTTAATATTATACTTCTATTAATTATTTTAAAGGTCATTGTATATATAAATTAATTTATTAATGGCGCGCTACGAACGAAGTTTTAGTAAATAAAAGAGGGATAATTTTAATAATTGTTTAAGTATAAATAATATTTAAATAATAAAAGAATAAGCTGTTAACTTTCTTTAGATAATTATTTAATAATCGATAATCCTAATAGAAACCCTACCTTCGCAATTAAAAATAGGAGATGAAGTTAATAGTAAAATTAAGGTAGAAGGCAACCTCCTTTAACCGCAACTTTAGAAGATTATTTTTACTTTTAATAACGATATCGACCTCCTTAAACCCTTTAATCTCTATTTAAATAATACTAACTTATAAAAAATTATCCGAATTAATATCACGAAAATAAAGGAAATGAATAGTTTTATTAAATATATAAAACGACTTACCTAAATCGAATATTATTAAATTTTTAAGAGGGTAAATTTCGTTTTTAGTTTCAAATGCCCTACTAATTTCAAAGGTTACTTTGTAAGCCCAATTTAATAATTATTCTAATTCTTCCTTTTCGATTTTCTCCTCCTTCTCTGAAAATTTAATTATTTCCTTAGCGAATTTTAAATATCTTGTGAAATTAATTTTGATAATGTATTTAATAGAAGGGTATGACTTAAACTATAAAAGCTTCGTATTTAAATTAACGTACTAATAATTTTTAAAAGAATAACAGCCTTTTTTATATACTTTATATATTATATTATTACCCTTCTTACGTAATTAAATTTGGGATTTATTTAATAGAAATTTTCTTTTCCCTACGCCCTTAGGCTTCTTATTCTTATTATTGTAATGAGCGTCCTCATTTTTAATATAATTATAACTATTATTATTATATCTCTAGCTATTGTATTTAATATTAGATTCGCTAGCGTTAAAGGTACTATAATAGATTCTTCCTTTTTTTCTAGCAGCGACCCCGCAACGAACGCTATTAATACTATACCGTTTAAAATCTCTATAAATTTTTATATATTTGAGAATATTAGTGGCTATTTCTTTATTAAATTTTTAAGCGTTATTGTACTACCTAAAATAAATAATTTTAACTATATTAATAAAATTAAAATACTATAAGTTGGTAACGAAAATTTACCGATTCTTTTATTTTATCCGTTATTTATCATAGTAAATTAAGTTTGCAATTAATTAATTTAATTTTTAAATTCCTTCGTAAAAATAACGACGGCTTTATAATATATTTTCCTTACTTTAATTTAATTATCGACCGTTTTATAATTCGTTATTTATTTAAAATTTCGATACTATTCGTTGCTATCCTATTTCTCCCTTATAATTCTATTTTATAGTCCGTAATTAATTAACAATTTTATCTAAGTACGTACGGCCTTATCGCTAATTATAAATTCCTTCTAATTTTTATTATTATTAGGATAGAGACTAACTTCTAATTTATAGAGCTATTTATTAATAAGGTCGTTCTTAGTAATAAAAATATCGATTATAATCTCGTTTTAATCGCGGTATTTAATAAATTCTTTATAATTAGTCCCGTTTTTATAAATAACAAATTAGGTATTAATACCGCTGTCGAAACTTACGAACTCCGCCTCTATATTACTAATACGGGTCTTTACTTCCTTAATTAAGAAGTAATAATTAAGATAAAGCTATTTCGGTACGGAAGGCTTCTTAGTCTTTCCTTAGAGCTAATCTTTAAGGGTATTAAGGATACATTTCGACTAGAATATAGGTTCCCATCGCGACTAATTGTTACCGTCTTTAAAGTAAACAATATTTTCTTTCGTTTTAGTAGGCTTTGAAAGGGATATTATAATCCGGTTATTATTTATTATTTAAATGTGCTAATTATTATATTAATAAGTTGTATATCAAACTATTAATTGTTAAATTTACTCGTGATTTATTGATTCTGTGTGTATCTGACTCGAGCGCTCTCTTCAGAAGGTATGGGGGTTCTGGGGGTAACCCATATTTGCCAAGACCTGTTAAATCAGGTGGCTGGGACTCTGGCGTCTAGCCTACATCTGGCCAGAATGCCACCCTAGAAACCAAACAATGCAACTCATCACCCTCTTCACCGGCGCTCTCACCGCCGCCATCTCCATCGGCACCGCCTCCGCCTTGCCTGCCTCCTCCTCCTCCGACACCAAGCGCGTGCCCATCCTCGGCGGCTTCCGCCTCTCCACCTCCGACACCTGCCCCATGGACCTCAGCTCCCAAAATTGGGAGTTCTACACGGTCAACTTCGGCGCCGCCTGCGGCGAGTGCACCGTGCCCAAGCGACAGTGTACCGGCAACGTCACCGAGACGTTCGACGCCCGCACCATCAGCGACGCCTACCTCAACCCCAAGTGCCAGATCACGCTGTACCAGAAGACCGACTGCTCGGATCCGGGCATTGTTAGTGGTAGCGGATGCTGGGCGCCCGAGGGCGGGATTAAGGCTTATAAGATTTCGTGCCCTTGGTGGGAGGAGCCGGCGGGTGCGGAGGGTGGAAGTTGGTTGAGGCCTTGTTATGAGTAGAGTGTTCTTTCTACTTGGCTGGAGGAAGGAAGAGGAAGATATTGATGAAGGATAAGAGATTGTTCGAGGAAATACCGGAACTTCAGCGAGCGTGTTTTAGAGGTGGGAATGGGGTCGAGTAAAGGCAGTGGAGGACAATGAGCTTGCTTCGTCAATTCTGATGAGGACACTTCGTGATCAGGGAATTTCACATTAATATTCCTTCATAATCTCATACACACATCTTGGCTTCTGCTTCTTGGTTTACCTTACCAACTTCCTCACAGAGATCGCGTCAAAACCATCAATCTGCCCCCTCCACCAAACGCATGACCTGCCAGGTCTAAATACTACCACAATGGAAAATCGGGGTGGGGTGCTCTTTCCAAGCGTAAACTCCAGGATATGTGATGGTTGGCAAGAGCTGTAAAATGACACTGTCTTGCCCATATATCATATAGACTTACAACGGAAGGTGGCACTACCTTGCCTCGCTGCGATGGTGGTGTACCGACTGGGTCCGTCTGCTGCCACCGCAGATTGACTCGTTTTTCAAATCATCTTGAACCGACCCGCTCGTTTCAGTATTGAACAAATATCGTTTATTTTGCCAAGGTCTTAATATCTCCGGTACACTCCCGATCGCTACCCCGGATCCGGGGGAGTAAGAGCCGTGAACGAGACCCGCACTCATCGCCGATCCGTGGGGTGGAGACCCGGATCTCGGAGACGTCACAGTGGGTCCTTTGCCGGTGTAAGTCGGTGCGGGCTTCCGACGGTGAGCATCGCTGGGCCATTCAAACTGAAACCAGCATCATTTCGTTTTCTTTAGAGAGTTCAAGTCTTTCGGAGGAGTAACACAGACTCAAAAGTCAAAGGTCGGAACCTCCAATGCTCCTTCCCCTTCCCCTCCTCCCAACGAGACCCTGAAACCCTTGTGCGGGGAAGTGCTTCTCCGAATGCATTGGTCTCTGAACCGAGGCACCCGAGAGAGGCCGCGTGACCGCCAACATGAGAGCCCATCATTATCGCTGAACAGCGTCATCCGTTGACATCCAACTGCAGCAAGACATCGCCATCCGGTATCAGTCTTCAGACCAGTAAAAAGCGATCGCCCGCAACAATCTCCCAACACCACTCTCGACCTCAATCGCAACAATCCGGATCACACCACCTTTCTTTCCCCCCAACTTCCACCGACAATCACTCCCACCACTCCCACCACGACCTCCCATTGAAACCTCCCCATCACAATGTCCTCACGAACCCCTTCCTCTCCGGGTCCAAGTCCAACCCCCCTCCCGACCCCAACCAAACAACACCCCATAATAATAATCGGCACCGGCCTCTCCGGCCTCGTCGCCGCCTTCGAGCTCTCGCGCGCCAACATCCCCTGTCTCCTACTCGACCAAGAACCGCGCTCCTCACTGGGGGGCCAAGCCTTCTGGTCCCTCGGTGGTCTCTTCATGGTCGATTCGTCCTTCCAGCGACGGATGGGCATCCGCGACTCGCGCGCCCTCGCGCTTCGCGACTGGTTATCCTCTGCACAGTTTGATAAGTTAGAGAAAGAAGATTACTGGCCCCGCCGGTGGGCGGAGGCGTTTGTGGATTTTGCCACGGACGAGATGGAAGATTATGTGAAGGCGAGGGGATTGGGGTTCTTGGTGAATGTCGGCTGGGCGGAACGCGGGGATGGGAGGGGGGCGGGCGGGCATGGGAATAGCGTGCCGCGGTTTCATGTTAGTTGGGGCACGGGGCCGGAGGTGGTGAGGGTTTTTAGGGAGCCTGTCGAAAAAAAGGAGAGGGAGGGGGTGGTGGAGATGAGGTTTAGGCATTGTGTTGATGAGATTGTGGTTGATGAAGGCACGGGACGGGCGGTCGGGGTGAGGGGGAGGGTGTTGGAGGATCAGGAAGGTGATGGGGCGGTGCCGAGGGGGGTGAGCAGTTCGCGGGTGGCGACGGGGGAGTTTGAGATTCGTGGTGCGGCGGTGATTATTGCTAGCGGAGGAATCGGAGGGAATCTGGAGAAGGTGAAGAAGAATTGGCCGATTGATCGACTCGGTCCCAAAGTGCCGGCGACCATGGTCATGGGCGTGCCGGCGCATGTGGACGGGCGGATGATTGACATCGCCGAGGGCGTGGGAGCGAGCGTGATCAACAAGGACAGAATGTGGCACTACACCGAAGGATTAAAGAACTGGGATCCCATCTGGCCCGGCCACGGCATCCGAGTGTTGCCTGCCCCCTCGTCGCTCTGGCTAGACGCCACAGGCAAGAGACTGCCTCCCTTCCTATTTCCCGGATGCGACACGCTGGCGACGCTCAAGCACATCTGCAGCACGGGCTACGACTACTCGTGGTTCATCTGCAACCGCACCATCGCGGCGCGGGAGTTTGCACTCTCGGGATCAGAACAAAACCCGGACATCACCAACAAGAGCATCGTGCAGACGCTCCGGCAGCGCGTCTTCAGCTCCAACGGCACCGTTCCCGTGCAGAACTTCGTCAAGCACGGCGAGGACTTTGTTGTGAAGGACAACCTCGAGGACCTGGTGGCCGGCATGAACGAGCTGATGGAGAAGACGGGCGGTGGTGTCCGCCTCGACTACGCCGCTATCAAGGAGGAAGTCGAGGCCCGAGACAGCCAGTTCGATAACCCGTACTCCAAGGACGCGCAGGCGATGCTCATCAACAGCACGCGGAATTACTGGCCGGATCGGAGAAGCCGGGTGGCGCCGCCGCACAAGCTGTTGGATAAGAAGCACGGTCCGCTGATTGCGGTGCGGATGAATCTGCTTACGAGGAAGACGTTGGGCGGTATTGAGACTAACCTGAGCAGCAATGTCATGAGGACGGATGGCACTCCGTTCCCGGGTCTGTACGCGGTCGGAGAGGCGGCTGGTTTTGGAGGGGGTGGTGTCCATGGGTATAACTCTCTCGAGGGAACGTTTTTGGGCGGGTGTATCTTCTCTGGCAGAGCAGCTGGTCGTGCCATTGTGGAAGAGGTTCTTGGGACAACAACGGGTTTGCAAGCGAAGCTTTAAATTTTTTGAATCACATTGTCAAGTGTAAGTGTGAGGTCACAAAGCATTGGAAAAGTCACTTGAGGACAGAGTTAAGCACGGTTTCACTGCACGATCAACTTGGATATATAATGAGAAATGAGTGTTGTATTTGTATAACGAAAGACTCTTCCTATCTAACAATATACGAAAAGGTTTTGAACAGAATAGCAGAGCGATATGAAAGTAACCGACAATCCGAAAGCCAACTTCTGCCTAACGACGGTATGGCATCCTCAAAAGTCTCAAACTGAAAAGAAAATAAACTTGTTGCTTCTCTGGTATCCTGCTCGACAGTACTACTACTAAACCAATTTTGCCCGTTTGCCAACTACCGCACTTGTCATTCTCGTTCCTTCTTACTCATATCGTATTCCCTTATGTTCTTTGCCCCTCTGGCTGAAGAGGCTGCAACGCCTCGTGGTCCATGAACGTCTCTCCCTCCTTTTGGTGTGTAACTTCTTTTTTTTGTGGTTGTTTTCTTTTTGTGTTAGATCGAAACGGTTGACGCCTGCGTGATTGCGGTAGAGAGTATGCGGGAATAGCGGAAGTGCTGGGAGGAAAACAAGGTGATGGTGAAAAGGTATGTACATTTCATAACATTTTGGGGTGTGCTTGAGGCCATCAAGCCCAGTGATAAGTGGTGTAGTTTGACTGCAATCGTGGGGTGTGAAGGCGAAGCATCTTGAGAAGTCTGGCTGTGCTGTGGAAGGAAACAGGCTTGAGATCCCTCTAGTATCCATCCTTGATCTTGTCGAAGTGCTGCCGTTGCTCCCTGGTTGGATATTTTTGGACATCCTCCCATGAGCGACCATCATTCTCCGAGTCCGGGAGCCGTTCAAGCTTGAATTTTTTGTACACGCCGTTGTTCTTGTTTGTGTCGAATCCTTGAGCGACGACCTTGTAAAGCCCATCATATCGAATGCCAACTGTGGGGTAGATGGGACTGCGCCTAGCATCAGAAGTGGTTCCTGCGTGTCGCAATACCCGCACTGGCTTGCCCTTCTTTAATGAAATCTCTAAACTTCTTGTCGCGTTACTGGTTTCGGCTTTCAAAGGGTTGGCATTCGTGCTTTTGTCCGCGCTGTACCAAAGCTCGGTGCCCTTGTCCTCGTTCAGGTCCCGGTAAACTGAGTTCGCTGATACAACGATAGAGTAGGCTCCCAGATCAGCATGGCCGGTAATGCCCGCCTGAGGCGCACCGTGAGCTCCGTGAAAGTGAGCAGCCTTCTGATACGGCCACCAAGCACCGGGAATGTGGTCGTTGTGGCCAAAAACCTTGGCTTTGCGTTTCTCGTGATGGTAGCGAGGATCCAAAAATAAAACAGCTCGACCTGTCTCTGTCGTCTTGCGAGCCAGGCCATGCATGATGCCTCGGAGGCCCCAAACCGGATGGGAAGCGGGGGGAAGTTGGATAACTTCTGTGTAAGCGGAAGAGCGGGGGTCAGGGCTTTGTCTACCCTTTTTGCTGGATGTAGCAACGGCGGAACCCAAATTATCTGCCTCGAGTCCTTCTTCTTCTTCGTGATCTGTAAAGCCCTTACCCCATTCTTCGGCCTCATACTTGTTCAGTACTTCTTGAGCTAGTAGCGACAAGTCTGGGGCCATTCTGTCCAATGTTTCCGGAAAGTCGGGGGGCAAATAGAACGCGAGTACCTTATCGAGGCCAAGCTTCTTGAATTCAGGCTTTGGCTCTACTTCGTGCTGAAGCCAAAATAGGTAGACGCGCATATTTCTGATATAACTTTGTATTTCTTCCTCAGTGAGTTTCTTGGCGTGGTCAGGCCGCTTCTTTGTCATGGAGAGAAGTTTTTTGAGCTGTTTCCACCCCTCCTCAACAGAGTCAACCCAGACACTAGCTGTGTTTTCGTCCGCGGGGGTAGCTTCAACCGTCGGCTGAGCCATTTCGACGTCCTTGTCGGTATCATTATCGGTTACCGGGGAAGGAAGCTGTGTCGGGGTGGCGTTTGAAGGAAGGTTTGAAGACCGGGAAGTCAGAATTTGGCCAGAAGGCTCGCCGGGAGACTCCATGTCGGCTACTGGGACTCGCGTCTGCACTTGCGGTGCCGATGAAATGGTAGGGAGGGCACTGACTGCCTCGGATGGCAATTTGAGTTTCGGCGCAGGTCGTATTCTCTGTTTCTGATACGGGTTAGCAGGGTCAGGATGGGGTGGATGATTGGGACATGCATCGGAATTGTAAAAAAAAATATGTATATTCCTCCAGAATATCACGCGGGGTGTGATGGCGATCCGAGTGAAGAAACCGCACTGGTGGGTGGGCAAGCCAGAGTGAAGGGTAATGATTTCGGGAGAAGACGAAAGTAAAGCGATGATGGGGTGACTTACGTCTGAAGATTTTTTGATGCGGTTCTGAGAAAGACTCCCGGTACGTCCACGGTTCTTGGATATCATTTGAGGCGAGGTAGGTGACAAGAGCGAATGCTTCCTTCTGTGGAGGCCGCACTCAGATTTGCGGTTTTGTTTAGGTTGCTTCTTCATCTTTTATTTTGGAAGTAGTCTTATTTGTAGTGGGAAGCTGCCGTCCTGATCTCCCGGCTTCAATTGCAAGGGCAGGAGCAATTCACTGTATCACCCCGACAGCAAGAGCGCCGAACTGAAGCTGGGATGAATCAATGTCGTCTCGGCAACAGGCAGGCACCGCAATGCGTGAACAATCCCCTTGATGCGACGAACTGATGCGATGAAATAGTATGTCGTCACTCATCAAGCGACGGATTGCGTATGTAGTTGAGCAATTGAGCAACCCTCCAAGTGTTATGAATGAGTTGTAGGTACTGAGTACTGTCTATATATAAACTGCTTCTGTTTGATGTTCACGTTCCGAGTACGGGACGATGTTATCAAACGGAAGTCACCTTCAAGTCGACTGCGAACGCTAGAGGACTTGACGGTTATACGATCGAGGGTTTATCTGATCTTAATTGATTGATAGCTTCTCATGTTTTAGTCATGTAGAAGCGATGCCATGTATATGCATGTGCATCAGACAGTTCTAAATGCAGACGTCAGTCGTGCAAGTACGAGTGATGAGTCTCAAGTACTTATATATGCAGTGCAGTGCGTGAACTTGAATGAGTGGAGGAGTGCGCTCGGTTGGTTGTGAAGGTGAGACGCGGTGAGAGGTGTTGATAAAAGGTAAGATGCGACGGGAGGTGTGACAAAGAATGCAAATGAATTGATAGGATGAGACGGAACCAATGAAAGAAAAGAGGAAAATAATTATAAACGGAAGATGCGGGGTGGATAGAGAACATATACTTATAAAAAGTGGGTCTTGTAACGTAGCATTGGCATTCTCTTCTTGGCTATTTGAACGAATTAAAAAATATTTCTTTTATTTAATTGTAATAATTTGTTTAATTTATTGAATTTATTTAATTAATGTCATTTATTTAATTCATTTAATTTATTTATTTTATTTAATTTATTTATTTAACTGAATTTATTTATTTGATTTGATTCATTTAATTTATTTAATTTATTTAATTTATTTAATTTATTTAATTTATTTAATTTATTTAATTTATTTAATTTATTTAATTTATTTAATTTATTTAATTTATTTAATTTATTTAATTTATTTAATTTATTTAATTTATTTAATTTATTTAATTTATTTAATTTATTTAATTTATTTAATTTATTTAATTTATTTAATTTATTTAATTTATTTAATTTATTTAATTTATTTAATTTATTTAGTTAATTTTAATTCCATTTGATTCCATTTGATTCTATTTAATGTCATTTAATTCAATTAATTCAATTGATTTATCTATTTATTTATTTATTCTATATGTAAAGTAATATCATCGATTAAATTAAATTAATCTAGTACAGTCAAATAATTTGGTCACTTTATTAAATTTACTTAATTAATTAAATTGAATAATAAACCCAATTTAATGCATTTTACTAATTCAAACAATTTTACAATTTTTTTTTTTTAGCTAAATAGATTCACTATATTTAAATAACTTAGTCGCTTGAATTAATTTAATTGCTTAATTGTTTAATTGCTTAATTGTTTAATTGTTTAATTGTTTAATTGTTTAATTGTTTAATTGTTTAATTGTTTAATTGTTTAATTGTTTAATTGTTTAATTGTTTAATTGTTTAATTGTTTAATTGTTTAATTGTTTAATTGTTTAATTGTTTAATTATATTCATTATATACATTATATTAATTATTCGCATTATTTACTTAACATTTTGAATTTGATTATTTCAACTAATATACTTTATACAATACATTTAAATACTTCAATTAATACGTATGTTTCCAATTATTTTATCAATTTTAATAAATGTAATATATTTTAATTGATTTAATAAAGACATCTAATCATTTAACATTTTAACATTTTAATATTTTAATATTCTGTGACGAACGGCAGTCTGATCTGCCTAAATGAGATAGCTGAAGGAAGTAAACTATCAGGTGCAGTTCGGTGAAGCCAAAAGGTTCACAACAAGTATCGTTATACGTGTCTCTGATGACGATGGTCTATTGACTACTGTCGAACTATCTGACAATCCGAGTTCTCCAGTCGTCCCTTTATACTCTGGTGATTCTAGTTACATGTGTCTGGCTCATTGATCGTGAACTGGCTCATGAGCCTTCAGACGTCTCATGAGCTTCTTCTCGGCTCATGAGCTCTTGTCTGTCTCATGAGCCTGTCTTGGCAGATGTGAGCCCTCCTTGCTCCGATCCTGGCTCTTATTCCTGGGAAGGTTACACCACCCAGCCTTCACGTGGCTGTTGTGTTCCCGGTGGCTTGGTTGGCCCGTGTCATCGCTTAAAGTTCGTAACATATTCTTATGTTCACAATTTTTTATTTAATTTTCTATATAATGTCACAATGCTTAAACTATCTCTACGATGCGAGCCTCTGATAATTAAATGTTCCCATCGTCCCTTTTCACTTTTCTTATTGGACAGTCTTCATTTTCGGGCCCACACCATACTCGCCTCTTTGTTCTCGTCATAGGTCCTTCATCTTTCCATTACCTTCCAGCGCGATCCAAGCCATGCGTCGCGTTCTTTATTCTCGATACAAACAGTTCGTTGCCTCGCTCAGCAGTCTGAACTGCAACTACGCTATTTCCGATGTCATACTGTACTACCCGATTTCACTCACACCTGTTGCGTCGTCTTCTTGTCGCTTTTCTCTACATTACTTCGCCATCCCCGAGGATCATACCGCCTGCCTGTGGGAGTAGCAATTGGTCATTCCACCTAGACAACGGTCACTTCGAGCACTTCTTTCATCTTTACTACTCTACCAGCGCTTCTATCGAATTGCGCCCCCAAGGTGCGATTGCCTCCCGTCATCTAGTTTCTCACAGTAGAGTTTTGTTAGTGACTCCGTCTGCTCATTCAGGCTTCGATCTGACAGTGCCCGGTTGGACCAACATGGGCAGATCATCCCCTCGAGGAAAACCCTAACCCCACGCAATTGCCACCCAACAGTGTCACAGACATCGTTCGTCCACCAGCACATCTTCTCTTGTACACGGTCAGGAACATGATTCCGCTGTGCCATGCTACATCCCGCAAACTGGCCATACCAAGGGTCAGGCCCTCAGGATGCATCTTGATTCACCATCATCCCGGGATCGAAAACCGGCGATGCGTCCCTGCACACCAACTACCACCATGAACTTGGGAAACATTGCAAGGCCATCCTAAGATACAAGTGTGCAACTCTTCCACAGTCCTGCGCAGTGGATGTCTTGGATTTCTTGTGCGGTGTCATAGGTACATGCAGGGTATCGCACCCTTTATGCTTCGGACCGTGACATGTACCCGGGAGGGCATACGCACAACCGGGCTGTTACGCACCAACACCATGCCTTCTTGAGCGACGCATGGCAGATGGACCCTTTTGACAGACCCGACTTCCCTTCACAAATAAAGTTGCAGTAGTGATGCATCATGTTCGGAGATCTGGAAGCTTCAAGTGAGCGATGATCCATCCAAATACAACACAGTATCGGATCCCGGCTGAGTTTGGCGATAGTCAAGGTGTTTCTGTCTCACGTTCTTTTGTTGATCGTGACATGGAGAGCCTCGCGATTTGCCTTGTTGCAACTTTGTTTTTCTACTGCTCTTACACTAGTGTAGAGCCCCCGACAGCATATGAAGGTCTTCATATCACCCGCTTTTGGGAAGGATCTTGCATCCTGATTCATGGTCGCTGTCCCATGTTGGCTAAATTTTTCAGCTTGGGTTTTGACCGAGATGTTTCACATGGCTCCAGAGGCCACAGAGAAATAATGGGATGACTTCTTAGCCTGGGCCAAAACAGCAAAATATTGGACGGCATCTGCTTTCAGACAGGAATATTGCATACAAGTCGACAACCAACACCCATGAACATCACGAGAACCATGTCAAAAGATTCGCCGGGAATCTACGGTATCGTACAGTTTTTGCATTCCGTACATCGCACAGCACACATTCATCGCAGAGGGGTTCACCGTTGGAACTTGGGCTGAACCAATCAGGCATCTGAATGTTTAATTCGGTACCTTATTCCCCGATATCTGGGTCTCCAATACTCGAGCCGTTCCAATCATATTATTTCAGCTTACTAGTCATGCAAAATAATCTACGAAGGGGCCTCTCTTTGGCCGCTTCCCGACCTCGATAGCATCAGTCACCGCACAATTAAACCAGGACCGGAATTCCACTCTCCCACGGTTATCAACCTATCCCGCTTAGGACGAGTAACCTCGATGCTAACATTTGATAGCATCACTTGCAAAGTCACGACAATATGGCTTCTCTCAAGTTCTCCGTAACTTGTCCCGGTCCACCTCCGTACTCCAGTAGGTTCCGAAGTGATGGAATGGGGTCATGAGAGAATGAGGAGTAACATATCGTGGGGTAAAACCCGGGGTTTGGCGGAGACCAGCAAGACGGGTGTAACGTCTGGAAAGGGACAAAGCCGTTGGTGTTGTTGGTCATGGATGGCTGGTCATCGTCGGTCTTGGCTGGCTTCTTTGAGCGTGGTTCTCCCGTGGTTGCGCTTCAAAGTTCACCAGACTTCTTGGCCAGCCCCTTGTCCTCCCGCCGCCCCTTTCTCCGATCAGCACGGCGAACTCCCGAAACGGCTCGACTGTTGCATGGCATGTCCCCAACCCGTCGCTTTTTGTCGCTTTCTTCACATTGAAGTTGGAGAAAGAGACGAAAGCTTACAAGCGCACCTATCACGGCCCCGGACTCTCTCCGCATCCCCGCGTCCCCGCATCCCCGCACCCCGCAAATCTCGTCTTGCGTCCCTGCTTCCTGGGCCTGGCTTACATGCCCTTGATTGGAGGAACATCCAACTTCCTCCTGTCTTTCACGGCCCGCAACACACGACACCAGCGACCAGCCGCCTTGCTTGTCTCACAGTCTCGCACGACTTTTCCACAGCCTTTTACCGCCGTGCTACCTGCCACCCTTCCTTCGCCCGAACCAACAACATCTTCTCGGCCCTACCAGCGCCAGAACACAGCATGGACCCCACTTCACGAATATCACGGTAACGTTGAACCGAGCGAAAGAGGGTATCGATTATGCAGAAGACAAAACTCATGTACCTTCTCGCCCTTTGGTGGCCAAGCTGTGTCTCTTGGCGCCAAATCCTACGTCCATCCCAAAATCACTTTTTTTCGATACTTTCGTCACAACTTTACGAAAAGTCACTACATCAAAAAACGGATTAAACCAGTAAATTCAGCGCGCCTAGAAGGGGGCCTATTGCTCGGGTTAGCTTTACATCGGGTTATGGCGAGGTTGATGTAGCGGTTAGAAGAAGAAGTATCGTCGAAATCATAGGTACATAGGTTTTTGGTTTGGCTTACAAGGCGTGGGCGAGAAGGTACATGAGTTTTGTCTTCTGCATAATCCGTTTCCGGAAAGAGGCCATCTTACCCGGTTTCATTGCAGGCCAAGCTCAACCTCCTTCCGGGGATGCCTGCATCCTTTTCACGAGTGATGCAACATAAATGATTCCAAGTTGATGGTCCTCCGGGGGTGGGGACCTGGTTCTGTCTCGGGGAAGACATATGTATAAGGGGGACTCCCAGTTCTCTCCAAGGGAAGAAGCCAGCGTCTCTGTTCAAGACTTTGTCTCTTTTCAACTCCTCGAGATATCCGTAGTCAGCGCAACTGCTGCGGGAAACAATCAAGATGGGGCTCGGGCTTAAGCTACCGACAATCTACAATGTCTACCTCGTGGCTATCATTGCCACCTTGGGTGGTGCACTGTAAGTTCCATCCCAATCTTTCCAATACTCAACTCGGTGTTCTGGTTACACACAAGCAAAGACATGACTAGATAGATGCTGACCACTCTTTGATGCTCCAGCTTCGGCTTCGATATCTCTTCCATGTCCGCCATCGTCGTAACCGACCAATACATCAACTACTTCCACAACCCCTCCGGTGTCATCCAAGGAGCCATCGGCTCCGCCCTCGCTGCCGGCTCCGTCGTCGGTTCCGCCATCGCCGGTCCTCTTTCCGACAAGATCGGTCGCCGTGACTCCATCTTCTTCGCCTGCTTCTTCTGGCTCATCGGCACCTCCGTCCAGGTAGCCTGCAAGAACTATGGCCAGCTCATCGCTGGCCGTGTGCTCAACGGCTTCACCGTCGGCATCACCTCCTCCCAGGTGCCCGTCTACCTTGCCGAGATCGCCAAGGCAGAGAAGCGTGGTTCCTTGGTCATCATCCAGCAGCTCGCCATCGAGTTCGGTATCCTGATCATGTACTTCATCGGCTACGGCTGTGCGTCGATCGAGGGCCCTGCTTCCTTCCGGACTGCGTGGGGCATCCAGTTCATCCCCTGCTTCTTCCTCATGCTCGGTCTTCCCTTCTTGCCCAGGTCGCCCAGATGGCTGGCCAAGGTTGGCAGGGATCAGGAAGCCATTGCTATCCTGGCTAACATCCAGGCTAATGGCAATGTTGATGACCCCAGAGTCATTGCCGAGTGGGAGGAGATTGTCACCGTCATGAACGCCGAGCGTGAGGCCGGCCAGGGCTGGAGGAAGTTCGTCAAGAACGGCATGTGGAAGCGTACCATGGCTGGTATGACTGTGCAGGCTTGGCAGGTACGTTGTTTCATCATTCCTCCCTTTAACTCGTCAACAAATCAGCGACTAACCCTCATCTCACAGCAACTCGCCGGCGCCAACGTAATCGTCTACTACCTAACCTACATCGCCCAAATGGCCGGACTCACAGGCAACGTAGCCATGGTGACCTCAGGCATCCAATACGCCGTCTTCATCATCTTCACCGGCGTAATGTGGCTCTTCATCGACAAGACCGGCCGCCGCACCCTTTTAGTCTACGGCGCCTTGGGAATGGCTTTCTGCCACTTCGTAGTCGGCGGCGTCATGGGCGCGCACCACGACAACGTGCCCGAGGGAGTCGGCGGCAACGCCAACATCGTCATTTCGGTACACAAGGGCGCGCCCGCCAACACGGTCATCCTGTTCTCCTATCTGCTCATCGTCGTCTACGCTTTGACGCTGGCCCCCGTCTGCTGGATTTATGCGGCAGAGGTCTGGTCCTTGGGCACCCGCGCCACCGGTATGTCCATGGCTGCCATGTCCAACTGGGTGTTCAACTTTGCGCTGGGCATGTTCACGCCGCCGGCGTTTGTCAACATTACTTGGAAGCTGTTTATCATTTTCGGTGTGCTCTGCGTCGCGGCGGCGGCCTGGTTCTGGGTGTTTTATCCGGAGACGTGCGGTAAGACGCTGGAGGAGATTGAGATCCTGTTTGGTGATGAGGGTCTGAAGCCTTGGAAGACGAAGAAGGGTGAGTCGAGACTTGCGGCGGAGATTGAGGCTGTTAAGGCGAGGAAGACGGTGGAGAACGAGATTGAGGTGCATGAGCATGAGCATAAGAATGATGAGAAGGTTTAAGGGGTTGATGAATCAGTGTGGTGTGGTGTAGTGTTTGGGAGCGGAGGTGGAGGAAGGCAGTGTCAGTGTGGTTGGTTTTTCCGTTATAGTTAGCAAGATACCCGGAGCAGAGATATGATTAATGAGAAGAATATGTGTACATGTCAGCCTGATTGCCCTGTAGCAATGTCTCTGGCCACAGGATCGTCCGCATCCGTGACTGCCGGTCTGCTTGTTTCCCTTCATACCATATTGCTCCGATTCAGTCCATCTCGCATCCCATGTCACACAACGTTTATTCAGTATCATCAACACCACTGCCGTTACTCGCCACCACCACCGCCTTAACCGCCCTCACACCACACGATATTACACCACCATTTAGATATAGGGCGCCAAACTAGGCAACACCCCCCTATACGCCGTCCCGCTAGGCGGTTCCATCCCATAGATATAGCTTCGCCCTCGTGGGTGGGAGCTAAGTGGAGGTTTCATATGGAATATGAAATTCAACGAATGAGTGGCCTGGTAAGTTGGGGGAAATGCAGGTCCCGCTCGACATTGCTGATCATGCTTTCATCACTGACTTGTTGTTAAGAGATTGCTAACGGCATATAGGCCGCTTTCCGCCGTGGAGGTGACAAACCCATGTGGTCTCATCCTCTTCATGTGCCGGGGCCGTCATAAGTTGTACTAGATTCATTTCGTGGTGACTACCTCCATTGGAGGGCCCTATCAGGCTCAAGGTCAGAAGTTTCAGTCACTGACACTCATGGCAAAAAGCATATACAGTCCAATTTTGGCTTGGTGTTAGGCTGGTTCTTTAGGCGAGGTATTGAAAAGGACTTTGAAGGCGGCAGGAACACATCAGAGTGTTTGACCCAAGCTAAGAACATCCAGGCAAAGGACTTGTCTCGTCATCTAGTCAGAATAGGATCTTGTCCTCCCACTAAGGAAAGGCACAAAGACGGATAGGGGATTTGACAATAAATTCACACTCTAACAGACGTACCATGTCCGGACTGTGTTTTACGTCCCAGGGACTTCAAGTTGCAACGAGGGAAGGAATCCGTGCTCAAGTCTGAGAGTGGCATCGATTTGGACAGAAAACTGCAACATGAGTGATTACCGTCATCCAACTCAACTCTCGTCTTCAACTGTGATCACTGCAGAGCACTCAGCAGTGCAACCGGAGACGCCCCTTCCGCCCTATTTCAGCCGCCATACGGCATGAGATCAGGGCCCGCGGCACTCACTGCAAGGAATGAAGGGCCAATGAACAGGAGTAATGACGGTTCATGAGCAAGTTACCTAGCAGACCGGGACTCAAAAGACTTACGTGGAGTGAGTGATGAGACTACAGTGCTGTACGTATGCCAGTCATCCGCGGCCTTGTAGTCAGAAGCATGTGTCGTATGTGAGGGAAAATGCTTGAAGCAAGTGAAAGAGATGGAAAAGTGTCTGGTTCTGTGGAGTCAGAAAATAATACAACCATGAAGTTTGGGGAGCCCAGATCCAGGCGGGGCGCACCTGCCGGTCCCGACATCGCGAGTAGCAAAGAAGGAACGAACAGAAAGCGCAGTTTCTTCATCGCTCTTGCCTGACAGTTGTAGTGACCGTCACTACGACAAGAAACATTAATTGCACAATGTCAATCAATGACTGGAGCTCCACCTGCTTCCACTTTTGCTGTTGCTGCTTCTTTCCTTGAAGAGCCAGCGATGCCAAAGCGAATTCGGGTTCCGCGTCCGTCCTCCGGTTATTAACATGGCACACACGGCACGAATGCGGAGAGAGCCATATAACACGCCGGGATAATCTGGGGTAGCCAGTAAAAGGCTGGAAGATCTTTTCCCGGCAGATAGATTGCATGATTCCATATAGATTGCTGGAAGGGCCGTATCCCACGTTGAGCTCGGAATCACACATGCTCCATCCGTACTCAGGAGAGTGAGTGATGGTTAGGGAATACCACACAAGGTATTACCACAAAATTCATAAACTCTTCCTGAGTGCCGTAGACACTGACTGCCTTGCACAATCGACGTCTTCACCCATTCACACGGACGATCCCAGGCTCACGCCCATCTTCCCATTCACGCTGTCCACCTCATCGATACAGAGGAGTGAAGATCAACCGCCAAAATGCTCTCCCCTCTCATCCTCACCATCACCCTCCTCGCCAGTCTCACAAGCCTAGCCATCTCCTCCCCCATGCCCCAAGCGACCAGCGTCCCCACCCCCACGACCCTGCAATCCGGCGCCTACTGGATCCGCGCCGTCGTCCAGCCCAACTACCACAAATATCTCCAAACCAAACCAGCCAACATTCCCGGCACCGCCATCCTCGAGTCTTACACGACAGCAGGGCAGTTCAACATCGTCGAAGGGCAGCTGGTCAACAAAGTGTCCAACCCGCCGCTGTACATGTGGGTGGAGGAGCCGGCCGACAAGGCGAACCCGCCGCGGACGCTGGCGACGTGGTTTAATACTACTCGAAACCCTTTCGGAACGTTTGCGTGGCAGGGGGACACGCTGACGTGGTCGGTACCGAGTGTCAAGAGGCAGAATGTGGCGGCTTGGTTGGTGTGTAAGAACCAGGCGCTGTTTGTGAATACGGGCGCTTATGGGTATCAGACGCCAAGCGGGTGCGCGGATCAGACGGTGGGTGTTGCCTCTTTTTCTTACCCCCTTTCGCTCTCACTGGTGGTGTTCAATGTGAGTAGGGCTAAGGGATGAGATAGATACACTACTACAACGACAAGACTGCGAACAACTAGTGGAGGGCAAAGGACGGGAAACAAAGGGGTCGGGTGCTGAAAGGGTTGAATGGCTAGCGACGTCCCAAATAATACCACGTTTAAGCACCCTCTCATCCACGGCGCTGTACAATGTCGAGTCAGTCACTTAGTGATCCGCGTCCTTGGTGTTCAAGTCACCGAAGGACAACCCTCCCCCACTGTGGATGTTCCAAAGCGGCGGTGAATGCTGCCGGAAGTATCCAAGCGATCTGAGGACATTTTCTATATGCCACTCCGTCCACCCAGTCAACTACAATGGCAGCAAACAGCTGGGGATAATCGTACTCATAATGCCGAGGCGTCCTTCCCGCCACTTTCTGCACCTTCATAATGTAGTCCTCTTCGCGCACCACGTGCATCATGTCTTCGTGAGAAGCTGGCGAGCCCGGTGGTTGTCTGCTGCTGGACAGGGGATAGGATCCGCGTGCTATAACAATGACGCTCTGCCTTCCTTTCAACCTGGCAGGGTATCCACTCCGCTGTTCTGGGCTGTTCCAGCGAAGCGTGCCGCACGGTATCCCGTACTTGTCTCGCAAGTAAGCAAAAGGGACTACAGGTAACGTGCTCGGCTCTGTAGGATCACCGGTGTATACTTCGAAAGAAGCACAGAGGGTGTAAAACCGGAGTGTTCCTTCTATGAGGGGGGCTTCTAAGCGTTTGTCCATGAATGGGTATTCGACGACTTCCACATTGCCGCAGAGCAAGCGGATATCCTTCGGTATACGGACTTGATACTCGTTGTCGAAGACCGAGTCATCGTCCTCAAACAACACGACCGAGTCATAGCCGTCCTCAAACCACACGACCCATGATTCCAGCCTCGTATATAGTTCTTCGAAGCGGTTGGTAATCGTCCCTTTCCACGCTACCCAAGACCAGGTGGGATACACATTACCCCGTAGTGTATCATCTGCCTGCCCGGTTTCCCAGAGCATTGTTATGAAGAATAGCATCTTGTGGCGAGGAAGACCAATGTGAAAGCTGGATTTTGACCACGAAGCAAGGGTTTGCAGTATTCCTTCGAAGGCGCTGAGGGCGTCTGACTGGTAGGTTAATGTGCGTTTGGAATAATCTTGCAAGCAGATGCTGTAGAGGGCCAAGAACGTGGGAATGTCCCTCGGAAAAAAGTACACTTGTGACAGCTCGCGGAGCATGGCACTGCCACCACATGTCTCGCTGATACTCCTCCGGAGGGCTTCATCAAGACGACCGTAGGGAACATCTTCAAGAGCTATGTCCTCGCGCCAAAGCGCCTGACAGCATTGAAAGGAAACGAGGCCGTGGTTGAAGGTAAGGGTCCGCCAGGCGAGCACTTTCTCCTGGTAGGCCCAACCCCGACCCTCTAGCGGAGCCAGGCCTGCTCCCTCTTCTGCTTTACTGCTAGGCACAGTGACGAATCTCATGCTATCCGAGAGTCGACTTACTCGACGCCATGGATGTTGATGGTCTGGGGAAAGGAGACCCGCATCGGCATCGAAACCACTTCTTGCCATGATGACAGCATGAGCAGATCCGAAAATGGCGTTCATGCGAGAGATGGAAGAATGTTTGTTCTCTGCATCATCCTGAACGATGCATAATCGATCACACCATAGGTATCGCTCGTTAAGAGCAATAAGCAGTTTGATAGCATCCCTGATAGTCTTGGGCAGCATGCTACTGGAGTAACTGATGCTTCCTGGTTGGCGTAGATGGTCGAAATTCTGCTTGAGGGTTTGAAAGGTTGCCTCGCGGCCCCAGACGTAACTGAGAGCGAAGTAGTGTGATCGTGAGGGTCTTATTTTTGTCAGACAGCCACGTTGCACATCCAATACCAGTAGAGTGTAGTCTTCGTACTCTGTCGGAAGCGTGTGGCCACATTTGTAACCATGTTCGTTTCTGCATTTTGACAGCCAAGTCTTGATCATAGCAACTCGATATTCCGGGGGTATTACTTGGCCACTCCAGGTCAATGACTTGTTTCCCAAACCTGAAAGGTCTTCGTCAAGGGGTATCAGGTCGAACTTTGGAGATACACCGGCTTCTTCAGTCGAAAACTCGAATTTCCGAACATAGGGCGTAGGTGGTGGGGATTTGTTGCTTGTGTCGACACGAGTATGATCGCAGTAGTTAAGAAGCTCAACGTATGAGAGGGGTTTCTTGAGTTTAATGTTCATCATGCCGGTGCCGTCCTTTGCACTGGAGTGGCTAGAGGGGTACCCAGAGTTTGGAGAAGCCATAACGGGCGAGGAGAGCTTCTTAAGTCGGATTATCGCCTTGCCACGGATGCTGGAGTGACCAGAGGTGAGCCCAAACATGTCCGACAAAAGTCGGCAGAGGTTGCAGCGAAGGTGGTATTTGATGATTGAGTTGACAGAGCCAACTTCAACCCAAGCGTCGTCGTTGCATGCATCGTGATACATTGCGCCCTTCAACCACATTTCCATCATGAGTGGATAAAGCTCCATACATCTTTCGCAAAGATATCTCTCTTCGCCTTTCGTCAAGCGCACGAAGTGCTTGTTCGACAGTGATGGTAGGCGTCGAGGATCTCGCATCTTGTTGTATACTGTGTCAGAGAGCAGCTCGAGAGTGAGAAGCGCGTCGTCAAAGACGCTGGAAGAGTACGACCTCGACCTCTGTTCATTCCAGCTGCTGAGCGGCGATGGGAAGCACTGGTAGAGAAAGGGGCGAGAGATTTCTCACGTGGATGAAGCTCAGGACCCAGCCCAAGGCGATGAGATGGGTTAAGATTCAACGAAGCCGTGGCGCAGCGGCAACACATTTCGTAACCACACCAGATGTGTTCGTTTCTGACCTTCAATTAGCATAACTTGAACAAGTCAACAACCAGAGGACACAGGCAGACTATTGCGGACTAATGTTCAGTCGGGCGATGCCATCGCCTCCACTTCCTCCGCCTCTTGATACCAGCCGATATCCTGCAGGTTGACTTTGTCATGGTTGGGTTGCGAACCCTGCCATCAGCAGAGAGGGGTGTGGCGCAGCGGCCCAGTCAGCCCAACCTTCCTTCGACTGGAACAGTACCGCATTCGGAGATGATGTGCGTAAGAGACAATCCATCTTCTTATGTGGTGTTGATGGGTAATGAAAGAGTAGAGGTCATGCTGAATTTCAGTGCAATGTGAGAAAGTGTTGTTTGGTTGGAAGAATGGGCACGACTCGGAAGTGGAGGAAGTCGTGAATTGATTTCAGAATCCAGCAACATGCGCACGGTCCCCCTTACAGGTACGTCACTCAGTTAGCTCGCAACTACCTCAGGATCATGAAATGCATTCTGAAATCGACGGGAAAGAGCGATAGGGGTTTGGGAGTGAAGGGGGGTCGTGGATCAATGTATTCGAGAACCTTCATTGATCATGTCTGAGGAGTTTCACTGTCATCACAGGATCCTTTCGATGCGTCTTTGTGGCCTTTTCAATTGTGATGTCGGCCATATTCATGAACCGCGCTAACAGACTACCTGTAGACTTGTTATTTATAGCGGATAAAAACCCCGATACCCAAACGCCGACGCTACATGCTGCACCCCAAAAGAAAGAAAGAGACAACAAAACCAGAAACAAACCCACATCACCAACGACATCAACCTCAACCCCATGGACATGCTCCAGATGGATGTCGCTCAATCCTCCGACACAATCAGGAAGAATACCCCAAAGGCGTAACGCCCTGCCTAAACGGCCTCTGCGCACTCTCAATCCTTTCCAAATCCGGCTTCCACACCCCCTTCGTCCGTTCACTATGCAACTTCAGTCCCGTCCCCTCCGCTAACCGATGAAAGACCTCATGCTCCTCCGGCTGGACACTCTTAAAGAACAGGGGCTCCCACACAATCCCCCTCTCCTTCTCCTCGGCCCTCATCCTCCTCTGCGCCTGCTCGACCCTCGTCTTCTCATTCAACACCATCCGCATATCCCCCTCCGCCATGCCCCTGAACACACCCTCCCACGCCCTCCTGCTCTCCCACGGATCCTGCTCAGCTAGGGGATCAATCACCATCGGCACCGGCTGGTTCTCGGGCGCGTCGATATCATAGACCTCGACCGTCTCGCCCATGCGCGGATCGCGCACCTTCCACCCTCCTTCGCTCCAGCACCCTTTCACTTCGTACAGCGTCTGCTGCGAGGGATCATCCCGGTGAAAGATCCGCGCCTCAAACGAGTTGCGCTTCCCTCGGATCATGCCCTCCCCCGTAAACCGAATCTCGGCCTGATACCCACTGCTGCCAATGATGGAGTACGTGCCCAGCACCTCCGGGTACATGCACCCGCTTAAGATCCCGCGCACCTTGGCGTCCAGCAGCGGCATCAGGTAATCCTCGTCGAACCGATCAATATGCAGCACGGCGTTGCCGACCTGCCGGATATTGACAGTCCCATTAAAACTCATCTCGACGCGCGCGTACCCCGTCGTCCGGATGCCGTGCTCGGCGTCGGCGACGTGCATGGCCGTGATGGGCGGGTGGTGGCTGACTTGCTCTGAGACTAGAGTGGTGGTGCATTTCTTCTCAGCGTCGGTCCATGACGCCAAAAAGAGCTCCCCCAAAAAGGCGTTGAGCGGTTTCCTGATGCTGCTGTTCTTGGAGCCGGTGGAGCCGATGTAGAGCTGGCTGCGCAGGGCGACGAGGAACCACCGCAGGACGAGGAGCATGCGCTTTTCGGGGTCGGACTCGAGCGAGGGCGCGGCGAAGACGGAGGGCCGTTGCGCCCAGCAGTGGCCTACTTCGACGACGGAGGAGGGGGCGAGGAGGTGTGGGGGGCCGGTGATGTTGGAGAGGTCGCCTTGGACTGTTGCTAGGAACTGGAGTGAAAAGGTGTGTTAGTGATGGTTCTTGGAGCAAGCAGTGCCAGCAGGTGAGTAGAAGGTGGGAAGAAGAGGAAGATGCGTACTTTGGCAAGGTCTCGTACTCGAGACGCGACTGATTTGTGATCCATGGCTGAAGATGGTTATTGAAGGTAGGTTGCTTGGGTGTTATGATTCTCAACACAATAGAATTGTAAGATACGATGGGGTTTATATCAGATCAAGTGATCGTCCCGTCGTTGACGTCTTTGTATCCTTCCACTTGGGCCTGCCAAGATGCGTCCTGCGCCTGTCAGTTGATCTTGGTCGCTCAGCCCCGATCTTATCGTGCTTGTTAATTGTTGATGATCGGTTGGTGGAGAACGGTACAATATGCCTGAATCGATATCCAAACAAGTTGAAAGCGTGGCTATGGTACTATGGGTTGATGTCGTCGTCGTTTTTAAGTGTTGTTGGTTTGCCAAGACGGCATGTGCAAGTGATGTGTAAGTCGATCTTGGCAGTTACTCCCGATCTTTGTGCATCGGCGTTGGAAAATCGAAGGGGTTGCAGATGGTAAAGAAACAACACACCAAAAACAACAGAACTAAGAAAAATAAGCGCCGTGTTTATTGCGAATACTCGTATTTCAAAGAGGAATCAAGTCGAGATGAGTTATTACGCAGAATTATATGTATGTATTTTGCTCCTTGGCGACTCGTGGGTAAGGGGGGTCGAGCGCATCGAGCTTGTTTCACATCTGTTGCGATATCTGTCGCAGCTCCTTCGCCTTATAACACACGATAAGGAATTCCGTCCCTTAAGAAACTCAAAAGATCAGGATCCCTAGCCCATCAGTTGAACATCTATGCGTTTCGTCTTTTGCACTGCCTCTATAGCTGCGGTGCGTAACGTTCATCCAAACTCTTCATCATTAGAAGTCCAGATGACTTGTACCAACAGTGACAACGACCTGACTTCGACATAGCTGTGCATATTACTTGAGCATGACACAACCGTCGGCGCATCGCTTGTTCTCTCGCTCTACCTAGGTATATGCGTTGTACTTTCTTCAGCCTCCCGGATCGTGGGAATTCCGGGCGCATCGTGCGGATCGATGTTGCTAAGATGCACTGCATGCGCCACTGACATGAGTGCCGCGTGCACTCTCGCTCGCGTGGCCTGTACAGAGAAGCACCTCGGGAATCTTGGCGAAGAACGAAGAACGTTTTTGTTTGAAGTGACTCTTCCCCGGTTGATCAAGGTTATTTTGATTACGCTACCGGTAGAGTCCCGGCGAGAACGGCCCCGATACCTACCTACTCAGCACGTTGGCTGCCGGCCCGGGCGTGATACTGGCCCGCCCACTCCCAGAGCGAGATCTCCGTCCGACGTCGACGTCATCACAACGGCCGGGGTTTGGACCCCTGAATGGACCCCTGAAGCTTGGACCAGTTTAGCGCCTCTGTTACCTACAGTGCCTCAGGGCACGGGCAGGACAGGAACAACTTGAAGCTCGAGAAACTCGAGGAATCGGAACGGAACACGGGAGTTGAACGCTGAAACAATTACTTCTTTATGCTGTGGGGGAGGTCGACAAAGGTAGGGAGCACCCATGGTACAAGAAACGGGCTCGGTTTTTGTTCGTACCTGACCTGGGTTATACCGTCGAGAATGAGGATCGATCCAAGGACAACTTTTGATCAAAGCCTCCGAGTCTACTGTCAACATAACCTCCTGGCCTATAAAAGATATGCGACATCGAACTTTGCGGGGACTCCATTCAGTTGGCCTTACCTGAAGCTGTTCAAAGGCAGAATTAAAAAAAAAAAAAAAAAAAAAAAAGGAAAAGAAAAGGGGGAAAAAAAAACAAGAAAAAAAACCCCCCAAAAAAGAAAGACGTTGTTGAACATCGGGAATTGAGCCCGACGTGGGGGTCGAACCCACAACCTTGAGATTAAGAGTCTCACGCTCTACCGATTGAGCTAGCCGGGCAGCTGCAAGCTGCCATTGGATGTTGGACTCCGGGCCCGAACTTACTCCTTAAGAAGCTATCCATTCCCACAGTTGTACAGTACTTGGATGTTGTCGGAGTGAAGCATCGATGCAGTGTGAAATAACACGATTGAACTCGTAGCCCATTGAGAACATTCGAACATGGTTAAAAGGTTTTTATTATCTTTTATTATCGTCATCATAATACAGATGTGTCCGACAATGTGCCATCTGCTTTCCCATGGTAGTAGTATCCCCAAAGCAACCATAACGCCATCTATCTTATCCATCATCTCCCAAGTTCAATTACTACACATTCGAAAAATCCTCTGCCCAGATCATTCTAATCCGATGATATTTCAAGCGGACTTCTTCCCTACATTAGCAGCCACATCATGATGACCCTTGTGATCCACATTGATATGCGACTGCTGCGAACCGAGTCTCAATTCCCATCTTGTAATCCTCTAGGTTAGTTTTTAAACATTTTCAGCTCACTGCTACCATAAAATTCTTGGAGGATGCCTGACATCAAGGTCATGCTGAAAGGGTGATCAGTCCCGGAGGTTGGAGCGCCGATTATATCACCATGTGTGATGTCAGTGGAAGGCGATGTCGCGCATGCGCTTTGCGCACCTCCGCAACCTAGCTATGCGCTTGTGGGATGATGGCCACATCCACGATGGGCATGTCCCTCCTGCAGACCCTTGAATCTCCAGCTTGACGCAGGTGGTCATGCGGGGGAATGCCTCCGTGACTCAAAAATGATAAAATGTCTTTCGTACGTGGCCTTTAGCTCGAGAGGTTCGGCCACTGGATCTTGTCGCAGACCTTCTCCCTCTCAGTCCACTCCTTGATCTTTTCAACATCCCAGCCACTGATCGATTGCTGGGCCCCTTCTTTCTTCGGCACGGGCTTCCCCAGGATGAAGGACTTGTGCATGGCACACTTCCCATCCTCGTACTTGTATTGCACGCAATCATCGGGAGGCAAGCTCTTGCACGCCGCTTCGCAGTCAGAGGCCGACCGGTGGGCGACCTTTTCCAGCTCGTTATAATCGCTCGCCTTCTTCATGCGATGGAGAGTGCCCTCGTCCCATTCCTTTGCGGCGAGGTCGACATAGAAACGGTCGTCGGACTTGTTGTCCCAGTCGAGCTGCTCGCGCTTAAGCTTGGGTTCGAGATATTCGTGGTAGATGTCCTTGATGAGAAGGGGTCGCGGGTTTCCGGATGCGAGCTGCTCTTTGCGGAAGCGGCGCTCGAATTCCCAGAACGTGTCGATCTCTTCGCTATTCATGTGATGCATCGTGACGATCGGGTGGCACCAATGCCAGGGACCAAACGGAAGCGTCGCGGGCTTCTCGCCGTTAATGGTTGGCCACTGTGAAACAACATCGGTTAGTACGAATGATTTGTTCCGAATTTCGTGCGCAGAGAAAACTCACCATTTGTTCGACGGAGACATCAGCGTTATCTTTGAGCGCCAGGGCAAAAACGTAGTCTCCACAGCATTCGCGCTTTGCGCGCAAGTCGTACCTTTGTCCCACTCCGGGGTTCTCATCGACGAGCGCCTTCATCGACGCCTTGCTGACGATATACCCCGACCCGCCATGGCCGAAGCGGAAGCCCTGGATCAAGGTGACACTGCCAAGGTAGTGCTTCTTGTTGGGGTTCAGCTTGCCTAGCCATTGTACCAGGTTGGGCCACAGGACATATGTGTCGGCGTCTACAAAGACGTACCAGTCATAGCCTGGGCGCATCTTGTACGTTTGCTCCGCCATGTGGACATTCTTATACTTGTCGAGGTTCCAGCCTTCGGTCGCGGGGTTGCCCTGCTTGTTGCAACCTTCAACGTCAACAGGGCACGCCTTCTGGCGACGGTAGAGGTCGAAGTCCGAGTTCCCCTCCATGGCCTCGGCTGACACGTTGGACAAGCTGTCGTACACCTGGTATCCGCCAATCTTCTGTTCCATGTCGCTAAAGATGAGGAAATCGGGTACACATTTGAGCACGGTCAAAAGTTGAGTAGGCACGCGGTTGAAGGATTCCGACGCGCCCGTCTTCATGATGACCAGAATATTGTCGGGAATTGGGTAACCGGCGCAGTCTGGGATCTCGGAGGGATGCGGCCTAGGGCCAGGACCGGTGTGTCCCGGCGGCGGGGGATGATGGTGACCACGGCCATCGGACTGGTAGAGAGGGTCGTCAATGGCAGCCCAGCCGCCGAGGCGCCTCGAGGTGGCCAGGAGAAGGAGCAGACTGATTGTCGCACATAGGGCGACGGTGATGGATTTGCGCGTGAACATCCTGGGCAGCGTTGGGATGCAGAAGAGGCTGTCTTGGCCAGGAAGGGGCGCCTTGATCATTTGAAGGGAAACAGTTCAGGTCGCAGTTGCAGAGAGAGAAATCAAGAGTGCAGACGTCATGCCACTCTCTAGTTCCCCATTGAGCAGATCCACCAGGTTCGACGATCGCCTGGAGAACCAAGAAGAGGTGGGTGGAGGAGGGCAGCAAGGGCAGCGAGTGGAATCGGGACCAAGTCAGTCTCTTGTGATGGTCGCGCAAATCGGGGATCTTTCTGCAGGGGTTGCAGGGCCCGGTTAAAATAAGGAATGGAGAACGTGGGAATGTGGCAGGGTAGACGCTAGACAGGGCTGAAAGGGGAATTAGTGAGCGACTAGAGGTCACAAATACGAGCCCGCCATACCGGGACGCGCGCCTGAGTGGTTGCAAAGGTTGGAGATATCAATGGCTCAAAGAAACCGGCCAAACGGACGGAAAGGCAAGGCCAATGTCATTCACGTGTTAGAGGTAGCAAACCGACAGGTGTCAATCAAGGTAGGTGAAGCAGGCTCGCAGAAGGAGGCGAGGGGGAGGGCGAGGGGCGGTGTCGACTTCAAAGGGCTCGAAATGTCTCTGATCGGAAGTTGAATGGAGCACACGGTAGAGTAAATAAAATAAGCTGTCTTTGTGTCTCATCGCGTTGGGTCATGGTGTGGGTGGCGGCCCTTCCCTGCATGGAGCCTGAACGGAAACACAGGGCAGCTCGCCCACCGTTGACAGGACGGGATGCCATGAGATGGGACGAGTCGTCCAATGTTAGAGCCGACTCGCCGGTACCTCTTGGTCTGTGGAAGATGATGCGCCGGCTTGGTATAACTTGGCTGTGATATACTCGGAGATATTTGGTTCTACTACCGTCTAGTCACTTTGTTGAGAAACTGAAGGGAATGACTGAAAACGGATTCACAGCATCATCGGCGGGCGTGGGAGTGAGTCGAGGTACAAATGCCGCGGCATTGCCAATCGAGGCATGGACGGCAGCGATGTGGCTGCCGTTTACTGCTGTGATGCGCAGCGATGATCCCCTCTAGATCCACTCAAATTCCAGGGCAGACTCTCAGGGGAAGCAAGGCAAGATGAAGATCCCGAAGTCGTCTTAAACAGAGTGTTGGAGGCGCCTTGTTTCAGAACAAATGTGAACTGTTGATCGTGTTGATGCTCATCAGCTTCAAAATACAAACTGCGTGATAAGCTGGAGATGATATTCAGGGAGATTCCATCCTCTTCGTCCCTTCTCTTTTTGAGATTGGTGCCTGGAGATGTTCCTAAAACGCCCTAACGCAGATGCAACCGGAGTGTAAGGCGAGACGCCAAATGCAGGGCATAAGCAAAAGCGAGTACTCACATGACCCGACCCCATTACCAAAGCTTCCTGACCCAAGTGGATACGCCAAGACCGACCCCATACTGTGAAAAATCTCTCATCCGACCTTCGCCCCCTTAATATTTTCTTTCCCCATAGAGAAATAATTAATCGCTTGCTCGAAGTTTCTTATTGAGAAACAATATTATTCGCGTTTTAAATACGCTTCTTAAATATTAATAATCGTATATCTAACTACGACTATAAACCGACCGCGGCCGACATTTCCTCGTTGCATACGAATAGCCCGTAAATTATCTTTAATATATCCATGAATTATTTTTGCAAAATAGTTAATAATAATATTCCTAACGCTAATATTTTAGCTATTATTATTAAGCTCGGCTTAATTAAGTAGAATAATATAATTTTTATTGAATTATTAACGATATTTGATTTGGAATAAATAGATAGTGTAGCGGCCGAATTCGATAAATTGGAGGAGTTGAAGAATATAACCCCTTCTAATATATCGATATTAACCGACCTCTTAATAAATATAGTTAATATATTCTTAACATATTTTAAATATATTTTTTATTAATTAATAATATAATAATATTAATTATATAAAGGTTGAAATTATAGGTTTAATATTTATTTTATCCGATAGTATTACTTAATACTCTAATTTTATTTAAATAATATACTATATTATAATTATTTTAGAATACTTTAAGTCTTCTATTCTTAGCGTAGCCTACGTTATAAATATTAAAGGTTTAACCGAAGTTTAAATTAAGGCACCGTAGGACGAAGTATATAAAGTAGAATAATTCGAGATAAATTAATAATATATATAGGCTTAATCCCTAATTAATTTATAATATCATAAATTTAATATTATATAAAGAGAAAAATACTTGCTAAGGATACTTCGTTTAGTTGCCTAAATAATGCTATATACCGTTGTACTATTTATAAATACTCTAGTATTAAATACTATAAATATTTAAACCCGCGAATTTAGTAAGCGTATTAATAAGGGTTTACCGCTATAATTAATAAAGAGGTTATAAACCTTTTATTTTAAATCCGCTTCCGATAAAATAAGGTCCCTTTAATTAAGCGAGTTATTAAGTACAGATTTACCCTTAATTTATCGCTAAATAATTTTTTATATTATTTTAATTTAATCGAAAATAATTATTTTCTATTAATACTATGTTAATAATTAATTGGGTATAGGCGATTAGGACGTATTAGGAAATATAGGGTTATAAAGAATTGAGGTCGTTATATAAGTTCGTTTGGTGTATAAGTAAAGGAAGTTTTTATTTAAAATATATTCCTAATAACTAGTATTACATTTAAAATTTATTTCAATTTAAATAATTACCGGCTATGATTACTATTAACTAAAGTATTAGAATTCGAAGCCGGGAGAGAGAATATAATTTTTTATTAACTTCCTTAATAATTTTAATTAATATTAGTTATACGTTAAATTAATTATTAAAGGGTATTTAAAGAATTCTATACCCGATTTATTATATATTAAAACGTATATTAAAATGAGTACTATATTAATAAGAAGGACGCACTATAATAAATAGATCTTTCTTTAATATATTTATAATGTATTAAAAATTTATTATCAATAAATTAGAGACCAATTACACTTAAAGTTATAATACTATTAAAATTCGAAATTATAATATCATTATCAAATTTTATATTCTAATTAATGCTAAAACTATCTTATATATTATTATAATTTCCTATAGTCAATATACCTACCTACCCCCCACTCCCAATAAAGCCCCTAAATAGATTATCGATAATTTAATACGGGTATTGGAGAGGGTAGGAAATTTTAATATAATATAGAGTAAGTAAATTTGGAGTATATCGTCGATAGATTAAGGATAAATTAAAAATTAATCTACAATTTAATAATTTTAACGTATAATTCCTATTTTATTCAATTCCTTAACGAATATAGTACTAATACTATTAACCAAATCTATACGAATCTTAATAATGTTAATAAGGTTCGATTAGTAATTAAAAAGTATCGCGCTCTTATTTAGCCTTTAGGAGTTTCGAACCTTAAAGTAATAATATAAGAATATTAATTAAAATACTAACATTTAAATACTCGTATAAATTCATATATCCGGGATTTATGAGGGATGAATTATTAATTTCTTTTTTAATAGTATATTTAAAAAGTGCTTAACGATAAGATTAATTTTATAATTATTTATTTTTTTAAAGAATAGGTAGAATTCTTCCGTAAAGGCTTTATTAAATCCTTCGAATTAAATATAAATTATAAATATTTTTTAATATAGAAAATAAGGAGGTTATTCAGGGTTTTTATATAGGATAATTAAAACGATATAAATTATTAAATTATTTCGAATTTATTTCTAATAAATTTCTAATTCCGATAATTATCCCTCTTGTCCGGATTCTTATTAATACCGATTCGCCGAAAATATACGCCCTTACTTTCAAAACGGTATTTAAAATCTTTAAAATCGATTATAAATATACAATTAAATAGCGGGAATTATTTAAAGAAGGTCTTTATAGTATTATTATAAATTAAAACCTTAAAATAATTATAAGTATATTATTTTGTTTTATAATGCTTCTATAATATATCTTTATTAATTCCCTAATTAATTAATATTAAATTTTTAGTGTATATTTTAAAAATAGATCCCTACTCTTATAAAGCTATATATTTTGTTTGCTATATAATACAATTTTATTATATTTACTTTAAATATAGTATTGAAAAGTATATAAAAATAATTTTTACCTTTGCTAATAAATAGAAAGGTTATTTATATATTTAACCCTCAATAAATATACGTGATTTTATTACTATTTAAAGCGTAAATTAAAAATTATCTATAATTATTTTTGGATCTATTTAAGATAGATTTTAGATAGAGCCCTAATTAATTATGCTATAAGTAATTCGTAGGAAGAAATTCGGAATTAAGTTTAAAATAAAAGTATTTTAACTATTCGCGTTAAGTATAACCGTACTTACTTTAATATGAATTAAGAAATATAGGATATACTTCAATTAAATACTAATATAATCGAAATATTATATTGATAATCCTACTATTAGAACGATTAGTTTATATCGTTATGTCCTTATATTTATACGTAAATTATTAATAAAAATTTATTACTAATATATCTAAAGTTTATTATTAATATATTAATAATCAATTTAATATAAGTAAATAGAAGAATGATAATATACTTATAATAGAAAAAGTAATCAAAAAAGTACTAATTTTCTTTAATTTATTAACCCCTCTTCATCTTTTAACTCCTCTTTCTATTTCTACTCGATAAAATAAAATAGGATTAATATTTAATAATTCTCCGATTATATTATTATTCTAAACTCTTAGCAACTATTAACCTTTCGAAGAGGTTATATTTTCTAGTATTACTACTTTCAAATTAATTTTAAATATATCCTAAATAAATTAATACAACGTCTTTAGAAATTTAACGTATATACTAGACGTCGATTACTTTAAACGCCTACCCCGCGGCTATAAATATCAGCCTAAAGGGTAAGAAAAGTATAAACCGAAGAAAGAAATAGAGAATTACTACGCGCTATCGAATTTAAAAATACATTTATAAAGCAAATAAAAACGGAAATTACAAATATTAAAGTATAAAAAGAAAATACCGAAACGTAAATAAAATTATTTTAATTAATGAAGGAAAGTAAATTTTAAAAGCAGGAAATACTTATCCTAATTATTAACGCAATTTATATACTCCCTATAAATAATTTACTTTTACTAAGTAATATACTATATATAAGTACGGGTTTACGTAGGAATTTAAAGTAAATAATAGCGTTTATACGTTTATAAGACTACCTTTATAGAATCCTCCCTATATATAATTAATCGCGTCTTTATATAACCGGAGATATTATAATAATTATAATTATTAAATATTTATTATACTACTATAATTAATAAATATAAAAAATAAATAGTTATAAAGAGAATCAGGATATTTTTATTAAATATTTAGAATACCCTATATGAACTTTTAATTAAATATATTATTTCTCTATAGGGAAGGTCTAACCTAATTAATATTTTATAGTATCTATTCTCTTCAAAATAGACCTATATACGTAGGGTATAAAAACCCCCCCGGGTCGTCCCTTCCCATCCTTCTTCTTCCTCCTTCTTATAATTCGTACCTTCTTTTTCGTTTCTCCATAAAGAAATAATTTACTAGAAACCCTTAATCGATATTTTATTACCTTATATAAGTAAATTTATAATTATAATTAAACGATAAAATTTTTGTACGGAGAAATAACGTCCGAATAAATTAATATTTATAATTAAATAATAAAGTTTCTACGCAGAGAAATAATATATCATAAATAATTTTAATACGGATAGTAATTATAATATTATCTAGTCCGGGTGAATTAATATAATAAAGAATTTTAATCCGAACCCCCTTCAACTTTCTTAAATAATACTGACCTTGCAATATTATTTTACTTTTATTACCCACCCTTTTCTTAATATTGTTTAAGTAATAATAAGTAGGCTGAAAAATATAAGAGAGATTATTGCGAAAATATATTAATCGATAAATGATATTTATTCTATATTAGTTATTACAATGTAAGGATAATTGTATTATAATTTAATTTTAATAATAATATTAAAATTCCTAATTTGTCACAGGATTCTGTGATGTCCTATATAGTATGCACTTCGATGTTCGTTGGCAAGCGAACATCGTCCTATCTTTTACTCGTATTGGATAGGTTTGGCTGTCTGGGCATGTGCATTCCACCCTGTTATATAATTATTATAAGGGAAATAATATATAACCGGTCGTCTGTATTACCCCCAAGCCTATTAATAATAAATACTAACGAAAGGAATTATTATCACTCTTTAAAATTTTATTATTTAAATAGACTATTATATTTAAGTTAAAAAATAAAAGTCCCTTATAAGATTGAAATTATTGTTAATATACTAGAGAATATTAATACGCTTACTTTAATATAATATACCGAATACAAATATATATACCTTTTATATTAAAATTTTATTTACTTTTTCTCTATAGAAAAATAATATTTTCCTTCTTATATTAATTCGTTACTTTGTATGTATTAGCGAATACTTTTAATCCTTTTATTTATTTAAAAACCTCCTACGAGTTCGGTAATAAATTTTAAACTAGCGCAACCTTTAATAATTAAATTATCATATTAAAAGGTTTTCTCGGATACTTCTATAATAAATAATATAGGTATATTTCAATAGCTATAGTGTAATAGGACGAATTAACCTATATCCTATATATAATTCGGATTGGGGGTTTAAAAAACCCTACCGTATAATAGTAATCGTTAGTATACTAATAGGAAATTTATGTAATAACGACGTTTTATGCTATATATTTAATATATTTTAAAACGTTTCGTACCGCAATTAATTAATTTAGGGAATTCTAATATATTTAAGACCCCTATAATAAATAGAATAAGAAAGGTTACTAAAGAGGCTTTTTTTATTAATGATTAAGTATGTACTATAATATATTATATTTATATTATCAGTCGTTATACTACGAAGAATTACTATTTAACCGGTTATAATAGTATATAATTTAGAAAAATTATATTTTATGAGGTTATTTCTTTAAACGACTGGCTAGGGATCCTAAACTGTGAGGGGTAGAAAAAATAAATAAATAACTTCGCTTAAATTACTATTAATTAATTATACTTAATAGCGTAGAATAGCTTCAAAGCTGTTGATAACTTTTCGGACTTTAATAAATTTCGGATATTAATTTCAAATTACAACCGCTTAGAAAAATTGATATACAATTTAGTTATTTTTTAATAATTAGGCCGGACTTTTCTAGAGTTATCAAGGCGGAAGAAGTTTATTAGGAGCTAGAAGGATTAGTTAATTCGCTAAGGCGTATAATAGTTTTCCGACCTATATTTCAAAATATTAATTCTAATTTTAGAATTAATATTTAAAATTTTTTTCGTATAACTTATAATGTTTATTCGAAACCGCTCCGGCTATATTTACCAGTTTATTATACTAATAAAAAATAATATATTACCTAATATAAATTAAATATATATTTTTTTTTTTTAATAAGGGAGATTTAGAGTATTAAATATAGCGCGACGAAAATAACGAAATTTACAAAAAATTTATATAGCGGCTAAAAGAAAGTATGATTATTTATTAAGACAAGTTAAAATACGAAATCGAAATTTGTAATAAAAATATAGACGGGTAGAATTAATACGCTGAAGAATAATAAAAGTATAATTTTATTGTAACCTAATTATAATAATGTAATTACTTATTCGAAAAGTAGTACTACAATCGAATTACCAACCTAATATATAATACGATAATTAATTAGGGTTGCCTCATTGATAAGAATTAAATATACCCGCCCGAAACGGGTAGATTTATAAATTTCGTTGCCTTAAAGGGCTAATATAATTAGGCAAATTAGGATTTAGGTGGTAAAAACCAATCCTTACTACTGTATTAACTTATTAATAAATTTGTTCAGTATTTATTCCTATTCGAGCCTCCTAATACTTTTTCGACAAAAAAACTACTCAAAGCTGTTGTATACTATTTACTGCTATTCCTACTTCTTTAAACTTTCTTTAAAAACTTCTTTCTTAAAAGTATTATATATTAACCTCGCAATTTAACTATATATATCATTCGCTAATTTAAATAGAACCCTTTAATAACCGCTATATTAGTTAATAATATTAGTATTAGAAAAGCCATTACATATATAACGGCAATCCGTATATATACGGATAAAGTCCAAAATAACTATAATAAAAGGATTCCTACTCTAATACATTCGTTACTAATTCTAATACCAACTTTATTTATTATACAAACCTTTTATAAATATATTATAATATTCGGCAATATATTAACCTTTAAATACTTTTATAATTATAAGGTAACTATAAGCGTAAAAGACCCGTAGGTATAGGCAATACTTATTTAAATAAAATTCGACGAACTTATATAAAACATAATTATTAACCAAAACGATGCTAAAACAGCGCGTATTATTATTTTAGCAGCCGTCCCAACGTACTACCACCGTTAGGTAAATAAATATATATAGAAAAATAATAGAAAATTAGAGAATTTATATAAATTATATAATGTAATTCCCGCTAATACTCCTATCTAATCTAGTAAACTTACTAAAAAGGCTACGACCAAAAAAGCCCGTATAGGGAAAGGTATTATTAAGAAAGGTTCTAAAAGAATTGCTATAAAAAAGATATTTTTAAAACCGCTATTTAATTTAACTTCGAGGAAAATAAAGATATCGATAACAATTTACTAAAAGCGTATTTGGCCGAAAAGGAAATTAATAAAATAGGGGATATAGACGAATAAATTTCCTTATGAAAAATAACATACCGTATCGAAATTATTTTAAACTAACGTAAGTAAAAGCCCTACTTCGGACAACGGGACTAGAAAATAGGTCTAATTCTACTACAAATTATAAATAACTAAAGTAAAAAGTACTAAATTCTATTAAATTATTTGCAACGAAATATAATTCTTACGAAACCGAAATTCCATAATACAGTAGTAAATTAAACTTATACTTAAATATATTATTATTTTCGTATTAGTAACGCTTCTGCTAAACTATACTACTAATTTAAATACCTTCGTTGAAATAATTGAAGATAACGCCGGCATCCCTATTATAATCTCCAATATTATAAAAAGATAAATTCCAATATAATTAGAGAGTTTTAATTATTCCCTTAGGACGTCTAACTATTAGTTCTACGATAATATTCTATATTATATATTTATATTTGTACGAGAAATTAAATAAAAATAGGGTTTTAAATAGTAGGCCCTCTTAAACCGTACCCAAACTCTTATTACAGATACCGGCGTAGTAATATCAGCGGATACCACTAATATTATTTCCGGTTATAACCATATTTAATTATTCTATAGAATAACCGCTATAATTATATTACCAAACGGCCTTATAATTTACCTTTCGGCGCCTATCCTACTAATAATAATTAAATATATAGGATTTAGAAAAAGTAGGCCTAAAAGAACTAAAGATAGTATATATTCGCGCTATATAGTACCTCGCCTAGGATTACTATATTTAGGAGTTTTTCGGCATCTATAATAAAATTATAAATACTCCGGCAATATAAATACAAAATTTCCTAAATTATAACCTAGGGTTCCCTACTAATAGTAATACTATTAATGACGATAATAACGAAATTATTGCAAAGTTTGGTATAAAAACCGTTGAAACGCTAATTAAATAAAATTTCAATAGGGGTTTAATATATATTTTCGCTTAAATTAATTAAGACCCTAATAATTAACCCCCTATTAAACCGGGACGAATAGTAGGGTTTAATTATTTAAAATTGCCCCTTTAGGCTTAGATTTATCACAGGCATTACTGCCTTGTTCCTATATATAGGTGCACATGCACATATACTATATTAGTACAGGTAACCGAGTGTAGCTATTTAATTATAGTATATTCAGCCTTCTAGCTATTATATAACGGCATGGCTATTCTGGGTAGGTCTATATCTATAGACCCACACCCTATACCCTATATAGTTCTCGTACGTGCATAGGATTCTCTTCTTATTCTTCGTATAATAATTAAAGTCTTACCTTAGTACTTATTTGTGCCCTGTAATACTTTATTATACTTAACCTTCGTGTTAAAGCGTAACGAATAATTTCGGATTGACTAAATTTAATAGGAATTATCGTAATAATTTAGTCTTTGCGATATTACTTTTCGGCGAATTGTATAATCGCCCGTTTCGAATTAAGGATTTATTACGATAATAATCGATATTAAGTAAATACTTAGAAATATTGTAAGTGCGAACGTTATAGAAGAACAATACGGTAAATATTTCTTTTTTAATTATTTTAATTATTTAAATAAAATATGTAGTACTTAAACCTTTAGCGATAGTTAAATCGACTTCGTTATAATCTTTCTATTATTATTAAATAGTTTTAACGCTTTATTAGCTATTTATAGTAATAACCATAATTTAGGCCTAAAGATCTTACCCGACTTTGTAATATAAGTATGTAATTACGAGGAAATTATGAAATTGCTTTATTACTTTAATAAGAAGATTAACGAATTAGATAAAGAGGTTACAATTTAATAAAACCGGGCGTTCTAATTCGACTAGGAAGTTAAAGTTTATATCGAAAAAGTTGAAGTCGATGCTAGTAAGGCGATTAAGCGTATTAATACTTTCGAAGTTATAAAAAAATAATTCGTCGAATAATTAAATACTTTATAGGTTTAGTATAACCTAATTATTAATGATAATACTTTATTATAATTTAAAGTAGTTATTTTTGAATAAAATAAGATTTAATTCCATTATAACTTAGCGATTATAATTAGTAAAAAGGAGGACGATTATTAAAACCTCTTAAATTTATTAAAAATACTTAATATAAATGCAAAGGACAATTATACTTAATTAATTAAAGTATTAATTAAAGTAATATTTATTAAAATTGTAATAAAGATTTTCGGTGAAGAATTTATTAAAGTTTAAGAGTAAATTAAAGAATTTTAGATTAACTTTCATTTTATTAAGGAAGATAAAGTTATTGCTAAGGGTAAGGCCTAAATTGATACCGATGCGGCTAAATTTAAGGTTTTAGTCAAGGATAAGGGTATAGATGAAATTTTTAGAAGAGTGAATTAGGTTTATAATATTAGCGCTTAGGACGGTAATAGCGGCCCTAGAGAATTGGGTATGGGTAGTTTCGGCAATATAGGCGGCGGTCCTAGCGATAATTACTTTGGAAGATCCGGTCCGGGTTTCGGTATAGGCGGCGGTCTTAATAGCGGAAGATTCGGTTTCGGTTATTTTAAAGATCCTAGTAGTTAGAAGTCCCGGTGGTAATAGAAGCGGCGGTTTCCCGGGTAATAGAGGCGGCAGTTTCCTAAGTAGTAGAGGCGGCAGTTTCCTATTTATCCCCCCTCTCCTTCCCCCTCCTCCTTCCTAACTTTAGGCCTTTCCCCTCTAATTTTAGGGTAGTGGCGGTTATTGTCGTAATTTTTATAAAAACCCTAAATATTTTATAGGTAAGGAGATTAATACTTTTAAGCATTATAATTCATTCGTAGCTTAGTATGTTAGTATTCGTATTAAATAAATAATCGATATTTACGCTTTTCCTAGTAAAAAGATTAAATTATTATATACGATATTTTATTTAGGCGGTGAGGTTAAGATTATTATTGCTAAGCATTTTTAAAGATTTTTGGATAACCCTTACTATTTAATTATATAGATTTAATCTACGGGCGAGGAGTTTTTAGTTTACTTTAATTCCTGTTTTAAGTAGGGAAACGTTGTAGTTGTAGCCGAAAGGGTTCTAACCTAATTCAAATGGATAAATAAATTTATTAATTATTATAATTTCGAGGCTTAATATATTATATTAGCCGATTATTATAATTATAATATAGCGACGACGGTACGTATATTTAAAGTTAAAATTTTGAAAAACTTATATAAAATTATCGTTTATTAGGCTTTACCTCCGGCTTGTAATATTTAGATTAAATAGATTATATTTTATTGTAATTTAATTAAATTATTAGACGAGGTTATTTTCTATGGTAATAGAAATTAGGGGACTATTAATAATAATAATAGTAATAGTGGTAGTAGTAAGCCGAAGGACCCTAACGCTATAAAGATCGACTGCGTTAAGCTTAAAGAGATTTATAAAAACGTTTTGCGAGATTATTATAATAAGAATTTATATATAAATTATAAATAGAATGACTATATAGTTCGCTAGTATATTAATAATATTTATTTCGGCGGTTGCGGTAAGTAGACTATTAGTAAGCGTAAGAACCTAAGTATTAATATATATAGGAAGGCCCTAATTACTAATTGTACTATAGTAGATACGGTTAACCCAGCCGCGGCTTTAATAGTTCCGGCGGCTCTAACCGCCCCGGTTGCTCCGGCCGCTCCAGCCTAGTAGGGAAATAGCGAACTCCAAGCCTAAAATGCAATTAAGGGTATTTAATAGGATATAAGAAAAGAAAGGAAGGAGGTTAGTAGTTAAAAAGATAAGTATTTATTAAACCTTTAATTATTAGGGTAATAAATAATTATTATTAAATAACTTAGAACTTTATAGATAAAATATAATTCTTTTATTTATATATTCTTAGTATTTTTAATGTAATAATGAAGTGAAATATATATTATTAGTCGATTTTAATTATTTTAATAAAGTTTTTATGGACCCTTTTTTTGTAGAAAGAATTTATTTAGAATTTAAATAATTAGATAGAGTAAAGTTATTATATTTAGGAGACGGCGGGTTTAAAGAATAGGTAGAATAGTATCTAGAAATGATAATATATATTAGTAATTATAAAGAAGTTATTAAATTGTTTATAGCTAATTTGGTAGCCGAATACCTAATTATTTTGGGCTAGCCTTGGTTATAATTCTATAATTTAAATGTCGATTAGGTAATTAATGAAATTATTTGGAATTTAGCGTACGTAGGTATTTATATAAATTAGCTCCTAGTAGCCGTAATTATAGTAGTTATTCTTAAGTTTGTAGCTATATTTAAATTAATTATTAAGATAGAAATAGAAGAATTAGAATTAGATTTAAATATAGATTTAAATTCGGATATAAATACGGAGGTGGATTCCGACGAAGAATGGGAAGCTAGATGGATACGGAAGGCCTTAAAGAGGTAGTAGATTATTAATAGTAAGAAGATATTAATATAGGTAGTTAATATTATAAAAGCGCCTAAGGGAAGCCGAGCTATAATAATAGAGCCCCCTTTTCAATTAGTATTAATAGAGAGTTTCGAAGAATCTTTCGGCCTAACGAAGAAATTAGGTCTGGCTAAGACTAAAGCGGAGGTATAAATAATAAGAGGATATAGGGTATAGATTATAATGAGATTAGAACGGCTTAGATATATATATTCCTAACTATTTAAATTAATTATTGAAATAAGTCCCCTAGATTTAAAGCATTTTAGGTTCGTTAATACTAATATTTTTATAGTTAATTTAAGGATGAAGGGTATTTGTATTAATTTAATTATTTAGGCGGAACTTTAGGAGGTTTAGAAGGATAAACCCTGTATATTAATATTGGCGTTGTCCGAGGACGTTTGGCGGGATATTTCATAAGGTTGGGGAGAGCCCTATAAGTAGTATTTCGAGAATGAAGAAATCTATGAATTTATTGACATTTATAAGGCTAAGGTTGCGGTAGAGTAGGTTTCGGCTACCTTTTTTAGGCTGGGAGAAATTGTTAGGAGATTTATAAACTGAGTTTGTAATTTGGGCGAGGCTTTAGGCGAGGTTAAAGGATTTAAATTAGAAGAATGACAGTTAATACTTTTAATGGAGGTCGATAGAATTTACGGTATTATAGAGGAGAATATATAAAAGTTTATGAAAAATCTACCGGACCGAAATATATGTTTAAGGAGGTTAAAGTTAGGTTCCCGGACGAATATAAGGACCTTTTTAAGGTAGTTAACCCTAAGGATACGGACGTAATACTAGAGTATTGTTTGTACGATTATAAGATTGAATTGAAGCTAGGGAATGAGAAGGCGCTATTATATTCGAGGGCGCGCCCAATATCCTCCAAAGAGTTTAAGGTTATTAAGTAATAGTTCGACGATAATTTAGCGAAGGGATTTATTCGACCCTCGACGTCCGACGTAACCTCCTTAATATTATTGGTATGTAAGTTAGGCGGCGGCGTGAGAATTTACGTCGATTATAAAGGTATTAACAATATTTCGTTAAAGAATAAATATCCTTTACCTTTAATTAAAGAAACTTTAGATGCTATTTATAAGGTTAAGTAGTTTACGAAAGTGGATATTATTGTAGCCTTTAATAGATTTGGTATAGTAGAGGGCTACGAATAGCTAATAGTTTTTATTATGCGGTTTGGCCTATATGAATTATTAGTATATTCCTTTAGTTTATCCGGAGCGCTAGCCTCGTTCTAGAACTTTATTAACGATATATTATATGATATTTTGGATATGTATATTATAGTATATTTTAATAATGTCCTAATCTTTTCGGAAATATATAAAAATTACGTTAAATATGTTAAGGAAGTATTTTAATGCTTTATCGATACGGGCTTGTAGATTGATATTAATAAGTATAAGTTCTATATATAGAGCATTAAGTATTTGGGTTTGATTATTATTCTAGGCGGTATTAAAATAGATTTTAAAAAGGTAGAAGCGGTTATTAAGTGGGAGGTACTAATAAATAGGCGCTAATTGTAACGTTTCCTAGGCTTTACTAACTTCTATAGAAGGTTTATAATAGGGTTCTCAACTATAGGTAAGCTTTTATATAAACTAATTAAAAAGATTATTAATTAGTATTAGGATAAGGAATATAATAATACTTTTAAAGTTTTAAAGATAGTATTTATATTAGTATTAGTTTTAAAAATCTACGATTAGGAAAAGCTTACAATAGTAGAGGTTAATATTTCGGATTAGTTTATAGGCGATACTCTATTATAGATATATAACGGGAAATTATACTTAATTATTTACTTCTTTATAAAGTATATGGCGGCCGAATATAATTATAATATTTATAATAAGGAATTATTAGTAGTAATTAAATTTTGGAGGAGTGGCGACCCGAATTGGAGGGTGCCGCCTAACTTTTCGAAATTATTACGGATTATAAGAATTTGAAGACCTTCAGTACTACGAAAAAATTTACTCCTAAGTATATAAGATGGTTAAAGTTTTTATTTAAGTTTAATCTTATTATTAAGTATTACTTAAAGTTAATTAACGTTAGATTAAACGCTTTTGAGTAGAAAGTCAGAATATGTTCTACGGGATATGGAAAATAATAGGTTGAAGGTTAAATAGAAGCTACTTATTGATTTTAATTATTTTAATAAAGATTCTTTTAACGATTTAATAGATATAAATGGCGAATTTTTTATTATAAATATAATAAACAATAAGGGCGAACCTTTAGTAATCTATACCCTAGAGGATAGCGTTGGGGAAGATAATAATAAGGGATTGGGTATTTATATAAATGATTTAGTAGATTTATTATATATTAACTCTTTTATAATAGTGGATATTAGAGAGGTTATTAAAACGGATACCCGTTAGTTAAAATATAAAAAATAATAATATAGATTCCGTTCGTTAAATATTATATAGTTAACGATGGGGTAATGTTTAAGGATAAATTAGTAATTCCCTTTAATAATAAAAAGGTATAATTGGATTTGATTTATTATATTTATTCCTTAGTATAAGGTGGCTATCCGGAGAAGGATAAGATAGTAGCCTTAATATATAAATATTAGTAGCTAAGTATAGTCGTAGTAGTAAATGCCTATTATAAGGCTATAAAAACTTTGCTAACTAATTTCTTTAAATAATTATTAATTTTTTATACGCTGTAGAGAAATATTTTGATAAATTATATAATTCCGTTTCCTAAATCGAAAAGGGCGGGTAAGGGCGTGGAATATTAGTATGTACTAATTATAGTAGACCGTTTGATTAAAATAAAATATTTTATCCTAATAAAAGGATTAATAACCGAAGAGCTAGTCGAAAAGTTTATTAATTATATTTATACCCTTTATAGGTTATTAGATACGATTATTTTGGATAAAAGTATTTAATTTATATTGGCCTTCTAGAAATATTTCTTATAAAAGCTAAATATTAGATTAAAGTTCGCTATACTATATTATAAAGAAATAAATGGCTAGATTAAAAGGATTAATACGGAAATAGAATAGTACTTACATATTTTTATTAATTGGGTTTAGGATCATCAGGTGGATTAGCTTCTTCTAATTGAATTTTAAGGTAATAATTTAAAATTTATATTTATTAGTATAACCCTATTCTTTACTAATTATAGGTTTTACCCCCGAATAAATATAGAGCCGTTTATTCTAGCCCCCCGGGATACTATAGAAGTATAGAAAAAATAGATATTCAGCACCAATTAATTCGTTAATTACTTTAGGGAAATCTAGGATTTTGTAAAGATTTTAACAAAATAAGCCTAAGAACGATATAAAGCGGCGGCTAATATATATTATATAAATACCCCTAAATATAAAGTAAATAATAAGATAATATTAAATATAGTTAACTATATAATAGGGAGGCTATATAACAAATTAGTACCCTACTTCGAGGGTCCTTTCCGTATTATATAAGTTAATTTGTATATAGTAGAATTAGCCTTACTATAGAATATAAAAATTATTTATATTATTAAAGTTTCCTAAATTAAACCTTATATTGAACGCCTCTCTGGTTAGAAGGAAGTAATAATAAATATTGAAGTAAATAAAAGTATAGTAATTATAAGGACGGATAAATTTGAAGAAAATAAATATTAAGAACTTTAAGAATTTATAAATTATTAGAAGATTGAGGGTATTTAGAAGTATTTAGTAAAGTAGATTTATTACCCGCCCGATTAGTAGCCGGTTAAGAATTTCGATAATTATTTTAAATTAATTTAAGAATTTTATAATAAATATTCAAAATTCGGCCTTCCGTACTTAGACTTTAGGAAAGGGTAGAAAGTTTGGTAAAAGATAAAAAGATTACTAGAAGACGAAATCCTATCGATTCCGGCGACGGTAATATTAATGGCGGATAACTGATAAGTTAAACGAAGTGTAAAATTGAATAATAAATAAAACATTAGTAAAAAGAACGATAAAATTGGTAAAAAGAAATTTAAGACTTATAGCGCGGACCTTACCCTAAGTCTCTAAAAAATAAGTTTTTTAAACTTATTTTAAGGGATAGCCCGAGACTTACTTATACTTTAATTTCCTTTACCCCCTATAATTTCCCTAGATTGGTCTCCCTAATTCAATCTCCTTAATATAAATAAAATTATATAATGGCTATAATACGTTAACGTAAATAAATAGAACGTTTTAGTAATTATATTTACGAATATAGGGTAAAAGAGGAAAAAAGAAGGATATAAATACAATTTGAATATATAACGTCTATATTTATACTAATAGTAGTATTTTAAGCGTTCTCGTACGCCGCTATACTATAAGGCCCTTATAGCATCCCCTTTAGGGGTTGGTGATAATAGAGAAGGGAAGTGGCAATTATAAAAACGATTAGAATATTATTTAGGACTATTTGGGATAATAATGAATATTTCGGTAGAAAGGGTATATTTAGCAATATTTTGGCTAATATTTAGCCTCTGAATAGAAATTTAGGCACTAGGCGGCTTCCCGTCTTAGTATGCGGGTTCGTAGCCCTTAATTGAGCGTACCTGCGGGAGGAAGGCCTATTTTAGTAATAAAAAGAGCTCTTAACGGATTTTTTCGAGCGGGAACTTTATTTTGGAAGGGGGTAATATTATAAGTATTACTACCTTATTCCTATATATAAGTACATATACATATGTACTATATTAGTGCAGCTAATTGAGTATAGTTATCTACCTGTAGTATATTCAGCCTTCTAACTATTATATAACGATATTACTGTTCTAGGTAGGTCTATGTCTATAGACTCACACCCTATGCCCTATATAGTTTTCGTACGCGCACAGGACTCTCTTCCTGTTCTTCGCACAACAATCAAAATCTTACCTTAGTGCTTGCTCGCGCCCCGTGACAAGATTATTTAATAAGATCTCTAATAGAAATCATAATAAAAGCGTATCCTCATTATAATTAATTCCCTTTAAATATAAATATAAATAATACTTCCGGGAAATTCTATTACAGTACTAAATTAATATTTAAATAGGACGTTCATAACTATTTTAAAAAATATAATTTTATTATTTAATTTATCCGTTCTTGATAGTCGTAGTTAAAGTAAATTACTATTATTATTAATTAGAATTCGCTATATACAAATATTAATATTCTAGTCCTAAATTCTAATATTAATATAGTTCGTTTAAACGTACATTAGCAATATTATATTAGTTTTAATCTCTCCTCCATATAGAACGTACTTATAATCCTACAATATATTAACCGCATATTTTATATTAAATACATAGAATTAATAGAATGGTATCTTCCTATTATTTATAGGATTATTAATTATTAGTTGGAAGAGCGTATTATATATAAAATTAATACTTCTTTCCCTATAGAAAGATAATATGATTATTTACTAATGTATTTTAATAAGTATATTCCTTACAATTAGAAATTAAGATTTAGTACATTAAAATTTCGTATTTACGGACTATTTTAGTATATAAAGTTATTAAAGTATTAATATCTTATAAATTCAATAAGTATTTGTAAGTAGCCTCCCTTCTTTAGAGTGTAAATAATTATTATATTACTTATATTACCCGAATTGGAAATGTATATTCGTCTATTATTTTTTTATATGCCCGGGACCCTTATAAGTTCGAGGCTAATCCAGTCTATAAACGTCTTTTAGAAATATTTCCTATTTTCGGCCTAACATTCATTAAATCTTATTTCTGCGGCTAATCTAATATAATTTCAATGTTAAAATAATTAATTGAAATCGTTTAATAATCTATTAATGAAATCGAAATCGTTAAATAATCGGTCAATTAAATCGATTTTATTTAATAATTTATTAAATATATTATATAATATTAATAATTATAAAAAGAGAGCAGGTTATTTTTAATCGGTTTAGCGAATATCCCGATTAGAATGGCGAAGGATAATATTTATAAGCGTTTCGTTATTTAAAGTAAATTCGCAAACGAAATTAATTAGACTGATATTAAAATCAAAAACGACGAATAATTAAATACTTTACGAGGCGGTAATAGTAAATTAGTAATTTAGTATTAAGCCCTAGGAATGCTATTGAAATTTTCATTCTTACCCTTTAAGTGTAATATCGATGGGGGTAAAAATTTATTTGTACTAACCTTTAAGCAGCGGCATTTAGGCGCCGATAGCGTTTTTAATATATTTAATAAGTAAAACCTAAAGTCAATAGGTTTTTCTATAGAAAAAGAAAGTAATTACCTTAACTTACCTTTGTTATTTACGGATTTATATAAATAATACTAGATTAACGAGCAATATATTTCTATTAAATTCGAAGTAACTAAGGAAATTTATTTTACTTTTAAAGAAGAGGCCCGTTTTATTATTTAGGTAATTAAAGAAAATATTTATTTTACTATTAAAATAACCGAAGAAGATGCCTATCTTACCGCTAAGGTAGCCAAAAAAATAGGAAAAGGCCCGTCTTATTATTGAAGTAGCCGAAGAAAATATTTATTTTGCTATTAAGATAGTTAGGGAATAGGAACATACTCATTTTATTATTAAAATAACTAAAGAATAGGAAAGGGTCCGTTTTATTATTAAAGTAGCCGAAGAATAAGAAAATAATTCGTAGGTTTTACTGAATACCCCTATATATAGTTAAAGTAATTCTTTTAATTATATAAGGTTATTCGCGTTCGCTAGCCTTTTAATAAAGGCTTTTCGCGTAATTATAATTAAAATTTTTGAATTTAATATTAATAGGATAGCGATTAGAAAATTTACATAATAGGAATTAAGCATTATTATTTCGTTAAATTACTATATGGCCTATAAGGGTGCTAAATAGAAGAAATATAAGGTTAATAACCCTTTATATAATATAGTCAAATATTTCAGGCTTAAAAAGGATTATATCCAAACGTATAAAATATTCGGTAAGGAGGTTTGGAAAAATATTTATAAATTTAACCTAAATTATTTAATAATTACTATTACGCTACTTACTTAATTAAATTTAAAGGATTGTATTACAAATAGATACGAAACCTTTTTAAACTATTAAGAGGGTTATAATAATAGCCTAATTTAATAAGTAATACTAATTTTTCTAACTTTTATTTACTCTTTATTTTTATTATCTTATTAATCAATTATAGGTAATAGTTATAATTCTTATAAGGGTTATTCGTTCGGGGTTCTAACAATAGTATTAAATAAGGAATATATTGACTTATTTCTGATATTAAAGTTTCTATATTATTTTCGATATTAGTAATAATAATTTTTTATATTATCTCTATATAAGTGAAACCTTTTTAGCTTCTTTTTCTACCCGCATTTTATACCGTAGCTTTACTTATATAATTAATAACGGAAGATTATATACAATAGTTTTAACGCTATTTTATATCTTATTATTATATATTATACTATTTATTCGATTTCGTAATATTATTTACGGGTACTATAATTAGTGATAAATCGGTTACAGTAATGAATTTATTGACGGAGCCTATATTAATAGTATTCAATTTATTATTTTTCTAAAAAAAAAAATTTAAAATACTAATTTAAATATTAGTAGTATTCTTAATCTCGTTCTTATCTTATCATATCCGTAATCTGATCTGAATAAGCCTTATCATATATCGATTATAATATTATTATCGATTATTTATAAGTATTTCTCATTCTTAATAGAAGGCCCCGAAATAAATTTTCATTTTCGAAATCGAATTTATATTTCACATTTTCGACGCAAAATAAATTCCCTCGTCTCTATTTTACCTTATTTCGTTAGCTATAGCTCTTATATAGGTTGACTATATTAATATATTTACTTTAATCCTTATAAACTAATCGAATTGGATTCGTAGGCCCAGAATCCACTAAATAATTAAATAAATTATCAATTCTTTTCTTATTTAAGTCTTCGATAATTTTAATAATATCAGGCTGTTCTTAGGCGTAGGGCGCGGAATAACTTCATTTATAATATATCTAGCGAATATAAGATTACTCGGTTAGATTGTTCATTTATTTAATTTAATTTAATTATTTATTATCTTCAATCTACCGCTTAAATTTATTTAATATCCTAATTATAGGCCCCCATTATTTTTATTACTCTCTTAAATGAGCGCCCTCCGATATTAGGATTAGAAATATATACATATCCGGTCTAAATTATTAAACTAACTAATTTATTATATTCGAAGCGTTTTATTATATATTAATACTCTCTATATATTATTCGTAGCGCAATAATTCTCTACTTGGTAAAGGAATACAAACCTTAATATTAGTGCCTAGGCGGGTCTATATTGCTATAGAATTTCACTAACTATTTACTTTATATAATTATAATTAAATAGTCTACGCGCAAGTAAGTAACATATAATATAACGTAACCTTATAGTGCACTAATAGCTAACTAAATATTTATAAGGCGAGATATTAAATTATAATATTTTCGTATCTTAACATTACCTCGGGTATTATTATATATCAAAATGTTTATATTATATATATTACTAATTTACCACTTCTCTAATAATTACTATATTATATACGTAATATAGAATTGTACAATACCTTCAAAAATACCCAATATTTTTCCCAAAGCACCGATATATACATTGTTTAGGAAGGCCATCATACTATTACTACTCGCTATATATTTCTAATTAGAATATATAGGGGGGGAGAATTATAATTATTACCTTTAAAGCTAAATTCGGAATTAAAACTAGGAAAGTTAATTGGAATTTAACCCTTTATCTATAATAGAATAATAAACAAACGAGTCAAAATTATTCTATACCTTTATTATTATATTTAACAATTTTGACGAATTTTAAACGCTTTTACATTCTATTCTATTTATTTATTAAATTTCTCCCTATTTACTATTTACTCCTCTATATTCTATTAATATTTTATTATATTACTTTTTTATTATATTACTTCTTTATTTTATTACTTTTTTACTATATTACCCTTTCTGCTATACTTTTAAATATAATTTATAATTATTATTTATTCCTAATTCTTCTAGTGCTAAACTTCAATTGCCTAAGCGGTTATAGGTTTAGTTTATTAATAAATTAGGACTTACGATATTAGGGACGTATTTTTTGGCGAAACTTTAATTATTTATTAAATATAAGTTTCGTATTATAGATAATTAAGTAAAAACAAACAATATTATTATTATAATATTACTAATTTATTATTTTTAATAAAAAAAAGAAATAGCTGTGTAAATAACTTAAAGAAATTAATAATAAAAAAACTATAATTACGTACTAAGTATAATACCCCTAACTTATACGCTATATTAAATTCTATTAATTAATCGAATATTTAAAGAATTTGACTATATAGTGAAAAAATAATAAAAATACTGGGTATAATAAAGAATTTAAATAATTACTATAGAAGAAGATAAAGTGTAATATAGAGAAAGAAATAGAAAAGGAAAAAGAAACAAAAAAAGAAAAGGCGTTAAAATAATTCATATTATAATACAAAGAACTCCTCTCATTTATATATCTTAAAGTACGTACTTTTTTATAAACCTAATTTATAATACCCTATATTATATTTATACTAATTCATTAAATATAAATAGAAATATCTATTCCCAACGCTAAAATAAAGAGCTTAAACGTACTTATAAATTTTACTTTAAATATATCTTTAATAAATCCTTTATTAATTATCGATTTATTATATGTCTTCTTTCTTACTATCTTAAGTAGGGCGGTAAAGGCCGGAATTATACTATTTAGTACGAATTCCACCGTTATCCGAATAAGCCTACAGAATTTACTCCTTCCTCGTTTACAATTTAAAATATATCTTAAATATATTATAAATATATTATCGGACTTTATATTTCTCTACGGAGGAACTTTAGGCGAGCGAATAAAGTTATTTCTCTACGGGAGGACTTTTATATATACGACCCGGATAAGCCTACAAAGCCTAACTTCCTCGTCTACAGCTTAAAATATATTCCAAATATATTATAAATATATTATCGGACTTTATTCGAACTACCATTATCAACTCAATATATTGAATTAACTCCGTACGAATACGTATTATAATAATTATATCAATCTTTTTCTTTTATAGGTCAGACCAATTTTATATATAAATACACAGACTATAGGGTCAGGAAGCTTTGGGTATAGGGTCGTGTCATCTAACCACTCAGCAAAAACAGAGCATGGAATCTGTGCGTACAAATGTGTAATGTATTGTGTAGAAGTACAACATAGATGTATAGCCTACAGGATACAGGGTGCACCTGCCAGCTCTAACACGGAGGCTCGGCAGGCCCCGCGGTAGGTAGGCCGCTGGGCCGCTCCTGCCAAACAGCCGCCCAAGCTGCCAGACATCCCACCTGCCGTGGCCCGGTTTCTTCTACTTCAGGGGCAATGTTACCACTGGCAGTCACGACTCTATCCGTACCGTATCTCGAGACAACGAATCCAAAACTGAAGGTTTCTCGAATGACCATGAATATTGAAACCCCTTTCTCACCTTGAGACAAACCTGATGCCTTGATCAGCACTTTGCGTTATGTGACTGTCCTTCCAGCTTCAATTTCCACACAACTTTTGTGAGGGAACATCCCTGCAACCGGCCAAAGCCTGGGAAGGTCTGGACTGCACCAAAAAGGGGTATGTACGGCCCCCGATGCGCCATCATTTGATAGCGTCAAAGTTACAATCTGGCAGCGCCAAATCCGATTGTGCTAATTCCATGGAAATCGGTAGCTGGGTAGTCAAAACAGTCCCTGGATAGACTAAACCCACTTTTCTTGGGTGTGTAGCCAATCTTTGGCTCCCAACCGCGCCCGCCAACTGAACCTCACTACATCGCAAGCCATAAACCAAGTGCATTTGCGCGCGCCCTCTTTCGTGCTGCCATTCTTTTGAGGCTATCGCCGTCTCCGTAGCTGTCGTTATCGCTGTCGTTGTTATTATCATTGTAATTTTCTCTATCGCCATGGTATCACCCCTAGCGCTAGGTATTTTTGGTGAACTGAGTTGCCCCTAGGGGGACGGATATGGAGGACGAATCTCCAGTGCCCTCCCCGGTACTTGCACGGTGGGCAGCACTTATACTAAGCCTTCATATGCAACAAATGGATTGGCCTGGGAGACAGCAAAACAGCGGCGATACTAGTATCAATAGCTCCAACTTCAAGAGTCAGTCAACTGCCCTGACTGGATTGACGAGAACTGAATAACTCCAAATAACGAAGATTTGGTGATGCGCCCTAGAACTTTTTGCACGGCTGACACAGATAGCTGCGCGCCCAAGAAAAGTGGGTTTAGTCTATCCAGGGACTGTTTTGAGTCTACCCAGCTACCGATTTCGTAATTCCATCCATCATATTCACAGGGCGCTAGGCCTAGTCCAGTCAGAGTTCGATGCTACTCTGACAAGAATACGAGCGGTAGAAGTTCAACAACCAACGAGTTTCCACTCACATCAGCGAGTTTCTCCATCGCCATAAAACCTGTCGTCTTGCGATCGAATCTTTAGTACGATGCTGCGTGACTCCGGCAAGGAGGGCTCGGGCGGCCGTTCAAACAACCTCAAAGTCACGGACGGGCGCCAAGCTGCATGGAGTTGAGTGCCATGAACCCCCGCCAACTCGATGTCTGTCGCCGCCGCCCTGCCTTTGAGATTGATCTTGGAGCGGCTCAGGCAGCCACTTTTCGGGACAGGAACCAACTGATGAAATGGAGGCCCGTGCCACATCGGTAGTGGGCGGCCTTCGGCGGCCTAGACCGCTAGGGCCTGAAGCTTCAGGGCAACGCTAGTGACGCCGGGCAACTTTAACCCCACACGCTTGCCCGATCCCCGACGACACTTCTTGGCTTCATCCGGCGACAATGATGAGGACAAGCATCATGAATGGAATTTCTAACCTGTCCTGTTTACTGTGCAGAAAATGGTTTTCAAAAGAGCCAGAGACTTTGAGAGAAGATTGCCCTTCTAGTGTACCGTTGAAGCAGCATTCGCAGAATAACTGACAGCCCCTGATGCGCCAGATAACCTCCCACGACAGCGATGGCAACGACGACGGCGACAGCGACAGCGTAAGAAGAGAAGAGCATAACTCGACCATACATACGATCGCCACAACCACCGCTCCCCGTTCTTCCTTACAAGTGATTCATCCCGAATAATTGAGCAGCACTGAGATTCCAACACCCCCAGGTTGGCCCGGCCCTTGGGTCTATATACCGGGCTAGACCGTGGTTACAACACCCGTTAGGACGAGGGCAACAATCAAAACCCACATGGACTTCTCCTTGCCGATTCCTCCATTTGTCGCGGCTGTCCAATGCGTAGTGTTGGGTGCTTTGACACAAGACAGCCAGCCAGCACTATCATGAACCTCCCCACTAGAGGAGAAGTGTGTCCAAGTTATCACCGCCGGCCAAACCACCCTCTCCATAGCCACGAGCGCCGTCGCGTTGTCCTTCCCAGTTGGAGCCGAGGCGCCCGCGAAGAAGGAATATCGGCGATTGGCCTGATCAAAGTTGCTGCTGTCGACCTCTTGAAGAAGTAGTTATGTTAGCACAGAACCAACATCAAGTCCATGGTATCTCTCGACACCAACTAGGTAACTCACCATAACCAACCCCAACGGTCCCCCCAAAATACTCCAAACAAGCATCAGGAACCACCAAACTCCCGCACTCGCTGTTTCCCTTGCCCGTCCCAACAGTGTTATTCGCAACACTATTAATCTGCAGCTCCTGAATACACTCACTCGGCAGCAAAGCAGCACAAGTTCCATCCAACCTCTTCGTCTGCGCCTCCTCCGTCTTTCCCGCCGCCAACCCGCCCGTGAACACAATCGCGCACACCCTCCAGCTTTCGGCATCCAGCCCATCCTGGGTAGAAGGAGGCACAAGCGACACAACCGTTGCTTGGGTGACTTTGCTCTTCTTGTCTTCCGCCGATATAGAGGAGTCGGATGCGTTGGCCAAGGGCACGTTGGCTGCCACGTTGATGGATATATACCAGCCTGGAATTCCATCACCCGTGGCGTCGTCCGGGCCGGCGGGTACCGAGGTGTTATAGCCTGTGGTTGGGAAAGAAGCGTTGGAGACGGGGTTGGCGATGGCGAGGGCGAAGGAGGAGGGGGGAAGGCCGAAGGGGGGGTTGGAGGGGGAGCCGGTGGTGAGGAATTGTTGGGCTGATGCCAGGGAGGGGTATGAGTAGAAGGAAAGGAGGGCCAGTGCTGCATGGCCGAGATTCGGGGATTTCCTGGCCATTTTTGCTAAACAGAGTTGGCAAAGCTTCGTCGTGATCCTGATGTTACTTGGCATCTTTCAGAGGATGCCATTGCCCGAAAGGCCTGGCGGGGACGAGGCAGAGGACAGAGGTAGGTAGGCACGAGAGAGGTGAAATGCAAGGCACACGCAAGGTTGCATAAGCCCCGTCGTGCCCGCCTGACTCTCGACGCATCTCCCCCTCTTCTTAATCCAAACCCACTTGGCAGTTCAGAACGACTTGGATGCCTTCATTTTCCGTACCCGTCGCCACCGGCCTTGAACAACGTTCAATCAGACAAATCCCGGATTGCTCCCTCTGTAATGCAGCACTCGTCAGGGCCCAAAACGTGTCAATTTCCCCTCCATGGATTGGAGGTCCGGTGCTCACACAGGTCACCACGGCAGCCGGGTTCCGTACTCCGTGCCGCAAGTGGGGCCGACGCTACTTAAGACTGAACCTCCGAGTCAGGTCCGGGTTGGGTAGGTACCGGCCCTCATTCCGGAATCTCGACCCCTGCTCCGGAACCCGAAGTGGATCCATGGAAGTCCCGGCTTTCGTTCCGAGGCCCGGGCTCAAATAGTCGACTGATTTTTCCCCCTTGTTTCTTTTTTTCCCCCTTGTTTCTTTTTTTCCCTTTTTTTTCCTCCCATATTGAGACGCATATATCCGCTTGACCAAGGAGGACCTTTGTGGTCCGGTATTTCCGTCCAACAACCCGTTAGGTAAGGAACGAGTCACGCACGGTCCGAAGTTTTGAAATCCATCATGATATGATCACTTGTGCTCTTCCTGAGTCCTCTGCATTTAAGGACACTCCGATTGTTGCGAGACGGCGGGATAACATCGCCGGTTTCGGTACCAAGACGGGACGGAAGACGCGCTTTGCAAATAACCTCTTTTTGTAGACTTGTCTCCGTTTTCTCTATCTTCGCTTTATCTTCTGTTGCAGATATCTCACTGTGATGTCATCCCTCTGCGTTTCTTGGGGGCCGGTCAGAGGTTGATGGGAATAAGGGATTCATCGGAAGTGAGGTCAGGGGAATGGATGCATATAATGACTAGACTTCGCGAAAACAGGTATCAATAACCAAATAGCGCCAGTGGTTTAGTGGTAAAATCCATCGTTGCCATCGATGGGCCCCGCGTTCGATTCGCGGCTGGCGCATTTCTTTTTCACTTTTTTACCTTCTTTTTGACTTGCCGTTGCACATTTGCTTGGGGTTGCGAAGTTAGATGCCTATTTTTTGTGTTCGACTTCATTCCTTATTCCTTGTTGCTTTCTTTCTTGTGTGGCTGTTGAGGTACACCCGCTTTGACATCCCGCTTCGTTCAACACCAACATCGGATGATAACTCCACTGTTCTTGTTCTTGATCTACCGAGCTCTCGAGTCCCGAGCTTCAGACGAACCGTTCGTTGCACATTGACATTTGATTGTTAATGCGCGCGGAGGAACGTCTAAGCGTTTTACGAACTTTTTCGTGATATCTCGGAGAATGGACAGAGAGCACATAACCATGATCACAATGAGTTAGATCTATCAAACATGGCATGGCACGAGCAACGAAAGGAATCATTAGTTCCAAGACAATAATGCAAAGAAACATCAGTGTTATTGTGACAATTGCTTCCGATTCCAGTGCTGCCGGACTTTTAATAAAGTCCAACAGCCTAGACTAGCAACCAAAGAGAGACCTCTACCAATCTAGAAACCACCACAACTGTATCCGATTGTATAGGTTTTATCGTGTCCACCATTTCTTTTTGTGTAGATTCTAAGCAGGCCCGGGAGAGAAAGAGATAGAGAGATAGAAATCGAGATGAGATGAGATGAGATGAAAGGGGAAAAAGAGCCTAAAATAAAATACAGAACTAATTATTGACATGACAAAACTTTGAAACCCCGTTTAACCCTTTTCCATACACCGTTGTTGTGACCATTATCTACCATCACCGTCGTGTCCTTATTACTGTCATCTGGTATCACATCCGTCATCTCAACAACCCTATCAGCATCAACATGCGCATCCGCGTCCACGTCCACTGCATCACCATCATCTTTACTCCTGCACCGACATGTTACGGGGAGGCCTCGCATTCGCAGCAGCCACGTAGTGACCCCACGTGATGAGCTCCTTGCTGCAATCGTCCTGGTCGATCGTGCACTCGATCAGCGTCGGGCCCTCCTTGTGGCTCTCAGCCATCTTGATCGCATCAGCGAGCTCGCCGGCCGTGTTGGCCAGCAGGCCCTTTGCGTGGCCGTCGGTGCTGTTGAAGGCCTGGACCAACAAGGCGTAGTCCCAGTTCTTGATCTTGTTGTAGGAGCCGTCGTGGATCTCGACCTCGATCGTGTAGCCGCGGTTGTTGATGAGCAAAATGGTGATGGGCACCTTGTAGCGCACCATCTGCGACACCTCCTGGGCCGTGACCTGGAAGGACCCGTCGCCGACCAGCACAATGGTGTGCCTGTCCGGGTGGCGGAGCGCGTACCCGAAGGCCGCCGGGATCGACCAGCCGATGTGGCCCCACTGCATCTCGATCTCGAACTTGGCGCCGGGGGGGAGCTTCAGCTGGATGCCGTTGAACCACGAGTCGCCCGTGTCGACGAACAGGCTCGTCTTGTCCGTCAGCATCTCCTGCACCTGCCGCGAGATCTCCTTGCGCGAGAGCGCCTCCTCGCGTTCCGCCGTGTGCACGTGCGGCGGGTCGGGCTTGAGCCGCTTGTACTCGATCATGGTGGTGTCGTTGAACGTGACCTGCGTGGCCAGGTGGCTGAGGAACTCGCTCATCCGGACGCGGCTGAAGTGTGCGCCCGGGAACGTGACATGATCCATGTCGACTGTCATGAGCGGGATGTTGGGCACGGCAGTCCATCCGACCGTGCTGTAGTCGTTGAAGACAGCGCCGACGCAAATCATTGCGTCCGCCCAGTGCACCATTGCATCAGCGGCATCGGAGCTGACTTGTCCCCAGAAGATGCCGACGAACTGCTTGTGGTCTTCCGGGAACATGCCCTTGGCCGCGGGTTGCAGGGCAACAGCACAGCCCATGGCCTCGGCGAACTGGAGGAGCTCTCTTTCGGCACCGGCACGCCCGGCTTTAGGGCCGACCAGGATCACGGGCTTGAGCTTGCCGTCGAGGTACTCGGCGGCGCACTTGGCGGCGGCCTCAAGAGCGTTCTTGTCGCTGGTGATGGGGTCCATCACGGCGCTGATGGGCCCGGGGCGCACGCAGGTAGCTCCGGCGAGATTGGTGGGGATCTCGATGTAACAGGGTTTCCGGGCGAGGATGGCGGCGCGGATGGCACGGTCGATGAGGCGGGGTGCATCTATGGCGCGGGGTACGGCCACGGCGCAGCAGGTAATCTTTTTGGCCATCTCATACTGGTAGGTGTAGTCTGGATGGCCGAGGGTATGATGAAGGATGTGATATTGACTGGGGTCATTGGTGTTGGGCGAGCCGCTGATAAGGATCAAGGGGAGGTTCTCTGCGTAGGCACTGCCGGTGCCGTTGAAGGCCGAGATGGCACCAACGCTGTAAGTGACAACGCAGGCTGATACGCCGTTGGCACGGGCATAGCCTTCGGCGGCAAGAGAGCAGTTGAGCTCGTTTGCGCAACCAACCTCTTTGAGATCTGGGTGAGCTTGTAGCTTGTCGAGAAGGATGAGGTTGTAGTCGCCGGGGACGACAAAGTGATGGCGAATGCCGACTTGGGCAAGACGCTCGGCGAGGTAGTCGCCCACGGTGAACTTTCCTGGTTGTTGTACTGCCATGATTCTCTTTAGGGTGAGATGTAGTGTTGCAAAGACTGGGGGTAGTAGTAGTAGTATCGAAGCTGTACTTGCATGACCATGAAGAAGTCGGATACACAGGATGACGGGTTGCGAGAAGCCTTTTATTGTCCCATGGTGGTTTCTGTGGTGACCACGGTGATATGATGATTAGAGACATCTCCGCGAGGACATGTCCCCGAAGACGCTCCGGGCGTCTCGCGATGGGCAAAGGGCAAGGAAGGTGTGCTGATGCATGCTGCATGATGTCGTTCGTTGCCGATGGGAGCAATGGCCAGACTGTCAGTGAGACTGTCGCCGTTGGTTTGTTGTTTACTTTCTATGGGGCTCAATGTATCGTTGCAGGGGCGATCGGAGGGCAACTCCGTCTGCACCCGCTCGAGCAGGTGGCGTGAACATTTCCGTTCTCTTACGAGGTTGTGAGATCATGCCCAGGGAATGGATACGACGTTGCACAGGCTTTGGTTTGGCCAGCCGGTGCTGGGCTCCGGTTGTCAAGTCGACAGATGAAGTGTTGAAAGAAAGATAAGCGGGTTCGGTCCGATATGCAGCGAGCGTTTGACGTTTTGATCAGACCACCGCCGCAATCCAGGCACTTACATCCAAGCCACACCCGCCTTTCCCATTGGCGGCTAGTGGGGTTGCGCCCCTGAAAAGCGGACCTTAACGGCGTCGCGACTTGGTGACAGATAGCCTCAGCTGGCCGAGACGGCACCATCCGGCGGTAAAACTTAAAAAAAAGCACGAGATTCGGATCCGTCACCCGAATGGCAGCGTGGGCTGAAAAGAAGGCGGCAAACTCATGAATGAGAGATGAGTGGGAGACAGGTCAGGTTTTGTCTCTGTTGGTCAATGCTCGGCGTTTCGACGAGCCCCGATAAGGTCGCGATAAGGTTGCAGGCACTCTGGCACTGAAGCAAGTGGAAATAATGGAAGGTGCACCTCCTTCTCCAAGGTAACTGCCCTTGGTGGTACATTCCACTCGGGTCTTTCTCTGGCTCAATTCACTTCTGGCTGCTCAACCTCATCCCGCAGACATAAGCACTCACAAGATGACGACCATGGCATTAATCGTTTTGTTGCCTTTCGGCCTGCTTCCTATATCTCCATGGCGCGCGCCGGCAGTCTGAGTGAGAGACTGTGGGTTGACCGAATCACCTCGCCGTCCTACGAACCAAAGCTGATGTCCCCAGATTGAGAACTTTGTCTGCCTTGTCTCCTCGCTTCCTCTCTATTTAGTACCTAGCGCAACAGCTTGAGGTGGATGGGTGTTGTGACAGAGTCGCTCGTTGGGAATATTTCGACATGGCGTCCACGACTGGTCAAATGGGAAGCATCCGCGTTTCAGCCCTTTGGAAGTTGGGCATTATTTTAGCACCGCCGCAGCCCAGCTATTGGCTGATCAGACGGACAAAAAATGCTAAGCCTTCATTTACGACCTGAGTGAGCTGGCAGGAAGCTGGCAAGTCGGTTCAAAGTCAAAGGCAGACCTCGAGATGAACGAACGTCCGAGTATTATATCACTACCACGGCTCTTGTTCAATCCACCAAACCAGGCGATGCATGCCCGTCCATTCTCCAACAACCTGCTCGTCTCGCTCATTCCGCTCACCTCATCGTCCTCATGGATCCATTATCGTTCACGGCTAGCCTCATTGCTATAGTAGGCCTAGCGGGAGAAGTCGCAAAGACCTGCAAAAGCTACATCAACGGCATCAAGAACCATCCGCGTGAAATCCGGCTGATTTACATCAAAGTCACCTCACTCGCTTCGATCTTGGATGGGTTGACGGTACTGCACGAAGACGACTACGAAGACGCAAAAATTCTCAGGCAACTAAAAGGACCCGATGGACCGATACAAAAATGCCAGGAAACGATCCGCGAGTTATCCGATCTTGTACACCTGAACTCGGCCTCTGCCACATCTGGGGGCAGCGGCACGAAGAGAAGACGTCTGATGTCGAAACTACCAACTCTGGAACAACTGGCGTGGCCATTCAGAAAAGACGACGCAGTATCATTATTGAAGAGGATCGCGACACACAAACACACTATCAGTGCAGCTCTCACTGCATCCCTGCAGTAGGTATACCCCCATGGATGCACGTTTACTCAAAGGCTAACTCCACGCAAAGTTCTGAAGTTCGGTCAATCAAAGCAAAGCTGGATCAAGCAGAGAAGGACAGACTACACGCTTGGCTTGTCCAGATCAACCCTTCTTCGAACCACAACACCGCAAACAGCCTCTATGAGGAGGGAACCGGTGACTGGATCTTCCGCTCTCAAGAGTGGAACCGCTGGGTAAATAAACAGTCCAAGGAACGGTCTCTTTGGATACACGGCATCCCCGGGGCAGGGAAGACCATCCTTGCCTCTCATGTCATCGAGCAACTCATCAATACCAAATGCTCGGGCAACGTGGTACTCGTCTACTATTACTGCTATCACGGCCACAACCGTGATGAAACCTTTTCATTCCTCCGATGGCTTGTCAGCCAACTCTGTCGGAAGACTGATACGGTCTCGAGTTTGACGTACGATATTTACCGAAGCGGCCAAGATCCGGACATAACCAAACTCCTCGCAGCACTTCACGCACAGCTTGACGGTTTGGACACGGTATATGTCGCGGTCGATGCCTTGGATGAAAGCCAGAGGCCGAGACATACATTCCTGGGTGTTCTCCGTACTCTGGCTACCGATCCGCGATTCCAGAAGATCCGACTCTTGACCACCAGCCGTGAATACGCCGACATCGAGCGGGTCATGGCTCCCAGCTCCCTTTCCGTACCTACTTCACATGAGGAGGTGGAGAAGGATATTCGAGTCTTTGTCGAAAGAAGCATCAGTCGAAGCGACAGTTTCAAGCATTGGCCCGACGATCTGAAGCTTGAGGTGGTTGATGCACTTGTCAAGGGAGCAAAAGGCATGTTTCGTTGGGCGGTCTGCCAGCTGGATATTCTTCGTCGTCTCAGCTGCGCAACATACGAAGACGTCAGGCAAACGATCAAAACTCTCCCCAAGGACTTGGACGAAACCTACATGAGGATCTTGAACCTTATCCCCCCAGATGATCTCGAACTTGTCCGATTCACCATCCATTGGATCATCTACACGGAAAATCTGGTCGGATGGCATGTCAGGATGAATGATGTTTCCGAAGTCGTGAGCTTCTATGTGTTGCATCGTTATGGATCCTCAGAACGGGCCAACCAAATCTCTATCCCTTGTAACCTCGACAAGCTTAAAGATTGCTGTGGTTGCCTTGTTTCGTTCGTTGGCGATCAACAGGACGAAGAGAATCCTGTCTGCAAACTCTCCCACTACACCATCAAAGAGTTCCTGAAATCCAGTCGATTCAAGCCGACAGATCAGCTTATGTGTCTTGACCTTGCAACAATGAAGACTTACCTGCCCAATGTTATTCTCCAAATGACCATTGATCGCGATGGACGCGATGCTCAGGGCCGTAAAGAACTCTTCGGTTTTTTGGTCTTTGTGAGAACCCTCTTGCTCGATGAAGAGTTCTTGGATCACAAACTGGTATTTTCTGCTTTCCTGATTGATATGCCACCAAAGGGAAAGTACAACTGTGGTGATAGAAGATTTCATGCCATGTGGGCTCTTTATGCAATTGAGTGGGTTGGGGATAGGCCGGCAGACGAAATCATTGTCTTGCTTCGTTTGTTAGCCATGGACGCCCCCCAAATCTCCCGAAATCTGCTGGTAACTGCTGGCAGTCACCTTCTTTGCTCATCCTTGAGCTTGATATGGTACGACTTTCACGTGTACGGCAGCTTAACGGACCCGATCAAAATGACATTTGAGGGCAATGTTGTTGAGTTTCTAGCGGCCTTTTTCTTCACTTCACCCCATGCACTGTTGTTTCTACTGGAAAACTACTACCACGACTTTGCGCACTCCGTGGACTTGAATGAAATCCTGCGATCATTTCAAAATGTTCGCCGAGATCTCGACTTCTTGGATGCAGAATTCCGTAGGGAGGACGATCATGAAATCTGTGCGAAAGTGGCGCAGAAGCTTCACGATCTGGGCGCGGTTGTGATGGATAAGTATACAGAGTCAGACACGGAGTCTAACGCCGGGTGAACGACAAAGCCGATGGTAGAACCAGGCGCAGAGTCTCATGACCGGCCGAAGAGGTGGCTTGATGTTGTTTTGAGAATTGAGAGTAAAGAGGTAATTGGGTCATAAGCCGCCGGTCAAAAAGTACTGTCCCTTTCCTACTGTGTATAGCGCGACACACCAAGAGGCTGGTCGATATGAGACACAAAACATGAACAGAATATGTCCGTCAAACACCTCAAGAATCTTTCTTCACTTCTCCACATCCTGCTTATTCCTTCGCACTGGTACTTCATCCGCTGACGTTGGCTTTTTCTCGTCCGAACCGCCGTTACTACCAGCTGAGCCGCGATCCGAACGGACCGTAGAGTCATTCAACGGGCGACCAACAGCGTCGTGCGTGGCATCCCACTCAGCCAACTTAGCAACCGGCACCTTGACAAGCTTGTGACTCTGCGCACCATCCTCAAGTCGCAGAACCTCCTGGCGAATGCGATAGCCACGCAGCTTCGGGATCACGGAGATCCAGAGATAGTAGTAGATGGCGCATGCGATTAAGCTGGTAACCTTTTCAGTTGACCACTCCTTTTCTGCAAACCACAGCGGCTTTTCAAGACAAAGAAACCGAAAAAATAGGACTTACATTCCGATACCTGTGACCACATAGGTCCCGTACCAAAAGCTGACATCTCCCGCGTATGCTCCTCCTGCGGGCGGATACCACGGCATGACGACCAGGTACAGCTGCACCAAGATGTTGAACACGACCACGAGGTCCCAGGCTTTGAACTCTGGGCGGGGAAGATTCAACCGAGAACGTCGGTACCGGATGACATACAAGCCGATACCCATAATCAGCTGAAAGAAAGCCGAAGGCAGTACTTGGAGATCGGTGATGAAGTTGAAGGCGTCACCGGCGGGAGGAGCAAGGATCATGAGGGTTGTCAACGCCCATTTGACGAAGTATGGCCCAAGCGGAGTGCCAAAAGGACGGGTGGAAGCCCAGAAACGTGGGAAGGGAAGCACGCCTTGCCTGTTGTCACGGAGGACCATGTGTCAGCAATCACCAAAAAACGTGAGGAACAACAGATCCTTTGAGACTCACCTGCCACACTCCCTAATCAGCCTCGACGACCCAATCAACACAGCAATCAAATTCCCAAACGAGCTCAACGCAATCAAAAAGTTTAGCCCCCTCACCGCACCGCTCGACCCAAACACCTTGGTAAAGAACAGACTAGCAGCAATCTGCTGACTCTTCACCAGCTCCTCCTTCGGCACCGCCGCAAAGTACGCCACGTTCGCCAGGATGTACAGCACCGCGACGATGAGCAGCGCAACGAAGCCGTTCCTTCGGATCTGCTTGACGGGGCTCCGGACCTCGTTGACCACGTTGAAGGCGTTCTCGAACCCGGCGTACGAGAAGATTATCTTGTACAGCGCGTTGGTGACGCCGTAGGGCGTTGCTTGACCGGAGAAGGCATCGCGGAAGTTGACACGGGGGTCGGGGATCCGGCTGGTGGAGACGTGCCCGCCTAGCACGACGAGACCGGTTATGGAGACGAAGATGAGGGTGAGGACTTTGATTATGCCGATGCCGTTGGCGAGGAGGTAGGAGAGGCGGGTGTGGAAGGAGACGACTGGGAAAGGAGCAGGATCAAATTCGGTCAGTAAAGAGAGAGTGGCGTCAATGGGCCAGCGCGGAAACGGGGAAGAGACGGGACATACACAAAGCGGCGATGGTGTAGCCGGCTACAGCTACGCCTTTGAGTTCCCAAGCTGTTGGAGAGTGGCCGTTTATCCTGAACAGGTACTGGGCAAGAACTGCGTGCCGTTCACGCCAGTCAGTCCAACCATTTCTTCCCTACCTCTACCGTATCAGGCAAGGAACAACCAGAACACTTACCAATAGCATTACTGCTACTAAACGACAGCGCAACCGACTGAAACGCAAACGCCGTCGGGAACAGCCATCTGGGTCTCGGGTACGCCTGTTCCAGATACACCACCTCCGACCCCGATCGGTTCGGGAAGTACGCCGCATACTCAAGATACACCGAGAGATTCGCAACCGACGTCAGGAAGCCGAGAGCCCAGAAGACCATGGACAGGCCCACGGATCCGGTACCTCGGAGAATGTTGGAAGCTGTATAACCGTTGCCCCCCAAAACAAGAGCGAGAAGGACGCAATTAACACCAGCCCATGATTGTACGGACAGAAAAAGAATAAGATGATGATGCGGCAGGTGAAGGGAGGGGCTGCTCACGAGTCGAATACACGCCCGTACCAATCATCTTGCCGATGTTCAGCATGATGATGGACAATGGGCCGACGGAGTATCCCAGGGGGGAGTTGACCTCGACCGGCGCGCCCGTGGCTTCTTGGTAGGCTGTCGGGGAGTCGTTGCCGCCTTTTTCGACGGTGTATTGGAGACTGCCGTCGCTGACGGTGCCACCATCGCCGTCGAAGGACCCATTGGATCGATAGTAGTGGGATTCGCTGTTGGCAAGATTCTGATCGCCTTGCCGGCGAGTGAATGGTCGTCGCCAGTTGAAGGACATTGGGGTGTCTGGATGTGTACTATATTGGAACAAGTGCAGAGAAAGACTTGGGGGCGGTGTTGTGTTACGGGAAGATAAGGAAGATAAAACGGGAAACCTGTTGCTATTTTCGAAAGGCAACATCAGATCGATCATCACGATCATATATGAATCCCGGCACTTCCAACAATCCATTCCTTGCTTCTTCTTCTCACCCCACGCTCTAGATCCCCTTCACACGCCTTCTCTTCCCCAAGCATTCTCGAGGCGTCGAGTGGTGATGGTCGAGTGTCTTCGCTCGTGATAGCTGGTTGATATTGCATTTACCTTGGCGGCCGCTTGTATGGACTGTATGGACGGCAATATCGACTGCAATTATTGCATCACACATCTAGCGTGTCTCACGCGGCTCACGCCTGCCAGACGAGGAAGGTCAGCACCTGCAGAGTCGCAGTGAGAGACATGGCCAAGGATAGCGGCCGACAGCCAAAGGTGGTAGAGGCAACGCTCGTCATCTTGCCTCATCGCTCCACCATTGGCATGTTATTGGTGTCGTTGCAGCACGCTAAGCTCTCGTTGATCGTCGTGCTTTGGAGATAGGGGTTCGAATTGATGGTACCATCATGGTGCAAATGGTGCTATAGGAGCAGGAAGCTAGGATAAAAGAAAAAAAAAGAGAAAATGTGGCCCGCACCGGACTCGAACCGGCAACTTCCAGTTTACTTGGTAACAGCTCACGAAGAGCTCTCTCGCATTACTCCCGGATGTGCCAACGAACCACGGGAGATGCCGCTGGTAAGTTGTGTTATTTACCCTAGTGGTAGTAAAGATGGGATGAAAGGATCAAAGGGCCCCCACGTTTTGGAAACAGTGTGGCTTGATGGTGACATTAAAGGCGAGTTTGTTCGTCTTCAGGTGCAAAAGCCACATGTGCTTGTGCACTTCCACGATGTACAAGGCATAGCCCGCACGTTTAGCAACAATCCAATCCTCGTAGTTGAAGAGTTCGGCTCGAAGAATCTCGTGCCACTCAGGGATCTCGTTACATCACACACACACCCCAACTACCGCTAGGTACTTAACCAGGGCATCCAACTCACCTATAGATGTAGCTACACTCATGATCAACGCATCTCAACCTCCAGTCCCCCATCAATACCCTCCCCCACCCTGCGTCCCCACGCTCTCCCCCCTACTCGCGCTCCTAATCCTCGGCTCAAGCGGAAACACCTCCTTCTCCGGGCTCACACCTCCATACACGCGCTCCCACCGTTCCCTCAACACCTCCGGCGTCTCCCACGCATGCTCCGGATCTCTCAACCACAACCTAACCAAATGCCTCTGCTTCTCCCCGTCCTCCTCCGGGTCATCCCTAAACCCGGCCCTAGCATGGAACACACTCAAATTATTAACAAACTGCACATCCCCCTTTCTAAAATCCAGTGCAACCGCGTACTTCTCCGCAGTAAAATGCAGCGCATCCAACGCCTCCGCCTGCGCCTCCGTAATGGGCGGGATATCCGCCGAGCGCGGCAAGCCCCAGTACCCCGTGAAGGTGCGGCGGGCGTATTGGATGATGAGCCGTTCCGGCTTTTCCGCCTTGCCCTCGGTACTAGAAGACCCAGAAGCAGCAGGCTGGTAGTGCAACAACGGCCTAACACTAAACTTCCTCCCCTCCTTCCCAAACTCATCCGCCACCCACTTATCCTCCGCCAGCGTGCGAATCAGATCCGGTCGAGTAGCCGCCAGCTCGTTGTACACCTGCCAACTACTAGACAGGTAACTCTGCCCGCCCTCGGCCGCCTCGCCAAGACAAAAAAGGGCGACGATGTCGCCTGCGTCCGTGTGGAAGACTTGTTTCTCGGTGGTGTAGGCGGGCGCGCCGATTTTGTTGATGTCCGAGACGGTGGGGGTCAGGTCTTTGATGTGTGCGAGGACTACGTCGGCTGGCTGGCCCAAGTGTGTGTTGTCTTGTCGTCCGCGGAGGGGGGCGACGTGCGAGGAGAGGCCGGCGTAGATGATGATGTTTTCCTCGCGCGTGTGGGCGGTGACGGGGAGGCCGCGGAGGACTTTGAAGCCGTGGCCGTGGTGGAGCTCGTGGGAGAGGGAGCGGAGGGTGTGGTGGAGGTGGGGGAGGGGGAAGGTTTCTTGGGTGATGTAGCCTAGGGGTTTGTTGAGGCCTGTGGTGGGTGAAGGTTAGTTGATGGGATGCTCAAGGACTGATGGGGAGAACAAGTTCTTGGGGGCTGGCTGGATGTACTCTTGAAATGACGAAGTGCGGACTCGATTTCGTTGATGTCCTCTTCTGTCAGTCTGTAGTTCCAGTCGTAAGTCTCGGCAAGGTTGTTGCCGTCCCACACCAGGTCCGAGTCTAGTCTTTGGGGGAAACCAGGCGGGAGAGACTGCTCGAGTTTTTCGGTTTCCCGTCGTCTTTTGACTCTTTCGAGGTACTTGTCATGGTCAGGAGTGTACCCAATATCTGGTTGTCCGACTGGGCCAGGGGCCGAAACTTGGACCGCTGCCGTGGCCATGCTGCTTTGACTGGAGGCTTGATCCGGAGAAGTTGAGATGTTGGAGCCGTTTGAAGCGGCTTTGCTTGGGAGCTTTGGGGGTGTCGAGCGAGTTTACACTTCGTGCTTCTCATCCGCATCTGAGGAGAACATTTGTATTTTTATTATATCGCGGTGAAAAGGTGAATGAAGACCTCATGCTTGTGTTATATGGCGTGATAGTGTGATGGTGGGTGACTTGCCGCGCGGAGGAGCGGGGGAGTTGCATCTCACCCGCGCAATGCATTTCTCAAATGTCGCCATACCATCTTCGATACCACAAATCGGGGTGTTGCTTCAAGCGCCAATCATTCTCACTTTACCTCATGGATATCATTGACTGTATATCTTTGGTGTTGGTCAATCTATGGTCGAGTAATTTGAGACACTTCCAATTATCCCGGCGAGACAAGGCAAAAGGCATACGAAAGAACTTGTTCAGGCTTAGTATGCAACACCTGAATTAATTTGCAATGGCAAATTGGATAAGCTGATGAAGTTGACGACGATTGGCCAATGAAGAAAAAAACGAGAAAAAAAGAACAACTTTCCCCTCGACCGGAATCGAGCCGGTGACCTTTCGGTATACAATCTCGCAATTACAGCCGAACGTGATATCCAACTACACCACAAGGGGATTACTTGTTGCTATTGTTGGATTTTGCGGGCCAGAAGCTGCATCTAAAAACCAAAGTGGATTTCGTAGATGTGAGGGCTTTTTGCACACAGTACGAACCAGAACGAGAAGGTTTCCGGAAATGGTGGTCCACACGCCGAACTGCTTCTTGCCAGTGGCAGGTGGGACCCCCATAAAAGCATGGCAGCTGGTTTGAGGCCGTCACGAGATTAAGGGGTAAGTAAACAAAGGATTACAAACTTGCTCCGGCAGAGTATGGCAGCGATTCACAATGGACAGAGCGTGATGTGTGGGTTATACTGCAGTTTGGATTTGAATGACTAGGAGCATAGGAGACACACCCTAAAAGTTGCTCGTGCAACCTTTCCTAGTCCACCCCAAGCTCTTGGTCCAGGATAGTGAAGACTTTGGGGTGTTGTGGCGGAAGCTTCATCCCGGAAACAACCCCGAATAAGTGTTTTGCAGAATCGAAAACAAGGGAAAGGGGGAGAGTTCCCGCTGGCCAGGCGAGAACAAAGATGCCCCCCTGAAAAAAAAAAAAAAAAAAAAAAAAAAAAAAAAAAAAGATGAATGAACATTGAACGGAAATGAAACAAAAGACCAAGAGCTCATCAACCTCCACATTCCCCACCCCTTGCCTGTCTGTTCGGCGACCGGCGTCCGCCCGCGTCCTTCCGCTCCTTCCCTGACCACCACCACCCGTCCCGTTCCTTCCTTCAGCTCCAGCATCAACCACCTCACTCCACTCACTTTCTCCCTTGCTCTGGCACCCCAGCCGAGTCCACCAGCGTCAAAGTCCCGCCTCTCTCACAGTCTCCGTCCCCGTCCTCCAATCCCCCATACCTAGTAGACTCCAGAGCTACCTATCTAGAAGATTCCTCAAACCCAATCCCAACTCCCCTGCAACACCCCCGCACTCGTGCTCGCCAGCGCCGAGAAAGCCGCAGGACTTAAATCCAATCCACCGTACGGGCACCCCGCGCACCGATCAACCAGCGTGACCGTGACGCTCCTGCCGTTGGCATTCACTCTGATCCGGCGGCCGCAGAGCGAGTTGCGGTTGGGATTGCCGTTGGGCGTGGACGGGTCGAACTGTGCGGCGTTGAGGACCACCACCAGCTGACCGTCATTCGAAGAAATGCCGCAGGCGCCGAGGCCGGTGTTGTACCAGGTTATGCGGGAGGAGAAGGACCGGGTGGTGAGGTCCTCCGGGGAGGAGGGGGAGGAGGAGGAGGCTTCGGGCTCGCCGATGATGACAGCACCGGGAGCCGCAGCCGGGGCGGCGGTGGTGAAGCCGATGGGGAGGAGGAAGAGGGAGAGGGTTCTGGTGAGGATGGTTTGGAAGAGCATTTTGAGTTTTTGACTGCTTGACTGCTTGAAGGTGGGTTTGGTATGGGCTTGCTGGTGGTCAAGTGGCTCTTCTGGGCTTGAGGAACTGCAGGCTGGACTTGGCTCTGGAAGTGAGTGCCTGTGTCTGAAGATGGAGTTGAGAGACTCTGGGTGAGGTTATCATGATGGCTTTATACCCATTTTAAGAGCACTTCGACTTCAACTCGTTGACATTGTCTTTACCTGAGAGAATGTAGTGCAGTGTAGATGTCTTGAGGTTGCAAAGTCCAAGCCACCAAACAGTTCGTCGACGCCGGACGGCACAAGATGAGGGGAAGAAGAAAGAGTTGTTCAACCATCATCACCAACGAGCCGCTCAAATATCGACTATTGACTGCGGGTCGAACATTTCCCCGAAGCTTTACATTGTCTAATAGCACGGCTGAGAGAGGACTCCGGCTAGCTTTGAGCGCCGTTGAGAAGTTGGATATTGAGGAGAGGGGAGTGTTCCGATCACATTCCTTTCCCCGGATTCGAGAGCAATCCATGCTCGCTCACATGGGTGTTTTGTATGCATCGCCAGAGCTCTTGGACCGCGGCACGGGTAGCCAGCCAGTGCGGGAGGTAGCTGATAAGCTTAAGTGATGGAACAAAAGCGGAATGTTTGCATCTCGTGCTTTGATCACCAGCACTGTGGACGATGTAAGTTTCCAAGTTACACCAAGATGAGCGGCAGCAAAGGATGCCTGTTAATCTAAAAGACTTTCCTTTTTGATGGCCATAGTGTGAACGTCTAGAATAACAAGGCGGAATTGGGAGGCCTGCTGCTCAATCTGTTTGGAGTGTTCATCGAGGAAGAAAAAGGGGGCAAACTATAAGCCATGTGGCTTGAAGTGTATATACAGAGGAGCGGGGAAATTTTCATCAGCATCAAGTAATACAGTACCTGACCAGGAGCGGGAACTATCAAAGACTGGACATGATGAGGAGCTTGTGCATGATAGCAGGTAATGTTGGCATCAACCGCCTTGGTGACTAGAAACTGTAGAGGCAGGAGCAGGTAAGAGCTAGAGAAGAGCAACTAGATGGTGTGGAAGTGTGCCCCAGACCTGATTCACAAATACAATGACTGATCATGGTCAACAAACAGGGAAAGTTCCTCTTCGGTGAACAAGTGCGGATCTCTTGATCAGGATTAAGTTGCAAATCTCTCTCATGAAACACACCTCATACTACAACCTCACAATCATCACCCAGCCCGCATCAACTCTTCCTTTGTTCAAGGCGCATAGTCCCATGCCCCAGCTTCCATTGCTTAAGCTTTCTGAGCCCAACCAAGCGTGCCGCCCTTGGCATTCCAAACCGTGTAATACGCCTTGATCAAGGGACTCCCAAATACCCACGCTGGACGTCCCTCAACTGGTTCATAAAAGGGAGGATCCGAGTGAGAAAATGCCGCCTGACACAACTCCCTTCTTGCCAGGATACTCACCCAAGTTGAACGCACTCTTTGGCATAGTCACTTCAACCAGCTCGCCTCCGGTTTCCGTCCCAATAGTGAACGTAATGTCCGTCGCCACCTTATCCAGCGTAGCACAACTGGCACCCCACGATCCCCTATCATCGAGGGGGACGATGCCTTTGGAGATGTCTAAGTAGAGATCCTCAGCAGTTTGTCGGTCAGGAGTCAACATGTAAGCGGTCCCCGAGTCGATGAGGGAGGCCCCCGGCGTGAGTGGCTTGTTGTCGTTGGTTGAGTTGCGCCATACTTGCTTGTTATTTCCAGAGCCAATGTAGGCAGCTTTTACGTCTACTATGAACGTACCCGAGAGAGCGGTGAGCGTTTCATCGACGTTGACGTTCTTGATGCGGCCGCGATAGCGCGCACAGTCGGCGCCCCCGATGGAGGCTTCGGGGCCGCGCTGTTGGTGTTTCTTACCACCAGACCCGAGGGCAAGGCCAACGATTCTGTTTGGGAGCTGTCCCTCACTGACGAGGTTGGGGAGAAGGGGAAGATAGGTAAAGTTACCGTTTTCATCCCAAGCCGAGATGTCATTGAAACCAATGCCGAGGATTCCGTCGGCGAGTTGGGAGGACAGGGCCTCGCCGTAACTATGGCAAAGCATGAACTCCTGTTTGGGGGCAGAAAGACCCTGTATCGAGACGGTGTCGGTGACGACTTCACATTCTGCCCGGCCGGTTTGGTTGAGCGGGACAGTGTCTGCACCAGTGCCGTACTCGATGGGTTGAAAAAGTGCAGGTTGGGGCGAAAATGAGGTGGATTTGGATGGGTCAAAAAATGAGTGTTTACCGCAGTTGGTGCAGTTGCTACGAGGGAGAATAAGAGCGGTTGATCCAGTGTCCAAGACTACTTTGCTATTAGTGGTGACGTTAGCTTCGTTCCCTGGTTTTGCATAGGGGTGCTGTGTTAACTTACAACGTCTGAGGAGGGGTGCCGACCGTGATGGTTGCCAGCCATTGGAGTTCGGTTTTTCCGTTATTCCTCGAGTCGACTTCCAACGGTACTCTTTCGAGGCTTTTCTTCCCGGTCTCTTGTCGACGGTCTAAAGAGCGATGCTCTAGACCTCTCTCGAGATGGCCAGTGAATGGCTGGTTAGGACGGAAAGCCGTTGCGCTTGTGAATAGCAAACCGGCTATAAGTGTCGTCATGGACTTCATGATGGTGGAATGGAAGGATGGTATCGATACAGAAAGTGTGAGTAAAGGTGGGATGGGGAAGATGATGACCTGATGAAAGAGTCAAGCAAGATGTGTGTGCCGTTTGTATTTCTTCGCCTCAAGACTCCATGGTCTCGATGCAACCGAGAGCTTGATGTTGACCAGACGGGGCAGAAATGCGGAACCAGCGGAACCATGGGTATTGCCAATCGTGAAGCTTGTCACGTCGTGTTGGTGATTCAAGCGGCCACGGCTTGAGGCTACTGGCTAAGCCATGGCAACGGCCAGGTTGACTTTAGGTATGAAGCAGCATGCACCCTGGCGGCGGTGTCGGTACGCGTGGAGCTGCCTTCCCTACCGTTAGTGAATAGTATTGACCATGGTACCCACGCTTGAAGGCTCGGTTCCGGACGGGAGTTAAGATAACATGGCCTTCAGCTGTCGTTGCAGTGTATGACTCCAGAAACAGACGGCCACGCAAGCAGGAAGAAGACCTTGCTGTTGGTCCGAACTGCGCCGTCAGAATAAGCACGCTTAGGCGTCCTGTCAGATCTGGAAATACTTGGGAAAGGGTTGGCTGGGAAAGCTTGTTTGGGAATATCGTCTGCTGTCAATTTGCAGGTGAGACAGGGAAGAACTGAACGGAGCAAGACCCGCCAGTTGCAAGGTAGTCGAGCAGGTGAGGTCCAACTCTTCGCTATTTGACAAGAGAATTGTATCGGATGAAGCTTCCGGCCAGGTCAGTCTGGCCCTCGGAGATCCGATGGACACGAATGATCCAGATCAGTGAACATGGAAATGGAAGGCGATGAGAGGGAATTTGACCGAGTGAAAACCGCACTTTCCTTACCTCGGCCCAACCCAAGGTCTAGGCTTGGAAAGATTGAACACCGCAAAGGAGATAGAGGAAGTCATCATGGTGGGCCGTGACGATCTCCATCGATCCGAACTTTGAAGCATCTACCCGAACAGTTTGGCTCAGTGCTGCCTTCCATTTTGGTGGCAATGGCGGACCACAGAGGTTCTCGATCATTCAAACACCGCAAGCGCTCTTGCCATCTTGACCAAGTCACGGTCATACTGTCACACAACTCCCCCACGGCAATTACAACTCACCGGTCGTACCTGCTTGGTCGGAAACAAGGTGAGGACCTCGACACCGAGAATGGCAGGTCCGGCCGGTGAGAAAGAAGCCTTAAGAGCAAGCCATCGGCTTGGAAGTTCAAAACCCGGGTCCGTGAACTTCGTATCTTGCATTGCTCGGTACCGAGCCTGAATCTAAACGAACACCAGGTGAGCTGTGAGCAAGACGGAAACATGATCATGGACTTTTACCTCTACTGGTGTGTGCTGCTTCTTGCCAGCTTCACATCCGCCTTCGTAGGCCAGAATCTGAAGTTGGGCAACCAGAACCCGCCATCGTAAGTTGCTGCCCTCTGCGTCCGAACCCCAAAAGAATGCCGGGTCAGTCATCAACTAACAGAAACTTCGAGTAGGCTGGCCAACCTCGCTCCTCCGGTCCTCACATCGACCATAACCGTGACCCCAACCGTCACTCCCACATCCTTGGTCCAAAACATCTTGCCAACCACCATCACCGTCACCTCAGGCGTCAGCAACATTATCCCCAACATCCCATCCACCTCAGCCGGCACTCAACAACAACCTCCTTCCCACGGACCCCCGTCTCCCGTTCAAAACGCCCTACCCATCCCTTACAACTGCGCCAGCCCCGTGCCGGGCCTTTCCCCTCAGGACTGCACCTACCTTTCCACCATCGGCATCATCTCGCAGGGACAAAACGCCCTTTCGGCCGCCTCAGGGACCGCAGGCATCTACCTCGGCTCCACAGGGCCCAACACCTTCTCTTTCATCAACGGGGCCTCGGTGCCGCTGATCCTGGTAGTGTGGTACAACCCCGTAGAGGACGCACAATCCTCGTTCATGGACGCGCGCACGCCCAAGATCACGTACTCGCTCCCCGCGCAGGGCAGCGCGGTGGTGGTGTCGATTGATAACGGCGTGCCCGGCGGCTGGTCGACACTGTACAACTACACGACGACGCTGACGGAGTACGGGCAGGTGAACAACACGTTTGGCGAGTTCAACACGGGCTCGTTCGCCACGACGGACGTGAGCCGGCTGGTGAATATGCAAGGTCATCCGATGACGGTGGTGGTCAGGGGAAGCGGGTGTCGGTCGGATATGCAGACTTGTGTGTATATGTGCGCTGAGCAGGGCGCGATTACCTGCGGGAGGGAGAGGAGTTATAGGCTGGAGAATTGCCAGGGACAGCCGGGGGCGGTGGTAAGTAATGACGCGGATGGGAATCCGTCGGGTGGGTGTCAGGGTTGGAGTTTTGGGGGGCATGTGGATGTTATTTTCACTTGATGTGGTGCACAGAGCTGAGGCCGGCGGAAGAGGAACGAGATAGGGGAAAGGACTGTGAGAGGTTAGACGAAGCTTTATGCCATGTAAGATGGGGGGGAAAGGTATCGACGTTTATGATCGCAGACTTGTTGGCGGGTTGGCATGATGTCTCGTACTTAGAGAAACGATGATTTACCGTGCCAGATGGACATGTGCAAAGTAGACCGCAGCTGTCAGACATGCATAGCGCATACCCGTTACGGTCCCTGCATGCGTGTCTTGCACCCTTCCACCATATGAACCCGAACGACGTCCATCACCTCCATTGTACCTCACCCCAACTCAAAGGCTGAACTCCAGCCTATTACCCGCAAAGTCCCTCGCAAAGAATCTCGTGGGATACTCGACCCCCTGGGCACCTACCGACTCGACCGTTAGCAAACAAAACAACCACCTCCTTCCCTCCCTCCCTCTCAACCCAGTAACCCCCTACACCCATACCCTCACCCCCCTCGATCCTAAAAAGGAAAAGAAAAAAGGAAAAAAAAGAAACTCACCACTCTCCACACTCCCCGGCTCATCACACTGCATCGGCGCCCCCTCCCCACCCCTCTTATAATGCTCCCAAATCCTCTCCTGCAACTCCCTCAACTTCTCCGCGTTTTCGCCTCGGAAACAAGGGTGTCTCTTCGCCTGCCGGGCTTCGGGCGTGAAATCGACATCTGGGCGACCAATTGCCACATGGAGTTGTTGACCTGAGGAGGAAATGTCGAACCAAGCCAGTGTCCCGGCTTGTAAGGAAGGGACGGGGCGGGAGGTTAGAGATAGGGTGGTGCCGTAGAAGAGGGTGGCATGGTGGAGGGTGGAGGGGGGGACGAGGATGTTTACCTGTTGATGGGATGTCAGATGGGGGATGTTGATGTTTTGGGTGGGTGAGTTGGTGGGTGAGTGAAGGGTTGTGCGTAGATAGGGGTTGAAGGCTGGGTGGGGGTTGGGGGTGTAAATGAAGTGTTACTTAGGGAGATGGGATCGGATGGGGATGAGGAGACGAACGTGATGGAGCCCGGTAATCATGATGGTTGGATGTCTTGAAGGTGGTTGTCTCTGGCAGGTGTGAGGGTTATTGTTAGGACTGGAGTCAAGGATAGAATGAACGGTGGAAAATATTTCTGTGGAAGCACACCAACAAAAGTGAAGTGATGATGATGGTGATGATGATGGATAAAGGTCTCCGGTTACGGCTCGACGTTTGGACGGAGTCACACTGCGGGGTCACTCATCAGGGACATTCGTGACGCCATTGGAGAGACCTGCGCCGTTGCTTTAATTCTGCACTAAGATAATGCACGATGATGCACTACCTAGTAGTGAGTATCACAGTGTTGGAGTTTCGATGGCCTCGCAGAAAAAGAAATTTCGGCCAAGGTGTAGAGTCGGCATCAGGTTGAGAAGACATGCGAAAGATGTGTTTGTATAACCACCTGAGGTTCGGAAACAAAGGCTCCTTGGACTGTTCTGAAATTTCTAGCTACATTGTTAACCGTTTTTGGGGTTATACTACCGGTACCTATTAGTGAGCTATCGCCATTAGTTCTAGTAGAAATGAAAGATGCCTATGGGATAGGCAGTATAGCGTAAAACATTAGTAACGAAGACAAGCAGAATGGGTGGGCATATCACAGACTTTTCCTTCCCTCTTTTCGCTTTGCCCAGATCAATAATACGTTCGTCATCACACATGCTTCGTTGCACAAGGCCACATTACCTCCATGACGGACCTTTACGTCCTCTACTGGACAATAGGTGTCTTGCCCAGTGTCTTCAAGTCGGCGCCTTTGCCACCGTACTCAGCGGGGAGCTTGTCGCCCAACCCGTCGACCTTGGTGTTGACAAACTCCTTTGCAAGATTTGTGCCGCTGGACAAGGGATGGAACTTCTTCAACGTCTTTTTGGAGACAAACATCTTCATGACGCCATAGAAGAAGCCCATGATGGCGGGGATGTTGACGAAGAACTTTTCCTTGAGCAGCTCGGGGTAGTTGTCGCCCAACACCGTGATAGTCTCTTTGCTGGCCGCCTTGGCCACGTCGGTTTGGCGCAGGAAGCTGATGCCCTTGTAATCATGGACCTGGGTCATCTTGTAAGGGTCGTAGTCGGCCGTGATGGGCTTGATGGCACCCCCAATGTTGACTTCCACGAGACCAAGCTCCATGAGGGCAACACGCCACTCCACAAACCTTTCGGGCACCAAGCGTGAGCGACATGACAAGCGTAAAGCAGACAGCAGGGATGGAGAAGTGGCACTGGACTTACTCTTGAAGGTTGCCAAAGGTCTCGTCGAGAGACTTGACACTGCCATAGAGGTTCCAAGTGAAAACCTCCTTTTGCTCCGGCTCGTCGACAGCAGGCTCGTCGCCGGCTGTGTAGGTGGTGACGTAGCCCAGGCCATCAAACTTAGCCTTGGAAAACATCTTCCTGACCAGCTGCTGAGGCTGTGTCTTTTGGCGCCAGTCGAGCGTCTTGAGCAGCTGATCCTTGGCCTTTTCGACTTGCCCATCGTTGGCATTCAGGAATTTCTGGAAAATGATCTGGGTCGGGATGTGTCTCTCGGGGTCGGAGAGGGGGACGCCCCAAATCTCAAAATGGGGATGGCCCTCGGCGGCCTTCCACAACTGGGCGAGGGGAGAAAGCTGAGTCGCAGTTGTCGACACGGATCTCTTAATATCAGCGGGATAGTCGTGGGCGGGGGCCGGAGGTGACACCGATCTCGCATCCCCCTCAATATCAGCGGGATAGTCGGTGACTTGGGCCGCGACAGGTTGGAGCTTGGTGGTTTCGTCTGTAGTTGCGGCGGGAACGGTGGATTTGGCAGCATCGGGTTCGGATTCGGTGGCAGTCGATGCAGGCGGAACGGACGCGATCTCATCGTTTTTGTTGTTGTCGGCGTCAATGCTAGCGGCAGCCGGAGCGGCTCCAGGCTTCGCACCGTCCGAGGTTTCGGTGCTCATCGTGCTTGCGGATGGGATCGAGATTGATGACGTCGAGCTATCGTCGAATGGCGATGCTGGCCAGAACCTCTTTTGACTGTTGAGAGGTGTCGACGGGACACCGAGACTCGAGAGCGCGCCAAACCTCGTCGCGTAATTAAGGTTTGTGTGCTTCTGTTTGATGAATGATGTTTGAAGGGGCAAGATTGGGGGTTGTCGTTGGACGAAACAGATAGGCAACAACCTGGAAGGAAAGGAGAAAAAACGTGGTCCAGGTGTCAGATTCAAGGGTGGTTTTAGCCATACCATATGGAGGTTAGCGCTCTAGCCACCTGATATTGCCTGATTTCTGGGTATATTTGGGTTACCCCAGTACCCCTCATACCTTCTAGGTGAATCAGTTATACACACTCTTCAATTAATTAATCCTATACTGTTACATTTGATAATTAATAGTTTGATTTGCGTATTTACGTTTAATACTATAATTATCAATTATAAGTAATATCCCTATGAAATTAATAACGTTAGCTATATTCTTATTAAAGGAATCTACTAATAAGGCTATTATAGTTATTTTTAATACCCTTACCAATTAGCCTAATTAGTATAAAACTCTTAAGAGATGTGTTAGTAGTAATTAGCATTTTAGTAATTAGCTACTAAAGGAGGACTTATAATTTAAAGGGTTCTACCCCCGAAGCTGGAAGATTTCTTCTTTATTAAGTAAGTAAAGAACCGCCTCCTAGTAGTAAAAAAGGAGTTCGTTAGATTTAATAGAAGAATCCAGGTTAAGAAGGCCGTAATTACAACCGTAATAATTACTATTACTATAATTATTAATACGAACAGTACTATTACCAAAATTACTACTACTACCTAATTTTAAGAAGAAGCCGCCGTTGGCGTTAACGAAAATGATAAGGAAGGAAGTTTAGGAAAAGAAGACGAAGAAGAAGAAGAGGAGGATAATAAATACTATATTGAGTAGAATATTAGGAAAAAAATAATTATTAACCCTTCTACCGATTTAATAATTATTAAGAAAGTAGCGTACGATTAAATTAATAATATATATAATATTTGCTACAAATATTAGAAAAACTTCGATAATATTAGTACCCGAATTTGTGATTGGATAAATACCTATATCGCCGCCTACTATATTAGTACTTTATTTAAATAGGATAAATTTATTTGCGATTAATTTAGAGAAATTAAAAATTAAATTCATTATCAACCCATCGACTAAATCGCTAAAACTCGTCAAAATTATTAAGCTTTTATTAAAGAAATTATAAAGAAGTAACCTAAGGACTTTAAAAAGTAGCTATCCGATTAAAAAATGTTTATTATAAACGGAAAAAGATTTGGAATTAATAAAGTAATTTCTTCTGTTTTATAGTTTACCGATTTTGTTAATATAGTTTATAAATATAAATCTATTTAAACTAGTAATTCTTAGAAATTCAATAATAAATTTAAAAAGATGTCCTTAAAATATAAGGACGTATCCGCTAATTTTAGTATGGTTAATATGATAGCACGTATTATATTATTAATTAATTTTAAAAAGGTTATAATTTATAAGAATTCGCGTTTAATAAAGAGGATGCTCCTAATTTTAATTATAAAAAGAAGCGGAAGGTAAATATAAGGAAAAAATATAATACGGATAAAAATATAAAAGATTCTTTATAGCCGAAAAAGAGAGAATGCACTATATTACTTTATAGAGTTTGCGAACGAAGCCTTTATTTAATAATACGTTATTAATATTTAGTATTTAAAATTAGGAATAATTTTAAATAGAAGTTAAGCGGCCCTACTTAGAAGCTTATTAATAAGAATTTCGAAAAGTATTTTAAAATTAATAAAGAGGTTAAAAAGGTTAGGAATTAAATGTAGGACCGCTTTATTACCTTTACGTAAATTATTATTTCGAAAAATTAAAGAAGGCAAGAAATTGGTATTTACGATTTAGTACTTTTTATTAAATAAAGTGCTTTCAATACGAGTAGTAGTAAGAGTAAAGTTTATTTACTTAAGAATTTTGGAATTTTCGATTCCAGGGCTTTTATTTATATTTTTAATAAAATTAATTATTTCTGTTCATTTTGAGTAATGTCTTTAAAGCATTGCGTTTGGGCTAGTGAATTTTAAATACTTATTAAGGGTTTTAGGATTATTAATATAGAAATATAGGGATAGAAGGGAATTTTAAGGTTATAATTAAAAGAGGTAGCCTTCTACTTTAATTTTATTATAAATTTTATATTATTATATTGATTTCGAAAGTTAGGTTTTTATTAGGATTATAAACCCCTTAATAATTATTTCTATTAGTTAGACGGTTTATTCTTTTATTTCCTTTAAAACATTTATTATTAGAGAGTCTTCGAATATTTACCCTTTTCTTTTAATTATACTACTTTCTTTATTCGTAGAAATTGCTTTAATTGCTTTATTAGCCGTCGTATATATAAGATACATGTTAAATTTTAGTATAAGCGATTCGGTTATTACGGTCTTTAAATCTTCGAATATTTTTATAATGTTAAAGGCGCTAAATTTAAAGGGCCCGCTACTTATTAATACGATACGTATAGTATTTCAAAGATTAAATAATAAATTAAACGAAAATTACAAAATAGGGGATTTGGCCCGGGAGAGTGTTTCGCCGTTAATTTGTTCGAATATAAAGTAGGGAGAGGTAATTTCAAATATATTATATTTATTACCTATCGATAGATTGGATTCGTTTAGGATATTTATATAGCGAATTGAATAATTAAGGCTATTGTTGAAGGATTCTTTTCAGTTATTAATACGATTAATTACTAGTATAATATTAAAATTAAATACGTTGAATGCGATAACGAATTTAATAGCTAATACGTTAGGGATAAGTTAATTATACGCTTTATTATTTTCGAATCCTTAGTGTAAGGGCATAGTATGGGAGGGTCGAAGGCAAAGCTAAGATTCCATCTATGACAGAAGATTTCAGATGGGGAGGAGAAAAGAGGAAGAGAACTAGATACAAGCGTGCAGACCCAAATAAATACCCTGGTCGCACAAGCGATAGCGGGACCCACATGTGGGTCGCTGACTGCCAGCGCCATCACACTTAGTATTTAATATTTAAATTTAAAATAGTAGTATTGGGCGCTTAAGGGGTATAATTAAAGAAAAGGCGCGTATAATAATAAATAGTGATAAATTCCCTTATGATTTCTAGTTTTAAATCGTTTTAGCCTCGGTTTATTTTATTAATCGATTACTTAAATATTTCTATAATTGGAAGTTACTATACGAGCGGTTTTATATTTTTGTAGCTTATTATAAAGGGGTGTAAACTGAACCCTGCAAGCTGTGACGGCTGGCACCACCAGTCGTCATGGATTCCATTCACGGGTGGCTTCCATTCACGGGTTTGGTTCAGATGGTTTAGGTTCTGGGCTTGGCCTGGCTCCCTCCCAGAGTTCAGGGTATAAAACCCAGTCCTTCCCATTTAGCCTTCCCTTTTGGGGTTTCCTTCTTTCCTCAACTTCTTGTCTTTAGTCCAAGTTAGCCATTAGGGTAGTACAGTCCTTGCACCCATACCCATCCCTGGCCACGCGTGACACAAGCTTAATTTTAATTATCTACGTGTTTACGGCTATAAAGTATATATAATAATAAGTATTGTATAGAAGAAAGAATAATAGTATAAGAAGTTTTAATTAAAGGCTTAAATTGAATTTTTTATTAGTTACGCTGTTTCCTCTATTTATTAAATTTAGAACCTGTAAATTAATTATATTGCTTATATTTGTAATATACTTTTTAATGAAGATTTAATTTATTTAAGGAATTTTAATAATTCTAAAGAAGTATTAAAATTAGTTAGCGACGAAATTACTCATTTATTTAATTAAATTAATTAACTTCCTTAGGAGGGATAGCTCAGTTAGGAAGATCTGGGCTTAGTTTCCTTCAGTTTTATCCGAAAGGTCGTGGGTTCGAATCCTGCTCCCCTCTCTTCTATCTGGTCTTAGTTTTTTGGGTTCTCCCAAGACCGACCTCGGAATTTTTCCCCTACCCGAAGTACGTGGCTAAACTTATAGGGCTCTCCCTAGTCTAAAACCCTGGGATAAAGCGATTTAGTGCTTGAAAATCTCTTCCTCGACGGGGCTCCGCTGCTCCTCTACCGCAAAGGTAAATTTTAAATCGAATTCTCTACCCCTCGAAAAGCAATCACCTCGTCCAATAACACAACAACTATCCGCCCAATCAGCGCACGATTCCCTAATAGTAAGCAAGGTTACGTTTGCCCTTCGCCTCCGCTAACTGGAGCCTTCAAGCTGACTAGAAAAAAAGTACGATAACGAAATTCGTAAGACCCTTCTACCCTCCCCCTCCCCAAAGCAGTGCCCTAATGATAAGACGTATTTGGTTAATAATAAGGACCGAGGGTGGGGGTAGAGGGGCTAAGAAGAATTGGAGGAAATCAGAAGGAAGGCTTGGGATTGAACGAAGATAAATATTAGATGTAAAGACGCGGGAGGTTTTTATCTGGTATTCAGCGGCGGATATACGGTTTTTCCGTCCGGCTTTGAACGACGAAGGACCGCATGCATAAATAGGTGACTAGTTAAAAATTAGATAGTTAAGCGTAAATAAAATTATTATTATTATTATTATTAACTTCCTTAATTATTTACGCGATATTTCGAGCCCTTCAATATAACCTAAGATATAGAAAATAACGGTCTTACCTCTCTCTTACCATTACTCTTCGATAATAATTTTAAGAAGATAATACGAGATTGTTTCGAAATTAATAGAATCTACTATTTAAAATAAAATATTTATCGATTTTATATTTGGCTACCCCACCCCGCTAAATATATTACTAATTATTTTTATTACCGGCCTTATAATAGATTTATTAAAATTTATCTCTTTCCTAACCTTCGAACTATAGGAAATTGTATTTAATATTAGGAGGTTTATTTAATTAATTAGGTAACGGTAAGGTAAAATAATTACGAAGGTAAAAATTGATTGTTTAATTTCTAAAGGTAATAGATTAGATTCTATTAGACGTTAAAACCTCTTTCTAGTTTTAAAGATTTATTGCGATTTTAAATATTATAATTTAAATAATTTCTTTAAGTAAGTAGAGGAAATATATTTCGATAGTTATAAAGAAATGAGGTTATAGGTTAAAATTAATGAAGACGTTCTTTGTATTAAAGGTCTTTAGATTTTCGATTATATATAAGTATATATATATAAGTTTAATAAGTATAGTTGGTTATTGAAGGTAAAGGTTCGCTTCGTAATTAAAGGAAATCAGTAGTAAAATTATAGTAAAGAAATGTATACTTCTACGTTAGTTAGTCGTTTATATCGGTTAATTATTACTTACGCCGTTAAATTCGATTTGGAATTTATTTAATACAATATAGTGAATGTTTTCGTTAATATTTATTTCGATAAGGAGATTTATATATATATACCTCCTAATTATTGAAAGTACAGTATTATTTTTGAAAATTTTAAGGCCTTCTACGGTTTCCGACGAAAATTCCCTTACTATAGTAACGAGAATTTAATAGAATTTTTGAAAGTTTAGGGTTTAAACTGTTATTTAAGGACTTATATATTTTTAAACGTAATAGAATCTTGATTTTCTATTACGTTAACAATATTATTTTCGCCTTTAATAAATTATAATATGATAAAATTACCCGGGTTATAAAAAAGCTAGAAGAGAAGTATAAATTTCCTAGTAATAATAACCTTTAATAGTTTTTAAGTATCGAAATTATTCGAGATTGAAAGGTAAGTTATATTGAATTGTCTTAATAGGAATATATTTATAACATTACCAAGTTGATTAAAAATCCGTATACCTTCACTTTTATCCTAATAAGTAATAAAGAATTTATATTTTACAATAGTATAGCCTCTTTCGATAAAATCCGGGAATATTAGGTCGTTACTGGTTCTATAATATACGTTGCTATAATTACCCGGCTTAATATTACTTTCGCTGCTAACTAATTAGTTCGCTATAATTATAATTCTGGTTTTTAATATTGTAAAGCTGTTTCCTGCGGTGCCCTGACTGGCCTATAATGATAGCACCAGTACAAGGTTGCTACAGTGAACTATGCACTTGTAGCAGAGCGGAGCGGAAGCGGTAGGAAGTACGACAGCAATGCTGAAGGAAGCAGCGTAGTTGCAAGTACAATAAAAGGATGTTGTAAAAGAGGTCTTAGAGAGGACTCTGCTCTCAAGACAGAAGATTACAGTGGACTCTGCACTGTGAAAAAAGACTATATTGTATTGCTTGACTTGTGCTTGCTTGCTTAAGGAGTGACGAACTGAAGGAGAGGAGAGGTCTCTATATACATGGACACTAAGCATCTAGAAGCTTCTGTTGAATCCTGTGATGACAAATCAGTCTGGAAGAAATGCTAGCTAAGTTATAAGACTCTAGAATACAGTGGCAAAACCTCTTGTATTCTAGTACATTCTGTGGGGACTGAGTCAACTGATTCCGTAGAAGGAATAGTTCAACTAGCCTTCTATACTACAAGGTAGTACAAGGCAGTTACAAGGCACAGTACTAGCCACACGTTAACACCCCCTCTGTGGCTGTACTTAGTGCCACAAGAGCCCCCTCTATACCCCTATGTTGTAGAGCTTAGAGTAGTTCAGCAGTTGTAAGAACCGCTCGAACTTGGGAGCTGGCAGAGCTTTTGTGAGGCCGTCAGCAGCCATATCCTCTGTTGGAACAAAGGATACGGTGATGTTTCCCTCTGTAACGCTCTCTCTCACGCCTTGGAATTTGAGGAGCGTATGTTTAGTACGGCTGTGGTGCTTGGAGTTATGAGCCGTGTCTATAGCCCCTTGGTTGTCTGACTTCAGAGGAGTAGGGTTTTGAAGAGGATGCTGAATTTCGCTGAATAAACCTCTGAGCCACAATGCCTCACGGTTGCCTTCGATGAGTGCCGTGTATTCGGCTTCAAGAGTGCTGTAGGCTACTGTAGAGGCTCTCTTGGATTTCCAGCTTACTGGGCCTCCACTAATTAAGAACACGTAGCCGTAAGTAGATCGAGCAGTAGTTTTACAGCCAGCAAAATCACTGTCAGTGTAGCCTATAGGTGTTATATCTCCTATAGCGCCGTACTGTATAGCATTGTCGATAGTGCTATAGAGGTAGCTCAACAGCTTTTTTGCTGCCTTCAGATGAGCAACTGTAGGCTGTTGTAAGTGCCGAGAGAGCCACTGAACTGCGTGTGCTATATCAACTCGAGTCTGAGTCATAGCGTAAGTAGTAGTGCCTATAAGGCGCTGGTAGAGCTTCTGATCGGCTTTGTTCAGTGGTGGAGAGGGTGATTCAGGACCTGTGAGTCCTGGAGAGAGTGGTATCTTCGGACCGTGAGTGCTAAGCTTGAAGTGTTTGATAGCCTCTTTGATATAAGCTCCTTGGTGAATCCACAATAGTCGTTTGGCTCTGTTGCGTTCGATCTGGACACCTAAGAAGAACTTAGCAGCACCTAAGTCTTCTATGTCATAGGCTTTAGCTAGACTTTGCTTTAGAGCTTGGATCTTCTGTTTAGAAGGTCCAATCAGGAGGCAGTCATCCACGTGGCTAACGATGAAGATACCGTCTTGCTCGTTGAAGTAAGTGGCTGAGTCAGAAGTTAAAGGCTTGTAGCCGAGGCCTTTAACTAATGTAGCTACCTTCTGCTGCCACAGATAGGGAGCTTGTTTTAAGCCGTATAGAGACTTCTTTAGTAGTATAACTTGGTCCTTAGTAGGATCCCAACCGTGTTGTTTCAGCAATGCTCTTGCACTCTTGCTGCTGAGGCTGTATTCATACAAGCCTTCTGGGACTTCCATATATATATCAAAGTCCACACCAGCATTTAGAAAAGCTCCCACGAAGTCGATTTGCTCTATTTCTAAGTCTTCCACAGCTGCTATGGCTAACAGAACTCTCCAGGTAGGAGGAGTAGCTGTGGTAGCAAAAGTCTCTGTAAAGTCAACTCCAGGGACTTGTTGGAAGCCTCTGACTACCAGCCGAGCCTTGTATTTAACAACTTGACTCTGTGAGTTCTTTTTAGCTTTAAAGACCCATCGGCTTGTTATAGGGTTCTTTAATGCCTTAGAACGGTCAACGAAGTAGAAGGTCTTAGTAGTCAATAGCTGTTGTAGCTCATTGAAGGAGGCTTCCAGCCAACAGTTTTTCTGTGGGTGCTTTAGAGCCTGTTTGAAAGTGTTAGGCTCCGTGGTGCTGGTGGTGGCAGCGTTGTAATTTACTGCAGTAGTAGCTGCCTTAGTAACTAAGTACGTTACTAATTCAGTAGTGTCCATGGCGTTATCGTCGTCATCCACTACTTGGAATTCTTCCTTCTGCTGCTTAGAAGCTTGTGGCAGATGGACTTCGATATTTGTAGACTTGGGAGGCTCTACAAGAGGTGTTGTGAGCCTGGGAGGCTCTGCAGTTATGAGAGGTTGTTCTGCAGAATGTTCTTGTTCTTCCTCCTCCTGAACTTCAGGAAGCTGTAGGGAGTTTGTAGGGCTTCTGGGGCCCTGGAGATGAAGCTTGTAGTCTTCATAGAATTTGACAAAAGGCGTCTGAACTACTTGCCGTTGGCCTAGCCAAACCAAGTAGGTTTGATGCCCCAGAACGGCCAAAAGCCTTCCTTTGGTACCTCTGGGCTGTAGCTTTTGCCCTGCAGAACGTTTCTCAGAAGGTATAAACACCATGACTTCGGTGCCAATAACTTTATAGTTCTGGAGATCAGGGACGTGAGGAGCCTGTGAGGGCACCAATTCATCGAGGAAGAGCTGGTAAGGAGTAAGCTCCTTAGTTGAGTTGGCAGTGCGGTTGATAATTTCTACCACAGAGATAATAACGTAACACCAGAGGGTCGGGGGTAGACCTGAGGCAATGAGAGTAGCTCGAAGACGGTCCAAAATCACCCGAATGGAGCGTTCTGGTAGGCCGTTTTGGTGGTGAGCGTAAGGGCTAGATTTACTAAAGGTGATACCTTTTTCAGTGAAGTACGGAAGTAGGCTTCTGATTTCTTTACCTCCGTCGTAGTGAAATTGCGCTGGGTACCGCTTATAAGTGTTATAGAGAGTTTCGATAATAGATCTAACCTCTATAGCAGCTTCATCTTTCGTTCTTAGAAGCTGAATGAGTCTGAAGCGGGTTTTCCGATCCACTAAAACAAGACCATACGGCTTGTTATTCAGTGGCGTAGGACGAATAATAAAGATATCCCCCTCTAGTCGTCCGAGGGCAAACGGTGGATCGGCTACTGGCTTTTTGGAGGGTCTGCGTAGTATTTTGGCCGAATCACAGCTTTTGCAAACCAAGTCTTCAGGGCGTACCTTTTGAAAGCTAGGCATGCCTTTAGTAACTTGAGCAGTCTTTTTCAAAAGATCAAGGCTTATATGCCCGAGCCGGACGTGCCATAACTGGGCGGCCCGAATCAACGCCTCAGAGGGTTTCTTGAGAGCTGTTGTGGGAGCTGTGGGAGTTGGATCCAGAGCCGGAGGCTCTATAACCCCCTTTGAAATTTCAGGAGCTGTAGTAGGTTCAGTAGATTCTTCAGTTTCAGAATCACTGAGATCGGCATTGTCTCTGGTAGTGTAACAGTGCCAAGTAGACCCGTAGGCCAATGGTTGTTTAGGATCAATTTTGGTAGATACAGTATTCTTCGTGGTGAAGAAGAAGCCGTGTTTTTGGAAGTTTAGCAATGCCAATAGCTTCCGGGAGGCTGTGTATAACTTTTCCTTGATTAAGGTGCCTCCAGAGGCATACAACCTATGGCCACTCACTATATTCAGCGGGAAGTTAGGAATATAGAGAGTATCTGTGAGTGATATAGAGCTGTAAACCGCTGTGTTATCTTTGTAGCCGGCGAGGAATTCGATTTTCACAGTGCCAACGCCCAGTGGCTTTACAGGACCACCTCCGGTCCCTACGGTGCCTAGAGTGGTAGAGAACTGTAGGTCCGAGAATAGGGTTTTGTTGTTGCAGATGTGCACTGTAGACCCAGTGTCAAAGAGCCATTGGCTGTTGTTTTTGATAGTTGGGTGGCTGAATTCAGGAGTTTCCTCGGTGGCTACAAATTCAGAGTCACTGTCTGCTCCGAATATAGTGCCAGACTCAAGGTTATAGCCTATAGTGAAAGCTTCATTAGAAGCTGTTTGCTCAGTGCCTTCAATGTTGAAGGACTCTCCTTGGGCCTTCTTCTTAGTGCCTTTGCCTTGCTGCTTGCCTTGAGGGTTAGTGTGCTTAGCAGACGGCTGGCTGAAGGGCTTAATATCTTGATCCTTCCTCTTAGTAGACCGTGGGTTCTGATGATTAGCCTTGTTGTTATCTTTCGACCTGTGGTTTCTCTTATAGCTAGCTTGCAAAGCTAACAGCTGTTGAGAAGTCGTGGTAGTCGAATTCCGAGTCTCAGCTAGTAGGTCTTCCTGGAAGTACAGAAGGCTTAGTTTAGTAATCTTGCCTTCTGTGTTGTAGAGCCATTGTTCTTGCCGCAGCAAGCCTCTACAACGCTCTACCCACTGAGAGAAGTGGCTTTCTAGCACGTTAAAATAGTGGTTGATCTGGTCAATTTCCGCTATCCTAACGCCGAGACCAGCAAGTCGGCTCGCGAGGGTGTTGAATTTGGCGTTGAATTCTACTATAGTAGTAGATCCATCAAACTTAAGGAAGTGAAACTCCTTATATAGGGAGTCTCGGAGGGTTGACTGGCTGGGAGCGTACTGCATACGCAAACGCTTGTAAGCCTCTGCAGGGTCCGTTTCGAAGGCAATAGTAGATAAGGGGCCCTGTTTTAAGGTATTCCGAAGGGTCAATAACAAGGCAGCCTTCTGAGGATCAAATAGTAAGGCGTTAACTCGGTCAGGGTCTTTCAGGAATTCAGGAATTTGTAGTGCCCTGAACTGGATAGAAATAGCCTGATACCACTGATTGTAGTTTTCAGGTCCTGAAAGACGCTCTTTTTCAGCAAGTTGGAGTGACTGTTTAGCAAGCTCTTTGGTAGTAAGAGCGCTGAAATCAGTTCCGAGGTGTGCTGAAAGCGTTGGAGCTGTAATAGGCTCCGAGGTAGGTGTAGGAGACTCAAGAGTTGACTGAGCTTGAAGAGTTGGTTGAGCCTGAGGAAGCTGTTCAGCCTGAGGAGGCTGTTCAGCTTGAGGAGGCTGTTCAGCTTGAGGAGGCTGTTCAGCTTGAGGAGGCTGTTCAGCTTGAGGAGTCTGTTGAGTCTGAGAAGAGTGTTGAGCAGCCAAGTTCTGTTGTAGCAGCGAAATAACGTGCTGAAGCTGGCCTTCAAGGTTGTGAATTTGAGCTTGTAAGCCTTGTAAGCTCAGGCTTGGATATTCTGCAGGAAAAGCTGCAGTATGATCCATTAGTTCAGTCGGTTGATCCATTATAGCACTGCAATAATGAAGGGTGCTTGAGGGACCAGTGAAAATAGTCTGTAGTACAGTACTATTTGCAGTTGATGAGCAGTCTACAGCCTGTAGTACAGTGCTGTTTGCCGAGAAGAGAGATAGGAGGTTGGCCTGTAGTACAGAGCCAAGGGGTCAAGAATCGATCGTGACTTGGAAGCGCGAATCGATAGGCTGAATCCGGGTATTCTTGTTTCCCGGGCTCATAACCTGTTTCCTGCGGTGCCCTGACTGGCCTATAATGATAGCACCAGTACAAGGTTGCTACAGTGAACTATGCACTTGTAGCAGAGCGGAGCGGAAGCGGTAGGAAGTACGACAGCAATGCTGAAGGAAGCAGCGTAGTTGCAAGTACAATAAAAGGATGTTGTAAAAGAGGTCTTAGAGAGGACTCTGCTCTCAAGACAGAAGATTACAGTGGACTCTGCACTGTGAAAAAAGACTATATTGTATTGCTTGACTTGTGCTTGCTTGCTTAAGGAGTGACGAACTGAAGGAGAGGAGAGGTCTCTATATACATGGACACTAAGCATCTAGAAGCTTCTGTTGAATCCTGTGATGACAAATCAGTCTGGAAGAAATGCTAGCTAAGTTATAAGACTCTAGAATACAGTGGCAAAACCTCTTGTATTCTAGTACATTCTGTGGGGACTGAGTCAACTGATTCCGTAGAAGGAATAGTTCAACTAGCCTTCTATACTACAAGGTAGTACAAGGCAGTTACAAGGCACAGTACTAGCCACACGTTAACAAAAGCTACTAATAAAATTTTATATTACCTTTAATACTATTTTGATCTTTCCTTCTATTATAGTAAGTTAATGAAATTTAAAATTACTTTAAATATATTGTACACTGACAATTCTCTAGATCGAATGAATTCGTATAGATTTATAATTAAATTCTTTAGTAATTTAATTTATTAGGGTATAATTAAATAAAAGATAGTATTTATTTTAATAATAAAAGTAGAGTTATTATCGATTTTAAACGTTATTAAGAAAGTTATTGCTGTTATACATTTATATAAAGAGATTAATATTTCCTTCGATAAGGATGTGCCCGTAATCGGTTTTAATGATATATAAATAATCTGTATATTAATTATTGAGGTAACGAAGTTAATAATTAAATTAAAATATATTAATATCTATTGTTATTAGTTAAGGCAGGAAATTATAGAGGGAAGGATTGAAATTAAGTATTTAGAAACGAAAAAAATGTTAGTTAATGGATTAATGAAGATTCTAGGACAATTAGATTACGAAAAATTCCGGGAATTAATAGGAATAATGAATATATTAGTTCGTAAAGAGATAGGGATAGATAAAGAGATTCCGAATAATATTCTGGAGGATATTTACAATTTGGCTAAAGAAATTGACGTACTAGAAGAGAAATTCTATAAATAGTTTTACTTTTACCCTATTTGCAAAGTCTATAAGTGAAGGGGTATATTAGATTCAAGGGTGGTTTTAGCCATACTATATAGAGGTTAGCGCTCCAGCTACCTAATATTGCCTGATTTCTGGGCATATCTGGGTTACCCCAGCACCCCCCATACCTTCTGGGCGAGTCAGTCACACACACTCTTCAATCAATCAATCCTGCACCGTCACATCTGACACCAGGTGGGGGGCTACGCGCCGGTTGATCAGGAACTGTGCGGGGGATCGGCAACCACAGGCCACCAGGGCAGCGGCTAGCGAGCCTAGCCGCTGTTAGCTTCAGGGCAGCGCCACACTATCGTTCAGTGGGCTAGGCGGTGGCTGGTGAACCTTCAGGTTGGCTGAATGGTTCCTTCCCGTCTTAGCACATCACAGACTTCCCGCCACTGAAGGAGTTTCTTCATTTCTCCCGCCGCATGTCCCAACTTCCTCTTCACTTCCTCTTTCACTGCATCTTCTTGTCAAAGATGTGACCGGCTCTTTACCTATTCTTTGCCCAACCACTTACTTGACTGGCTTCGAAAGCAGTTTCACCATGACTTGAGTTCATCTCATGTTATTTCCACAGGACATCCGGATGGCTTCCTGATTTAATGCTTCCATATCCGCCCCAGCGGTTGTGGCTTACTCGATCGCAAGTGCTGCAAGTACGTCATCGCACCTCCCATTTTCTGTCAGAAGGACAGAGCTCATAAGGCTAACGAACTTTCCAGTCATCTGAGCTCGGATGAGATCCGCCTGCAGCGAGATCTTCACCTCCTACCCGACTTCTGTGCTCCATCTCCGACGTCCTGTCCTGTGGCTGAAGTACGTTAGACTGCATCTCACGGGCCGGCCGCATGTCTGCCAAACCCTTGAGCTGTCGATACGTGCTTCTCCAAGGCTGAGCATAGAAATCGTTCGAGCCATCTTATGCCAAGCCACCTTTCGGGCGTCTCCGATTCAACGACTTGAACTGGTGACTGGCAAGTCGACTTGAATGATGCAGGCTAGGGAACAGAGAAACTCGCGAAACTTGTGCTTCGGGGTCCGTCAGAATCCGCCAGTCTCAAGCAATCTAAATTCAGCACCGCAGACTGCTCCGATCACTGGCAAAGCCCGAACCCTGACTCTTCTAAGCTGCGTTCATGCCATTGCCATAGGTTGACGCTGGCAGCTTTTCCCAGATCCCGAAACCGAGTTTCATGAATTCATACGGCACATGTGAACAACAGCCCCAGACTGCTCGGCCCCGTTTTTGTCTCCAATCCACTTCCTTCGAGCTTCACTCGCCTCTGGTCTGTATGCGACCTAGCCAGCTTCGCCCCTGGGTCATGATACAGCCTCCTCGTTCCCTGTGCTCGCGGTCTCAGCCTCAAGATTGATCTCACTCCGTCGCCCTTGGAGTCATTCTCACGAAAGAGTGCATGGCAAGAGTCACACGTATTGCCTCCCTACGTCCTCCTGATGGGCTATCTCCTCGGAGCAACCAAATTGGTCTTCCACTCAGACCAAAGGCTCCAACAAGCGTGCGAGCTCAGCTCCAGCACACAATGACCAGGCATCTGACTAATCTGGAGACTCATTGGCGACTCGAACTAACGCACAAGTCGGCAGACTAAGGTCCAAGTGCCGCAAGGTACATGTATTATAGCCCTATGTGCACTTGGTCGCATGGCCTTGGAAATGGAACACTTCGGTAGGTACCCATCAGTCGAGCTCTCTATCAGGGAGCACTACACCATGACCATTATCAAAACTGGATGTCCTTTTAGTGCTAGTCTCGTCACACGTCCTTTCCAACATCACTTGAAGGCTCGGGTCCGCCACGGATTGGTCGGAGATAGTGGATTTGACGATATGGGCTTTCCTTCACAGGGCTGCGCAAATCAACTGTCCTATTTCTCGCAGTTTCCCGTCCGTCCCTGACCATCTCGTCTCATCATGAGCACATCATGCGCATGTCACGCTCTGGTGAGAGTCGACTGCAGGAAACAATGGCATCCTGAGCTTTACCGAAGAGCTCTTTGAGTTATATGGGTCGGTTATAAACAATCCATGGGTGTTGAGCTCATTTACCCTTACATCTCGTCCCTGTTGGTATCCATGTTACCCGCTGGGTTTGTTTTATGTCTGGGAATCGCTGTTTGAACGTTTTCCCTACCCCAGGCTCTTCACCTTAAACCGACGCATCCGCCAGCAAAGCCACCATCCGCATTTTTTTAATATCCCGGGATGAAGTCAGCGCTTGGTTGCGTACTCAGTGCCCTTGTGGCGAGTGTGTGTGCCTCCTCTCTCCGTTCTCTACGACACTCCCCTCTCCATGCTCTACGGCAAACACCACCACAACTCGATTACAATCTCCTTCCTCGGGCCGCATGTGACAACACAAACAAATCACGACACTGCTGGGGAAACTACTCTATCGATACAAACTATTACGATGAAGGACCAGACACGGGAGTCACTCGCGAGTACTGGTTGTCGATAGAAGAAGGACCTTGTGAGCCAGATGGCTACGCTCGCCAATGTCAAACGGTCAATGGGACGGTTCCGGGTCCTACCATCATCGCCGACTGGGGTGACAGCCTTATCATTCATGTTACCAACAACCTGCAGTCCAACGGCACCGCCATCCACTGGCATGGTCTTCGCCAATCTGGTAGCAACATCTACGATGGAGTTCCAGGAATCACTCAATGCGCCATTGCTATCGGGCAGTCCATGACTTACCAGTTTAAGGTCAGCCAGTATGGGTCAACCTGGTACCACAGTCACTTCAGTCTACAGTACGCGAACGGTGTTTTTGGTGGCATGATCTTTCACGGACCCGCAACTTCCAATTACGACGAGGACCTGGGCCATCTCTTTCTCTCAGACTGGTCCCACGTTGATGTCTTTACTCGGTGGTTTGCCGCCCGGAACGGTCAACCTCCTGCCCTGGAGAGCGGTCTCATCAACGGAACCAACAAATACGACTGCAGCAACTCAACAACTGACCCGAACTGTACCGGACGAGGAGTAAAGTTAACAACTGTGGTTGAGAAGGGCAAGAAGTACCGCCTTCGCTTGGTCAATGCGGCTATCGATGGTGTGTTCCAGTTCAGCATTGACAAGCACAAGTTGAAGGTCATCGCTGCCGATCTCGTTCCCATCAAGCCCTACAGTACCTCTAGTTTGAAACTCACCGAGGGCCAGCGGTACGATGTCATCTTCCATGCCAACCAGGCAGTTGACAACTACTGGATACGTGCCGGGTGGTTGAACAGCTGCCAGCCAAATGAACATCCCGACAGCATCACCTCTGTCCTTCGGTACAATGTCAGCAGCACCTTAGACCCGACCACGACAAGTGATGTTACCCTTAGCACCGATTGCCTTGATGAACCTCTGTCATCGCTTGTCCCCCATCTCAAGATCGATGTCACCAATATCCAAAAAAGCTTTGACACGTACTTGAACATTTCGAAGACAAATTACGTTCACTGGACCATCAACACAAGCAGTCTGATCATCGACTGGGCCAATCCAACCTTGAAACAAGTGTTCAACGGCGAGAGCCTGTTTCCAACCGACTACAACGTTCTCGCTGTCAATGTAAGCCGCTTCCTCGTTTTTATTTTTCCCTCCCATCGGACATACCCCCTGACTAATCTCTTTCATCTTCACAGAAAAACACCAACGACTCCGAATGGATCGTCCTCGTCATCCAAGACCAATCCAACCTCGGTCTCGAACACCCCATCCACCTACACGGCCACGACTTCTGGATCCTTGACCAGTCCACCGGCACCTTCGACGCCTCCACCTCTCCAAACAACTTCAAGACCAAGAACCCCCCGCGCCGCGACGTCGCCGCCCTTCCGGGCAACGGGTATCTCGCCATAGCGTTCATGCCCGACAACCCCGGAGCGTGGCTCTGCCACTGCCACATCGCTTGGCACGCGAGCGAAGGGTTGAGCTTGGAGTTCCTCGAGCGCGAGGCGGACATCCAGGCGGACGTGAGCAATTCGGATCTGACGCAGTTCAACGACATTTGTGGAAATTGGTCAAATAGCTTGGGCTCGCAGTCTTTCCAGCAGGAGGACTCGGGTATTTGAAGTGGAGGAGGTTCCAGACAGGGAGGGCGGGCAGGTGCGATACCTAGCGGGGCCAGTGCACCACTGACTGGGTGGAATGATCTATCTTTCTCTCAAAGGGCATCTGGGTATTGGGCCTGGGGTGGGCCGCAACGGAGGAAAAAGGGGACTTCACACTGTAGCGTGCTCTGTCAGTCGGTCTACCTCAGCATGTTTTGATCGCGAGACAGGACACTGAGGTAGACCGACTGACAGAGCACGCTACAGTGAAGGTTGAAGAGTCAAGGCAGTGACATTTTGGATAGAGAACAAAGAAAGGGAAAAGGGGGGCGGGGCCTTGGGTGCATCATTCTCGGAGTTTTCTTCGTTCTGCTTTTGAGTTAAATATTAGGGTAATGGTTATGGTTATGAGTCGGACCGGTTGTCGGTTAGGTATCCCGGCTTGTTCGCGTCTGGTCGTTCTGGGTCTCGGAGCTGGGGCTGGGCTGGGACACAAAAGAAAGCATTGCAAGGAAAAGAACATGATCACTTTCTTCATACTTTCGCTTTCACTTTTCTCTATTTTTTTTTTTTACGTTAGTTACCGGGTATACCCCCGATGATGATGATGACAGGTAATGTACCTAGGGAAAGCTGGATGGGTTGTGGGCACATATGTTACCGCTCGTCACCTGGAGGCGACCTCGTTGTTGAACCAGCCCGGTATATAAAAATCAAAATCCCTGAATCGAACGAAGATGAAGGTTCAAAGTAACCGTAGTCCACACACAGCAAAGTTTCCATGGGAAGCTTTCAATCAATGACGGGAGCTTTGCGCATCCCGTGTATGGCACCTTCCATCATGCGTCCCTTCCTTTCACCCGCCGGCGTCTTCCATCCCAACCAACTCTTCAACTGGGCATAGGTAGCCCGCAATCCAGCCCTTGTAGTACTAGGGTATATGTATTACTTCCCCCGTGATTACTTCCGTGGCAAGCTGGTAAGGATGGCGCAGCGGGCACGGTTGTTGTGCCCCCCCCTTCCTTTCCTTCCCCCGGCTCTCATGTACGCTGCGCGTTCGAACCCGGTAGCTGTACGTCCACTTCCTCTTCTTTTTTTTTTTTTTTTTTTTGTTTTCTTGCACTTTTGTTCTTCTGATCGCTTTTTTTGTTACGCGCTTGCTCAGTTGCGAGATAGGTATGGGCCGGAATGGGCTGTAGTCACTACTAGTCAATAAGAACTAGCTAGGTATACTTGTGAGGCAGGAGCGTGATATCTGTGCCTCGGGTTTTGTTTTCGTGATTTAGCTTTTAGTTAGCAGGGGGCAACTTTTTGGATAACATTTCGGACACAACTCAAAACATCGAACGATTACTTAGGGCCGTCCGTGTTTCTGTACCTAGTAAGGCTTAATCTTCCGTTGTTGGCGGCGCACAAGAGAGGAAAGGGGGTAGGTGGTGCAATTGGCTACATAGACTAGGTATAATATTGGGCAGGCAGCGGTTGCCTGCACGTTCGGCTCACGGAAAGCCTTGCCCCTGACCTACCCTACCTCGAGCCTAGGTACATAGCTACCTAGAGGTAACCCCTTAGAATTACTCGATCCTGCCCCCCCTTCCCCTGGACTATAAATAAAAAGGTGTAAACAAAACAAAACAAAGGGGTTGTGTGTGGCCGTCGTGCATCAAAGGTACACTCTACCTCTACCCCGGGGAGAGGGAGGGGAGCATGGAAGAAGTGGAGGGAAAAGGGAACATAACAGGGTTGGAAGGGATGGGGGAAAGCAAGGGGGAAGATGAGGTAGAGGAGAAGGAGCGAAGAGGAGTACCTATAAAAGGAAGGAGCGGGGGGAGGGGAAAACAGGGGTGGAGAGGATGAGAAAAGGGGAGGAGAATGAGAAGGATATAGAAGGAGAAAGGCAGACCGAGGAGCCTGGGAAGTTCATGGGGGTGTTGAAAGTGGGTGGGACCGGGACTGGCCACGACGATGATTATTTCAAGGGTTTAGAATCGGGGTCGGGTGACTTGGGTCCGGGTCCTGGTCCGACTTTGCTAGCCCGGGTTCGGGTAGAGGTCCGGGACTTGGGCTCCGGGTCCGACGTAATTGAATGAAGTTAAAAGGTCGCGCGCTTGATTGATTATTTGAATTGAATCTGCAACCAGATGATGAAATGATGCCAATGTAGGAGTAGTGTACATACACCTGGCTCTCCAAGGCGAAAGGGGTGGTGGTGTTGGAAAAACCTAGTTATGGGAGCGTAGCCAGCGTTCTTCAGTTGTCATTAAATAGGTAGTGTTTGTGAAGCCATCGCTTCAGCCACTCGGTCCCGACACTTGCCATTCAGGTTTAACCTGATTATGAGGCAAACTCCTGTGATTGTGATAGTAAGCCAAGGGCCTAGAACTCTGCAGTAGTGTCAAGCTAGTGATGGTGAACTGGGGATGAGGGGAGACCAGGTGGGAAGAGGCACAAATTGGCATCAGATGCGTTCAAGGGCGAAAGATCAGTTACGGAGGAAAGGTTGATGTACGACGCATGGAAGACTGGAAGGATATGTTTCAGAAAAAGCATGTAATTTGGCAAATACGCTGAAGCAATATAAAAAAAGAAAGAAACAAAATATACATCCGCTACAGCCCAGCCGGTTCATAATACTCCTTGAACCGATCCGATTCCTCCAGGTCAAGATCCGCAATCACTTCCCAGCATTTGATCAGAAGGTTGGGAAACCGTGTCGTGAAGAAACTGAGGTATCCTTCCGGCAATGGCCCGACCATCTTCCTAAGCTGGGGGGTAAGGTCCTCGTAGTGGTTCTTCTTGTTGCGTAGCGCCCGCAGGAGATCAAGCATACGGTTGCCTGTGTACTTGCGCTGTTTGCCCAGTGAATCAACAAACTCCCTGGGCAAGGTCTTGAGGAAATCACCGTTGGTGATCACGCAAGGGCTCTGCTCCTCTAGCAACGCGAGTGCTGGCGAGGGAGGATCGCGAGGCTCCTTCTCGAAGTGATCTGAGACGTCACAAAGGAAATTGAGGCGCTTCCTGGGACTCCAAAAGAAGGGATGAGCCATGACACCGATCGCGGTGGGCCGTTTCTTGGGATTGGTGTTGAGCATGCTCTCGATGAGGTCTTTGGCATCATGAGCGTAGTCCCCGAGAACTTCGAGAAGTTGCAAGTCATATTTGCCGTTGCGAATGTTTGACTCGCGCATATACCGATCACCAAGGTCAAAGGGATGGTGTCCCTTGGTGAGGACATAGAAGAAGACCAAACCAAGGGAAAAAATGTCGATCGCTCGGGTGACGCGGCGCACGTTGACACCAGCTCCCACAACTCCAGAACCTGTACCGGAAGCACTGTGCATGCTGGAACCAGGGTCGGTAAAGGTCATCATGGCACCCGGTCCAGGGCCTCCATCGTCGTCAAGCAACAGTTCCGGGGCACGCCAGCCGGTCGTACCAGCCGCGTGGGCGGTAGTAGCGCCGAACGACGACTGTCCGCCTTCCAGCTTCTTGCAAAGGCCAAAGTCAGAAACGAGAATACGCGGGCGACCATCTTTGCCCATGTTGACAAGGATGTTCTGGGGCTTGAGGTCACGATGGACGATCCTAAGACTGTGCAGATGGCTCAAACCCTTGGCAACCTGGTACAAGACTCCCGGCATGTCGCGCTCACCCGCCTGAGCAAGTTCACGGAACATACTGGGCCGCTGGATGACATCTGCGAGGGAGGCCTGGCAGAGTTCGAGAGCGATGTAAAGGAATCCGGCAGACTGTTGTTGAGCGAAATACCGGATGACTGCGACAGTTAGTAAGGGGGACATGATCGATCAAGTTCACATGCTGATACCACTCACCGTTCGGATGATCGTCGCTCTCTCTCAGCAACTTGGTTTCCTGGCTGGCAATCTCATTGAACTGGACCAGCATGCGCTTCACGGCAACAGCACGTCCATCCCACTTTCCGGCGAAAACGATGGTACCGTTGCTTCCTATGCCGAGCTGTTGCTCCTGGTTGACCTCCAGACTACCCATCTTCAAAATAGGACCAGAAACATTATCGACACCATTTGGAATGGTGATGACGTCTGGCTCCAAGTTTGGCTGTTGGCCAATCTCTTTAGCCTTTTTGACGACTTCGTCCACAGTGGGCTCAGGGGGTTCGTCATCACGGGACTGGGTATTCTCACTTCGAGGACCCTTGCGGTGTTTTATACCGCCGCGGCGACCTCTGTGAGCCTTCTTCTTCGGCTTGACAGTTTCAGCAGGAGCATCATTTGCATCGCCGCTTGGTGGCGTCTCAGATGACTTTGGAAGGTCGGCAAACGTCACTTCCTTCTTTGCCAGCCCTTCATCTGAGCCAGAATCCCCGGCGGACGGGTCTGGCGAGGAGGTATCGGGCTTACTAATTTCCGCCTTAGCCGCCTCCAAGCGCGGGGTGACATCAGTTACGGTTGGTGTTGGCTCTGTACGGACAACGTGAATCCTGAAGCGTGAGAGGTCCACAACCTTTCTCCCGAGCGTTCTCGTGAAATCCACGAAACCCTCCAAGGAGTAGCCTTTCTTGGATGATTGAGGTATCCAAGCCCTTGTCCACACGGCAATGACAACCACAATACCAACCAGCAGAGTAAAGGGGTTGCGGAAAAAGTCAAAAGCTTGCACAGGGAGTGCCGTAGCAGTATCCGGTGCTGGTATCCCGGGCAGTGCCCCTGCTGACGACGGAAGCGTGGGGTTGCCAGTAATAACGGCGTCTCCGGCGGGAGGAGGAGGCGCATCCAAAAGTGGCACTAGGCGGTTGATTTCCTTGGGGATCCGCCAGTCGGGCAGATCATGAGTGCCGACGAGTGCTTCGGACAACTTGTCTTCGTCCATACCTTCCAACGGCCAATACTTGTGGATGGGGGCAGGCGGGGCGTGGAGAATGAGGGGATACTGAGTCCCCGAAAGAGCATACCAGCTACCCTCTTCAGTATGATTGACGAAAACCTTTCCGCTGCGAAGGCGCGAAATACCGGGATTAACGGGGATAAGAGGCTGGGGAAGGATAATCAAGTCGGTGTCGCTGCTGCCGGTCGGATTCCACTGACGACGAAGGACATCAAAGACGCGAGCAACAGGGGAAGTGAGCTGCTGGGAAAAGAGCGGCCGATCACCGCTCTCTCGATCAAGGCCAAATCCAAAGAAGGTGCCATCGGGTTTACCAGTGATATAGCGCTTGTCTGGTGTAGCTGAATGTTGCTGGCCCAAGTCGCCGTCCAAGACGTTGGGCGCCCACTCGGAATACTTCAGGGATGCAATTGGACTGCCGTCGGTGCGATACACACCGACAATGTATTCGGTACGGCCGAGGGTAATCGTTTCTCTGTTGCTGCACTCGCTGGTGATGCTGTTTCCGAGGGCATACTCTCTAAGGCATCGCTCGGACTCAATCTTATTGATGTTGACACCTCTGGGACCCAAGTTCTTGATCATGGCGCCGGTCGCGGCGTTTAGGGTCACCATGTTGGTCCGCTTCTCGCCGGTGTAAACGATCCCGTTCATATGGAGGCCGCTGTAGTTTTCCACCAGCTGTTTCATGGTCATGGTCATCTTGGTCAGCTGGGGACCCGAGTCGCTCGGTCTCCAGATGTATATCTCGCCGTCCCTTGTAGGCTCCACGATCCAGATCCAATGATCAATCTCGTGGTAGTCCTCATCGACGGGGGAGAGGGTGGTTCGGAAGTGCCGAGTTTCCACCATGGGGTGGTCGGCCTTGAAGTGCCAGCGCACCTCGCCACGGATGCGGTCGGTGGCATACAGATCTCCGTCAACGGTCGCCAGAAGCACAAAGTCTTCCACTTCCCAGTCCTCCAAGCTCCGCGCAATCTGGTGCTGCGAGAGCTCGGCCCCCAAGGAGCCGACCTTGTTGTATTGGGTCGGAGGTGCTCGAACGGACGAGTCCGGAGCAAGAGCGTTGGCGCGCACATTGTTAGAAATCAAGTCGGCATGGTTGTTGTTATTGTTGTTGTCGGATTGGGCATGATAGCTCAATCGGATAGATTCGGTTTTGGGCCCGTCGGCGATCTCGACTACGGTCCGCTTGCCACGGCCGTGAGTTCGGGGCGTCTCGATGACGGCTTGGGGGTGGCCTCCTGTCAGGGTGGACAGTGTAGCAATGTTGGGCGCGGCATGGTCGTCGTCCTCGCGGGGAGACCTCGCGTGACGCTGCGGCTGAGCATCAACGAGTTGGAGCCATTGCAAGTTGACTAGGAGGAAGGCGAAAGCCAAGATGACTTCGGGCCGGCAAGCGACGTGGCCGGACGGCCGTCGCAACATCTTGGGGACAACAATGCGGATGCTGATACTGGTAAGGCCGAAGCAGACCTAGAAGCACATCCAAGGCAAGGAATGCCAATGGTGTCGGTGTCTTGTTTCTGGTGCGTGCGCGTAAGAAATATGCAGGTCGTCGGCGTGTTTCGATGCGTGTGTGCAGCCGGTCGGTCGTGTTAAGACTGTACGGTAAAGATATGTAGAGGCAGGCGGTGTCGGGTGGTTGCCGTGGAGCAAGTCTGCGTCTGCTGGCTGTGTGTTGGTGGGTAGAGTCTGGATAAATACTGGGTAGAGCTATCGCTTGTGGATGTTGGTTTGGCGGAGTCGAGTTGGTTGTGCAGTCTTGGCGCGGTCCAGAGCTCAGAGCATTGGTTGTTTTGGCGGTGGGGAAGAATTGGGGAGACAAAGTTTGGGGGATGAAGAGAGATCCCCGGTGAAAACCAAAAGGGCGGCAGATGGATTTGTATGGAAGCAGCTGGATTCCGGCCCCTTTGTTTGTGTGCGAGGCAGGCGTGTGTGACTTATAGAAATCGGGTGGAAGGGACGGGGGAGCAGTACAAGACAAAAATGTACCTTTCGGCGTGTTTTATGCTAGCGAGATACTTCTTGGCTGTGACGTGCAGCGACGGGGTGAATGGGAGAGGGGGTGGCTGAATAGCTGACCGTTAATAAATTGACAGCCACCACCCACAGCATCACCCCAAGTTTAACGGAACTGATGCAATGAACGATGGCTCAAATAAAAGCAGCGACAATTCGGGCAACCACCATCTCCAACTCCCCACAATCAAAGTTCGCATCTGGTGTTGCCTGTGCCCTGATTACGCAGCTGGCGACGTAAGGGAGTCCTTGATAGCAAGCCGCGTGTCCGGGCAATCCGTGGATCCCTCGGTGCCTTCCTTCACCAGGGGACCCCTTCATACCTTCATCCAGCCCACGGTTGAGACTCCATTTCGGATCGGCCCCAGCTATTGAAACAATATCAGTTGATGATCACGACAATGAGTTCATCGTCTGGACTCGTTAGCGGCACTCAGCACTGCGCAATAAACAATATCTTGAGTCTTCAGAGGTATCCAACGGCTGACTTGAAACCTCCCGTTTCGAGTATCACCGACGGCTGGCTAGACAGAGTATCAAGATTCGCTATGTATCACACTCCTGGGGATACCGGCATAACGGATGTGAGGATTGGTCCGCCCCGTCTTTGTTATGGCTCCAGCCTTCTCGCATCAATGCTGCCCTATACAACCACAGAAAGTATAAAATCAGCATTTCGAAAACCCTTGCTTGATACTTTCGAGCAGCGACCGAGAGGGATGGTGGGATGAAACGTCACTGCCCTGCCCTTGACGGAGTCGTCCGGCGTAAGGTAGGCCTGCATCACAGCGAGCAAAAGGAAGCCAGAGGCCAAGAGTGGAATCAAGATGCTGACCACCCGAATCCCCCTCCCCAAACCGCCGGTCCTCCGTTTTGCGTAAGCCACTCGGCACCTTTCCCACCTTCGATTCCACGAAAAAGGTTTGACCTCAGCATCTAACTTCTTTTCCTTCATCCACATATCTCAATCCCGTCATCCGGTCATCCATGTACCCGACGCAGCGGGTAAGCAACTCGGACGGAGCCCGAGCTTCGACGGGAGCGGGAACGGGAACAGAAAACGGGGGGAACGGGGAAACGGCTCCACAGTGAGGTTCCCTGAAAACGAGATCCGGGGTCGTTCGACCCCTCGCTCTCAGACCGATTCAACCCTTTCAACCCTTTTGACAGCAGGCACTAGGGCAAAGGCCCGGCCACGGGCTATTCAACGAATCATGATCCTCCTTTTTCTTCCACTTCCCATGAAGTCAGAAGAGGCTCTCGCAAGTTGAAGAGACAAGGGACGGGTTGTCAACTAAAACCTCAAGCCCTTGCCCTTGCCCTGATTAACTACGACTGACGGGAGACTCCGAGTGACAGTTTGGCAGTTTTAACTAGTTTAGGTGAGCTGTTGATCCTCACCGTAACCGTTCACTATTCACCTGGGTTGTTCTTTGTGTTGAGCAGCCAGGCATCAAAGGTTTCTCTTGATCCAGCTGTTCGTCCACTCTTTATTGAACACGCATATCGGCGGCGTCTGCAGGCAGGCATCGTCGAAGAGGAAGCGGATCATGCCTCATGCACATATTGTTACCTACACCTCCTTTTCCTTTCGACCTTCAACCTTCAACCGGCCAAGCACTCGGACCTAACCTACGGACTAAAGAATTGTTGAGATGCAAGCAAGACAACTAGCCAACCAGCCAACCAACTGATTGTCCCGAGGATCAACACCGCGCGGACGCCCAGAAAAAAAAGAACACAAAGAAGGAAAATAAAAAGCATGACGGTGAACCAATGCAGTTCCAATGACGTGACTACATATCCCCTCTCTGAGTTTCTCTATCCTAACTTGTCAGTTCGATTCCGAGACCGCTCTTCCATCACAAGCATTGCATCAAGCAAAGCAAAGGCACAAGCATCAAGCAAGTCACAAGCACGCATAGAGTATTTATGCTAACAGTAAATGTACTGTACCTACATACCAACCGTACGGCATTCATCCCATCTTTTCCATCCACGTGCTTCATGAAGCATCTCTGCGTGGTTCTTTCATCCAATGCGGGCAAGCAACGACCTTTTCATCCCATCTGATAGCGGTAAAGTCAACATCTCGGGTTTTTTAAGGTCGGACTGACTCGGCCAGACTTGAAGTTACCTTATTCAAGTACGTAGGACGGATAAAAAAAAATAGCTTTTTCTTCTCTCCTCCGTTTTCCCTTCTCGTTCTTCTCAAGTTTTAGAATAACTGCCCCCCTCCTTCAGTTGGGGTGCCTTTCCCCAAAAGGGAACATTTCCATCTGATCTGATCTCATTCTTTCCACCTTCCTTCCGACTGACCACACCACCAACCAGCCCACAATACCACCACACCACCCGATACTACAACCCTGGTTAAGAAGATGCCTACATAAGATGCACCATAACCTGACCTTTTTCCCGTTTTCCACATTTCCCACACATTTCCTCAATGTTACCAGACTACCATTCCGTCTTCCGTCTTCCGTCTCCATAAACTTCCGATACCTCCAATAATTAAAGCATAAATCCCGGATATCTTGGAATATAGAGGGCATCGATGTGTTGACAGAGCGTTTTCATTGTCGAAACGGAACAGGGCAGGCTGTTTTGGGACATATCAATCATGATTACAGTGTAGTGCAGTGCAGTGAGTATTGTTCCTGTTGTGTGACTATAGAGGTAAGGTCTTTAGGTTTTGGTTCGTACGGTGGCTTCGTTTAGGGACTGTAAAAATACGATCTGACAGGCGGCAGCGGGGTGCCAAGGTCCCACCCCGCCCCCACTAAGTGATTATATTTGTACCGGGAAGTTTGAGGTGCACCAATCGAGTCTTTTGCAGCAAAAACGATTCAAGTCTGACAGTGACAGCGACCCCGACAGCGACCCCGATTGACAGCTTAAATGATAACGAATGAGAATAGCCTTAATCGTTATCGCCGTCCCAAATGGTATCGCTATCTCAATTGCTGTTGCACTGCAAATTTCATCGCAGTCCGACTTCGAAGCAAAACGAAGTACCTGAGTGAAAAGTGAGGGTTGAAAATAAGGGTCAAGAATGATAGTTAGGCTTGAGGGTTAGGGTTGGGAATGGGATTTGAGAATGCATGTAAATTGATTGGTTGAGAAAAGTAGGCTTTGATCCGCGTGACTTTCCGTCGCTACAAAAAAAATATCCTCTACCTTTCTCCTTCGCTTTTTTTCTTTTCTTCTTCCTTTCTTTCTTTCTTTTCTTCTTTTCCGTCTCTTTTTCTTATTTCCTTATAGTAGGTAGGTTGAGGCGCGCAAAGCTTGTATGCAGTTATAGCTTTTATTTGGTTATTGGGTGTGTGTGGGGTTTCTGTCAAAGCTCTCTACAGCTGGCGGGAGCTGGCGTTGCCTGTGTTCAATCGTTTTTTTACAGTCCCTAAACGAAGCCACCGTAGTTCGGGACAGCTGTCAACTTCCGTCCCATGTTACCTCATATATGAAGCAGGCAGGCAGACATGATCCTGACCTCGATCGAATACGTACGTGATCTATGTATGACTGTCACTCGTTTCGTTCGTTGGTTTGTTCGACTTTGTTCCTGCATTGTGTTATCGTAGATCAACTCATGGAAACTATATATAATTTCACACCGGAGAAGTATCTGATCTGGGGCACATATGTGTGCTGAAAACGTTGCGCTGTGGTTCTCAGTTACGTCAACTTTGAATACATCCATCCGCTTTTCGTCCCTCGTTCACCAACAGTCTGCGCTATTGTAATATCTCTGATCCGTCATTCTGAAGGACTTGACAAGAATTTCTGATATGGAGTACGCTTTAACATTCAACATCCTCCCATTACATAGCTACCCGCTCAGTGTCTCAGGCCTATACGGTACCTAACCCCACTGCACCAAAACCTGCTTCTTCTGCTTCTTCTTGCCCTTCCCACTCCCAGCGCCATCCGCATCACCCTCACCACCAGCCTGTTGAGCCGAAGACGAGCCCGACGCACCGCCGCTTCCGCTTCCAGCGTTCCAGTTAAATCCGGTCTCCTTGGGCTGACCAAAGTCTCTCCGCACCGCACCTCTGCCGTAGCCGAACAGAGTAGTAGTAGGCTTAGGCGCCGCGGGAAGTGCCGGGAAGGCGTCCTCGTTTCCGGGCTTCTGCATACTGCCACTGCCGCCGGCGACCTTCCTCGCGATGGTGGTGGCCGTGCTGCCGCCGCTGGGTCGAGAAGAAGATGCAGGGGCAGCGACGGGGCGGGAAGAAGATGATGATGAACCGGCGGCCGCGGCCGCAGTAAAGCCTGACAAGCCTGATGTGGTGGCGGGCTTCTTGGCTCCCGGGAGCGCAGGGAACGCTGCGGAGTTGTTGACGGTGGGACGAACATGGGCGGCGTAGGCGTTCGTGCCGGGCACGAGTCTGCTCGAGCTGCTGCTGCTTGATCCTCCGGCCTGGAGAGAGGCGACTGTTCGCTCCAGGCCACGCTCGCTAGCGCTGCCTATCCTGGTGCTGTTCTTGAGCTTTAGGACATGGTTAGAATGACGCGACTGTGCGTTTGCTAGGCCTCCGTTGGAGTGTAGAGTAACTGGGGTCGCCGAGGCGGCGGCGGCCCATCCGCTGCTTGCTGTTGTAGCACCGTGCATACCGCCGAGGCCTGGGAGACTGGGGTAGTCCTCATTGATGACTCGGTGGTTTTGCCATGCCCTATGGAGAGAAGCGCCCTTGTTCTTGTCATCAAACAGATCAGAAACCTCTCGTACCAGAGTGCCTAGTGCATTGGACGAGGTCTCGGAGAAGAGGGAGAAGAAAGCATCGATCAGCTGGTCCGCAGTCATCGAGCCCTTGTTAAAGTTCGAGATATAAGACCGGAACTGGTTGATCTTGGCGGTATCGTTGCCAAGGAGGTTCGAAGCACGCTCAATCACCGCACCGTGCCGTGTAAGACTAGCACGCTGCTCAGGGGTAAGAGACGAGAGCTCAGTAACGCTGAGGTTTTGCATGGCATCAATAATGGGCTGCTGCTGCTGCTGCTGCTCGCGTTGTTGCTGGGGCCTGGATGGTCGTGATTGAATTACAGAGGTCTGTCCGGCTGGGCGAGTGCCGGAAGAAGGACCCGCGCTCGGACGCGCAGAGGATGCTGACTGGGCAATAGCCATCTGCCGCTGAAAAGCAAGCTCGTCTCTTCGTAGAGGCTGAGCAGTACTGACGGGCAACGCCTCGGCATTGGGATCCCGACCGCGTGCGCCTCGCCCGTCTCTTCCCCCGCGACCTCTGCCGCCACGCTCCTCCTGGTATGAAGACCTAAACTCGAAGCCAGAAATGTCAACCACGCGTGCGTCTCGCCTAACATCCTTCGACAACGAGTTTCCGTGCTCGCTAAGCTGGTGAGCCTTCAGATCCAGCTCGCTGTCGAAAACGACAAACTTCTTTTCCAGGCAGTCCCGTTCCTGGCAAATGAAATGATCCTGCTTGAAATGCTTCTCCAGAGCATCGTAGTTCAGGTAGTAATGCGGTTGCCGGGAGTCGCGGCGATCACAAATGAAGCATCTCTCGTGCTTACTGCGGCAATGCTCGTAAAGCTTGTCGTTATCATAGAATCTTTCGCCGCAGAAGCCGCAGAGCGGATGTCCCTTGAACCCGGTCTGATCAACGGCACCGGGCTTGTCGTCGCCGCGGCTCATATGGTCGCGTAGCTCCTTATCTGTAAACATTTCGTGCTCGTGGGTGAAGACCTTCTTGTTCCTCGTACACAGGTCACAAAGCTTTTTGTGGTGAACAGAGCGCACATGGCGATGCAGATCGGGCCAACCTAGACCGGCGAAGTCACACTCTCCGCCGGGGCAGTTATATCGCAGGAGAAGGACAGTATCGCCAACAATTTCCTCGCCCGCGTACTTGATTCCAATGTTGTCATCCGTACTCGTAATTTCCTTGCTCGTATACTCTTCGAAGCGTTTATTGGGGTCGTCGGTAAAGATAACGAAGGGAGCGGCCGTCTAGAGGTTTACGCATGTCAGCAACTACCCAAAGCAAACGGGACCTCATGTTCCTCGAATGGCTATACTCACTCGGCAATGCGGGCATTCCTTGGTCTTATAAAGTGCCCTTAGCCGCAGGGCGCAGATATGGCATGTGGAATGGCCACAAGGCGCAACAGAGTGGTGTGTAATGGTGTTAGCGCAAATGAAGCACACCTCGTCGTCGTCGTCTTGTGCTTCCTGCTGTTGTGTCTTCCACTGGGCGGGGTTGCTGTCGCCGGAAGAGCTGTCCTGCAAGGCTGTAGGTGCGCCCTGCTGCTGTTGTTGTCCTCCACCTCTGCCCTTTCCACGGCCAGCACCAGCGCCACCGCGACCAGCACCATCACCACCCCGACTACGGTTGCCTCGAGGTGCTCCGCGCCCTCGGCCTTTACCCCGGTTTCCGTCGCCTCTAGGCCCCTGAGGGGTTGCTTGCTCCGTCGAAGACATGATTTCGAAAGATTTGGACCGACTAAAGGAAAGTGTCACTGCTGCCCTGTGTGGTGGTCGTGTGCCTGGAAATGGCTCGCTCTCGGAGACTCGTCGGTACGAGGGCGCTCTGGTTGCTGTACAGTCTTCGTGGGGGAAGAAGTTTGCGAGATACTGCGGAAGGAACAACAGCTCCCAGAAAAACTGTTTTGAATAGGGATAATGTGACGATTGGGAGACAGTTGGGCCAACTTGAGTCGGTTGCAGAGAGAGAACAGACGGAATGATTGAATTGGGGGTGTTGACGTTGATGGTGGGGTCCGGGAGCTTCTAGCATTTATTCGCCCGATTACCTAGCAAACAAACCGCCGGGGCTCGCAATTTTTTGTGGCGCCTCCCCTCAAAGTGCCCCCCAAACCAAAACCCGTCCAAAATGCCGGGGATTGCGGCTCGTCATCACCAGGTACACAGTACCCCCGAAAACCCAACATCCATGCCTCCCGTCGCGTTGCCTCCACGATGCTCGGTTCGTACCGGATACCAAGCAGTCAGTCCTACCAGAAATTGAACCAGAACAGTGGCTGGGCAGGGGTAGTGTTGGCGTATTATTTCTGTTTGGTGATCTTCAGGTCCATGATGGAGAGTGGCTCAGCTTCAATGGCATTGGCCGATTTAATTCGGACTACTCGGCAACGAGCGTCGAGGAGTCACTCCCCGAATTTGCATAATCTGGCCTCTCGCATAGAGATTGATTCATTCTGACAAATATCGTAAATATCTAGGCGGTGCTGACATTCTGGATACGGCAAGTCTTTTTTGGTATGCTTGACCCTGGCGACTCTCGTAAAGGGGGGATTACATATGTACATACACTGCCTGCTTACATCCCCTTTTATCGGCATCAGCCTTATCGGAATCTTGGAAGCGCATGTGAGAAGGACCGGGTATAAAGGAGAAATATCGCTGACATCTCGCCGTGCCTGTTTTCCTGTACCCTCGGCCGTCATGATACTGAACACCACTAATGAAATGGTAAGCTCATACGCTAGCTTGTATCTCCCTCCAAAATGGTATGAATTGGGCTAAGAGAAAACCCCCCTTGCGCCCCTGAGGAAGACCCAAAGACAAACCCAGCAAATAGTGAAAACCGAGAAAATGCGCTGCCCCTTTCACATACCTCCTTTCAACCCTCAAACCATGAAAACGAGACGTACTGTGGTATACTAGTAGTTCCGAAGCCCCAGATATTTTCCAATGACGCCATGCACGCCCAGCCTGCTACCTAGCCCCCAATGACCCAATACCAAACGGGAAACCGTCCATCTCAGATCAGACATGTTACTCTTCGATCGGATAAAGCTGGTTGCCGAGCAGCTTGTTCATTTGGAACATGTTGATCGAATTCTGCTTGAAGACGGCCTGCAGTTTTTCGTCGCAAATGATTTGTCTCTTGTCGCTGGGATCCTGTAGCTCGTTCGCCTTGATATGTTCCCAGAGCTTCTTGACGACTTGCGGGCGTGAGAGCTGTACTCGGTTAGTCCTCCATTCACGGCCTGTTGGGTAATAACCACAAACCTGAGCTTCTCCGCAAACCTCCTGGAGAGGGTAACTTAGGTTGAAAGGCTTCTGGAAGCCGCCACCCGCCTTGCGCTTCTTGGTTCCTTCCACCGCTTCGGGCTCCATATCACTATCGTCGTCGGACTTGACACGTGTCGCGCTCTTCTTCTTTGGTGTCTTGGCCTTGGGTTTGGCCTTCTTGGTCACCTTTGCTGCGCCGCCACCTCGTGTTCGGGGTCCGCGAGACAGCTTGTTCTCCTGCGCTTGGAGTTCGGCGGCCAGACGGGCGTCGGCGTCCTCTGAGCTCTCGCGCTTTTGTTGCTTCTTAGGCCGGACTTTTATTTCGGCATCGGTAGCAGCATCGTCTTCGTCGGCCTCGGGAGTCGCCTCGGGAGTCGCCTGGGGAGTTGCCTCGGGTGTTGCCTCTTCGGGTGTTGGCTCTTGGGCGGCCTTGCGTGCTGAAAAGGCGTCGAATCGGGCTTCTATCAAGCCTTTGATGGCGTGCTATACGAATTCCGGAACTGTCAGCAGCTGATCAAACAACCGAAACCGGAGAGGGTGCTAGGAGAGCACTGGAGTTTCTAGTAGAAGCAGCAAGCCAATACAGCAGACGAGACGGGCTTTGGCACTGACCTTTTGGTCACTTAGATCCTTGTTTATGGCCGCTTCCATTTTCTGCCGAATGGCCTTGCGAGAAATTGTGTCGAGGTCGGCGGTTTCAAGGATCTCATCGATGACGCAGGCGTAGGTCGCCTCCTCCTCGGGGGTAACTAGACCGAGTTAGCATAGCTCCATTTGGAAGGGGAGACAAGCTTATGCAATATTCTTACATTGCGCGGACATGTTGCTGGTGTAGCACGATACACCCACTGACAGGAGAGATTGGGAATGATAGGATATGGTGTCCAAGGGAACCTTGTGGTGTGCTAAAAGCTGGCCTGGCAGATGATGTAAGGGCCGGTAGCTTCAGCGTGTGGAATAGCCTCCGCCCTGACGAGAGGTTCAGGTAAGAATGATATCCGGAGCGTTGCGAGTAAACAGCTGGGGTAAACAGATGGCCGACTGCGGACTGGTTGAACAAGGCAGGAAATTTGCGGGCGCGACAACTGCACTTCGTTCAACGCGACAACAGAATGGCCGTTCTTTGCCGTCCAAATTTAGACTTGAAAGACAGGATGCGTGTGGGCCGAGTTGAGGTGAAAATGCTCGCAAGCAGCAACAGCTTGGGAATCGGGATGGAAGCTCAGAATACCGGACAAAAAAGCAGGTAAGCTTGTCGCTAATGTAGGGGGCGCTTGGAGCAAAAGCCGGTGAAGATGACGATACGCTACGAGATGGTCGCGAAAAAGGATGGTTGACCGATCAGTGAAGGATGATGGTATTGTCCCGGACAAGTTGACAGTAGTCTTGACGAGTATTTGATGCTGGAAGGAAAAAAAAACACCACGTCCTGCCGGCTGAATTGGGTCGGGTATGCCGGGTGCCCTGATGTGATAGGTATAGGGATGCTGCGATGCGATGCGGTTGTGTGATGCGATCGCGTAGGTACGGTGGAGAGAGAGTGTTTGAGCCGTAGAGACGTGTAGGCGCACAAGCAGCGAATGCAAATTCAGCGGTTTCTGATGCAGATGGCCAGCCCAAGCGCAAGATGACCTCAGGTACCTGAACTTGGAAGTCCTGGAGTGGAGTTCTAGAAACCTATGCGATTTACGGTTCGCCGTCTTCTTAAGTTGCAGTGTCTTGCGGCGTCCGGGAGTCTCAGTCCACAACACAGTGAGGTCGGTCGCGGTGTTGGTGGTTCACGGTCCGCCAACCGTCCGCCAAAACCGGAAGAAGTGAGGCTTCTTTGTGGCTGGTTTGCGACGGTGATTGGTCCTATTCACTTCCATGAGCCCCACCTTCGGTCCCGTCTGCCGTCCCGGCTCGTCTGAGATGGAAGGAAAGTGGGGTGGGGTGGTGTTCAGAGGCGGCGATCCCCATTTCAGCCAATCAGTGTGCCGAATTGCGCGACACTAGCTCTCAGTTCGCGCTGCCGCAAACATCCACGCCGCCGGTGGCCGGTTGCCGGAATGCGGGCAGCCACGTGATGCGGAAGCCATGTCAATGCCGGAGGACCCTTGGCCGACCGAAGCGAACTGCTAACTCCAAGACTTTCCTCTTTCGTCCAACTTACACCATCATGTTTCCTCTGCACAACGATGGCAATCTGGATGGCATCATAGTAGGGACGGAGAGATGCAATGGAACCCCTTTTCCGACGCAACTTGGTCTAGCCTTTGCATCTCCCTCATCCATTGCTGTTTTTGACGATCCATGGTCAGTCGTTGGTTAACCCATCACGCCTATTCACTCGCTTGGGATAAATACCAATGTCACCCACCTCCTCTGCTCAGTTGGCACTCGACAATCCGCATCACCCAAACTTGGCATATCGCAAAGGTTACGGGAAGAAGAAGGAGTATCCGCTGCTCCTCGTCGGTTGGGTCTTCATCATTCACAATTGCAGTGCAGGCCAGTCACTATGACCGAGACTCCAAGCAGGAAGAAAAGTCTACATCTGGGCTTACCAAGGGTCTTCATCGCACCACCATCGAATGTGACCGCCACGGCCTCTCTGTTTCTTCGCCGCGAATATCAATCGAATTTCTTTCCACTGGGCGACAACACCATCAGCTTCGGTCAAGCGCATCTCGCTTCGTTGCCAAGTGGCCCGGCGTATGCAAAAGGCTAGACGGCGCAAAGCGGATTGGAATGCTATATGGGCAAGTCCAGTTGCAGGGACGAGTGTTGTTTCAGAACTCCAATGCCGGGGCGAATGCGTACGATATGCTTGAACATGCCCGGTTCAGTGCGGTGTGGGATATTTCGAACAAACACAGTCTTCCAGTAGACAGGAGAAAGGTCTCTTGGAACTCTTCGCAGAGCGTGGAAAGGGGACGCAGTGATATATATCCGTGTACCTATCAGCAAGGCTGCAAACACAATGTACTCTTTCAGAGGGGAAGAAGAGGCCAGAACGACGTTCATAATGCACCCCCGTGACATAAGAGGTTCGGTTCTCGTCATGTTTCTTGTTGCTAAAAAAATGCGGTACTAAGAGTCCAGATATAGAACGAAAGACGAGTGGCATTCCAGTCAAGTTCAACATCCCGCTCAGCTGGAAACCCTTTCCACCTATGTACTACTTGAGGACTTTTAGCCAGTCTTTTCACGCTTGATGCGGCACGAGCCTCATGTCCTACTTACTACGTGAAAATGGCCGCAAATAGCCACCATCTCGGGACCGAGCCTGGTCGCCAATGAGATGCTAAACAACCCGAGAGAGGAGAAAAGGAAAGAAGACTTCTCTTGGTACTTGTAGAAAGTGCTCCCATCTCCCTCACCCGAAATCCCGGATTGGTATCAATTGAGCTGAAATTGTCACTCCGTGCAAGACAGGTGAATCCGCGCGCTCGTCTAACATCCCGTCGTTCCCTCCCTTCACAAAGCTCTAATAATACTCGAGCATATTTTGCGGTGAGCTTTCGCACAACATGTGCATGTTTCACATACAGCTCCTCCGATGTCGAGGACATTTCAGCAACCAGTTGACTACATGGCCCGTATGCATCCAAATGGCACAAGAAGACCGGAATCAGTTCTAAAGGACAGGAATTTCATGACTTACGCGGCTTCATACGACTAACAATGCCGTGTTTCCGAGCTCCTGAATACATTAGCGGATTACCCCACGGCACGACTCAAGGCGAGGCGTAGAAGGGGAGAGAACAATTGGTAGACTTCTTCGTAGCTACTACTTACTACGGCACAGCAATCTGCCTTCCGTTCGGTGACGAGGTCTTGATGAAGCTCCGGCTGAGCCTCCTCCATGCCGGTCCCCGGAATCATCCCGTCGTCCGATTCGGTCTTCATCATGTCCCGCTCTCCGCCAAACCCAAAGGTTTCGAACCTTCCCAAAATACCGAAGCAGCGAATCAATTCGCAGTACTACCTGTAGCATTTGCTGTCTAAGACAGTTCAGTTGCAGCTGTTTCCTTGGTCCGGGACTTCGGTCACCGGTGACAATAGTTACAGATTGTCCGACATACAACGAACGACGACGGCTTTCCAAGCCTCACTTACAACTGGAAGGAGCTCCAGTCATCAGATATGACACTCGGGTGAAGCAGATATATAATCCCCACGAGGTTCCCGACTCATGGAGGCTCCGAGGTTTTCTCACAACGCAAACCACAGTATTACAACAATCATCCCACTCCTAAAGCTATAAGCTCCAAGCCAACAGTCCCAAGCTCCAACTCATCCATATCGCTCAAGCACACCTCACCATCAACATGTCCACCACCGCAATCCCCGTCGCTTCCTTCGGCAACAATGCCGCAGTCGCCCAAGCCATTCGCGAAAAGCTCCTTCCGGAATATGACGGTTCGTCCCCTTTGTCCCCTCGTCCCCTTCATCCCCTTCGTCCCCCTACTCTTCCTCCCTTCCCTTCCCTTCCCTTCCCTTCCCACCACATCCACCTCCACATCCACATCCACATCCCCTCCACCGTCCCCATTACATCAATAGTACCCCTACTTAATACCTACCCACGCACCCAAAAACCACTCTAACAACCAAAAACAGTCGTCCACACAACCCTCACCCTCTCCACCTCCCTCTCAGAACTCCCCGCTCTCTGCAACGGCACCTTCTCCCAGGGGACACCCTCGTCGAACCTAGGCTCCAACGCCACGGCCTCTACCCCGGCCGATCTCAAGGTGCCCAAGGCCATCATCTTCGGCGGCGGCGTGTCCCCTTCGGACGCCGAGCAGGTGAAAGAGGCGGTGCTGGCCCAGAACCCGGACCTCAAGTTCGTCCGGCTCACGCGGGAGGATATGGTCGCTGCGGGAGCGGAGGGACCGGATCCGGAGGTGATTGGACGGTTGTTGAAGGAGAGGTTGGCGGAGGTTTTGACTTGAGGCCTTGAAAGTTGGTTCGTGTTCGTTGTGGTTTGGGACGGGGCCTGGGCAAGGTACCTAACCAGCTAGCTTGCTATGCTGGAGATGGTGAAGGGGGATGGAATGCTTCAAGTGGGAGTTTACAAAGGGGATAGGTGACTAGGTTATGTTGGGTTGGAGTCTTGATGGGTTGTCGAACGGGAGTTGGGGGAAGGTTTCCTAATTGGACGTAGGTTGAGAATGTTTGTTCCTAGTATTGAGTATTGACAGACATGAGAATATAAAACACTCCTTCCCTCGCGTTTACTCCAGACCAGGCTTTGGAATTGAGGTAGTTTTTGCATCTGAATGACCGGCTAGCAGATTTGGATCCTCGAAAGAAGGTAATTACACATACAAGGCAAGACTTGTTAGCAAGAATAAGGGGTGAACGTGAGATGGCGTGTCTATTAGTTATAGGTCTCTTTTATATCAGTTATGGCAACATTGGGCGCACGGTATGATATCGTGGTTTAACATCAACAAGAAGCAAACGTCGGGCTGGGATTGGGACGGCGAGACCACACACCATCAAGCATTCAGCACTGCTATGCTCAAGGTCATTTACATAGTCTGCTCTCCAACTACTCCTCTCGCGCATCAGATCGCACGAGTTTAGTGCCTCTCCCGCCTCCTGGGGGCCGCTCTTATTATGTCGTCCACACGCAGAAGCAACTATTCGCGACGGTTAGCATTATTGTAGCCGTATCAATCAAATAAGGGTTACATACCTCAGCGGCTTCACTGGCCGAAGAGACGACAGCCTTCTTGAGCTTGTAACTTTCAATGACACCCAAGTCCCTCATATCGGTAATACCGCCTCCTGGTGTCATGAGATCCAAACCATAGGTGTTCAGACCGTCGTAGATAGCCTTGCGCAACCGGGCAACAAGGTCTCCAGAGTCAAGACCAGCGTTGTCCGCCAGGATGGTAGGCAGTTGCCTGAGCGCAGTGGCGAAAGCAGACACGGCGGTCTGCTTCTTGCCCTCAACCCGAGTAGCAGCACCCTCAACAGCCTTGGCCATAACCATCTCGGCGCATCCACCACCCAATGTTGTCCTGGGCTCCTTAACGGTCTGTGAAAGAACGGCGAGAGCGTCGTGCAGAGACCTCTCGGCTTCGTCGAGCAACTGATCGGTAGCACCACGGAGAACGACAGTGCAGGCCTGGCCGGCAGCGGTGCCAGAGAATCTGATAAGGGTATCCTCGCCAATAATAACCTCCTCGATGACGTCGCAGTATCCAAGCTTGACCTGCTCCGGGTGGTCGAAGGTAGAAGCGATCTCACCACCGGTGACGAGGGCAAGGCGCTCAATGCCGTCGAAATCGGCGTGCTCAATCGACATGATGCCGGCATCGGTGAACAGCTGCTCGGGCCAGTTGTAAATCAGCTGCCTGTTGATAAAGCAGTTGATGCCGTGCGCCTTGATCTTCTCCACCTTGGCCTTCATCTTGTCCTTCTCGGCCTTCTCGAGCTCAGCGAGCTTGCTGGTAGAGCTGACCTTGACACGCGCACCAAAGATCTTGACCTTGTCGGTATCCATCGATGTGTTGGCGATGAGGATCTTGGCCTTCTCAAGGCGCTTGGGCTGGTTGACACCGATCTTCTTGTCGAGGATGAAGCCATCGTCGAGGTATGATTCGCTGAGCTTGCCGCCGGACTTCTTGATGATCTGAATGTGACTAAGGTCGGCGGAACCCTTCAGGCGCAAAATGGCCTCGGTCGCGAGCTCGGCGAAGTGGTCTCTGTCTTGCGCAAGAATCTTGGAGCTGAGTGTTGTGCGCGCGATGGCGACAAGGTCTTTCCTGAACGCCTCGGGGTTGCTGCTGTGGTCAACGGCAGAAGCCTCGAGGGCCTTGAGCGCAGCCTGGCTAGCTAACCGGTAACCCTCGATGATGGTCTGGGGGTGGATCTTCTTGTCGACAAGCTTCTCGGCCTCGCGCAAGAGCTCGGCGGCAAGGACGGCAACAGAGGTGGTGCCATCACCGACTTCGTCGTCCTGGACCTTGGAGATGTTTACGAGGACCTTGGCGGCGGCGTTGTCGAGAGCGATAGACTTGAGGATAGTAGCACCGTCGTTCGTTACTAGAATCTCACCGGTCGAGCTAGATGTTGTGATGATGCGGTCAGCACATGACGGCGGCGCGTCAAGCATGTAGGCGGGGGGTTTAGTGAACAAACATACGCAGACTGGAGGATCTTGTCCATGCCCTTGGGACCAAGTGTGCTCTTGACGAGGTCGCCAACGGCAATGGCGCCGACGAAGGCACTGAGACGGGCATTCTCTCCCTTCTCTTCTGTGGTGCCCTCCTCGAAGATCTGGGTGGGGCTAAACGAGGCCTGGAGATGGTCGGGCGTTTGGTTAGTTACGGTGAGCTTGGAAAGGTTCCCAAGGTGGTGTACAAATCAACTTGCCATGATGTAGAAGAAGCTTAAATATTAGACAAAAGGTCGGGTTTACGGGGTGCACGGGGGGTTGAGGTCGGAAGAGAAGAAGCAAGCTTGGTATATTTTAGGTGGACGTATGGATACCCTGAACGCGAAGCCTCCTTTCTACAGTCTGCCAGCGGGATGATGCTCTTCTGGATTCTAGGCACTTTTTGGACGGCAGGCCACGGCAAAATTCCAGAGCTCCTGTCCCTCCTTTACCTCACCGCCTACGACAGGTGGCATAAAATGCTTGTCACTCGAACGCCAGGCCGTTTGCCCCTCCTTTGACAGACAAATGTCCAACTGAGGTGGGCAGGAGGTGACCCCACTTGGACGTCTCCCGTGGGGAAGGAAGAAAGGGGGGAGGGGAGCTTTGGGCTGGCGGCGGCGGTGGACAGTGGTGGACAGCGCAGCACTTTGGAGAAGGAACTGCCGTCGAGTGTTTCTGGCAGGCATGGGCGGGAGTGGCCATGAGGCTCAAAGCTAAATCGATGCCTGCCCGTCCAACGCAGTTCCTGACTTAAAGCTGATGGCAACTTGAAACTTATGAATGACTGCTGAAAGCGGCCAGACGCTGCCTTGGTCAATATTTGTTCCGTGCACAAAACGAATAATACTTAGCTCACTGCCTGCCGCCATCATCTTGTGAGATTGAAAGAAAGGAAAAAGTTTAAGTTGAAGAAGCCCAGTGACAGGGCAGCATCGAGTACTTTACTTTCCCAGGCCGAGTCCACTGCAACTGTGCAATATCCATGATATTGGGAAGGTGCGTTGTGCGTATAGTAGGGAAGGTATAAAGACTTGGAATCTTGGGGCTTCTGTAGTTAGCTTTTCCTCCTAATCAACCACCACTTTATTCCCAAAACGGCCCCCTCCTGGCCGACTGTATTCATAGTGGCTTTCAATATCTGAGGCTCCTTGAACCTCCAAACTATCCACCACATCATTGCATTCACTGGCATAAAGTCCCATTTTAGCGATTCCAGAGAGAGGGGATCTGGTAGGGTAGCCAATCACCGTGCACTATTGCCTCTTAGAGTGGGGCATTTCTTTCGCGGTCTTCCCTGGTCCTCTGGCCGTTCTCACTGAACCCCACCACAATCTGCGCGCTGCGCACAAATTCTCACAATAATCCTGACGACCGCATAGCCAGCACGTTGTTCCGCCCGCGGTATCGCAGAAAAAATCCGAGCCCAGATCCCGTCATCCACCAAGTCCAACCACCACCACCAGAGGCGCCTCCCCGACCCCTACATCGCCAGCTACTAATCCCCGGCACCGACCAAGCGTAACATATTGCCGATTAATTGCCCAGCATGGCGCCCTCTTTCGACCACCTCCGCGACGAGGACCTCGACGAGGATGACTTCGATGTTGATGAGGTCGACATTTCCGATATCCGCGAGAAGTACGAGGTTCAGCTTGAGCAGGGCTACGATGCCTTCGTCGTTGTCGATGGTCTCCCTGAGGTTAACGAGGAGCAAAAACCCAAGCTCGTCAAGTTCTTGTTGAAGAAGCTCAACACTGTTGGCAAGACCCGGGAGGACCTGATCTTCATGCCCATGGGCGAGGATGGAAAGTCGCTGAGGTATGCAACCCAGCCGCCTTAAATGATGCGCATCTACAGACCGGCCATCCATCGCTGCGCCCGACCGCGATGTGTCCCTATGCTGTGGATGTTGGCTCCCTGACCAGGGCACTGATATGGATTCTGTAGATTCGCCTTCGTCGAGTACTCGTCGGCCGCCGAGGCTGCTGCCGCCTGCAGACAGCTCGACCTCGTCCCCCTCGACAAGAAGCACACCCTCCGCGTCAACAAGCTTACCGATGTCGACCGCTATGGTCGCGAGGGCCGTATCGATGACGAGTACACTCCTCCCAAGATCGAGGAGTTCCAGGAGAAGGAGCACCTCCGCTCCTTCATGGCCGACCCCAGCGGCCGCGGCAGAGATCAGTTTGTTATGTTCAGGGGAGAGTCCGTTGGCGTTTTCTGGAACAACGAGAAGGATACGCCCGAGAACATTGTCGACCGTCAACACTGGACCGAGACCTTTGTGCAGTGGTCGCCCCTCGGTACCTATCTCACCTCCGTCCACGCCCAGGGTGTTCAGCTTTGGGGTGGCCCCTCGTGGACCAGGCAGAGGCGTTTCGCCCATCCCTTCGTCAACCTTGTCGCCTTCTCACCCAACGAAAAGTACATTGTCACCTGGTCCAACAGGCCGATTTCGATTCCCGAGGAGGGTCACCCTGCTCTGTCGGTAGAAGACGACGGCAAGAACTACGTTATCTGGGATATCGAGACCTCAAAGCCCCTCCGTTCTTTCGCCCAGCTCGACACCCCCGCCGCCGCCGAGGGCGAGGCTCCTAAGAAGGCCCCCAAGTTCCCCTGGCCCGCGTTCAAGTGGTCTGCCGATGACAAGTACGTCGCCAGGCTGAACCCCGGCCAGTCCATTTCCGTCTACGAGCTCCCGAGGATGAACTTGTTGGACAAGACCGCCATCAAGATCGAGGGCGTTGTGGACTTCGACTGGGCTCCCGCCACCGTGCAGCGCGACGGTGTCAAGACCTACGAGCAGCTTTTCTGCTTCTGGACCCCTGAGATCGGCAGCAACCCCGCCAGAGTCGGCTTGATGAGCATCCCCTCTAAGCAGGTTGTCAGGTCACTGAACCTCTTCAGCGTCTCGGATGCCAAGCTCCACTGGCAGTCTGAGGGTGCTTACCTTTGCGTCAAGGTTGACCGTCACTCCAAGTCCAAGAAGTCTCAGGCTACCACTCTTGAGATTTTCCGTGTCAAGGAGAAGGGTGTCCCCGTGGAAGTTGTCGACACCATTAAGGATACCGTAATAAACTTTGCCTGGGAGCCCAAGGGCGACAGGTTCGTTATTATCACCACCACCGAGCCTGTCGGTGCCACCGCCGTTCCCCCCAAGACGTCGGTCGCTTTCTTCTGCCCTGAGAAGGCCAAGGGCAATGCTATTGGAAACTTCAAGCACCTCCGCACTCTCGAGAAGAAAAACAGCAACGCCATCTACTGGTCGCCTAAGGGACGTTTCGTGGTCGTTGCCACTGTTGCCAACACTCAGAGCTCTGATCTCGACTTCTACGACCTCGACTTCGAGGGCGAGAAGCCCGAGTCCGACAAGGACCTTACCGCCAACCTTCAGCTCATGAACACCGCTGACCACTACGGTGTCACCGACGTCGAGTGGGACCCCTCGGGTCGCTTCGTTGCCACCTGGGCTTCCGCGTGGAAGCACTCTGTAAGTACCATGGATATTCGATGAAGATGATATATAGCAGAAATCACTAACATGAGCCAAAAATAGATGGAGAACGGATATCATCTGTATGACTTCAAGGGTGAGCAGCTGCGCGAGGAGGCTATCGAGAAGTTCAAGCAGTTCCAGTGGAGGCCGCGCCCCGCTACCCTCCTTAGCAAGGAGGAGCAGAAGGCCATCCGCCGCAACCTCCGCGAGTACTCGAGGATCTTCGAGCAGGAAGACGCCGAGCGCATCAGCAGCGCCGACGTTGCCGTTGTCGAGGCCCGCCGCCGTCTCCTCGAGGAGTGGTTCGCTTGGCGCGAGGCCATCATGCAGGAGGTTGCCGAGGAGCGCGAGATCTACGGCCTTCCGGCGGATCCCGCTGCCGAGCTCATCAAGGCCAAGACCCCCGAGCTTGCCACCGACCAGGAGGAGCAAGTCATCGAGGAGATCATGGAGGAGGTGTTGGAGGAGACCGAGGAGATCGTTCAGTAAATGCGCGAACAGGCGGCGGCAGTAGTTTGATATGTTGTGAAGTTCCATGGCGTACCGTTTTTCCCGTTTTCAAAAAGGTCATCTGAGGGTACAGTGAATAAAATGAACCGGGTTCTTTCATATCTCTGGGCCTTTTTTCTCTCTCTTCTCTCTACGTTGTACCTGTTTGTTTGTTATAAAAGCGGTGCATGCGTAGACTAGTCGGTGGCTTCAAAAGAGCTGTTTCGTTGGCTTTATTATCGTTCGGGTTTCCCAAATCAGCGTCAGAGTTCTTCTAATGACCTGAATATCCTGTTTAACTGAAGGTTCGATATCTGGAGATGACTGTAACTGGAGTACCGGCCACCTGTTCGTTAGATGTCCGTTACGAGCATGTCAAAACTTACCATTATATTTCTAACTGCGAAGAACTGCCATGTTCTGGTCTCGTCTTTGCTCAAGTACTCGTACGCCCTGTTCCCCAAAATAATCGAACCCAAAATCTGAAGCAAGAGCATATAAGTCCTCAGCACACTAGGCCTCTACTAGCACACAAATTAGCACCGAATCGAAAACATTTACGTTCGACTTAACCCTGCTTTAACCAAAACCAGGTGTTTCTCGAGTCGTCCAACTAGCCCTCGTGAATTTTCCTCGGCCCCGATTGTACATAAACATCGTGCGTCTAAGTCAATGTGCGAGGCCAAGTATGCGAACACTCCCGTGGCAATATGTTCACTCGTCTAGGAAACGAAACTCAAAAGACGAAAAAAAGGAACTACGTACACTTCCAAGATATTTACAGTTTTTTACAATCCGCTGTCTTTTTATGAGGCGCCTCATTCGTTTCTGGACAAAACAGGTAGAAGAGCCGGAACGATGTGAGTGTCTATCGAGTACCCTGAAGACGGCGGGCGGTATCATTTGATATTCAACTTCGGCGCGTGGTGGTGGTGTCTTGATATTTCGTGAACGCTCATAATCTAATGTGTATTTATGCTTTCAACTCTGTTCCGTCTCCAGTTCTACACCTCGGAAGTCTGGTGCAAAGGCAGTCAACTAGGAAAAGGGAACTTCGGAGTCTTTTGCCAGATACCTGGTGCCTGACTGGTGCTTACGGTCGAGGAAACGATGTTTGTTTGTCTCGGTAGTATGATGGCTTACCTCGTGGTTGAACGGGCGGGCTTATTTGGGTTGTGAAAACACGGCCAAGTTCTGGATTTAAAAGCGCGGATTTGCGCGGTGTGTAGTAGTGTCTTGTGGGTGTTTGATCAAACGAGCAAGCTGCTTTCCAACTCTGGCGATGCCCTTCGATGGACGGTTGGACAGATGGATGGACAAAAGTCATGTCACCATGAACGTGGTGAAAGGAGGATAAAGGACTTGAGTTCCAAGTACAGTCGAGGAACGATGTTTTCATGTCTCCTCGACTCTACAGCGCCTACTTGTATCTCTGTTTTAAATAGGGCAGATAAACTGATTTCAACGAGTGGAAACATGGCCGACATGCGGATGAGAATCTGCTGTGGATTTGCGTGGTTGTTCGCATGCGACGTCGTGAACCGGAGGAGACATCACCTCATGGGCGTGTGCGATGAGCTCGCTTAGCCCGGTGATGGAATAGCTTCATTGCTGGGCCCGTCGGCAAGGAAGCGATTTGCTTTCGTGAAGCTGGAGGAGTGAAGCAGTGAAGAAAAGTACCCACGGGACCGGGAGCCACGGGTACGAAGATGGGCAAGAAGTCGAAAACAACACCGGAACTTGGCGAAGCCAGGTCCGCTCAAGTGGTTCGATCGTGTGATTCTGCGGCTCTTCGACATTATCTCGGAGCGAGCAAGTCCCGGCGACGAGCCGTATGTCCGGGCTGGAGACCGGACCTCGTTCGGGGTTCTTGTGGGGGAAAGCGGTGGGGACTGGTGGCAGGCAGGCCGGACGGCGTGGACGGAAGTGGTCAAAAGTGGGCCAGGACCGCCGCCGGAATCGAGGACAAACCTCACTGGCCCGAGAGTGGGTGAAGCTTAGCCTGGCAAGCGACGTGGACGAATCCCGTCAAACTCCTTGGTTTTTGCCTCTTTCGTGTGGAGATAGTAACAGAAAAGCATGTACACAGTGGTACGTACAAAATTTGGGAACTGTTTTGCCCAACAAAAAAAAAAGAATTATCTCTGTTCCGAGATTTCCCAACAGAATGTCTCGTCGCGCGGCGCGAGGGCGCGCAAGCACCAATCTGGCCATCGCATTAGGGCATGAACCAAATGTAACCCCCACTCCGACCTGCATGAAACCCCGCCCGATGTGTGAATCTGCAACCGAGGAGGGCCCCTTGGCCCTTGCACCCAAACCTGGGAGCGGGTGGCTTGGAGGACCCTGGTGTGGGAAAAGAACACCATGTGAAGATGAGTTGTCGAGGACGTCTCCAGGGATAGATGATGGCAAAGAGCAGAGCCAGACACGTCCAGACTCTCAGACTTGGGAAAATAAAGAGAGCCGTTTTGGCAGGGGCAATGATTGAAGCGCACGTCCGGGTACGATGAAACAGCCCTGTGCAAGTGAAGTGGCTGAAGATGGCAAAGGCCAGCTCAGACAAGTCGAAGTCCTCTCAAGTACCTGTCTACCCCGCGCAATGCTACGCTGTACGGACTGGGATCTCCACCCATCCTTGTATCACCTTATCTTAGCCTCAGGGCTGATAAGACAAAGCTTCCAACTCGGGTTGGAGACGGGACCTTGAAACGATCGAAGGCGGGAATCTCATGAGCACATGAGTCGTCATCCTCTCGAAACGCGTCCGATATGACACGCTCCCAGGTCGGGGCTGACCTCATGAATCGTTGTTTAATCGAATCTCCAAAACGAGGTTTGGTGCACTTTGACCGGAGAAGGATACGGACGCTGCAACGGAAAATTCAGCGCGAGATCCCTGCAGAATGTCGAGCGAAAAACACAGATGGACGATCTCCAGTCCAAATGTGAACCTTGCCCATGTCTCCAGCTTCTCGTTTTCGCCCCCCCTCCAATTCGGAATGCCACGACAACAAAATATGTTCTCAAAACCCAATCAGTTGCTTGTCGGAGAGCCTGCAAAGCATCTGCGTGTCTCTCTTTTTATCTCGCCAATCCCAGTATGTCGTACTGTCGTTGGCTAGTTTGGGTGAAGTCGGCGCGGTTTCGCTCAACCCTTTTCCAGCTGGACGCAAATCCCCCCTCAGCCCCCCTCCAACCATCCAATCCTTGTTTCAGCTCACAGCCGACACAGACTGGCATGTGAATGTTAAGGTGTACTTGGAGGTACTTGCGACCACCCTCTCCACAATCTACTAACCTCCAGATTGCCATCCAAGATTGGACCTCAATGCATCTCAATATCATTCCCAAAAGCGGTGGAAAAGATTACAGTGCAGTGATATAACGTAGACACGATGCACAACTGGCAGACGTAGAAAAACCTGTGCAGGTTCGCACTGATGGCTGCTGAGAGGGACCAGACTAGAGCATGCATGGCAGCCAGAGCTTTTATCGTAAAAGCGGGCGAGGCGCCCAACTCTGGATCCAGTCACCAGTGCATGTGTACCAAGCGTCAGGTCTCAAACTTTTGGAAACAAAAATGCTTCGCAGCAGTGCAGTGGCCAAAAGGCCTGGACGAGTCTCGATACTGCCTCCTGTATCCGCAGTCTGGGTTTGTTTTAGGTACCTATGATCGACGGACAGGGCGGTAGAGGCGGGAGCGCCGTAAGGTGCCTCCTCCAAGTATTCGCCATGTCGAAGCACGGTTCACCTGGTATATATAAAAACCAGAAACAACCGGCCTTGTCAAACCCAAAGCCTTCCTTCCAAGTGGAAAGTCTTGGTCCCTCTCCATTCTCCAGGTTACATCCCCCCATCCCGGACCGAGCCCCGGTAACATCGGGAATCCCAACAAATCATCCACCGGGCAAAAACAATCGACCCACGCCTAGCACCACAATTTTTCCGGGGTCCCGTCCAAAGACTTTGATTGTTTTTTCTTTTCACGCATCCTCTCCCAGGCTTTCCACTTGGATTTAGAGATTGGGCTCACCACCAACCTTCCTCTTCCCTGTGTGTTGTTTCGGTTGTGTCTCCAACAAGTCCTTGACGGTAAGCATTTTCCATCATGCATCCCTTCCCGGTATTTTCCATGCACCTCCAACCTCTTCCTTGAAGAGTCGACCAACACCACGACTGTGCCCAACCTCGGCCATTACATATGAGTCTTCTTTGCTGACGCTTCTGATCCAGTCCGCTTTGTGACATCAGGCAGATAAAGGTTGTTTTCGACTATCCAATTCAGTCGATTAATTCCACCTCCCAAGATGGCGTCCGTCTCCTCTGCCCTTCCCGCGGGCAACAAGCCTGCCCTGCGCAGGACCCAAACCGAGGCCACCTCCGACTCGTCCGCCGATGTCTCTCCCTTCGACTCTCCCCTTGAGCGCTCGGCCTCCAACACCTCGCTTTCCTCCTTGGCCTCCGACAACGTCAAGACCGACAAGGCCGAGTTCGGCAAGCTGCTCGACACCTACGGCAACGAGTTCGAGGTCCCCGACTTCACCATCAAGGACATCCGCGATGCCATCCCCAAGCACTGCTACGAGCGTTCGGCTCTTCGCAGCTTGGCGCACGTCGCTCGCGACATGATCTACCTCGCCGTCACCTTTTACGTCTGGAACAAATATGTCACTCCCGAGTACATCCCTCTCAAGGCTGCCCGTGTCGTCCTCTGGGGCCTGTACACCTTCATGCAGGGTCTTTTCGGCACCGGTCTCTGGGTTCTTGCCCACGAGTGCGGTCACCAGGCCTTCTCTCCTTCCAGGTTGATCAACGACACCGTCGGCTGGGTCCTCCACTCCGCCCTTCTCGTCCCCTACTTCTCGTGGAAGTTCTCCCACAGCAAGCATCACAAGGCCACCGGCAACATCGAGCGCGACATGGTCTTCGTTCCTCGCACCCGCGAGCAGCAGGCTTCCCGCATGGGCCGTTTCGCCCACGAGCTTTCCGAGTTGACCGAGGAGACCCCCATCTACAGCTTGATCCACCTTATCGGTCAGCAGCTCATTGGCTGGCCCAACTACCTCATGACCAACGTCACCGGCCACAACAACCATGAGAAGCAGCGCGAGGGTCGTGGCAAGGGCAAGACGAACGGCTGGTTCACTGGTGTCAACCACTTCAACCCCAACTCTCCCATCTATGATGAGCGTGAGGCCCCCTGGATCATCGTCTCCGACATCGGTATCGCCCTCGCCGTCACCGCCCTCGTCTACCTCGGCAACACCTTCGGCTGGTCCAACATGTTCGTCTGGTACTTCCTCCCCTACCTCTGGGTCAACCACTGGCTCGTTGCCATCACCTACCTCCAGCACACCGACCCCTCGCTTCCCCACTACACCGCTGAGGAGTGGAACTTCGTCCGTGGTGCCGCCGCGACTATTGACCGCGAGTTCGGTTTCATCGGCCGTCACCTCCTCCACGGCATTATCGAGACCCACGTCCTCCACCACTACGTCAGCACCATCCCCTTCTACAACGCCGACGAGGCCTCCGAGGCCATCAAGAAGGTCATGGGCCGTCACTACCGCGCTGACGTCGAGGATGGCTCCATCGGTTTCATCAAGTCCATGTGGAAGGCTGCTCGTTGGTGCCAGTGGGTTGAGCCTACCGAGGGCGCTGAGGGTAAGGGCAAGGGCGTCTTGTTCTACCGCAACCAGAACGGTCTTGGCGTCAAGCCTGCCAAGCTCCCCAAGACCAACTAAGTATCCCAAGAAAATTGGTGGACGGATAAAGAGTTAAGAGTCGCCCTATTGCCCATCATCATCCATGTCGTGTGGATGAGAAAGCGTCTTGATGCCACAACCAGGCAGCGACAAGATTCGATCGGTTTGGCATAGCCTGACCACGCTCAGCACTACGTCCCCATAGGGGACATGCACGGATTGCTATAGAAATCTGGGAAGGTATATCATATCAATATGTTCCAGGAAACCAACAAAAATGGGCGGTTTAGGTCTTTGTCACATCGATATGTGGGAATGGGAATGGGAATGGGAATGGGAATGGGAACCGATGATTATTAAATCGAATCGGAAAAAAGGATACCAATAAAAGACGGGGTGTTTGCAATATTTCAAAAGACATCATCTTCTGCTTTTTTTTTTGTCTGTATATAGAAGTGGAATGCATAGACAGGATTAGAAAGAGAGAAACTTGGAGAGTGGTCTGAAAGTATGAAATGAGGAAAAAAAGAAGAATTATCAAGTACTTAACGACGACGAGTTTTGCATTGAATCGCGGGGATTGTTTGTGTCCTTAGGATCATCAAGTATGGCATTGTACGGCATCATCGTCGGGCGATAAAGGGATGTAGATGAAGGATGGAGTTTGGAATATCAACATTACGGGGCTGTCTGGTATGGTATGGGAGCGGAGCATGGTTTATAGTCAAAAGCGAAGTTCGGTTGGAAAGGGAGCGAGAACAAATATTTTTCTATTACATCTTTCATCTTTCCCACTGCTTGGCTGTTGCTCACTTGACCACAACGTTCGGCACAACCAAACAACCTTCAACCGAGCATTTGGTCAAGCTGTTTGGTAATTCTCGCTCACGTAAAGTAGTCCATGCGATCCGATTGGAGGATGGGATCATCCATCCACGGAACCCGTTCACCAAGCCCGTTCGAACCAGTCACTTTCGCTGCGACTACAACTACAACTACAACATTCCTTTCCTGGATGGATGTATGGATGAATGCCTGCTGTGACACCTATCATGGAAAATTCAGGAGATGGGTTTGGTCGTCCCTCTCTCTTTTCTCGCTTGCTCAACTAATGATGTATAACCCAAGGTAAGGTCGGTGTGTAAATCAGTGCGGTGCGGGGTGGCGTGATGTCGTTCGTCCTAATCCGTCCAGACCCAGTGCCGTTCGTCAAAGTCATCATGTGTTATGGCACAGACACAGACACAGACAACGACCTCGAGACACACAAAACAAAACCGATGATAAGCTGTGCTGAGATGGGCTAAACGTAGGGTCGGGTCAAACCTTCATTTCACAGTCGATTTATCACTACTGGATATCTATCTGACCGAAACCAAGTTGCTCAAAACTGTCTCAAGTCAAGTCGAAATCCATTGGTAGATGCCCATTCTTGCCGTGCCGCCGGTGAGTTGAATTGGGTTGAGTTGAGTTGAGCCAAGCCGAACGGCTCCGTTCGATACGCGGAGCTGAGCATTCAACATCCTAACATCCAGGATCACACATTCCGATTTTTCGGTCTTATACTAAGGTACTTTCCTCGACGACGACGACGACGACGACGACGACGACGATAGAACCCTCAGCCTCAACCCCCCAATCACACATAACCTACCTACGTGAGAAAGAATCCCGTTCCGTCCTGATGAATCATGTGAGGTACCGCCGTACCGGTGCCCCCTTTACCTCTCGTGCCCGCTCTCCTGCCCGCCCGCTCTCCCACGAACGAAAGAAGTTTGTTTGTTCAGTTCTGTTGCGGAGTTATCGAATGGAGCGGTTAGGTTACTCATTTGATTGATGACACTGTAGAAACAAACACGTCCTCCTCCGTTCTCATCATCCCTCTTTAATTGTGAAGGGAAACCCGAAAACGAATGTCCTATAACCAAAACCAAGCAAAGAATCATTCATCTGCTTCGACACTTCGAAGAGCTTGGTATGGCTTGGCTTGGCTTCTTTCATTTGCTTCTGACAGAGGGGGGTACTTCACCCTGAACTTCTTCTCAGGCCCCCAAGTACAAATTTTTTTTTTATTTTTTTTTATTTTTTTTTAAAGTTACAGTTACAGTTGTACCAATGAGGCACAAATGTTATATATGATTACCCTGTGAGTACGTACACAATAGGCAAGGCCCCTTGCAACAAACGGTTTAGCATACATACATACTAACGTGAGCGAGGTAGGTGGTCGTCAATTCCCGCTGAGTCCGCTGATCCCATTCCCGCGGGATAAATGTGAAGTAAAGTGAAGTGAAGAGACCATTCAGTAATGGAGACATACATGAAGACGTTACGGGAGCGGAGCGATGCACCCATTAACACCTGACCTCATGTATACGTGGGGAGGTGGGCTTGACAAAACTTAAACTTCTTCTCATGTTATGAGAATGGAATGGACAATATGATGAGTTGTAGCGTAGGTATTGATTGGGTCAGGTGAAGTGGAAGTGAAGTGACAAGCCAACGGTCGGTTGGGTTCATCCATCCATCATCCATCCATCCCAAATTCCCAATGCCTCTGGTACACTGGTACACTGGTACACACCAAAAACCTTCCGGACGGACGGACGGACTTTGCTTTGCTCCGTGAAAGTCCCTAATCTAACCATCCAACAAACAAACTACCTGCCTGCCTGAGTTCTTTTGTTTCCTGTTACTCAACAAAAGCAGAACCCTCGTTTCCATTCGTTGTACCTATGTGACACACACAGCCCTACTCGTGCCTGCCTGGCTTCGACATGTAACAGGTAAGTAACTGAATCATCGAAGCTATGGATAGGTAAGGGTTGACGATACAAGTAGCTACATGTCAACGGGATTAAGTATTAAGTTGCCTTCTTCCAAGCGCTCCGGAGAGCTTCCGGCCGCGCCGCGTAATGATTGTAGCGGACTGCGTGCGTGTTGTTGTTGTCATTTATTTCAGTGTTGCCAAGATGTTGTTATATATCTGTACAAATCAATCAGTCTTTCAAATCTGCGAGCGTGAGTTCCTTCCTCTGATCGTCTGTCTGGCAAATGGTGAAAGTTTCTGTAAGTCGACTAGACTACTCCCTCACAGACATGGGTGGGGATTTGATAACCCATATATATATACACGGCACACACCTGACACTAGACATTTGACAGCTCAAATGGTGTAGACGGTCGTATATTCATTCCGTGTCGCAGAAACGAGGAGTTTAAGAGTGCGGTGGTCTGCTCCAGGGAACAACCTCAAGCCCGTTCCCGTATGCCACATACATACCTTCTCTCCCAAAACGAATTCATCAAATCATACCAGACGATCACAAGTGCCAACACCATAGATACCCTAGAGACGTACGTACGTACGAACGAACGAACGAAACATATAGAACGGGGGACGTGAAGATCCAATCAGGGTTTCATATATATATATATATATGCCGCACCAACTAGATCTATACAAAATCTTGCCTCCATCGATATCCACACACAGCTCACAGCTGAGACAAGGCTAAAGATCCGCACACACACACACATACACACAAACAGATGGGAACCAAATATGATCAAATCATCACCACTCTTATTCTTTTCCGCCCAAATGTATGCCTGGCTGGCTGGCATTCGAAAATGTTCAAAAAGATTAAATATACACAATACTCAAAACCGAGATTTTGTTGTTGTTTTGTACACAAGGTACACAAAGAAGTTTCGGATCTGCGCCGAAGACGAGCATGAAAAGATAAAACAAGAAGCCAGTTCCCCGACGGTTGTTTGTGACAAGCCGGTGCAGTATCCAACCTGGGAAAATTATGGAGAATGGAAACAGAAAAAGAACAAAAACGCCAGTGGCCGCTGAACGTGGTTGGTTGCTTGCTGGTTGGCGTGACGGTGGTGGTGCTTGTATGTGCGTATCGTTGTTGGGTATGTGACATGAGCAAAGACATGGATGGTCCCTTTGTACGTGTGGTGGTGGTCTTTCCTTCATGACGTGTTTGCGTGCAGTTGGCAAGTCGCGGCCTTATTTTCCCCTTCCTTCCCTCAATGTGAACTTCCCTTCCAACCGCTTGGATCCAAAGACAGAAAACGACATATGTAAGATGACCGTATATATATATTTATATCCGCTTTTTTTTTATGATTATTATTCGCTTTTTTCTTTGTTCTTGTTGCTCCTCTTCAAGCTTGCGCTTTCCCGGCTTCCCTTACAGCGCGCATCCAGCGATCTTCCTCGCCAGTGCTGCGCAGAATGGGCGCCGACCTCAACACGCCATCAGACGAATTATTCATTATGGCCCTGACCTCTTGGATAGTCTTAGTACCCATAAGGGACATGGCCTTCTGTAGCAGAAGAGCAATGCCTGCACGGACGAGGATGGCGTCGCCCTCGAAAATGTACACGTCCCAGAGTCGGGTCGCCTCATCCAGAGCGAGGTGGCGAGTGAAGAGGCCAGTGAAGATGTCGCCCAGATAGAGATCGGGATTATGGTCGGGCAACTTGACCAGGTGTTCATGGAGGCTGGGCGACTTGTGTTGGAGGGTTTGGAGTAGCAGGTTGTAGGCCGAGGACATGGCGGTTCTGTCCAAAGTGTGGAAGCTCAGCGGCAAGGAACGGTTGAGGATGTTGGCAAGCGCAATGAACGCGTCGGTGGCGGAGGGAAGGTTGAGGAGCAGAATAGCGGCAATTGTCTGGTTGGTCTGTTAGCGTCTGTCTCATCATGGAATATTTGTCAGAGAACTTACATTGCAGCCCGGAACATATCCGATATCACTCCGGTACATGCAGTATGCGCTGAGAACATCGACCAGGCTCTGGTGGAGGGGCCCTCCAGTCTGGAAGATGCGAAGATCTGGGAAGGTATACTCTTCCACGTCCTTCTTGATATCATCAAACCATGCCGCAGCGTAAGAATCGTCGGTGCTGCCTTGTCCGGCATTTACCCTTTTCTGGGCATCATTGGCCCGGTTCAGGGCAGCCTTGAATGAAGCATCAGAAAGTGCGAGCCCGTTACCGATCGCCTTGCTCCACACGGCACCTCGACTGCGCGGCGCAATGCCACGCCACCATAGCTCTCGTGTCCTGCGCTCACGGATGGCCTCGTCCCAACGAGGGATGATGTTCTCCTCCCAAATGTGCATCAGGTTGTCGGCTCTGGTATCACGGTTCTCGATCCGGGCCTTCTTGGTTGCTTCTCGTCTACGCTCGGCCTCGAGGCTCAGAGCCATCATCCTCTGGTACTCCTTCAGATGGCGACGTTCCTCGGCGGGATCCTTTGGCGGGAGCCAGGAAGGACGAGTGCGGGACAAAACGGCTTCCTTTTCCTTGGACGGCGGTAGAGGGTCGATCATGACATTGGACTTGCGAAGCGGCGGGAGCTCAGGAAGACCCGATTTCACACGGGGCTTCCCGTCGGAGTTTCTGCGGATAGACGGCGTGCTGGACCGCACGCCCTTTGCTTCCAACTCTTCCGCATGTTCCTCCAGCTTTTCCGTGAGCTCCTTGGCATCAGAGTTGAGTTCAGCCAATGCGGCAGACCAGCTCTTGGATCTGGCGAGTTCCAGAGGGGTGACAATGGTGGCGGCAATGCTGGCTCTAGTAGGCACTGCGGTATCGGACTTCCATGTCGGCGACTTAAGGGATCCCTGGGCTGCTGCCACTGGTGGTGTGCCATTTCCTACACTTCGTATCCTTTCCTTAGGAGGAGCGCGTTCTGGTGAAGGGGCTTTGGAAGAAGCTCGGCTTCTTGATCGTTCCGAGGGTGGCCTAGGCGAGATTGGCACATTATTAAGCACGAGCCCGTCAGGGATGTCGTCTCCGTCATCTTCGTCGCACTCCTCCTCCAACTGTCTGGCGGTCTTTCGCTCCCGGGTCGACTGCCAGCTACTCCTCCGTGCCTTCATCGGAAAATCGATCTGAAGATTGGGGCTAGAGCTGCGTTGCCGTGTCGAGGAAGAGGAAGGCAACCGGTTTCCAAGGGAGCGCATAGGAAGAGGGGCAGTGTGAAGCTCGGGGGTGAGCCCCAAGCTCGCGACTCTGCCATTGACGGTTCGTAGGTGACTCTGGATATTCGGGAGGGTCGGTCTTGGTTTGCCCGATGATGAGGCATCCCGCTTCTGGCGGGTTTTGGACGGACTGCGGGAAGATCGACTGCTCTTGGAGGGTACTCGCAATTCGGAAGTAGGGTTAGAGCTATACAGCATGGGCGAGGGCTTCAGGTTCTGAGTTAGCCCTCGAGCATCGACATGGGAGTCATCCTGGAGTCCAATGTCTTCAAAGTGGCTAGCATCAGCAAGCACGCTGTCGTCATCTGAGGGTACCGAGTTCAAGGATGAAGACTTGGAAGATTTGGAATGCGTCAAGCCTGGCGGAGAGCTGGGGCCAGGAAGATCATGAACGGATCGCTCGTATAGCATCATCTTTGCGACATATACTTGCGAACAGAGGCTGATGATCTAGAAAGGGGTGGAGGCGAGGTTTGCTTTTTGAGGCGGGCCCTGGTATAGCTGGGAAGGGTCCTCGGTCCCAAGTGTCTGGTTCAAAATGCTGCAGGAGGCGGATTGATCCAAAGCGCAAGCGCAAGCGCACGTTTGGAGGGCGAGTATCGTCGCGGAGTTGCAGGGCTGGCTGGAAGCCGTTGGTTGGCTTGCAGACGCGCGCACTTGAGGCTGGGCGGCGGTTGGAGAAGAGGCGCCCGTGGGACAGACGTCGAATGTCTCAAACAGATGCCGATGGTTTCGCAAAGGGGTAAGAAATGGCCAGCTGGAGTAACGATGGTGATGTTTGGATAAGAGATATAAGTTGTTGTGTATCTCTTAATAATTATGCCTCTTGGGTCATTAACGATGGTTGAGTCGGCGGTGGTGTGATTATTGATGATAGCGACTGTGAGGGGATGAAAGCGAATGATGAGTTCGACTTGTTGGAGATATCCGATGGATGAAGATGGATGACGACGGTGGGCGAATGCGGTCAAGAGCGAGTGGTTGGGTTGAAAGAAAAAGAGAGAGAGTATGGATTTGCGACAAGGAAGACGCGAATCAACAGGTCCCGATCCCAAGACGATGATGAAAACCGGTCAGAACGAATGACGGAAGGCGTGAGCGGATAACGAGTGAAAAAGGAAAGCCAAGGAGATGCGCGCTGCAGGATGGCTAGCAAGTCGGCATCGAATCCAAGGAAGACTTGGACAGCGTGCGTGAGGTTGTGATTTGTGAGAATGGAGAAGGAAGCAATCATGCGTTGAAATCAAGGCACGGACTCTTTTTTTCCCTTTTTTCCCCTTGGCCGTCTGGGTCCTGCTGGGTCGAAGAGGGTCCCGCCTGCCGCTAGAGATCCCAGGTTCGGTTCCGCTTCAAGGCCCGCTTACATTACAGTGTCCGCCAAACCCGCTCTCCCAGCGACAATTCACCAAACATTTCAGCTGCCGTTGCAGGCCTGCCTGCCCTGGCAGATGCACCGGCAACACCTGCGATTTCCACTTCTGCAGCAGAAAAAGACGCGAAATGGAGCTCACCACGTGGATCCACCTCTTGCCGGTGCAGGCCTGCAGCTGCTTCGAGACTTGCAAGCAAAGTTCGATCTAGGGAAAGGGCTAGGGAGAAATGTAGTACCGAAAATAAATATCCATAGCAAAGGAAGTGAGGAATATCCAAACGAGATTCCCTTCTCCATGGTATGGCCTCAACCCACTCACCCGCTCCCGGATCTCTGTCCCGCTGTCCGGCCACTCCGGCCACTCCGGCGGATCGATGGGATTCAATTCTTTAACTGCTTACGACCAGCAACGAATCAATTGGAGGAATCAAAACGTGCTGCACGACTGCAGGTGATAATTGGAAAATAAGGAGAATTCTCTAGGTTAATGCGGTGGCCGGCATGACTAAAAGCGCACTACTGTCCCGGATGTCTGGTCTTAACAACGTTCGATAAATATGGTTCCGATCCAGGGATCATGACGGTTGCAAGCAGGCTTTCCGTCTCCGTCTCGCCAGCATCCCATTCCCGCCAGCGGCATAGTCAGCGGAGGGGAACCTGAGTCGTGCTAGAGCGCCACAGATTGCAGGATCATGATGGAACTCCATCTCAGGCAGAGCTCTCTCCAGATCGAGGAGTCCGGGCATGTGAGAAGAGACGGTCTGGACTCTGGCTAGCTGAGGAGCTGTCGGATATAAAACCCAAAAGATAATGCACGAGGTCCGCGGTGGATGAGGGATGAGAGATAAATAACAGACTTGTCGTCGTGCATGTACATACACGAGTGAGTGACACGGTAATAATGCCAATCATGAACTTCCTCTTCTTGTATCACCCATCACCATCATCGTCAACATCACTAAAGATGAAACGGAAAACATGTCCGTCGGGTCAACTCAACCTCAAATCATCTCTACTAACAGCTAATAAAGCTATCAAGTGTCACTGCAATTGGACGCCAAAAAAGATGGTGAAGCTCGTCGCCAATGCACCATTACCAAATCCTTTTCTTTACACAGTTAACAAGGTCAGAACAGTCTGACCAATCAGAAACCGGCTCCCTAATGTTCATGCCCATGCCCGGCGACGGGAAATGAGGTGGGCGCACCGTTCAATTTCAAGTGCGGAGAACTCATGTTTTAGATTTTCATCGACACACGGAGCTTGCCGTTCGTCATCGCTTGTCCCAGGATCGCCCGACGGGAGATTCACTCGGGAACCCTCACCCCTGGATTCCATTCCATGCCTCTCTGCCAAAGGCCGGCCACTGGGAAAAGAAGGTCCAACGGTCCTTCGAGAAGCACCAGAAGCATCATAGGAATGACACCGTAGGGACGGGAAGAAAGCCAAGACTGGGCCAAGGCGAGCCAATATCCACGACGACATTGGATCGACTAAACCTCCATGCTAGTACATTGCTTGGCTATCTCCGGGTGCTTCCCACGGGGTCCTCTGCCACGAGGGAGGCCGGCTCGGCTATGTATGGACTCACGTTCGGGCGACAGTCCGCCGGTGCCATGCGGTGCGGGCCATCAGGGTCACTTGGGCAGGTCGTTTGTCGATCGATAAAACCAGGCACTCAATCCTCCTCTGGCTCTTCCGTCCTCCTCGATCCTCTTCACAGGCGGCCTCCTTTTGATACTCTCACGAGTAGCCAACCGGTATTCAATCGTAGGCAAGATGGAATGTTTGGACATCTCCCCAATACCTCCATGACACTCGACTCGTCCCAAGTAATAACGGGACGAGGTGGTTTTCCAAACGACGCCACGTTGTTTGAAATCTTAAGGCCGATGATGATGTTTGCCTCTTCCTTCTTCCGTCAGTATGTTTTGGCCTTCCCGTTCGAAGGAACAGCATTCCATCCATGAGACAAGATCCCGCAACCGCAACCCCGCGCGTCCATATGATTTTAGCCTGTTACTGTCGATCTGTCAGAGAGATGCCATGCCCAAGAGGATATCATATATATATGGTGGCGATCTTATGAATAAATAAGGTAGTCAGTGGTAGTCAAAAAGAAGGCAACGACCTCGTCACTCAGACTTAAATCGCGGATTTTTCTGGTGTCCTGGTGTATCTCCTCGTCAACTTTGTTTCGGAGTGGCCTCACTCATAGTCTCAGTCTCACCCTCTGCCCTCCCCCGCGCGCGCCGCGTGTAGCTTTCCCCAGGTTTCTCAGATCGTGGGGGATACCTCCTGTTGGACACACAGGTACAGTCCTTTTTCTTTTCTTCCTCTCTCGACGGGAGCGCTGTTACTCAAAATATGTCTCCAAGAAACACGATATCACGCTGTTAGCTTTCTCACTGAAACATGATCAACGCGTCCCCGGATGGAAGAAAGACAAGTATCGTCATGACGTTTCCCCATCCAGGGGAGGAGGGTATACAGGCTGAAAGTATAGACTGAGCTGGTCCCGTCGTCTGTAGTGCAGACAGCTTGGCCGTGACGTGACGTCTACCGGTCTCAGTTCTATTTCGAGACACTCCGCCTTTGTGAAATCAGATAGTACCGTCCGAAGATGTGGAATCTTACACTGACTGACGTCGATACCTATTAGTCTGATAGTCTATCTGGCAAGAACAAACGAACGACGCGCCCTTCCAATTTCGGGTTACCCCCGACTATCAAGGTTCTCAAAGCTTTCGCCTGGTCGAGTACACAGGCAGGCAGCAACGGGTGCGACAGTTCCCTTCTTTCTACTACTGAGTGAAAGTTATGGTTCATATCTCTACAAAAAAGATTTCATCAAATCTTCCATTTCAGACAGGCTTTAGTTCATAGGTATCCATTTCTCGATTTTTTTTCACCAGCAATTTACAACCACCCAAAATCTCACCATCATCGAACCAATATCTGCTCACACATACCAGTCAACACAACAACTGAAAGAAGACAACAACAAAGATGAAGCTCAAACTTTTCACCCTCGGAGTAGTCTCCCTCGTCTCCCTCGCCCTCGCCCACCCCGCAGCTCCTACAACTCCCGCATCTCCAACCCCCTCCTCCCTAGGTCTAGTCCCTCTCCCTCTCCCTCTCCATCTCCCGAACAACAACAACAACAACAACAATCACATCACAGGCAACTTCTCGCACTCCTGCGACCAAATCACCTTGATGAACAAGTACTTCCTCGCCGCGACTTGCAGTCCTATCACTATCGAGCCTGGTTCTGCCGCTCCCAGCCCGTCGGAAGATGGGAATCATGATTTTCAGGTTCAGGTTCCTCCGGCCCCGGAGTTCAACCAGCTCGACCTAAACATGTGTATCGGGTTCGACCAAGGGACCCAAGGGACCGGGACCGGGACCGCGGGGCGACCGGAGAGTGGTGGAGGCGGGGTTTATGGTGGGAGGTTGATTTGGCAGGCGCTGTTAGTTTTTCTTTATTTATTTATTCCATTTATTCCCATTTCTTCCCATTTCTTCCCATTTGTTAAAAAAAAAATTTTCCCTCCTTTTTTTTACCTTTTATTTTTTCAATTTTTTTTTTTTCACGAGTGACATCAATGCCGAAGTGAAGTGAAGCAAAGATAAAGATGCAGCTGACAAGTCTTGGGTCCGTCCCGTCGTTATACAAACAGAGGTAAATTCGCAAACTACTGCACCGATTGCAACCTCACCACTGGCCGCCCGGGTCTGTCTGAACTCGAGTGTAGCTGTGTCCCGATGACCGGTGGTCCTGGGGCTACTAGTGTTACGGTTTTGGATCTTGGTACGTTATTTAGGGAATCTCTCTCTCTCACACCAGGGCAGTTCACTTTGACTTGAATGAAAAAAAAAAAAAAAAAAAAAAAAAGGAGAAGATGAGGCTAACGACGATATTGTCTTGATACCCGCGTTATAGACGAAGGCGTGGAGAACAGAAATGGTACACTTGTTTGCCGTGGTGGGATGGGCTCGGGGATTGGTCCTGGTCCTCTTCTGCCTGAGGACTGAGGAGTGAGGACTGAGGAGTGTGGGAAGAGTGGAAGGAGAGCGAGAAGGAGAGGTCAACATTCTGCTTGCTGGCAATGCAGGTTCTTCTTTCGTTGTTCATTACTCGTCGGAGCATACACATACGTAGTGATGAACAGCTTGAGTCTTGTCACATCCGCACATCAAGTTATCTAGGGGACCGAGTTGCCTTGACTTTCAACTCTTTATAGAGAGCCTTTCAGGGTTATCGACCCATCCGAAAGGAGTTATATACACGTACATTGAAATGAACAATTCCTTGAAAACGCCGCCTTCCATGATATCATGTAGCCGTTCGGCATACCCCTATACCGCCATTCGACCGACCGACAGATGATCCCAAACCAACCAAATGAAATCCCCGTGCCCTTAATGCGTAGCCCAAACAGAAATTGTACAGTCCTTCTATATATCACATCATCCCCCACCTTCCCATATGTCCCATGTTGTACCTTGGGAGCAATCAAGATTTCAAATCTCCCAAACCAACTCGATAACCTCATCCATACTCTCGCCCACCGCCGGTCCAGCAGCTTTGTGCACATAAATTTGCCTGAACCTCTTCTTACCCTTCTTTTGTGCTGTCCACCCCCTGCCTTCCTTTTCCCCTCCGCTCTGTGTCTTCGTTGTCGTCGTCATTGTTGACTGTGACTGTGACCCCGTTGTTGATGAGTCGTCTTCCTCCGCAACATCAACATCCACCAACCTCCAACTCTTCTTCTCCCTCCCCTTCTCCAACCTCCTCCTCACGGGTCCATAACTAAACGCAAACTTCTCCTTCCGTCCCGCCTCGTCCCACGTCCCCTCCACCCTCGACAGATCAATATCATCCAACCCGTTTTCCAAACCGGGGTATTGCGTGATCGAATACCCCAGACTCAACAAACTCTCCTCCTCTTTCCTCTTCTTCTTTTCGGAGGTAGATCCAGTCCCAAACCGAACCCTCATCAAAAAACACCCCCCACAAACATCCCTCGCCACCCTCGCCATTTTTTCGACAGGCGCCTGATACCAGCTCTTCCAATGATGCAGACTCAACACCGGCCAGACCCCGCTCTCGAAAAAACCCGACGCGTCCCCCTTGATATCATGCTGATTCAGCCCCTCCACCAGTGTCAGTCTTGTGCGCGTGTGCGAGTAGATGCAATCCCGCAGGATCCCGTCGCCGGTTTGGATCGAGGCAGTGGTGATACATTCCTCCAAGTGGGGAGCGAGTTGGCGCGCTAGGGGCAAAGATAAAAAGGAGCCGGCGCCGCCAAAGGCCATGAAGCCCCACACTTGCACGGCCATGAAGTCATCGGATAGAGCGCCGAGCCAGGCGGGGCGGGTGTGGTCGTGTTGGGAGAGAGTGTGGGAGAGGGGGGAAAGGGAGGGGAAGAAGGTGTCGTCGTCTAGGATGGCGAGCCAGTGCGGGGTTGCTTGCTGAGACTGGGAGGACTGGGAGGAGTCGATGACGGAGAGGAGTTCCTTGATGAGAAGAAAGTGGTGGTGCTCGACGGGCACGGGACGAGGGTCGGGCTTGCCGTCTTTGAGGTTCAGGCGCTTGAAGATCTTGGGAGGAAGAAAGGTGGCGAGGATGCCGGCGGCGCGGTATTCCTCTTCGAGTAAGGTCAGGTTGAACGAGTTCTTGGTGCTGTCGTCTTGGTGCTCGGGCGGCACGGCGTCGGCGATGGTGCCGACTAGACGGGCGCCCGTGCCGGCTAGCCAGTGGGCAAAGGCGGGGATGGCTTCGCGCATGCGCTCGTACTTGGAGGCTACGCCGAAGAGCAGGTGCGGGTATTGGGCGTCCTTGGGGTAGGGCATGGGCACCTCGAGGGAGAGCGGCTCGCAGGGGATGGGCTCATCGTGGGAGCACGAGGTGAGGTCGATGGCGGTGGTGTTGGTTACGAGCGGTCCGGTGATGTTGGTGATGGTGTCGCGGTCGAAGTCGGCCTTGTAGATGGGTTTGATGCAGCGGCGCGAGTAGAGGATGTTGTGGGTCAGGCCAAGCTCGGGACGGCGCAGGAACTCGATGTCCTTGGGACACTGGCCGGGATCGAGCTTTGGTCTGTAAGGTAGTTGTGGGGGGTGCAGAGTGGTCTGGTCTGCTGGTATTCCTCCTCCTGGCGGCAGGTTGCCCCCTCCCCCCCCTCCTCCTCCTCCTTGCCCTTTCCACTCCCCTCTGCCTCCCCAGTTGTCGAAGGTGGTCGGTAGTAGGGAGCCATGGTGACGTAGTCGGGAGATGCTCCACAGGACGACGGCGAAGATGAGGCTGACGAAGATGGAGAAGCCCCTGGTTGGACGTTTTGATAGTAGTACCTTCATGGTTTCGACATTTGAGCCTGCTGGACTATGATTCACACTCGTGCAAATGTCGTAATCAAGTTCCCCTGACAGGCGGATGAATGATGTGATGTCGGGGAGTGTCTTGCAGATGCAAGAGCGGGTAAGGCGAAGCAGGCGTAGCCGAGGAGCGTTGGTTTCACGCAGGACTGATCTTGAGCTGCAGGCAGGGCTTGGGGTGCTTTTGCCTTTGCGGGGGAGGAAATAACGAAGGAAGGAACGAGTGATATCGGAGATGAGAGAGGATGGAAGGAAGTAAAAGAGAAATAGGAACACAAGATCAACTTCTGTTCACCCCAGAGTTTCATTACACGGACTGGTAACGGTAACGGTAACAGTCACGGTCACGGTGATCCCTTTCCCATGCAGGCTTCCGCACCGTTCGACTTTTAGTCTCCCCCTCGTCGTTCGTCATCCCGTCCCGCAGTTCGATATCTTTAGTAGAGTTCCTTGCGTGGCCTGCGATGCGAATCAGACGTTGTCCCCCTTTTTTTTTTTTCCCTCTTCTCGAATGCAATGAGTTCCAGTTTCGAGTTGGAAACTTGGGATGCATTTGGGGGCAAAAGCAAGGAAGATCCCCGGAACTCGGCGACTCCACAAAATCTCCAGACGACCCGACGTGCATTGCATTGGATTGCATTGCAACTTCCAACCTCCAGTCGGCCGATCGCAAACGTGGAGTGGGCTGGTGGACCTTTCTGGCATTTGTTGATCTTGTGTGCTTCCCCTTCGATTTCTTGTTCGTATCAGCATGTTCTTCTTTTTCCTTCCAAGGAAATATATGAATGGGATCTTTGGAGACTTGAGCCACTCGACTTGGAAAGTTGCAATATCCACACCGCTGATCGTTAACAATTCCTGAAACGAAGGCTGTGGGCTCTGGGGCTCCTTCTTCCGCCATCTTTGGATGGCGACATCAGTGACGGAGATGGTTGCAAACGTTCATTGTTCGTTCCAATCCAAGTCAGCCAAAGTTTGTTTTTAGGTGAATGACGGCTGATTTATTTGGAGATTCTTCTATCTTCTCTTTACCTTTTGCAAACAGAGCTAGTCCCGTCTACCTAACGGTTTTCCATGTGGATCGCCTTGGAAAACTGTTAGTGCATCCATCCACTCTGGGTGGATCCGCTCGCCTTTCCCTCTCTCCAAAAACAAGTCAGAAAGACGACGACAAACAAGTTCAGGACCGTCTTCATCAGTCAAGGAAACTGGAATGGAAATTCAAAGCGATTTGCACATGTGATATTCATCAACAAACCCTCAAGATACTTACAATCACAAGGTGTTTCCTCACGTCGTCAACGGGAAGTAGAAGTGCACCCCCACGCACCACGGAACCGCATCGGCCCTCTCGACTCCAACGGCCGGGGAGGAACCGGGGCCCCGCCCACGATTTAAATGGCACCGCAAACCAACATCACCGAACTTCAAGCACCAAGAACACGGCAAAATGCCCACGAAAATGAATGATTTTTACCGCTCTCGGAGTCTGGTGATGACTAGCAGTTAAAGAGGTGCTCCAGGCCGTTCTCTCTTTGCCATTCTCTTGCTATAACAGTGTTGGGTTTTCATCTTTCCATGTGGTTTTCCTCCTAACTGTCTTTTGCGGGGCCATTTAATTCGTGGGGGGTAAAAAAAGGGGTGATCGACGAACGGACCACCACTGCCACAGGATCACCATGGTCTACATGGACACTGCAACATTTGCTAACCACAACAGTCAAAAAGCTGTTCTAGAAGAAATGGAGATTAACCTTCGAGGCATGAATGAAGTGATGATCAGGGGTATAGAGTAAGCCAGGAACCATGTAGAAGGAAGTATGGTCAGGGGAGAGAGGATGGGTTGATAACACAAGATCGTCCAGGTCTCATTTCACAATCCCGTTGTTGCTTGCAGACGGGAATCGCACATCAAGAGATCGCCAAGAGAAGCTTAGCTGTCAATACTCAACCATTCATGGTTCTTGAGTAAGCCACTACTGTATGCCGTGTAGGTAATATCTCAATATTCTAGACCTCGACTACATACCGCACTCACTTATCTCATCCTCAACCACCCTAGGATGATGAGTAGGAATACAACTCCGTTCCTAACACCTCCTCATACTCTAGTCAACTGGTTACCCGTTTCACCAACTCGGGGGCAATTTCACACACACTTGATTTATTGGATAATATCGGCCCATTAGAAGCGTTGGGTTACTTATTGGGTACAACATCCGTCTGTCAAATTACGTTGTACAATCCAACACTGGTTTGTTTGTTTGTTAGTTTGGTACAAAAAAGCCAGCGCTTTGCTGAATATAGGCAAGCGTTCGGCGTTTCAGCGGATGGGTGCGGTAGACTGATATCTTCAGTCCTTTGGATCTCGAAGTGAGACGGAGAGAGGCATAGAAGAGGCTTCTGTGGCGTATTAAGCCCTGGTTATTGTCCATCGCTTCAAACAAAGGCCAATTTTCTCTCGAAGGAGGCCAATGAGAGCTCCAATTCTCCCCTGTTCAACCCATGGCCGAAGAACCAAACTAACAAACAACCCAGTGTTGTACAGTCCAATACTGGTTTATTTGTTAGCTCGAGACCTTTGGTCAACTTTCCTAGGCGTTTATATATCTAATTGATCCGTTTCGTTCTATCACTAAAGCGTGATCTTACCTTGCATATACTATTTTGGAAATTGGATATGCTATATTGAATCTTGTTGATGCCTTTCCGATCCGTACTTAGCCATTCATTTTAGCTTTGTGAGGTTTGGGACAATTCGGGATAGATCTCGTCTAGCATACCAGGAGTACCAAGCTAACAAACAAACCGCATTAGATTGTACATTTACTGCCACTGCCGTGTCATTGTGCCGCCCGCTGTGTCATTGTGTCAAACGCATGTATCTACCCGCTCCCGCTCCCGCCCCCGATGACCGATTTTGACAGGGAGCAAGCGAGCGCATTGAGGCAGCAAAGTAGGTATCACGACGACCTGTCAATGTCAAAATATCAGGAGCGGAAACGTTTGACGGTCGGTTGTTGTTTATGTTCAGTCTAGAGCGCTGGTACGGAAGAGATGATGACATGCACAATCCCTCCCGGTTCAACGTCAGATTTTTCTTGCTCCGGCCGCAAAACTCAAAAGTAATTCGCCAAATCAATATGCCCATCCGTCTCCAACAACGGAAACAAATTCAGCGCTCCAAACATCTGATCAGCGTCCGAATCCAGCGATCCGCCCATGATGGAGAACTCGGGCGTGCGCGGGAGGGACTCGGTCATGCCGAGAAAGGTGGTTGCAGTGGACTCGTGTCCGACAAAGTCGAAGTCATGATTCATGTTGTTGAAGCGGTTCCCCCAAAACGAAGATGACGGTGTATGTGCGTGGGCATGGGCATGGTGGTGATGATGATGGTAGGAATTGTGATGATGGTTGTGGTGGTTGTGGTTGTGGTGGGAGTTGTGGTGCGGGGGATATGATGATGGTTTGGCTTGTTGTTGTTTGTGGGTACTACCGCCACCGCGAAGACTTCCAGGGATACCACCGAATTGTCCTCCTACTGAGGGATTGGTGTGTTGGATGCTTCGCTGGTAGTGGGGTTGTTGGTCGTGTTGATGTTGTTGTTGATAAGAATTAGAGGTGTTGGGATCTTCGTGGTCGTTGTTGTTGGTGGTGTTGTGATTGTGGTTGTCGTCGTTTGTAGTCTCGTCCCCGGAGTCACCACGGGGTATGAGACCGAATAGTTGAGAAGAGCTTTCCGTTCTTCGAAGCCGGTCTTGCATCTCTCTCTTTTCTAAATAGGCCAAGGCCGTGTTGAGCAGGGACTTGGCGATGAGCGAGTACTGCACGGCGTGAGCGTCGGCTTCGGCAAAGTACTCCAGCGCGGCGATGGAGGCGCGGCAGTACTTTTCGATGATACGACCGAAGCCTCCTAAGAGACCTAGCCCCAAGACAAGCGACGAGGCAAAGAGCCATGACCTAGATGGGGTAAGATACATATAACGGCGAATGATTAAAGGTGGGGGGAAGAAGGCTGCAAAGTGGAAACTTACACAATCACGGGCGCCCGCCGAGTCATCAAGCCCCTTTGAATGAGATCCTGGATCGGATCGACCATCAAACTGGCAGCATCAATGCAAGCATCCGCAAGTTTGGACTTGCCGGATGTCACCAGCCCATCTCTTGCCGTAAATGCTTCCGCCGGATACCCCTCCGCCAGCCTTCGCCTCAGTTCAACCATGAGGAACGGCCTCGACACTAGAATCACTGCATAATAATACGAGGCAAGCACCTGACAAGCTCCGTTGACCATTGCCCCCGCCGCCGTTAACCCTCCACGCTGGTCCGCCCTCGGCAGCGGTGTCTGCCTCGGGCTTGGCCGTGGTCGCTCCTCAATCACGCGCTTCAGCCGCTGCAACCACCTAGCCGACCACTCCCTCAGCTGCCTCGAGATGCCCTCCGTCAGCTGCGGCGAGATTTTCCGTCTCGAATACACCTCCAACACGATCCCCTCAATGATCAAAAAGATCTGCGCCGACCCGTTCAGCAAATAATCACCACTAGCATCCGGATCCGTCTGTTCCCGCCCCTCGCCGTCGACGGCGTGGTACAGCACCGTGCAGTCGACGTCGCTGGTCGCGGGCGGCCGGCCCATGGACGTGCTAAGAAACAGGTCCACCACCCGCAGGCTCTTCCACAGCCGGTCGCGCTGGCGATGGATCTCAGGACTGAAACGCGCGTTGACCTCGGTGCGGTGGATGCCGATGCTGAAGGCCGAGCGCGCGGCGATGCCAAAGAAGATGAAGGCCCCGTTGATCTGGCACGCCCCTAGCATGTAGAGCGTGATGAGCATGAAGCACTGCACCGAGGCTAGGCCGAGGTTGCCAGTTAGGTTGGCAAAGGCGAGGTCGCGGGCGTGGTCGAAGTAGCATTGGGCGGTGCTTTCGGATTCGGAGAAGGAGGATTCCGGCACTTCTGACGGCTCGGACGGGGAAGGGGATGATTTGGTGTGGGTGTTGGTATTTTTCTTTTGGAAAAGCAGCCCGATCGCGAGGACGAGATAAAAGACGGCGGAAGTGGCGTCTCCTCCTGGTGGTACGCCTCCACCTCCTCCAGCTCCCATGAACGTCCCCTCCTCGCTCGCCCCAGTCTCCGCCCCCGTTCCCGTCCTTGACCGACGAAGTTGCACCGCCCAAGAAGCAATATCCTCAATCAACTGCCTCGGTTGCTGCGCCTGATCATCAAAGATACCAATGAGTCCCGCCGTGCTCTGAAAGTAGGCAGTAACAACCGACTCAATAATCGACGTTTGGACGGGGGGAGGTCCAGGTCCAAATCCTCGGCTGCGCCCATCACCACTATAACCAAACCCACCATACCCACCACCATTACCACCACCACCCAGACTGAAGGCAGCAGATGCCCTAGGATGATACGACGCATTATTCTCCAAAGCCGAGTACCCGCTATTCTCGGGCGCGAAGGCATCAGGATCAATGCGCGAGGTGATCAGCCTCTGGACGGTGCGGAAGAAGGAGAGCGGGGCGCAGTCGCCGATGAAGATTAGTTTTCCTTGAGGGTCGACGAGGAGACGGCCTTCGCGGGGAACTTTTATTTCTTCGTTGTGGGCTTCTGCCCCTGGGCCTGAGCCGGAACCTGAATCTGGTTGCCGTGGTGGTGGTTCCTGTCGTTCTTGTTCATGAGACCCTGACTGTGACTGTGACTCTGACCGTAACTGTCCGGACCGCGACCCTCCTCCTCCTCCTACGCTGCCAACGCTACCGCCGCCAGGAGCTGCCCCTGGTAAAGACGTGCGGCTTGGAATTTCCGACTCTTTTGTCACGGCCGGTGGCGTCTGTTTGCTGCTGCTTCTGCTCGAGTTCCTGGCATGTGGAGAGCCCGCTGGCGCTGGATCAAGAGCAGCATCATCGCAATCGTCCCGTTGCGGTGATGCCGAATGTAGTGCGCCATCTCCATCAAAGCTACCTCTACCACCTCTACTTGTGTGACATGGTTCCTCCTGGGCTCCTCCTCCCTGTCTCCCACTCAGCCTAGAAGGGCCGCGCGGCCTTCGCTGTCTTGGAGGTGAGTAAAGGCATAACGAAGGAAGCTTTCGGCTCACACAGTAGCTGCAGGGCTTTTCGCCGTTGCACTTGACCTTGCGGCGTTTGCACACGTCACAGGCGTTGGCCACGCGCGGGCTGCGCGGGGAGGGAATGAGGCCATGGTCATGTTCACCTCCAGAGACAGCTCGAGCTTCCATTGATTCCACGGTCTCGGTCCATTGACGCTTGGGGGTTGTGGCTTTTTGTGTTTGTGCTTGTCGGTGGTCAAGGATGTTGGTTTTCTAGAAATGGAATTCGAGCGTGCCAACTGCCAAGAATGCGGAGGATAGGTGTAGTGTAAAGAAAAGTAGTTAGCGGGGTACCCAAAGATATGCTTGGTAGAAGTGCTTGATTCTGATGAAAGAAGAATGTCCTAAAGACCTGGGGGTCTTGGGTTTATACAAACGTCCCGTCGTCCTCAGAATCCCCTCCTTTCTTAGCAGTCTTTTGCTCCTTCTGTTGCTAGCCACCGTCGTGATGACTTCCTTCTTGATATCAATCGCTACCTTCCCACATTGTGGGGCATATAAGCAGGTGGGGTCGGCCGTCATGTATTTACTCCTCTTTTAGGGCTACATACTATGTACATAGAGGTACCTGTAATGAGCAACGACATCAAAGTTGCACATAAACCACGACACTTCGATGTTTATCGTTTTCTTTGTTCTCTACCTATGACATATGTCTGTCTGTCTACCTATGGGTGCAATCCTAATCGGAAAGCAGAGCAAGTAGCTATCTAACCGAAGTTCATAGACCCAGCAGATACATTGCCTTTGCTATCTCGTCCCATTACAAACGAACCCCTTTCCGTATCTCTCTTTCAGACAATTCTTCCTTGACTTTACTAAAGTGTCTCCTAGCGAAAGACAAGTCCAAAAGGACGTGATCTTGTCATTTAGAGCTTGATCAGCCAATTGACCAAGACACAATGGTTAAATCAAGGACCTCCCCTCTTCCGTTATACCACACACCTTGATCCATATGAACCACCCGGCACAGATACGCCAACCCTTTACCAAAGCCAGCAAACAAAAGCAAATGCCTTGAAAGCAACCAGGGTATCATGAACTCCAAAGGAAGCCCACACGAACTCCATGCATGCAAACATCCACGCATCCAGCTATCCGATTCTCCACACAACTCCAACAAATGACAAACCAACCATCAAGCAAAAGCTCACCCTCGCAGGACAAAGTCCAACCTAAACCAACCCCCTCAAAGCATCTTGAACAAATCATCAGCATACTTAACGCACAACGCGCCCTTGATCTCCACCGTCTTCTTATCCTTCGCAGCATTCATCTCCGTAGTAAATCCTTTCAGCAACTTATCCTGAATCTTGCGAGCCTCCGCAATGGCAGCGCCAGAAGTACCAGCAGCACCAGCAGCTTTAGCACCAGCACCCGCACCCGAAGCCGGCGTCTCACGATGGTGGCTGCTGAAAGCCCTCTTCCCAAGCTTGGGAAGCGGAATAGGCGTCACACTATGAATCGAACCATTAGGACCGACAGTCGTAGCGCGGACGGAACGAGCTAGGCGATCACGATGAGCAGACGCCGGGGAAGAATCGGGGCTGTTGCTGCGGTCATTGTGATGATCGGCCTGAGATGTGCCAGAGATCGCGGGCGAAGAGCTGGCGCTGAGCTTGATGGAAACCTTCTTCAGCGCGTTGAACAGAATGTCCTGGCGGATTGAGGCACGGAGCTCGTTCGCTTGGATACGCTGCTCCAAGGCGGCGAGGTTCTGCTTGATGGTGAATAGTTCGCCTTGGAAGGTCTCGGAGTGGAAGGAGAGATTGTTGTCAAACTTGACGACTTGTTTGGCAATCGCGAGGAGGGGGTTGGTGGTCATGGTAGCGGCGACGTTGGAGGCGGTGATTGCGGCGGTGTCCTCCTGCTCGAACTCGGGCTCCTCAGGCTTCGGTTCGGTGGTAACCTCCTTTGCCTTGCGTCCTTTCTTGGTCACTTTCGCTTCAGATGCGGGCAAAAACTCGGTCGCAGTAGCGGCATTGGTGGCCTGGTCTGCCTCCGTGGACTGCTGCTCAGTGTCGGCAACATAGATGACGGGAGCGACATCCTCGTCGATCTCGATGACCTGATGCTCCTCAACCTCGGCTTGGGCCTTCTTGCCCTTACGGCTCTTCTTGGCTTTCTTCTTTTTGACGGTAGAGGCCGGCTCATCAACGATCTCCGTGACCTCATGCTCAGCGGTGAGCTCCTCCACATCCTTGGGTGCCGAAACAGTCTCAGAAGCGCCGCCGTGCTCGGTTTCATTGAGCTGCTTGTCCAGCTCGACTTGCGTGGTGTCGTCAATTTGCATGGTATCGTCGACTTGCGTCATGCCATCAAGATCCATGGTGATCTCGTGCTCCTGCTCAACACTGATCTTCTTGGCCTTCTTCTTTTTGGTTTTCTTCGCTTTCTTAGGGGCGGAGACGGTGATGGACTCATCGTCGTCCAAGGCGTTGGACTCTTCAAGGCGCCGCTTCTTGTCCTTCTTGGACTTCTTGGTCTTCTTCACAGGACCGTCAGCGACCGAATCGTCGTGCTGCTCATCCTTGATGATAGTGGTCATCTCAACATCTGACTCTTCACCATTAGCGACGCCTCTTTTGCCGGCCGCAGGGCTGACGGCGGCATGCTCCTCCACATCGTGCATCACAGTATCGCCGTGCTCGTCGCCGCTGTCGTTCTTTGACATCACGCGGTTCAGAATCTCGTCAACGTCAGCCGGAGTGAGCGGATCGTCTTCCGTTCCAGCCCCAGCTCTAAACGGAGTGCCGAGCTTGGGAGCAGCTGGGAAGCCCTTGGTGGTCGGCAACGGGACTGGGGTGCACTTGTTCGACTTGGAGGGCGAAAAGCGGTTGGGGGACGAGTCAAATTGCATCATCCTGGGCATCGGGCCGGGAGTCTTGGAGTTGAGAGGCGAGGTGGGAGGGAAGTTCTGGTCGAGAGTCGAGTTCGGGACGGGAGTTAACTTGAACTTCTGTGGCGACCTGGCCTTCATAGTGCTGTTCTTCTCATTTCTAGAGTTGATGTTGTTGAGCAGCGACATCAGGGCCGTTGGATTCTCGGCGTGGAGTTGGGAGCTCGGAGAGGGTGAAGCGGACCTTTTCGCATGCTCAAAGGGAGGGTATCGCGGGAGTGGGACGCGACTCTCAGAACGTAGCGGGGCGTTCTCCTTGGTCAATTCGGACTTTGTGGGGACTGGCGACTGCAGAGGAGTTGAAAAATGCTCGTCTGCGACAGAGCCCTCGGGTGCGACTGCTTCCTGAAAAACAGTTGCCTTGGGCAGGGTCGGGCTCATAGGCTCCTTCTTGATCCTGACCATCTCTTCCTCTTGAGGATCAATCTCCTCGACAGTGACAAAGGTCTCATCCTTGGTAGAAAGAGTAGGGCTCTGGCCTTTGACAAAGCCACTCACATCCGAAGCCTGTTCTCCATCGGCCAGATCGCCTTCCTGGAGCTTGTGAGCCTTGGCCTTCTTCTTACCCTTACTCTTCTTCTTTTTCTTTCCAGAAACGTGGACGCTCTGGCTCAGCTTGCTGTCGGGGGTAGGCATCTTGTCCTCAGGCGATTTGGCGACCTGCTTCTTCTTCGCAGAACCCTTCAGGTTGAGCCACGGAGGCGCGTAAGGCATGATGTAAGTCAAGAGTGAGGTCAGCTTGAGGGAGTGACGATTGGGTGATGGTAGGGCGATGGAGAGATGCGCCTGATTCGTGCTTCTCGAGGCTCTGACGGAATAGTCAACAAGGCTTTGTGAGCAGAGAACCAAGGAGACAATTGACGAGAGAGAAGTTGTGTTGCTGCACTCGGCAAGGTGGTGATGAGGGAGGTTGATGTTGTGAATAACCCGCGCGGTAGTAGTGATGGGAGAAGATGGGTGATGGAAGGAGTGAAAGTCGGACGAGGTGAAAAGGAGGGGTTGGTCAAGGCTTGGAATTGAATTCGAAATGGAAGGTCTTGCGTCTCGCAGTGCCGGCCGCGTTGTGTCTGCCTGCTAGTTTTGTGGACCGGTCACTGGCAGACGCTCTTTCACTTGTCTGTCACATTGAGTTCAGATGGAATTATGGTTGCCGGGTAACGGTGGTGTTCAAGACGGGATGCCTGATAATGGGAGCAGTCCACTTGACAGGATATGATAGTCGCTTCTTGGTCAGTCGACGTCACAGCTGCCAGATGTCGATCGTATAACATTGTGTGCATATTACATGGACGATTTGGTCACCGGTGTTTACTCTGTCCATATTCCCAGCGCATGAAATAAGAATAATCGAAGAGTATACTGTCAAAGTTCCTCACCAGGCCCAGGTAACAATATTGAATTTCCAGGGTGCGTTCCAGGTTCGCTTACTTTGTGGTTCGAGTTACCTACTTGGATTGCTTTAACTCTGTGTTCTTTAGACATATTACAAGTACACTTGCTATCACTATGCACTTTCCCCTGGGACATGATGATTTATATGAAGACTGAATTTTGTATAAGCCAAACCTAGCCCGATCCGCTACCCTAAACGCCTGCAATGATGATAACTACAAATGGTATATGTAAACTGCTGATTTGACCTCGGATACAACGCCAACGGTGACCACTCAGCCACCTTTTGCAAAGAGAAAGATAAACGTTTGGTACGTTTGTATGTTCCGGGTTCATATGTCCAAACATGCATCAACTATCCAAGTCCTCACCAAGGACGAGATATGCAAAACCGTACCCACATCCAATGACTGGAGCATCGAAGCAGTTGCCTCCTGCTTACTGCTTGCGCTCACCTATCCCGGTCGCCAAGAAGAAGTACGTTCCCAGGATAGTGCACACCACAAAGGCGGTAAGCACTCCTGCGCCGGCCTTGTCTCTCCCTGTAAGCTCTGACATGGACATGATCGTCGCAGGCGTCTCTCCCGCATTGGGGTTACCACGACTCTGACCACCGGTGCTGTTGGTGACCAGAGGCTTGATTACATCATGCTGGTAGGTGACCAGATACGTCGAGAAAGCCGCAAGCGCGCTCATCTCCTGACCGGCGGGGCCGTTGTTCACGTCACCGTCGTACTTTCCGAGGTTCCAACGGTAACCGCATGTGCCGTCAGGCAGGCAGCTGTCGATAACACCCTCGATGTTGGTCTTCAAGGCCTTGACTATAGGTTCTCGAACAAGATCAGGCGCCATGAGGGCGGCTGTGGCCAAGGAGCGGAGGAGGTAACCCTTGAAGGAATGTTGATCGATGTTGCAAAGAAGCCTGTCTGTGAGCTCACAGGCGCGTTCAACCATCACACCCTGGGGGAAGAAGAACTCGAGGGTCCGGTTGACGAGTCCGGTAAGGGGCTTTCCCCATTGTTCAGCATCTTCGGTCTGTAGTGTTGAGGGTATGTTAGCTATCAAGGTCTTGTACGTGGTAGTTGGCGAAGAGCTTACCATGTTGTACATGATGGCGACACCATGGATTATGATGGCTGCGTTAGCTGACCATTGGACCTTGTTGATGTCTGTGCAGTTATTGGGGACATGACCACCGTCGTAGATGTTCCAGTTCTTATCGATGTAACCGACGTCCCTGATCCAGTTGAAAGTCTTCTCGGCCCAGTCGGAGTAGGTACGGTTGTTGGTATATCGTGCCAGTCTTGCGCCGACGTTGAAGAAACAGGCATTGGCGATAGTATTCTTATAATCATATCCAGCATTGGAGGGGTAGATCTGCCAGCGCAAACCTCCGCCGCATTCGTCGTCGTGGCGGTCGGGGGCAGCTTGCGTGTTGAAGACGGCCTGGGCCATCTCGAGCCAATCAGCCTCGCCGGGGACCAAGGGGAAGTTGACTTCGGCGGCGAGCATGGCAGCCATTCCCCAGAAACCCTGATCATCGTTACCGAGAGAGGCAGTCCAGTTGGGCGACATGAAGCTGTTCTGAGGCGCATCGGCTTGGAAGACGAGGGCTTGCGCGGCTAGGGCGTTGTATGTGTTGTCGCCAGTGTAATGCCAGTAGTCGACGAAGGTCCCCCACATGGCACCAGCCTCCCACCAGTAGTATGATCCGTCTGGCGGGGGACCAGGAAGAATACCGATGGTTTTTCCAGGTGTATTGCCATTATAGTATGATATCAGGTTCTTTGCGACAGTCTGTGCGGCGGATTTTACGGATGCTGTTCTCCGGGATTAGCTACGGATGAAGTCGAGAAAAGAAGAGGAAGTATGTGGTACTGACCAGTGTTGTTCAGGTCAACCTCGAGTGTTCCGTATACACTGCTAGCGGCAGCGAGCAGCAACGGTGCTACGCCAGTGATCTTGTTGGTAAAAAGCATGGCGAGAGTCGAGCTTCTATTCCAATTCCATACACGCGTTTGCACAACCAAGAATATGACGCTCCGAATTCGATATTATTGTATGTATGTTTGCGTAGAGAAGTACGTAGATGTCGATTTACAGAAACAAATGCATGGGGAAACCGATTTGGTGAGCGAGGGACAAAAGGCAAAGGGGTCCCAGATTGGCGTTCGTCGGGATCGCAGGGAACAAGTTCCAGTTCCCTGTAGCCTTGTATGGGTTGTGGCCTCCACTCGGTAATTAGATGGCCGTGGTCCGTGGCGGCGGCGGCGATGGCGGCGATGGTGACACGGGCGATTTGACGGCTGAAGAAGAAAACAACAACAACAACAACCCTTCTCCTCCTCAGCCTTTCCTCCTCCTCCCTCTTGAAGGTTCAAATGTCATCCCCGGGCTGACCTGACGTAAGGAAAAACCCGTGTTGGATCTGGAGTGCATCGTCAAGGGGCCCAAGGGGGGGCGCTCATACTGGGACGGGATTGGCTGGGATGCTGGTTTGCTAGAGAAAGGAGAGCGAATTTGGCGACATCAGATACTCCACTCCTGAATGCGTCCAATGAGACAGCCGTACCAAGACAGCGACTGGGGGATCGGACGGATGTAATGCGCCCCACTGTAATGTTCTAGGCAAAGCTCTTCCGGGCGGCGTTGGTCGGGTCCCTTGATGTCCCTTTTCGGCCACAGGCTGTTGTGGCCCTTTGTGCATCTGGTCATTGGACGACTTCAGATATGTTCATTTTGACGAGAAGTTATCATGGCACCTCAACCCAGACAAAGTTTGGTGAGGTAGTCAATTGAAAATTGAACCTGGAGCATCAGAGTGCCAGTGCAAACAAGGCCCTACAACACTGTCGCGACTGTCCATCACGTCCATCAAATTCCACTTGTTCGGTTTCAGTTTCCTGTTTGTTTCTTCCACTTCTTGTGTTAGTCTCTCTGCTGATTGTTGCCTGTTGACGGCCGCCTCTATTTTGCTTACTTCACCCCTTTAGACCCTTTTACGGTTTTACCCCTCTCCTTCTCTGCGGGAGCCTCGGCCAGGTGCCTGTCTCCAACCCAAGCATGTCGAATGATGCAAGTCAGGGCAAGTGTTCATCGGCCCATGCCTGTTGCTGCCTTGCTGGGAAATGGGAAATGTTCCGGACCCCACCTCAGACTCCTCCTCAACGTGCGCGACATCGACCAGGCTGGATTCTAGTCAGCTAACCCTGAAACTTACTAGCGTCTTCGTATTTCTGACCTTACGGGATCCACTCCTGCTGCTACTCCCGCATTTCTCTCTCTTTTGCCAAGAGAGGCTCCCGTCATCAGCTTGACGGGCGAGACATCTCTTCATGGTCCGTACTTGTAGTCGCCATGACAGCTTGAAGTAGTGTACATGAACAAAGTCTGGACGAATTTCCGGGGGACATTGCTCATCGCTCTACTTCTTCAGGCTGTCCTGATACTTGAGGCCATACGAGCGACATTAGCCATATGTATGATCTGATGACGGAGACATGGGCATAGAGTTACCGGTACTGGATTCAAAATCGTCAGTGCTGTCCGCGGTTTATACTGAGCATGACAACCTAGCGATCGATGAGTCTTGTCTTCCTACATACAAGTAAAGCTCGATGGCTGTTATCGATGATTGGGCCGGCGCCACACAAGTTGATGAACGAGTGCCGGATGAACACTCCTCCCGGACATGGTTCTATGAGGAAGAGTTGCGGAAAATGATGGAAGATTCAAGACAAAGAAAAAGATATATACCTACTCTCTGTCCGTCATCGACAGACTGATGTTGCCGAGTGTCATGCTCCTTTCCATGTCAACGATTCAGGGATTCAAGTCTACCCCTAACCCTGACACCTGGACTCAGGGGTCGCTCAGGAACCAAACTGAACACTCCCTTATCTTATCGACCATACGATACATAAGCAGTCCACCCCACCATGACAGCCCACACCGAGGTGAGCTGCATGGCCTGTGCATAACACCTTCGGCTTCCGGTCGGCTTCCCGTTGCCGGCCGGCGCGCGCGTCAGTTTCCAATTCCATATTGTCCCCGAACCGCGCCGACTGCCCGTTTTCCCTATCTGCGACTTCAACTTCAAGTCGAGAACCATCTGCACGACATCCGGATCCGTATCCTTGCTCGGAGACAAGGACCCCACCCGACGATCAACGAATTCCATACCATCCATTGACTCGACCGTTGCCGACATACCTACGAGAAACCGTTGTCCGAGTGAAGAACAAACAATACACAAAGAGAACACAGTCAAGATGGCGCAAGCTGGCAGTGGAGACAAGGAGCCATGGAACGAGGAGACCAAGAAGAAGTTCGAAGGGTATGTTCATTGGCGGCAGTATGAGTGGGCGGCGTCGACCGCGCAGGCCACATGGGGGAGGGCTGGCTCGGGGGAAGAAAGAAAAGAACGACAGCTGGCTAACCGGGAAATTGGGAAACATACAGAAAGAGCAGAAGCGAATACCTTGACCCGTGCCAGGAGGCCGCCCAGCGGAGTATCCGGTGTCTGCACCGCAACCAAGGAGACCGGACCATGTGCTCGGATTACTTTGAGGCGTATAGGGACTGCAAGAGGCAATGGGTTAGTAGTGTTCCTCTGCCTGCGGGATTGGAATGCGAGACGAACACAAGATATGCTAACGGGTCTAATGCTGGGATACAGATTGAAAGGAGACGGGAACAGAAGAGGAAGGAGGGTGCGTTCTTCTGAACTACCGGACTTTGATAGTAGGAGGGTATAATGATGAAAGCTACGACTAGAAGGGGTGGTAGAAAGCAACAGGAGGAAGATCAACGCGGGCGACATTGCCTTGTGCGTTTGTACAAATAGTTATTGTAAAGCATTTGGTGCATGGGTAGGCGTTCGGGTTACGAAAGACGGGAGTGCCCGTTTAGTCGTTTATTAAAGGAGAACAGGGAAGGAATAGATTTAGAGAAAGTGATCGTGGAATCGGGAATTGCTAGAAAGGGGCAGGGGAGATGCTCAAGTCAAACATCAAGTAAGCGGAAGCCGAAGTGACGACGGGATGGTATATGGACCCGACGGTGAGGACGGAGCCACTCACCTCGGTCAGGGCGGGGTCGGACCCGATCGATCACATGTAGGTACCACGTCCGCTCTGTCGCACGAGCCACTCATTCAGTCAAGGCAACCCCAAGCTCAACTTTAAACCTTCACTTCTGAAAGTCAACACCAAAGTCAAAGTCTGTGGCCTACGGTGCCTTTTTAATCCTTCTTTCCATTCTTCTTTCATTTTCAGGTTACATTTTCGAACGCCGAGACTGGGCAAGCAAGCAAGCAAACATCAACAATGTCATATGGTCGATATGGGCGCCCAGCCCTGAAAAACACCGTCGACGTCCAGTTACAGACCGCCTTCACTGACGGCAACTGGAACACCGTCATTCGTTTGGCCGACAAGCGCTTCAAATCTCTCAAGGACCCTTACTACGAGGTATACTGTTCATGACACTACTCATCAGTCCAGTCACTCACTATTTCCCATTAGGCAATCAGAATCGCTGCCGAGTCTCAGCTCGATGGCACCACAGAAAGGTGCACGGCACTGATCGCCATCGACGAGCTCGTCAAGTCCAAGGCTGTGCCCGACTATGACACCCTTGAGCTGCTCGAGTGGGCTGCGCGAGAGTACCTCTACGACACCGAGTATGCCGAGACGTTGGGTCCCCTCAGAGCCCGCTGGGTGAAGGCGAACCCCAAGAGCAAGTTTGCCGTGAAATGCCTTCAGTCCTGCTTGGAGTATTGGGACCTTGTGAGCGCTCAGCAGATTGCCACGACGCTGGACAAGGCCTTCGCCAACTCGGGAGACCGCCAATACATGTTCTGGAGCATTACTCTCACCTACCTCCTTTCAGTGAGTCCCCTTTATACCCTGAGGGAAAAAAAGGAAAAAACAGCTGACATGTTCAGGTTAGCCCCCAGTGCAGTGAGGCCAGCAAAAAGGTGTATAGCCTTCTTGTAGTGAAGCAACTTGAGAGGGCGGCTGATATTACTGAAAACGTATGTTGCTCACACTTTGTCAGTCAGAAAGTGCCTAACCCCAGCTTTAGTGCGAGAAAGTCGAGCCTAAAGATCGAGGTCTGCTTCAAGAAGAGGAGATCTCTCTTTACTACCGGGTCATGCTCTCTCATGGCTCCAAAGAAGACTTCATCAGCCGCATGCAGAGCCCCAAACTGGGACCTCTTGCCCAGCTCAAGCATGGTCGCAAGGACCTGTTCTACCAAGCCCTGAACGCCTATGAGTCGTGGGGCGAATGGGACCGCATCTATGACCTTTGCCGTCAAGCTCTCAGACTGGGCCTTGATGGTGCGACACCGACCTTCTCCGTCTGCGACTACAAGGTGTGGAAGAAGTTCGCCTTGGCTGCCAGCAAGTCCAAGGATCAGGAGACTGCCCTTGGAGAGGTGCAGAGCATCCTCAAAGAGTTCATTGCGCTCAAGACCAACACCGCCATGTACAAGAAGAACATTGCTCTCGCCCTCCTCGACACCGCATTCCGTCAGCCTGTGGTACCAGGAAGCTCTGGTAATGACTCCGGCTTGACCCCGAGAGTTATCCAAATCGGCCTATACTTGGACAGCTACTTTGATAAATTGTCTGCGTTTGACGATGTCAAGGATTTTGTCGCAGAGCTCAGCTTCGAGGAGGTCAAGGGTCTCATGGAGGAGGTCCTGCCCAAGATGCTTGAAGAGGTGAGTTCCATTCTCAAATCGTCTGACATGACGACACATCACTAACCTTGTCTTTATGTAGAAGTCTGAAAAGTCTAGTCAGGTTATCCTCAAGTCACTAATCTGCAAGCTGCGCTACCTGCTCACCACTTGCACACAAACACTCTCCCATAACCCGTCCGTGGTGGACGGCCAAGAGCAGGACAAGCCATACCAATGCCGTCTGTGCTCCACCCTTACGTCTCTACCATGCGAGAGCTGCTTGAGGAGCGTGGTTACCGAGGCCGCCCAAATATACCAGCAGATAGTCGACGACTCAGAGCTGTTGGCAGCTATCCCCCGTCTCGACAAGGACCCCCGCATTGACTTGGCCCTTGTCATGGGCAATTCGATCCTCAAGCTCTCTGGCTTGCGTCCTCGCGCTTCCGATGTTGCCCCGGCACCGCTGCGGGATGTGAACCCTTCGCTGTTCCTCCAGGCGGTCCTCGTCTTGGATACCCAGCTAAAGGTTACGCCTAGCGATGTCGCGCTGCGCCTCCTACTGGCCCAACTCTACCTCCTCCTTGGATGCGCTTCCTATGCCTACCAGATCTGGACTCCTCTGGATGTCAAGCGCACTATCCAGGATTCCCTCAGTCCCCTCTTCTTTGACAGGATATCAAGCTTGTCACCGGGTCTGTTTACCGGTACCCGCCCATTGATGGAGCCGCTGCGGTTATACTACAATAACAGTCTGCACAGTAGCTGCCCCTTGCGGATCTGGGACGCGTTCGGCTCTGGGAGCTACAGCAGTATTCTGGAGATGACCGAGTTCGACAGCAAGCTGCGGAGAAGCTGCACGCTTATGATGTCCATTGTGGAAGAGCGACGGGCAACTCGTGCCTTTGGCGGAAAGATCGAATGCGAGATTGGCGATTTGGCACTCACTGGTATGTTCATCTTGATCATATTTCTCTCTGCGCAACACTAACATCTTCCCAGAAAACATCGATGACACAACCACCCTACTCAACAAAACCGACTACGGTTCATTCGTCAACCTCGAAAGCCCTCAGGGTCCTCCCATCCAAGAGTTCCTCCGTATCGGCCCCGAGCTTTCCGTAAGCCTCTCTCCCAACTGAACTCTCACCGAAGATCCTCCCAAATACTAACCACCCCCTCCCTCCTCAGAACGAGCGCGCCCACCTCTCCTTCCTCTCCGAGCAATACCTCGACCTAATCCACCACAAACCGCCCAAGGACCACCGCCCCTACAAGCCCAGCGAGGCCGCCCTCAAAGAGCGCGCCTACACCTTCGAAACCCTCTCGCAACTCAACAACTCGCTGACAAGCTTCATCCACCGTCCCACCACCCCCTCCGCGCTCACCTCGCCAGAAGCGACTTACTACACCATCATCTCCCTCCTCTCCGCAGCCGTGCTCACCGCCCTCTCCACCACGCGCGCCGACCCGTACCCGTCCGAAACGATGAGCGTCATCACCTCGTCCATCCGCACCGCTTTCACCGGTTTGCGCACCCGCTTCACTTCTTCCTCCTCCCCTCCATCTAAGGGTGGCGTAGACGAAACCTTCCACTCCCTAACCGACACACACACCCTCTCCCACGTGCGCGCCACCGCCCTCGCAATGCGCCACAGCGCCGCCTTTGTACAAGCCTGGAACGACCGCGAGCTGGCCCGCGATCGCTCCGGTAAGAGTACTTTGCACAAGGACGGTTTGGCGGAACTGAAAGCACTGGATGCCATGGCGGCTAAGACGATCACGGAAGTCAAGGGACATATACAAAAGCTGAAGGAGGCGTTGGGGCAGGGAGGGTGGTTGGATAAGATGCTTGATTGGACTTTTGGTGCTGGTGCTGGTGCTGGTGCTTCTGAAGATGGTAAGGAAGGGAAGGAGGAAGGGAAGGGGCAGACATCAGAAAAGGCTGCGCTGGTAAGGAAGGCGGTGGAGGATGTAGTTGGGGGGCGAGAGGGCGCGGAGGAGTGGGTTGGGAAGGTGGTGGAGAGTTGGGGACAAGGGGTTAAGGGGTGGGGGTTGGTGAGGATGGAGTAGAATAAATGGGTTGGTATAGTTTAGGGGTGTGATGGGATGGGTATGTATACATGATAGATTTGGTAGAGAAAAGCATGGTTCAAGTGAAAGAGATGGGAATTATTATAGCCCGGGAAAGGGAATGAAGGAATAACATTGAAGTGTCAAACATTTGCCCCAGGTTCATCACTTAGCCCTTCAGTTGAATATGCAGAATCGAGATCCAACGTATGTAACTCTTGTCGTTGGCTGAAGAGCTTCTTCAACCATCCTTCAACTCCATATCAGATTTCAGGTCTCCAGTTAACTCCCAAGGTCCAAGCAATCAGCCTGACCTAGCGTATGGTAACCAGGTCTCGAGTTACCTTGCATGACCTAGCATATTCCCAGGTCCAAACACAGTCTCATCATATTCGAAAACCATATCCTTAGATGTCTCATTAACCATAACCTCAATAGAGACCTCTGAAGACCCTTCTTCGAAAAACCAAATATCCGCCCTTTCCCGTCTCTGCCTATCTTCCATCGTAAGTACATCATACATTTGATATGATCAATCCATCAATCCGCCAGTCCGTCATCCCCACGTATCCTGAACCTTGAAGGGCCACCTGTCGTTTGATTGACACTCGTTCGTTATATATTTTCATCCTCCCCATTCTCTTCTCTTCTGATCTCTTCTCTCTGTCCATCCATCCATCGATCCCATCCATTCCATGAATCCCATTCGATCGTTCTTTCTTTCGTCTCGGGTCGTTTTATGTACGTTAGGTTATTGTTGTTGTGTTGTTGTGTTGTTGTGAGTTGTGTTTATGTGTGAGTGTGTGAGCCGCGGTGGTGGTAGGTATCGTAGTAAGCGAAAGCAAGAAAATGAGAAAAAAACACATGACGTGAAACATGAAAACAAGATCTCTATCAGCGCCTTTGCCCAGCCTCCCATATAGGTAGTGAGATGAGAAGAACGAGATAAAAAAAAAGACGCGCCCCCCCTTTTTCTCCAACAGACCCCTTCAACCCGCAATCTACCGGCCTTAAGCCATGATCTCCCTCAAGACTCTCATACTCAATATCATGACCAGCAAACCGATCGTGACAATGATCAACAGCGTGAAGCTGAACCAGCCCATCACCATGGCCGAGCTGCCCACGCCGGCCATGACGCTCCCGTTGCCAAAGTCCTGGGCGATGACGGATGCCGCTACCGACGCCGTGTGCTGCCACAGCACCGAGACCAGTACGAAGATGGTAGCGATAAAAATGATGACGAGGGCGACCTGGCTGACGGGCCGCGAAGGGAAAGGCTTGACTTCGCGCTCGGAACCCTCAGAGTCTTCCTCTTCGTGCCAGCCGGGGAAGGTGGCGAGGAGGAGGAGGCAGACGAAGGCGAAGATGATTGCGATGATGCTGTTTGTATCTTGTTAGTATATATTTGCCTTCAAAGTTAGACAAAGGTCCGTTTCTTACATCAAATACGGAAAGACAATCATGTCCTTGAACTGAGCGGCTAACCAGACCAGGTTCAACGGATCTTGATCAACCGAGATCTCGTCGGCTAGCGTTGTCGCATTGTTGCTGCACAGCCACGACCCGCCATCGGGATTAACGCAGATGCCAAAGTAGCCGACGCGCGCCTGGAGACGGGCGCCGTCCACAATGTTGGCGATCGCGGTGGTGACGTCGTAGTGCACCTGCGAGGTGTCGGGGACGGCTTGGTAGTTTTCGTAGTAGAGCGACAACAAAAAGATATCGGGGATGACGGGTGATGAGGACGAGCAGCCTGCTAGGAGGAGGGCTATGTATGGGGTGTTAGTCTTGACTTGACAAGAAGAAAAGACGGGATTGTTCTTACATAGTAGAATGATTGTGAGCATGATGAGAATCATCAACACATGGTGATATCCCAGGAACGGTAGCCACCCTGCAGTTCATCATAGTGTTAGCTCATTCCGTTGCCTACATATCTGAGGAAGGGGGGAGAGAGAGAGAGAGAGAGAGCAAACATACGGTACCACCCTAATTGGAACCCGCTAGCCATCTTGTCGTATGTATGCTGCTTCCTTCTTTAACTTTTATCGCGAATCCCTTCTTCCTTCTTCCCTTTCGTTATAGATACCGCGCCTGGTACCCACACCCGCCCTCCGCGAGGTTTGCGCCAGAGGGACGGTTGGGGATGTTTTGCGCGACGGCTTTCGAATTGCTACGTCGTTTGGATCCTTTTCGAATTCGTCGGTGTCGACTTGGAGAAGGGTTGCGCCGTAAAACGATGTCTCGCTTGTTGGAATGGAAGGCGGTCTACCTCACTTGCTGGGTGAGGTACAAGTCGTAGGTAGTTGGTAGGATGATTGGAATGCGCGATCGGGCCCAAAAAGGTGTTCGTTTCTTCCCCACGTTTTCCTTGTCTTGAATTATTCCCGCGTGTTCAAAGTGTCGGTATCCGTTTCGTCTCGTCTCTGGTTCTGCTGTTTGGGCGCGTAGCTGAGGAATGCGGGAACGCGCACTAGTTGAGGAGGTGTATGTATGAGGATGTATGGATTGACAGGCACCGCAGTGGGTTGGTTGGTTGGTGGAGGGGACGCAGTTCAGGTTGCCAGATGCAAAAGCAAGAAAGCAGGCGGGCAGCAAGCCAGCATGAAGCGGACTGGACCTAAACAGAAACAGGCAAGGGGCCAGGCACAAGGTCGACCTTTCGTCCCTTTGGATTTTCTGTCCCTTGTTTTTTTTGTCCAAGGTATGTCAATGCTGCAGCATGAATCTGCAAGGCACCACGACCGGACCTAAACTCAAGGGTTTTTTCCTCGTGCTGGAAGGGAAGCTAGGTAGGGTAGAGGTATGGAGTCCCCGCTTCGGTGAAGACGGATGTAGGCTGTAGCTGCTAGTATGGGACAACGGTGGAGGTCAGAAAGACGGATGCACGATCGAGAAGAGAGAATCGTGTCTTGCTGTGTAGTGCAGTTTCCCGTCAGTCAGGTACAGGGCAAAAGTTGGAATGGGGACAGGAAGGGTTGAGAAGCGTGAGACAAGAGACTTGGTTTGCTGGAGAGGGCGTGTGCAAGTCGTGTGCACTGGACCTGCCTCTTCTCAGCGCGCTCGCGTTGCGGAAAAGCGGTGGCTGGTTTCTGGGCAACAAATCACTGCAAACCTTCAAAAAGCTAAACAGCCCACCAGCCCACTTCGCCAGGGCAGTGACACTCGCTATTTTGGGGTCCTCGTTTGCAAGTGGACGAAATGCAAATTGTTTCCCTAGCCATTCAATTCCCTGCTTTCACTTGGGGCAGCCGGTACCTGCTTGTATCGAGCCCGTATTTGCTTGCAACGTCAGGAACGTCGAGATACCATGATGACTGGCTGAGAGTGAGCGGCCTCATACTTGGACAAGATCTGCCAGCCCGTTGTCTCCGTCTTCCCCAACCTCCCGGTTTTATTTACTTGGGCTGGCAGAGCCCGTTGTCCGGACAGTGGCAGTGGAGTGGATGACGAAGGATGCGACGGACGGGGGGCCGAGCTCCATTTCTTGGCAGGGCAATCGCTGCGGTTGAGTTGGCGCCGTTTCGTCTGCCGTCTGAACTCTGAACTCCACTGCAGCAGGCGGCTAAAAAGCCTGGAGACGCACGGTCCATCTTCAAAAAGGCAAGAAAGGATGACAAAAAAGTTGAGACCTTGGGCCTATCGTTTGTGACCTCAAATTGTCTCGGCGTTTCTGTCATGAACACTCAAAGGCCGCCGTGAAAAAAAGGACTCCAGTTTCCCCGAGGCTTGGCTTCGCTCCCTGCCCTGGTTCCCTGGGCTTTCTAGCTCCATCTTTCAGCTCAACCTCCATCAGCTGAGATTTGAGATTTCCCCAACTCCCGAAAGAGCTGCCCTGATCGGAGAACGGAAAAAAAAAAGATACCAGAAGGCTGGGAGATTCAATGCAATGTAATGGAGCATGATGGCCCAAACAAGCTTCGCCCGCCTCATCGCGGAGATCATCAAAGCCGTACCTGACACGTGCTGGGGGGGGATTTGCCGATCATGACTTCTGTGTGTGTGTGACCTTGGAGTTTGTTGGAGAAGGACGCCGATATCATCTGTCAATGCTTTCACTTACTATGGTATATAGGTAGACTCGAGGTAGAGTACAGTACAGTACACCAAATGCCATGATACCATGCCCCGGGTTTTCAGGTTGGGACGCCCCCGCTTAAAGAAGGAAGCAGATGGGATTCTTGCCTGGTATGTTATGTTGAGGGTCTGTGGTACAAAAAGAAGACATGAGAGACTTAATGTTGTTCATTTTTAAGATGGTCTCATAAGTTGTGGAATCCCATCGACTAGAGAGAGAGCTCAAGACGAAGGAAGGCATTCCAAGGCCGATTTATAAGCAGCCAGCCACACTGTGATTCTCGCCTTCCTCATAAAACCCCTCCGGGTTCCGGGTTTCGGGAAAGGAGGAGGGGTAGCACGACATGTGCTTAGTTTGAGTATATCAGAGCCTCGTGGCCTACTACAAGTTGAAATAATCGCCTAATAACCCTCCAACCTAACTAAGCATCGACTAACTTTATTCCGACAACTCCTCTCCCAACCAACAAACAACATGACACACTTTCAGATCAAAGTAGTTTCCGACATCATCTGCCCTTGGGTATGGCCACCTTGACTCTTCATCCACGAACGTGTGCATGCGGCCACTTACACTAAGAAAATCCCCAGTGCTATGTCGGCAAAGCCCGCCTCGAGCGCGCCATAAAGCTCTACAAAGACGCCATCCCCGGCGGCGCAAACGACACCTTCACCGTGACCTGGCACCCCTTCTACCTCGACCCATCGCTGCCCAAAACCGGCGGTGTCGACACCAAGGCCTATCTCGGCAAGAAGCTGGGCAGCCCCGAACGCCTCGCCATGATGCACGCGCGCCTCAAGGCCATCGGCGAAGGCGAAGGCATCAAGTTCTCGTTGAACGGCAGGATCGGCAACACCCGCAATGCGCACAGGCTCATTCAGCTGGCAAAGACCAAGTCCAACGAGATGGAGAATAAGACTGCTGCGGCCCTTTTTCAGTTGCATCATGAAGAAGATGGCGATGCGTCGTCGAATGACATGCTAATTGCTGCTGGCAAGCGCGCGGGCTTGGATGGGGCCGAGGTCGAGAGCTGGCTGGATAGTGATGCAGGTGGCGACGAGGTTGATCGTGAGGTTGCAGAGGCGCAGAGGAAGGGAATCCATGGAGTTCCTAACTTTACCATCAACGGACGGTCAGAACTCAGCGGGGCGCAGGACCCGGAGACCTTTGTCCAAGAGTTCTTGCGTGTAAAGGCTGCTACTTCGGATGTTAGCGAAAGACCGTCTGATGGGCCGAGTTGTTAAGGGTTGGATGGCTGGCCAAGACGAACCCTGGGTAATGATGTATGACAGGCAAAACTCAGTGTCGCAAAGCCCTTGTTCCGTCGTGGTGTGATCAACTTTGACGGCTTTTGGCGTGTATGCGCTCCCCTTGAGCAGGTACCACACCTCAAAACTCCATCAATCCATTGAGATCGCGCTCCGTCGCCCGCAACCTCGCTTGCAACTCCCTCCTCCTTCGATCTAGCTCGCGTATCTCCTCCTCTTCCCTCCTCAGATCTTCCTCCGTCATCACGTCGGCAGCAGCCGCGCTCTCCCTGCCAGCCTCTTCCACTTCCTCCTCTTCCGCATAGCGCTCCAGGTTCAACCTGTCCAAAGCCTCTTGTTGCTCCGCCACCCTAGCCTCATAGTACGCGAGCGTATTCATCAGCTGTTCGTTCTTTCGTCGCTGAGCCGGTATCCTCTCCAGCGCGCCCGGCAAGGGGTATACGGTGCAGAGCTTCTCGGCACCGCGCAGCAGTACTTGGATGTCGAGTTCGCCGCCTCCTTGCCCGCCGCCGCCGCCACCACCACCGCTTCCGCCAGGGTTGCGTCGCGTTATTTGTGCGTGAAGATCTCCGCCCAGGACGGCGGCCACGGCTGTGTTACGGCGCGTCGGGCCGCTGCTGCGCGTCGAGTTGGCTGGTGGGCCTGTGGTGACCTCGCCGCCGGCGACGTTGAAAATGGTTTGTCGTCGGTTCGTGGGCTTTGGTGGGTCGGGTGCCTGGGTGGTGGCTTTTGGGGGAGGGGGAGGGACGGAGAAGAGGGCGCGCTCGTGGGCTTCGGTGTCGCGGATCAAGGACGTGATGTCGTGGTTGGAGAGGAGGGCGTTGGTGAAGATCTTGGGAGGGGGGAAACTAGTGGTGATGCCCGGAGGATGGGCTTTATGTTAGAAGATCAGGATACGGATTGAGGAGGAAACGCGATCAAGACTTGGCAGTGACCTACGGAAGGCTGTCGATGCTTTCGCATGACGTGGAGATTTGCTCCAAGTGCGCCAGGAGGAGCGACATGGTTGAAGGGTTGTGACGCGCCACGTGTGGAATGTTGGTTCTAGTAATCTTGAGGAGGTTGTGTAAATGTGAATATTTGGTGTATCCGTTTTTGGCGTCGTTGGTTGTTGGGGTTCAAGGGACCAAAGTGAAGCTGTCGCCAGTCGGGTGAGGCCCTGTAAAGTCGGGACTTGGTGCACCGAGCGTAAACAAACAACCCCACCCCCGCATTCCAGGCATGTGGGCCTGGGCCAGCTTCCAGATTAAGTACCAGCTACCTAAGAACTGCGCTTTGGAAGGCATAAATGAAAGGTACTCTGTACTTCCCAGAGGTGTGTGTTGCTTCATGCTCACTTGGTTCCCGCACTCATCCTCATTGCATCTTTGCCATGTCTCCCCATTTACTTGTAAAAAATTATCACCTCAAGCTCCTCTAAGACCTTTTGCCCATTTCAAAGCATCGTCTGTCAGAATCATAGCCTGGTGATTCTGGGATGAAGAGTCCGGAACGAAGCCGGGAGACCCCATCAAAAAACCCAACTCGCCGTGTTGGTACAGCATCCACCCGCACCCCGCCAGCCTTCCGATTTCCGAATGGCATCCCCGACCTTCCTTGTTTTAGTTTTGACCGTGTCCGACTTCTGACAGTCTCGCAGCTGACATACAAACTGGACAATGGCATTCGGCGGTGTACAGTAGCGGCTGCCAGGTGCGAGCTGCCGTGGCCTTTCCACGTGTTTCGCCCCGGTGAGCGCGGGAACGGTAACCTCATCCGTTTCCTTTGACTATCACCGCTTTCTTTTCTCTGTCATGTCATTATCAATCCTCCCGGTATTGTCCCAGTATATGTATTCAACCCCAAACGTTTGCTCAAGCGAGCCCTCATCAAGATGGGTGTGAATCGGCACAGTCCCGCACCCCCAACGTCTGCGCCAATGCGTGCTTTTCAATGCTCAACGGGCGTGGGCACGCATCTGCGGAATCGTCCATCATCTGTAATGCAACCTCAAGCCTCAAGCACAAGTTCATCACTCCCACAGCACACAACCCCACATTCCACTTGTCCGCATATTTCTCCCCGCCCTCCCCCTGCTGCACTTTCTTCATGTCGTCTGGTCCCTACACACACTATCGGATGTACTGCTAGGTACTGCCTCTGCGTTGTGATGCATCCGCTACTTTGCTGCCGGTCCCTAGTTTCTGTCTTGTGCCGGCCATTCCTCACCACGATTCGTCCGTAATCTCCCTTGTTCACCAGCTCACCTCGCTCACTCATCCGAGAACCCCTGGAGGCAACTGCGCTGGCCATGATATCTATCATGAAGCCCTGGTCCCCGCCTTTGCGTATAGACGCTTGACACGACTGACAAGTGGATGCAGTACCCAAGTTGAGAGATTGCTTACTAGCATGTCACAGCATTAGCTAGATACGAGACAAAATGGGATTTTCTCCTTTGTCTATCTATCACACTCCCTCTCTCCGCCGAGAGTCGGCCCTACCTGCCATTGATGTTTCCAGTCTGCCTTTGTTTCACGATTCCGCATGGACTCATCCAGCACAGAATCCGGGGAATAGTCAGGGGTACCCGGAGCATTGCTGCCCAAGGTGCCGCTACTCTCCCCGATAGCACTGGTTTTATACCGGACGCCGAGCCGAATGGGTGGCGGATGAGCACAATACCTAGGTGTCGTATGCTAACTTCCAAGAGCTCCATGGTGGTCATCAAAGCATGGTACCTGAAAAATGGAACCCGTAACCGAATTGTGATGAAGTTTCAAAGTGGTAGACATTCTTTCTGTCTACCTACCATAAAAGCCGCTCAGGAGATAACAACTTGTCAGAATACTGTTGTCGTTCACCCTGCGGCTCTGCTGCGCCTTTGCACCGCCGAGCACAAAAGGATTAAGCTTTCGATATACATAGCCGATCCCAGCTTACACAGTGGGCATAGTTTGTCGGCATCTTCCCATAGGTTACGGGTCCCGTCCCCCATTGAAAACAGTCCAACCGCAGGCATTTCCTTGCCATCGTCCCGCAGCTCTGGGAACGGGCAAAAACGACATCTCCCATTGACAGATACATATATCTCGCCATCGTCCTCCCCACACACCAAACAGCATCCGTCCTCTACTGGTCCATGCCCCGATTGGAATTTGGGTCCTCGCCAATCCTGTGCTGAAGCCTGGGCCCAATTCACATCAGACATACCTATCATGACCAGCAACCGAAGGCCATTTCAGTCTCCTAGCCGGAGGTTTCTTCTTTGGGTATTGACACCCTGACTCACTCTCACTTGTGCTCTTGTTGGTAGTGTACCACTTGTTCACTCCGAGATCCAAGATCTTTTACCACTGGCGTCGTCATAGCGGCATTCGTACCCCACAGCTACGGCGAACCACTTATCAGTTTATCAAGTCCGGGCTCTCGTCCTCACCTTTGTTTTAAAAGGAGAGCAACAGCAAACGGGACGCAGTATCTGAACACTTCGCCAACTTCATCAACATTAGTCTGCCGAGCCTACCATGTGGCCGTCAAACTCAAATATCAAGGTCATGCCTCAGGGTGCGGCACCCTCGTCCCCGCCATTGTCCCCGGGCTCGAGCCGGAAGGGCAGTCCTTGGCACGGGCCAATGCCGCCACAGTTTTGCCCTCCACCAATGCCATCCATCACCGTCCTCCGGCCAGACGGCCTTCACGGCCCCAGCTTCAGTTTTACCCGCGCAATAGACCCGGATCAGCTTTCACCACAATCTTGCAGCACCTCCTCGGCAACTTCTTCCGATTCAGACGACGATGCGGGTCCAGACAGTCTTCCACGATCCATGCAGCCGTCGCCGTCGCTGTCCCCACCGCCAACCCGCCCGGGACGCATTGTGACGAATTCCAACCTCATTGTTGAGGAGATGAGCGAAGCCAGCGACGATGATGACAATGCTGGCGTTCCTGTGATTTATCCGGATACCATTGAGTACGCCGAATCGGAACGAAGTCGGTCTCGGTCCCGCCGTCATCGAGAGGTCGATGAAAGCGTCATGTACAACCTCGGACAACTGAACTGCAGTGACGATTCCGACTCGACCGACATCGAAGAGGCCGAGCACCGCGAGATCCTGAGGCGGCACCGCGAGGAGCGGAGACGCAAGCGGATGACATCGGGCAGCATTGGCAAGCGAACCTTCAGCGAGAGCATAGGAAGCGACTCAGACCGTGAGGACCCCAGAGACTTCAAACGATTCTTTAGTGCAGAGGACCTTGGTTCCCCCGGCGCACGCCGTATTTATCGGAGTGTCGGTGGCCGCCGCCGCAGCGTGCAAGTGTCAGATCTAATGCCGCCGCCGAGGATCGACGAGATTGACGAGCCAGAGTCGAGCAACGAGGAGATTCTTGTTGATGAGTCGATGTTGTCTAGGGAACTCCCCTACTACGAGTGTGTAATGGAAATCGATTCGCCATAATCGATAGGGGTAGCGACATGAATCCTTATTTGTGGGCTTGGACAGATAGCGGCACCAAGCCAAAACACCAAAACGATCTACGCCAACAGGAGACCGGTCTGACGACTTGACGAAAACTACGAACTAATGAACATGATATAGAGAGAAACACAACCGGCTATGGATACCATGATAGACACGAGTGATGATGATGATGATACACCAAAACAAAACACGACAGCAGCGGTGGTTTGGGCTCTTCATTCTCCCATGATACAAAAGATGGACCAGGGCAAATGATGGACTTTTATACAACACACCGGCTTTGCATTTCACATATTGGCGCGGTTTCAAAGATGGCTTGTTTGGAGTATGGAGACTTCCTGGTTCAGGAGTTGGTTCAAGAATCATGGCGCGCATACGAGTTACGACTGCATTGACACGCTGGGATTGCATAACGGAAATGGATCAGTGTTTGTCGGGTACTATGACATGTTTGGCAACCGAGTAGCCAAGTCAGAGATCTGGGCAGCTAGAGGTATGAAAAGACTGGTACTTCAACCAACAATAATGTTGTCTTATAGTCTTTTCTTTTCCCCTATTACGGGCTGGGTTGACATTCGCGGTTCCAAGGATAACAAAGTCTGGTTTCATATACAGTATAGTCAAAGTAAAAGTATCACACTATATGTCATAGCTTTTTGTTTTGCATGGTTGAACTTTCAAACAGCAACCTCTAACCCTCTCTAGAAAAGAAAGAGTCTCCTGTGTGATATAGCGAGCTGGTGTTATTCCATTTGGGTTAAATGAGTGAGAAGCAAAGAGACATGACAGCAAGCAAACCTTCCAGCCGAAACGACAGACCGAGTATCATAAAAGCGGTCAGGCGACGTGATTGCGAACACTGATTGACCAAGAAGGTTAAGTTGAAGACGGAATGGGATGGAGCGGTCACTTATCGCTTGGAAGATACAACGACACAATGGGAGCATCCTGCGATAACACAGATCATAATGAGCAAGATTTTCCATCTCTTCAAACTGAATAACTGACAAATATGTCCGACTTGACGGTGTAATTGAGCTACTGCTGTTTGATGCTATCTGGGATTAGTTGTTAGGAGCGCCACACCCTTGTAACATGGACTGCAGGGAAAGGTGCTGTAGAAATTGTGGCTTAGCCAATGAACACGTCGCGCTGCGCGCTCAGTAGAGCGTGAATGCCTGCGTTCCAGCCACATGCTCTGAGGGCAAGTCAGTGGATGGCGAAGCCGATTGAGGATGCTATTCATCAAAGAACAACTTCGGTTCGGATCGAAGTCCGACCGCCAACAACATCTTCCGGTGATCTTCCATCGAAACTCCAAAGCCGCAATCAATAACAGAGTCCTAATCTCCAGTAGCTCTTGTGAAGGTACCAAAGCCCCGGGCACGCTTACAATTGTGAATACCTGCTGATTCCCCAGCTGCTCAGGACTGTTAAGTACCGTACCTCTACTGCATCGACGGAGCCTCGCAAACGTTCCTATATATTTTCAACCTTCTTTCTCGCCATCCGCTCTCTCCCTCACACCAAACGCCCACGTAGCAACATTGAGCTTCTGCTGTCGATACTCTGCCCAACAATCTCGATTGTGCGATCACGGCCTAGAAGATTCTGGGACATCAGACTTCGGTGAACAAAGCAACCACAATGAATCAAATGCCCGGTCAAGGCCAGCCCGGCCAAGGGCCGGCGCAGCCAAATACTCAACCTCCCGGTGTCGCTCCCAGACAACCGCAACTCTTGCGGCCCGAGCACATGCGAAATATCGCCTTCTTAACTCCTGAGGAAAAAACTAGCTACGAAAAAGGATTGGCCACATTCTGGAAGACTTTCGAGGAATCACCCGAAGGATCGTCAGAGAAGCTCGGGGCTAGGCGTAGCATCGAACAGTTTAGCAAGATGCTGCAAGACAAATTGAATCAGAAGAAGCAGGAACAGCAGCGCTACCTGCAGCAAATGCAGCAGTTGCGACAGCAACAACAGCAGCAGCAGAATCAACAGGCACAGCCCCAAGGACAACCCCAGGGACAACCTCAGGGACAACCTCAAGGACAACCTCAAGGACAGACGCAACAGCAACCACCACAACAACAGCAACAACAGCCTGGCCAACAACAACAGCCCGTCCAAGTACAGCAACAGCAGCTCCAACAGCAACAACCACTCCATCACCAAATCCAGGCCAAACAACCAGTCCAGCAGCTACAACCGCAACAACCGCCACAAATGCAGCAGCAACAGGGCCAGCAGCAACTACCACAACAAGGTGGACAGACTCCCCAGCTCGGCAATGTTCAGCAATCGCCGACACCGTCGCAGATCGCCTCTGGCATTCCCCAGAACACCGCAGGCGTTGTCCGTCCAGGACAGCCTGCTACAGCAGCGGGACAGCCAAACAAGCCTGCCATTCCCCAGGTTGTCCTTAACCACGTCAATGCACTGCAGTTCAATATACCTCCAAACATACCCGCCCAGGAACACAAGAAATGGGAATCTGAGACCAGGACCAAGTACACGAGGGCGTTCCTGACCCTCAACAGCAGCAACACGACGCTGGTAAACCTTCTGAACCTTATGGAGGAACGGAGGAACAACCAGAAGCCTTTTACTCCTGAGGAGCAACAAAATTTGATGAACCGCAAAGCGATAGCGGAGAAGTCGTTCAATGACGCCAAGAACTATTGCAACGGACTTCGTCAGACAATAGTGAAGCCTCCTCATAACACCCCGCTGACGGTTTCAATGCCGGGGTCTGGGAACAAGGCCGTCCCGATTGCGGCGAACACCACCCCGATGCAGAACCAAGTACGGCCGCAACAACAAGGCCAACAACCTCAAGCGGCCCCTCAGCAAGGACAAACACAGGTTCAAGGTCAAGGGCAAGCCTTGGGTGCTGGAATGGCACCATCCACAGCCGCCATGAACGCCGCCATCCAAGCGGCCAAAAACGCTGGACAGATGGCTGGGGTGGGCGGGATGCCCTCGCAACAAGGAGCGCAACAATCTCCTGCGCCCTCTCACTCACCTCAAATCGCCGCCAATCAGTTGCAACAGCATCAACAGATGCAACATCAACAACAGCAACCACCACAGCCGCAGCAACAACAACACCAACAATCGCAAACTCCCATTCAACCACAGGGACAACCTCAAGGGCAGCCACAAGCGCAGCCACATTTGGCACCCGCCACCCAAACTCCGACCACCCAGGCTGCTATCCCGCAACAACAACAACAGCAGCAGACCACCCAGAACCATATTAAAACCGAGCCTGGCTCACAGCCCACTCCTATGCCTGCTCCCATCAACACGGCAATTCCTTCTGGCATGGTTGGTGTACAAGCAACTGGAACCCCTACCCAAATCTCACAACGTCATCAGACTCCGCAGCGAACGCCCAACCAGCCGCTCTCGCACGCGGCGGCTATGAACCTTGCCGGACAGCAACGTGCCGGTTCTATCCCCGCTACCAACGTACCTGCGCCGGGCGGCACACCTGCCACTGTTCCAGGCAGCGTGGCGGGCGCAACTCAAGGACATCCCCACGCTCACCCCAACGCTATGCCCCAAACCATCCAGGCGTCCAAGTTCCCCATCGCCAAGACCCTCCCGGAAAAGGCGACGCAGATTCCCACGCCCGTCGCAGGCCCGCCTGGTCGTCCGACCCTTACCGGTGGCACAGCCGGCGTCGGCGTCATGAACCAGCCTGTCCTGCAGAAGACCCCGGCTTATCAGCTGGAGGGCGAGGGTGAGAGGGTTCTGAACAAGAAGAAGCTGGACGAGCTGGTTCGGCAGGTGTGTGGTGGTACGGCTGAGGGCCAAGATGGAAATCTCTTGACACCTGAGGTTGAGGAGGTACGTTGTTTGGAACTTGAATGATTCTCTAATTTTGTTCCTTCTATCTGCGGAAGTCCGCGGTCGATCTTACTCCCTAGCAAACCTCACAAATCCGTCACATCACAATCAACTAACATGGCATTCCTTCATAGTCCGTCCTTGGTCTCGCCGATTCCTTTACGGAGAGTGTCCTTCACGCAGCGTCCCGTAACGCAAAGGAGAGAGGATCCAAGGTTCTTGAGATCCGCGACATCCAGCTCGTTTTGGAGCGTACCTACAACATCCGCATTCCTGGCTACTCTAGTGACGAGCTCAGGACGGTTCGCAAGGTGCAGCCCAATGCTCAGTGGATCACCAAGATGAGCGCGGTCCAGGCCGCCAAGGTCATGCCTGGTAAGGGAGATCTCTAGTAGAATGATAAGAGGTTTCGGACTTTGGTTGTGTGCATGGGTATGGTAATCTTTTGAGGGGGAAATGGAAAATGGTGGCGTACTGGATGAGATGGAGGAATACAAACATCCATCTTGGGGTCCTTATATGCTTATCCCTGGCATGAGCCGCCTATAACATGGCTTAGGTAGAATCATCAATCCAAGCTCGAAATACAATGGATTGCTAGCAAGTGAAGATTTGATGCGTGATATTCTAGATCATGCAGGGTTCAGGAGACGTGTACATCCTGAGCCTGTATGATTTTGAGGCCATCTGGAAATAACTAGAGCAAGAGAAAACAATACTAGGGCCGGTGTTTGTGAACATGATGCTTGAATAGGTTGCGATATCTCCCAAGTTCAGGTCAGTTGTGAAACTTCACGTTGGTGGTTAGTAAAAGTGGTAGTTGAGAAAGGGATGTTGTCTACCCTTTACTTGTAGTTGTGAATGTACTCAAGTACCAGGCGAGCGACGTCGACAAGGCAGCACATCAACAACGTCAGTGACGAGCCGCAGTGGACCCAGATGAGGAAAGCTGACCAATCATAATGCTTAGATGAAGCTCTTCTGGAGCTTGTCCGAAGGTACAAGGTACCTGACATTGTACGTAGGTGGCCGGCTGCCTTCCAGCCAAGGAATGCCCACCACAGCACAGCACAGGGCGGTCCTTCAGTTGGTCGTCCGCTCTCCGTTTGGCGACCAACCGTGACCGGCACTTTCATCAGTTCAACAACTCCCATCAAAGCAACCGGGCCTGTGAAGCTCGAACTTGACTTTCCTGCACCGAACTCCAAGTACACAGCTTGGATCAAAATAGTTACCGACAGCGACGACGGACCAGTTTAGTACCCTCCGACCCAGAAACGCCCACGACGAGGTCACCCCCATACAAGTGCCCCATCCCCGCCTAAAGTTAGATCCACTGCGACTCTGCCAGCTGCTGCTGCTACACAGTAAAGCTGCTTCTCCAGGCTTGCAAGGAGGGCGCGCTTCGCGAGATCGCCCCAAGCAACTCGAACTCATACCTCTACATAGTCTGCTATTAGGTCGCCCACCAAACGGCGTCATCATCATCGCACCACAAGCACTACAACATCACCCGCGCCAACGCAACCGTCAACCCCCACCATCATCACCCCGTTCAGTTCCCATCGACCATCGGGGCCGTTACCAATCGCAGCAACCACGACCTCTAGCCCAGCCAGCTGATACCCGGAAACGCTCCAGATAAGGAACCATTTGAGCACGGAAGCTATTGGGGTGGAAAGGATCTCGAGATGCCGGACAAGGATACCAACAAGTCAGGAAAGCAAGGCGAGGACGAGATGACCGTCGTAGTCCCCCCTCCCAAGAACAAGCAGAGCTCTGCGCAACCCACCAACGACGCCGATGGCGACATTGCCATGGGAGACGACACCAAGGCCGGCGAGGCTGAGGCCCAGGTCGACCCCGTCGCCCAAACCATCAGCGGTACGATAGCTTCCCAGTCCCCAGCTTCTACATGTAGTTGTTCTTCTATGTTTGGGCCTAACTAACCCCTACTCGCTTGCGCAGATATCAAGAGCAACTTTGCGCTGCTAGACCGTGCTGTTGCTCTGTTCGATGCCAGATTCTCTCTACGGGCACTGCGATCCATCTCGTCCATCCGGAAACGCTTGACAGCCGACATCCTCGCACAAGTCATCTCAGAGACCTTCTCCGCGTCGTCACCCAATACTCAGATTGCCGAGCACCTGCTGCTCGCCGTCGACCGGCCAGATGTTACTCTCGGCGGTCAGCCTAGCTCAGAGATGGAGATCGACTCGGGATCCAAGTCGCCAGCTAAGAACGGTGGCAAGAAGGAGGCCAAGGAGGTTATCCCCGAGATCGACATCTTCCTAGGCATTCTGGCGCAGGTCCACCTCTACGACACCAAACAGTTCCAGCGCGGATTCGCCCTGTCGCGTTTCCTATCCGAGCGTATCCAGTCCCTCAACCGCCGCACATTAGATAGCCTCTCGGCCAAGGTGTACTTCTACTTCTCGCTCTTCGCCGAGCAGCTCGCTCCCCTCCCGCCTTCCCCCCAGTCGCCGATTGTGTCGATCCGCTCGATCCTCCTCGCCGCCCTCCGGACCGCCGTGCTACGAAAGGATATCGACACCCAGGCTTCCGTCATCGTCCTCCTGCTCCGGAACTACCTCCTCACGTCGCATATCTCCCAGGCCGACCTGCTGGTGCAGCATACGCAGTTCCCCGAGAACGCTGCCAACAACCAGGTTGCGCGTTTCCTGTACTACCTCGGCCGTGTCCGGGCTATTCAACTACGGTACACCGAGGCCCACGAGCATCTCACTGCGGCGACACGGAAGGCTCCCTCGAGCGCCTGCGCGCTTGGCTTCAGCCAGACGGCGACCAAGCTCCTGCTCGTCGTAGAGCTCCTGATGGGCGACATCCCCGACCGCGCCATCTTCCGCGTACTGACCATGGAAGCCACGCTCCACCCGTACTTCCTGCTCGTCCGCGCCGTGCGCGTCGGCAACCTCGAGGACTTCGAGACCACCATCGCCGAGCACGAAGACACCTTCCGCCGCGACGGCACCTACAGCCTGATCCTGCGCCTGCGCCAAAACGTCATCAAGACGGGCATCCGCATGATGAGTCTGAGCTACAGCCGCATCTCGCTCCGCGACATTTGCATCCGCCTGCATCTCGGTAGCGAGGAGAGCGCCGAGTACATTGTGGCCAAGGCGATCAGGGACGGCGTCATCGAGGCCACGCTCGACCGGGAGCGCGGCTTCATGAAGAGCAAGGAGGTGGGCGACGTGTATGCCACCAGCGAACCGGCGGAGGCGTTCCATGATCGTATCCGCGCCTGCTTGGCTTTGCATGATGAGAGTGTCAAGGTATGTTTTCTCCTTCTTATGTATTCTTCATTGAAGATGATGACGGTCCACTAACACTGTTGTTTCTAGGCCATGCGTTTCCCCATGAACCAGCACCGACTCGAGCTTAAGAATGCCCAGGAAGCAAGAGAGCGCGAGCGTGATTTGGCCAAGGAGATACAGGAGGGAGATCTGGATGAGGATGATCTCGGTGGTGACTTTGAGGGCATTTAAAGAGGTTTGAACCAACCAGACCAGTCTAGGCTAGGTGGCTAGGTACTAGATATTACCTTGCTTGGCTTACCTAGTCTGGGAATCATCCTTGTGTCTTGTAGTAATTGTTATGGGGATCATGCAGCTACCGACAGACTAAGAAATAAGAGAAGAAGAGAGAAGGGATGAGCCTTACGCTAGAGAAAATGCGCTACAACGTACACAATTGCCTCGCTTATTGTTTTGATGTCCCTCGGAACGGTCATTGTTCGGCATCTACCATGGGTGATAAGGTACTATCAGGACGAACATCGAGGTTGATCTTTGAAGCTGTGTTTGTTGTACGACGCAAAGCAACTTCCGTAGTCGAAGTAAGGGTAACTAAGGTAGGTATCAATCACTTTGAGAGCTATAGAAACAATGTAATACAACAACACCCGTGCCCCCTATATATCCGTGAGACCTGCGCGCGTGTATACATGTACCGGCACAACAACCAACCTTCAACATCTTATGCATGACTTTTCTCGTACAGGTGAAGCAACATATGTAGTTTAACCTGTTGTATTTAATGTCTACATTGCTGCCGCCATATCATAATACCATAAACAATAATTTTAAAGGGAAAAAAACTGGCTACCCTAAACAACTACACTACATGCCTCCTCCCACACCTCTATCTACCAACCCAAGCCACCCACCCGTCACGAAGTCACCTACACAACACAACACAACACAACACAACACGGTAGGTACCTCTACACAACACCACACCCCAAACTAAGCAACAACCCTCCCCCCCACCCCCTCCAACCCCACCCTCTCACACTCCAACACCAACGGTCCCCCCGCCGGTCCGCTCGCGTCCAAGCTCAGCGTCACCCTCGCCCGGTCGCTGATAACTTGCACCACCTCCCCGAGGTTCCTGTTATCTGTTTCGCAGTGTCCGTGTACTGCACCTGCACTGCCCCCCTGTTGTTGATTGTCGGTAGTTCTGTCGGAAGGGGAGGTGGTAGAGGAGGAAGACGTGGATGTAGTAGATTTAACTTGAACCGGCTTGATATCCACGCTTGGGTAGGGGAGGTAGCCTTCTCTTAAAGGGATGAGAAGGAGGGGGATGTCGGCTTCTGTTTGGGGGGTTGAACTTTCTCTTTCTGCTGCCCCAGACCCAGAGGTGGAGGGGGAGGGAGAGGGAGATGGAGGAGGCAAAACGGGAATAACAAAATGCCCTTTGCGTCGACCGCCTACTAACCAGGTATCAGGCGGAGCGTTAATCTCGTAGCTGAATTCCAGGTCTTCGGAGCGTTGGGGGGAGGCAGGGAAGGCGGTGTCCCAGATTCGAGTCCATTTGAGCCGGAGGGTGGCGGGGAGTTGTTGGTTGATTATGAATGTTGCGTGGCCTTGGCCACCCTCGAGGGAGGTGGGGGAGTGAGAGTTTTCGTTGGAGTTGATGGGGAAGGGAGGTTGTTGGAAGAGGATGTCGGTGGTGTGGACGATGGTGATGGGAGGGATGTCGACGGGGATTAGGATGGTGCTGATTAGGGGGTTGTTGGTGGTGTTGTCTCCGTTGGAAGAGGGGGAAGAGGGGACGGATAAGGGGAGGACGGGGTTGGCGAGGAGCCAGGAGCGGAGGAAGGTGGCTAGTTGGGCGGCGATCTGGTGGCTGTCTTCGCCTTTGAGGGAGGAACTCGAGGTGGGCCCGATGCCGGGGAATTGGGTTGCCCAGTTGATGTCAGACAGAAAAGAGGTGGAGAGCTCGCCGAGCAGAGTGCACTTCTCGAGTTCGTACGCCGTTAGCCGCTTTTGGCTCCAGGCGAGGACTTTGTAGACGATCAGCTTTGAGTACTGCCGCAGGGGAGTGTCTGCGAGGTCTTTGGTGAGGGTCTTGTCGAGTAGATCCTCGATCTCGTCTTGGAGGACGCTGTACCACAGCTTCAAGTAGAGTGTCTTCTTCGTGCTGGGACCAATAGATACCCCGGGTTTCTTGGTGATCTTGTACAGCAGGCTGGCTGGCTGCTTGGGGAAGATAGCGACTGGGTCGCTTGGTGGTATCCCGTAATGTGACTCAAAGAGGTCTGATGGGATAAGCTCGCTCTTGTACAGCCTCAAGGGACTGGGACTAGCAGTGGAGACGGTGAACCGGGAGAAAAGCGCCTTGTGCTTGAATACGTCTTGGACGTTGACTCCTAATGCAAGAGCAATGGAGACCGAAGAGGTCTTGAAAAATGTAAACGTTCCCTTATCGGTTGAATATGTGACTTCAACCTTGACAGCGACGTGAAGTACGTCCTGCTCCATCTTGAAGGGGAATCTGATCCTGACGGAGCTGTCTCTTGTGATAGCCCCAAACGTGAATGTTCCACCCTCGGCTTTCTTTGACTTCCCTGCCGACTCGTCCGGGATCACAGCATCCCCCATTAGGAGCCGCAAGCCTCCCGTTGCCGACTTGATTTTCACCTCAGCACTCGTAATGTCGTTCCAGCCAGTCATGACCTCGACCTCTAACATATTATTTGAGTCCAGTCGAATATCCTTGCTGCTGGAGAGGCGGACGTCAAGCGAGCTCGTGCGTTGGTAAAGCGTTACAACAGGGTTCTGCAGGACAGGGAATGGTTTCTCCACCACTTGTCCAAGCTCACGCTCAAAGTGCAGCAGGACATTGCTACTCTTGATGCGGATCTGGTCAACTTCATAGTTCCCTGGCATCAACATGTTGCTTTGTAGTTGAACCTTGTTTCGCCCTGGCTTGATTGTCACGGGGCCTTTGGCCAGCACCCAAATCTCCTTGTTGCCGCCAAACCCGGGGCTGGATATACGAAGGCTGACAGACTCTGCGTCAAACTCGTCAACGAGAAGACTCCTAAGCTTCAGCGAGAGCGAAAAACTATCTTGATCGTCGTCATAGGTCGGCGGCCCGTCAAGCTCAACTTCGCCAAAGAAGCTGGTCAATGGTATTTTGACCTCTTTCTCTAGTGTTGCCGAAACTGTCAGCATATCGGCGAGGAAGCCAGATATCGCCGAACTTTCCGGGTATTGTGATGCTGACCCATTGCCAATCCGGATCATCGACTTTTGCTGTAACCTATCTCGCTCAGCTGCTGCAGCCTTTGTCAAGAGCTGGCGAAGGGCTTTGGTGACGTAGTCTTCTTGTCTGCCCAGTTCCTTCAAACACCTGGCATACATAACGAGCATTGAAAGCTCGAGCAGACTCCACGAACATCCGCCAAAAAACGGAATCGTATGGTAGAAGTAATACTCGGCCTCCTTGTACTCGGATAGATGAAATTTGAGGACCGCAAGGTCAGCCTTGGTCGCCTGGACGGAGTGATCATACTTGGCGACAGAGTAGTGGCGCATCGCCTTATCGGTCAACGTCTCGTACAGTCGATAGAAGTCATCCTTGTTGTCCAGTGCAGTGCGTAGCAACTCATTGCCAACACCAGCTACCGAGGCCTGAAGGCCAAAGCTGAATTCAGCTGAGGGTTTCGCTTCTGACGAAGGCTCGTCGTCAAGGCTGATCTCTTGCAAGTCGGCGCTCTCTCCTACAATGGGTACCGCGGCCCAACCGTTAGTCCAGCCTCGTCTTTTGCCACATTCTTCGAGAACGTTTCGAGACAGAGTATACAGCTCAGCTCTTCTCGCAGCCAACTCTTCGAGTCCCGTCTTAAGGAACTGGGCCATGCCATACTCGCCATCATTTACGCTATCTTTACGGCCAGGCCCTGGAAAGCCAACAGGGCTGGCCGGGGGACGTTGTATAGACTGGCGTAAGGGAATGGACGACGTCCGCGCAGGATGCATCATGGTTTTCGGCTCCGGAATCGCGGACTTTTGCTCGCTGTCACCAGAGGTGGCCAGCATGGGGGCAGGGATTTGCAAAGACTTGGTGGAAGTCTGAGCAAGAATTTGCTGCGCAACCGAGAAGGCGAATGAAGCAACAATGTTGTCAATAATCTCGGCCAGTACTGGGTCGATCTTCCCACTCGGAGAACCATCACCAACCCCAGCGCCTCCCTTCCCCAGCCCCAAGGCCGCTAGGATGTCCTTACGGATGAGCATGGAGACTGCAGGAACAAATTCCAATGTCCTCCTGCAGATCTCGGCAAGCTGTGAGAGATTCTCAGATTCATCCGAGGCCTGTTTTGGTGGTGGTGCCCTGGGTGCAACGCCCCGAGGAGCCAAGTCTTGTTGTTCCTTGAGTTTAGCAAGGAGTTCCTCTCTGGTTGACCAGGCGTTGCCGAGCCGCAGAAGGAGGGCAACCTGCCGGGAGAAAATGTAGCACCGGAAGTCGAAGAGCGAGATGTTATTGGCAAGAATCAGTTCGCGATATGGTTTCTTGGTTGAGCTGATGGGAATGGCGCCGAAGGGATCCGTATCTTTCACCCGCTTGCTAGTCTGAAGATCAACAGTCTCCTCGTCTTCAAACTCCATATTTCCTGAAAAGATCTGGCTCGCGGCTTGCTCGGCAAGAGTCTTCAGTTCTTCAGTATAGTCGAGAAGAGCTCCACCATGGGCTTCCGCCGAGCCAGAAATGGCTTGCTCCTTAATGATAGCGTCCAGTCCGATGCTAAGCTCGTCGTAGCCAACCAGGGCGTCCTCTACAAGGCCGACGCTTTCGAAGCCTCGAGCCAATCCTTCCTTCAAGATGAAGAAGGTGCAGAAGTTCCAGCCAGGCAAGCCCCTTTGGGCATCCTTGTCCTTGATGTCCTCCTCATATTGGGTAACACGGGTGTCGAAACTCGATAGGATGAGCTCCTTGATCTTTCCAATCAAGTCCTGCCAGGCATTTTCGCTATCCTGCTCTGTCTCGTGGTAGCCAGTTGGCACGGCGGGAACGACGCGAGGCAAGAGATCGTAGGGGACGTCATTGATGCCAATGCGGATCTGCCTCACGCGGTCAACGGCGCCCTTGCCCGTACCGTTGAAGTCATTGCGCAGCTTCTCCAACAGAGTGCTGGACCCAGTCCGCCACTTGAGAGCCGAAGTTTTTTCGGAACTCGAGTCGGTCGCTTTGCTCCCGCTAGACCGCGGCTGAGTGGCAGCAACAGTGTTGGGTATAACAACGTGAACGATCAACCATTCAAAGGCGTCGTGGTTTTCTGCATTGCTCGCTGATTTTCCCGGGGTGGATGAAGGAGTGTTTGTCTTGATCCATTCGCGGATCTCGGCTCTTGTAGTTGACTTGTATGCATCGTTATCGTCACACCTGACAAAGAGGACCTTGAGGTAGGGAGTGCGTCGTAGACCGGGGATCTGATGTCGTCGTTCTTTGGTGACTCCGGGTCCAGAGTGACGAATCGCACCTAGCGGCCCGGCGTTGTCGGTAGAGCTACCACGACCACGACCAATGGGCGCTGTAGAGAAGCCATCGTCGCGGCTAGCGGTGCTTTCTCCACGGCCACGGACCGGGGCTTTGCTATCGGGGGTGGGCGAGAGAACCGAAGATCGATCGACAGCGCCGGCTTGGTCGGTGGGAACGAGTTCGACGTGGAGGGTGTTGATGGAGCGCAGGGGGCCTCCGTGAGACTGCCAGTTGAGGTCGCGGAGGGGCAGTCGGGGAATCAGGCCCGGCGAAAGGAGCTTGTAGACATCGTGGGGATCGAAGTACTCGACTGTGGACGTCGGCATGCAAGTTAGCATGTCTTACATGGAATGCGCCGAGAAGCAATGGTCATGGCATGACCAGGAGACAAGAAGATGGGTGTCGTATTAGGGAGCTTCGAACCTGTGACCTTGGAGGAAGAGAATGGCTGTTCCATACTGGACAGCTCCGTCGTGGGGCGAGATCTATGGCATGACACTCGGGTGTTATCTCTAGAGGGGTATTCGCAAAGGCGTCTTGGAGGCAGTTCGTTCAGATGTTTTGTTGAAGTTACCGTACAAGCATGTAAAGCTGTCCCCGTATCGGTGTGACGGCAGCGGGTACCGAGTTAAGCTCAAGGTACCTTGTCGGCCAGACCTTCCCGAGCCTGCCCCACTCTTTGATCTTAACTCCAAATGCGGTTTAGTCCCAGGTTACGCTGCTTTTCTCAGCGCACTTATACATGGAGCATTCTAACCAATCAGACGATGCGATTGTGCAAGCCGTTCTGGGTGGCGGCTTGTGGGGCGTCTTTTTTATCATCAGTTTCTTGAATAAGAAGACTACAGTGACAATTTCAAGGGCCTGTCTGAAGTCTTTCTTTTCCTCTGAATATCTCTCCAGCCTGTACAGTTTTTGGTGTCTCATAGACCAAGACATTTGTTTGTTTTTGGTTCCTTTTAAGCCCCAGGCCTCTGTCACTTCAATATCAACACCATGTCTGCTCTCGAAGCCATCAAGTATTCCCGGGGCAAGTTGGAGGTCCTGGACCAGCTTAGACTCCCTCATGAGCATCACTATGATGAGGTCTCCACCAGTGAGGAGGCTTTTGACTGCATCAAGGCCATGAGAGTCAGAGGTGAGCTCAAGCAAGCATTACACAATGAAAACAAGTGACATCTGTACTGAACAAAAGACCGCAGGTGCTCCCGCTATTGCCATTGTTGCTGCTTTGGCTGCTTCTGTTGAGCTTCACAACGGCAGCTGCACTGCGACCGGCACCGAGGATGTCATCAAGTACATTGACTCCCGTCTGGACTATCTCTATGAGTCCAGGCCAACTGCCGTTGATCTTGGCAACGCCGTCAGATTGCTCAAGAAGACCGTTCGCAGTGTCAAGACTGAGGGTCTGACGGACGCCGAAGCCAAGGAGGCCATCATCAAGGCTTTCATTGAGGCATCTGAGGAGATTCTTGCCAAGGATCTCAAGACCAACAAGTCGATTGGTGCTTTTGGCGCCAAGTGGCTCCAGGAGCAGTACAAGATCACCGACGACAGCAAGATTACTGTCATCACCCACTGCAACACTGGCTCTCTCGCCACCTCCGGCCACGGCACCGCCCTCGGTATCATCCGTACCCTCCGTGACGAGGGCCTCCTCAGACACGCCTACTGCACCGAGACCCGCCCTTACAACCAGGGCAGCCGTTTGACTGCTTTCGAGCTTGTCCACGAGGGCATCCCGGCCACCCTGATCACCGACAGCATGGCCGCCGCCCTTTTCCGTCTGCGCAAGGCCGAGGACAACATTGCCGCGGTTATCGTTGGTGCCGACCGTGTTGTTCGCAACGGTGACACTGCCAACAAGATCGGAACGTACCAGCTTGCGGTCCTCGCCAAGCACCACGGCATCAAGTTCATGGTTGCTGCCCCTACCACCAGCATTGACGTTGACACCGAGACCGGTGACGATATCGAGATCGAGCAGCGCAAGCGTGAGGAGTTGACTCAGATTAGCGGCGCTGTCGTTAACGCGGATGGCTCCATCGACACCAGCAAGTCTGTCAGAGTGGCGATTGCTGACCAGAGGATCGGTGTTTGGAACCCTGGTTTCGATGTTACTCCCCATGAGTACATTGATGCCATTGTCACTGAGAAGGGCACCGTGGTGAAGGGAGAGGATGGCAAGTTCCACTTTGAGGACCTGATGCCTGAGAGATTCCAGTAGATATAGACCTGGCGATTAGACTTGGCGATATAGTTTCGGCGTTGAGTGGCAGGCGTAGGGCATAGATACTACAAAATTCATGGGTTGGATGTTTTTCTGGCAAAAGTACGAATGGTGTTGATACACTTAAGTGGTAGTAGTCGAGTGGGATCTAGGTTCAAGCAAGACTTGTGCTCTGGAAGTGAAACACCGTCGTCACCTAGAGATGTTTGTTTACATACAGTCCCCACTTGTTATGTCTTGGCAGGGCCACGCAGGGGTCAGCGATTGGGGAATCCCCAACGCTTACTTCTTCTCCAAAGTGGACCTCTCCCGCTACCCGGTGTGGGGTTCAACATTCGCAATTGCGGTCACGTCACAGCTCGCGACTCAAGATGGAAATATTTTGTTTATGCTTCCAAGTTTTCATTTCCATATCTTTTCTCTTTCCTCCCTTGAAGTATCACAAGGGAAATACCCAATAATGAAAACAACATCCAACCTTATCCTCCTTTGGGGGACCTTCCTTCTCTCCCACAGCTCTGCCTTCGTCATCGAAAACACCTACCAACACCCACTCATCGTCGATGACTCTTCCATCTCTCCCCTCCAGATCTCTACCTCATCTGACGCCAACAATGCGCCATCCTACCGCAAGAACCTTCTCTCCCTCCACAAATCCCTGATCGAAATCCCCTCCATCTCCCGCACCGAGCAAGAAGTCGGCAAGTTCCTCCTCGACTACCTCCGTAACAACCTCGGCTACGTAGCCAAGGCCCAATTCCTCGAAAGCGACAAGAAGGCCTCCCACGGTGACGACGATGACCACTCCCAAGGGCGCTTCAACGTGCTCGCCTGGCCGAGCTCGCACAACCTCTCCAGCCCGCGCGTGCTAGTCACCTCGCACATCGACGTCGTCCCGCCCTTCATCCCCTACCACATCAGCACCTCTGAGGGGTCCGACGAAGTCACGTCCGACGCCTTCATCAGCGGCCGCGGCTCCGTCGACGCCAAAGCCAGCGTGGCCGCGCAGATCGTCGCGGTCGAGGAGCTCATCCGCGCCAAGGAGGTGGACCCAGCCGATCTGATGCTCCTGTTCGTCGTGGGCGAGGAGATTAGCGGCGATGGGATGAAGACGTTTTCGACTGTTTACAACGATGAGGAAAAGAACAAGAAGGAAGAATTACCCCGATTTAAGGCGGCCATCTACGGCGAGCCGACGGAGAACAAGCTCAGCTGCGGACACAAAGGCATGACGGGCGGCGTGCTCAAAGCCCAGGGAATCGCCGGCCACTCGGGCTACCCCTGGCTGTTCAAGAGCGCTACTGAAATACTGGTCAAGGCGCTCGCGAAGATCGTTTCCGCGGACCTGGGCAGCAGCGAGCGCTACGGCAACACGACGGTGAACATCGGCACCATCGCGGGCGGCGTGGCGGCGAACGTGATTCCCAAGGAGGCGCAGGCGAAGCTGGCCATTCGCGTCGCGGCGGGTAACCAAGCTACCGGTGCGGATATTGTGAGGAAGGCGGTGGACAAGATTCTGAAGGAGACCGATGAGGAAGCGTTCACGATGGAGTGGACGGGTGGGTATGGTCCTGTCGAGTGTAATTGCGATGTGGACGGGTTTGAGACCATGGTGGCGAGCTATGGGACGGATGTGCCTAACTTTGAGGGCGATTATGTCAGTTATTTGTATGGGCCTGGAAGCATCTTGGTGGCGCATGGCGATGATGAGGGGTTGAAAGTTAGTGACTTGGAGACTGCGGTGGAGGGGTACAAGACGCTTATCAAGCATGCGCTTGCTGCTTGAAGAAGTTTTGGGGGGCTTCTGGGTTTATGATTTTGATGAGATATGGGTTATGTAGAATGTTGGATATGAGAGCATGCAAGCGAATGAATTCCCAAGTTGCTCTTGGATATTGACTTTTGATTTATGATGGCACGCCAGTCGCTCAGGGGTATGTATGTATATGTGTTTTACAAGCAAAAGCCCATTCCACCAGCCAACGCTTTCGTTACCAGATACTCGCTATGTTCTCTACCTCCACGAGAAGTTCAAACTTCAACCATCATCACCATCGGCCAACTTCAATCAATACCCACACGCTCCAAGCCACTTCGGTCTCTCCCCATCCCCCCTCAGCTCCAACCCCATCTCAACCGCCTCCTTCCCCCTCACCGTTTGCTTCTCGTCAAAACCCTTCCCACCCTTCTTCTCGCTCTCAATTAGTTTCCCCCTCGCCCGCTCAATAACCCCCACCGTCTCCCTCGGCACCGCCAACCCCGCATCAAACGCTCTCACCTTCCCCCTCTCCCCTTCGTGGTCCAACAGCCCCAAAACCGCCAGCCCAAAAAAGCTATGATACAAATCCGGCGGACTGCCCGGCGATTTCCCGAACCCGCCGATCCGGTGCTGCATCTTCTCCAGCAGAAACCGTCTGGCAGCTTCTCGATCCACCAGTTCATCCAAATGGCCTAGGTTGGCGAGCGCGCCGCCTACCCACCAGAAGTAGCACGTGTCTGCTACTTTGTTTGTGCGGCCGTTGAAGGCCACGTTCACCTGTTTGCCTTTTTCTTTTTGGAGGGTGTCTAAAAGGCAGAGGAGGTCGGAGGGGGTTGGTGGCAACAAGAAGTTGGGGTCGTCGAGGTCGTCTTCTTGGTAGATGTAGGTGTCTGGGTCCGTAGAGGCCGAAGGTGGGGGCGGTTCGAGGTAGACGAAGGGGCGCGAGGCGAGCCAGTGGATTAGGCCGGGGAGGTCGCGGATGGAGGAGTGGAGGAGGGGGGAGTTATGGGGTTGGGGTTTGGTGGAGGGGGAGGTGGATGTGAGAGGGCGGTCGAGGAGGGTGAGGGCTGCTATGGCGCAGTAGGCGTAGCCGGCGTGGGCTTCATCTTGGGAATTGCCGGCGAAACCTCGGTCGTATGTCTAAGGGAATGTGTTTGTTAGTGACCCCGACACCGTTAGACATGAGGAAGTGAAGTGAAGTGAAATGAAACATACCTGACTATTCAAGATATACCTCGCCAATGCCTCGGTGTCAAAATCCTCCACCCACCCTGGGCTTCCCTCTTTCACATCCCCTCGCAGAATCCACCTGATGGCCGTGGCAATGTAGCAGTAGCGCATATCATACCCGCCAGCAATAAACCGCCCGTGGCCCGGTAAATCACTAAGCGCCTCTCCGAAACTTCCATCCTCGCGCTGGAGGCTCTTCAGCCAGCGCAACGTCCCCACCCGGTTCACGCCCTCGAAGACGTTCTCAGCCGCCGCCTCGTCCTCCTCATCTGCCAGCAGGGCAAGCAGTTGCAGGGCAAACAGTGTGGAGGTAATGTTGGCCAAGCCGGCATGGTCTGGCTCATCAGAGGTTTTGGTGTCGAAGTTGTATGTGTCGTAGTCTCTAAGCGGGAAAACAAGCGAGGAGGTGCCTACGAAGCCGCCGGTAGGGTGTTGGTGGTGAAGAACCCATTTCCTCATCAGCTTCTTGTCCTCGCGGCTGATGAGAGGTTCTGGTGTCTCGGGAGTTCGTTCTGACGGAGGCGGGGTCAGGAGGGTGACGGAGTTGACGATGAAATAAGCCAGAGCTAGGCGATTGGATTCGTTGGAGAGATAGATGTGAGGTAAGGGAGCTCGGATGCACATCTTCCAGTATCGAAGATGTCGGTGGACGTCGAGGTAGGGCCATTCCTGCTCGGGCTCCTCCTCCTGGGCCTTCGGCTGGTCGCAGCCGTCAAGGACGGGTGCTTCTGTGTCGTTGTTGTCCATGGTGTGGGTGTGAGTGTGAGACGCAAACCGGGTGACTCCAATTAAATATTAGATAAAAGAGGGTAATTACTACGTTATACAGTCCCAAGTCTCATGTGTGTAAAGATGAAAAGAGAGTGAGTGTGACGTTGTTCAGTTAGATGTTGTCATGAATCCAGTCCCCCCTGAATGAGAGGTCAACAGTTGTTAACTGATAGGAGCCCTATCAGGAGCTATGTATAAGGTAGCTGTACCCCACCAGGCCATCAAGGTGTGGAAATGGCATGGGCCAAGAGCTGTCAATGTGGCAGCTGTATGCAGAGGGTTAGGGTAGTGTAAGCTTAAATTAGCTCTCGGACATCTCTTGCGATTCGGACGTGGGAATGTTCCAGCATCACAGCCACTCAAAAGCTATCCTTGACACAGAAACATCTCGTTTCGAAAAGGAGTACAAAGTCTTACGGCGCACGAAACACGAACACTTCACTTTGTATCGACTGGGATTTCCATCATACCGAGAGCAGCACGTCGTCTGCGCATCGTCCAGCATCTACAGCGCCCCTTTACCGCACGGCAGCCCGTACCATCCATCCTGTCAAGCCGACCAACCTAGAATCGCGACAGCGACAGCGACAAATAAACCCATCCGTCACCATGGGGCTCATATCCGCCACAACGATTCTAACCTCCATCTCTCTCTTCCACATCACGCTCGCCTTCTTCTTCATCACCCGTCCCGCCACCATTGCCGACCAGGGCGTAGTCTGGCTACTTGGGGAGGCTATGGGCCTGGTATGTTCCCCCTCCCTTTCTCTACATACTTCCCCATTTCCTGAGGTCAGCCAGCGGCAATACGATTCTAACCTATATCCTTCCTTCTTCCGCAGCCCGAATCCCGCCACTTCGAAACTCAATCCCCCACCGCCGCCTTCCTCGGCATCGTCCTCGGCCTCTGGGGTCTCACCGACCTGGTCTCGCTCTCCATGCCCGAAGAGATTGCTTTGATCCACCACTGGGGCTCTCAAGTGCCCTTACGCCTAACCATCTCCTTCTTCTTGACGCTCTACAGCTTCTTTTTCTCGGCTTCGTCGCCCCTCTATGACTCGGCCGGCACCTCCGGAGGAAAGTTCAGCCACCCGACGACGTCGTTCGGCGGGGAGTATGCGGCTAAGGATGCGGCGGGAGATTGGGGCTGGGGAGGCGATGCGCTCAAGAACAGGGTGTTTTTCACCTTCATGCTTGTCGAGACTTTTAGCTGGTTTTGGGTGTTGATGACGTTGAAGGAGGAGCAGGAGGGGATTTTGAAGAGGGCGAAGCAGATGAGGGAGAAGGAGAGGGAGAGGTTGAGGTTGTGAAGGGGAATGGATGGGATCTGATGTTACGCATGGCTATATGGTTTACAATGAAAGGGATCTAGGATTTCAAAATGGCATCTTGGTTGGCTGGCCACGGCCAAGTTACTTACTTTTGCATACTGATTGATACTGGACCCGAAATCTGAAGGGACTGACGGATTGGCGAACGGTCCGTCTAGCTATCATATTAGTCTCCAAAGAAGAAGACGGGAGCCCTCAGGGAGGCGATATGTGGACTACCGGTGGCTCGCCTGACCTTGGCAGAGAGGTAGGGAAGAAGCCGGTCCAGGCCACCAGCACTTTTAAAAAGGTCTCGGGGCTGTTCAACTGCTTTGGATCAGATTTTCGAATATGATGACTGGATCTGGGCCTGGGACACCCCCAAAGGTAGGACAGTTTTTTTACTGCCAGTGTACAATAACTGACCGTCCAGTGCCATATCGACTACCATTGTCATCATTGCTCCTATATTTTGATCCGTGTGACATGTACAAACAACTCTGCCCTGCTCTCTGAACGCCTTTCCTGCCTTGCCTGGTCTGATTACCTCCGTATGATTGAAAATCAGTTAAACGCCCAAAGTGAGCATAAGCATTAGTTTTCCCTGCCACATAGCCAGCCCAGTAGTCATACACCGCCCCGCCCGTAACCGTCCTTAACATTCCAGATAATATCCCCTCCCCCCCCCCCCCCCCCCCGGATGAAAACATCTCCAACAGCAACCTTAACTGTCCACCTTCACAGCACCAAGTGAGGCGTAATCCCTCACCTCGCCTCCCTCACAACGCCTGAACACTCTTAAAAAACGGATTCCCCAACAACCTCTCATCCTTCTGTACCAACTCCTTCAACCTCCCCACCATCTCCTCTTTACTCATCTGCCCACTCTTCACCTCATCCTTCCATTTCACCAGCACGTCTTTCAACAGCGCACTGCCCTCCTCCACGTCCTGCTTGCTGTACTGAACACCCAAACCACCTCCTCCGTTATCCTCGTCATGCTTGCTGGTAAAGTCCTCCAGCTCGTCCGCCTTGCGCTTGGCCATGCGCACCACCTTGTCCGGGAACCGGACCAGCTCGGCGACGTGGATGCCGAAGCTCTGGTCGCAGATGCCTGGGGAGACTTTGTAGAGGAGCGTTACCTCGCGCTTCTTTTTGTTCTTTTCGTCTTCGGTATCGGTGCCGCTGATGTGCGCCGTAACGTGCAGGTTCTTGACATTAGGGTAACTATCCGCCAGCGCGGTCAGCTCGTGGAAGTGGGTGGCGAACAGCGCAAAGCAGCCGATCTCCTTGACGATGTGCTCCGAAATGGCCCAGGCGAGGCCGAAGCCGTCGTACGTCGACGTGCCGCGACCCAGCTCGTCGATGATGATCAGGCTCTCGGCCGTGGCCGACTTGAGGATGTTGGCCGTCTCCAGCATCTCGGCCATGAAGGTCGACACGCCCTTGAGCTGCGAGTCGGACGCGCCGACGCGCGCGAGGATGCTGTCGAAGATGGTCAGTTCCGCTGACGAGCAGGGCACGAAGCAGCCAATCTGTGCCATGAGCGCGATCACCCCGATCTGCCGGATGTACGTCGACTTGCCGCCCATGTTGGGGCCGGTGATGATGAGGAAGGAAGAGTCCTCGCGCGAGAGGGTGACGTCGTTGGTGATGAAGGTCACGTCGTCTTGGACTTCCATGCACGGGTGGCGGGCTTCGGTGAGGACGGTGCGGCCGGTGCCGCGAGGGTGGATCTTGGGCCGCACGTAGGAGGTGGGAGCGTGGACGGAGCAGTGCGCGAAGGAGACGATGACGTCGAGGTGGGCGAGAACGGCGGCGAGCCGCTCGAGGACGGGGCAGTATGAGGCGGCGACGCCGACGACTTCGTTGACGAGACTGCTTTGGGTGCGGTTGTAGTTCTGGGAGAGCTGGTCGAACTCGCGGCGGAGGGTTTGGAGAGTCTTGGTGGTGAAGTAGACACCGTTCTTCTGGGTTGAGCACTCCAGGTAGCGCGAGTTGTTGCGGATGCAGCCAGCTTCGGTGCGAGTGAGACGCATACACCAGCCGTGGACCTTGTGGTTCTCAAGGAAGATCTTCTTCTCGCGCTCCTGGCCGAGATCGTCGGCGGCTTCGGCGAACTCGTTGTCCATGTCGGTGCGAAGTCGGTCCAGCTTCTTGCGGATGATGCGTAGACTATCGTCAAACTCGGGCTTGATGATGAACTCGTGGTTGTCGAGGGCGTCAAGATCAACTGTGGTCTCGACCATTTCCTGCAACTTGACGAGGCTGTCTGAGAGCTCGCGGAGTTTGTTGGTGTAGACTTCATCAAGAGGGTCACGGTAAGCTTCGTCCATCACGCCTTCGAGGGTTCCAATGAAGCCTGGTAGGCGAATGACTACTTGGTATGCCCTTACGACATCCTCTAGTGTTGCCTTGCCACGCTGGAACCGCTTAGACAGCCGGTACAAGTCGGGGATGGACCTCAGATGTTCCTCTTGCATTGTCTGTCGTAGCTCAGTGTCATTGGCAAAGGCCTCGACCAGTTGCTGGCGCTTCTCAATCTCATCCGCATTCATCAGGGGCTGCTTGAGCCATTGGGAAAGCAGTCTGCTTCCCACGGGAGTCTTACAGTGGTTCAACAACCCATACAGACTCATGTTCTTTGCTCCGTCCCTAGCACCAGGCATGAGGTTGAGAGCTTTCAATGCTGCCGCATCCAGCTTCATGAACTGGGCCAGGTCGTGTTGGTACAGTTGATACTGGCCAAAGTTGGAGGGATCATGGAGGACGCCTAGATATTTGATGAGGGCCGCGGCAGATCCCATAGCGAGTTTCAAGTCGGTCTGCGGGAGTAAAGTGGCAGCGCGTTCATCCTTCAGCAGCCGCGACAGATCTTGCTCGATGTCCTTGGTGCCGAATTCGCCTGCTGGCCTTTCTGCTATGGCAACACCGCAGTTGTCAATGATCTGCCTCAACTTGGCCAACTCTGGATCCTTTTCCTTCTCGCCCTTGTCTTGTGTGACGATACACTCCTTAACGCCTAGTTGAATGAGCAATGCTTCGAAGTTGGAGTATAGATCGTTGTCGAGGAATTCGCTAACTCCCAGTTCCCGTACACTGGCATCGGCAAAGCAAACTCCCACTGTCCTGGCTTCCGAAGCCTTGGCCGAGATCTTGACCGCTAGGATAACGGGAGCTCCCTCGAACTGACCACCCAACTCATCCTCCACATCCTGTAGGTTTCCTGGGGAAGCTTGCTTGACGATCTTCCAGTTCATGCGGCCATTGGGGCTGGCCCAGATCTCGATTCGTTTCCCTAGCTTGAACAGGGCTTCACGGAGGAATTGTCGGAAGACGGTTACGGTCATGGTAACTGATGGAAGGCCGGTATGGTCGCTTCGGCCAAGCTGGCGGATGACGGATGTTGTCTTGTAGACGGTTCGGGCAATAAAGGTGGCATCGTCGCCGTGTGCTGTGTACCAGTCACCTCTGTCGAATATCCTTATGGCCTCTTCGCCAAGTTGCGGCAGGGACTTGTAGAAGCGGATGAAGCCATGTTCGTCGTCGACCTACAGATATGAAGTTCCATAGTCAGCTAGCTGTCGACTGTTGTCTTTCCATATGGAGCTGTTGACGAACCTTAAGCTCTGGTCTGGAGGACATTTTGGCCAAGATATCTTACTGAAGTCTCGTCCGATGTTCAGGTAGTACAAAACTGACGCCTCCCTCTTGCTTACCGGCACAAATTCCAGAGAAAGAACAGTGGGAGGGCCGAGGTTGCAGTGGTGACACCAAGGACTTGTTGCGGAAAGAAGATGCTGGTCCGCGTGTCATTGGGGAGACGCGCCTCAATTAAAAGAGATGCATGGGGGACGCGTCTAGGCATGGACGGGGGTGTCTTTGTAGCACCTTCCACAGCACAGACCGCCTAAATGCACCATTAAAACAGAGGGGTGTTTCTGCCGCTTCCAGTGACACCCCTCCGCGGCCTTTAAATTCTTTCCCCACTTAAACTTTTAGATCGCCATCTTCCATTTCCATATCTCCATTTATCTTTCTCTCTCCATCTTTGTCACCACACAATATGGCGGAGCAAACCCCTCAAGTCGCTGTGGCCCAAGCAGAACCTCTAGCAGACACCGTATCGACAGCCAATTCAAAGCGAAAGGCGGAAGAGCAGCTAACGAAAGAGATGGTCGAGCAACAACAAACCGAGCAGTCGGCTCCCAGCACTGAGCAGCAACCGACCGAGCAAACCACAACTACCACAGACAACGCTCAAGAGCCACAAGTCCAACAACAACAAGAAGATGGCACCCCCAAAATCTCCAAAAACCAACTCAAGCGCCTCCGCCGCCAAGCAGCCCACGAACAATTCCGACAAGAACGCAAGGAAAAGCGCAAAGAAAAGCGACACCAGCAACAAGCCAAGAAGCGAGCCCTCAAAGAAGCCGTGGTAGCCGAAGCCCAAGCGGCCGGCCAGGACCCGGAGGAGGCCCTCAAAAAGCTGTGCAAGGAGCCGTGGGTGGCACACCCGGTTCCCGTGGCCTTCATCATCGACTGCGACTTTGAGGAGTACATGCGCGACAACGAGATCGTGTCGCTGTCTTCGCAGATCGTGCGTAGCTACTCGCAGAACCGCCGGGCCAAGTACCAGGCGCAGCTGCTGATCAGCTCGTGGAAGGGCAAGCTCAAGGACCGGTTCGTTTCGGTGCTGAATAACGCGCACCTGAACTGGAAGGGGGGCGTAAAGTGCGTGGAGGGCGATTTCATGCAGGCGGCGGAGATTGCGAAGGGCATGATGGAGGAGGCTGATGTCAAGGAGGGCATGATTGATCTCATCAAGCCGAGTGGAAATGGTGGGTTGTCGCTTCCTGAGCCTGAGCCAGAAGCCGAGGAGACGGTAGAGGGTGCCGAGGGTGGTGATGCGGCTGCGGCTCCCAAGCCGAAGCCCGAGGAAGAGGCCGAGGATGTGAACCAGTCGATTGTTTACCTGTCGGCAGAGTCTGACTACACCTTGGACAAGCTAGAAGCGAACACGTGCTACGTCATCGGTGGCCTGGTGGATAGGAACCGCGAGAAGGGTCTCTGCTACGGACGGGCCAAGGCGGCAAAGGTGCGGACGGCCAAGCTGCCTATTGGAGAGTACATGGCGATGCAGAGCCGCTATGTCCTCACAACGAACCAGGTTGTAGAGATCATGGCCAAATGGCTCGAGTGTGGTGACTGGGGTGAGGCGTTCCTGACGGTTATTCCCAAGAGAAAGGGCGGAACCCTCAAGGCCGAGTCGTCGTGCGGTACCCCTGCTGCGGACAATGGCGAAGATGATGAAGAGGAGGAGGAGGAGAATGGCGCTGAGGAAGCCAACGGTGAGGCTGCAGCTACGCATGTCACAGACCAGACGACAGAGCAGGCACAGGATGTGCAGATGTCTGGTTAAGAGCTCTTTCTCACCTCAAACAACTCCTTCGAACGGCGTGGATGACGGCTCTGCGCTCTGTAGAGAAAGTCCAGTGAAATTTCCCCATAACACACACAGTGGCAGATTAGCAAAGCCGTTGCATGTTTAGGATAGCGGGAGCATCACAAGCATATATACCCAATTATTGAGCCAACAAAACAGATACCCCTCCACAGTCTTCAAAAGGGATTATCGAGTCCCCATGTTGTTCAAGTCAGCCGTAGACCTGCTAAATCTCGGCCTGCATACCCAGTAGCACCTACAACGCCGATTGACCCATCACCAAATGCGCAAACATTTAAACCCAACCAACCCTTTTATGGTCCCCCAATTCCCCATCTTTTAAATCTTCGTCATCAAAACTCCATACTCTCACCTCCTCCTCCTCCTTCCTCCTCCCGCTCCCTCTTCACCTTAACCTCCCTCTCATCCTTCATCAACCCAATCACAAAGTTCCTAAAAAACTCAATATACCCCTTCAGACTCGTCTTCTCCCAATCCACCACATGTTTCTCCTCCTGCTTCTCCTCCTCCCCTTTTTTGGTTTCCGGTTTCTTCCACTCGTCAATCTCCCTAATCAGGCTCTGCACCGTCGGCACCCCCAACGGATCAAAACTCTCTAATCCCCCCCTCTTCACATCAATCGGCACACACACCCTCCCTGTGCCGGGGTGCACGACAAAGGGCGACTTGAGCAAATGGTTCAGCTTCTTGGACACCTCGATATCGAGGCGCGGGTACGTGTACTCGAGCACGATATCTTGCTTGGCGTCGAGGAGGGACTTGGTGTCGAGGTTTTTTGCGGTGGACGTCTTGGCCACCGTGTCGATGTCGGCCCATTTCAGGGTTGAGGGGCGGTCCGGGCTAGAGGCCCACTTGTTGCGGAGGGCGGACACGAGTTGCTTTTGATCCGAAGGCAAAAGGGCGAGGAGTTTTTCCTGCTGGTCCTCGGTGCGCCACGGGTCTTGGGCCTCGAGCACGTCCGACTGGAAGTGCTGCTTGAGGATGTCGAGGGAGCGGACCAGGTGCGGGTGCAAAGGTCGGCGGAGGTTGACTTTCTTGCCGCTCTGCGCGCCGCCCCGGATGACTTCGAGGTAGCCGGCGATGGCCCGACGTTTTTGGTCGTCCAGCGATCGCGCCGCCTTGTCGCATACCCACGCGTGGGCACCGCGACGGCCAGAGTATACCCACATGATGTGCTTGAAGCCAAAGTCCTCGCGCAGCGCCGTGTCGATCACTTTGATGGCCATGGTGATGAACTGCCAGCACTTTTGGCAGATATTGGCCTTGTCGCAGCAGGTGCGGATGTCGTCGTAGTCGGTCAAGTCGATATCGAAGCAGAGCTCCTTGGAGAGGGGCCGGAAGGCGGACGAGTTCCGTAGCGTTTTGCGATCTCGGGGGTTGGCTGTGTAGACGGGGCCGATTTCGAAACGCGAGGGCATGAGGCGGAGGACATCTTTGCGCAATCTGTTCGAGTCGCGTTAGCCAATGGATAGCCGGTAGGGAATTGGACGAAGGCACTCACAGATCCGAGGTGGTGAAGGATTGGTATCGTAGGTATGCGTCGTTCTGCAACGTGAAGGCGAATTCACGATGGCCGAAATCGTTGGTAGGTGTTGGGCTGTGGTTAAGCCATTGGAACAGGTATCGCCACGGGAAGAGACGCTGGTAGAATGTGCGCATGACTTCGGGATCTGAGGCTTCGTGGAGATCAATCTCCATGTCACTACAGACAGCTAGTTAGCTTCTGCTGTTCTGGGTTTGGAAAGCATGATTGTGCTACCTTTGCGAGGAGAGCAGATCGGGTGAGCTTGCTGGCTCCCTCTTTGCTGCCTTGGAAGTTGGGAACTCGTCATCTTCGTCGGAGTCCATCTCATCAAACAGTTCCTCGAGCTTCACTCCTGTCGCCGGTTTGCTCTCGCTCGGTGCACTCGTGGCAGCCTCTGGGACTGGCGTATCTTGATCGTTTTGTGGCTCGGCTTGGCTTTCAGCCTTGGACTCCGACTCGGCCAAGGTTTGAGTTGGGGCATTTGAATCCGTCATGTCAACGTCCTCGTCTGCTGGCTGCTGGACTTCCGGCACTTGGGCGGTTGTGCTCTCAGGAGCGGCATCCTCTTGCTGTTGTTGGTCGACATCGACCATGGGTGTCGGCGAGTCCTCTGACTCTGGTGGTGATTCGGAATGAGGCATTGTGAGGTCGTTCAGATATGAGAGTAGTGTCCTTGAATCGAGTACTATCCTGTCCTGAGGTGAACAGCCGTGGATGTTTGGAAGGTAAATAATCCTCCTCGTTTCCCAGTGTTGATTTCACGATTCACGAAACAATTCAGTAACCGTCGCGTCGCAAAACCGCGGCACGCGTAAAGCACTTGCAGTGGAGCGAGGACCATGCTCATGCAGGGGTGCACGCTGATAATCAAAGTCCACTGATGCATTCCAAGCATGTTAAACCCTAACCCTTTTCCCATGACATTAGATGGAACGAATTGGTTCCAATTGTTATTCGTTCCTCCCCAATTCTATACTTCTTCCTCCATTACCATGATCCCTTCCCAATTCCCCAACAGCTTCAACTTCACACATTGCGCGACTGCTTGAAGAAAGGGCGGGGTGTATGGGATGGGGATCGCTGCCGTGTGCTGGCGAGATCTTGGCCCCCTGTCTTCCCCGTATCCGCCCAGTTCCCCCCTGCCATCGCCTGTCATCCGGCCCCTTATCGCCGCTAAACCCCCGACGTCATTGGGGAAGGCGGGAACAGCAGCCCAGCAACGTCGACCACTGACCAAACATGGGATCAACAAGGGCAGGCGGGAACTACCCAACACCGACCGATCATCCCAACCTTTTGTCTGACTTTTCCTTGACCTCTTTACCTATCACATAATCCGTTAATCCGTGTACTAGTTGTTATACCGACTGTCTTATACCTCTTGCAACATTGATACATCGCCGACCAGGGATACCTCTACCACCAACATGGCCGGCTTCCGCCTCACCATCGAGAACGGCTCCTTTCGTGACGTCCACGGGAGACAGATCACGCTACGAGGCATCAATGTCGCGGGCGACGCCAAGTATCCCAACAAACCCGAGCAGCCGTCCCATGTCGGCGAGAACTTCTTCGATGGCGACAATGTCAAGTTTACTGGACGACCGTTTCCCAAGGAAGAAGCCCACCTCCATTTCTCGCGTCTAAAACGGTTCGGATACAACACCATCCGCTATGTCTTTACGTGGGAGGCCATTGAAGCTGCTGGCCCTGGCATCTACGACGAGGAATGGATACAGCACACCATTGACGTTCTGCGCGTGGCCAAGAGCTATGGCTTCTACATCTTTATGGATCCTCACCAGGATGTCGTAAGTGAACTTCTCTTTTGTGTAGTTGTTGGCCTTTGGAAGCTAACTCTTGCGCGTCACAGTGGTCTCGTTTCTCAGGCGGCTCTGGCGCCCCCATGTGGACGCTCTACGCTGCCGGTTTGAACCCACAAAGCTTTGCAGCAACAGAGGCGGCCATTGTTCATAACGTCTACCCAGAACCCCAGAACTTTCCCAAGATGATCTGGTCGACAAACTATTACAGACTCGCTGCCGCAACCATGTTCACACTGTTCTTCGCTGGGCGAGACTTTGCGCCAAAATGTATCATTGACGGCGTCAACATCCAGGACTACCTACAGGATCACTTGTTCAAAGCTTGCGCTCACCTTGCGCAGCGAATACACGAGGCTGGGGACATTGAGAACGATGTGGTCTTTGGCTGGGAAAGTCTGAATGAGCCCAACAAGGGTATGATCGGTTATGAGGATATTTCCGTCATCCCTAAGGAGCAAAACTTGAAGAAGGGGACGTGCCCGACCATCTGGCAAACCATACTTACGGGGTCTGGTCGGGCGACTGAGGTTGATACGTGGGACATGGGCGGCATGGGTCCGTACAAGGTTGGAAGGGCGCTCATTGATCCTAGTGGTGAGCAGGCGTGGTTACCAGCCGACTATGACGAGTCTCGCTATGGCTACAAGAGAGACCCGGGGTGGAAACTAGGCCAGTGTATATGGGCTCAGCACGGTGTTTGGGATCCAGCCACCGACTCTCTGCTCAAAAAGGACTACTTCGGCAAGCATCCTCTGACTGGCGAACATGTCGACTATCCTTATTTCAGCAACCGCTATTTCATGGACTTTTTCCGCAAATACAGGGACACGATCCGAAAAATCCACCACGACGCCATCATCCTTCTTCAGGGACCTACCATGGAGCTGCCTCCCAAAATCATTGGTACTGCGGATGGCGATGACCCTTTGCTAGTATACGCGCCACATTGGTACGACGGCATCACCCTCATGACGAAGAAATGGAACCGAGTGTGGAATGTCGACGTGATAGGAATTCTCCGCGGTAAATATTGGAGCCCTGCGTTTGGGATCAAGATTGGAGAGACGGCTATCCGGAATTGCTTCAAAAATCAGCATGCCACTATGAGACAGGAAGGTCTTGATTATATCGGGAATCACCCCTGCGTGATGACCGAGTTCGGCATTCCTTACGACATGGATGACAAGAATGCTTACAAGACGGGCGACTACTCGAGCCAGTCGGCTGCGATGGATGCCAACCATTACGGTGTAGAAGGGGCGGGATTGGAGGGCTACACGCTGTGGCTCTATATGACCAAGGTATGTATCAATATGTGGTCAACTTTTGCAGACTTGAAGCTAACCGGCGATTGTAGAACGATCATGAAAAGGGAGATCAATGGAATGGAGAAGATCTGTCCATCTTTTCGGTGGATGACAAGCTTCTTCCACAGTCACCCGTTCCGAAGTCACACAGTCCCAATCGGTCAAGATCTGGGTCAAGCTCTAGCATTGCGACTCCAACAGGCACTAAAGATGATGACTTGGACGACGACAGCAGCGTAACTCCAGCTAACATCAAGCGCACGCTCACCAACCCCTCCATATCGTCGGAGAGCACGCAGCGTCAGCCGGAATTGACCAACAGTCCCGGATACCGCGCAGCCGAGGCATACGTGCGCCCAGCACCAATAGCCACCGCCGGTACCGTGAAGAAATACGGGTTCGACCTCGGGTCATGCCAGTTCAACATGACAATCCAAGCTCCGGAGGCGGCCAAGCCGGATACTCCAACGGTGGTCTTCTTGCCCGACTACCACTTCCCGAAAGACGGCTGCCATGTGGAGGTAAGCTCGGGCAAGTGGGAGATTAGGAGTGATGAGGAAGAGACCACGTCGTTGCAGAAGTTGAGGTGGTGGCACGGAGAAGGAGAACAGACGCTTCGGGTTACGGGTGTGGTCAAGCAGGTTAATGGCGCCTCGGGTGAGGGGTCCGAGGTCGGATACTACGACCAAATCTTTAACCAGGCTAAAGGGTTTTTGGAGGCTTGCGTTGTCATGTAAGGGCACTGAAGAATCTTGTATCTTTGACAGTGATAGCATTGAATGCATAGCGGAGCTTTGGGCGGGATTGTCGGTACATGTAAATGATGTTTCAGAAGTTTCTCGGTCCCAGGGTTGAAACAGCCGACGGATTGTCAGGAAAGCCCGGGAGTCCGAGGTGGAACCACGGAGGTTGAACGGCCCCACTGTGAAATCGGATCGGGCTCCCCATCGGGTCCAGACGCACGGGCGGGGCTGGCTAACTGTGGAGTCCCTGTTTGTTAAGACCGGTTTTGTCCCGACTCCCGAGTGGACGAGAAAGCTTGTGTTGACTGTTGACTTGTACAATTTTCGACATGAGCAGCTTGTCAAGTGAATAAGTTGTACTGGCATCTTGAGGTATCTTGTTCCACTTGTGCAGAAAGCTATGTAGGTGTCGCGAAACCCCAGCAGGCACTGACCAGGCGAGCCAGGGTACCCGACACTAACAACGTCAGAGCAGCGCTACAAGGTACGTGTACCGCCCGAAACGACGGTGCTAGCGGGCAGCAGACGTACGACGGACGGGATATCCGAGTAGGCTACTGAGACTGTGCTTTTGGCTACCTAGTACTGTTTGTTGTGTACCTCTAGAGAGCGACACGTTTTAGAGAGCAGAGGGGATCTGGACACACAAAGACACTTCACCCGAACAAGGACTGTCGTGTGTGGTGTTCTTCATGCGCGAGTCTGGCCCGCCCAGCCGGAAAAGATTGGGAATCAATGGACATGGGCAAGGGAAGGAGAAACGTGTAGACCTAGGGGGAGAAAGGGGTCATTTCAGTTGGTCATCTAATTTCCAGTTCTGCACAGTGTCATACGATATTCCATTTTCATCCAAACATTATTTTTCATTTTCCTCGGCTCTACAATTGACGTTGTCGTACCACAACCACACAACCATTCAGCACAACCACACCTCTCCTCTCCAGGATCTGACGGTGCCGTCATTCGTGTCAACCGACAATCCACCTCAACCTCGATTAGGTGGTTGCCATCTTCCTCTTTCAGCTTCCATCCTGTCAATCACAGTAACACTACCTACTACCTCTTTACACTATCGTCGACCGACCCTAGGTCCAGGTAGATATATCCAGCGCTAGGTATTGCCTACTTGAAGCTACCTTCCTACTTTACCTACAGCCCACACTAGAGGCCGTACCTCGGGACGCTCCATCACCCCGACCTTTGTTATCTCGACTGTGCCGCACCCAATAGCTGTCCGGGCCCAACAACCACAACACCCTCTTTTTTTTCTCAGAGCCAGCCAGGGTTGGTCGTCGAAGACATACGCTCGTTTGTCTCTATCCCCATCTTCGACGATAACGTCCTCCATATGTCACAGTCTAGGTAGCCCGACTCTAGGTATTCCAGCAGCAGGCCCATACCTTGGCATTCGCTTTCCTATTGCACCTTAGACTATCATCCCGTCCAAGCAGATATCCAGAAACATCAGACGACTCGCGCAAAACGATCGGCCTCAGCCTTCCCCGCCCGCGAACCTCGATCAACCGATAGTCCGTGGCCGGCGACCCTTGCCGGCCTCTGGGAAACCGCCATATACTGCCATACCCTCCGTGGCCATCGCATTATCGCCTTACTTTCCCGACGACATCGCTCAACACCGTACCTAGGTGTTGCCTCCGGCCATGTACCAAAATGGCCAGAGGGACCCTCCGCGGCCCTTTGCGGTCCCGCCGCCGCCGCCCATGTCACCCCCGCAAGTCGGTTCTGGAGTCGCAGGCATCAACAACGTCATGAACATTCCTCCTCCACCCCCTCGCTACCCGGGCGCACCAGGAACTGTGGGCGGCTCCCTATTGCCGCCTCCTCCCGGCCCGCCTCCCGGGAACCCGGGTTTCCCCCCGAGCGCTATTCCCCCGCCGAGCGCCTTGGGCGCTGCACCATGGCATGGCGCCTGGGGACGCCCATATAACGGACAAACCGCCTTCAACCTCCCTCCTCCCCCGCCTGGTGGAAATGGCGGGCTGCAGGCCTACAATCCCTTGTTGCATGCGCAGGCTGCGGCGGCGGCGGCGGCGGCTGCGTCCGCTTCCAACACCCCGGGCCCACCCGCCACCTCGATCACGATACCTCCCCCGCCTCCACCGAGCGAGCAAATGAGCGCGACCTATATCCCTTCGGCCGGCGACACGTATGGTGAAGGCGTGGGCATTCCGGGCTTGGGGCTGGCCGACGAGATCGCTGGCCCAGGGAGCTGGTTGGCAGGAACATCCATGGAGGATGCGCATAGGTTATATGCTGCTGCTCCCACGGCAGACAGGGGCTTATCGACCACCAGCAACACCCCCAACAGCTCGTCTGCCATCCCGCCCGAGCTGGCAGCGCAGTGGCCGCTTGAAAGGGTCTTGATGTGGCTTCAGGGAAACAGCTTCTCCCAGGACTGGGTGAACACGTTCAAGGTTTTGAACCTCCATGGTGCGCAGTTTCTGGAACTTGGCAGTGGTCATGGTGGTCGCGGAAACTTTGGTATGATGCACCAGCAGGTATATCCGCAGCTGGCGCATGAGTGCCAGATGAGCAAGACGGGCTGGGACCAGACGAAGGAGCGGGAGGAAGGCAAGCGGATGCGACGACTCATCAGGGGAATCGTGACGGGTCGACCTGTAGATCCCTCCAAAGTTCCGGCAAGTGGAGGTGCACAAGGAGGAGGAGCTGGAGGCCATGCCCGCAAAGAGTCCGTTAGTGCAAGTGTTCCGCCGAGCGCAGGTCCCGATTCTGCAGATTCTCCAAACGTGGAGTTCAGCAAATCTCGTCCCTTCGTGCAGGAAGAGCAAGTTCAGTCCGGACCCAAGGCCCCGGGACCGGGCTTCGCAGGCAGGAGATTCTCCCAATCGCGCTCAACGACGATGCCGCTGCTGACGAGTACCATGTCATCAGCTGAGCCAAACCACCGTAGCCTGATGAAGAACCTGGATATAGACAGCGCCCGTCGTCACAGCCCGAGCACCAGTAACGTGAGCGAATCGGGCGACCTAAACGCAGGCACGTTCCGTAACGTCGGGAGAGAAAGGCAGGACAGTCCGATCGGTGGTAGTCCTATCCCTTCTTCTGCCCTCTTCCCTTCTAACGCTGGCCACCCAATTTTGTCATCGTCACCACGCAGTGGCAGCAGGTTTGGTCATCGTTCGCGCAACAGCAGTGATTCAGTATCCTCAAACGCAGCACAGTACGGGTCTGGCATTCCTGCCGATGCCGCAGCCATGTTCATTAAGAACGGAAGCCTCGCCGATATGATTAAGAATAGCTTTAACACAAACAACCCTGACCGTCGGAACGGTCAAGATGGCGGTCGGCCTTTGGGTGTCGTTGACACCGGAGACAGGAGTGCCGGGACTGACCCTCCAAACAGCGCCAAAGGCCCAAAGTCGTTCTTGTCGTTCTTGTCGCGGAACAAGAGAAAGGAAGATGGAACATCGCCTGACGAACTAGATTCACCCACCAGTCCAGCTACCGGTTTCAAAGCTCACTCGCTTGGTAGTCGTGCCGGTCATGTCAGCGAAACTTCCCTCGATCAGCGCCCCGGTTCAAGTATCTCGACTCACGATCACAGCCTCGGATTTCACAGTGGCCATAGTAGGAAGAAGAGCGTGGTTGCTACCCGGGTTTATCTCCTCGCTACTCTGGACCACTGGAATTATCGTATGTTGGATGTTACTGATATCGACTCCGCACATGACTTGAGACAGCTAGTGTGCATCAACCTGGGCCTACCTGACAGTGAAGGCGCGGCAATCTACGTGACTGAGCTGGGCAAGTTTGACCATGAGGAGCCCTTGGACGACATGAAACTACTCACGAACAAAAGGCTACGGGCGGACGCAGTCGGCACACTAAAACTGTTTGTGAGACCGGGCGGCATGACGAATTCACCGTATCCAGGTAACGGAACCCAAAGCGGTCAACCATCATCGTATGTCCCTCGTGGCGCCCCTCCCATGGACGAGGAAACTTTCAACAGGCTAAACGGACAAAGGCAGCGTTCTAGTTCATCGCCGCCGACGTCGAGGCAGAATACGATATCCAGCAAGGACCGGGACGAGAAGATGCCAGCGGCGGAGCAAATCGAGTACAAGGCGGAGCCCCCCCGAAAGCACGCAACCAAGGAGACGAGCCCGGTCGGAGAGACGACACCGGTCGGCATCGTCGGCAGGAAAGTGGACTTTGACCAGCCCCGACTCTCACCCTTCGAGGACAAGAGGCCCGATCACCTGTTTCCGGTACGAAAGGCACCTGCACCACCAGGGGACCCATCGGCTACTTTAACCAAGGTCAATTCACTGAGTAAGAAAACTGGACAGGGATTCCGACCTAGCACGGCGCATGCCACCCATCACCATCATCATCACAACGCCATAGATCATGGATACCACCAGAGGCGAGTATCGACCGACATACGCGAGAACCCGACGCCCGAGAGGCAAACGAGGAGGCCGGCCGCGATAAGAGGAACCGCCGAAGTGCCATCGCCATCAGGAGGAATCGGCAGCTTGTTGATCAATATAGGCGGCCACCTGGGTGGCATCGGTCACCCTGTCGCCGGCGGTGCTCGCGCATTATCACCAAACCGTGTCGCCTCAGCGCCCGTCGGGCATGGTGGCGAGATGAGCGAACAGCAAAGAGGTAAGGGAGCCATGTCTTTGGTCGACTTTGGACAGCGCAACAGATCGAGCTCCGGTGCCAGTGCCGGTGTCAGTGGAGGCAGTAGCCCGCGGCCGTCGGGAGGTGTACCTGGATCGCCTGGGGCAACCACCTGGAGCTCCAGAAATGTGCCCTTCCTCGTCCCAGACTACTCGCCAGGTGGGGGGACTCCTCACCAGTCACCGTCGTCATCGGCAATGTCACTTGGAAGAGAAGGCGGACTTCACATGTCTAGCAGCTTCCGTGAACGTGTCCATGGCCGGCAGAGCTCGGATCAGCGACTTCCTCGTCATGATCAAAACCCCTACCTTGAAACTAGAACAGATGCTAAAATGCGTTACCAAACAGCACGCGCGCCGTCACCTTCAGCTGTTAGTCCCAATGCTCGTAGGAGACCTAGCGAGTCTCATATTAGCCAGCAACAATATCAGCAGAATTACCGGCCATCGTCATCCCGGCCATCGTCGTCGCAGCAGCACCATCCACATCTTCAGCACCAGGCGCAGCAACAACAGCAGCAGCAGCAATATCAACCGAGACAACAGCAGCCACAGCCACCGCAACAACAGCCACAAGCTCCGGCCCAACACGAGGAGTCTAAGCGCAAATCCCATGGTCCAGATGTGGACTTCAGCGACAACGATGTGCGCTTCACCCCACCTCCTGAGAGTGAATCTCTCAACGCCGGTTCAGACCATCAGGACAACGCAGACGATCAGGATGATTCGGACGACTCAGACGATGGCCTCTTTGCGGTCCCGATCTCGAAACCCAAGACAGCGGAGACGTCGAAGACAGAGGATGATTCGGGCGATGGCCTCTTCGCGGTTCCGATCTCGAAATTCAAGACAGCGGAGACGTCGAAGACAAAGGATGAATCGGGCAGGAGCGAGGAAGGACTCGGCAAGCGCCCAAGCTTGAAGCTGGCAACCGACCGCTCGAAGAAGAACTTGTCCGTGGCGTTCACCACACCCCAGGCCAGCCCTAGCATGGCCACGTTTACCGAGGAACCTGAACATGCCAGTGTGCCATCTTCCTCGGGGCACGGTCACCGGCAGTCAGCGCCTGTCACATCGGGATCATCAAAAGAATGGGAACAGGAAGAGACGGAGTGCAAGATTAGCAGGCGCAAGTCTTTCATTGAGAAGGACGTTTGGGCCAACCGTCCCCCGACCGACGCCCTTATCAACAACCTCGAGGACTTCTTCCCCAACTTGGACGTCGACCAACCTGTGCTTGAGGAGGGCGGTGACACGGAGGTCGAGGCCCCGTCACCGATCGCCGAGGTTGATGAGAGCCAGTTCCAGACACAGCCACAGCAGATGGCGGAAACCATGGCTCAGAGCAACACCGCGGTTGCCAGTAGTAGCAGCAACGCGCCTACGCTCCCGCCGCTTAACAGGGTTTCTTCACTTTTCAACGAGAGCGATACCCTGGGGTCTGATGAGTCTACGCTGAAGGCGCTGGAATCACGCCCATCGTCGATGGCATCTGGCAGTGTGCGCCGGTCTAGAGGCCTTGGCCGCATGAAGTCCATCCGTGAGGTGGCCCGCGGTGCGCAGGAAGCCCACAAGCGCTATACGCAAACGTCGATGCAGACGAACGTGGCAGCACCGGGGGTTCCTAATGCGACGACCAACCTCATGCGGCGAAAGAGCACAAAGATGTTCAACGCCAACATTGTGCAGATCGAACCCAGGCGGGGGTCCATTCTGTCCACCATTCCCCAGGAGACCCTTCCCACGCAAGACAACATCAACACATTGCCGAAGAGACAAACGACGTTCCGCTGGTTCAAGGGTCAGCTGATCGGCAAGGGCACCTTCGGCCGCGTCTACCTCGGTATGAACGCCACAACCGGTGAGTTCCTGGCCGTCAAGGAAATCGAAGTCAACCCCAAAGCCGCCCAGGGCGACAAGAAGAAAATGAAAGAGCTGGTGGCCGCGCTCGACCAGGAGATCGACACGATGCAGCACTTGGATCACGTCAACATTGTGCAGTACCTCGGGTGCGAGCGCAAGGAGACTTCCATCTCCATCTTCCTCGAGTACATTTCCGGTGGCTCCATCGGCTCGTGTCTGCGCAAGCACGGCAAGTTCGAGGAGCCCGTGGTGGCCTCGCTCACGCGCCAGACGCTTTCGGGTCTGGCCTACCTGCACCGCGAAGGGATCCTGCATCGCGACCTCAAGGCGGACAATATCTTGCTGGACCTGGACGGCACGTGCAAGATTTCCGATTTTGGTATTTCCAAGAAGACGGATAATATTTATGGTAATGACAAGACCAACTCGATGCAGGGGTCCGTGTTCTGGATGGCGCCCGAGGTGATCAGGTCGCAGGGCGAGGGGTATTCGGCCAAAGTGGATATTTGGTCTCTGGGCTGTGTGGTGCTGGAGATGTTTGCGGGCCGCAGGCCGTGGAGTAAGGATGAGGCGATCGGGGCTATTTACAAGATTGCGAATGGCGAGACGCCGCCGATTCCGGATGATATCCGGGAGGAGATCACGCCGATTGCGATTGCTTTTATGCTGGATTGCTTTACTGTGTAAGTTTTTTTTTTCTGGGTGGAGAGTTGTGAGGAGTTGAAGATCGATGTGTTGTTGCTAATACTGACGACGAAAAAAACAAAACAGCGACCCAACCGATCGCCCCACCGCCGACGTCCTCCTCTCCCAACACCCCTTTTGCGAGCTGGATCCTAACTACAGCTTTATGGATACGGAGCTGTATGCTAAGATTAGGGGCACTTATTAATTCAAACGAACGGACGACACATCGCCATCTATCATATCATTCTCTGTGGTGGGCTTATAGGAGCGAGGAGGGTACATAGCGGTAACATTGTGATGCGCGCAAACAAACACTTGAGCACTTGTGCTTACTCACCACGTTACCACGGACAGGAGGGAGGCCAGGAGAAGGAACCAGCCAGGGAGGGGAGGGGGGGGGGGGGGGGGGGGGGGGGGGGTGGAGTTGAGTTTACCCTACTCTACTAGAAGGAAGACTTGGGAGGAAGACGTGAGAGCAGGAAGAAGAACTTGGGTTGGGGGAATCAGAGGCAGTACAAGTTAATAATGAAGTGTGGACAATAAAAAGGTCGAGAAGGAAAAAGGATAATGGGACGGGACGGAGGGTCACGGTCACGGGAATGGTTCATTCAGGTATTTAAGGAGTGGACTCTTTGGGGAGGACTCTTTACGAAGAAAGGTTCTCGGCTCGGCTGGAGGCAAATTAGTGGAATTCTTTGCGCGCGTTTGTCTGTCTGTCTGTCTGTATGTGTGTATGTGCGTGTGTATGTGTGTGTCGAATTGGACTCATGGTGTATGGATGTTGAGCTGGTCTCTCTCTCCTTCCAGATAGGTACACCCTTTGTAACGGATGGAATGGAATCGGACAGACCTACTGTAAGTCTGTACCTACCTGCCTGCTATGTACAATATTTCTGGTACCAGGTGGTGTAGGTACCTACTGCGCGAGGAGTGAAGTGAGAAGAGTGAATCGTACGTACCTCTTATGGTGTTCTGTTCTGTTCTGTCTGTACACTACGCAATTGGTTCACTTCTGCAAGTCGGATTTTCTGTGCTCCGATTGAAAATATCATCCGATCTACTTCAATACCGTTCGTCTTAATTGTTACTTCTTTGCAAGACATGGGATGAAATAAATCCGAATGGCTCTTAGATGAGATGAATGCCATAGAGGTTCGCTGGCTCTTGGGACGAATGGAGGGGCAGTTGCAGTAAAGTCCCCTGAAACTGCATACTCCAGATACTGCATATACACCAAAAGCTCCCCTTTTAGTGCATAGCCAGGCGCGGTTACAAATCCCTATCTCCCACCAAAAGCAAGCTCCCCATTCTGCATATATGCCAGTTATTGCATAACATTTGGCGGTCCCTCATAGTGTGTGAATTACATGCAGTTTCAGGGGTCAATCCTGTGCTGGTTTTCCACTTGCTCGGCAGGGCCAGTCCACACCGTCCTTGCCTCCCTCGGAAGATCAGCCAGCGAGCCAGCGGGCGATCGAGACAACGCCAAGCCGCCAGGGACTTTTACCCATGGAAAATGTGGAGGTGGAGGTCGATCTTGGCATCTTGGCATGTAAGTTTCGACCAATCAGACGATGAATTGGCTTGGCAAATGGCACATGGCTTTTCGCGGCCGTGAGCTCGTCTCCGGGGCAAATCCACTGCACCCACTGAACGACTTGACGATCCAAAGGGGGGGACCCTCAGCCGTCCTCGCCCCAAGGGTTCAGAAAGCCAAGAATGGCATCTGAGCTCCTGAGGAGGGGGGAGGGGAGGGGAGCGGCAAGACTGGCAATCTCGACTCTTATTCTTCCTTTTGATCTTGACACACTCTCCTTTTTGCGACCGACGACTCTTTACGCTTTCTTGTGATTCACCATTCGTTACACCTTGGGTTGTTGTGGCCTACCAACCGAGTCATCAACCTCAGCTCCAACGAAGCTTGTGTCTGGCGCATACCTTACAGCTTCCCTTGGAATTGTCGTTGCTGTCTTTCAAGAGACTCGGTTACAACTTCCCTTTCATATAGGTTACATACTGAACTTAACCCGACCAACCGAACAACACCGTCTCGGCATTGTTGGATACATCGCGAGCGAACCCCTTCCTGATCAGCCATGCCATGCCGTTGGATATCGGTTGTTCTCCCTTGAATCCTTCGACTACCTACTCCCCGTCCTCTCTCCCTAATACCTCTAGGTAGCTTCGCGACTACCTACAGATTCCTGTGAACACGCGACACTTTGGGATCTGAAACCATAGCTTCCTAGGGTACGTTCCTCGAACACGTCCCCTTTTGCCCCTACCCGACCGACGGTCCTCGACTCTGCCCTGCCTGTGATCCTGGCCACGCCCATCTTCCGCTTCCTCAGCGGCCGTCCGTCGCTACCATGCTTCGCATACGAAGAGCCCGCCCGTTCCTCATAGGCGCATTCATCATCCTTGTGCTGCTATACCATGTTTCCCAGAACTCGGACTGGGAGCTCTCACAATCCGCTTTGTACCTTCCGAAGAAAGCGCCAGCAGACTCGGCCAACAAAGACAGCCTAAATGTTGAATATCAACCGCCACAACCGCCGAAACCTCTGCCTACGAGCCATGTTGTTGGAATTGCGCCGCAAAGGCCTACATCGGTAGCGCAGGAGAAACAGACTACTAGCACGCAACCTGCGCCTAAGAAGGAGACGGCTATCAGGATTCCCCAGTTAAAGACAAGCAATGAGGTACCTGGCGGTTTTGGCCTGCCCACTCCGGCCCCGACAGTAGGGAAGGCGCATGACCACAGTGCCGAGGAGTCGCACGTTGCCGTGAAGCTGCCCGATCGACCTGTGCCGGAAACGAATGACGATGGCTCAAAATTACACGGTGGAAAAGACGAAGCTGAGCCTACATCGACAAAAGAACATTGGCAGAAGCCGAGTGAATGGTTCCCTGTTCCCAAGGAATCCATCATCAAGCTGCCCACCGGCAAGCCCAAACCTATTCCCACGGTCCAATTCAACTTTGGTGAAGAATCTCCCGAGGCCAAGGAGAAGCGCCTGGCTCGTCTGAACAAAGTCCGGGCCGAGGCGCAACGCGCTTGGTCCGGCTACAAGAAGTATGCCTGGGGCCATGACGAGCTTACGCCCGTCACCAAGGAGTCCAAGGACCCCTTTTGCGGCTGGGCAGCCACGCTGGTCGATTCGCTGGACACGCTCTGGATCATGGGTCTGAAGGAGGAGTTCGATGAAGCCGTCGAGTATGTCAAAGAGCTTGACTTTACTTACTCTGCGTACCGCTCCGAGATCCCCGTGTTTGAGACGACTATCCGTTATCTTGGTGGTTTTCTGGGCGCATACGACGTATCCGGCGGTGAAAAGACAAAGACCGGGTACAAGATCCTCTTGGATAAGGCCGTCGAGCTCGCCGAGGTGCTCATGAGCGTCTTCGACACCCCCAACCGCATGCCTATTCTGTACTATAACTGGCACCCGGCTTTCAACGGCAACCCCAAGCGGGCGTCCACCAGCGCCGGTATGGCCGAGCTGGGTACCCTGAGCATGGAATTCACCCGCCTGGCTCAGCTGACGGGCGAGAACAAGTACTATGACGCTGTTGCCCGTATCACGGATGCCCTGGAGGATCTGCAGAACCGAGAGGACGGGACTGCTCTACCCGGAATCTTCCCAGAGCATATCGACGCTTCGGGCTGTAACCGCACCGCTCAGGCTGCCTCCAGCTCGGATAATCTCAGCGACGCCGCAAGGCAGCAGGTTGACGACGCTACAGACGTCGACGAAGAGCCGCAGGGCTACACCGCCGGAATGACGGACCAGGACATCCAAAATGGCAAGGACCCTCTGAACTTCAACGGCGTCACAAAGCGAGAACTCAACCGGCGAACGCCCCCGCCCCATTATTCTATCCCAAAACAACAAATCCCTCCCTGGAAAGGAGTGAAAAACCAAGGACCCCCGCACAACGCGCAGGGAATGCCCGCAAACTGGGACTGCGTCCCTCAAGGCCTGGTAGCAGGCGGCTGGGGCTCCGAGTCCTACAGCATGGGCGGCAGCCAAGACTCGGCGTACGAGTACTTCCCCAAGCAGTATTTGTTGCTAGGCGGGCTCGAGGACAAGTACCGCACCATGCACGAAAAGGTGTCGGCCGCCGTCAAGAAGTACCTCCTCTTCCGGCCCATGGCGCCCGGCAATCCCGACATTTTGTTTTCTGCCAAGGTGACCAGCCCCGACCATACGGACCAGAAGCTCAGCTACGAGTGGGAGGTCACGCACCTGACCTGCTTTTTGGGAGGCATGTTCGGTTTGGGAGGCAAGATTTTCGGGAGCCCCGAGGACGTGGAGATTGGCAGGAAGCTCGCCGACGGGTGTGCGTGGGCGTACGAGGTCATGCCCTCGGGAATCATGCCCGAGTACTCCATGGTCCTACCGTGCGCTAAGGCGGACGATTGTCAGTGGAACAAGACGGCTTGGTATAATGCTATTGATACCGACGCTGCGTGGAGAGACGAGCAGCTGAAGCAGTGGGAGGTTAACCATGCGGAGTGGGTGCAGGAGGTGAAGATGCTCAAGAAGGAGTATGCTGAGGCCGAGGCGGCGGCTAAGGTGAGGAGTGAAGAGGAAGCTAAGCGCAAGGCGGCAGAGGAGGAGGAGGAGAAGGCAAACCGTCCGGTTTTGTCGAATAATTCGCCTTACACCCCGGCGCCGGCGGCGGTAGTCAACACCGCACCGAAGGATCCCCACCCCCAGGGACTAAACCCCGGTGTTCATCAGGGCATGCCGCAGGAAGTCGATTACCACTTGACCAAGAGGAGGTTCCCCGAAGATGACAAGATCGAGGTGGCCACCAAGGTCAACAAGATTGAAGACGAGCTCGATCTGAACAATAACATCGCTGGCCATGAGCAGCAATACCAGCAGCAAAAGCCCATGCTCGAACTCCACCTCCCTCCAGAGCCTGAGAAGCCGCTCAGCCATGAGGAGTATGTCCAGGACAGGATCGAGAGCTTAAATATCCCGCCGGGATTTGTGTCGTTGAATGATAAGCGGTATATCCTTCGGTATGTTTACGTCTTCTCTTCCCTTCTTCTCCTTTATCCCCTCTTTTCCCTCCTTTTTGTCCCCTCCCATTCCCATTCCCCTTCCCAAACCGCATACTAACCCCCCTTTTTCTTCTACACAGCCCCGAAGCAATCGAATCCGTCTTCTACTACTACCGCATCACCGGCTCCCCCGTCTGGCAAGACAAAGGCTGGCGCATGTTCGAGTCCGTCATCGCCGCCACGCGCACCGACGTCGCCCACAGCGCCATCGACAACGTTGCTACTACTACCTCTTCTACCAAAAAAGATGAAGATGGCCGCGAAGAAAAACAATTGCCAAAACCAGGTCATTTCACGGATAGCATGGAGAGTTTCTGGCTCGCTGAAACGCTCAAGTATTTTTACTTGTTGTTTGCCGAGCCGGACGTGGTGAGCTTGGATGAGTGGGTGTTTAATACTGAGGCTCATCCTTTTAGGAGGCCCAGTTAAAGTTGGGGTTAGTTTTGATAGCGGGGGGGCAGGAAAAGGGGGTTGGACTAAATATATCTTGGAGTAACGAAGGATTTGGAGTTGGAAAGTCGGAAAGGTTGGAAAGTGAAGTGAGCTGTTTGGGTACGGGTTGGATAGTTACCGTACGTACTACGTGGTTGAATTGAGCTGGGTTGGAAACAATTATAAGAGAGACTATTGCCATCACATGTCATTGCAAGCCCCTACTTTGCTTGGGTGATGATGATGAAAACTTAACTGTGACTGTGACCAAGTTATATCTAGATATCTACACTAGCGCCTGTGGTTTGGGTCGGGGTCCGGGTCCGGGGGTACGTAAATACCGGAAAATCTTAAGGCGTAATACAAAACGAGTACATGAACCGAAGCAGACCATGTGAGGAAACCTATACACAACAAATGCAGAAGAAGAAAATATCTAGCATCTAAACTTATATGCCTCCCATGACGACAATATACACCATAGCATGCATACAAACAATACGTACACCATTCCTCTGATAACGACAAATCTCTAGTATAGGACCTTTTAACAGATACCTTTGAACGCCCCTAGCCCACCATCGAAACAGTGACTCCCCTCCCCTCCCCATTCCAGTTCCTGGTTTATATCTTCATGTATGGCTTGACAAATCGCAACGACTTCCCGGGCGGGAATCTATACACAACTTGAGAGGTTCCACAACCCATCAGAACACTGCGTGGCAAGTCACCAGCATAGCATCAGAGCTAAAGTGAACTAATCCCTCCACCCACCCATCCGCTCTTGTCGCTCTCGCCTTCTGCAGGTAAGTGCCAGGGTAACCAGGTAGGTAAAATCCAACAGCGATTACACCTTCGCTGCCATGAGGGCACGGCCTTTCTTGCACCCGGAAGAAGAGTTCACCACGCGGTTACCACACCAACGACAAAACACCTTCCTTCCCACCGCTGCGCAGTGGCAATTAGCAGCGGACTGGACTCGACTCGAAGAATCCACCCTCTAAGAGCTCTTCGGCTTGGGAATAGAAGGAGGCAAGATAGGCGTGATCTTCTTGGGGGTGACCGTCTTCTTCGCCGCAGCGGAGGGAACAGCAGGAGGAGCAATGGGCGTCTCGGACTTGGCCTTCTTGGAGGTCTTAGTCTCCTTGGCCTCCTTGGGTTCCTTGGTCTTCTTTGTCTTCTTGCTGGGAGCGTCCTCGGAAGCAGCAGTCTCGTTCTTGCGCTTCTTGGAGGACGACTTGGCGGCAGGGGCAGCCTCGGCCATGTCGGCGTCAGAATCAGCGGCTTCACCGACGGCGTCAACTCCGAGCTTGCCCATGGGAGCAGCGGGAGAGGCGCCGATGGGGTGGAACCGGGCCTTGAGACCGGCAGGCTGGGGCCTGGGGACGATGCCGGTCGCGGGAGCGGAGACGGCAGCGGTGGCGGCGGCCGCGGGGTTGAGGCGGGTGACGCGCTTGATGTGCAGCGCCTGGGCGATGGGCTGCTTCATGAGCTCGTACTTGTCGCCGGACTCGGTGGGGAGGAGGACCTGGATGGAGTGCAGGGTGGTTCCCTCCTCCAGGGTGGCGTTGTACTCGGCGCCGTTGTGGGTGATGATCGGCTCGCCGGACTGGATCTTGCTGAGCGGGAGCGCGTGCTCCTGGATCACTTCGATGGGGATCGAGGCTGGGGCGGTGAAGTACCAGATCTGCTTGCCCTCGCTTTGGGCCTTTTGGAATGTTCGTGCGACGTCCTTGGCGTCGGCGTTCGCATCGGCCTTGCGCATGTGGAAGTTGGGCGCGATAACCTGGGGCAATTGGGGACTGTGATGCCTGTTAGCATTGTATACGTTGTCTGATACAAGTCGCGCGAGAACACATACCCAGATGTCTTCTTGGGGGCGGCCTTGGGCTGGGGAGCATCGGCCATCTCCTCGTCAGAGGACTCTTCCTCGGAACCCGACTCCTCCTCCTCAGATGACTCGTCGTCGGACTTGCTCACGGTCTCGTTCGACTTTGAGCTACCATTGACCACTGGCTTGGCCTTGGTAGCCTCGGGTGTCTTGCTGGCGGGCTTCGCAAGCTTGGCGCTAGTGTTGGCTTTTGGTGCTGGCTCCTCATCGCTCTCGCTGTCCTCAGAGCCTGATTCCTCCTCTGATGAGGGTGTGGGCTGCTTAGCGGTCTGCTTTGTCTTCGCGGGCGCAGTCTTTGGCGTAGCCTTGGGCGCAGGCTTGGTCTTCTCCTCCTCCTCGTCGTCGCTGCTCTCTTCCGACCCGCTTTCAGTCTCCTCTTCGCTGCTAGACTCGCTGCTGCTCTCGTCCTTCTTGGCCACCTTCTTGACCGCTGGCGCCGCGGGCTTCTTCTCTTCCGCCTTCTTGACAGGCTTCTTCTCCTCGACCTCCGACTCGGACTCGGACTCGGACGCGGACTCAGATTCAGACTCGGATTCGGACGAGGACGAGGATTCCTCCTTCTTCTTGGTAGCTACTGGCTTGGCCTTGACGGGCTCTGGCTTGGCCTTCGCGGCCGCCTTGGGCACAGGCGAAGCGGCCTTGGTGGCTTTCGTTTGCGCCATGTTCGTCTTCTTCAGGTTGCTGGCCCAGTTGGCGCTGGGTTCGGTCTTTGCTGGGGCGTCGCTATCGCTATCGCTACTGCTGTCGTCGCTGGAGGAACTGTCTGAATCGCTGTCGCTCTCTTCTTGCTTGCCCTTCTTGGACTTGAGTTGTGATTTTTGCTGGGAGAAGACGTTGGTGGAGGTGTTGCGTGCGAGGGCAGCGGCGTTCGCGGCGTGCTGAGAAAGGGTTCCGATGGGTGCGCGAGGACCAGCCATGGGGGGCGGCTTATCTGGATTGTAAAGAAAGGGAAGAATAAGGTGGTGATGGAAGAAAAATTAGGTGGAGTGAATGTCGAAGACGGAAAGGCGCCTGTGTCGAATAATTGAGTGCTACTATGTGCAGGGATGGATGGTGCAGTTTGGTGCAGTTACAAAGTGCTAAAAAGTCTAATGTGGGGTCGGATTACAGTGTGTTGATGTGCTTCTGAAGTGCTTTTGCTGCCGATGCAGAAATGCGCTGCTCTCTGTGCCCTTGTCACTTCACTTGTTTCTCAGAAGAGATGCAAGCGGAATGATCCTCGTCGCGTATAAACACGCTGGATATCAGATGCGCGGCGGGATTCAAAGTGGAGAGCTGCGAACTCTCGAGGTCGCTGCTTGACCCGAGTCAGAAAAAATTAGGAGATTGAGACAGCTGATTGGTCGAGATTAGGAGCGGAATGTGGGGCAGCAGAACCTCTGATAAGGGTCGCTTTCCAAAGGTAACCCTCATTCACTAGGTAAGGTAGTGTCAGGGTAAGGGTTGACTATAATGGTCGCAATTATACCTACAAGACACACAGATGCCTGTGCTGTTTCTCCAGAACATCGTTGTGACTTCACCACCACCAATCAACCAAGTCGTGGAAATCTCATTTGAACTGCAAGTATCTGTGATATCTTGCTTTCAAAAACCATTCAGTTGATATTTTGGGGAATTTGATCATCTGAATAATCTGCATACATCTACACCTCAACCTTGTGCCGTAGTACGTCTCTCGCTGGAAATTCACTCCATTTTCCCAACCTTTTATTCATTTCAACTGAAGAAATGGCACCCAAAGATAACATCACTTGGGCAGTCACTGCGAGTGCAACAACGTGAACGCTACGGGTGATTTTTGCCAAAGGTACCACTTCCAGTATCGAGGTCAATGTCCACTTTGCTAATGCCGAAAGCAGTCAACCACAACACAAAAAATGAGTGCATTCGCTGCTCGACAAAAGCTGTTAGGGCTGTCGGCTGCTGCCGTTGCCAGTGCTGCCGCCACTACTCCCAATGTTGACGACGATGACAACAACGGAGATATCATTGACCGCAACACATCCGCCAAGTCCTTCTTCACTAGGGATAACTTCAGAAAGGCACTGCAAGCTCAAAAACAGGAGCCTTCCGATGATGTGGACGAAAAGCCGGTAGCACGTCCAAGGAAAAGGAAGCAAGGTCCTAAGGACGAACTACCAGCCGAAGGAAGAGAGGAAGGTCGTCAAGTGAAGTCTCAATTCCCGAATCTTTCAGAACCAATTCCGACAGGCCGGAGGAGGGTCATCTACTATTCATCTCAAAGGTTGGGCCAGACGAACATCCAACTAAAGGCCAACGGCCGTATGCTTCTCAAGCTCCTCGATGGAGAGCGTTTGGTCATTCTTGGGAGCTATGGTATCAAGGTTCGCGAAGGCGAGCTTACCATTGCTGGAGCTTTCCTATCCAAGTCGGACCTGATTCATTGGGTTCACGCTCCCCTATGCCATGCTCTTCCCGTCATCCGGATTACAAGCGATGCCACAATCGAGTTGCATCCACACCCAGGAGCTCGGAGCCTGAGACAGCTCGCTAGCCTGAACCCTGCATTTGGGAAGCTATGGAATGAGTCGGACGATGTTGCGTCGGGTCAGGTCAAAAAGGCTATCTCTACCTTCCAGATCATCTTCACGTCAGATGATGGTCCGAAGAGGGGGGGCATCCAGGAGTTGGTTTCCCCCGCTGAATGGAACAAGCAACTAGCGGACGTCCTAGACTCCAAAACCAAGGCTACGCCTGTTGTCTTCCTGAGCGGCCCCAAATCCTCCGGAAAGTCTACTTTTGGACGGTTAATGGCCAACCGCCTGATAACTGGCTCCGGGCTCTCACGACAGCCCTGGGCCCCGGTAGTCGTCCTTGATCTCGACCCTGGTCAGCCAGAATTTGGACCTCCCTCCGTCATATCCCTCAACAAGCTGTCCAGCCCCAATCTCTCTCCTCCCTTCTGCCATCCGGCCCTAGACTCAACGACAGCCCAACTACGCGCCCACACCGTTGCCTCCGTCACCCCCAGTCTTGACCCGGACCACTTTGTTGCATGCGCCCTCGATCTTTTCCACACATACAAGACCAACCCGTCGCTGAACAAACTCCCACTCATAATCAACACTCCCGGCTGGATCCAAGGTACCGGGCTCGACATTCTATCTGAGCTCATCCGCCAGACCGTCCCAACCGAAGTGATCTACATGTCCCAAGACGGGCCCGAAGAGACCGTCGACGGCCTCAAAGCCGCCTGCCAGGACAAGAAAATCCCCTTCGTCACTGTCCCCAGTCAACAACCCCAAGGCCAACAATTATCCTCGTCAACCGAGACCACCACAACCTCAGGAGGAGGAAGCTCAAGAACAGCCCTCCACCTCCGCACAATGCAAACAATGTCCTACTTCCACCTCCTTTTCTCCTCCCTCACTGCCACTGCTCCCCAAGGCCACCAAGTCCAGAGCCAAAGCCAAAGCCAAACCCACCCCGGCCCTACTTGGTCCCCAACACCCCTCACCCACCTCCCCCCCTGGCGCGTCCGCTACCGTGGCCCTCGCCCCGGCTTCCTCGGCATTCTTTGTTATGACCACCAGCCCGCGCCGGACTTGTTGGCTGAAGCCATAAACGGGATGATCCTCGCTTTGGTGAAAATCGAAGACCGCGCTGGTGCTTTTAGGGACTTTCCCGACCTCCTCGTTTCCCCACAGGAACAGCACCAACAGTCGAAGCAGTCGAAGCAGTCGCAGTCTGTACAGCAGTTCAAGCAGTCCCAGTCCCAAAAACCGGAGTTGTTGATATGCAAAACCCCCCGCGAATCCCTCCCCCACCTCCCTAACCCCCAAGGCAAAACGCTTTCCCCCGCCCACTCGCGCGTGCTGGGGTTGGTGCTGGTCAGGGGGATTGATGTAAAGAGGGGGGAGTTGCAGCTTTTGACGCCTTTGCCTTTTGAGGTGATCACAGAAAAGGACCAGGATTTGGTGCTGGTGGCCGGCAGGTTCGATACGCCCTCCTGGGCGTATGCGGAGGATTTACATCGGAGGCAATGGGAGAGGAATAATGCTGCTGCTAGGAACAAGGCTGCTGGTCATGCTGGTCAGCAGAGTTTGGTTTTCGGCGGTGGTGCGAAGATGGAGATTGATGATGATAATGGGGAGGATGGTGACCAGAGTGACGAAACGGAATCGGTTGGAGCGGATGAAGTTGAGGAGAGACCGGAGATGGAAAGGGTGAAGGCGTTGCATGATGGCACGTCGGAGGCGCAGCCGTGGGTGGAGATGTTGCATGGTAGTCAGGGGAGGGCGGCGGGGAGTAAGGTGTGGAGGGTCAGGAGGGATTTGGGGAGACGGTAGTGTGTTGTGTTGTGTCGTGAAATAAAAAGAAGTAGAGGGAAGGAAAAACAGGTATGAAATCGTCTCATTTCGCTTTTCACTTTGTATATCATTTTTACGTGTCACGGATTACACCCAAAAGTCTTGAAGTTATGTACTTGTTCATTTGCCCCCTGATAAAGGGGGAATAACCGCTTAGTAGCGTCGAGTGCATCTCTCTGTACTATCAACAGAATACCCTCACCCATGACTATCTACCTCATTCCGATCGTAAAACACTTCATTACCCAAACTCCAAACCCATGATCATCTCTGAGCCACCCAACTGTCCAAGTCATATCATTACTAACATTAAATCTAGGAAGCACAAACTTAATAGGTGTAGCGGAATCCAGGCTGGGCATCGTCCTGTAGAGATGAAAGAAAAAAGTTAGTCAAAGGTTTCAACAGCCGACGATAAAAAGGTAAAGCATGGGTAAGAGAAAAAAAAACTAAAAACTCACATCATCAGCCTCCAATTCCTTCTCACCCCTCTCCGCCTTCTTATTCTCCCTCCAGAACGAGACAGTCAAGCACGCGACAAGCACCAGAGTCAACAGACTGGTCGCAATGCACGCATACAGACCCGGCTTATAGCCCGTCAGCTTATCCTGCTCTCTGAAGACCAAGCTACCAGCGATACCGCCAATACCACCAAAGGACACGAAAGTCGCGCTGCAGAACGCCCTCTTCCACTGTCCGCGGATGTTGTTGGCCTGGTAGCTCATCGCTGCCGGCACGTTGGAGTTGGCGCCGGCGGTGACCAGGAACACGCCGAAATAGCGGACCTTTGCGCTCGCAGCGAAGCCCATGATGGGCACGCCGATGACGGCGAGCAGAGCGTTGAAGGCGACGATGGGGCCGCGGATGTGGAAGCGGTCGCCGACGTACGCGCCGGCAAACATGACGAAGCCCGCGAACGCATAAGGAGGAGCAACCAGGCACTGCGACTGCGCAATGTTGAAGCCCATGCCCGTGTTGAGGATCACCGGCAGGAAGAAGGAGAGGGCGTAGCTGATGGTGGTGGTGTTGAAGAAGATCATGGCGTACGCCCACACCTTCCAGTCCTTACCGGAGGACAGGTACTTGCTGACGACGAATTTTTGGGGGACCACGTCGCCGCGGTCGGCCTGCACGCGCGCGCACACCCACTCGCGGTCGCGGGCGGAGAGGAAGGCCCAGGTCTTGCGAGACGAGTCGGGGAAGTCGACCAGAAGCCAGTAGCCGGCGATGCCCAGCAGACAGGTCAGGACGCCCTCGATGATGAAGATCCACCGCCAGCCGGTGATGTTGGCGAGCCCGTCCATCTGCATCAGGCCGTAGGCGAGAATGCCGGCGAAGGCCGAAGCGACGCAGCCGGTTAGGTAGAAGACCGAGTTGCGCTTGCCGACTTCGTAGCGCGTGTACCAGGTGGAAAGGAGGTAGACGCAGGAGGGGAAGAAACCTAATTTTTGAGGAGGGTTAGTGATCAAGGCACATCATTCGAGTGTCATCATTGATAAGGAAAACTCATACCAGCCTCCAAAACACCCAACACCACTCTCAAAGCCGCCAACTGCCCCCAGTTCTTCACAAACCCCATACCAATCATGACACTCCCCCAAAGCGTCGTCAACACGGACATATGAATCCTCGGCCCGATCTTGCGGCAAATGACCGTGCTAGGCGGCTGAAACAGGACATAGGTAACAAAGAACACCAGCGACACGATCGAGTACCGGTTGTCGATCAGCTTCAGCTCCTTGGACATGCCCGCAATGTTGGCCGCCCCCAGGTTGGTGCGGTCCATCAGCGACACGCAGTACATGGCACCGATGGTCATGACCAGCCGTCGGTCGATGTGCCGCTTGATGCGCTTCTCCTCGGCGGGCGATATGTTGAAGTCCTCGGGCCGGGCGTCGTGCTCCTCCGTTTTGGTGCCCGTGACGACGGCCACGTTGGGGGAGGAGCCTCCGACGGAGGAGGCTGAGGGGGCCTTTTCGGAGTGGTAGGCTGAGGCTTTGGATTCGACGTCCAGGACCTCGGGGTCATCACCTGGTGGATAGGTGTTGGTGGCCATGGTTGGTTGTTGTTGTTAAGGCCGGTCGACTTGTTGAGGTTGGTTGGTGATGTGTGTGAGACCCTCGGCGAAAGTAGTAGGGTGATAGAGGGAAGACACTCAGAAGTCAAGGGCCAAAGAGGAAGAGAAAAGAGATAGGATAAAGCAGGTAGGTATAAGGGGAGGTATGAGACAGGATAGGTGAAGATCGAGTAAACCGGAGAGGGGGGGTTAATGTTTAAGATACGCAGTATCGATCTGGTCCAAACTTGGAAGGTTGCAATGCGGGGAGAGCTGCCGGGATATGTACTACCGAACCGTTGGAGAAGGGAATCTGGTGAGTGGGGGGAGAGAGGCTGGAGGAGGTGAATAGGGGGCGAGATAAAGACTTCGAAAGCAACAGAGAAGTAGTTTGGGTACAGAATCGTGAGCTGGCAAGTCAAGTACAACTTGAGATTCCTTAGAGGTATCTTGTGTTCCTCAAACTCCCAAAAGACCCTGATTTCAATTTCAAGGAAAAACACGTCCAAGAAGGTCATCGTCCTTCCTTTTATCCTTTCCTCCTTCACCACCATCTCATCCATCCCTTTTCTTTCCCACACAACTCCCGCTCATCCCGCTCAACAGACAACAACAGACCACCACACCACCATCATAGACTAGACCGAGGCCATCTTTGCTTGGCTTATCTTGACAATTCGCTGACGCCGACATGGTTCTCCTAGGATTCCCCCTCCCCTCTTCTCCCTGCTCCTTGGCCTCTCTCCAACAGCTCGCAAGCTCTGCTCTCAGTCACTACCTGGAAATCCAGACCCGTCCTCGAAGATCCCGCCCCTCTTTGTTGGGCGTTAGGAAGCCAAGACTTTCTCCCCCGCACGCAAGTGTCCAAGGAGGCGGATACCTCCACACACGTCATGAAGGTTGCATCAGGGGCTTTGATCCAAGCCTTGCAGGCCTTGTTGGTCTAGTCTATCTGGTAACCTACGAAAAGGGGCTTGAAGCTTTTGGTTAGTCTTTTTCTTTTCTTCGAGGATTGTTGTCCTATCCGGGTTTGCGGTGTGAAGCCAACGACTGATGAAGCTTACCTAGCATTGACAGAGTGACAGAGGACTGGAGAAGAGGGGGTGACGATGGAAGTGCCGAAGTTACCCCAGACTTTGCCCCAGGTTGGGGTAAAAGGAAGCTTAACTCTGTTGAGTTAGTTTGACAAGTGCCTTACACAGAAACCCACTTCCCCGGATTATGATAGGCTCCGCCCAGCCTGACAAGGGGACGGACAAGGGAGAGAGTGAGCATGCGGAGAGCACGTTTTCGAGGCGGCAAATAAGGATGCGGCTTGGTGTTCGCGTCCTTTACCGTTTCTGTACAAATTTCCGAAGAAATTTGGGGTAACGGAGCGGCGGGAGCCTTGGAAGTCTAGACTTGGCTTCGCTCTCGTCCACGTATCATGCTTGTTACACGAGCTTGACCAGCTCGAGGCCATGTCGGATGACCCAACGAGCTGAGTGCGCCACGATAGCCCAGAGCTTAAACCGTTTTCAAGGCAATGTCCGATTCGTCAATGGGAATCCGGGGAAATGGTTCCACAGATACAGGCAGGCAGATTCCCCACGAGGAGCAAGACAAGGATGGATCTGCTCAGTCTGTCTCTTCTTGTCCCATCCCATCTTCCTGCCGTCCGACATGAGAACAGACAGAAGGGAGGCTCCCACAGTGACACCGACATGTCATTACTTTTGTCTCGTCACATCTTTCTAGCACATGGTCTCAGAACACCTTTAAAACTCGGTAGTGGCTGCATGATGGTGTGCAGCGGAGTATTCTGAAAAGCGGCCTTCTTCCGCTCTTGCTTCTTCTTGTGTGCTACCTTTTGTTGTTGTTTTTTTGCTTTAGGTTTTTTTTTTTTTTTTTTTTTTTTTTTTTGTCTTTTTCCTTTCCTCGTTCGCAAGCTATCCTTCGTTAGGATTCTTCCTTGGGCAGCCAAGATGTTGGCGCTCCTCGCTCTCTGAAATAATTGGGTGTTTCTACACTTGGCGACTGGACCAAGCACATCAAATATCGGACGCATAGTGATAGATCTTGCGAAAAGGATCGAGTATGGTCATTGTGGTGTGTTCAATCTCACACACGAAAATGGGTTGAAGCTTTGAACCGCGGCAACGTCGCTGGGATGTGCCAGCAATGTCGAAGATGAGTCTGGATGGTATAACCTGGACCTCGGTTATTATGGCCACCGCGAGCAATTAACCACAGAAAGGAAACTTTTACTTGTACAGTACTTGGTCAGTAATGAAATGGAGCAAAAGAACACTCAAAACCAGAACAGGACAGCCCACCACAAAGAACTATGGTGAGGAGCAGATTTGGTTATGGCGGTTCTCTAAGAACTCTAATGAAGGAAGATGATATTACCAAACAGTAGCCATTTAATTACCAAAGAGAGGGGAAAGCAAAGCTTCACCCCTCTGGTTAGTTCTTACTCACAGCGAGGAGCAGATCTGATGGTCAGTTCACAAGATAAAGGGATTCACGAGGGGAACTTAACGGATTCATTTCGGAGCGAAGCTCAAGTGTATTCCAGCTAGAAAGAATGACTGGTCTAAGTTGCCTGGCCCCCTCTCTCTCTCTAACGAGGAGAAGTCCCTTCCTTTTATCCTCCGAATGCCCTGAACCCGGCCGTCTTCCTTCGCATCCTGAGACAAATCCGACCGATCTGCTCCTATCTAACCTAGTCACTCTGCCTCTGATAACCCCTTTCGTCTACAAAAACTTCGAAAAAAATGCCCCAAATTAGTAAAATGCCCCAAATTAGTAATTGCAACAGAGTGACTCACTTAGAAGCGAGAAGCGATGCATTACTGCATCGGGCAGCCGCCGAGCAGCACGGGTGTGGACATGTATTTTCTCTGTGTCATTTCAGTTAGCTGAGAGATCAAAGGAGACTATTGACAGGAAGACATGAATGGACCAAGCACTTACCCATAGCCAGAAGGGACGTTTGCGCACCTCAGCTGAGAGCTCGGAGGCCATATTGTCTGCGGGTGAATCCTCTTTATCGTCAAATGGATCACCTTCCTCGCCCATAGTTGCATCAGCAATCTCATCAGCTAGTGAGCGGCGGCGCCCCTGAATAGGAGCATCTTCATCTTCAATGTGAAAGTCGTTCTCGGAGAGTGTCTCAAGAGCAGTGATAAATGAGGCATCGTGATCAATGTCGGAAATGTCTTCATCCTCGTTGGCGATCGAGTCTAGAAGTTTCTTGGCTGGTGAGTCTAGGCGCATGAGGGGGGCGGAGTCGATATCGTCGAGTCCTTGGCCGATTTCGTGGGACATGGCGTCGGCAATCTGTTCCTCTAGTGAGTGGAAGCGCAGCTGGAAATCTGTATCTCCTTCAAATGGGTCGCCCTCTTCGTCAGAAGTTGCGTCAAAGAGCTCCTCTGCGAGGGATCTTCCTTGAAGTTGAGAAACAAGGGCTTCGTGATCGAGTGACGGGCTTTCTTCCTCGGTTAGTGAATTCTGGTGCTCTCCGAAAGACCCATCAACAATGGAGTTACTGTCATCGTCATCAGTAAGTTCGGGAAGTCCGGACAAAATCTCGTCTGGGTCATCAAAGGGCTCGATGTCCTCGTTAGCAATGGCTTCGGCAAGTTCTTCAGCAAGCGATCGAGGGGGCCTGAAAGAAGTGGGGTTGCAATGGTCAAATGAAAGATGAGCAAGATCAATGATGGCCTGGGAATATCGTTAGTAAAGACGCTATGTAACGATTCTAGCAAGAGAAAACATACCTCGAGATATGATGGATCACCAGCCTCAGCGATGGCGGCGCCCATGGTGTCAGCAGCGAGCAATGTGGGGAGATGATGGACAGTGAGATCTTCATCCTCAAAGGGGTTGCCATCTTTATCGGCAGTAGCATCAGCGAGCTCGTCGGCAAGCGAGCGGCGTTTGGGGAAGTTAGCCTGTTTGTCTTCATCAAATTCGTCGTCACCTTCGCTCGCAAGTGCATCGGCAAGCTCCTCAGCAAGCGACCTGAAGCGAGCGGTGAAAGGAGCTTCATCACCTTCATCATCATCATCATCGAAGGCTTCACCGTCTTCGTGGCTAGTGGCATCAGCGATCTCTTCAGCGAGCGATCTGAAGCGCTGGGCGGGGGAGGCTAGTTCTTCACAATTGAATGGGTCCATGTCTTCATGTGCAGTGGCATCGGCAATTTCTTCTGCAAGTGATCTAGGTCGCTTCTCCGGGAAAGAAATGGGCTCATCACAGTCTTCTGCAGCTGGCCATCTGGGACGCTTCTGAGGGGGAGGAGCATCTGCATCAACAAAGCGATCACTGGATGCATCGGAGGACACTTCTTCGAATTCGTCACTTGAGCGCTTTCGTGGACGAAAAGGACGGAACTCGTCGCGTTCTTCAACGACAGGCCATCTGGGGCGCTTTTGGGGAGGCGCTGCATCGGCATCGATGAAGCGGTCAATGAAGGCATCGCGAGTGGCATCAGTGATTTCTTCACTGGAACGCTTCCGGGGATTGGGGTTGGTGGATTGGACCGTCTGATAGACGGCGTCTTGGCGCTTCTTCTTAAGGACTTTGCCAGACTTGCGCTTCATCTGGGGGTTGGACTGGTGTCTCTTGAGATATTGGGCGATACGAGAAGGCAAAGCCATGGCCTCGCGGAGATGTAGGTGTGACATGACGATGTTGTGTTGTGGTTGTTGTTTCTATTGACAAGCGATGTTGTTAGTAAGCTCGCTAGCAGCGCAATGACGAAAGATGCTTCGTCGGAAGACAGAGATGATGTGAGATGGATCAAGTGATGAATAGTATTTCTTACCTGATGAAATATGAATTGTTGTTGCTGCTAGTGCAGTGTGTGCTTGTGTTGTCCTTGATGTAGGATAGCTGGTTTGGATTGTCAGCAGATTGGGTTGATGTCCAGTTGTTGACTTGAGGAAGCAGAGGAAGAATTGGTGGGAAGTTTGGGCCGACGTGGACGGCCCTTTAAACCGTCAAGCGACCTGGGAAGTCTAGATGTGGTGACCATCGATTTGTGGTGGTGACTGTTGATATCACCACGACAACGATACAACAAACAAAGGGGAGAACCTTGACATTTAAGTAACACCAGTCCTGTTCAGCGAAAAGCAGGACTGATGGCCCAATCGGGTACTCCAATGTTTGAACATTGTGGAAGCGGTGTTTCAAGTGATGTGAACAACTATACTGTTCGGTAAAAGTGAGTTAGGCTGTTCGTGAAAACTGGTGATGTTTTGTGACCATCGCAATTTGGTGTTTTGACAACTGAACAGAGGACGTTGGACAGACCCTAACCCTCGCTTGCTTCGGCGCATCTTCCCCCGCAAGCGCTACTGCACCCCCGCATCGGCTTGCGGGTCCAATGCAACTGTGGGACTTTGCCAGGTGGACTAGGTGGAACGTGCCTAGCTGGCAGCTGGCCAGTACCCCTTATTTGTTCCTCTACGGTGGTGCATATCAACAACAGAACAACATCGGATCATGGGCCGAAAACAACGGTCCATCGTGACCATTGCCGGCAGATGCTCCCTTTTGCCCCGACACGCTTACTCTCACCATCTTCCACTCCAAGCCCGGTTGTCTTTAATCTCATCTTCTTAACATTGATCTGGAGCTAAGATGGTCGACAATGACGGGACTACAATATCGCAACAACAAGTCCTTCATCGATTAGAAGCGTCGTCAGTTCATGAACCGTTCTACGGTCACTCTCTTATTGTCCATGATACTACATAGAGTAACAAAATCAATGTCTAGTTCTTCCATCTCAGCCTCCTACGTAGATCGATCGTTGTGTACGCGATGCAGAGAAGCTTCGGCTCGAATCGACCGCAACTCCTGCGCTACTGGGTCCCAAGATGCTGATACACAAATAAGCCACGGGAGCAAGACGCTATGTGACCCGTCATGCAGTCCCCACGCGTCCCAATATAAATATCCTGTACGGCTATATTAACGTCTCCATCCGTCGCGGCACCTTGACGTCCGGCATCGCGGCGAATCCAACCCTGAAACTTCAAGTGACTATCCCGATCCGGATGTGTTGCTACTCCGGACGGCCTTCTTCCGCCCTCGCCAAGCGCCGCATGGCGGCCTTGCTTCTAGCGTCCCGGTTTTGGCCCTAGGAGACACGGCCCAAAGGGAGAGAATACGACCTCGACAGTGACATTGTGGCTTCCCATGCGTCCAGAAACGACCATGACGACCCTTTAATCATCCTTCCACAGGTTGAACCTCATGCTTTCTCAGCCTTGGCGAGAGTGGCAACCCGCCATGAAGTAGCACATATATGAACGACTCACTTCCCGCTCTCGGGTCCGTAACATATGTGAATCTGTAGATCCCTTCAAGTTCTCAAACTTCCGTACAGACAAGATGAAGGTCCTCTCCCTCCTCGCCGCCGCCTCCGCGGCCTCAGCCCACACCATCTTCGTCCAGCTCGAGGCCGGCGGTACCACCTACCCGGTCTCCTACGGCATCCGGACTCCGTCCTACGATGGTCCCATCACCGACGTGACCTCCAACGACCTTGCCTGCAACGGAGGCCCCAACCCCACCACTCCCTCCGACAAGATCATCACCGTCAACGCCGGCAGCACCGTCAAGGCCATCTGGAGACACACTCTCACCTCCGGCGCCGACGATGTCATGGATGCCAGCCACAAGGGTCCTACCCTTGCATACCTCAAGAAGGTCGATAACGCCCTGACTGACACTGGTATCGGCGGTGGATGGTGAGTGTCCCCTACTCTTTGAGAAAGATCGACAAAAACCTCCTTCAAATCTTGCTAGGTAGTCACTAACACCCAAGAAAATAGGTTCAAGATCCAAGAAGACGGCTACAACAACGGCCAATGGGGTACCAGCACCGTCATCAGCAACGGTGGATTCCAGTACATGTACGTTTGTTTCCTTTCTCTCATCCCACCTCCCCATTCCCTCCTCTCCCTTTTAACCTCCTCCCTCCTCCCCCTTTTCACCCATACTAACCTCCCACCTCCCAGTGACATCCCATCCTGCATCCCCTCGGGCCAATACCTCCTCCGCGCCGAGATGATCGCCCTGCACGCCGCCTCCTCCACCGCCGGCGCCCAGCTGTACATGGAATGCGCGCAAATCAACATCGTCGGCGGCACCGGCACCGCCTCACCCTCTACTTACTCGATCCCGGGTATCTACAAGGCCACTGACCCTGGTCTCCTCGTCAACATTTACTCCATGGGCACGAGCAGCGCTTACACCATTCCTGGCCCGGCCAAGTTTACCTGCAGTGGTTCCGGAAGTGGTGGTGGTGGTGGTTCTAACCCCAGCCCGGGGACGACTACTACCACCAGCAAGGTCAGCTCGGTTGTGGCTACGAGCACTACTAGCAAGGCGGTTGCTACCAGCACTACGCTGAAGACGAGTGTTGTTGCTCAGCCTACTGGTTGCACGGCTGCCCAGTGGGCGCAGTGCGGTGGGATTGGATTCTCTGGGTGCACTACCTGTGCGAGCCCGTATACTTGCAAGAAGCAGAATGATTATTATTCGCAGTGCTCGTAAGGGTTGAGGGCATACCACATATGCGATGGATGTCAGGCAAAAAGTCAAGTCTGGGTGGGATGGGGGATGAATGATCCAGGTTGGTCTCCAGAAGAGAAATGAACATGATGATGATCTCGGTTGTAGGGAGGATGGGGATGGGAAGCGAGAATATCTACCCTACACACATACTACACAAATGACAAATCCCCATATTTGTTTCTTTAAGGTCCCACATACCCACAGTGCGGCTCTACAAATTGAGTGACAGTTCGAACCCAGACCATCATGTTCGCCTTCGGATTCTTATCAAAGGCATAATTCATGCGCTGGCCCTGTATGTACAATTCCGATCCGACGGAATACGTGCATGTGTCCATGATGAGACCGGCAGTACGAGCAACTTCCTGGCTAGTACAGTTCATGTGATAGGTTAGCTCACATTAAGTCGCACGCTCAATACCCTATAGATGAGTACCTAGGTAGAGGTATGTACCTGTCCGAACTGGACAACATTGAAACGGGGAGGAGAAAAATGGTAGAATAGTACGGTAGATAACGCAATTGAAGGGCATGAAACAACAGGTAAGAGACTGGAAGAAGAAGAAAAGGTACCTAGGTAAACTCACCAAGAACTCCAAGATTCGCAATTAGAGGTTCCAGGATTGCAGGTAGTGCCCGTGATCTCGGCCCACTGATCGGCTTTACAGAAGGAAGACAACGGATCGGCGGAGCAAGCTCTTGGGCCGAGTTTAGCAAGATAATTTATACAGGCAACAGCGTATTCGGTCTTTTATATGGTTGGTAGAGGTACCGATAGTGTCAGTTCGTCGTCGTTGTGATCTGGCTACACTACAAACTGGTCAAGTGCTTTCCCATAACATCAACTTACCCGCGCCGGGGGAACGGGGGTGCCGTTACATGTCACAGCAGCATCCCATCGCTTGTCTACCTCCCCTAGGCCATGATCCTCAGTAGCGGTAGTCGAGGCAACTGAAGTACCGTTGAGCGTCGAGTCAAGATAAGCCTGCCATGCTTGTTCCGAAGTGAGGGCGGTCTTGGGGTTGACAATGATGTCGTCTACCCATTTGGCGAAGGAGAAGCGGGTGGTAGGGGTGTCCCGTTCATGAACGGGGGAGTTAAGGGGGGTGGTAGGGACCGCAGTGACGAGATTGAGAAGGCCAAAGGTTGTGAGCACGGCAAAGGAGAGACTGGCGGAGCTGATAATTCTGGCTAGGTATGTAGTAGCTGACTGGGTGAGATGAGATTGGGAGAATGAATGGAGCCTTGTAGAAAGGATGAGTTGATAGTACTTTAAAGTTTCCAACACTCTGCCTTTATATACCTCTAGGTATCCAGTCCGCGAGGCATGTTCCGGCAGTGACCATTTCACTACGCACCTTTTGATGTCCTGGCCCTCACTGACACTTTCCTCTCTATGTCTTGGGACATCTGCAATGTATGTGATGAGATCTGACGATATCCACGAAACTTTGTGATAGAAGAGTCTTGAACATGGAGTCTCGACATGTTCAGTTACAATGCATGGATTAGCCTCTTCCTCTATCAAAACGTCCTTCCTCTTTTGCCGGTGCTTTTCCCTTTTGACTTCTGACATGTTCGCCAAACCCCCTCTCCATTCCAAGATCTGTGACGTTACTTGCTTGGCGACTGTGAAAGTGCGCTGTCGACACCGTAAGAGTGCCGACGCTCACGGTTCAAAATGTATTGTAGACCAAAAGGGTGACGTGGTCCAAGATGGAAGACAGAGACATGTTGTTTCTCTAGCTTTTGCTTACCAAGTGAGTTACATCGCCCGTCAGGTCAATTTCAAACAAGAGCCACATACAACCTCTATGTTGGAGGGAAAGCAAAGATCGAGCAGCGTATTAGAGAGACCCAAATTTGGGCCTGAAGGTTCATATTGAAGTTGAAGATGGCATTTTCCAGTCGAAACCTCCAGTGTTTGTAGATGAATAAAAACGAAGGCCAACATGGCTCATGGGGCAGTTGATATTAACATGAATCTGCGGGCCGTGCCGCTATCTACCGTTCCTACACTCAAGCGCCTTGTTAGTTGCCAAGACTTTGCTGAGCTGGCCACAACAACCAAGCGAGAACACACACACACATCGTAAAATATCGTCTTTTTACACGATTTCTGTACAAAATTGAAGCGCCATATATCCTCTTTCATCGTATAAAGTAAATAAAGTAGTTGTATTCAATTAATTAATTAAACTATTGCGATAATGCCTCCTAAGTCGATTTTGAAGAAGAATTAGAAGTAGATTCGTCGCGCTAGCGTTACTTCAGTCCACTTCGACGAGGATTAAGGTTCGAATTAACTAATACGTACCTCTATCCGCCCTATAAAAAAGAGTTGTATTTTCATTGAATTTGAAGAGGAGGAATCTATTGCTAATTTATCTAAAAAGGCTCCTAAGAAGGCTACCCCTAAGAAAGCTCCTAAAAAGGCTACCCCTAAGAAGAAGGTTGCTCCTAAGAAGGCCGCCCCTAAGAAGGTTGCTCCTAAGAATAAGAGGAAAGGAAAGGCGCCCGCGCTAGAGCCCTCTCTAGAATTAATGCCCTCTCTAAAACCTGAGACCGAAGCCGAAGTTACCTCCGTACCCTCTTTCCCGCTTATACGGCTAGCCCCTATCGAATTTTCTAGTAACTCCGATAGCGAATTCGATAACGACGAGGAAAAGGAAAAGGAGGAGGAGGAGGAGGAGGAGGAGGAGGAATAATAGTTTTTTAATTTCCTTATTTACTTTACCTCTAAAAAGAAGGCTATTAATACTTTATTCTATTTTTCTAATAATAATAAGAATACGGTATCCCCAATCCGGGCGCTTTTAACCCACCCGCGTACTTTAATCTAGCCGCGGGCTCTAACCTAGCCATAGGCCTGCAAATAAATCGCGCTACCTCCTAAGCCCGCTCTCCCTTCTTATATTTGGGTAGAATTTATAGTTATAAGGTCGTACTTTATTACCTTTAAAATTAAGCCCCCTACTATTCTTAACCGCGGGAATTATTAAGAAATCGAAGTCGAATAAGAGAATAGTAAAATATATAACTAGTAGTTTGAGATAACCCTATTTGGGGAGGTCCTCCGTTTATAAAAAGGGTATACCTAAGAGATTATTACTAACACGGCCGCCGCTAGGGTTAAGTACCAAATTATCCTTTATAGCATTACATATACCGCTAGCGTTTATAATAATAATAGGAGGAATAAGGCTATAATTTATATAAAGATTATTATAGCTACTTAATTTAATAATAATAATAATAATTTTAATAGCGAAGGCGTTATAAAAGTATATATCCGCAATAGTACTATTTAGTACTATACATTTACGCTCGCTTTTACCTTATACCTCCTTCTTCTTTTACTATAGTTACCTTTACTATTACTATATTAATACCGGGCACTATAGTAACCCTACTAAACGCCATCTTAAACGCGCCGTTTAATTATTAGACTACCGCGTTCTATAGTTACCCTACTAACTGTAAAACTTTAATAGCTAAATGTAACCCTCCACCCTCGTCTATTATATTTATATGGGCACCTTCTATTTTGCTCTTAATTATACCTCTAGTATCTCCCTTAATTATACTACTATTTATTACCGACGAAGAAGAATTATTACGGTTCTTTCTAACTCCTTCCTCTCCGCTACTACCCCCGCTACGTAACCGTACCCCAAGTTAATTTATTATCAAATTCTTCAAGACCTTCTACCGGGACTACTATTTCGGAAAGACCCCAGTAGTAGTAAATATATTGTAGGCTCTAATTATATTACGGGAGGTATTTAGAGAACTAAACGGTCCCGTTAGGGATATTATAGCGCTTAAGGACTAATTAATCGAATGGTTTATAAAATTAGGTTTTATACATGAATTTTATACTTTCTTAAAGAGTAGTATTAAAACCTTCTTTAAATAAGAGCAGCTAATAATTGCCTAAGCAAGTAGCTTCGACCGACCGATACTACCGCCTTCGAACTTAGCATTACGAAAGTATTTACTTTTCTAGTAGGTAATATTACTACTAGCGGTTATAATATATAAAACGAATTATAGTAAAAGAGGTAGACTATTCTAGTTATAAAGGGAGTTTTATATATTTCTAGTACTTTTATATACTCTTTTTATTATTATATAGATAAATATTAGCACTCTATTTAGTATTTTTAGTACTTCTAATACCTTCTTTTTATTATTACATAGATAAGTGCACTTCGAGTATTTTTAACATTTTTGGTACTAGATTATATTATAAATTATATATTACCCCTTATACTACCTAATTACCCTCCTTATTTACTTTTGCCTAGTAACGTTACTAATTTTTTCAAATTCCTTTAGTTGGCTAGTATATAGAGTCGTATAGTCTTTATTAATATTATTAACCCCCTCTAAAATTAGTTTAGCGTTCTTAAAGTAGCTACGGATCTATTGCATTCTATACCTAATACTTTTAGTAATTCGATGGAGGAAGATAGGGAAATCTTTATTGGCCATCCTATCGCTACCTTCGTTATTATATACTCACTTTATATACTTTTTGAAAATACTAAAGTACGTTTCGATTAGATTAAATTCTAAGGAGTATAGTAATAAATATTAGAGTAATATACCCGTACTTATATACGCATAATAGAATTTATTATATACATATTAATTTGCGTTATCTATTATTAAAATATTATTACGATTAGGAAAGGGATTTATTATAGGGAGGAGGCGATCTTTTAATTATTTAATAAACCCCAAGGTATTTATTTATCTTTTAAAAACTAGTATTTCGAATACGCTATTAACCGATATAGTTAGGAGAATATAATACCGCTTACTACGCTTAAAGCGGTTCGATATTATTGCGATAGTACTATGGGGAGCCTAATTAATATAACGAACTCTATCGTGTCGATTTATACTAAATTTATTATAAAAAATAAATATCTTTATAATAAATAATAGAATTTTTATTACTTATTCTACTACTAATTTAGGCTCCTACTATACCGCTTTGGACGCTAACCTCGTATTTTTCCAACGCTCCTAATATAGATAGCGCCATATAATCTTAATCGATACATATATATCGTATTCGTTAACTAAGAAGGTATAAATCTTATCGAAGTATAGTGATAGTTTTAATACTAATAATTTTATAACCTCCTTTACGACGTTAATTACAGTACAATAATTACGGTTACTATAGTTACGAGTATATTTCTATAGCCTATATAGGGAGCTTCCTGGAATTTTAGGGCGCTCGAGAAGGTAATACTAGCTTACTAGTAATATTAAAATTACGTTTATATCGATATACTATATGCTTATAAATGCCAATGGTTATAGCGATATTTTTAATAGGCTCGTTGTTATAGAATATTAAATTTACGACGGCTCGCTAGTTCGAATTAGGAAAGTTCACTATATTATATAGCTTTAACAATAGTAAAGATAATAAAAACGCTAAATAAAACGATGGCCAATATACTAATATTGAAATATTAGTTTTTTATTGTAGATTTTAATAATTTACGATGTGATACAATTAATTTTACGTTGATTAAGACAGTTAAATCTGGTCAATCTGTCAAATCTATATTCAAGTCAGTGTTGTAGCTAGCTTAATACAACTAGCGCGCCAAGACTGACAAGGCGCTTGAGTGTGGAAACGATTATACTAGGATTATGAGCCAATCCAGTTGGCAAGATGCTGCATATGTACCTCTTGCTAGGAGCGGGCTAAAAACACCCCGTACAAGGCCTGGCCTTCCCCGAAAGAGCATATCCGTTACGAGCGAGTGAGTGTACCTAGATGCGGTAGAGCGGAAATGCTCATACAACCCACAGGGTGCTGCTACGCCGGCTTGCGATAAAACAATGACCACTTCGTCAATTAAATTCTCTTTTGGGTGCATATCTTTCTGCTTTAGTTAATTCCTTACCGTTCTATCCAATTAGAGATTATTATTGCGGGGACTTTGCGTCAGAGTGTCTTAGCAGTTCAATTTCCTACCAATTCGGCCCGCATCACTCCTCATCTCCCTCACTTCACTCTTCTACTTCACTCTTCCAATTCCACCTCTCCCTCTCTCTCTCTCCACACCGATTAAGTTAGGTAAACAATTAGATAGATAGAGCTCTCAAAAGTAAATGGTATCTTAAAACTTTCTAAACAAACAACCAAAAGGATAAAAAAAAAAGTGACGTGAAGAGGTATAAGTACCTCTAGGTAAGGTAAAGTGAGGCGGCCCTTGCTCATGTAAAGTAAAAAAGAAGTGAAGTGAAGTGTAAAAAAGTAGACAACAGGACCCCAGCAGCTTTTTCCACCAGCTCTTTGCCCATCCCCCATCTCATCTCCATCTTTACCCCCCATCCCCATCCCCATCCTGGCCTCCTTCTCCTCCTCGTGTCCAACTAGTCCAACGAGTCGTCCCTCGAGACCAGCTATGTAGTAGTTAGGTATCTCTATGTATGGTATGGTACATGTATGTATAGTTGTATAAACAAAAAAGAAAGGTAGAAAAAAATGTGCAAGTGTGTGCAAGTGTAAGTGTAAGTGGTATAAGCAGGCCCCCCTTCCTTCCATCCCATCCACCCATCCGTCTCTCAATCCCGTTCAGCTCAGTTCCGTTCAGTTTAATTCAATTTCCATCGATCGTTGTTTTCCTGGCCCGGTAGGTTTGTTGTTGCCTATCCCTTCTTTACACACGCACTTTACTTATTAGTTATATGCAAGGCCCGCCTCACTAACCGTCATCTGCTAACCTTGGTAGTACTGCTACTCGCCGCCGGTCCTTCCCCATTATTCCCGCCATGGGCATTACTTCCACCGCTGCCGCTACCACCACCACCACTACCACCATTACTCCATCCTCTCCTGTGCCCGCGTCCCTGTTGTTGTTGATGTTGTTCCGGAACAACCCGAATAGTTGACGACGAGAGCGGCCCGTCGGTGCTCAGCCTGTGGGAGTCCGCAGTTATCGCGATTCCGACATCATACCCGAGCCCTTTGAACCCTTCACCGACATCGACATTATCTTCCTCCTCCTCTTCGTCGTGTGCGCTCGGCCTCGTTGGAGTCTGGTTGGGATTCGGATTCGACCGGGCGTCACCAATGGCATCCATCCCCTCTTCCTCCTCCTCAAGATCCTGCGACCTAGGTCTCGACCTTCTCGATCTCTGATCAGTAATCGTCCCTTCATCCGCACTCTCATCGGCCTCGTCGTCGTCTTCTTCCTCCTCCCCATCCTCAATGATCCTCTCCTCCACAATCTCGCCTGGCCCGCTGATGATCGGGCTAAAGCTATCCACCTCTTCGACCTCTTCTTCCTCTTCCATGCCCGCCATCCCTGGTCCTCCCCAACCTGCGCCCGTCCTGCTTCCGCCCCAGTGGCTATTGTAACCCCCACCGCCATAGCCACCATGTGCATTATGTTCCTCCTCCTCTTCCTCCCCAGGCTCCTCCTCCTCCTGGATCGTAATCTCCCCACTCCTCCGTCCCAGACCACTAGCGCTCGCACTCCTAGAATGACTCGCCGAAGCCGACCCGGACGCACCACTACTACTCCTTTCCTCTCTCTGCCTGCTACTAGCACTAGCGCCGCCAGCACTGCCGCCAAAGTTGAGCATCGGGCCCTTGAAGATATTCTTCTTCCTCTTGGCGAACATCACGCCGCCATGGCCACCGGGTCCAACCACAGGCGATCCGGTACCCGCTGCCCTCGGAGCGAAATAGCCTCCCGAGTTGACCGAGGCAAAGGGGTTGGGGGAGCCAGGGGCGGGGGGGAGGTGGTAGTACTGCGTGTTGGTGTTGAGGGCGGAGAGGCCACCGCCGCCACCATTGCCGAGGAAGGCGGCGTTGAGGCGGCCGTTGTCGTGAGAGCCGTAGTCACTGGGCGGGTTGGCAAAGAGACTGGGGCCGCCGATGCTGCCGATGCCTAGGGGCGGCCCGGTGCGGTCGCGGACGTAGCGGATGTTGCTTGGGAAGCCGACAGTTGTTGGCGTGGCGGGGAGGACCTTGACGGAGTGGTGTGGACTGCGACTGGCTTGTAGGGCGGATTTCGAGACCGATGTAGAAACGGAGTTGTTGGAGGAGGTAGAACTGGCTTTGCTGTGGGAATGGTGGTGCGTGTGGTGCATTGAACGGATAGAGGAGACAGACGAAGAGGTGGACTTCCTGCCGCGAAGGCCCGCGGTGCCAGACGCTCGCCGCATGGTGGAGCGCGGTGTTATGGGTGATGGCGACAGGGACTGTCGCTTGTAGGAACCTGACGTGTATGTATGTGGAATTGGTGGCAAGGAGGACGGCAGCGAACTCGAAAGGCCGACGGAAGCGTTACTGTTCTTAAACGGAGCAGAGCTTGCGGAGAGCGCCGGTGATGCTTTGCTAGCGTAGCCGTTGGCCACCACACCCTTAGGTAGGCCAGCCGTGCCCGCTGTCATGGGAGAACTCGCTGCCGGGTACTTGCTCGTCTGCGGCCGTGGACTCTCCCCGTCCTTCGATTTGCCTTCCTTCGCTCTCTGCTCGGCAGCCTTCTCCGCCAGGTTAGGGGTCGATTGGCTGGCACGCTTCTGGGAGTTCTTATGCCGCCGCGTACTCTCGAAGAGCCAATGTGTCCAGTTCTTCCAGAATATCTTGGTCTTGGATGGCCTCTTCTTTACCTGATTTTGGTCATCAGGCAGCTGTAAGGTACCGTTCAAGTCCAGAACTTCACTCGTAGTGACCAAATGAAGAGTGGAGCCTCTCGATCGCGCACTCCTCAGAATACCCTCCTTGGGCGGAGGAATCGGCTTCCTATGCCGCGAGGAACTCGTAGATCTACCCCTAATTGAATCCTTATCAACCGGCGGTGGTGGAATATCGCCCTCGGTGGAAATGCGAGGTTCAGTTGCGCTTCTGGGATAGTCGGAAAAGCTGGGCATATCTGGGATGAGCAAAGCCGGGTAGGGTCCGCTCCGTCTCCTCTCGCTCCGCCCTCGTGGTCTTTGTGGCTGCTCTCCAAACTGAGCATACTGTGACTCTTCCACCGTAGCCAAAGCATTGAGTCGACTGGAAGCCTGAGAGAACCGCCTCGAGGTTCTGTTCTCCTCCTTTTCCCTGCGCTTTCGTTCCCTCCTTGCCGCCTTCCGTTCCTCCTTCTCAATCAGTAGCGTCCACCAGCCAGCAAGGGCGTCACACTTCTGGGCTATGACGCTCTCCATCACCGCCTCTGTATCCACCCCAGCGCTTCGCATCCGATGTAACGTCTCCTTTTCCAGCGGCGTCGAGAATGGCGGTGGTTGCTCGACTTTGAGGATCTCTTGTTGTTGTGGTGCGTATTCGGCGAGAAACGGGTGGGCGAGGATATCGGGCAGGGACGGTCGTATTAGGGGCCGTTTCGATAGTAGTATCTTTAAAAGAGACAGCGCATCTGCCGGAAGGGTATCGGGGTAGTCTGGTTCCTCGCTAAGAATCTTTCGCCGGGTAACTTGCTCGTCATCGTCGTCAAAGGGAAGCTCGCCGCAGAGAAGGGCGTAAAGAATGACTCCCAAGCTCCAGACATCCACCTTTTCGCCCGCATACTTTTCGCCCTTTAGCATTTCCGGAGCCGAGTAGCAGATGGTGCCGCAAAACGTTTGGAGATAGTTGGCCTTGCCCTCATATTCGCGTGTGAAACCAAAGTCGCATAGCTTGACGTTCTCGTGTTTGTCGAGGAGGATGTTTTCCAGTTTCAGATCCCGATGGACACAGGATTGTCGATGGACGTAGCACACGGCGCCCACCAGTTGCGCAAAGATCCTCTGAACCTTGTCGACCGATAGTTTGCCATGTTGAAGGAGGTAATTGTACAACTCGTCGCCTGTGAAACACATCATTGTAATTTAGAAAGGGCGCGTACGGTCGAAGAAGGTGTGATGTCGAAGGAGACCTCTGTGCTTGTTTCGTACCTGGACAATATTCTAGCACCATCCACACCAATTTCTCTGTTACGACCACCTCGTATAGTCGGGCGATGTGCGGGTGGACGAATTGGCGATGGTGATGGATTTCGCGAGCGAGGTTGGTGTCATCCTTGTTGGCTGACTTGAGCACGACCTATATATGCGACCGAAGAGAAAAGAACATTAGTCCCGAGTGTCTCGGAAGGGGCAGAAAGAGGCTTCAGGGACCAAGCCACCAGGGCAACGCACCTTGGAGCCATTTGTAAGTTTGTGCGTGGCCAAGTAGACCTTGCCGAAGGATCCTTTGCCAATCAGTCGTCCGAGGGTATAGTTTCCAACCGATCGTAGGTCTTTGCTCGAGAACTCGCTGCGCAACAGAAGAGACGACAGAACATGATTAGCGAATTGCGACTTCTTTCGTCCGAGGAGTGTTATTGGTGAACCTACTCGAGCAACTCCTGATATGAACTCGCAAGCTGTGGTGGGCAAGACTGCAGTGTCAGCATTCCCATTCCTGCAATGTTGATCGTACGGATGAATGGATGGGATTAGGGGGGGGAGTAAGCAGGCTCGATCGAGGCAGGCAAGCAAAGCCAAAGCAACGCAACCCAAGCACATCTCTCTCTCACACACACCTTGGCTTTCCGTCCAAGCGCCTCGGCCTTCCCTTTTGCCGTCTGCATCACTCCGCGCCGTCGGGACGGGACCCGGTCCGCATCCGCTTCTGGCCACCAACGACTGCGATTACTACCTTGGGGGAGTCGGGGGTATGATTATATCCAAGTTATGGAGCGAGGCGCAAGCTATCGAAGCGAGAATGGGTTGTTGAGGGGAAAGATGGTAGTATACTTGACAAGGGGAGCAAAGGAACCAAAGAGATTATTATCGGAATTGGCGGGCAAAAAGAGCGTCTTTGTGGTTGTAGGAAGGTACTGTCGTCAACATGGATGGGATGGGATTCTGTTCGTCGAGGCGGTCGGGGTCTCGGAGAATTGCGACGTTTGGGACTCTTTTTTTCTTGTCGCGTAGTACCACCTCAAAGCTACCTAGGTCAAGGTATGTACGGGACTCGGGGAGAGAGACGTTCGGGAAGACAGATGACAGACGGGGTCTCTTGGTCGCGTGGGAAGTGGAAGCCTCGCTCGTCTCACGGCGGTCGGTCTGCGCCGTGGCCGACAAGGGGGACGTTCGGTGGAATTTGGAATTGGAATTGGGATTAGGATCGAAATGGGCGTGTAATTGTGTAATTGCTTGCTTGGTTGTCGATCCCCAGCTTTCCTTCCACTGGACTTGTCACGGCCCGGGGGATGCGATGGCTAGAGGTAGATGGGTAATAGCCGGAGATGGGTTGTGTAATTGCTCTAAACAACCAAGGAGGAGAACTGTCGTCAACGAACAATTCCCAGGGTCTGGACAATTTGAAACAGATTCGAGGTCGACGGGACCGAGGGCGGATGGATGGGAGAATGGCACGGCCAATGTAAAATTACGGGAGACCGTACACAGCAAGGTATCACCGTGACAGGAGAAGGATGGACCGTTCGCTTCGTGGCCTTGTGGGGCAGCTTATTTACTACGGGGCCCGGGGGAGAGCACATGCCCGGCGTTCTTCTTTCTGTTAGTGGTTAGGTAAATACGCACTATCAGACTAACTCTTTACTCAATTCCAACACTTCACATTCTCATAAGAACGACGCGCTGATTTTGTCGCGTCCATCTTCAGAAACCGTTGACGTAAAGTATTGACGTAGAGTTCTTTCGTCATACCCGTTGGTGAGGCTGACAGTTCCTGTCTGTTCCCCAATTCTGCTCTACAGAGTTGGTGCCAAAACCACCGGACAGTCCAAAACCCAACCGAACAGCAAAAATGCAACCCAAATAGGGCAAAACCCTACCTTCCAACTTTGCAACAATATAAATAAATTAATACTTGACTAAAAAAAATAATTGAACTATCATTCTCTTCCTCTTTTCTTCGCTAATCCGCTACACTAATTTGTATACTTATTACTATAATAACTATTTCACTATAACTCCCTAAACCAAACCTACCCTTTTAAGGTTATAGCGTTTCTTATTAATTTTAAAACGCTATAACTCTACCGAATAGGTTCCGATTACTAAAGTTTTACTTTTATTTAGTAGTTTTTTACTTGGCGAATGTATTAATACTAATTATAATATTATACCTTAATAATTCGGACCTCGGGGAGGATATAAATAAAGAGGATAAAGAAAATTTAAGTAGTCCTTAATTAAATTCTAATATTTAATAACTTAATTCTAACTTCCTCCGCTACGACTACTTTATTAATACCTCTACCGATATCCCTACTAACGCTGATAGTAACGCCGATATTAATATCGGTTCTAATATTAAAATTAGGGATAGCGAATACGATGAACTTCTAATTAAAAAGGCTATTCGGTAATTTAATCGGAAATAACGTTATTATAATTAATAATAAGAGGATAAGAGGCTTTAAGCTTAATACGTATAATAAATTCAACGTTAGACTTCTAATAAGCGATTTACCTGAAGCTAAACCCGTATTATTATTTCTTCCCCGAATAATAATAATAATAATAATAATAATAATAATAATAATAATAATAATAATAATAATAATAATAATAATAATAATAATAATAATAATAATAATAATAATAATAATAATAATAATAATAATAATAATAATAATAATAATAATAATAATAATAATAATAATAATAATAATAATAATAATAATAATAATAATAATAATAATAATAATAATAATAATAATAATAATAATAATAATAGTATCTTATTAAAACGGCTATCTATCTGTGATATTGTTGCTAAATTTAGCGTATCCAAGTCCTAAGTTAGTTACTATAGTCTATAAGTTATAATTAAGAATTATTTTTCTCGGTTTTTAATTAGGTGTAACGGGTCTGCGAGAGTATTGCACAGCGAGCAGTCGTATAAGGTTGAAATGCTATATTTAACAAAGAGGAAAAGGAAGACTACACCAGAAGGGTGCAATCAAAAGAAGGTTTTGTGTAAGTCGCTTAGAGCGTACGGGCCAAGCAATTATACAGGTCTAGCTAATTAGAAGGCTCGTATCCCTATTGATAAGGTAGGCTCCCTATCAATAAAGCAAACTCCCTATTGATAATGTAGGATACGGTTTGGTATTAGCCAAGCTTAACCCTTGGGCTCTAGCCCTATAATATTACCCCCCTACTCCCCCTTAAAAAAGGTAGTCTACTGTACAAAGTATTAATTAATTATATAAAGGTAATGAAATCTATTAATAACTGCTCCTTACCAAATACCTATCTAAACGGGGAAGAAATTAATAATATTAGAAAATTTAGGAATCCCCTCTTTAAACCCTTAAATAAACGCTATATAACTACTTACTTACTACCCGAGTCAGCGGTACCTTACTAGGCACTTACCCTTATAAAGTTACTTCCTTAGTATATAGGAACTAAAATTAAATTAGGGAATATATTTATACTTTACCTAATCTAACGGCCCTCTTCTATTAAAATAAAAATCTATTTACTATATAATAATTAATATTAAAGTAATTATTTAGTATTTTATATTATTCTATTTCTCCTACTAATAGTAATTATTATTACTATTATAATTATACTTTAATATAATTCCCTCGCTAAGGAACGACTTTAATAATTTTTATACCTACAAAATATAATATCTACTACCCTTTTATAATTACATATTATAATAAATACTAACTTCCTATTAGCTACGCGTAAAGGGGTAACGGTTTAAAGACTTCTTATATTATTAACGACGAAAGTAAATAAATTAGCGTTTCCTACGTTATAACCTTACCTTACCTTTCCTAATTATTAAAAATCCCTCCTTTTAAATCTTTAATTAATACTCTTTCTATTATAATTTTATTAAAGCGTCTCCTATTAATTTTATTAATAAAGACTGCTATTTAATTAAATTCCTCCTCTTTTTAAATTATTATTATCGTAACCGTTTAAGCCCCTACTGAGTCGAAATAAATTAATTTTATTTTTATAAAATTAATATTACTCTTCGGACTAAAATTACTATTACTGTTATCCTCTCTCCTCTTTTATTTCCTTATTTAAATAGAATTTAGAGCTTTCTTAACGACGTTAATATCGAAGGATCGTTAGCGTTTTTAACCGGGCTTACTTAACGGAAATAAAAACTAAAAGAAAGTATTACTATTTAAAATAGTATATAAAAAGGTAAACGGATAGCTTATATTATAAGTAGCAAATTTATTTACGTAGGGATTTTAGGGAGAAAATTAGTATTACTATTAAGAGGGACGGGGGTTTAGGTAGTAATTTTAATTGGAATTAATTGTAAACGAGCGAACGAAATCAAACGAAGCGAGCGCGAGGTTTTTTTAATATACTAGCGAGAAAGTAATAATATAGGCGCGAAAGAAATAGAGGGAGGGGTATTATCGCTAAGGGACAAAAGCGACGGCGAGAAATTACCGTTAAAGAATGAGAACGACAGTATTATTAAAGGAGATAAAAATAATATAGAAAGGATATTACGAAAAATTAAAGTAATAAGAGGGAAACTCTTTGGGCGTATAGGCAAAGTATAGAGTGTTTAAAAAGAGGGTTAAATATAATATAATAGGTCTATAAAAATATTATATAGCGAATAGTCGTATAGAGGTGAAATACTATATTTAATAAAGAGGAAAATGAAGATCATATTAAAAGGGTGTAATCAAAAGAAGGTTTTATATAGGTCGCTTAGAGCGTATAGGCCAGGCAGTTATACGGGTCTAGCCAACCAGAAGGCTTGTATTCCTATCGATAAGGCAGGCTCACTATCGATAAAGTAGGCTCTCTATTGATAATGTAGGACACAGCTTGGCATTAGCCAAACTTAACTCCTGGGCTCTAGCCCTATGATATTAGGCCTAATAGAAGGCGCCGCGGTAGCCGTCTTACTACGTTTATAGAAGTAGAAGATTGCGTATTAGAAGATTATATTATTAGTTTATTAAATTTAATAGTTTAGTAATTAAAGATTTATTAATAACTGTAATTAATAAGTTACGGGCTAGTAGGAACCCTCTTACAAAGTTAGTTAATAAATATTTCTATATAAGGTGGAAAGTTGATTATCTTTAGTTTGAACTAACTAAATTCAAATTTATAGAGGTAAATAGAATGTTTATTAAAATGTAGTTGAAGTTTATTATTGAATTTTTTAAAAGATTTATTGAAATTATAAAAAAGTTTTATATTAAAACTTTTGGTTTTTGGAACGTTAATGAAATAGGTTGCTATATCGGTATATTTAATGATAATTACGAGATTCTAGCGGAAAAGACGGAGAAGAAGAAGAAGGTTAGTAAATATTTAATTTTATAATTTCTATTATTTATATTAATATTTTAATTTTTTTAGCCTAAAATTAACGACCCTACTAACTACGAATCGATAACTTTAATAAATTTTAAAAGCGCTACCGGCAAAGCTATTCTAACGTATAATATTTTTAAGAAATAGTTAACTGCTAATTAGGAGTATATTAAAGATTTTAATAGGGATATAAAATTTAACGTCTTTAATTTAGCGTTTAATAACGTTAAAATTATACTAGATTGGATTTACTATTTTAATTGTTATTCTTAGATCCGCTACGCTATAATTAAGCGCTATAATTTGGACTTTAAAAAGTGGTTTGGAATTAACCTAGAATAAAAGCGGGTTATAACCTTCGATAAAGATACTCTCTGGGAATAAATAGGTAGTAAATTATGTTTGATTTTCTTTTTAATTCTTTCTCTATTTACTACAATATTTATTTATTTAATTATTACTATACTTTTAATATTATCATTATTTTTCTTTCCCCCTATTCTTTTTATTTCTTATAACCTATAGATATAGGCGTCTTTCAATACTTTAAATATATATATTAAGTTATATTACGGGATTATATTTAGTAAAGTGAATTCTAATTTGATTGTACTGATTTTATGCGGTCTTTTAATATAAATACTACATTAAATCTTTTACTAATTATATACTAATTATTTCTTTAGAGGATATTCGGAAATATTTTTTCTAAGGGCTATATTATATAAAGCTTTAAAAATATAAGGCTTTAGCCTATTAAACCCGATATAATCCTAAATAAATTTTAATAAGAGATATAAAAAACGTATACTTTTAAATAACTTAAGATATAATTTAATTTAGAGCGTTAGATTAAAATTGTAGAGATTATAAAGTTATTAAAGAAGTTTATTCCCAAAATTAATAAAGCTTTTTAAAAGTCTAATTAATTTATTGAGGATGTATTAGAGTAATTTAGTAATTTGAAAGCCTGTTTTTATAAAGGCTCTTTATATAAAAATTTTATAAATAGGTTTATTAAGGATAAGAATAGCCATTTTATTCATATAGTTAAAAAAACTTCTATTAGAAGGATCGTGAAGCTATTTGGTAATATAATCAATAATATATTTATCCTACGGATCCGGGAAATAAACAATAAGTTTGAAGAAGAATAAGAGGAAAAGGAACGGAGAAAATAATATTGAGTTGTAATAAAAATATAAAAATTAGTACTAAAACCTTTAAAGGAAAATTACAAGGTTTATAGGAAGATAAAAGAGAATAAAGTAATAGGAAAATACAGTAGAATAATTTAACTAACTTTCGAATAATATTTCGAAATTAAGGGTATTCCGAATAATTTTTTACTTTTAAATCCTCGAAAAAAGCCTAAAGAGGGCAAATAGTTTTTATTTTTCAAAAATACGGAAAAACGGATACGGGTCCTAAAGTCTATAGTAAAACTACTTAATAATTTTACTAATTATTACAAAGTTAATAAAAACGGTATAAATAATAAAGGTGGCAAAGATAGTAATAGAGGTAATATTTTTTTTGTAGTAGTAGTAAGGATAAAAGTAATGGGGAAGGTAGTAAAAGGGTGAATTCTTTTTTAATATAAGGGGAGATATTAGCGAAGAATCCGACGACGATAGTATTGGTTTTATAGTAATTATTTTAGATTATAGTCGGTTTAACCTAATTTATAACCCTAAGAAGCGGAAAGATCGAAACTATAAAAATAAAGAAGATAGTAGAGGAGAATCTTCTACTTTTATTATTAATTGGGTAGAAAAGAGGGTAAGGATTATATTATTTAGTAATTCTAGCGGTATAGAGTAAGAATAGTAATAAAAATAATAATAATAAGAAGAATAATAATAAGAAGAATAGTAATAAGAAGAATAGTAATAAGAAAAATAGTAATAAGATGAATAATAATACGAAGAATAATAATAAGAAGAATAATAATAAGAAGAATAAATTTCCTAACTAATACAGAAGAGATTAAGGATTATATTTAATATTTTGGAGGATATAGTAATTAAGGGATAGCTAATACTAATTAATTAGAATAAGGAATAAAAGTAAGGATATAAAATAGTTAGGATTAAAGTAAATAATATAATAAGTAATAGATTAGAAAGAAAGCTTAATAAAAAGGTTTGAATTTTATATTCTAGTTTCTAAAGAAGCGCTACTAATTAATTACCTAATAACAAAAAGAATAGTAATAGAAATAATAGAAATAATAAGATAAATAAGGTAAATAATATAGTAATAAGAATTAAATTTGGTTAATAATATACTAATAGGCTTTCTTCCCTATACCTTTAAATAGTAACTCGTAAGCCGCTAGCCTAATATAAGGGAATTACCTTCCTACGCTCTCCGGGGTTCGGAATTCCTTAAAGTATAATATAGAGATTAGGATGCGCCTTCCGTTAAGAAACTACTATTATTTGGGAAAAGATCGTACGAGGAAAAACCTAGTAGCGTAGTATATATAAAAATAAAAGTTAAAAGTTTATTTTAGAAATATAAATATTAACTAAAATAATAAGATAAATTAGGATATTTAGAAGCTTATTTAGTAGGATCTTTAATTTTCTCAATTCTTACCCTACTTATCGATAGACCCGGGTTTGGGATAGCCGGTCTTTAATTAAATTAAATATTATATTCCTAGCTTTATTCGTTAATTAAGCTGGGATTGAAATCCCTAAAATAATTATTTATTTTAATTAATAATAGTCTTTTTTCCGCCCCTACGTTCCTTTCGTTGGATTAGTATAACTATTAACTATATTCTAAATTAATAGGCTAACTATTAATACTTATAGGGTATTCTCTAATATTAAATAGCTCTTTTTAAATTATTAATTAAATAAAGTTTAACTAGGGTTAAAGGAGAGTATATATATAGTATTAATTCCCTAGTAGATTGTAGGGTAATTATACGCTATATTACTAAATAAATTGAGATTAAGGTTTCCTTTGTAAATTATCATTTATTTTCCCCATCGGACTAATATAATTATTTTTTACACTCTAAATCGATAGGCCGGAAGCTTATTTTATTTATTAAGTTTAATATTTCCCGCAATATAATTTAATTACAGTTATTCCCACTTTTAATTAATAAAAATATTTTTAGTAAATACTTTTATAATAGTTAGTTTTTAATAAATCTTAGAATTTTACTTCTATTTATTAGATATTTATACCCTCGAATATCCCTATATTATAATTAAGAATAAGGTAGAATAATCCGTCTCCAAATAATCCGTCCCCAAATAATCCGTCCCTAAATAATCCGTCCCCAAAATCCGTCCCTAAAATTTCCTATTTAGGCTAGCTAATAAATTAAATTAAAGTATTATTGTATAGATTAAACCTACCGCTGCTAAATTAGTAAATTATTTAATAGGGATATTCTTACTACCCGAAAGTGGAAGAGGAAATTGCGGTATTATTATATTATTATTTATTTATAGTCTAAATTAGTTTTCTTATCGAGCTTAATATTTTCCCCTTACGCCTAGTATTTACAAAAGTACTAAGTAGAGGGTTTCAATAATTTATGTATTGCTATACCTAAGATTTAGAATTGAAGATAATATCCCGCTTGGAGGTGCTAAGGTAAAGTCCTAGCAGTTTCCTAGTAGAAAAAGAGCTTAAGGGAGGAAATTAGATTTATTAGTATATAAGCCTATTAATATAGATTACAACCTCTATACGGGAGCTGTACGGAAGCTATTTAATATGAGTTAATTTTATTATTATTTAAATTTATTCCTAGCCCTACGAAAGAGTACCTAGGAATATCTAAGTAGCTTTCCTATAGAGATTTTAATTTATTTAAATAATTAAATCCGTCGGCGACCCCTTGGGCGGTCCCTTTTAGCCGGATTTATAGTACGTACCTTTTTGAGCGACCCGTTTGAGCGACCCCTTGTACGGCCCCTTATACGGCCCCTTGGGCGGCCTTATAGTACTTTCCCCTTTAAGAGCACCCTTTTAAATAATCCTCTTCTAAATGGTCCTTTTGTGCGGCCCTTTAAGCAGCCCTTTAAGCAGCTTTATAGTATTTCACCCTCTAGATAACCCTTTTGAGCTGTCCCTTTAGGCGGCCTTATAGTATTTTACCCTTTAAATAACCCCTTTAAACAGTCTCCTTAGGCAGTCCTTTATATAGCCTTTTAGGCGGCCTTATAATATTTTCCCCTTTGAAAGACCCTTCTAAGCGACCTTATATATAATTAGTCGTTTTTACCTACTTTAGCCAATCGTTTCTACCTTAACCGGTCGCTCTTACCCTCCCTTCTTATATATTTTGCGACCGCTAATTTAAGGAAAGTACGGCCCGATTATTTAAATCGCGACTTCGAATTTCTATAAAATTCATTTGTATAGGAAATTTTAAAAATTGATTTACGATTACTAAATTCAACTCTCCCGTCGTACCTTTATATTAATTTAGTTAGATTTCGACAATTCTAGGGGTAGGATAATCGATTCGAATACTAGGTAAGTAAATTAATTTAGGGTAGGCAAATTACTTTTACCCGTACGAAATTAGCGGCCGCAATTAATATATAAATAAAGTAATAAAATAATTAACTTAATAAGGATAATAAAGTAATTAATTCGAATAAAGTAATCGGTTCGAATAGGGTAATAAAGTAATCGATTCGAATAACGGGTAGGTAAGCCCCGTTTCCTTATACGAAGTTAATAGTTGCGGTTAAAATATAAATAGAGTAATAAAATAGTTAATTCGAATAAAATAATCAGTTTAAATAAGGTAATAAAGTAATTAGTTCGAATAAAGTAGTCGGTTCGAGTAGGGTAATAAGGTAATCGATTCGAGTATTAGGTAGGCAAGCCCCCCTCCCTAGTACGAAGTTGGCAGCTGCGGTTAATATATAAATAAAGGAATAATAAAATGAAATAATAAGTTTAAATAATATAATAAAGTTATTAATTTAAATAAAGTAATTAGTTTAAATAGAGTAATAAGGTAATCGATTCGAATGCCGGGTAGGCAAACTAACTACCTTCGTACGAAGTTAATAATTATAATTAATAAAGAAATAAAATAATGAAATAATTAATTTAAATAAGGTAATTAATTTAAAGAAGGTAATAATATAGTTAATTCGAATACTAAATAAATAACTCTATTACTTTTAAATTAAATTAATAGCCACGGTTAATATATAAATCGAATACTAAAATAATTAGTTCGATTAAGGTAATTAAAATAAGTAATTCGATATTAAATAATTAATAATTATGAATAACGGTTAAATAAAAGTGGAAATAATTTATATATAAGCCTTTAAGACTAGTATATATTTTAAATAGGCTAAATATACTAGAATTAATATATTGTACGGTTCAATAAATTATTTAGGACTAATTATATAAAACTATGGTTAAAATAATAATTATACGAAATTTCAAAAATTATTTTAAAAATATTAGAACCCTGTTATAAGTAGGACTTGAGGTTTATAATATAGCGGCCATACGCTTATATACTAATACTAATATATAGAAAGGTTGTACGCATTTTAGAATTATATAGAATTTTTAGTATAAATACCTAATTTTCGTACTTATAATAAAATGGAAATAGAATTTGTAGCTTAGGTAGGAAGACAAAATAAAAATTATATTTACGTTATGTAACTACTTATAAACCTATATATAAGTTTTGGTCATGTTTGGACTATTGGTTGTTGTATAATTAAATGCTACAGAAAATCCCTATAGAAAGTACCCGATTTTTGCTGTCCGGTTGGGTTTTGGACTATCCGGTAGTTTTAGCACCAACTCTGTAGAGCAGAATTGGGGAACAGACAGGAACTGTCAGCCTCACCAACGGGTAATCGCATGCATAGACATGAAGCTGGATGAACACGACCATTTCTTGCATGGAAATGGGGCTCTTCAAGTTGTTAGTGTAGCCCACCAGCGCACTACCATACGGCCATCCTTCCCTCATCCATCCCGTACTTTCCATCCAGCCATTCATTGCAATTCGTAGCCTCAGCATGCCAAGCTGCCTATCACCTCCAATTCTAGCATTCCGGCACCTAGCACTAGAGGTACCGCTTTTACCCAGTCGTAAGAGATTTACTGAACCTGGCAGTTTTGGTGAGAAAGAAGCATATGCACGGCGGGATTAGCTGCATATGAGGAATCAGTCCAATGGGATTCCCTCATCTTCCTAGCTAGCGCCTTTGGTAAATCTCTTACGACTGAGTAAAAGCGGTAGGATGGATGGTCCTCCGTCTGCGGCCCGGGACCACCCTGCATGCAGCTCCCGCCAGCTGCATGAGCTCAACGAACGGTGATTGACAGTGAGTGACACTCCCCCGTGGCCGTGGAGCAATTCCACTGTGTCGCTTCGGGCCTTCCATGCGTCCGCTGTGGTGGCTTGGCGAGTGTTCTTTGCATCTCGCTCCAAGTCTTCAGGTTGCTGTTACTGTACGGTACTGTACCAAGATACAACAGTGTAACTGTTCACCATCAGTCACTTTTCACATTTCGATCATCTTTGCCTTACAGTACTGATTTTTTGGCCCGACTGAGGTGATACCTTCCGATTGGCAACCTTGTCATGACCTGCAGTGAGAGGACGGGAATGACTGCATTCATTTGCGCGGTTGTTACGCATCATCTCCGTCTTTGCGGTTGACGGGACCCACTGAATGGGGCCGTATGGGATGGGTATGGAGTCACTGTAGACGAACCCATGGGGTAAGGTACCTTGCTGTACGCCTTATGGCTGTGCTTGGACGAGAGGAGAGAAATGAGGTTGATGCCCTGGGTATGGATTCACAGAATAACAAATCCTTTTCGTAATGGTTAACGTTGTTCTTCGGTATATCATAACGCAACGAGTCCGCCTTGCTCCAAAGCCCATAAACGCCTATCCAACGGCAAAACCCAGCCAGCCAGCTAACAGAAGCTAAGCACCTTTGGGCCTGCAGTATGAGTTGCTGAAAGATATATAACCACCCTCTTTCGAATCTATTCCATTATACTCGTCACTAAACATGATCCATCACCGCTCCAAACTCATACTCTTATATCATGGTATCACTTGCGAAAAACAGCCGAGACAGATCCCTAAACCGTCTTGGTCACTCCGCTTCCTTCAGCATTCCCATTCCCATTCCCACTCCCACTCGCGTGCTCCGTGTGCCCGTGCCCGCCGCTGTTCATACCGGGAACCCAATTCCTCCACGTGCTCGGATCCTCCACCATGTCGAACGCCCTCTCCTTCTTGCTCTTGTACCTCGGCGCATCATCATCCAACGAATCCAGGTCTCCCAGGCGACTCTCGTCGTCCGAGCTAAAACTGCTCGAGCTCGGGCTGCGGTTCAGCACCATCCGGACCTTGGGACCCTCCTTCTTCTTGATCTCCAGCTGCTCCTTCTTGGCCTTCTGGTGCTCCTCGTCGCCGCAGTCCAAGGCCCGAATGTGCAGACCCGGGAACTGCCGCTGGAGGAACGCCTGCAGGTCGGGCAGGACGCACTTGTCTGGCCGGTAGGTGCCGCTGTCGTTGTCGATGATGAGCTCATAGTCTTCCGGGTCTCGAGAGGACTCGGATGCGCCTGGGTGGTCGTGCGTCTCGTGACTGAGACCGTTGTCGCAGTTGTTGTTGTGATGGGGCTTGTGGTGCTTGGCGATACGTCTGATGAAAAACTCGCCCGAACAAGCGATATACGTCGCCACGTCTGAGTGCATGGTGTGCTTGCTCAGTAGATCAATACCGAACTCCTTGCCAGTTTCGGTGAAGCGCAGCAAGCCGTCCAAGGTGAGCACGTAGGTGAAGATGCGACCTCCTTCCGCATAGTGCGCCATCTTGAGAAACTGCACGGATGCTTCCTTGCTGCATTCTGCGAATATGCCGTGTTCGGTACTGGAGTCGTAATTGTAGATCCGCCTGTGTTGCTTGTGAAGAACTTTGTTCAGGACGTGGCCCCTGAAACCTTTTTGCGAAAACATCTTGCCGATGATGGGGCGGAACTCAACGAATCGGTGGTATAGTTTCGGGGGAACTGGCCCAGCAAGTTGGATTTCGTTGGCTTGGAAGCTGCTCTCTGTCTGTCAGTAACTGCTTCATGCTATGCCATCTTGGGTTTGAAGAACGCACTCGTATTTCTGTGGCATCTTGCTGTTGTCATCGCTCTCATCACCGGCCGTCACACCGGTCAGCCGCCCAATCATGGGACTGAAGTGCTTGACCCAATAGGTAGGACCCAGAGTGCACATCTGAGCATGAGGGGGGTCCGAGACGCCGAGGACATTAACGCTGATGTGTATCTGAGGTGTTGTCCATTTCAGTCCATGCATGAAGGCCTCGATGCCCTTGTGGAAATATGCCCGTTTGCTGCCCGAACGCTTCCTGACTTCGAAGAACTTGCCATCCAGTCCGAATCCCGGCCAGTCCTCGTCTAGGTGATCTACCCTGATGGTAACATTGCCCAGTCGGTCATCATGGTCTGGCCAGTCCTCGTCGTATAGGCGGCACTTGAGTTCGAATCCTGTAGCTGGCACATTGGCAACAATCCAGTCTTCCTCCCATACCGGCTCGAGACTCCGATGTATAGTCCGCGTCCTTCGTGTGAGAGGAGGGTCTTCCGGGTGTCGCTTCGGGACATCAGCAGTCAGCGTGGCATGTATGTATGGATCGGCGGATACTGTCTGAATATCGGCCACTGGGAGGTTGATGGCCTTGTGGAAGGTGATTTTGATGGTATATCCGGGAGGAGCGTCGGGGAGTGGAGTTGGGTCGAATCCACCTGGTGGGTTATCGTCATGTTCTTGAGGTTCGTTTTGACTTTTCTCGTATGAGCCGTTCTCAGGAGGATCATCATACGTGGGTTGCTCAAGATAGTGCTCTGCGGCAGATGGGGGAGCCATGTTTGCTGCGCGGGAAGATCACCGAGTCCAATCAGCCTGCTCCAGTCGTCGTAGGGATGAGTGTTCTGTTGTGCTCGTTTGGTTGGCCAATCCCATGTTACTTTTTCCACCACCGCGATCCAAGTCCAAGTCTTTTTCGAATTGCACTTCCGAGCTGGTTGTTTGGTGGAAAGGTAAACGACGAGTTGGAAGTCGAGGGAGTTGTAGGACAGTTACCGGGTCCGGGGATGATGGGGTATATAAGGTAGATATCAGACCGGATATGAAAAAGAAGACTTGAACGGATGGAGACGAAAGGGATCAGCAGGGCAGATATCTGCACAGTTTTTCAGGCGCGGCTGTACGTCGGGTCCCTGTACGGGTCGCTGTCAGGGTCGCTTTCTCAGATTGGATGACAGCCACATGGAATGCCGTCCCCCCATAACAGCTCTTCCTTGTCCCCCTCCTTGCCCACCCCGCTGCGCCTGCCGTTCGTCACAGCCCAGCCGGGCAGTGAGAGCTCAGCTCCCTCCCGTGACATCTCTTAACATCCAAGGAAGGAAGCTCGGGAAGCTACAATGAGCACGCAACCCGCCTTTATTTCCGTTCCCTTTTTTCTTGTCGTTTCCTTGAATTCCATCGGCACTTCGGCCGGCTCAACCATCCCAAATGACTCAAACCACTTTTGTGCAAATGACCCCAACGCTCTCAAGAGTGACGAGTTTCTCCAAGAATTCGGTGACGTCACATGTCCTCTTTGCACACCCAAGCTTTTAAGGGTTCACGGGTGCTCGGCATCGCGACAGCTAAACAGCAGCATTGAACATGGGATCCTTCCGTCATTTAATCCAATTCGTTTCCAAGCTCTGCCAAGTTTGCCAAGCAAAACTTTTCCACAATCCACAACGTCTTCGGCTCTGTGGGGCCGTCTTGGCTCGGCGTGGTGTTCCGCCCTGTTGCTGTTGACAAACCCGTTTTGTTGGCGATCAAATCAACGCTCTTCCTTTTCTTTCTTTCAGTCTTTCACATGTTTCGCCCAGCGTTTACGATCGTCCATGGCGCATCGGCCAGTCCGTTGCATCCTTGTTCAAGTTGTTGACAGAGAGAGGTCAGATGCGGACGACGCTCCGGTCACGCCTTCGTCTCGCGTCACGCCCTATCTAGTGTAGGCTCGCTAGGCTGTCTTACACTTGCACTGCCTCTTATGGAATCAGTCAGCCACACTTTGTCGATGACGGCACTCCGGCTAGTAAAGGGATGGAATTTCACGGGAAGGGTAAGGAACGGAAAAGTAAGGAAAGGTAACTGAAGGGAAAAGATATGATGATTTCCGCCAAGCTTTCCGCACATAAGGGTATAAGTGCTCAGAGATATACAGACATCGGCCAAACAGGTCCAGGTTTTTTAGCTTCTTGGTTCAAACGATTTCAAAGATTCGTATCCCAAATAACTCGTTAAACATCATTACACCTCTTTATCTTGGGTAGCCAATAAGGTCGATGAAGTTAATACCACTTCGAGTGAGGGCAGTTTGGTGGTGACGTGCACGGGCCGTATTTTTCGTTTTGGAATTTCGATATTTGCTGAATTTCGATAATTTCGGGAATTTTGTTATTTTTTTCAGAAAATAACGATCACTAACTCCGGCAGATGGAATTCAGTAACGAAACGACCTCTCAGCTCTTATCTTTTCAACCTTATGGTATTCCCGGCTCCAGAAAACGCAGGGTTGTAAAATCTGTCAGTCACTTTTGGCCACCATCAGAGAGAGCAAAACGTTCGTGGTTGCCGGACATTTTTATAAAACCCTGCATCCTGAATTCTGGTCTCGCGAGTCTATACTACGGTATCTGAACCACTGCTACACACAAGAACAATAAGTAGTCGTCATGAGATAGAGGAACAACTTAAGGTAAGTATGTTCATAAGTTGGGTATATTATCGTCATAAATCGTGAGCTCATTCCCGCTGATTCTCCTCTCCTCTTATATCCACGCTATCAATGCTATGGCAGACCCTCCTCCTTCTTGTTCTCCTGTCCGCCGCTACTATTATTCCCAGGGGCATGGGTATCCTTCCCCCTGCCTGCGGCTCCTTCTCCTAAGTGGTCAGATGTCACGACCCTATACCCAAAGCTTCCTAACCCTATGGTCCGTGTATTTACATATAAAATTAGTCCGACCTATAAAAGAAAAAGATTAATACAATTATTGCAATACGTATTCGTACGGAGTTAATTCAATATATTAAATTAATAATAGTTCGAATAAAGTCTGATAATATATTTATAATATATTCAGAATATATTTAAGTTGTAGACGAGGAAGTTAGGCTTTGTAGGTTCATCCGGGTCGTATATACAAAAGTCCCCCCGTAGAGAAATAATCCTATTCGCTCGCTTAAAGTTCCCCCGTAGAGAAATAATTTTACTTATTCGCACAAAGTTCCCCTGTAGAAAAATATAAAGCCCGATAATATATTTATAATATATTTAGGATATATTTTAAATTATAAACGAAGAAGAAGTAAATTCTATAGGTTTATCCGGATAGCGGCGGAATTCGTACTAAATAACGTAATTCCGGCCTTTACTACCCTATTTAGGACAGTAAGGAGGAAGACTTATAATAAATTAATAATTAGTAAAGAATTTATTAAAGATATATTTAAAGTGAAATTTATAAATATATTTAAACTCTTTATATACTATACAAATAAATTTAGCGGAAGAAGCGATATTATCGCGCTTTTTATACATTTTTTTTATTAATTAGGTACTAATTTAAATATTAATTAAATTAGCTAAAGATAACTAAAGGATATATTAGGGATAGATTAATAATTTATTAAAAATAGATCCAAGATACTTATATTACCGTTCTTCCAAAAGGGGACTTCTATAAGACCGTCTTCCTCCGCATCTACCTCCTTCTCATTCCCTTTCTCCTATACCTCCTATTACTCCTTTTTTTATACCTCTTACTACTCCTCCTCCTATACTTCCTATTATTCCTCCTCTTATATTTCCTATTATTCCTCCTCTTATACCTCCTCCTACTCTTCCTCCTATACTTCCTATTATTCTTCTTCTTATACCTCTTACTATTCCTCCTCATATACCTCTTATTACTCTTCCTCCTCAATTAATAATAAATCTAATAGGTTTAATTCCTCGTCGATAATGCTACCTTACGTTTCTTAGAAATAACTGGCTATAAAGTCCTACTAAGGATAAGGACAGTTATAATTTAACCGGAAGTTATAAAAGTTATAAAATCTTTATACTATTTTAAATTTATTAGAGCGATAGCTTAGTTGAGAAGATCTAGGCTTGGTTTCCTTCGGTTTCATCCGAAAGGTCGTGGGTTCGAATCCTGCTCCCCTCTCTTCCATCCGGTCTTGGTTTTTCGGGTTCTCCTAAGACCGGCCTCGGAATTTCTCCCCCACCCAAAGCACGTGGCTAAATTTGTAGGGCTCTCCCTAGTCTAAAACCCTAGGATAAAGCGACTTGGCGCTTGAAAATCTCTTCCTCGTTGGGGCCCCGCTACTCCTCCACCGCGAAGGTAGATTTTGGGTCGAATTCTCTACTCCTCGAAAAGTAATTACCCCGTCCAGTAATACGATAGCTATCCGCCCAATTAGCATACAATTCCTTAAGGAAGTAAGGTAATGCTTGCCCTCGCTTCGAATTTAGGGCCCCTGGGCCGAAAGAAGACTTTAAGAATGCTGATCGAAATCCGTAAGTCCCCTCTTCCTTCCCCTTGAAATATTACCCTGAATAAAAAGATAAACGGTCCCCGGGGCGGTAAAGAAAGGGTAGGGGTGGAAGGGCTGGCTATAGGAGGATGACGAAGGGAAGGCTTGGAATGAACGAAGATATTAGATATAAAGACGCGGGAGGTTTTTATCTGGTATTTGTAGTGAATATACGGTTTTTCCGCTCGGCTTTGAACGACGAAGGACCGTATGCCTAAAATAAGGGGACTAGATTAGAATAGTCAAAGCGTGAATAAGATTATTATTATTATTTTAAATTTATCTGTAATTAATTTTAAATTATTTAAAAATCAATTAGGGATAGGTTATATACTAATAGTAACTATATAAACTTTAACCTTAATACCTCCGATTAAAACGTTAAATAAATACTCCTTAGGAATATCGTAAATACCCTTTAAATATTTAATAAAATTACTATAAATAGTAAATATAATTTAAATAAATTAAAAATTAATTATTAATTTAAGATTAATCACTTTCAAATATTATTTACATTGATACTTTATCAAATATCCGCGCTATTACAATTTTAAACTCTTTCTAACAATCAAAAATCTTATTAGGGGCGATTATATATATACCTTATAAAATAATTAGCGGGGATAAATTAGGGATAAATTAGGAATAAATTAACGATTGGTTTCAATATTTATATATTTATCAATTTCTAAAGGGGGCACTACGGCCTAACGGTTACCCTTATCTTTGGGTTTAGCAGGTTTCTAATCGTTATTTAAATATTCCTTATATACGTTAAAGGGCATAAATTTACAATAAACGGGCACTATTATAAAAGATAAATTTTTAATAAATTTTTAATTAATTTGGATGAATTTCGGAAGAGTAGCGGGGGGTAGACGGGGGTAAATTAATAAATATTTAAATAGTCGAAAAAGAATTAAAGTAAAGAAATTTTAAAAAGAAAAGATTTTAATTAACGTAACGATTATTCCTCTTATTAAATTAATAAATACGAATACGCAATTGCGCTTTCTACATTGTATTATACGTATCTGCTAAGAGGGGTAAAATATCGGATAAAATTTATAGTATAGATTAATTTTAGATAAGACTGGGATAAATCTAATTTTATTCGTTCAACTACTTACACCGACTTTAATTTTTTGAAATAATATTACCTAAACTTTATATAAACCCGGTTAGCAATCGTATTATAAAATTTAATACTATAATATAATTAATATTTATATAGGTTACATTTTTAAGAGACTACTAATTCGAATTATATATTATTTTTTTTATATTTAAATTTTTTTTTTTAAAATATATCATAAATCTAAATATATTAAAATACTATATATTAAAATAGTAAATAGTAAAATATTTACCGGTAAATGTTTATTTATAAAGAAAATTCTAATATATAAACTTTAAATTTAATATAATTCCTTATATGAAAATATTAAATACCTAACTTCTATTTATATATACGAAATAAGAAAAATATTTAATATAAAATACTTATTATCAACGTATAACAATTAACCGATAGGTAGGAATATGAGATCCAATTATTATTTTATAATATACGAATAGATATAAATAAAGTTTAGTATTAAATTTAAATATTAAACAAATTTATTAATAAATTAGCTAAACTATAATATAATAAGGATGGGATCTAACTATTATTTATAAAAATAGGACGAAGCGCTAATAAATTCTTCTTTTATATCCTAATTTTAACTTTAAAGCTAAATAAAGACGAATAATTACGTAGTACAGAATTCTATAAACAAAATTAAATATAATTTAATGAAAAAGGTATTTATTTAGTATTACAATTAAATACCGATAATTATTCGAACCCCATTACTAAATTATTTATCCTTTATCGGATAAATTCTTAACTTAATTCTAATCGTAGAAAGTCTCATATATTCTCGCCCACTACGTCCGTTACCTTCTTTATAATACCTAAAAATTCACTATACTTATTTTCAACTATCTTTTAAATATTTACTAACCTCTTATCAAATTCGTAAAAACCCTTTCAAATAATTACTCTTAAATCTTTAATTATATTTATAATTCCGTCGTCCCGCCGTTTTTTCAATGTAATTCTATCCCGGACGGTTTTATTCAATATTCTCCATACTTATTAAAGCATATGAATCAAAAGGTTTTCAAAAGCCTATATTTACGCTAATATATTAATATAATTAGTAATTACTTATATTACGAATTATATAATAATATAATAAATATTACAATTAACTAATTTAAATTCCGATATTAAGTTATTAAACTAAACTAAATTATTATTTATAAATTCGCCGTTTAAACCTATTATAATTATAATTAATATATATCCGACGGATAAAGGGTAATTATATATCGGAATTAATATATATTATTAGACTATAGAAATTACCCCTTATATAATTCCATTAAGCGGTCTAATTTAAAATATACCCTCTTATTATCGTTATTTTTATTATCCGATCCCTATTATAATTCTAATTTCTTTAAACCGCTTTTTTCGACGTTAATTAAGAATCTCTTCATTAAATCTAATAAATTTTAATATAATAATTAATTCCCTAATTAACGGTAATTGTATAGGAAATTTTTTTTAGAATGGTTAGACGACGATATGGTCATAACGAATACAATTTTAATAAGTTGTCGAATTTTTTTATATTTTTATATTATTTAAAGCTATAGTTAATATCGACCTCGAATTATATAACGTAATAAAGTTAACGTAAATTTAAATATAATATCCAAACGGCCATCGATTGGTCAGTAAAAGCGATAAGTATATATTTAGCAATTTGATTTATTCGGTATTCTTTAAATTATAATTAGAAATATAGTATTGGGGGATTGAATTGTCTTTTATATTACTAATAATTGGGTAATAATAAGTTAAAGATACCCGGTTTAAAATATAATTATAGATATTCTAACTGGTAAGTATTTTTAGTAGGGTTTTTCTAATTAGGGAATAAAATAATAAGAACGGCCGCCTAAACTTTAGGGGTTAAAACTTTTAAAATAACGAACGTAAAAGGATTTATAATAAGTAATTATTTGAAAAATTAAATAGGAATAAATAAATAATTTTCGCGAACTAATTAAATATATTTAATATACAATATAATACTAGATAACATAAGGTTTTAATACGTAGGTACGAAAGGGAGAATTTAATTATCTAGCGTTAAGGGTAAATATTTTTATTTACGCTCAATAAATTAGTATAAATTGTAAGATAGGGTATTACGAATCGGGTTTATGAAAAGGTATATACTTTAAGAAGTATAAACGGGGGGGATTCTTAATATTCTATCGTCAATTATATTACTACTTTATCCTATTCTATTATTTTTTCTATACTACACTGTCATAAGTTGACATTGGCCTTATAGTATACATTACGAGTTCTGCCTAGCAAGCAGAACATCGTCCCATCTTTTATAGGTTTAGCTTATTAAGTATATACACCCTAGCCTATTATAGTATGTTCTATTTAACGGTGGGGAGGTTAGGGGTTTAATTCCTCGTAAGGGCATTTTCCGAGGGCGATTTTGGAAGTCTCTCCCATAAGCAGCATTATATTCCTCCGTCGGCCTTGGTCGTAGATATTGTCTTCCGAATAATAATTGGAATTGCAATGGCAGCGACAGTAATAAAAGTACTAAGAAATACTAATTATAGAATAACCGAAAATATCCTAAATCCCTTATTAGAACCATTAGTTCAAATAGTATTATAAGCCGTCGTATTATGACAAATTCTTCGCGATATTATCGCCTCCGCTTAGGTTAGACGGAGCCTTATCTTGAAACTTTTTAACTTCACTTTAAAGGGAAATAGTATTATAAATTGATATTAACTTTATAGTATACATTACGAGTTCTACATAACAAGCAGAACATCGTCCTATCTTTTATAGGTTTAGCTTATTAGGCATATGCACCCTAGCCTGTTACATACACTTCTTCTTTTATAATAGCTATCCGGATTCTTTATTATATCCGGCGTTCTTATCGGCGTTCTCTATAGGTTATACTGACAGTAGTGGCCGCGTTACAGTTAAAGTGATTAAGGCCTCGGTTAGTTAATAGAATTTAATATAATATATAAGTAAGGAATATTATACTTCGCGTATAATTATTGTATGCTTATTATCGATTATATTAGATTATCCACCCGGCTACTTTCTTTTTTTATTAAAGATAATATATTAATAATATTACATTAATAATACCTATCATTTCTATTTAATTTATTTATAACGAAGCTTATAATTAATAAAATAAATAGGGTTTAGCCGAAAAGCACGTTCTTAGGGTTATAAATTTTAATTTATTTATAAAATAAGCCTATAATTAATAAAATAATTAGGGTTTGGCGTAAGAATTAAGAATAAACGGTAGCTATAGGTTATATTTGAGGGAAGTATAATAGAGGAGATAATATAGTAAAGAAGTAATATAATAAAGTAGGTGCGGAGGATTAATAAAATAAATAGGGCTTAGCCGAAAAGTATATCCTTAGGGTTATAAATCTTGACTTATTATAAATTAAACCTACGACTAATAGAGTAATTAGGGTTTGGCGTAAGAATTAAGAATAAAAGGTAGCTATAGGTTGTATTTAAAGGAGGTATAGTAGAAGAGGTAATATAATAAAGTAGGTACGAATATTAAATATTAATAAAATATAAAGGAATAAATACCGAACAAGGAGAGATTTACTAGACGAACGGAATAAAATATAAGAATATTTAATGAAAATTCGTTAGAATTATTAAATATAATGAGAATATAATAATAAAGGTATAATATACTCCCGATTCGTTTATTTATTCTTCTGGTATAAATAAAAGACTAAGCTCTAATTAACCTAACTAATTCTAGTTGTATAACTAATTCTAGCTATATATCTTTGAATTTATTTATTAAATTAGTACGAGCGACAATAGCATTAAGGTCTACTTAATCAATATATATAGTAGCCCTCTAAACGTTACATTCTTAAGCGTTTTACAAATCTATATTATATATATAATAAGATGACCGCTAGAGAGGCGGTAGGTTAATAATATATACAATACAAATATTTTAATATATAATAATATTTAAGCCAGTCTTAGAATATAAAGATATTATAATTTAATATTTTGCCCTATGAATACTTAATTAATTATTAATATACTATAAAGCTGTATTATATTATATATTATTTATTTGCGCGCGGGCTATTCAATTGCAATTATATAAGGCGAATAGTTAGTAAGCCTTTATAATGATATAAACCCGTTTAAGTACCAACGTTAAAATTTATATTCCTTTACCGAAGAGAGAATTATTACGCTACAAATAATATATGAAGAATACTAATATATAACGAAACGCTTCGAATATAATAAATTAACTAGCCTAATAACTTAGATTAGATATATATATATTTCCAATCCTAATATCGGAGAGCGCCTACCTAAGGGAGCAATAAGAGTAGCGGGCGCCTATAATTAAAATACCAAATAGATTCAAACGGTAGACCAAAGATAATAAATAACTAGATTGAACCGAATAAATAAATAATTTAATTAAATCATTATATATTTACTAAATATATTATAAGGGAAGTTATCCCGCGCCCTACGCCTAAGGACGGACTAATGCTACTAAGGCTATAAAAGACCTAAATAAAAAAAGAGTCGATTATTTATTTAATTACCTAGTAGATCCTAGGCCTTACAAATCTAATTCAATTAGTTTAAAAAAATTTAAGAAAATATATTAATATAGTTAACCTATATAATAGTTCTAGCTAATGAAATAGAAACGAAGGAAGTAAATATATTTTACGTTAAATATAAATTCGATTTCGAAAATAAAAATATATTTTAGGGGGGCTCTCTATTACAAATGAGAAATACTTATAGATAATCAATAATAACACTACGATTAATATAAAATAAAGTTTATTTAAATAAGATTTTTGATATAATAAAATAAGAACGAGGCTAAGAATACTATTAATATTTAAAATTTATGTTTCTATAGAGAAATAGTAAGTGGGGTACTATTAGTATAGGTTCCGTTGATATTAATTATTACCGTAACCGATTTACTATTAGTAAAAGTAAATATCTATAGATAATATTACGAAGTCGAATGAACGGTATAATATACGACCGCAAAATATAAAATAGCGTTAGAATTATTATATATAATCCTCCGTTATTAATTATATAAATAAAACTATAGTATAAAATATAGGTAGAGAAGGAAGCTATAAAGGCTTTACCTACGTAGAGATAGTATAATAAATTATTACTATTAATATCGAAAATAATATAGAAACTTTAATATTAAATATGAATAAATACGTCCCTTATGCGATATTATTATTATAATTCCGAATTAATAGCCCTTATAAAAATTACGATTACTATCTATAACCGATTAATTAAATAGTAAAAGTAGAGAGACAATAAAGGCTAAAAGAATTAATACTATTTACTAAATTAGGCTATTATTATCATCCTCTTAACGGTTTAAAAAGGTCTCGTACCTATTTTTAATATAGTTTTTTAAATTAAATTAAATAAATAGCGTATTAACGCTTATTAAATTATTTATATTAAATTTATAAATATTATACTAAACTTTCTTACTAAATATTTTATACGTTTGGATATATTCCTTTTCGGTTTTAAAATATTTTACTATATTATATAAAAGGCTATTAGTTTTATATATTTTATATCCAATATCCTTATATATAGTACATTTCTTTAATAAAATAATAATGGTAAAATGCTCTTTTACAAATTTTAAAATCTCTATCTTATTTACGCTAAATTTGGCAATTTTAGATATAATTGCGCGAAGAGTCTTTATTAGAAGGGTAGCGAACGTAAGGAACTTTATATAATTAATAAAATTACTCTAATTATATATAAGGGAATTCGCTGGGATTTACGAATTGTTTCACTATTCCCCGGCTACTTCAATAATAAAACGAATATTTCTTTTAGCTACCTTAGTAATAAGACGAATATCTTCTTTAATTACCTTAGTAGTAAAATAAGTATTTTCTTTAACTACCTTAATAATAAGACGAACCTTTTCTTTAATTACTTTCATAGTAAGACGAATATTTTCTTTAATTATTTTAATAATAAGACGGGCCTTTTCTTTAAAAGTAAAATAAGCCTCCTAAGCTACTTCGAATTTAATTAAAAGGGTTTACTCATTAGTTTAGGGTTGCCCGAATAGGTTCGTAAATAACGAAGGCTAATTGAAGTAATTATTTTCTTTTTCTATAGAAAAACCTATCTTAATAAAACTAGCCTCTTCGGCTGCCTTCTTTGTTATAAAACTAGTATTTACAACTACTATACTCTTAGTAAAATTAGTATTTATAATTGCTGTACTCTTAGTAGAAATAAATTGCCTATTAATTTAATATTATTTATATAAGCCTATAGGTAACGAAGGTGGGTTAGGGTAGTTATTTTCTTTTTTTATAAAAAAACCTATCGATTCCGGGTCTTACTTATTAAATGTATTAAAAATATTATCGGCGCCCAAACGCTACCATTTAAAGGCTAATATAAATAAGCTTTCACCCTTATCGATACTACACTTAAAGGGTAAGGGCTAAGGTTTCGATAGCGTTATTAAAGCTAAATACTAAATTACCAATTTATTATCGCTGCCTTATAAGGTTTCTAATTATTCGTCGTCTTTATTTTAATATCGCCCTAACTAATTTTGTTTATAAATTTACTTTAAGCGATAAAGCGTTTATAAGCGTTATTTTTTACCGTTCCAATAAGAATATTCGTAAGACTGGCTAAAAATAATTTCTTTTCCTCTTCCGACTATAAATATTATATAATATAATTAATAGATTATTAAATAAGACCGATTTAGTCGGCAAACTATTAAGTAAAATCAATTAATTAATTTAACGTTAAAATTATATTAAATTAATTATAGAAATAAGTTTGCACGAATATTAGCCCGAAAATAGGAAGGATAAATAAAAGTTCTTAATAGTTTAAATCCGTTTCGAATTTAAAAGGGTCCTTAGCGTTTAATAAAATAATATCCGAATAAATATACCTAATTCGGATAGCGCAAATAATATAATAATTATTTACGCTCTAGGGAGGGGAAGCTATTTATAAATATCTATTGAATTTATAGGATATTAATACTTTAATAACCTCGTACGTTAAAATAATCCGCAAATATAAATTCTTAACGTAATTAGTTTTAATTTCTAATTATAGGAAATATACCTATTAAAATATATTAATAAATAATCGTATTATTTAATTATAGGGAAAGAAATATCAACTTTACGTATACTATATTCTTGCTACTAATAATTAATAGTCCTATAAATAGTAGGAAAATACTACTCTACTAGCTCTATCTACTTAATACGGAATAGGCGGCCAATATATTGTAAAATTATAGGTATGTTCTAGATAAAGGAGAGACCGATACTAATATAATATTACTAATATACGTTTAAACCAATTATATTAATATTAGAATTTGGGACTAGGATATTAATATTAATATATAGCGAATTCTAATCCGCGATAATAATAGTCTACTCTAATTATAATTATTAGGAACGGATAGATTAGGTAATAAAATTATACTATTTTAGAATAGTTACGAGCGTCCTATTAAAATATGGGAAAGTCTAACCGTACGGTCATTATTATCTATCCGTACGGTAGCCCACTTTTTTTCCTCATATATATCCCTAACCCTATTGTCCCGCCGCGACCCTACATATAGTTCCCTCGTACCGCGCCTGCCAAGCTCCCAAATTTCAAACTATTACACGCATTTGAGCCTCGCACAAACCACTTTCTATACTATACTAACCAACACTAACCAGCACTAACCAATCTAACTTTATAATTATTCTAGTATATACTTTATTACATCGCTTTCTCCACCAAATTATACACATTATTACCCTATCGTATTCAATTAATCTACCTCAATACCACCACATCGTATTACTAAATAAATAAAACGCTCGCATTTAATCAACAGTACGGAATAATATATTACTTTTTAGTACATTTTCCCAATTAACTATAATATAAATAATCGATATAACGACTAAACCAACAGGTATATACGACCATAGCGCGAATTTCCCCGATAATTTTATCGACCTTAATTTAATAAATACTACCCTAATCGAACCTACCTTAGCGTAACCAAAACCAGAGACTATAAATCTCTATAATAATAATAATAACCCCGACGACGACAATAACGTTTCGGTAATCGAAATTAATAATGAAGACGAGGGGGGGCGCTACCCTATTTTTATAACCTGATAAAATACTAGTAATAAAGTATTCAATAGTATTATTGAATAGGGTAAAGAGGAGGGATATAGGGTTATTAAAATATAATTTACTAATAAAATCAAAGATTTCAGTCCTTCTTAATACAATATTATTTATACTAATAGCCCGCATCGTAAATTTAAAACTTACGTTCGATTTATTTCAATTATTAAGAAGGATTATTCTTAAGGAGGATATTTCAAAGTATTAAAAACTAACTTTAAAAAGTAGACCTTTAAATTAAAACAAAATTATAATAAGTATACCTATACCCTTAACTAAAACGTATCAATTTATAAGGTATTTAATACTAAATATAAGGCATTTATTACTTAATATTTCAACTATCCTAATATATACAACCGCTAAATCGCATTCGAATTACGTAAAAAGTACCTAAATATTCAATCTAAAACTAAATAGCTAATAAACTTTCAATATAACCTAAAAAGATAAGCCAACGCTAGCTATAACCCCTTCTAATTAATTATAAAACTCCTTAACGAAAAGGTAGTCTACTTTAAAATTAATTAAAAAATTCTAAATAAATTAAATTAACCGCCCTCTTCTAAAATAATCTATAGGGAGAGAAGCTCTAGAAATAATATTTATAGGTATAATTCTATAATAATACGTACAAAACCAATAATAAGGGACTCGCCTTCTTTTAAATTATAGGTATAATTAAATTAGGCTATACTTTTAATTACGTATTTAAACTCGTAAATAACAAAGAAAAAAGTTTTAATTAATTAATAAATTAAATTAATACTCGTTATAAGGCTATCGCCGCCGCCACCCTATTAATTACGATTATAAATTACAATAATATTATAAGGGCGGCTATTAAACGAGTTTATCTAACGGCGCACTCCCAATTATATATTTTTTGTATTAATAAAAACGTAGTATTAAATATTAAACGTAAATAGAATAAAAAAGTTACCGCCCAAATCACTTACACTTATACCGACGTAACTAATATACAAATATAACGAAAACTATTAGTATCGATTCTAATATCCGGGTAAGAGGCCTAACTACAACCTCCTAATAATACTACGAATTTAAAGGAATTTAACAAAGAGAATAAACGTATAATTACTCGCTTAAATCACTTAACGGTATTAACTAGCTACATCCTCCTCCTAATATTGTAGAATATTTATAATCTAGAGTTTACAATCTCTAAAAGTATACTTATTATATAAAAATTATTAAAAATTTTAATACTATTTAAGAAAAATTTAAGAATTTCTTTACATAATAAACGGCAATTATTATATATTTAAATAATACGTATATATCCGTTAAAGAGGAGTAGGCTACTTATTATATTAACGAGAGGTTGAGTTTCGGTTACCGTACTATATTACTAATTAAATTAATAAATTATAATTTAAAGAATTTTATTATTTTAAATATACCTCCCTGTATCTCCCCTATACAATTTTATAATATATTAATTATTATTATTTATACAAACGCTAACTTAATTATTTAAACCGTTATTTAGAACTTTAAAATATTTAATACTATAAAAATCGTAATCAATAAAACAATTAAATATTAAATGAAACGTACTAAACTCGCATATTTTAATATACTATAGTTAGGAGAGGTTTCTAATTAAATTCATTAACAAACTATTAATATAATAATATATTAATATCGTATCGCTCTCGGTACTATACTTATAATACGCCGCCCTACCCCTAATAAATTAAAAGGGTATATAGGCAAATTTATTAAATAATATAATTTACTATATTTATATTCTTTAGTTACTAAATTAACTCCCTAGCAAGCGTTATTAAAACTATCTAAATTAAATTTTTACTTATTCTAGTACTTTTCGAAAAATTTTACTAACGAAGATAATTACTTAATTTATTAGGATTTCGATCGTATTAAAAACTTTCGTAGCTACCCTCGCAATACCGCGCTATTTATTATCAACCTTCGTACCCCCCGATTAATTACGCTAATTAATACCCAAACTCTTCTACTCTCTATAGCGCTAATTCAATTCTAAGCAGCGGTATTACAACGGAGATAACCTCGCCTCTACCCTACCCGCGGCCGATAACCTAAGGTAGGCCGCAACCCAACAACTTCGATATAAATAGCGCTATTAATTTAACGAAATATATTTATATAGGAAGGCGCTAATTTAAAAGCAAAGGATACAATAGACCGCCAACCTCCTACTCCGTTATAAAGGGGACAAAGCCGCCTACAAAGTATACAAAGAGGAGGTAATACCGCAAAGAGAAGAAGTAAAAGGGGGAGAGGAAATAATATAATATAGGGTAGAGGAGGATGTATTATTAATATTATAAAAAGAGGAGGTATAAAGAGAAGAAGTACGCTAGCGAATACTCTAATTAATATATAGGGTAGCCGGCGCAATATTTATATCGCTAATATATAAGGCTAGTAAATAAGGTTTTAGGGACTCGCTAGCAATCAAACTAATTGATTATACAATAAATATCAAATAAATTATTAATATATAGATTAATATTGTCATGGGGCTAAAGCCCAGGCTGTAGCGCTCTGGTTATCGATTAGAGCTATTATGAGGCGCCGTGGCTATATCTGTATAGCCCCTATTAAAACCTCGCATCTCTGGTAGAGCCGCTTCTTAAATAGAATTTTCATTCTTTATAGAACTTCAATTAAATTACATAATTAATACTTATATTAACTGTACTATCCCTATTATATTAAATTCTATTATAATGGACCTAATAGAATAGGATAAGTAGCCGCTATAATAGTAGTAGTAGGGCCTACCTATTTAAATAGCCGTAATTAGAATTCCTATAGAATTTTCTACCGCTATAGCCGCTATAGTTGTAAAATAAAAAGAAATTACGAAGAGAGAAACCGTACACCTCGTACGAAAGAAGAAAAACTTCGCTAAGATATTATTTACTAGCGATGTATTCGCCTAAATAATAAAAACAACGCTCAATATATAGCCTATTATTTAAAATTAATAAAACTCCTTTAATATTAATATAACCACCGCAATAATTATTATTACCCCGAACGTTATAATTGGTACTATATAAAAAGCCGCTCCCTACTGTAATTCTAAACGTAAGAATATCCGCTAATTAAAATAGGATAGAACCCCCTCTATATTTAATCTCTACATTACCCGATTACGCCTTATATACGAAGAAAAAAGGTCAGCGGGAACTATTACTAATAACAAATCGGGTTAGCTAATACTATTAAATACCTTCCTAGCCAATAAAATAGTTAAAGTAAAAGCCTTCTAACGCTATAATAGTATTAATAATACTTATAAACCCGAAGATTTCTTTAACTACTTCAAATTAGTCTTTAATAATAAAAACGAAAAAAGACTAGCCTTAACCCGCTTATATATTATATAATAGAGAAAGAACAAATCCTTATCGGACTCATTCCCTACATTCGAAGAGAACTTTACGAAAATTAAAAGCCTTATTTAGGAAAATAATTCTAAATTAGCCTAATTAAAAACCTCTATATTTAATACTATCTATAATTAATTAATTACAATCTATATACCTGAAACCTATAACTTCTACATCGAATAATTAAAAAATATTATACAAAAATTTAAAGCTAATAAAACTTTCTATAATATTGGGGGCAATAATAAAGGATATAATAATTATCGCTAGAATTCCCTTTCCTAGCACAACCCTACTCCTACCTTTAAATACCCTAAAAATATAAATAATAATATTATGATAAACTATATTAAAACCCTAATAATAAGGATGTTAAGCGTACTAAATAGGTCTCCTAAAATGAAAAAAATAAACGTTGTACTTTAAATTTCTATCTCTATTACAGAACTAACAGGCATATAATCGGCAACTATATATATTAACTAATATAATATCCCCATATAGGCATTAAATCTACTATAATTAAGTTTAAAGTAAAACCTGTATTAAAAAATAATAAAAAATATTCTTCCTTTAAATATCGGAAAAAAATAATTCCCTTATAAAGTCGAATGAAAGAATATTCTAGAATACTAAATAAGGAAGCGGGAACTAAGAGCTTCCTAAGACCTATAGAAATAAATGTTACTAAAATACCTATCGCTATTAATAATAAAAATCGTTTCTATACCGTCGTTAATAAAGGTTATTAATATTATATTGTAATTAATAAAAATATTATTAAAAAACTAAAGATTCCTATTATACCTATACTTAAAAAATAAGTACGAAGAGCCTCAATAGAAATAGAAAGGGCGGAAATTAAGGGGATTATTTATTTTAAAACAAATATTTATAAATATATATCTATTATTTATATTTACGTAGTCTCTAAATTAAAATTCTTTATTATTCTAAGGAAATTATAATTAATTACTATAAAAGCCTACTCTATCCTTTATAAATATAAATTCTAATACGGAATAGCTGGTTATTAAATCCCGTACTTAGGATATTCCCTAAAAAGTTTCTCCCTAAAGGCTAAGGAGTTTAAAGAAGCAATATACTATTTAATAATTATATTCGTAGCTACAATAAATAAGATTAAAAAGAAGAGCGGCCGGTAAATTGTAGAATTAATAATATTCGTAATATGTTTACGAAAAATTGAAAAGGCCCTTAAACCCAAAATCAGTATAATAAATAAGGAATTACGAAAGATAATCCTTATAGAAATATATAATTACCTATTCGTTTAAAAGTAAGAGGAGGCTAATAAGGTTAATCCTAACCCCCTAAATATTAACTATAAAATCGAGTTTAAAAAAGATAAAAATAGCAAGGAGCCGCCTCTTCCTTACAATTACCTTTATAATATATTATAAAAAAAGCTCTTAATATTAAAAAAAACCTTTAGAAATCTTCTTAATAAAGGTTTTATCTGTACTAATAATTTAATTACTATTATGCTAATTCTCTTTATTAGGAAATGAAAAAGAAATTTTTGGTTTTATTACAATTATAAAGCTTTTAATACTATTACTAAAGCAAACCAGTACCTATTGCCCTTAATTAAAAAGACGTTTAAAATTATCGTTAAAGCGAAATAGTTTATTAAAATAGATATTGTATAAACGTTCTATAAAATCTATATAGCCGAAGGAAAGAAAGAGAAGACGGTATTTCGAATTCAATATAGATTATTTAAATAATTAAATATACTTTTTAAATTATTAAGAATACTAGTAATATCTTAACAGTATATTAATAATATTCTAAGGAATTACCTTAATAATTTTACTTTAATATATATAAACAATATATAAATTTTCTTCTTAAGCTCTAAAGTAAATTATTTAATTAAAGCACGTAAAATTATTGAATATATAACTATCGCTAAATTCTATTTAAACACTAAGAAATATAAATTCGTAATAAAGAATACTAAATATTTAAATTTTATTATCATTACAAATATTAATATTTAAATAGACCTAAAAAACATTAAAGCGATTATCGAATAGAAAGTACCTACGTTTCAAAAAAGGGTACGAAACTTCTTTAAATTTACTAATTATTACCGGATATTTATTGAAAGCTTTTCCTTAATTATAGGACTACTAATAACCTTTATAAGTAAGGAGGTCCCCTTTAAATAAATTGAATAATATAATATAATTTTCAAAGAATTTAAGGAATTATTTATTAAAGCTCCTATTTTTATTTAATAAAATCCTAATTCATTTACTTTTTAAAAAATAAATTACAACGGGTATAATCTCGGTAATATCCTCACCTAAGAAAGTAATAAATAAAAAATAATAATTATTTATTATTCCCAAAAGTTTACCCCCGCTAAACGTAATTACCCCATCTATAATAAAGAAATATTTGTAATTATTAAATATATAGAGAAATAGTCTATAGAATTCAAAAGTTATAAAAAGTTCATTATTATTACTAATTATTATAATTTTAAATACTTTATAGAAAGGTAGAAACTTTCTAAATAATAAATATAATAAACCGAATTTCTCTTACAATTTAATTTCGAAATCCTCTACCACCCAAGGAAATTTATTGTAATTCTTGATATTCTATCCCGTCGGGACTAGGACCGCCTTAATGAAGAAAACGCAAAAACTAAAAAAAATATAACTAATTCTATAATCCGCTCTTAAAAATTATATTTATATAGTCGCTTCTTTTATTATAATAAGAGAGGGCGTAAAAATATTTAAAATCCGGATTTATAGCAATTCTTTAAAAAAGTCTCCTAAAAAGACGAAATCTACTAAATTATCCGCTAAGTTATTATTAATATAAATAAAACCCTCCTAATTTCTACGTAAGGCCTAAAAATTCAATTCGGCGAATATACTATCGACGGATTCGGTAAATTATATTATAAAGGCCGTATCTAAATTCTAAGAGCTTCCGCCATTACTAAAATTACAACTTTATATATATCCCTAAAAAAACGCTAAAAAGAACGTTCTCCGCACCTATATTATTCAAGAAGTATGTAATTCGAAGGCTCTTAAACACCCTGGGAAAAAAAGTACTATTTACGCTATTAATAAAGACTTTTATTAATTATTAGTAGGTAATTACATCCGTCGGTTCTCAATTAATTACGATATTTATAGTAAAGTAAAATATTAGGAAAAATATAAAAAAAGTTATTAAAGCCTTTTCCTATTTTAAATTAAATTTTTTAGAAATATCCAAATAAATTTCATTACTAATCTCCCCCCTATAGGAAACTATATTAACCTCCTCGTTATTAAAAATAGGCTTAGTAAATCGGTAATTCTAAAACTAATACCCTCTATAGAAGTAAAAATAATAGTAGAAACTTTCTTTAAATATTTCGTATAATATTATAAGTAGCCGTAATCTATCGTTAGTAATAAAGGTACTAATTAAACCAACCGATTTTAGAAATATTTCTATAATTTACTAAGTATCAATCAACTTTTAAATACTATTTTTACCCCTAAACCGACGGTAACCCCGAAAAAATAAACTAAGAAATATAAGCATTTTTAAAAAATTTTGTTAATTACGCCTAAAACGATTAGGATTGGTAATACCTAATAGTATAAGTAGCGATTAATAGCCGAATTAGCACCTCTATTAATATATTTCTATTCTTTATTACTTATAATTATTATCCGCAATCCTTAATAACCCTAATAACTCCCCTAATAAAAATAAGTTTTAAGAACCCATAAATAAAAATTGAAGACTTCGTTATAATACTATAATAAATTATGGATCTATATTAAATAATTTTAGTAATTTCTATATAAGAGTAAAAGTATTTCGCTAATTATAAGAAGTAACTAATTAATATTTTCAAAATAGAGGATAAAATTTAATTAAATTTCAAAAACTTTATTATAATACGCCCTAAGAAGAATTTTAATTAGATTTATATAAAATATATAGTATTTAAAGTTTTTAACCCTTTCGTAGTAGAATTCTCTAACCTCTCTTCAAAGGTTTTTAATAAATTTTATATAGACTTATTTAAGAGGATTTGTAATAACCCTTTACCGGATTAAATTATTACCGACTTTTAATTGTTAATTATTATAGTAAATAAGAAAAAAGAATACCTTATAAATAAATAAAATCCTCTACTATATAATTAAAAAAAAGTCGTAAAATAATTTTAATTCGTTAAATTAATTAGCTATAATAATCTTAGGAGCCACTAAAAGAATTCGCTAATATAGTGGCCTTAAACTGATTCGAAGCGAAATATAACTTGAACGACATTAATAATAGATTAATCGAATATTTTAGTATAGAATATACGAAGTAATAAAAACGGTAGTAAAGGAAGAAAAAAAGAGGGTAATAAATATCGATTCTAAATTTTTCTAATTTTTCTTTAATATTTTATACTTCCGGTTACTCCTAATCTCTATAGCCTTTAACCGCTTTTCGAACCATTCGAAGCGGGCTATTAACTTTATTATAATAAATTCCCTAAAAGGGAAAGCAGGGATTAGGGGAACGGTTAAGGTAATAGGAGCGGTAAAAGTCAGGGGAGCGGCGGTAGCGTTGCTAAAAACTGAAAGGAAATAGCTATATTTCTATTTAAAAATCTTAATTAACCGAAATTTATTTTTACTAAAATAAATAAAATAAAAGAGATTTACGAAGAAATAGTATTATCTTTATATAATTTCCTTAATATAATATTAAATAATTATAATTCTACGGATATATCTAAAGGCCTTCGTCTTTTCCTTACTAAAAGTCGCCGCCTCTTAAATTGTAACAAATTTCTAAATTAAAAACGAAGCCTAATTATACCGTTTACCGTTATTATAATAGGTTATATACACCTAATTTCCGGGCTTAATATAGTACTCGTACGGGACATTCAAATATAAAATATACAAGACCTCAGAAAGGTTATAATGTACTTAAAAAATAAATAAAATTGATAACGATTTCTTAAAATAGGAGTAATAGGGAGGACTTACTAATAAATATTCAAATTTGATAAATTTAAGATTCTTAAAGGTAATAATAAGGTTTTCAATACGCCCGCAATAGGCGGCGGCCTCCTAGGAAGGGGACTAAAAACCGTATAATAACGGCGAAGATGAAGCTTCGCTCTTAAATGGCTAAGACGGAAATAAGGACGGTTCGGATAAAATTAAATAGAATATCTAGTTTAATTAGGAAGGGTAAATGAAGAATTAATTAAAGGATAGTAATATTTACTTTATAAATTTAAACGACGGCTAAAAAAAAGTAGAAAGGAGAAAGAGAGGGAAAGAAAGTCGGGGGAAGGGTTTTTATATATAATTCTAAAGGTATATATATACGTATGCTACTACTTATTACTTACTACCTTCGTTGGTCGAAATAAAACGAGCGAACGTATAGAGAAGTAAGAAGAGGGAAGAGGGGAATAATATTATAGGGCTAAAGCCTGGGCTATAACACTCTAATTATCGACTAGAGCTATTATAAGGTACCATGGCTATATCTATATAGCCCCTATTAAAACCTCGCATCTCCAATGGAGCCGCCTCTCAGACAGAACTTTCCTTCTTTATAGAACCTCAATTAAACTATACAACCAGCACCTATATTAACCGTGCTATCCCCGTTACAAATATAAATTAAATACGATTAGTTAATTAAGTATATATAATTAATTGAGTACAATTAAATGAAATATACGACCGTACCGCTAACTCTCCTATAAATGCCCTATAAAATACCCTGTAAAATAACCCATCTAGGGGTATATATCTAGGTAGGGCATAACAATCTAAATAAATGCCTAAAACATTAAAATACCTAAATTTCTAGGCGAAATTTATAAAAGAATACATTTGATATCTAGGAGATGACAGGGTTAGAGATATATATAAGGAAAAAAAAGTGGGCCACCGTACGAATAGATAATAATGACCGTACAGTTAGACTTTTTCTAAAATATTGGTTTAATATTATAATAGCCGCTTGGGGAACTACGCGATCTCGCGAAGGCCCTTGCAACGACCCAGACCAACTGCTTTAGGGTAGTCTCTGGAGCCTACAAGGCAGCGTCTACGTTCAGTATTAAGACGGAAACCTTCTGCCCACCTCTTAACTTCTACCTTAATAAGAGGGTTAGAGCGTTTGAAGACCGGCTCACCCGCTCACCGGCAGCGGCCTTCGTTAGGGGGACGCTAGCCTGGGTAGCGGGGGAGCTACGAGGCGGAAAGGGAGGCAAATAATTATAGCCACCCCCGGTTAGCGGCCGGGCAAAAATTAAATAGGCTAAGAAATATGCCTCGGACGAAGATATCTCAATACCGTAGGGAAAGGCGAAAGAACCTACGCCGGGTAAGAAAGAAAAGTAGTTAGAGAAGGCAACTCGGAGGGAGTAAGTTACGAGGTAGCATATTAAAGTGGCCGAAATAATAAGGAAAAAGAGAAAACTAAATACTGCAAAAGCGCGTACGTAGTTCGATAAAACTATATTATAATGCTATATTTAATCTAATATGAATAAAAAACTATTACCGCACTACCTTTCGAAAACTATAAGCTCGCTCCTAATATAAGTTAGGACGGGTAAAATAGGCCTACGAACATTCCTATTCGAAAGAAGGGTACCGGAGGTAATAACTCCCTATTACTAATACGGGCTAACTAAAGAAATATTCAAATATATTATATTAAAATATAGGGAAACAGAAGATATATAATTATAAGGAGACTTAATTTAGCTATAAAATATCGAATAATTTTATAACGAATTTAAGATTATAGAAGGAATGAAGCGGATTTTTTATTAGGCCTTACGCTTAAGTCGATTATAGGAGTACAAATTAGTGGTAAAGATAAAATAAGTAAGAGAAGTAGAAGAACTATTAGGGAGTTTAAATTAATCTTTAATTTTAGGGCGCGGGAATATATTTATAATACTTTTAAATTAATTACCTGGATACGAAAAGGTTTAACGAAGGCGCTAATATAATACTAAGAAAACGCTAACAAATTACTAGTTAAAATTAATTCTGATTATTAAAAATTAAATGATAAATATAATTAAAGAATATTATAAAAAGACGAAATTAAATTACCGACGTAAAGGGAGCGAACGTTATTAACTAATTATTTAAGGACGGGGCCGTCTTAAACGTTATAAAGATCTAATTTGGGGTTAGGGTCGTTCTTGTAATTACTTTTAAATTTATAATTAATTTCTTCTTTAATATTATCATCTTTAATAACGTCGTTATCGAAATTAATCTACTTTAATAAAGCCTTGCTCCTAATATACCTACCTTCGGTAACTAGGGTAGGACCGAAAATATAATTATTAAATAATGATTTAAAGACTTTAAAATAAATAACGTAAACAATAACTTCGATATTAGTAATTTAATTAAAAATTAGCAAAGAAATCGAAATGGAAATTATATAGAGTATTTATATAGTTAGAAAAATCTTCGAAATTAACTATAATATAGCGAATAGTAATAATACCTTCTTTAATAATACTAACGCGATTTACTACGTCGTCGATACGGTTCTTAACAACCGAAGTAAAATTAATAATTTTATTAAAAACGGCCTAAAGGGCCTTATTAACCTTATTAGCGGAAATACGTAATAAAATAATATTATAATAAATAATAATAAAGTCCGAAATGTTACCTGGGGCAGCGCTACTATTATTTATCTTCTTCTTTTTAAGAGAGGAGTAAACGTCGGAAAATAAGATTACAATAAGAATATTACTATTATTATTAAATTTATTATTATTATTTTAGAAGGTAGTAATTATATCTTAAATAGTAAAAATAATTTATAAATTGTAAATAAGGATTTAATACTTAGAAGATTTAAAATCGAAGTCGGTATTATAAAAATTTTAATAACTTAGATAAAGTTACGGCCAAGTTCGAAATAACGCCCCTTTGAATATTTCTTAAGCTTTTTACTTAATTTATATTTATAATAAAAGTCTCTAATTTTAATTAATTTAAAGATTAATTATAATGATAAAAAAGAATAAGGGAAAGGCTTATAAAAATCCGAAAAATAATAAACATTATTAAAGCCGCTATAAAAGCGCTTATAAAAAGGAGCGACGTTGTGATGGCATTTGTGGGATGCATCTGTCATTACAACTATATAAGACCACTTGAGCGACCGAATTGCCAGCTTCGGTTACTTGTACCCTTTTGTGGGGACACGGGCTGGTTAGTGTAGTGGTCTGCCAGCACCGTGACAGACGTAGGGGACTATATAACATAAACCGTAAATACATAAAATATATTAGACGTCGTTATTAGGGACCCAATAATAAGCCGTAGAAGTAATACTCTTCTCCTACTCCTTTACTTTCTATTTATTTAGTATTACTAGCGAAGGGCCTTAATAATTTTCTTAAATATGTAACGGGGAGTACTAAAAAATATAGTAGTAAGAATAGTAGTTTTAAAGTCCTTAAAATCTTTAAAAACTTTTACCAGCTTATTATCGGGCTTATTAAACTTATTTAGGGCCTTAGCTTGAACTTTATTAAAAAGAACTATAATAGCGCTAAGTCGGAGCTGAAAAGGAAATATAAATAGCGTAATAATAGGATAGAAGCAGTAAATTAGTAAGTAAGTAGGATAAGGAATATAAGAAGGAAAAAGAAGAAGGAAAGGAAAGAGTGAAGGAGGAATTACTTTATTAATTGGAGGGTAAGTCGCTATAATATACTTATTATAAAAAATAAAATAAAAGGGTAAAGTAGAATGAGGGGGAAGAATGACGATATAATTAATAATTAATTAAATTTAGCGGAAAGAACGGAAGGGAAATAAGACGGGGGTAAGGTTGGAGGGACTATGTACTAGAATTAAAGATCATGCCTTGAAAATAATAGTAAAGTTATATTAAGTAGAAGATAAATAGTGAAGGTACGGTGCTAATACTGCGCCGTTACGATTGAATAGCGGAGGGTTTTCAGCCGGCTATGGCACGGTTTTTCCCACCGACTAAGAACGGAAGCAGCACCGTATACCCACTAGGTGGACTATATAGTTAGTTAGCATATATAAGACCAATAATAATATTATAATAAAATTTCCCAGAAATATTATTTACATTTATATTTAAGAGGAGTTAATTATAATAAGGATATACTTTTATTATAATTTCTATTGAAGATATTATTTGATAATTAAATTTAGAGGGGCGATTTTTTATAATTGAAATTATTATTCGCTCTAATTCGACGGCGGGCTAATTATTAGGGTCCTAATTAAATTATAAGAAGGTATATTTTAGGCCGCTATCGAAATTGTATTTAATAAGCGTTTCGATAATTTATATACTAAATTTCGTAGCAATTTCATCGTCGTCGTTATTAATAGTATTATTATTCGCAGGGAACCCTAAATTATAATCTAGGAAACTTTATATTCATATCGCTGGAATATTTATAATATTATTATAGGCTTTAAAGAATTATTAAATATAATAATTTTAAGCGAAGTATTATAGAGCGTAAATATACGTTATTATTAATCCCTTTAAGCTTACTTCTTTACTATTGCTATCGCCGTCAATAGTAATTATGTCGGTATAAATTTACTTTAGTATTCTATCAGTTAAAATCGAAATTATATTAACGAAGTATTAATATTCGAATCCTACGCGCTTAATAATTATTAGCGGGATAATTACCGAAGGGTAAGTTATAAAGCCGTTTAATAATATAACTATAATAATTATTCTATAGGATAATTATATATATTTATAGCCGGATATAACGTTAATTATATTTATAAATACTATAGCGCTAATATTTGTAACGAAAGCCTAAGCTCCGTTTGAGAGGGCCTACTATTTAAACCCCCAATCCTTTTCAATCTTTTTAAGAAATATAAACGTATATAATAAAGTATTTTTATAGAATTAGAAGCCGGGAGTATTAAGGGTATAATTAAAGCCGTTTAATTATATAAGAGCCTATTTTTCGATAATATTGGGGATTATAATAGGGATAGTAACGTTATTTTAAATTATTTTGGCGAATAGGTTTAAATTAGTAATACAGTTTAATAAAGGAATTGCCGAAATAAAAATAATAATATACTTAGGTACAAATTGGATCTACTACTATATAGCGAAATCTCAATTTTGTAAGAATTATATTTTATTATAAATAATTCGGTAAAATTGAATATTTTCTATTACAATTATCCGTAATTCGTAGCGGAATTAGATTTACTCTTTAATCCTAACGTTCGAAGTAAAGTCTTTACATATATTAATTTAAAATAATTTTAAACATTATGTTATTTTTCTATAAGGAAATTTATTCGTTTATATCCTTAATTTCCTATTCGGCTAAATACGCTTCTAATAATTCTTCGTCGATATTTCCATCTTTTGGGAAGCTAGGTTAAATAACGGTATTAAAAAAACCTTTCTTTACAATACTTTTTATAGAACCCTTCTTAATAATACCCTTCTTAGTACCAACTTTTTTAATTATAGTCTTTTTAATAATTTTACCGGATTTAATAAGCGTATTAGCGTATATTACACCACGTAATTTTGTACGAATCTGGCAGTTTTCTACCATTTTTCTATAAATATTTAATAATTTAGTAGTAATAATAAATAAAGACCGCCGTTAAAATAATAATACGTATTGTATTTATATTATTACAGCTAATAACCGTATTTTATATTAATTCGTCGAATTTTATTTAAATAAATATCAATTATACCCGCGGATCTCTTATATTTATTATTACCCTATAATTATAAAGGTATTTAAAAAGAAATATATTATTAAATATTATAATATATTTGTAAAATATTTAGGCGATGAACGAAATTAGTATAAGAATTAGTAATAAGTATACTAGAGTAGTAACCCCTTTATTATATTCTTTTTAAATTTTATCCGTATATATACGGATTACCATTACATATATAATTATTTTTTCCAGTACTAATATCGTTAATTAATATAGTAACATTTAAAGGGCTTTATTTAAGCTGGCGAATAATATATATGTTTAAACTATAAAGTTAATATATAATAACTTTAAATTATTTTTATAGGGAAAATTTAAAGAGGCAGGAATAAGAGTGAATAGTATATAACAGTTTTAAATTATTTTTCTATAGGGAAAATCTAAAGAAGCAGAAATAGGAATAAATATTGAATAAATTTACTAATAAATTAATAAGGTAATAGAAATCAGGTTTCACTGCCTAAATCCTAATCTGCCTAATTAAATTAGCCTTTAAAGATAGCGAAATCTATAGATCTACCCGCTTCGGGTAAGTATATTTAATTCCTATCAATAGAATGACCCTACTTATTTATCGTATTATATATTAAATCGTTATTTCAATTATAATATTACTTTTCTAATAAATAATTACGCTTTTATAATTAAATTACAATAAAATCGCGCTTCTATTATTCTCTAAATTATCGATCCTACTCAACCCTATCTTTATTATAAACTTCAATTACATACCCTAACTACTCTTAATCGATAAACGTACTCTCTTTTAAATATTATAAAAACTTTTTATAAACCTCGCTATTCTCGTCGTATTATATATAATACTCTAAATCTCTATTATAAAAGAAAATAATATAAATTTAATCTATATAAAATAATTTATTACCTTCAATTAATATAATAAACTAGTAAATATAACCGGAGCTATTTTAAATAAGTATTATAGGCTATCCGTTTAAGATTTTAATTACTAATTCCAAAATTGGAATTAATATTTTAAATCGTAGGGTAGACAGTTACTACACATTTTACTAATTTAACCAATCCCGCTAGTTCTTAGTAAATTTCTTCTACTTCGAAAATTCTAGGAAAATCCTACTTAATTATTAGAAAATAGCTAGGTTCTATATAGAATTTTCCAAGCGGGTAGGGTTTTTGATTAACATTCGTAATTTATCAACGTTAAAGAAATCGTCTACGGCCTTAAAAGTCCTCCGCGCTTCTAAAAATGAATTATTATTTATAAACACTTTATATCCTTTACAACTTATAATACTAGGACGGTCGTTAAGGGTAATAATAGAATATAATACGGCATCCTTAAACTAAATACCGTCGCGACCTATAAAATAATAATTTTTATTAGAACGATAACTAATAATATAAATAAAATATATTATTATATATACCCAATTATTAGCATAGAAGCTACCTTAATAGTACTTCTTATTAAAGTTTTTAAATTATTTAAAGCGGAAGTCGCTAAATTAATTAACGCCAGTCCGAAACGTTTTAAAATAAGTAAAATATATAGCCTAAAACGTAACCGTTATATAAATCTTTCAGTTATATGCCAGTAATTATTACTATTTAATTAAACTCTTTAAATTGTTAATACAAATAGTATATAGGATATACATTGAATTATCTTAGTAAATTATTACCATTAGGATATATCTATATTAAGAGTTTATAAAATATATAGAAAATTATTTTAATATATTTATCTAATTATCGAACGTAGCACCCGTTTAAATATTTTCGCCGATATTATATAATATTTTTAAATAAATAAAAGGACTACAAATTATTACTATTAGAAATAATTTAGTAAATTAATATAAAAAAGAAAATATTATTTCTCTATAGGGAAAGTGCGAATAAAGTTTTAATACGAAAGGTACGTATATTCGTATTCGGTATACTCCTAAAAGGTACGTATATTAGTATATTCTAAAATACTAACGATAATTTTAATTTTGTAAAGAGCTTTTGCCTTTAATTTAAAAGTAATAATCTATTTAGGCAATATAGACTTTACAAATAATAGTAATTCCTCTCGTCAGAATTTTTTATTAATAAACGTAAGTTTAATAAGGACGATTTCATATATGTTATTTCCTTCGTAATATTTAGGGTTTTTACTAATAAATTTAATTTATTATTCGATATTCTTAACGTTATAATATTTAGTATAGAGTGGGTACTTTTTAACAATTATTATATTTTCGTAATTATTATTAATATATTTCTTCGTTTTACTATTCTTATTTAAACAACATTAAAATAATTTAAAGTAATATAAGTAAAATAGTATAGCGAAGTCGGTCCCGTCGAAGAAGGTTAGGTTAGGTATTAGGTTAAAAATTTTAATTATATTAATTCGTTTAGACCGGACCTAATCCGCCTAGCCGCTCCGATCGATATCCGAATTAGAATTACTTATAATTATATTATTTCTCCGCGTAGAAACCTTATTATTTAACTATAATTATTAATGTACTTATATAGTAAGATAAGGTATTAATTAACGATTTCTAATAAATTATTTTTATAGGGGAATTTAAAGGGAAGGCGCGAATTATAAGAAGGAAGAAGAAGGATAAGAAAGAACGACCGGGGGAAGGTTTTATACTTTATATATATAAGCCCTATTTAATTTATAATCGTAAATCTACTTATATAGTAAGATAGGGTATTAATTAGCGATTTCTAATAAATTATTTCTTTATAGGCAATTTAAAGGGTAGGCGCGAATTGTAAGAAGGAAGAAGAAAAAGAATAGGAAGGAATAACTGGGGGGGGGGGGCTTTTTATACCTTACGTATATAAATTTATTTCGAAAGTAAATACTTTAGGATATTAATTAAATTGGATTTCCCTATAGAGAAAGAATATATTATAATTAATAATTTACGTAGGGCGTTTTAGGGATTTAATAAAGGCTTTTTATTTTCCTTATATTTATCTATCTTTTACATTTATTAATTATTATAATATTATGAATAATAAGTATTCGTTAATTATAATTATTATAATATCCCCGGTTATATAAGGGCGGGATTAACCGTATATAGGGAGGGTTTTATATAGGCTAGCTTAGATTTGCCTTATAGAAAAATGATATATTTATATTAGAAATTTATATAAGGTATTTAAAGAATTTATTAAATATATTCATATTCTTTTTATATTTATTCATTATTTATATTTATTAATTATTATAAATATTTTTCTATATCTCCAATTATATAAGGGCGGGATTAGCTGCGTATAAGGAAGGTTCTACGGTGGTAACCTTATAAACGTATAATTAGTATTATTTATTATTGCTTTAAGTTCTTATATAAACCTATAATTTTATATAGTATATTATTTAACCAAAGTAAATTATTTGTAGGGGGGTATACAAATCGCATTAATAATTGAGATAAATACTTTCTACTTTTAAAATTTACCCCCCTTTATTAATTTAAATAATTTTATTTATATTTGGGCGGCTTTTTTTTATACTTTAGTATTTATAGTTTTTACGTTAGCCGTTTCTTTATATATATTAATAATTTCTTTTTATACTTTAGTATTTATAGTTTCCATTTTTATTTGCTTCGTACAGGTATTTTCGAATTCGAAGGCGCGCACTAATTCTCTATCTCTTTCCTCGGCCTATACTTCTCTTACCCTTTAGGCCGATATTTATAACTACGGGGTAAACGTTTAGAATAATTAACGTCTAATATATACATTAAAATTCTAAGGGCGTTTTACGAATTTGTCCAAAATATATTTAAAATTAATTTTAAAGTAATAATATTAGAAAATATAGCCTTTCTAAGAGGTTAATAATTACTAAAGGCATAGGATAATAATATAACCGGAGAATTATTAAATATTAATTTTATTATATTTTATAAAGTAGAAATAGAAGGAAGAATTAAAGGACGAGGAGGGGTTATTAAATTAAAGAAAATTAGTACCTTCTTAATTACCTTTTCCGTTATAAACGTACTATCCCTCTTCCGTTTATTTATATTAAATTAACTATTAATATATCGGATATATTATTAATTTATTATTAATTTACTATTTACCCTCGTTATATTATAATTTCATTAATTTATTAATAAATTGGTTTGATACCCAAATTTAATATTATATTTTGTCCAAGGTTATTCGTATACTACAAAATAGCGATTAAATCTTATATTTCTACTAATAAATTAATTATAATATATTAGTAATGAATTTTAAATATATTGGTAATGAACTTTTATTAATAATTTACGCGTAAATATAAGGAAGTAGCAATATAAACCGATCGTTCTAATAGTAGGATTACTAATATAATATTTTGACCGTATTAATATTTAATCGAAGTATATCTTATATTTCTTAGTTTATATTAGAATAAACGTGGTTGTATTTAGCGCGAATAGTTAGGATACTTTTATTCTAAACCTAATTCCGAACTTCTTCCCGCGATTTACTTATAGAATAATTAATTAGGGCTCTATTTAGGATCTATCCTAAATAGATCCAAAAATAATTATAAATAATTTTCAATTTACGTTTTAAATAGTAGTAAAATTACGTATATTTACTAAGGGTTAAATATATAAATAACCCTTCTATTTATTAGTAAAATTAAAGATTATTCTTTACGTACCTTTTAATACTACGTTTAAAATAAAAATGATAGAAATATATTATATAGCGAACGAAATATATAGCCTTATAGGAGTAGGGATCCATTTCAAAAATATATACCGAAAAGCCTATATCGATTAATTAAGGAATTAATAAAAATATATTATAAAAGGATTTTAGAATAAAATAACATACCTATAACTATCTTAAAATCTTAATTTATAATAATACTATAAAGACCTTCTCCAAATAATTCCCGCTATTTAATTATATATCTACAATTAACTTGAAAGATTTTAAATATTATTTTAAAAGTAAGGGTATATATCTTCGGCAAATCGGTATTAGTAAGGATTCAGATAAGAGGGATAAATATCAGAATTAGAAATCTATCGGAAATAAATTCGGGATAAATTAATAATTTATATCGTTTTAATTATTCTAAGTAGAAGCCTTAAATAACCTCTTTATTCTCTATACCAGAAAAATACTTATAATTTATATCCAATTCGAAGGATCTAACAAAACCTTTATAAAAGAATTTTACCTATTCTTTAAAGAAATAAATAATTATAAAATTAATCCTATCGTTAAAGACCTTTTAAATATACTATTAAAAAATCAATAATTTATTCCTAATAAATCCCGGATATATAAATTTATACAAGTATTTAAATTTTAGTATTTTAATCAATATTCTTATATTATAATTTCAAGGTTCGAAGTTCCTAAAGGCTAAATAAAAGCGTAATACTTTTTAGTTACTAATTGAACTTTATTAATATTATTAAAATTCGTATAGATTTAGTTAATAATATTGGTACTATATTCGTTAAGGAATTGAATAAAGTAGGGGTTACGGATTAAAATTACTAAATTGTAAATTAATTTTTAATTTATCCCTAATTTATTAACAATATATTCCGGATTTATTTACTCTAAATTATATTAAAATTTCTTACCTTCTCTAATACCCGTATTAAATTAATAATAATCTATTTAAGGGTTTTATTAAGAGAGGGGGGGGGGGGGGGGTAGGTAGGTATATTGATTATAGGAAATTATAATAATATATAGGATAGTTTGAATATCGATTAAAATATAAAAGTTAATAGTAATATTATAATTTCGAATTTTAATAATATTATAACCTTAAATATAATCGGTTTCTAATTTATCGATAATGAACTTTTAATAAATCCTAAATATATTAAACAAAGATCTATTTAGTACAACGCATCCTTTTTATTAATATAGTATTCGTTTTAGCATATATTTTAATATATAATAATTTGGGTATAAAGTCCCTTAAATACCCTTTAATAATTAATTTAACATATAACTAATATTAATTAAGATTATTAGGAAGGTTAGTAAAAAAAGTGTATTTTCTCTCCCGGCTTTAAATTCTAATACTTTAACCAATAGCAATTATAACCGGTAATTATTTAAATAAAAATAAGTTTTAAATTTAACGCTAATTATTAAGGATATATTTTAAATAGAAATATACTTTATTTATATATTAAACGAATTTATATAATGATTTTGATTCTTTATAACCCTATATCTCCTAACGCGTCTTAGTCGCTTATATTTAACTAATTATTAAAATAGTATTAATAGAAAATAATTATTTTTAATTAGGTTAAAGCAATATAAAAGATAATTTAGGGATAAATTAAGGATGAATCCGTACTTAATAACTCGCTTAATTAAAGAGACTTTATTTTATCAGAAGCGGATTTTAAATAAAAGGTTTATAACCTCTTTATCAATTATAGTAGTAGATCCTTATTAGTACGCCTACTAAATTCGCGGGTTTAAATATTTATAACATTTAATATTAATATATTTATAAATAGTATAATAGTATAGCATTATTTAGGTAATTAGACGAAGTATCCTTAATAAATATTTTCTTTACTATATAATATTAGATTTATAATATTATAAATTAATTAGGGATTAATCTTACATATATTGCTAACTTATTTCGGACTACTCTACTTTATATACTTCGTCCTACGGGGCCTTAATTTAGGCTTCGGTTAAATCCTTAATATTTACGACGTAGGCTACGCTAAGAATAGAAAATTTAGAGTATTTTAAAATAATTATAATATAATATATCGTTTAAACGAAATTAGAATATTAATTAATACTATCGAATAAAATAAATATTAGGTTTATAATTTCAACTTTTATATAAATAATATTATTATATTATCGATTAATAAGAAATATATTTAGGATATATTAATAATATATTAACTATACTTATTAGGAAGTTGATAAATATTAAAATATTAGGAGGGGTTATATCTTTTAAATCCTCCAACTTATTAAATTCGGCCGCTATACTAGCTACTTATTGTAATTCGAATATAATTAACATTTATTAAATACTTTATTATTCTATTTAACTAAGCCGAGCCTAGTAATAATAATTAAGGTATCGGCGGTAGTAATAGTATTAATACTTATTTTAATTTGAGTAGGATAAATTAGGGATAAATTAGGGATGAATTAAGGATGAATTAAGGATAAATTAGGGATGAATTACGGAGGTATTCGGATTAAGATCGTTCGGACTTGAGGTATTCGTACTCGTACGCAAATTTCGTTTATTAAGGATCAAAAATGCGAATAAGGTTATTTCTCTACGGGGAAACTTTGGACGAGCGAGTGAGGTTGTTTCTCTACGGAGGAACTTTAGGCGAGCGAGTGAAGTTATTTCTCTACGGGGGAACTTTGGGAACGTATATTGTATATACGACTTATTAAAGGGGTAAGGGTCAGCTAAGAGATTTTTCATAGTGTGGGGTCGGTCTTGGCGTATCTACTTGGGTCAGGAAGCTTTGGGTATGGGGTCGGGTCATATGAGTACTTCCTTCTCCTGCTGGTAGTATCTCGACCTTCATATACTTCTGTGTTTCTTCCTCAAGCCGGAATTTTATATTCGTTTCATCCTTCTTCTTCTTTTCTTCCTTGTGTGCTCTGAATTCCTCCGCCATAAACTTCTCCAGCTCCGGCATCATGGCCGGCAAGCAAAATGGTGTTTGCCCTACTTCTTCCGTCCATGATGTTGTTGTCGCTGGTGAGACTGGTGGTAGCTCTTCGGCGTCTCTGTTTCTCTTCTGTTCCTCCAACTGTTGGTTCTGTTCTTGATGGTGCTGTTGTTGTTGTTGTTGTTGCCATTCTCGCTCCCGCTCCTCCTTATCCCTCCTCACCTCCTTCTCCTTCTCACTCACACCGACGACATACCCCTTCTTCTCCTTCTTTTCATCAAGCATAACCTTCTTTGAGTCCGCCTTCTCATTCAACATGATCACCTCCTTCACATCCGCCTCAGCAAACAAATCATCCATCTTCTCCTTAATCTCCCCACCATCCCCGTCCATCTCGCACCTGACCTGCCCGTCGATCTCGTAGTGGCCCGTATCGTCGCCCATCTCATGTCGGCGGTACCAACCTCCATCCAGCTCGTGTACGGCGTTCGGATCGCCGCTCTTCACAAAATCCGAACCGGGAGCGTACGCCTCGGTCATGGTCGACTCTGTCCTCGCTCCCTTTCGTTGTCGTTGCTCTTGTTCTCGCTGTCGCTTCCTGATTCGACGCCGTCGGACAAGGAAAAAACCTGCTCCGCCGGCTAAGAGGGTGAAGGCTCCGACTATGCCTATGGCGATGCCGATTACTGCTCCTGTGGAGATTGCTTTGTCTTTCTTGCCTGCTGCTGCTGGTTGCTGAGCGTTTCCTCCTGGGTTGGAGGAAGAAGAAGAAGAAGAAAAAGTGGCTGGGGTGCTGATGGATGAAGATCCTGCTGCTTGGCCGTTGTTGTCGGTTGGTGTGGTGGTGGTTGATTCCAGGGGGACGTAAGCCGGGTTGGTGGCTATATAGTTTCCTCGTTAGCTACCCTCTTTTCCCACTTTTTCACTTTCAACTTATCACACGAGAAGGCTTATCGACGCGGCGGGACTTACAAGGCGCAGCATCCTTATTACAATCAATCAACATCTCACACACATTCCCATCCCCATTCAAATCATACGCAAACCCCGTCTTCGCTCTCTGCCAACAACTAAACTCGCCATACCCATTATTGCCCTTGCCCACGTAATCGTCCTCAGCGACGTGGTACCCAATCACCGCCTTAAAGGTCACACCCGTGTCCGCCCACGTCGCCGACGTCGTGTCGTTGTACCACCCCGCCGTCGTGTTGAATGCCGTGTCCACGGTCCCCACGCCCCCCGTCGGTAACCCGCTGACTTGGGCGCTGTAGTAGGCCATTTGCGATGAGCGGATCCCGCTGGCCGAGATGCAGTCGCAGAGGATGACGTGTTCTGTGGTGCTTCGCTTTTTTGGTGGTGCTGCTTGGTGGTTGATGATGAGAGGCAGGTTCAGACTCCGAGTACCGCCGGCCGGGAAGACGCCCCCGTCGCCGTTGCCGTCGCCACCGCGGCGGACGGCATTGATGCTAGCCGAGGCGACACATGTCGAGTAGAAGAGCGCTACCAGGGAGAGGTACCAGGCAATTCGGAAGATAACGGTGGTAACGGAGACGGAGACGGAGGCGGAGGCGGAGAAAGGCGCGGCAACGGTTCGGGCGGGAATCATGTTTCCTTTTGATTCTTTCGACTTTTTCCTTTTCAACCGGACGAGCCACCGACTTGCCTGCGTGCACGCACACCCCTAGAAGAGCGAAAGCGCCGAAGCGTCGCAGTCGCAGTCCAAATCGTAATCGCACCCGAGCACAAGTTGTGTATGAGCCGCTCGTGAAGCCAGACCGAGCGACTTCCAATAGCTACACGAGAATCGGCGAAATGATAATGAATAGTCTGCCAAGTAAAATATGACGGAGGATCCCTAGCACTTGGTGAGTGTATTGAATGGACGTTCGATTTTCCTGATTGACCGCAATGGGGGAGGTGAGGTGAGGTGGAGCACCTCAATCTCAGAAGGTCTCAAGTTTCTCTCCCAGGAGCCGTAACGGGCGCATATTTTTTTAGTTTATGGCGCTATTCCCAAATCCGGGAAGGGGAGCCGTTGACTTCCCCGGTGTTGTTGTCGTCGTAGCCGTTGTCGTTTTTGCATCACCAGTTTCCCAAAAAGTGAAGGTTAAAAGGACCCTGGACCTCGGGACGGGAAGCAGATCATTGCTTGCTTTTCGCTTTTTTGGTGTTGTGGATGAATGAAGGAAGGGCGTTACGGTCCCATATTGAGGGAGGCTTTTGACAAGCGAGGTCTGGCTGGCTCTATTGGAGCACCAAATGAAAATTGCCGTCGGCGTTCCAGCCGAAAGACACAAGATGGTCTGGGATGGATGGACGGGATGGATGGATGGATGGAAGTGGCCGTATGGGGACAAGATAGCGAGATGCATAAAATACATAGATTTGTCTTGGGTTGAAGGCTGGGAATTGTAAAAGTGGTGTGCTTCACTAACGAGTGCCGCAGTATTTCTCTTACAAATTTGTTAGTGTTCAATTGGCCAGACCATGGCCCAGAAACGAGACATCACTCTGCAATGCAACAGTGTGCTGACGGCCATCTTGACAATTCCCCAATCATCGTAACGGGTCTACAGATTCTGGGCTCGGCAATAATTGTCCGATGACTTGCCTTAGTCTCTGTTCCGGTCCGTTACACTCAACCTTCCGGAGGCTGCGGCTCTGGTTGGTGAAAACATGGGGAGACTGGCATGATGGGGGTTCGGGGAGTCCTGATGCCTTCCACTTCGGGAGGAGCTGATGTATTAAACGACGCAGACTGGACATGAGGTGCATCAAGACGGTGTGACCGGCTGTGAAGGTACACTCGAGCCGAAAACACACCGGGTGATACTTGGAGATTTTGTGTCTTGGGCGTGAAAAGGCGGGATGCCCAGGTCGCCATGGCCGAACTATTCTCACTTCTCGGGGAGATGTCACAGTCTCCATCACTTCTCACCAGTCGATATCTCGAACGCCCAGGCAGCACCACGAGAAGATTCCGGTAGGTGGCCGCATGCTCTAAACATTATGACCTTATTAACCCAACCCTTATGAAATTCTCAGTCAGGTTCGAGGTCAGTCATTGTTATCTCTGATTGAAAAGCTTCGGCATTGCGGCAAACTTAAGACTGCTGGCCCACCGGAATGCCGTTTCACACCATTCTCATATATCACCATGCATGTAACGCCGCCACATGTTGGTCGCTTACTCACAACCATGGCCTTCGGGATCTTTCTGACCGCGGTCTTTCGATAACAAAAGTCCAGCCCTATGGGATAAATATGATCGATGCTGTGGAGAGGCGTAGTACGTGGAATGACTTGAAGCATATCCAAACCGTCGGTATATCCGAGAGCCTTGATTGAACACGGGCGCCTGGGATCGCTTTGCAACGGTTGCTTTAAAGCCTCCCATTACGGCACATGTGGTTCCAGGTAACCTCAGACCCAAGTGGCCGGTACTCGGCATCTCCTCAATCGGCACTCAGGCTCTGGAACGCGGCCGTAGATGCTCGCATCCGTTATCCGTATCGACGGCTTATCTCTGCTACCATAAGCTTCACTCTTCATCTTTTCGCGTCGAAGGGAGAGGCACGGCCCGATATTTCACTTCATAGCTTGACACTGGAGGTCAGCCTGGCCCTTGGCGGTCACTTTCTGAGTGTCCATCCCGTCTGGGACTCCTGTCAAAGTCTCTGCGCCTCCATATCCTATCATGGCCGGTTTGCCGATGGTGAATATCGCGTTCTGGCCATCTTGGGGTCTGACTCCTCCTCTCGGATCCAGATGCATGCCGCCTAGTGTCATCTTCCCCTTCACCCTCCACGTCTAAAGACTCTTGCGCCTTCCGTTTTCTGCTGGTTTCCCCTGTGCTTGAAATTTCAGGGTATTTAACTTCCTTATCCCACGCTACGAGCGAATGCGCCGGACTTCTCAGCCAGCTCCTCAGTTCATGCAGAAACAAGCGTGCATGGTCCCGTCCTAGGAAATCAGCCAGCATATCTTCTGCCTGGCCGGCGCTGCCCTGTATGTCGACCGTTTTGAGTATGGCAATAATGTACTCGAGGAGGAATTCGGCATTGTTTCGACGGCGGGTCAGTTCGCGTTCGGAGGCGCTGCTTGTACTGCCACTGAGGCCAGCAGCTGGCTCGGGGTCGGAGAGAAAGGCAAAAACTTGTAGCTCGCGTCGTATCCAGAGACGAGCACGAGTTATTAGGTGTGGTGTAGTGGCGAACTGTTCAGGCGTTGGGGTTGGTTTGTAACCAGAAATGCGGTTTGAGCCGACGTCTACAAACATTAGTCTCTGACCAAGCATCATTGTTCGATGAAACAACGTACGTAAGGAATATAGCTGGTGCCTGTATATGTGTCTGCGGCGTTCTATAGCTTCGCCTGGGGTGGGCGTGCTATGAGTATTCGCGTCGCGATCTCGTCGTCGGCGCTGGTCGTTACGTCGCTGCCGAAGGAGGTTTGATAGTGCCGGGTTGCCCGACTGGTTCCCATTTCCTCTGTTCTCATCCTTATCGCGTGGCCTCGGGGCGTTAGGTACTCGGTAGAAGCTCTCGTTCGAGGTCGAGTCGACGTATCGGACCTTGTAGATGGCTGCCTTGCATAGTGGGCAGTTTGGATGTTCTTGAAGCCTATGTATGTCCCTTTGTTAGCCCAGCGAAGCATATTGCAACTCGAGATTGAAAGACATACCAGCTCACAAGACATACAAAGTCAAAATGGGAATGCCCGCATGGCATAGCAGTGCAAGGTTCTGATATGGAATCAAGGCAGATGACACAGCAGTCGTCTGCCTCGGCTACCTCGTCGTTCCCGCCGTCGCCATCTTTCTCGTTGGCGGCACTCGCCCGTCGCGTTGCTGTGATCTCCTGGAGGGTTGTTTGCAGAACTTGGGCCTGAATGTCGAGAGCCTCGTCGGTTGCTTCCATATGGGCTCCAAGAGTGGATGGTTTTATCGTGGACTACGTTGTTGGACAAAAGCTGTCAGTGCCGTCAGATGTTTTGGTGCAGTAAGTGCTGATGTAATACAGTGCAGCTGCCACACGCTCGACATTTTAGCGCATCTTGGGCGCGGAAGCCCCTGCCGTCAGTGGGTTCTGATGAACGGATGCCCCACTGTATGTGGTGCTTGGGTGGGGTGTAACGTACGGTAACGTAAGAGCGAAACATCAACTAAGGGAAAGATCGCGTCCTCCCATTCACTGAGACGCGCCTTGTCTGTATCTTTAATTGATTTCCGCTTTCAGTTGTTCTCGACTTTTCAACTTTGGAGAAGACAGAGCGTTTTCTATCAAGCGCCTCGAATTGCTCTTTTCTTCAAAATCAAGAGTAGCGCCATAATGGACGAACAGCTAAAATCCGAATATGAGAGCCAAAGTCTACAGTTGCGCGCAGAACTGAAGCAATTCGAGGGAGAATGGGCACAGAACCACGACGGCAAGAAGCCGTCCCGTGAAGCCATCAAACAGAATCCGGATATTGGTATGCCATCCAGACTGATCTTCTTTGACTTTTCTAACAGATGATCCCAAACAGCCCAGAAATACAAGCAGTACAACAAACTCCGCGACATACTCTCCGGAAAGATCCCTCCTCCCAAAAGCGACAACCAAGACCCGAGCCAACGCAAGCGCAAGCAAGCAGAGACATTCCTCCCATCCGCCTCGACTCCCTCCAAACGAAACAAATCTGCCGCTACTCCCAAATCACAACACTATATTGCCGTCGATGAAGCCATCACCCCAGAGGTAGCACGGAAACTCTTCAGCCCTGCCGTCCCATCCTCGATTGGCCCTACGCCCCAAAAAGATGGCCGTGTTCTCGGTCTCTTCGACCTTATATCCCATACCTCCTCCAAGTCAACAGATGACTCCAAACCAAGAGCGCCCGGATTTACGGCTACGCCAAGTAAACGCCGCCATGCCCTAGACCTCGAGAACGATAAGGATGATGATGAGAAGGACGACAAGGAATTCATAACCCCCAGCATCCCGCGACATCGTAATCTCGACAGAACCCCGTCCTCTGGGCGCAATCGCAACCTCCTCGATAGCTTCCTCGGAGTCCGTGCCACCAACACATCCACACCACTAAACAAAAACAATGGGAACTCACCCTCGAAAAGCTACCTCAACAAGACACCGTCCGGGGAGCGGTCTGTGTCTAAGCTACAGTTCGCCACACCCGCTTTCTTACGTCGTATATCTGCGCCGTTACCACCTGTGGACGAAAACGGCGAGTGGCTGGACATCGAGCCCTTGAAGCTACCACGAAAACCGTTCAGCATAGCAAAAGGCAGGGGGCTGAGCCGCGTGGTAGCCAGCCTACGGAAGATGGAGGAAGAAAAGCTGGACGAGGAGCTGGATATGTTGAGGGAAATGGAAGCAATGGAACAAGGCGAAATGGGTCCTCCTCCGCCAAAGAAGACGGTTGCGCCCCCAAGGGAAGACACAGATAATCAGAAAGCACGTCCTGCGGGGACAGAAGGAGGAGCAGCAGAAGAAGAGGCAAACGATTTCGAAGAGGACGAGGCAGCTCTGATCGAGGTCGAAGCTAGCTTCCTTGAATCACCATCATCGAAGAGGAAGAAGGAGAGGCAGCGACCGGTCCTACTAAGCGGTTTCGACGATGAGAATGTCTACGACAGCCAAGATGACGGCGACTTGAGTAAGGAGGGACTAGATCGCAATGGACAGCCGTTAAGGGTGTTCAAGAAGAAGGGACAGAAGAGGACGACCAGGAAGGTCAACATGCGACCGACAAGGACGAAACGACCTAGTGCACCGGTTGCCGAGGAAGAGGATGACGACAGTGAGGAAGAAGAAGAAGAAGAAGAAGATGGCGACGACGTGATACCGGAGACACAATTCGATGCGACCAAGAATAATGCGGCTGGAGATGATAGTCACAATCTGGATCCGTTGTTGTCTAGAGGATCAGGGTCGGAGTTTGATGATGATGATGATGGGTCAGAAGGTGAAGGTGAAGGTGAAGATGAGGAAGCAGAGGCGAGCACGACAAAGACTGCAAAGGCTGCAAAGAAGAAGGTGCCAGCAAAGCCCAAGGAAAAGAAAAAGAAGGATGTGACTACGAAGAAGACGAAGAACAAGAAGAACGGAGGGAAAGAGGATGGTGATGAAGAACCGGTCAAGAAGCCGCGTATGGTCAAGGCTACGGCAAATGCGAACTTCAAGAGGTTGAAGCTGAAGAATAACGGGGCAAAGGGTGGGCCGGCTCATAACAGCCGGTTTAGGAGGAGGAGGTAGTGCTGTGAGATGTTAAGCATAACGAACGGTATCGGGAGGGAGGTAATGAAGAGATGAACTGTGATATTGCGTCTTATCTTTTTTTTTGGCGCCATTCAACGTGAAGGACATGGAGCTATTATTGATAGTAGAACAGGACGACTTGTCGTTATCCATTTCTTATACGAGCGGCAAGTATACTTAGGTGGGAATGTATCACGTATCAATTCACAGCAGTCGGTAGGTGCAATTATTCGATAAAGTCAGGATGCCTTTCTGATATATGCTAGCCAGCCGGCTGATAAAATGTAGAACAACAAAATTTCAAATATGCTATAAAAAGACTATTTCCTCCCCAGTCCCAATGGTATCAAACCTTTCCTCTGTCTGGCCTCCCAGAATCCCGTCGCTAATCATAGGTATTTACAAAAAGAAAATTTCTTTCTTCAAACACAAACAAACTATAAATGAGATTAATAATTCCGTGGGCCGGCCCTTTTGCAGCCCCACCAAATGTTCTTGACAGTTCTTCAGCAAAGCTCCTCCCCCTTGCCCTTTTTTTTTCCCCCCATTTTGTCCCTTTACGCAGCTACGCAGCGGTAGCAACCGCCGGCCCAGCCACCGTCACGGTCTGCGTCTCCGTAACGGTGGCAGTCTCATTATGAATCAACGTATCCGTCACTCTGACCGTCTCTCTTTTAGTCTCGGTAACCGTCTCCTTAACCGTAGTCGTAGTCGTCTCCTTAACCGCCTCCCCCTTAATGGTAGCAGTGACCGTTTGGAACATCTGCTGTGTCTGTGTAGCCGTAGCTGTAGCCGTTTCAGTAACAGTAACCGACACCGAGACCGTGACTGCACTCTCCGAACCAGCAGCTGCTAACTTGACATGGTTCTCATTCCCATTTAACCCGTTGCCGGAGGAGTATTGAGGGGGTTTGAAGAGGCGGTCGACTGTCGCCCAGTATTGTGCTTCTGATGCTTGTTTGCTGTCGACAGCAGCAGAAGCGGCAGCAGGGGCAGAAGTGACCTCAGCAGCAGCAACAGCAGGAGGACCAGGAACGAGCTTGACATTGTTGACATTGGCAATCTCCGTAGGCTGAGCAAAACGTTCATAAGATACCAAGTCCGTCACGGTGCCGGTGACGGGGATGATTACGAGGGGATCGTCGTCGCTGGTGGTGCTAGAAGCGGCGCTGCTTTCGGCGCTGCTTGTGATGATCGGAGCGCTGGTTGTGGTAACGCTGCTGGTGGTAACTGGAGCAGGAGCTGAAGATGGGACTGAGACTGAGACTGAAGAGCCTGAAAAGGTAGAAATCCTTTGGTTAGGAACGTTGTGAAATGAGAGTGTTGTTGAGGGTAGTATGGTGGACAAGGGTTTTGAGGTGGTTAAGGTGATCGTGGAGGTTGTAGGAAGGGGAGGAGGGTTGCTGGTGGTGATGGAAGGGGAAATGCTAATAGGGGGAAATGCTAATAGTGGTAGAGAGGAGAAGGGTGGTCTCCACGGTCACAATGGTGGTAGAAGGGGGTAGCTTACTGCTGCTGATGGTCGGAGCGACGCTGGTGGTCGACGAAAGGATGCTGCTCGAGACGACTAGAGGCATGCTTATGACGGAGCTGAGGCTCAAGGTAGGCTCGATGTTGCTGGCGGAAGACAAAGAGGAAGAAGAGGATGCCGAAGAAGACACAGGCAGCGAGCTAGGATCCACGGTGAAGGTAATCGGGTAAGTGCTCCCGCCGTCCGTAACAATAGCAGTCACCGTGATGAATGTCTTGCTATCAGTAGTAGTTGTAGGAGGCAAGCTCGCCGAGGAGGATGAGGAGACCGAAGCGGAAGAAGAAACGGGAGGCTGAACTGCGATGACACTCGATGAAGAAGCAGTCATAGAGCTTGTCGTAGGCGGCACTGAGGCAATGACCGACGAGGCTGCAGCTGAAGTAGTGACAGCAACCGCGCTCGATGATGAAGCTACTCCAGGAGGAGGACCAACAACAGTAACAGTCACCGTCACCGGACCGACGCTCTGAGTGACCTTGGTGGTATCCGTAACGGTCACATCCAGGCCAGAACTGCTGCTACCAACCGCTCCCCCAGATCCAGAGGATCCAGAGGGGGGAGGCACCGTCATGGTCACCGTGCCGAAACTCTGTGTAACCTTCACCGTACTTGTAATAACCACCTCCGAGCCAGCACCAGCACTGCTGCTACCAACCGCTCCTACTCCTCCTCCAATGGGAGCCGCAATAGGCGCCAAAACCTTTGCCGCCTCATCCGGCTCGTAGCAATCAATTACCACGCCTTGGACGGTGGTCATGGGCATGACGAAGCACTTCTTGCCACTGCCGCACTGAGCAACGTTGAACTTGCCCTGGGCGTTGCAGTAGGCACGGCCACCCCCCACGCAAGCGGCCTGGCCGGAGATGCAGGTGGTGTCCTTGGTGAGGCTGGAGAACTGCTCGTTGTAGCGGCGGGCGTCGGCGAGGTTCTTGGCGTAGATCTCGGGGGAGACGGTGGTCGTGGCGGAGGGAAGGGCGCCGGTGACGGCGGTGGGGAGGTTGTTGAGGATGTTGCTGATGACGGCGGATCCGGTTTTTTGTTGTTGTTGTTGTTGTTGTTGTTGTTGTTGTTGTTGTTGTTGTTGTTGTTGTTGTTGTTGTTGTTGTTGTTGTTGTTGTTGTTGTTGTTGTTGTTGTTGTTGTTGTTGTTGTTGTTGTTGTTGTTGTTGTTGTTGTTGTTGTTGTTGTTGTTGTTGCTGGGTGTTCGAAGAAGAAGATGTTGCTGGCAAAGCCGCTGACGATGAGGCAACCGCAGAACTCGATGACGCTGCTGCGGATCCAGACGCCGTCACAAACACTCCCCCGGGCACGACCGCACCACTGCTGCTAGCCACCCCAGCGCCCGTCGACGTCGAAGACTTCCCAAAGTAGTCACTCGGGAAGTCCGTCGTGACCCCAATGAACCCTGGTATCGTGTAAGACACCACAATCGTTGTTGATCCATCACCGCCCTCTCCTATTGTTGAATGATCATCCCCATCGTGTCTCTTCTGCAACGACGCCTGACTCTGTACTGGACGACTCCTGAGAGGACCAGCCTCAGCAGTAGTTGCCAAGAGACCGGCGACGAGAGCACCCAACTTTATTGTTGTGGTAGGTCGCATTGCTCGTGGTTGTTGTTGTTGTGATGCCCGAGTTGGGTATGCGGAAATAGGTGTAACCTATGGTCTGAGACCAGGAGAAACCACGAAAAGGAAAAAAGGAAAAAAAAAAGAAAAAGTATCCAAGATCCTGACTATTCCGTTGAGTAAATTGTTGTATAAGGTATCTTAGCCAAGAAGAAGGAAAGGAAAGGAAGGAAATCCAGGTGGTAGGCAAGTATGAGAATCGAGAATTCGGGTTGATCGACCGACCAGTCGGGTATGACCAAGGATCCTCGTTTCGGTTGTTCCTGAAGGCGTTGCGGGTGAGGGAGAGATGATCTCGTGGAAGCGGTAACTTGAAGAAAGAAGATCGACTGCTTTCTTTGTGTTACTCTTCAGAGGATATAATTTGAGATGTGTGTAGAAAGCCGTTAAAATCCCAAACAAGAGGTACAGATAAAGGAAGTAAACGCTTGTATAGAAGAAGAGAACGCTGGTGATCGATGAGTAATGACAAGTCAAGGAAAGACAGAAAAGATGACGATGAAGCAGAATAGTAAACCAAAGAGAAGATGGGGAGGGGAAGAAGGAAGAGGAGGACGAGGAGAGAGAAATCCAGACCAGAGAAGATATCGTGAGACGGTAAGCCCAACTCGTTCGTTGGGTAGCGTAGTCAGGACTAGCTACTAGCTAGCTAGCTCCAGAAAACCACATGGTCCTCCGTCGATGCAAGGTGCGATGACAGGTAATGTCGCGTCACGAAACCCGACGCACCATTCCTCTTTCGAGAAAGCCGCCGCCCTATGAGATTCTCTTCAAGCTTTGAGTCCACTTGTCTCTTTGGATGGATCGGGTTGCCCCGAGAAATAGCCAAGGGTGTATGGTAACAGACGCTGCGCAGCATCGTGAAATCACTGGATGGCCGGCGGCCAACTTTCGAGGCCAGCCAAGCATCGTGAGTAAATGAGAAAAAGAGGGCGGAAGCCGGCATGCCATGGACATGGGGAAAGTGTAGTGCAGTGTACCTAGTACCGCATGCCTGGAAGAAAATGCCTAGACTCCTCGATGAGTCGTCGTCTTCGGTCCCAGTATGTAAATGTCCACTCGGCATATCGATCCAGGGCGCAAGTTCGACGTGGGGAGATACTGGGCAGTCATGCCCGCCCTGCTAACAAAGACACCCTCGTTCGCTCGCTTCGGTCAGTCAGTCAGGTCTCAGCGCATATGGTGTTGTATCGAGTTGACAAAGAACGCTTGGCCATGAAGCGCCCGCCGAAAGGGAACCAACTGAACCAACCGAGGGATCAGCGAGCGACTGGTGGTGGTTAGCCGTCGTCCGTTTAACCTCCAGTCACTTCCCCCAGTGACGTCCCCTTGTCTCCCCCCCTTTGTTTCCCAAAACAAGCAACCTTTCTCGGTTCACGAACCTCATTGGTTGGCCAACTTGGAAACGCCAAAACGGGTCACAGCCGCCCGCGATTCAGGGCCAATCATTCTCGGCTGACGGGGGTGTTCCTGAGGCTCTTTTTCTGTGGACTGAATGAACCCCTGCATTGGTTTTGTTCTTGGTGGTGGGCGGATGCGGATGTAACGTCAGTAGGTACTCAGCACCTTGCTTTGCTTTGCTTTGCTTTGCTTGCCGCGAGCTTGCTTGCCGCTCACCTCGCACAACGAACGGACACCCGCTCTTGCAGCGCGCTTGTTGAGGAAGATTTGAAGGATTTTGGAAATCACATTTCCAGGTGATGATTTCCGTCGGCGCATATGCTAGGCCATGGCTATATACAACAGTGGCCCAGTCCAGCAGCCGGCCTCGAATGAGATGAACAGCGATGCGTAGATCGCCTTTTCTCTCCTAAACTTTTTCTTTGAAAGTGAGCTACGATGATGATGATGATTTCTATCCAACAAGCCATGCTTATTTCTGGCATGTGGTCCGTTCCACAACACTCCCAACACTTGCCATCTAGCAGCGCCTGTATCAATCGCATCTTCCAGAACACCCTTCCATGTAACATCAATGCCCACCATGCAAATAATTTCTGGACGAATAAACACTCCCGCGAGCAACGACTCGGACTTTTACCTCTACCTACTCAGATAATGCTGTGACAGTATGCAAATCAAATTGAACTTTTTAGAACTCCAATCCACATGCTACTTTCAAGACACCCATACTCAATCCATGTTCCCCTGTCCGCACTCGTCGATGCGTCCTCCAAACAACAAACCACGGAACAACAATCAAACCACCCACGACTCCCACGATCCCGGGTATGACGCTACCTCGTCGCACTACAACTTGACAATCGTCATGCCGTTGACCGTGATCGTTTCTGGTTCTGCGTATTCTGCTTCCTCCTCTTCCTCGTCCTCCTTATTTTCTTCATCGTGATGACCGCCGCCGTGGTAATCACCATCGAAACCCTCCGGGTCGTAGTTTTCAGGGTAGGACTCGGCATCTGATACGGGCTCCTCTGGCGCGGCTTCGTAGGTCGTGGCCTTGTTGTTGCTGTTGCTGTTGCTGGTTACTGGCGCGGTAGTCGGGTTCCTGGATGCTTGTCGGGATGCCTGCCTAGATGACTGCCTGGTTGAACTCCTCCTAGATGCCCTTTTCACTTCATCCACCTTCTGCACCTTACTAGGTCGCATTCCCTCCTCAACGAGAGGTGACCTTCTCTTCCTCGTCACCACAGTCATCTCGATATCGTTGTCATCATCTGACCCTGCTGCACCCGATGAGACAGAAATCACCGTCGCCGGCGTAGTACTCCTCGATCTCTCGCTCTTCGAGTCGTCGAGGTCAACAGCAGTAGGAACAGGCGACCTCGACGGCCTCGTAGAGTCAGTCGTACCAATCCTCGCCTCTTCCATAACCGGTACCGTGATACCAACAGCAGCAGCAGCGGTAGCAGTAGCGGTAGCAGTACCAGCGCTTTCATCATACAGCGTCCCCAACCATGCCTCCCGGAACTTCAGCCCAATAGCCAACGCCATATGCCTAGAAACACTATTCCCCACCAGCTTCCACTGGTCTGCCGTCCGTCCCACCAGGACTTCCTCATCCAGGTACCCTTGCGCCCGACGCATCTCCTGGACCGTATACGGCCGGTCTTCATCCCAATGCAATCCTGGTCCCATGCGCGCATCGCTGGGATTGCAGGAAGTAGTAACAGTAGGGAACAACGTCTTGGGATTAAGCCTCCGCCAACCCACCGAAGCATCGCTCGTGCGGGTCGTGCCTTCGCTGGGGAACAGGTCCCTGTCTCCCTTGCTCATGACGCCGTTTCCTTTGTTCCACGCCTTGATGAAGCTCATGCCGTACGGGTGGGTAGGGATGCAGGCGTACTGGGCGCGGCAGTAGGGCGTGATTCCGGCCGCAGGACGATGGTCGGGGAAAGGGGTGCATGCCTCCGGCTTGGCGTCCCCGACCTTGGGAAGGTCGGCGGTGCTTTCGCCGGCGCTGACGAATTTGAAGGCTGTGGGGACGAAGATTCTTTGGACGTACGATTCGCCGTTGCAGAGAAACCCAATGTTCCGGTTTTTGTCGCGGTAGTGGGAGTGAGACGGTAGAGGTGGGTCTGGAAGAGGAAGACCGGGCGCAGCAAAGTACAAGAACACGCGTTCACGACTTTGAGGGGCGCCGTGTGCCCAGGCGTCTCCGAGGATAAGCTGGGCTTGGTAGCCCATACCGACGAGGGCACAAAACAGTTGTGAAAGGACGTCCTGCTTCCGATTCACAAACGTTTGCACGATGCCCGAGACGTTCTCTAGGACACCGTACTTTGGTCGATAGAAGTCGACGAAGGACGCGAACGAGGCCACCAGGGATTGGTTCTTGACTTGGTTGAGAACTTTCTTGTCCTGAGTGAGAAGCGAGAACCCGGGGCACGGGCTACCGGCGGCAATGAAGTCGACTTCACCAGGCCGCGGCACATTGTCGGAAATTTTACCCTATAATAGATGTTAGTTAAAATTGTCTATATTAGCCAAACTCTTTCAGAACGAGAAGGGAACATACCTCCAGGGCAAGACGGAGAAGGTCGTCCACAGAGCCAAGAAAAGGGCGAGTCTTGTCCGGATCCGGGGTATTGGCCATGTAGGTATGGATGGCCTTATCCCAAATATCGTTGGCCCAGCACATCTCAACAACACCACCCTCTTCTATGCCTCGTCCAAAGTTACCACCGCCGCAGTATAGATCCAGACCCTTCAACTTGGGCTTGCCAGGGTTCCCAAAGGGGTTGAATCCTTGGCGTAAAGTGCTTGGGAATGTCTTGAGAGGAACGCATTTCCCATCATCTTGCCTATGCGTAATGAAAAATATGTTCCCCGTTCCTCCTCTATCGTAGGGACTTGGGATTCGCTCGTCCGGGCGAAAGAATCTCACAAGACACTTGCCTACGATTCTCTCGGTCCGAACCTCGACCAAATCTTCGGTATAGACCAGCTCGTTGGGTGGAGCATCCTGACGATCAACCTTTCGTCGGCGCAACAGCTTTCTTAGTCGCACGAACGGTGTATCTTTCTCTCCTTGCGTAAAGAAGTCCACGACTTCATATGGTTCCGAGAACTTGTCAGAAGGAGACAAAGTCGCAAGGACAGTATCGCCAGGCTTATAAGGGGGTGTCGGCGGTTTTGGCGGCTGGTTATGATAACAAGTCAAGTGTGCCTCCTGTAGTGTTACCCACCGACGTTGTTCACTCTCGTACAACTGTCTGACAAAAAACTCGTCCTTGCCACTTTCTGGACTACCGAACCAGTCCACCGGATGAACGGCAAGCACCTCATTTCCCTTGACACGGGCATAATGCCCTTCCTGACACGTGCAATGGTTGGAAAGGAAGAGTTCGTTGCGCCACTTGTACTTCATGGCACAGCACGGTGTGTCTTCTGGTCGGTAAAACCAAATGACATCGAAACTCTTTGGGCCAAGGCCACGGCCACTTTTTGTCTTGGCAGTATGGACTTTCTGAACGAGACCAAACCACCTGTGGTCGTCCGTGTCGGCGGGTTTCCATTTGGTGTCTGTGTTGGAGCTATCATCTCGGGGGGTTGAGATGACATCTCCGATCTTGATTTGGTCGACAAGGTCCTGAGCCAAGTATTTGATATAGGCCGGGTGGAGTTGTTCGGTTTTTGGTTTTGGTTTTGGTTGCGCTTTAGGCTTGACGTTCTCCTTCGTTGAAGGCGGTAAATTGTTTTCTGGCGGAAGAACGTCCGAGGATACGATGGATACGACATCCGAGTCGATAGGCATTACCTCTGACACTTGCTGCACTGGCAAGGGCTGAAGTGGTGTCGGCAGACTCTCTGTCGCGTTTTCATCCTTGGTATCGCCCTTGGTGTCATCCTTGGTTTCTTTCTTGACACGCTTTGCGAGCTTTACCTCCTTCTCTTTCTCCGCGTCCTCCCCTGCCAACCGTAACACCTTTCCAAGAATCATGTGACCAAAGCACTCCTTTATATACGGAGTGACGATGGTAGCCGCAACAGTTCGATCGCCTTCGGTGACAACCGGCCCTGGAGGAACCTCTTGTCTGAAATACTGACCGGGCTTAACGGCTATAAGTTCCCGGAAGAGTCGGTCCCCCGCTGCTCTCTTAGCGCCTGCCACGCCATTGATTTCCTTCCAAATGTAACCTATATTGGCGGCGACAGAAGTCCGGAAATCGTCGCTGGGGTGTTGCGCCCGCCACTTCTGGAATGCCTTTGACTTCCCGTGGGCCTTGGAAGCCCACTGGATGAAGTCGCTCTTGAAGCAGCCCAGCGTAACCTCGCGCTTCCTTTCCACCATGCGGGTGCAATAGTCAACGACATGCTTTCCGAGGTCGGCAATCCAAAGAAACGGTTGGTAAAACCTCTGGTATTCCAGCGCGGGCTTCTTGAGTAGGTAGTAGATTTCTTTCTTGGCGTTGTGCTTGGATCGAACCCAGATCTGGCCCTTGACGGTGTGCAGAGACGCACCGTAGTTGCCAACAGGCAGCTCAAGCACTTGCATGCCGGTGACGTAGTGCTTGGTGTTGCCGAATTTCAGCACTCCGTCAAAGTAATACTTGTCGTGCAGTACCTTGGTCGCTATAAGCTGAATTGGCCGCATTTCTTGAGGGTGGTAAGCATAGTTTACGTAGAAGTTGAAGTCGTGTAGCTCGAATTCGATATAATCCTCTTTGGTCTTGCCAGCTGCTTTCGCAGCTCTCAAGAGATCTTCAACAGCTACGCGCTCAGTAGTCGGCTGCGGGGAGAACGGTATGGGATTATCGTTTTCATCGAGTCTTTGGAATGTCGACCTTGGGTTTATCAGAGTCGATACTGCTAAGTCAACAGTAATGTGCTTACTGCGCTGGACCACGAAGTCGTCATCTAGGCCCTCGTCTGAAAATCCATCAGGGAGATCCGCCTCGTCTTCGGACTCAGGCGCAGGTTCAACGCTATTCAGACCGGATTCGGCTTGGAGTTGCTGCTGGAGCTCTAGCTCGAGTTGAAGTTGAGGGTCGTCAAGACTTGGTGTGATGGTCGTCGCCGCTATGGGCTCGGGGCACTCCTCCTCGGCTGCTGGGAGTGGTTGAACGTAGTCGCCCTCATTGACCAAACCCTGGCTGAGAACGGACGCGAACATGTCCAAATAGTCTTCTTGAGAGCCCATGGCGTCGGCGGGCACGTCGATAAACATGCCCCCGTGGCTGCGATCTGGCGAATCCATGGCTTGGCTGATGACGATCTGGCGCTTAGTTCTACTTTATGAGTAGGCGTACTCCGAAGCCGGTCAAGGGTGGACCTATAACAAGAATGAAGGCGGCCGGCTGGAGAGAAGGTATTCAGGTATGTCTTGGCTAAAACATTTGGTAACTTGTTGCGATATTGAATTTTTCGAATTATTTCATGTTCAAGAGAGGTGAGTTGGTGATGATAAGGTGAGAAAATCGTAATAAATTCTAGCAATCCCCGTTTATTGATGAAAGGCCAGAAATGGTGTATGAGCAAAGCCGGATTGTAAAAGAATACAAAATAAAGTAACAAAAAAAGAAATCTTTTTGAAAAGATTTTATTCGTATCGTTTGTAGTCCGGATATGTGCAAGTTAATGTTGTATTGCGATACGTAAAAAGAGAGTCGTATCAAGCGCTCTCAGATATTCTGATATTTTGGCTGTCGCGTGGGCGTGAAAGCGGGTGCACAAGTTGAGGTGACCGCGGTGGAAGGAGGAGCAAACCAACAGAAAACAACACTGCAACGAACTTGAATGGATTCTCTTTTTTTCTCAGTCCCTTGTCCACCGAATTCCTCTCTTCCTTCCTGTTGCGGACCTCGTTCGACTGGGATGTGCAGCGAACGGGACTTCCTTCCTCGAGAGGAACGCGTCCCGCGACTGTGGATTCTTTGTCGAGGGTTGGCAAGGGTTGGTGGTGAGCAAACTGCGCCAAGCGAAATCAATTGCCCAATCACAGAACCCGCGTCCCTGCCGTTTGCGGATCCTCCAACTGCACGAACAAGACCCACAAAAGGCCGGTAAAGATCCACATATCTCCGGTCTGTTGCTCCGGTGCGCCCGGAACTTGGACCGGAACTCAGACCGGCATGTCATAATCAACGCTCAACAGCTCCAAACACAGTCCATTACCATAACCAATCTGTTCCTATTCAAGGTGCTGCATGAATTAAAAGTATTCGACCCAAAATCTCTAAATACCAAAATAGACACCTAACAGACCGGGTATTCCAAAGCGCTCCTTGCTCGCTCGCTTGCTATCTAGAGTATCTTGATCCCAGCGTACTGTGTATCCGTATAACTCAATTAGAGTCGGGAGTAATCCCATCGTCACTTGTCCTCCGCAGTTGAATCCATCTTCTCGGCTTCAAATCCAGTCATGCCGATTTTCTTAGGGTTCTGTGTATCCCCAGGAGCTCCTGCTCCTTGCCTAACTCTCCTAACAATTCGAGATGGTTTGTTGAGCCAAGTATCGGTATATCGCTGCGTGTTGAGCCAACGCGCAGCAACGACGGCATCCGTACCCTTCAGGTCTCCGTCCGTTCTCTTGGCTGGGAGGTGCCAAGTGCAGCCTTGTGTTTGCCTGAGTGCTTCGAGCTTTTGCCTCGTCCTGACCAGCATGGTTTCTAGCGCATCATTGACTGGCAGATGAGGCCACATCTCGATAAAGTATGCAAACGTCTGTATCAGGACCTTATACTCGGTTTCGCCCGGCTCCCTTGCGTTCTCCAGAATGCGAGGGTCTGACCAAGAGTCGAGCACCCAGTTTACCAAGCTCAACATCAATTGCGCGTTGCCCAGACATCCTAGAGCTTGCATATACCGGAAAATATGAGGCGCCGTCAGCGTGTACTGTAACGTGGGGAGCTCGAAACGTGCTGATGCGTCGCCATTTGATGGGACCGAAATGGGCCTTACCATCTCTTTGAAAGTGGCATGGAGCTTTTCAGCAGCCAGGCGAATTACTGGCACCATTCTCAAATCTCCGTACTGCTCGGTTGGTGTTGCTGTAGCCATCGCTTTCCTCGTTTCAAATGCCAGTGCAACCGTCGACTTTCGTACCATGAGACTAAGTAGGTCGAAGATGGTGGTATCCAGGCCTTTCGCGAATACCGTCAGCCGATATGCTTTCATGAACACCTTGAGCGTATGCAAGTGTGGGTGTGTTGTTCCTTCACCCTCTCTCACAATGTATTTGTTGGTGGCCAGAGCTCTGAGAATAGTGTACCATGGCCGCTTGTCCTTGTGAGCAGCCCTTGCGTTCCCCTGTTGGTACAGCTTGGTGATTTTGATAGCCAGTGGGATATGGTTATGGGAGAACGAATGAGGGTCCGGGTCCGGGTAATTGGAGTGCGTTTTGCACAACAGCTTAATCCACGCATCGAAGACGCGAACGGGGAGGGTATTTATCTGCTCAACATCCTGGGACCACCCAACCAAAGCTTGTCTCGCAATTACGTTGTATCCGCCGTCCAGGATGTATTGCAACCCGGCCTCTATTGAGTTGGTGTTTTTAAGTAGAAGCTCGAGGAGGCGGTCGTTTGGTCGGATGTTGCGTTCCCACATTTGTCGATACAAGTCACCAGGAGCCGGAGGAGTAAGTCTCGCGATCTCATAGGCGCTAAGGTTACCGTCATGAACTGGAAAGACATAATGCCGCGAGTCACCCGGTAGCAGCGGACTATCTGGGGGCACTTCCTCTGCAAACAACTTTTCCAACATGGCAGCATACACATCGGCAGTAGGCTGGAGGTTGGGTCGAGGAGGTCTCTGAAACTCCGTCCAGGCCTCCCTAACGTTGCGCGTGGCCTCGATGGCTGTAACCCACGTGGCGTAGACAAACATGTTGGGACTACTCCATTTGGGTGGTCCGTCAGTTCTGGTCATTATCGTGCGCTGTCGGCCGGGCAGTGAACCACCCAGATTGGTCAATGCCTCATCAATGGGCTGAGAGGGGTATCCGTTTTCGACCATCATGGTTCCTGCTTTAGCGCTCCTGCTCAGATCTTCTTCACGATCGCGTTGCTCGTCCACTCCATCCCACGATAAACGGTATGGTGGCCACGTCTTTGCAGACCGAATCATGGCCTTTTCCTCTGCTGGTGTCTTCTTCATCCCCAGCAACACCCTTCTTATTGAGCGGTAGCCGTTCTGGGTAATCAGCAAGTGAGGTCTCATTTTGACAGACGCGGCCAGAAGGACCTTCTGGGCTTCCCAGTTGTAACGGACGTGCTTGTAAGGAGCGATGGGCGTCCTCCTGTCAAGCGCACAAAGAGCGCTGTTAAGGATCCGACATCTTATTCTCTGCCATTTTACTTCGTCATCACCTCCGGCATCAGCGCGGCAGGTCTCGAGATATGCCGCGACGAGATGGGCAACCGAGATCAGAGCAGCAGGCCATACGGCCGCGCAATGCCACATGAGTCGATACATCATGATCTTGAAGACGTCAGATCTGAATTCTGGACCAACACGTTTCTGTTCAGGTTTTTGTCTCGGTTCCAGGTAGTGTCGGGAGATATAGTCGAAGATGACGGCGAGGCTCTGCGCTTGGAATATCCTTTTGTCGCGCCCAAGGACCATGTTCATGAGAAAATATGGCTTGAAGGTGTCACGAGAGACGAACCGCTGAACGATTTCGTCTCCAGTCTTTCCTTGTAAAATCCACGACCACTCTTCAAGATCGCTGGTGCCGTATCCCTTCCTTTCAAGACGCTTTATGCGCCTTGCCCATGCTTGCTCTGTTTCCAGATAGCTTGGAAGTCCCCTAAGGTGGTAGAAGGAGATTCGAGACTTGCGCCAGTGCGCTACACGTTGCTTGAACATGAACTGTGCCAGACAACCGGGCAATCGAGGAGACTTATTGTTGGCAAGAGCACGGAGAACATACCACTTGTGAGGTGGATATTTGCGAGCTTTGCGCCTGATGAACATGGCAAGCGCCTTTGTAGGCGAAAACGGCGTGAACTTTTTCTCAAAGGGCGTTTGTATCCCAGGAACCGGAGGCCCATCTTTTAGTCGTCTCTCACGGCGGCTCAATCCCCCACGTGTCGCATGCCACAGCACCGCAAACGGATCGGCCGAGGTGGTGGAGGCGGCGACAGACGGAGCGGGTTTGGCCGGAGCGCAAGCATGAGGTACTCTCTCGCGGCGGCTCGATTCCCCTTGTGCCGCAGCTCTCTCTAGTACAGCAAACGGATCGGCCGAGGTGGTGGTGGAGGCGTCGAGAGACGGAGCGGGTCTGGCCGGAGCCGTAGAGCCGGTGGGGAGGACATTTTCGGCTTCGGCGCCGGCAGCGGCAGCGGCAGCGGTTGATCGTCTTCGGAAAGTACCATGTCCATCCGGTATTGAAGAGGAGCACACGGACGACCAAGCGGGGAGCTGTATTGAAGAGGAGTCAGTGCTCGTGGCCAGCGACAAGGTACCCAAGGGTGAGAGAGTCATGAGGGTTCCACATGTTTACCTGGCAGAACCTCGTTGTTGTCGACACACCTCTTAGGGCGGAACCTTTAGTACCAAACATTGATGTAGGCAATCAACCATTCTGAAGAGACGGCAGGCTGGCGATGGGTTGGAGGGCTTTGCATTGGCGATTTCCAACAACGTTCGTTTGGCGGTTTTGGGGAAATCTGGCTGTTGCTGACTTTCTCCCCAATTCTTCTGCCCAGTGTGCAGGCGCTTGTCCAGATATTCGGACCTGGGCTGCACTAGCGGATGCTACTCGTCAGGTCTACAAAATCGACCTCTGACTAGCGGGCGGGCCACTAGTCAGGACCATTAATTCGTACCCGAAACAGGGGGTACCTCCCCACACCGCCATTTTACTAGCAAATCAATATAGATCTATTCAACAACATATTTTTTTAGTTGTATGTAGCCCAATTCCCCGTACTGTCTAACACTCTAAATGTACACTAGCCATTTACACTTAACTGCTTACTTCTTAAATTACTTATTTAAATTAATAATATTAATAATTATACTTATCTTTACATACAATTAGTTTTAATTATACTCAAACTCCTTTAATTTCATCGTCTTCCTCTATTTCCCTATCGGATTATCCTCTCATTACTATATCCCTTATCTATTACACTATATTTCACTTACTTTAAGAATCTGCTAATAGTTCTTTACACCCTGATCCGACGCCCGTTAATTTAATTTCTAATATTAAAGATATTATTGATAATATATAAAGGACGCTCCATATAGAGGGGAGAGTTTAAACCGCTATAAAAACGTTTTAGAATAACGGATTCAAAACTATAGCAAATATAGCGAAGGCATTTCGAATTCTTTATAAATAAGTTATTAACCACTATAAGGGAGCATATTCGAAGGTAAATAATAGAAGTTATAGAACCCTATTGATTGGAGAGGAGGATTTTACTATATATATTTAGATTAATATATAAATATCCGTTAGTAAATATTACTTATTAATTCTATTAAATAAAATTAACTATACCTTATAGATATTGAAATAACTCTTTAGTAATTAGTTTCAATTGTGATTGCCTTAATTAGACTAAGCCGTAATAATGATAATAAAGATTCCTCTATCACTATCCTTCGTACTAATAATAGATAAGTATAACGATATTTACAATAGGGAGATTTCTATAACGTACGTACTAAGTCTATAGTATAGGTACGTAAAGTTTTATAAATACGAATAGACGTTGAGGAAGTTTTTTATTTCTTTAATAATATTATTACTAAATATAAGATTAGGCGAGATAACGTTTGGAATAGTAATGAGTTTAGTTTTAGAGTTAGTATATTAAATAAGGCCTATTATATATACATTTATATTAAAAGAATAAAAGTATAGTCCATTAATTTTAATTAGAAACTTATTATTATTATTCTTGAAGCTATCTTTGTATTTGGCTGTACTATATTACCCTTCGTCTTATTTCTTGGCGTTAATATTATATATAAATATATTAATAACTCTTTCGATAACGGGATAGTTATTGCCGCTTCTCTACGAGGCTATACCGATGACTAGTATACCCTTGATTGGTTTAAGTATTTGGAGGAGTATTTTCGTCCCTTTAATAAAAAGGAGAGGAGAGTTTTGGTACTAGATAATTATAGTAGTTATTGTACTATCGAATTTTACGAGTAATGTAGGAAGAATAAGGTTATTCTTTTTTTTTTACCCCCTTATTTAATATATTTCCTTTAACCTTTCGACGTTGGTATCTTCTAAGTTTATAAGTACTTTTACTAAGTTGATATACGTAAGAAGTCAGTATTTAATAACGTTGATTATAATAAGTTGGATTTTTTTGATGGCTTTAAGTAGGTTCGAAGGAAGGTATTTAAACCCAAGAATATCTATTTTGCTTAGAAGTGTATTAGCTTGAGTCCCTTTAACCTTGATTTGATTCTTTTAAAGCTTCGTGATCCTTTAACTTTATTAATAAATGATGAGTATATTAAATAGAGGAATGGATACATAGTTTGTTGCGTAGAGTAGGGAATTATTGATCTTGGTATAGAATTAGAAACAATACCCTTCTGTATAATAGAATTCGTACTAATAGTTATATTAAGTAGTCCTTCTTTACTTATATTAACTAACTCCTTTATAGTAAGAGAATTCCTTACTTTAATAGAATTATTTACATTAAAGAAAAAGGATTGTATTATTAAAGATTAGAATAGTATAGTTATATTAGTATTTAACCTCCCCTCTATTAAAGAATATAGCGAGTATATTGATTAACGGCTTTTGTTTACAATTAAGGGAGATTGCGCTATATTTCCAATAGTTTTATACATATTAGTTAAGTAAAATAAGGTTAGTAATACCTTTAATCTCGTAGTTATAAGGGAGGTAGAATTTAAACGTAAATGTAAAGAGGAGGTAGTCGAAGAAGTATTGCGTAATTAGCGTAATATTAACCGTTTATTAAAACGTAGCGGTATTGTTATTATTAGTAATAGTCGATTATGCATTATAATAGATAAATATTAATATATTACCCTTATTAAGAAGGAAAACGAATATATTTATATTCGAAAGCTTTAATAAGAGTAAAGTATGTTGAGGGTATGGATTAATAGCTTTATTGTAGTATAGAAGGTATAGTTAATTAACGAAAAGTTACGGTTAAGGGTTTTTAAGACCCTTAGAATAGAGATTTAAAAGTATATTAAATTATATATTGTAAAGCTCTTTAATAACGATTAGTTATCTAGTAAATATTGTAAGGAGAGAGTTAATTATTAGTACTATTTTTAAACTGAGAGGTAAAGAGTTATAAATGAAAAGGTTAAGTAATTAGAAGGTAAATGTATTATAAGTAACTTAATTCTACTTTTTTATTAGTAACTTCCTAATAATCCGCCTAAACTGTATACTCTATAGGTATTTAATAAAGTAAAAAAGAAGTTTGTAAATAATATTATTATAGTGTAATTAATAGTAAGGGTATTATACCGTTAAAAAAGGAATTAGAGGAACTAAAGTAGGCTAAGATTATTAAAGATAATGAATTAGTAAATATATAGAAAGATTTAGATTGGTAGTATCCTAACGATAGACGATGGGTATAAATAAATTAAGAAGATGAAGAATACGAAGAATATAAAGACAAGGACGATAATAATATTAATAAAGCTATTTCTAATAATAATGACGACGAGAAGAAAGAGGAAGAGGGTTATAGAGATTTTGATTGTGAGGAAGTTAATATTATAAGATAGTATATATTAAAGTAGGTGTGTAATGATAGTTATATAAAATAACGATAATTTTATATATTGATATATATGTTGGTTGTGTTAGCGATATTGTATACGATTAGAAAATATGGATATATTACTAAAAAAAATTATTGGCTCCGGATGAGCGACTTTCATTTGCTAGCAAAATGGCGGGTGGGGGATATACCCCGTTCGGTACAAATTATTAATCGTATACGAGTTAATGGTCCTAACTAGTAGCCCGCCCGCTAGTCAGAGGTCGATTTTATAGACCTGACGAGTACCCCCTCATTCCCCCCTACCTGGTTGCGACGGAGCAGTGTCGGCTGCCTGCCGTGGAAGCGGGCGTGTGAAGCGGGAACCTGAAATGGAGGTCTGTGCTACACATCAGTCACTAACATCGAGACGGAAAGGGGGTTTAGCTCTTGGCCAGATTCAAGTACCAGTACTTCTGCAGCCTGCATATTGAAGAGGGGTGCTGAGTATCTATACCGTGTTCTTGGTCAGCCTCCAACAAAGCTGAAAGTTCCCCAATGGACACTGCCACGAGATTGCATTCCCATTGACCGTTCGTCATCGCAACAACTCCCACAAAAGACTAGTCATCCACGTCGACGATCCGCGACGAGAGGAACACGCCCAATTCGTACCTATGGCCTCTCTCAAGCGAAAACGACACCGAGGCGGAACCAGTACAGGTACGAACTCGTCCGAGGCTGCGTCTGCTGGTGTTGGCGCCGCTACCGCTACCGCTGCTCCATTGGCTTCAGGTTCCCCTGTAACTGGAACGGCGCGCCGAGCGACACGCCAGACATCGACCGCCCCACTCCCCGTCCTTCCCGACCCGGAACCACCCCGACGACGCCGACGCCGGGACAGCAGTGGCACTGGCACTGGCCTTGCCACCGACCAGTCTCCCACCCAAAACGACGCGCCGCGCCCGAACGGGCCACCACCACCACCACCAGCCCTCCGCGGCAAGGAAAACATCCCGATGCAGTCCAACTCCCATCATGGACATGCTCCAATCATCAAGACTCGCCTGACGCGTCACACCAGCTTCGACTTTGACCCTCCGGTGCCCACGCCGCCCACCAGTTCCAGTTCCAATTCCAATTCCAGCTCGCATCCGAATCCGCATCCGCATCCTCCGCGACCCCACGCCAGCTCCCACCACTCCAACTCTTCCCATTCCGGTCCCCGTGCAATCGCACCCGCCCGATCAATCACCATCAAGAGCTCAGCAGCCCATCAATCACCCCTCGCACATCCGCACCAGGCGCCGACTGCGTCTCCCATACGTGCTCCTGCCCCCACTCCGACTACGGCAATCCTCCCAGGCCCTCTCGCCGGAGGACAGGCACGACACGACTCGGCACGACATGGCCATGGCCGCTCCGCTGCGGGGCCGGTGGTGCTCCCACACCACAGCATGAACAAAATCATCTCCATGGCACCCTCAGTACCACCACCACAACATCAACAACAAACACAGCGCTCACCGATTGCGAGGCCTGGCCCGAGTGGCGGCAAATCAGATAACCCCTCTCGGGCACCCGGCGAGCGGCCAGACCGTAACATCGATAAGGTCGTGTTGGGTGACATATGCTTCCGGGCATGGTACCCTTCCTACTACGGAAAGGAAGTTCTCGGTGAAGGCCCGCCTAGTGTTGGAACGACGATTGCCAATGGGACAAACCCTTCGAATCAGGGGGCACATGGACACCAACCCCACCACCAGCCGCCTATGCTCGACCGCCTTTACGTGTGCCCGTGTTGTTTCAAGTACTCCAAGGAGCTGGTTGCCTGGCGAAGGCATGTTTGCTTGTGCGAGGCTCGGGGCCACATTCCCGGAACCAAGATCTATGTGCATCCAAAAGGACGGCGGACAGTTCTCGTACCAACAGGGCCGGCTCCCAAGCCTGGAAGGGGTAAACGTGCAAGTATCGGGCAGAAGATGATCGAGGAGGTGATCCAGGATGAAGGGGAATGGAGTATTTGGAAGGTGGATGGGGAAGAGGACATGGTAAGCACCGCTCCCATAGCCATTCTTACAAAAACATCATCAAGCAAGATTGCTGATATTTCTTCACAGCTCTTCTGCCAAAACCTCTCCCTATTTGCAAAGCTCTTCCTGGACAACAAGTCGGTGTTTTTCGATGTTAGCGGCTTCCACTACTTCCTGCTTGTGTTCACTCCGCCTGATCCTCCGACGGACCCGGACTCAGACGTGACCGAGGTCGTCAAGCCTCGCGGTCAAGTCGTCGGTTTCTTCTCCAAAGAGAAGATGTCATGGGATAACAACAACCTCGCATGTATCCTCATATTCCCACCTTGGCAGCGCAAAGGCCTGGGTGCGCTCCTCATGGGCGTCTCGTACGAGATATCTCGACGCGAGGGAATTATTGGGGGTCCCGAAAAGCCCATCTCGGAGCTCGGAAAAAAGGGGTACAAGCGCTTCTGGGCTGGCGAGATAGCCCGTTGGCTTCTCAGCTTGGAACCGACCGGCACTACACCGGGCGAGGAAACGGTCATCGACATTGAAGAGTGCAGCAAAGCAACCTGGATAGCCCCCGATGATTGCCTAGCGGTGCTGAGAGAGATGGATGTTGCCGAAGACGCGGGTAGGGGGCCTCCTAAGCCCAAGATTCACGAACCTAGCGAGGAAGAAATGGCCAACGGTCCTCCGGAACCAGCAGTAGCAGCAGCAGCAGCAGCAGCAGCAGCAGCAGTGGTGGAGGATGTCCCGCGGGTTCGAATCACCCTGGAAGCTGTGCACAACTGGGTGACTCGGAACCGCATCAGCTTGGAACGGACCTGCGATCCTGCGGGCTTCATCGACGACTTTATCATGGAGGAGCCCTCTTCAGAGGAAGAGGGATGAAAACCCCACAAAGCAAGTGACTGCCGGTGCTGCCTAGCTGGGTCATACCATACTAGGCGTCCGCGGCAGCTGTTTGTATAACAACATTTCAGCAAGAGGAGGCATCCATATCCCATGCAGAAACTTTTTGCAAACTCGGCAATGGTGCCGACGATGCTCTTGTTTGAACATTGTATTCTGGGTAAAGCAACTATTGGCGCCGCGCCCTCATATGTGCTCTAGGGCGACAGTCTCAGTGGTCGACGTTATGATGGCCGCGACAGATCCTCTAGAAGGAAAAGGATCACTACGATGACGTTTGACTATTTATCAGTTTGTACCAGCGAGTGAGTTTTACTTCGGATTCGGACGAGCGAGCATCGAGGGAGAACCCTCACTGACAAGGAACCCACCAGCAATGAACCATCTGCTCCCAGTGACCGCAGCAACCGCCCCCCCCAGCAGATCTGCCTGCTGCTTAGTTTCACTGAAGGAACTGCGATGTACTTTCATCAAAGTCGACTAATTGTACCAAACAAGTTCCGAGGATACGATGTGATTAGAGGAAGAGGGTCAATGGCATCATCCTGCGCAAAAATCAGGATACCCCAGGGCGCCAGGGGGTGGACGAGAAGAGCAGCTTGCTCTCGGGGAAGAAGGTATTGGTTGCGAAGAGGGATTATTGCAGTGCAGAGGAGGAATATGACGGAACGCAGTGAGTCCAGTAGGGCTCCTTCATGTCCATTATCAGACACTACCGCATGTGTAGCTCATGGTTAGGTGGGACTCGTCGGTATAGTAGCAGAAGTGAGGAGAACAACGGAGCGCGGGAGTTTTGACCCTCCGAAAGAGTCTCATGAACTAGGATAGGAGGAGCTGGGGCAAGTTCGCTCGTCATTCATGATAGGAATATCACACACCCATGAAGAACTTCCACGTTGTTAGTATTTGTGATAATCGCAATGCTTTTTTTTTTTTTTTTTTTTTTTAAGTGGCTTTGTGAACGGGGAGTTAATTGGGCGTATCTATGTCTATCACCCATTCTTTCATCTTGGACTATCGTAATCTCAAATATTGTATAGCTGATCTAATAACATCGCATAGCAGTAACATGTCATAGTACGTACTCATGTCTTACAGGACTCTGCTTGGGCTATAATGTTGCAAAAGGTTGATGATTTGTGAAAAGAAGTTTGGATGTTACATAATCGAACTCCAGATGTTGAAATGAACTCTATTCTTGCCAGTCCCAAGCAAACCATGGAACAAGAAGAACTGGTTCGTTGAATGAACATGGTACTGTGGCGTTCACAAAATGAGAAACGAAACAAAAGACAAGACAAAAGTCATCGTCGTTGCAATGGGAGATGAACTGCTTTTATACTTCTTGTATTTGTATTTGTAGATATCCCTCGTTACTTTCAAGCAACAACTCCATTCTGATATGGATAAAACACGCGAAATGGGCAAAATGCAAAAGCTCCAAAAATGCACCATATTCCCGCGCATTTACCATCCAGATCTCATCCACTGTGCGTGCGGGAGGGAGAATGTACCCCACTCCACTTTTGACTGCAAAGTGCAAGTGAATGTCGTTCGGCTGCGCAGTGCGGTTGACGTTGCTGTTGATATCGACATTTACATTGCCGTTTGGGCAATGCCCGACAGCTTTGACACGAAGCTTCCGCAAATTGGAGATGCGCGCGCGGCATATGTATAGATTGGATGACGAGACAGAGTAAACAAAGTTTCGGCGCAATTCAACGATGCTATGGATGTGCCTTGTTAAAAGCCATCCAAGCTTTGAATATCTGGTGACAGCTCCTGTTTCAAAACATCCTAAATCCGGACACAAACAGCGCAAGCTCGAGTTCGACAACTATCGATCGAGCTGTACATTACCGCCTATCGAGCGTCCTATCGCCACCGCTACCATTTTGGTTGCGATTATGCGCATGCATGCTTTTGTGCAAAGACGCGAGGCGTGAACAGTGAGGAGCGGTTTTATCCTATTCGATCCTGTCGTCATCACTTGTGTTTTCACAGCCGACACTGGCTGGTTTCGTTTGTTCCACAGTAGCTGTTCCCCCAAAGTGCACTATGTGAAAGTTGAGCTTCAACCAATGGCAGCTGTCCATCACAGCTTTTTGGGTGGGGGACACGGGTTGCTTACCCCTGTCCTGAGTGAAGGGAGCCTCAGTGCCTCAGACATCAGTCAACAATGGCGGGCAGCAGCCCAAAAATTTTCAGCCAGTATTCACGGCGAGCTTGGCCCGAGAGCTGTCAAGATGATGGCCAAAACAACAAAACCAGCACCAACATCAGCTGTAGACTGTTGACGGGGAGCTTCTAGCTGAAGCTTGGTTATTTTGCCCTATTAAATCGCAGTTAGCATAGAACTGGGTATGTAAGAAACTTAAATTTGAGCTCCTCGAGCCAATGAGCTGTGCCACAGAGAAAAAGCTCAGACAGTGTTCCGATTTTGCCCGATTACCTGTCCCTGCTGTGTTCCCATCCTTTTGGAGGAATGCTGTGAGGAAAAAGCATCAACAACAGCATCACCAGCACGAAACTGCAGGCAAAAGCGAGCAGCAAGTCGTCAAAAAAAGCAGTGACCAACAGCCCCAGGTTCTGCCCGTCTTGCCCTGCGTGCCACAGCAATTTTCCCCTTCAAAAGACGAAGCACTGGGCAAGCTGGGTGGTCCGACCCACAGAATGGTGGGCACCAGAAAATGCCTCCGGCCTGAATTGACCAACGAGAGGTGGTGCTTGGCGGTTTGGAGCCGTTGCCCGGACAAGCCCGAGGTTTCCTGCGCTCGCTGACCACTTGTTCTTCCCGCACCGACGCACTTTTCCTCTCACCTCCTCTTTTTCTCTCACTCCAGCAGTCCACCTGTCAACTCTCCCTCCTCCAGCTTTTTTCTCAGCCTTTCCCGACTCGTCCACCTAGTATCTCTTCGAGAGTATACCCAACCATAGACAAAATGGCCTCCACTCGTGTCCTCGCCTCTCGCCTGGCCTCCCAGATGGCTGCTTCCGCCAAGGTTGCCCGCCCTGCTGTCCGCGTTGCTCAGGTCAGCAAGCGCACCATCCAGACTGGTAAGCGGTGATTCGGAATCTTGCGAGCGACCCTTCCCATCACATCACGACCGAGAACCAGCCATGGGAAAATTTTTCCCTCTGTCGCTGCTGCCCGACGATCATCCATCAGAATCGCAGAGGGATATTTCGTGACGCGGGAATTGTTGAGATTATGGGCAAAAACCAGAGTCTGACATGTTCCTCCAGGCTCCCCCCTCCAGACCCTCAAGCGCACTCAGATGACCTCTATCGTCAACGCCACCACCCGCCAGGCTTTCCAGAAGCGCGCCTACTCTTCCGAGATCGCCCAGGCCATGGTTGAGGTCTCCAAGAACCTTGGTATGGGTGCCGCTGCCATCGGTCTTACCGGTGCCGGTATTGGTATCGGTCTCGTCTTCGCCGCCCTCCTCAACGGTGTTGCCCGCAACCCCGCCCTCCGTGGCCAGCTCTTCTCCTACGCCATTCTTGGTTTCGCTTTCGTCGAGGCCATCGGTCTTTTCGACCTCATGGTTGCCCTCATGGCCAAGTTCGTAAGTAACCTAAATGCCGCATCCGCCGCAGCATCCTCATGGATGCCCAACTGCACCCCGCGCTTGGACGGCTCTGACGTAACGTGACCTCTAGACCTAAATGCATCCAACCTTGGACGGGAAATACGGCGAATCCTAGCTGGAGTCATCGCCTGTACATATGGAGAGAGCGGACGAGCCGGCTTGTACGAAAAGGTTCATGGTCATATGCGGCATTATCCACACCGCATATCCATTGTGAGATGGGGTGAGGGAGTGCATTCGAATCGGCATAGAATTGCAGCATAGACGGAGGAAGGGGCGTATAGACCTTAGACCGTGGAGTGACGAGCTTTGGCGATCTCTCCGTCTCGTCGGTACTGCCGGCGAACCTGTAAAATAGCCCGGAGCACTCTCACATCGCTCTCAAGGGAAACATTTCATCCACAAAAAGAAACTCTTCCATTGTCGACCACCACACGGGTTCTCTGCTTGCTTGAAACGTGAAACCGAGATGCATGACATGTTTACAGTTTCCAACATTGCATCTTGAACCTGCGGCAGCGGCAGTCCTGCGGCATTCCCGCAGTAGGCGCCGGAAACGCTTGTTTTGACGCCCGCTTCGGTATCAAAATCTCGAAATTCCGGCCCGAACCAGGAGCTTGATAACGGAGAACTGCCGGGACTTGGACGGCCGGAGTGGATGCAACAAGAGTACGGACAGACGGGGAACCGGTGATGGACGACCACGGGGCTCCTGGGGCCTTTCGCGGACGGCAGGGAGGGCGGAGGCGGCCCATCAAGCTCCAGACACGGAGGTGAGCAACTTTCTTTCGGTCGGGCGGGGCTGGGCCTTCACAACCCCTCCGCTAGGCCTCCGCACCATCGACGGACGGCGAACGAATCCGAGCTCGAGCTGCCAAGTTTCCATCCATGTTGGCCACGATCGGGGTGTCTCCACTCCAGACTTGGGACGGAGCGGACAAGAGGTCCAGAGGCCCGCGCTTTGCCTTTTCGTCTCTTCATGCGCCCGCGTGCGACTGCGACTGCGACGTGCTGCTGCTGTGCCCGTAGCTCGCTAGCTTCGAGGCCAGGGTTGGTGAAGTGATGTGTGGTTGAGCGAGTGAGTACCCACATATCGATGGCCCATTTTCACCTTTCGTGGAATAGTGGAGTCATTTTGGCGCTGGCGATGTGACGTCCGATGATGTGTTGTTGGTGTTTTTTGGGATTTGTTGTTGAAATGATTTGTTCATGGACTGCGGATCTGATGTTTTGGCGTGATGTTCAAAGAGAAGAGAATGTGATGAATTCACATTGAAAAAGAGGTGACACGCACAACAAGCAGAATACAATTCAAAACGATGATCGAAGATAAACAACTGATGCAAGAACAAGACAAAGTTAGAGTGACAGCAGCGAAGAAAGTTGATGTGAAGTGGGAGGAGTCCAATTCGCGGGGGACGTCAAGTTCAAAAGGCAAAAGGTAACTTGTGTTCTTTCCCTTTTGAAGCAGCTTGGACCAGACGTTATAATTAAGTTTGGCAGCTGCCATGCCAGGGTTTCTATGCGCTTGCCTTAATCGTCCGATACAAATGAACACGGTTGTGCATGCGTCACGTTGTAACGCTCTTTCCGACTTCAGGAGACCGGTCAAGCGAAAAAGGACATCGAGCCGTCCCGTTCCTTCCTCCCTGTGGTGTAGCAGAACGTCAACTCGACACCATGATTTGGTTACCCCGCTCAGACAGGTGTTACACAACAGCAGTTGCGAATGGAACGACCCAAGCGGCCAGCCGGTTCAAAGGGTTGTGCATATATTGACCTTTTCTGCCTCATCTGGCGCTCGGACACGCCAACATATTGGTCGAGGAAAGACCCGGACTGAGAGTGACAAACACTTGTAGTGGATGGTGCCGGATGACCGAATCTGTAAAACCAGGAGACTTCGAAAATCAACCCACCAAGCCGAAATGGAAAAAGATGCAACAACTTGCCAATACCAATCTCCCCCGGATGGAGAATATCCTGCGAAGAACTGGGAAAAAAACCGGAGCGCAAAAGCAGCAAAGCAAAGACCGAACAACACAGTAGGTGCTTTGAAAGGGCAACTTTTGAGCCCGAATCACCATATTGCTATCATGCCCGTCTATAATCTATGTTACTTGTTTCATCACGCCATCCAATCGTTACATTATATACTTTAGGCCTTGACAAGAAGGTTCTGGCCAGTCATCTCCTCGGGTTGAGGGAGACCCATAGCCGCAAGAATTGTAGGAGCGACATCACCAAGGACACCGTCCTCCTTCTTGAGGCTCCAGCCCTCAGGGGCGTTGGCCATGATGAAGGGGACCTTGTTGGTGGTATGGGAGGTCTTGGGCTTGCCGTCAGGGAACTTCATCTCCTCAGCGTTACCGTGGTCGGAGGTAATGAAGAGGATGTAACCCTCCTTCTTGCAGCCCTCGAGAATCTTGCCAATGGCCTTGTCGGTAGCGGCGCAACCAACGATGGCGGCCTCGTAGACACCGGTGTGGCCAACCATGTCGGGAGGAGCAAAGTTGTTCATGACGAAGGGGAACTCCTGCTCGCCCATACGCTTGACGACCTGGTTAGCGACACCATCGGCGCTCATCTCAGGAGCCTTGTCGTAAGTCGCGACGCTCTTGTTGGAAGGAACAAGATCCTGGGACTCATCACGAGTCTCGAGAGGGAAGACCTTCTCGACACCACCGTTGAAGAAGAAGGTGACGTGGGCGTACTTCTCGGTCTCGGCAATGTGGACCTGCTTGACACCCTGCTTGCCGAGCCACTCGGCGAGCACGTTGTCCATGACCTGGGGCTTGAAGGCAACCTCGAAAGGATAGTCGGCCTTGTACTGGGTCATGGTGACGAGCTTGATGTTGGGGAAGGGGAAGTCGGGCAGGGGCGAGCGGTCGACATCACCCATGAGCTGAGTGATCTGGCGGACGCGATCGGAGCGGTAGTTGAAGAAGAAGACGGTGTCGTCCTCCTTGATGCGGCGCTCATCGCCACCGACGATGATGGGCTTGAGGAACTCGTCGTTCTCGCCCTTCTCGTAGCGCTCCTTGACCGTCTGGACGGGGTCGGTGCTCTCCTCACCCTCGCCGAGGTACAAGCCCTTGAGGGCAACCTCGACACGCTCCCATCTCTTATCGCGATCCATGGCATAGTAACGGCCGACAACGGTGGCAAGCTCACCAATGCCAATCTCCTTAATGGTGTCAAGGAGCTCCTGCATGTAACCAGCGCCGGACTTGGGGTCGGTGTCGCGGCCATCGCCGAAGAAGTGGATGTAAACCTTGGGGACGCCAGCCTCCTTGGCAGCCTTGAGGAGGGCATAGAGATGTGTCTGCTTGGCGTGCTATGGGAAGAGGACTGTCAGCAATTGTGAAGACTCCAACTATCATCTGCTATCAGTGAACATTGACCACTTACAACACCGCCGTGGGAGACGAGACCGCAGAGGTGGAGACGGCCGTTGCCGTTCTTCGCCCTCTCAAAGGTAGCCTTGATGACGTCGTTCTGGCCAAGCTCTCCCTTTTTGATAGTCTGATCGATACGGACAACGTCTTGCCAGACGACACGGCCGGCGCCAATGTTGAGATGTCCAACTTCGGAGTTACCCATGAGACCCTCGGGGAGACCGACGGCGAGGGAGGAAGCATCAAGCTCAGTGAAACCGGTGGCGCTCTTGGACAGCTCGTCCATCACAGGGGTCTCGGCGGCGGCGATGGCATCGCCGTTCTTGGGGGACTCCTCGGAGGGAATACCCCAACCGTCAATCACGACTATAGGACGATCGGATGAGCATCATGATCAACCAGGCCAGTTCCAGGTAAACTAGCATGTAACACGCGACCAGCGCGTAGTCAGGACGGCGGGCGGACGTACTCAAGCAGGCCTTGTGGGCGGGAGCCATTGTGTTGTTATTTATTGGGAATATGTAGGTGTATGTATAGGTGTCGAAAGAAGCGAAAGAAGGAAGCTCTAACGACAAGATCTGCGGCGCAACAGTTATTAGAAACGGCGAACAGAGATGGCTGACGAGATGGATGGGATCGAGGACAGAGGACTGATAACTAACCTTTCTACAATTGCGGGATGGAAAGAGGAAAACAGGATCAGATGAGAGTAAGACCACTTCGTGTCTAGGATGTTGAGAGATTTTGATGGTGGGGTTACAAACTTTCGTAATCGCAGCAATTGGTATCACTCCCGTCTGCCACTGCCTGCTCGGTGCTACTTGCCGTGCCTTGGACTGCACATTCGGTTCGTTGACTGTGTCTGGATGTGTCTCCCGATTGCCCGCGCCCGCAGCCTGTGAGCGTCAGGTCGGCCCCTCCATTGGCATGGAACCCCACCTGACGTCGCTGGACGGGGCTTCCCACCCACACTGCTCCCCAGCAGATCCCTAGCAGCAAGCTTCGCAGCAGGGGCAGGAAGGACCGACTTCGCAAGGGCCCCTAGACCCGCCTAGCAGGGGGACCCCGCGGCCGTCATCATGATGACGGGAAGCATTGATCTCCCAGGCACGCCGCGGTACGCCGCCGCGGTACGCCGCCGCGGTACGCCGCCCCGGCCGCCGCACAACGATAAGCGCGGACCCCACCGCCACGACGGGAACTTTTAAGGTTAGATTGCATTTCAAACACTAAAAACATCCATTTTATCGATTTATCGCCGAACAAAAAGTCAATTGGAATTCCACAATACCGCCGGCGTTATCACTTCCGGAGTCGTCGCCATTACGTACACCGTGTTAGCCCGACACTTAGCGCAACGAACGAAGCTCCAGCTTCCACAACCATAACGACGCCAACCACAAACAACAACAACAACAACAACGACGTCGACGACGACGACGACCCTCGCGATCACACGACCACGACCACGGCCACCACACATCCCACATCTCACCAGCCATCACCATTCCCCATCACCAAACCAGCTAGCCACCAAGCACATCGAACCAAAACACACCTTTCAAACACAACACCACACCACCACAACAACAACAACAACAACAACAACAACAACAACAACAACAAAAATGGCAACCCACATCCCCCCCACCCTCTCCCCCGACGCCATCGACACCCTAACCGAGTTAACCACCATCCTCACCAAATTCCGCGCCGCCGCCGCCTCCACCCGCCAGGCCGCCGCCGCCTCTTCCTCCTCCGGTCCCAACCCCTCCTCCAACAACGGCCCCAACTCCAACAACCCCGGTGGCATCGGCACCCCCGCCCCCGGCGCAGTAACAGGCACCACCCCGCTCCCCATCCCTAGTACTTCCAACCCAAACTCGACAGCAGCTTCAACGTCATTCACGGCCAAAGACCTCCCCCAAGCAACGGATAACCTCAAGCACAAACTCCAACGGGCGCGCCAGGCGGTTCTGACGCTGCCGGATATTGGAAGGACGATTGCGCAGCAGGAGGTGGAGATCAAGGAGCTGGAGGAGAGGAAGAGGAAGCAGATTGCGATGTTGGCGAGGATAAGGGAGGAGGGACTGCAGTTTGCAAGGCTGGAGCAGAGTCGGAGGGATGAGGAGGGGGAGAGGATGGTTGAGTAGATGGGAGCTGAGGATTTTGGTCGATGCCGGAAGTTGGGTCTGGGGAGTCAGTCGACGCTCAGCTCCGGCTAATCTGCCGTATAGGCCTATCTGTGCCTTACCACTTTTAACGGCTGGGGTAATCACAGACATCGGCGGGACGGTGCTCATGGGTTCTTCTGTTGGGGTGCTAGGATGCCTACGTTGAACATCGACATGCCCATTGTTACAAGTACTGTTCATCCACCAACGCCGGCAACATCATGATGATTCTCGACATTACTCTACACTACACTGCAACACTACACGCTACAACTCGGATCCGACCACAGGAGACCGCAGGAAGTGCGCTACCATACAGCCTAGTTCAGGTTACCCCAAGAAACCTTCCGGATAGTCTTCAGACTTGATGATCTTCTAGGCTTCTACGCCTCAGCACCAATCCCGACTGTCCTCAAGATGTCATCAAGACCTGCACCAGGGTAGCCAGGGACCTTATCCTTCCAGATATCCTCCGCGATGCGTTTCTCTTCCGGTAGCACGCTCCAGTTTGGCGAATGCTCCGCCTTCAACCACTTGAAGTCATCCACCTGATCCCACATGTTGGTTTTCTCGTCCTTATCGGCCGACTAGAAGAAGAGTTTTGTCAACAAAATCACCGTCAAACATAACAATTTGGGGGGGGGGGAAGAAACTCACATGAAACTTGGGCGCCGGCGCAAACCTCAACCCCTTACAATCCTCAATAATCGGCCTACTGGCACAATACAGATAAAAATCCACATTCTCGCACTCGTGGATCCTCACCTGTCTCGCCACCACCAACACCTTGCTGTCACGCAGACCCGTGATGTGCACCGGCCCATCCACATGGCCCGCAACGATCAAGCTGCCCGAGATGTTCTTCAGCGCCAGGCTCGCAAACGGTGCGCCGCCGGCGCACACCCGCGTGGGCACCGACATGTCAACGATACATCCCTTCATATTCGTGAGCGCGCCTGCCGAAGTGGCCCTGGACGCCGACAGCGGCAGGATGATGTGCAGCTTCTCGTGGTCCGAAAGCGTAATGTCCCGTGCGGTCGAGAAGCTCGGCTTACGGACTCTCGAATCCGCCGGTCCTTTCGCAATCTCTTCGTTGTAGTTCTTGGTGGGAAAAGAAGGCAAATTGCCGAGATTGTCCCGGTGTTCCGAGGACTCTGAACCGCCGGCGGCGGCGGCGTCGGTCACCGAGAAGGGAGAAGAGCTTTTATCCTGACCTCCCGCGGGGAGCATATACCGGGCATCGTTCTTCTTGTCGGTCTTGTCGGCCACAGCGTCTCCTCCGGATGCCAAAGGACTGCGGCGCTTAAACTGGAACCTGCTCTTGGGCGCGAACTTGGCTTGGGCCTCGTTGAGCTGGTCCGTCAGCTGCTTGAGCGCTTGCGAGTAGGTGCGCTGGTCGTAGGCGGGGACATAGTCGGCGGCGTCGGCGACTTCGTTGGATAGTCGTGAGATGCCGGTTAGGATGTGCTCAATGGCATCTTGGCGTTCGCCTGCAACGGCAGAGAGATTGGCGAGATGGTTGATTTGCTCTTGGAGGTCTTTAAGCCCCGTTAGTCAGATTTCAGAAGAAAAAAGTCAAGCGGTTATGGAAACCTTGAAAAGACTTACTGGCTACGGTCCCTTGGAACTGACGATAGAACGTCTCCTTGGGTGTCTCCTTATGGGCGGCTCCTTGCGCAGACATTTTAGGTGCGGTACTGTATCTGTTTGTCTTATTGTAAGCCGTTCTGCGCTATGGAAGACTAGGTCGAAATTCAACCCAGCGTATTTCAGATCCCAAAAAGTTCAAAAATGAAAAGTGTTTTGAACTATCCACTCCGCGGATACTTGGACGTGAATATAAAGGGCATAGCATATATCCACAACCACAAAACCCGGTGAAAACACATACTTGCTTCTCCTTGCCCCATCAGACCATTTGCTCCGTGATGCGAACCGCCGATGTTGAACACAAAGTGAACAGCCGACCAAGGGAAGGCGTGACAAGGCAACAACAACTCGTACGATGTAATAGAAGGGAAAAAAGGAAAAAGTGTGCTCACATGCTGGATGGAGGTCGGCCTCTCAAAAGTCTATGTTTTGTACCTAGTGCTCTCGTATCCCTAGAATGTTGTTGGCTTGTGTAAGTAGGTAGCAGTAATATATGATGACGAGGCACCCAACGAACCAAGACCGTATTGTAGGGAAGAAAAGAGAGAAGTTGGAAGAAAGAATAGCAGCGAGGAGTGAGTTAAGATGGAGAAAAGGATACGATGAAGTGAAGAACCCGCCGGTAGGTCGTACGTAGAGGGAGAGAGGCTGGACAAGACAGCCCAAAGGTAGGTCAGGTAGGTAGGTAGAGATGAATAGGTGGGTAAGGGTGATCTGATGTGTATGGCTCCGATCAAAAAAACAGAACCAATGAATTCCAAGATGTTGTGTTGGAGCTGGAAGTAGAAAGCCTACTGATTTCATGAAAGGGGTGTAAGAAGTTGCTCACCTACCGAGTGCTCAAAGTAGAAGTATCCGTCCGGGGAAGTCGAGATGGATGGTAAGGTAGAGAGAGGTAGTAGCTCTTGCTCCAAGACACGGAACTGGCCGCGCCGTGACCTTGGTGGGAGGCCTGAAATTGGTGACAGGAAGGAGACCTGAGCTGATAGCTTCCTGAATTTTTGAGATTTAAGCGGAAGTTGTAGTACGATCGTTGTTGTGGAAGGAGCTGTCGTCGTTTTGTGGGGAGAGACAAGGGGCATCACAGAGGCAGCGAGAAACTGAACTGGGGAAGCTATAGTGGGGTCCACCTCAGAGGTTGGTAGCTCCCGTCTGTACACCTTCCTTCCGTCACCATGTAAACAACACCATTTTAGGTATTCCATAACTCAATATTTTCAGGAATAAGACGATCTATCCAATACGCACGTATAAGTGATCCAGTCGTCCATGTTCGCTGTTTCTCGAGCATGACTGGGTAGGAACACAGATAATCGCTGACAACAGGAATGACATTACAACATCCAACAAAACCAAATATATACAAGTCAAAACTACAAACAACACACGCTTTCAATCGAATCGCTATCCATAACTGCGTGACCTCCCCCCACCATAATTGCTCGGAAACCTCCTCCCGTTCGCCAAGATGGGCACCTGCACAGGCATCGACTTCCTCTTGGACGCCGGCAACGAGTTCACGGCATCCCACATCTCCATTACCCCGGCTCGCTTGGCGGGAAGCATGCTGTACTGGAGGCTGTACAGGTTCTTCCTGTTGAGCGGCGGGACGAACTTACCCGTCAAGAGACACAGGGCGACGCGAGGCGAAAGGTAGTGCTTCCGAATCCGGTTGCCCATCTGGAAGTATTGATAGAACATGGACTTGAAATCCAGAGGGATGGGCTAGATACGAAGGTCAGTTTGAGCTCCTGAAGCATTTTGTTTTGAACGAGGATTCCATACCTGAAGAGAGATCACAGAGGTTGAGGGATGTTGTCGAAGGGGATTATTATTATTACAGGTGGCGCCAAAGTCTTGGGTGTCTCGAAGCTCAAATCGGATGCCGCCTAGATAACAGTTAGTGATGACGTTCCCAATCAAGACCTGACGGCAAGAACACAAACCTGGAAGTCTTTTCGGGTCTTTGACCCGTAACATCAATGCAAAAAGTGGAAAGTGGTTTAGACAAGAAAGTGCAGTATCGAAGCAAGCCTTGAACAGGATGATAGCCATGCGTGCAATCGCAAAGTTCAAGTAGAATACCACCACGGTGGGCAGAAGGAAAAACAGGACCGTGAAGAGGATAGTCCCCACAAGAAGTTGATCGAGCCCATAGTCGCATGAGTCTATACGGTTTCGAAGGACGTTGTGTTTCTTGCCGCGAAAGAGGTGAAAAAGCGACTGGAGGATATTCAACTGCCAGTGAAATATCCTTGCCGAGGCGAGGTAGAAGGAGTAAATGTGAATCGTGAGTATCGAGAGGAGATCCGAGAACAGGGCAAGAGGCATGCTTGCTCCCGCAAAACTGGAGAAGCCGATAATCCACACAATGCGTGGTAGCATGGGCCGAATTGTCTCGATACAACCTTTGCCGGTGTTAGCATGTTCAACAGGAAACCAGGAGCAGATCAGTAACTTACTCGCCCAGTATTCAATGACCCATAAGAACAGATCACCAAGGAACGCCGCCAGCTCCGTGTTTAGCTTCAAGCCTGCCGGCCAGCCCATGAGCCAGGAAATGCTGCTCTGCAATGCCTCGACGGTATAGGTGGTGAGCAGACGGCTGATCTCGTCGGCCACCCAGCCGGCATTGTCAATGATGTAAGAACCAAACGCCATACCGATGATTACATCATTGGCAACAAGCCAGAGACTGTTGTAAAACCGTATGTAGTCTGGGTGACTTGTTGTTACACTCGCCCAGTCGTTCTTCCTCAACCGAAGCGTGACATACTGCATTGGCCAGTAGCAAAACTGTTGGAGACGAATCTCAACTTGCTGAGCCGTCGCAGATATGTCCTTCAAAGCTGCATATCTCGGTCGAAGTCGCCACTCCAGTATGCGCAACAACATCTCGGCGACCACCCTGTGAGCCATCAAGCCAAGCACGAAGAACTTCTTGATGACGGGCAGCACGTAAATAGTGATCATGTCCCAAAGCCATACCAAAATCATGTCGCGAGCTGTTGTTGCCGACTCGACCACCCTTTCTGACACGCTCAGGGCCCTCTTAGGACGGGTGCCGATGCGTGAGACATTCTGCTGTAGAAGCTTTTCAAGCTCCCATGCCCAGTTGATTTGGTTGACTATTGTCGCAAGCGCTCGTTCCTTGGGCGACGGGATTCGTTTTACCACCGAATGTTGCTTGAGCTTCTCGACCAGTTTTCGCTTCGTTTCCTTGTTCAAACGCTCCCGCTTCTCGTCATCCTCCTCCCCACTGTCGGCGAAGTCTTGCCTAAATCCATCGTGTTTGTCTCCTAGTGCTAGGGCAATGGGATTGAGTGACATGTACTGCATTCGTCCTGGCAGCGGCCGCTCGAAAAGGATAATCTGGATACTGGATGCTCGAGCACAGGTGACAGAAGGGACCCGCTGCTTAGGCGTTATTGTAACCCGGATCCAGGATGAGTCGACCTCGACGGTGTCTGGAGTGTTCGAGACGCCCAAGACGCTTATGGACGATTTGCCGCATTGTTCGTAAATGCGACTGACTGGGTGAGGGGCGTTACGGAGGAGGTTACCGAGCTTTAACGCGCTTTCAACACGTCGAGGCTATCACAGAGAGTCAGCTCTTGTATCCACGTCTCCGGCCAGTCGTAGACCCAGAGGGCACAAACCTCAACCTCCTCCAGTACTGCCACCACGAGAACATCCAAGGCCGAGTTCCTCCAGCCGACCACGACACCTTTACAGTCGGATCGCGGAAGGTCTGTGGGCCAGAACACGCGCATCAAGCCATCATCCTCTGGCATGACAGATAGCGCACTCGCGAGCAGCCAATCAGAAAGAGCCCCTTCTCCTTAGTTGTTCCCTCGCGGAGATACCTGATCCTGGCGATCGCGGATGCTGGACCAGCATTATCAGTATTCGACGGTTGGTATGGTTGGGGGCAGTAGCAGCGTGGTGGTCGTACCAGGTTCGACTCCAAAGTTGCAAGACGTTGCACAGGAATAAAGACGACGAGAAACACAAGGCTTAACACGCCGAAGCCCTTGGCGGCCCGAGTCTAGAGACGAATTGGCACAAGGTTAGCGATCCAAGCTGTTTGTTTGACGGGGGGTGCCACGGTTTTCCCTTGTTCCCACGCATGTGACACTTACCACTACTCCGTAGTTCCAAGCAAATATGGCAAGCTCATATAGGCGAGTGACGAGGTCCCATCGGGCGGTGATATACCCAGCTACGAAGATGCCGAGTGTAAGAACAGAAAAGGGGTGCATAGAGGCGCGCTGCCCCTTACTGTTCGAGCATATGCGTCCGCGGGCAGAGTCTGGGCCGGTAGATGTAGTCCGACGTCACTTTTCCTTGTATGGGGAGAGGAAATGCGGGCGGATACTGGGTGCGGTTATACGAGGGATTGGCGGGTGCTGCAATGGGGGACAAAACTCGGCGGTCCAAGAAGTTGAAGATGTCGAAATAAAAGCTGGAACTGAAGCACAACGGGATGCCAAAATTTGTTGATCTGGGACGGGACGGGAGCAGGGCGATGCGGGTGTCGTGTCGTTGGACGGCAGAGACTCGCGCTGAAGTTTATCGGAGCTGACTGTTACAGGGGGTGTGGAGTGTTCTAGCGCCCACAAGCGAGAGCCCCCGAGCGCAACCGCAACCTAGAGGTAGGTACTGCCGTGTGTAGTTGGCTGCCCTGCGACTGTGTGCTGTGATGAACCGATTGGATGTTGGGGAGGATCCACCCCTCAAACCTTATTTGGAAGGGAACATGAACATTGAAGTCATGGCTTCGGATTATGAAGCCGTGAAAGCACTGGACACTGGCAGAAGAGAAAGTGGGAAGGTACAGATCAACCACCAACGGTTGAACTTCTTGGTACATAACGAAGCTTTGGTTGAAAGAAGAAGTATGTAAATGAAGCCTTCGTTTCCACGAACACCTGGCGATGTATATACAGCAAAGAGACAAGTGAGGAATGTAAGAGAGAACTGCTTGTTCCGGATTTCTTAAAGGAGTTGGTCGACGAGTGGGATTCATGCGCAGATCAGTTCTGACAGAGTCAGTAAAGAGTCGTCCATCAACTTTAGTCAAGTCCTACGCTTAACTCACATTTCTTCTTGCCCATATATGTCGAGTCGCTGCCCTTGAGTTCTTCCCGCGCTTCGTCTAGCAGCTTGTCGATGCCACGCTCTTTCAGAGCAACCTATACAAAGGTAAGCTATGCCAAATTAAAGATACGGCATGAGTTTGCCACTCACCTGCAGGCAAGAGCTGTACTCCTTGAAGAGGGCGGAACATTCGTTATTCTGTTCGGTCCCATTGCCTCTAAGGTATTCTGTCCAGCATAAGTATCATCATATGTCCATTGAGTTGGGTTGTCTGTTTCTGTAGACTTACTCTCACTGTACCACTTGAGAAAGCACGTATCATACCGCCTACAACCGGGTAAGCTACTGTGTTTTGTATATGAAGGTCAGAAACTTACTCCTTGAGCTCGTTGCATTCCTTCGCAAGTGACTGGGACATCCTGAAGTTCTCAAGTATCTTCTAAACCGTTCAAGTTGGCAAAGGAAACAAAGACTTGGTACGTGTCCGATGACTTGGAGTATAAATATTTGGACAAAATAATCGAACAGACGGAGTGTCGAATGGTAGTATATGTAATCGTCCTGTGGGATAAGTGTACAGAATATCAAATATCAACGCTTGCCGATGAGTCGCTTGAAACGAACAAGTACTGGTATCAAACAATGGATGGAATTGCGGACCTTCGTCACCAAAGCCTGGATGCCGATGGATGAACATCGTGGTCCAGATCAGCACAAGCTCTTGGCAGGTCCCTCGGCCTTATCTTATCGGGCTTTCAAAGTCTCCTACCTAAATTTGCATAGCTTTTGTCATAGACAAGTAACTCTCGGTACAGAGAAGGTCGAGACCCACTTGATGGCATGGCGCTTTCTCCACAAGCCGCATGCTGGGACTGTCCGCAAAAAAAGTTCCCTGGAGCAGAACGACAGCCCAATTTTGGAGAACTGAATCGGGCTTCCGCTTCCTGTGACGTCCGCATCACAACAACTCCAGCAGAACCAACGGCCAAAATGGACGGCTCACTGGACTTCAAGACCTTGAGGGAATCGCTCCAGGCCGCCCTGGTTGCCACGACCCGAACCGCCAACTCGATTGCCAGCGAGGATCTTCAGTTCCAGCGCACCGTCAACCCGACTGTCGGTAGTCAGCTCGACAACAGCTCCGGCCGCCTCCTGTCCCTTGCCAACGGGCTCCTAAAGTCGACTGCCAATCTCACCGGCCAGAAGGTTGGCGCTCTTGAAGATGCCGACGATGTGGACATTCAGTGGCGGAACATTGTCGACGTGATCGACTCGCTGCTCGAGAAAGCCGACACCTGCCTCGACGAGTACACCGGATTGATCAAGCGGAAGGATGCGCCCACCACCGCCGACCAGGGTCGCACTCAGAAGCGCGTCAAGTCGTCCAACGATCGTCTTGACTGGTCATTGAAGAGAGCCAACATTCTCAAACCCCAGAACAATTTCGAGAAAAAGGTCGATAACTTCGCTACCGGCCCTTGGAAGCCCCTGTTGTCGTCCAAGCCTCATGCCAAGGTGTCACTGGAGGACAGCTTGACAACATTTGTCGACAATGACAACAACACACAGTACGTCGACCTTCCATTCTCGAAATCATAGCAGCATGTCGCTAACATGAACGTTTTAGATACCAGCATCCCTACGAAACCGAGATCAAGACGACACCGTATCCTGAGCATGTGTACAAGAAGCGAGAACCGAAGGAGTACCTTCCCGTCGATTCGACATCCGCCATATGGGTTGATACTTACGAGGGCGTCTTGGAGATGTTGGAAGAGCTCAAGCAGGCCAAGGAAATTGCGCTTGACTTGGAGCATCACGATTTCAGGTCTTACACCGGACTCCTTTCGCTCATGCAGATCAGTACCAGAGAGAAGGATTGGGTGATTGATACTCTTCAACCTTGGAGGCATAAGCTTGAGGTTCTGAATGAGGTCTTTGCGAACCCCAACATTGTCAAGGTGAGACACACCTCGACCATATGCCGTCACTGTTTTCTCGACTAACTTGACCCAGGTTCTTCACGGTGCTTTTATGGATGTCATCTGGCTGCAGAGAGATCTCGGTCTTTACGTTGTCGGACTTTTCGATACATATCATGCTTGCGCCGTTCTCGGATACCCTGGAAGGAGCTTGGGATACCTGCTTAGCAAGTTTGCCGAGTTCGAAGCCGACAAAAAGTATCAGCTTGCAGACTGGCGCATCAGACCTCTTCCCGAGGAGATGTTCTACTATGCGCGTTCCGATACCCACTACCTGCTCTACATTTTCGACATGCTCATCAATGAACTCGTGGAGCGCTCAACACCCGGAAAGCCGAAGCCTGACCTTCTCGAGCAGGTTCTCGAGAGGTCAAAGGATGTCGCCCTGCAACGATACGAAAACCCTTCCTACAACGTCGAAACCGGCCAAGGACCCCGCGGGTGGTATAATGTGCTGCTGAAGTCCCCAACACTCTACAACAGCGAGCAATTTGCCGTCTACAAGGCTGTGCATAAATGGCGCGACGACTTGGCTCGCCGTGAGGACGAGAGCCCGCCGTTCTTCATGACACAGCAGGTTCTTGCCGACATTGCCCGGATACTCCCGACCGACAAGAAGGCTCTGTGGAGTATTCTGGATAGCAATGCCAAGGGCCTCAAGCCTCATCTGGATGAGCTGTTCGACGTCATTCAGAAGGCCAAGGAAGCTGGAGTGAATGGTCCCAAGATGATGGATATCTTCAAGAGCGACTCATCCAGCCTTGCTCCCGCCAAGGTTGCCGCGGTCATCGCCGACGATAGCGACATTCCGGACGTCAAGGAGCTCAAGGCTGACCGGTCCCAGTTCTGGGGCGGCGTCACTTTGAGCTCGGTTTGGGACGGCACGGCCGCGAAGACTGCCAAGCTTGACGGCATGTTGGAGATCACCCTCCCTTATCCCGCCGATTTCATGGACGGAACCGCGACTGAGATGGAGGTTGATCAACCAGAGGAGACGGCGCCAGAGCCCCAGCCGGTGCCGGAACAGGTGATAGTCAACCAGGAATTCACTCTCAGGAGCGGAGGCAAGCGCAAGCGCGAGGAAGAGTCCGAGGAGGAAGAGGAGGCCTCGGATGCCGAAATGGAGGATTCCGCGCCTCAGACCGAAACCGATGCGCAAACTGGTGGCGAGGCCGAGGGTGACGATTCTGACGAGGAAGAGGAGGAGGAGGAAGAAGCAAGCGACAAGTCATCCAAGAAATCCAAGAAGGCTGCCAGGAAGGAGAAGAAGAAGCAGGCCAAGGAAGCTCTCAGGGCCCAGCGAAGGGCAGAGAAGGCCGCCAAGAAGGAGGCAAAGAAGAAGGCCCAGGAGGAAGCTGCTGCTGCCGCTAAGCAGGCGGAGAGTGAGGAGGAGAAGGAAGATCAACCGTTTGATTACTCCCAGGCTGCGTCGGTGTTGCGTGCTCGCAAGACTCAGGAGGACGTCAAGAAGGCGAATAAGAGGTTTAACCCGTATGGCAACAAGTCTAAGGAAGGACCTAAGGGCGCAAGAGCGCATTACTCGGCCAAGGCGGCTGGCAGGACGGCTACGTTCAAGAAGTGAGGTGGGATCAGCGGGTGAGGGAGCTGGAGTGTTAAGACGGGCACATGGGATAGGTTATGGGTGGTTATTGTTGTGTTGGTCACTGAAGCTAGATGTTTGTTGCTCGGACTATGAGGTACCTCGGTGTGTTCAGTATATCAGAGAAGAAGAAAGAAATAAATGGTCAAAAGGAATGGATATCCAGCATTAACCGATGACGGCCAAGAGCCGTCGAGCTTGCATCCTGTCCTACAAAACCTTGAGTTACAAACATTGCATCAAACCGTGCAAAGTCTGAAAGGTAACGCACAACGACCGGTGAGAGTATTTATATCCTTTTATCTCTGCATGTCTCACCTCACGCAATCAACTACACCTACATTTTGGCCAAAGTGGTTGCTGCTATCCGACTCAAGTTTTCATGTATCTGATGGTATCACGAAGTCTCACGAGGTGAGGCGGGAGGGATCCGCGGTGGTCATGAGAGCCAGCCGACAGACCAACCTATCAACACTTTCGAGATCTCGTGAATGGCGTTCGTTCCCTTTGGTCAAAACGTATCCCGTTCTTGCACTGCTTATAAGAGGGGAGTAATATTGTAGTATTCCGGGAACATACCTATATACATACACTACATAGGTACTCTACAACTACTTCCTGAGGCGACCTATAACGGGAACCCTCGAAGCGCCACCAGCGGTTCTATGTTGTCCTGCTTTTCCAGGATTTTTTATGCTACCTGCGAGCTCAAGGCTCTATCCGATGCTGGCATGCTGCAACGGACAGGGACGCGGGCATCCTGCTGCTGCGGCATGTCGCGTGGGCATTGCAGGATTTAGTGTAGGTACCTAGGTTGTCCAGGTGGTGGTGGGCGTTGCTGAGGCAATCCAGGCAGTTCGCTTGCAGTTGCTGACCATGCCTCCATCCCTGGTGGTTGCCAAGGAGAGACACCAGATGGATGGCGATCATTGATGATGGTCGGTACCGAAATAAACTAGGGTTCATGATGGGGCTTGCAGCTCGCGGGGGCAGCTCTCCGAGGCAATTGCGGAGACTGCCACTGCTAAGCTCGGCGCATGCCATAACAGGGTCTCTCCACTAACATCAGATGCCATGTGACAACCGAGTTACACAAAGTTCAGCTGCGACTTTTCCCTCGAACTGAACAATTTCATTGTCACTCCGTCGCCGAAGAAACAAAGGGCGGAATCTTTTGGCGCGCCACCTGCTTTGGCAAGATCGGCATTGTTCGCGTTGAATCTGCTAGTCCATTTGGCTTGCTTCTTGCACCTTCTTGTTTGTGCTTCTTACCTATGCTCCTTTGATATACAACTAGCACCCTGACTCCTCGAGCTTTCCTCTCCCGCCCACCAAGCACCAACCTCAAAAGATCGCCGCTGGACAGCCTTGTCTTTCCAACAAACAAGAGCCATTCACTGTTATTCCCAGCCGCTTCCATTGGTCACCCTCCGTTCGACTTTAATAGGGCTAGCCTTCCAGCTCATCGTGCCATCCCATCCGCCGACAGCCTACAGCCTACACGATCCCACCTTCGCTTTCCCCCTCCAAGCACCGCAGTGGACCCGACCTTGACGTGTCTGCGTGGCAGAGTCCCCGAGGCCGCCGGTGCCTTCGTCAGAAGCCTCTCACTTGCCGGACTTGGTCACCGCAGTAGCCTCTGGCACCGTCGACCGATTTGCGCATCGAATTACACCGTTCCTCGCCGACGTCATATTTATAGCGTCCCCACCATGGACCACTTTCCGCGACTACGCCCGCATCGGCGCAAAAGAGACATCACCGCTCCCAGTTTGATCACCACGCCCACCACCACCAAGTCAGATAATACTTCTGAGAAGACCGAGTCTCCTTCGGCTGAACTACACACTCGCACCGCTGCTCCTTTGCTACGCCCAGTCCGTAAGCTCAGTCCCTTTCGAGTATTTTCACGTTCTTCCAAGAGAGCCCGCGAATCCTCTCCCGGTTCGCACAAACAGACACCGACTGCCGCCGCCGTTATGGCCCCCAACGGTACCGCAGACCATCCTGCTTCGCCGGCCGAGAGCAAGACGTCTTTAGGGCAACAAGTCAAGAAGGGGGACCGGCCCAAGATCCCTTCTTTCCTGGAACTCAATGAAAATGGTAAGCTCCCTGGCTCGCCTCTGCCGCTCTCGCCTTCTCTCCAAGACATACACACTAACCTGCCCTTTTCACGTTTCACAGAAATCGAAAACAAGTTCCAAGAGATCATCTGGCTCGAGCGCAAGCGCATCCTAGAAGCGACACAGAACCCCTCTCGAGATTTCCGCTGGGCCCGCGTAATGGGACCACACCTTCGACAGCTCGACAGATACGGCAACATACAACCCTGGCACAATAACCGAATCAAGCTTCAGGTGCCTGAGGGCAAGATCGACTACATCAATGCCTCGCCCATTGTCCTGAACCCGACGGTTCTCACCACGGCCGATGGGGAGACGAGTAACACACAAGAGCCGGATCGCTACATCGCCATGCAGGGCCCTAAACGGTGTACAACCGACCATGTATGGCGCATGGCAGTTGAGCAGCTCGAGAGCCCCGGCGTGATCGTCATGTTGACCGAGACCCACGAGGGCGACTATGAGAAATGTTATCAGTACTTTCCCCGGACGCCGGAGGATCCTCCACTGGAAATCAACGAGCGGGACGAGTTCGGCGATGGCTTCCGCGCCACAGTTCGGTGCACAGGGATCGAGGATACACCGGCCGGCGATGCCATTGAGCTTCGCAAGATGGTGATTCGTGTGCACAAGCCGGTTCCCAGGAAGAGCGTAGACAGCAAGAGCAACGGATCCCAGAGCAAGAGGCAAACCCCAGAACCGGAAAGCGCAACCACCGAGGAACCCAATATCACGTCGCCTTTGACCCAGATGGCAAAGGAGACGGAAGCAAACCTCACGATCAGCGAACCAGAAGAGACGGTGGGCCGGAACTCTGGAGAGGAGGAAGTCGAAGAGCGCATTGTGTGGCACTTCCTCTACAAGAAGTGGCCCGACTTTGGCGTCCCGGATTTCGCCGATCTCGACAGCTTCTTTATGCTCATGGGCCTATCTCGAGAGAAGAATGCCGGCCCCCACAACCCTCGCATCGTCCACTGCAGCGCGGGCGTTGGCCGCAGCGGTACCTTCATAGCGCTGGAGCACCTCATGCGGGAGCTGGACGCGGGAGTGTTGGAGAACTGGGACGAGCGCACCGCTGGCGGCGAGTCCGAGTCGCCTTCTGCAAGGACGTCGCAGGAGGAAGTCATGTCACCCACCAGCAGCACAATGGGCGGAGAGGATAACGACTTGATTTTCCAGGTGGTCAATCAGCTCAGAGAGCAGCGGAAGACCATGGTGCAGGCCGAGAGCCAGTACCTGTTTATTTACCAGGTCATGCGTAAGCTGTGGCTGGACAAGTACGGAGGTGATGGTGATGACTCGAGCTCGGGAGAGAGGGCGGCCAAGAGGCTGGAGGTTGATCCTGGTGATCCCTTCTATGTGAATGGGTACTCGAAGAAGTAGGGTGGTTCGTTAAGTCATCCCGTCTCGCATCCGCGGACTATGTCCTTATCTCCAGGCTTTCTTGTCTGGGGTTATGGTCGGTTGGGTTAGCTGGCCCGCTGGTTCTCTCTTGTTAGCCTATGGCTAGGGTCGGGTACTCGATGGGCCCACTGTCAAGAGACTAGGAGTTGAGAAGGCCTGACGACAATAGCCAGAGGCGGTTAGACAAACAACTAATTATCGCCTGCCTGGCCGGGAAGGAATGAGGTGATAGACCACGAGACGGCACAAGAGGGGGGGTTTACAGGAAAGAAAGGAACGTTAAAGGATGGAAGGGGGAACAGGGTGGGTAAGGGGCAAAGATACCAGTAACTAATCATCTCCTTGTGGACACAAGAATCCGTCTTAGATACCCCCGTTGCATTTTCATAATACCATTGCATTGCATTGCTTGTCACTTCACTTTGGGCACATATCGGCCGGCATCTTAAGGTACTATTCTCGTGCATATTTGCCTGCCTGTCTGGTGGTCGAAAAGTCATCATCCAACTCGGTTACCTAGCTTGCGCGTCACTCTCTTGTTTTGTGATCCTGACTTCCCGTGGCAAGTAATGTTTTGAGTAGGACTAGTAAGACGAGTAAGACGAGCAAGACAAACAAGTACGCAAGTAACCTCACCCTCGCTGGAAAAGATCTCTCGAGAGAAGTGTAAAAAAGTGATATAAAAAAAGCTGTTCGAGCGGTGGCCAGCGAGCGGCCCTAACTAAGCCCGGCTCGAACGAGCTGCTTCTCCTAGGTAGACCTACAGGTAAGGAGAAAACCCAGCCAAGCAGAAGGCGCGCACTACTACCTTACACATCTGACTGACGACTGAGCCATCAACCCCAGGGGATCTGGTGACTGTTAATTTACCTTCCAAACACAGACCTTAAGTATCGTTACGGGTAGAGGTAGCTATCAGACTTGGTCTTGGCTCATGCTATTCATTCACTTGGGACAAGCAAGATGCAAACATACATACCTCTCTCTATACCTCCCGTCTACAGAAAGGCTCCAAGGAAGGAAGCTTTTAAACGGACCATCACACTCGACTCATCACTAGTTCTAGGTACCCGACCGAGTCCCAATTTGACGAGGTTTTTCTAGGGTAGGTACATACAAGACTGTTTTAGGTATCTAGGCAGAACGACGACATGGTAGGTAGGTGCGCTATCAAAAACTGTAGCGTCACTTTGCTTCGCGTGTATATATATATGTATGTATGTATGTATGTATGTATGTATGTATATATAAATATCTACTAGAATAGCATATGTAGGTTATTTGAGTGTAATAATAATATATAGAATTAGATGCGTACCTAAGATAAGGTACCAAATGGAAGAGACGGGACTTACCCAGGCTACCTACGCTACCCGTGTATAGGTACCTTCCTTTCCGTGTATGTAGGTATGTGTGGGTGTAAGGTAGGTATGTATGTGTGCTGCTTGCTTGGGGCTTGCCGTTATGTAGTAGTCGCCACTGCCACTTCCACTTCCACTTTACACTTTGCTTGGATGAGGTGAGGGTGGTCTGGGTGATGATACCGGAAGGGGGGAATATAGGTAGGTAGGTAGGTAGGTACCTCTAGGTAGGTAGCGCCGTAGCGAGCTGGAGGTGGAAACGACATGAGTGGCCGGACACGCACGGCTCGATGATCCATCGGTTCGATCGGTTCCATGGTTGTTCTATGGAAAAGAAAGTGATATCATGGCCTGTTTCTGCTACCCTCCTTCTGTGCGGTTACATACTTATATGCAGAAGCCTACTTAGACGGCACCAAAATGTAGAGAAAACTGGTAGTGTGTGCCGGATCGGATCAGTCAGTTCCCGTTTCGTCCTCGTCGTCGTCTTGTTCGTCGTCGTCGTCGTCATCATAATGAAACGACTGTGTAACATAACAGCGGGAGGATTGATACCACACACACTCCCCGGATCCAGATCCATGAAAATTGTGATAAACCAATATACCAAAGACCATGGATAGCCAGCCGTGCATTAGTAGCACTGTGACACCAGACACGCAGCCTCCTAGACTACTTCTGCTCTTGAGCTATAGCATAGAAATTTGGAAATGGGAACCGGCAACAAATATATGTAACATGGCATTTCCAAGACATCTATCTGTTCCCGTCCGTCCATGATCAGAGAGAGGATGCAGTTATAAAAAGAGAGTGCGTGCGCGCGTGTGTGGATGAAAGTGAAAACGGGAAAACGGGAAACGAACGAAATACGGGAAATGGGTTACTACTTTTCCAGCCTGAACTTGAACATCGGACCGTAGCCCGCGGCTAAAGTGCTGTAGACGTTGACCGACGTTGTTGTTCAAGCCTTGGTTGATCAGTCGGTCGGTCGGTCGGTCGGTCGGTCAGGTGCCAGTCAGTCACTCAGTGTCTGAGTAGGTACTACATAGGTAGGACCAAACGTGATTTCCGTACACGTCCAACAACTCCGTCGACATTTCACCAGTGAAGAGGTACCGGACTCTGGTCATATCATTGCGGATGGGTGTATACGAGAGATAGAGAGAGAGAGTGGTCGTTGGACACAAGACACAAAAGGTCTCGGAAGAGGGCCTGTTGTCTAATTTCCATCGCTCTCTCTTCCATGGGAAAACCTGAAACTTGCCATGTCTTGCCCATTTTCCATTTTCTATTGTCTGACAAGTGACAATTCGTTGACAGCCTTAGACTTAGGTCAATATCCGAAATGGTGCATTTGTTTTCCTCAAAAAAAAAAAAAAAAAAAAAAAAAAGTTTATCAAGTTGAAGTGGGTTTGAGTTGGAGGTTGTTGTAGTGTAAAGGTGAAGTCAAGACAAGGTTGTTGTCGTTGACTTCCACTCGTTGTGGATAGCTTCAAGAATGCAAAATGCCAAGCCTTCTTTTAGTTTCAGGGGGTCAAGTTCAAAAGGGTCTAGAACTTGTGGGGTCTTGGACAAAGGGTTAAGGAAGTCGGAAGGAAGGATCCAAAACACCACCTCACTTCAAACCTTCCCAGTCTCGTTAATGCCAAAAGAGGCGGATGGAAATTCCCCATGTGCGTTTGGCAAGGGTCACGGTTCTTTTCCTTCTTCTTCAAGGGTCCTTCTTCGGACTCGCAAGTGACCCTGATGCCCTGAAAAGTTAGAACATGTCAAGCCCAACCCTGTTCAGCCGCGTGTTTGCCATGTGGTGTGGACGTGCTGAAAACGGGCCGAAGTCTGAACGATCCACTCACGAGCGGTCATTGCTGGATGAGTGTAAATCTTGTCCGTTCGTTGGTTTGAAGGAGCCGACTGGGCGCGAGCTGCAAGCCCAATACAGACAGCTTGGTATGCTGGATGGAGCATGTGTACCCGTGGGGGTGAAGGATCAGCCTGCTATAGTATGGGTGATATGGGACGATATGACTATCCTAGACTTTCGGGTAAGGGTTTTAGTGAGGAGATGGAAGGTTTGGAAGGAAATACCGTGAACTGCGGGTGTCCTCCGTTGCGAGAGCTCGTGTTTGTACGGAGTCGTCGTACCAAGACTGGACAAGTCTCACCATGGAACACTTCAATTACCGACGGTTTATGTCAGTTGGCTTTTGCTTCTGCGCTAAAAGACGAACGACGGAAACACGTCGGGCCGCAAAAGGGTGCTTGGCACTAGCAAGTCGTCCGGGGCAAAGTTGGAGCATGCGAGCCTGCCGAACAAGGGCCTCGGAAATGAGCGACAGACGCTGGTGTTGATGGGCACGGCTGACCTGGCGCTGATGATGATGTCTTCATCCAAGGGTTTCGAACCACGCTTTGTTTTGAAAGACAAGTGGCCTTGGTGTTTTGCTGGGAGCGGTCATGATAAAGTGTAACGCAGTTGATATATGACAAGGTTGCTATTTTGGTGGGTGAACAATGCATGATTAATTGAATCCGGGGTTAAGAAATGCAAAGGCCTGAAAGGTTACTTGTGCATGGATGGAAAAGCACTCTCGAGGGCGGTGAAGGAGCAAAAGACCCGGATGAGTGGTTGGAGGCTCACTTTGGATGCTACCTCGACGCCCTCACCGGGACGAAAGCTAGGTTGCGGTGGTGATGGGTTGTGGGTAACACGTCGCAAGACTTGCCTGTTGCGGATATCGTTCGTAAACATGGTTTTGACCGGCGCCAGCATGTGAAACTGTACATGTTTTTATATGCATACCGGTGATGCTTGATGTAGAAATGGCACCAACTGCCTTACTACCCTAGTGCGTACATATGCCACTTGTACATGATGTCTACTGTGTATATACCCAAGGAGCATTTCGCTTGCCGTTGTTTCAAAGTCGAACCGAAGCAACCTGGAGCCTTGTGCTTGTTCATCACGGGCCGCAACCCAGTGCGGTTATGTCGGGTTGTCAACATGGGCTAGAACCAGTTCGCATCGACGACCAAGTGTCTTCAGGAACTTGAACAACACCAAAAACGTTGCAATGAACCTGCAGAAGGACGATTTGCAGTTGACGAACAGAGGAGCACTCAACTGCCAAGACTGCCCCACCATTCCATTGCATCGGAGCGGGTCTTTGTCGTGTGGATCTCCAAATGGCATCTTCCGTTGGACCAATGCAATGAGCAGCATTGGCTGGCCGGGGGAGTCTGCCTGGGACGCCCTGCGACGCCTGCGAACAACAGCCATCCCAGCAGACAAGTCTCCAGTGGCTCGAGCTCCCAAATCAAGGAGGATCAAGGGGGGGGGGCATATACCCATTCTGGGGACATACCGGGACATGATCCATCACCATCGGCATCTCATCGGTGTTGTGAGAAACTGGGCCCGACATGGAACGACACTTGGGGCGTGGGTCGGCGGGCCCGGGACTCCGAATCTGGCAAAGCTGATGGTTGTGTAATCCACTCCCGGCCTTCTGGAAGCTTTCTTTAAAAGACCACAGGTGCGATCAGCCCTGCCCTGCATCTGCCAAAGAGCTTGTTGACGTTCGAGGCTCCCGCTCACTGCCGCTCACTGCCTCTCACTACCACTCAACCCTCATTCAGCAAAACTCGTCCGATCTTCTCGTCATTTTATACGGGGACCCGACTCTATCTCCATCGATCCCGTCTCCATATCGGGTGCCTCTTTTCCGATTCCCGGATCACTGACTACCTCTACACATCTCACTCATCCCCTTTCTTCATTCATATACCGCTACATAGTTCATACCATCCTCTTACCTCACCTGAAGCTCCTACACCCCTACTCGGCAACTGCTTTGGTAATCCCGTATCCCGGATCCCGTCCCGTCCCGTTGTCCTCGAGGCAGTCAGCAACAACAGGCCAACCTGAACCAACGCTAGCCACTTTGCCAACCGAGACTAAAGTCCACCCGGAGATTGTGAAGCTCAAGAGCTAGAGAGGGTCTTTGGGCTTTGCCTCCCAAACTTTTCGCCGACTCACCACCAAACGGTCTGGACTATCAAAATACAACTTTTTCCACCAAACACGGCACACATCAACGGCAATGGCACGTGGGGCATTCGCAGCCCGCGAGTCCTTATTCTAAGGTTAACCACGCCCTCGATTTAAAAGAGTAAACTACTTTTTCCGGCTAATGCGAGGCATCAAACTTTTAGTGACTTTCTTTCTTTACGCACTGGACTAGTCTGCTTCTGGATCACCTCGGCGTGCACCAACGCACCTCAATTTACACCACCACCCTATCAATCCCATCTATATCCATCCACACGACTTGCGGCGCAACTCGCCACGGGTCCAAGTTGTGTGTGCAGTTCGGACAGTCCAAGATCACTCAAAAAGACGTGCGTTTGACTCGATATTCATCTTGAGTCTAAGAGTCAGTCCGGATTTGTGAGACTGGCTTACAGCAAACGACATCAAACAGACATTATTACGGGGTTGTTTGGGGACTATACGGGACTATACCCGGTGCCTTGGTTGGACACCAGATAAGATAGGCCAGACACCATGACGTCGATTGTAAGTGAGCTTCGTTACAGATTCCCCCGAGCGCAAATCCCGCCCCAAATCCTTACCCCCGGGCCCCCTTTGTTACGAGTGAGTGGCATGGTCAGCCTGATGGTAGTTTCAACCACCTCTAGCTTCACAACCCAACCACAAGCCCAATCTTACATCCTATCGCGACACTACACATTCAACTCATACCCTCACCCTTACTCTCACCCACACCTTCAACACCAACCAAGTACCTTCCCTTAATGCTCACCGCCTTTCCCGTTGCTCACCCTCCTTGTTTCTTTTTTGTTCCTTTTCTGTCCTATCCCATCTCTTCCTGATCCTGCTCACTTCACCGGGGCTGTCCTGTGTTCCCCCACGTTGCTGAACCGACAGGCTGGCGCGCTTGCAATTCGAGGTCGCAACGCTTGTGCTTCCTTCCTCTTGTGCTTGCCTGGTCTCTTCTAAGCAGGATTGGCATGCTTTACGGCTAGTTGAGGTAGAGGTAGTACTGGAAGTTGAGCAAGTCAGAAAGCAGGTGTCCAGGCCGGGTGTACGAGTACATGGTGCTTGCCGTCTCATCCTGAATTTCGCGGCGCAGAAAACGCTTCTTTTACCTCTCTGTCTCCTTCCGGCCTTTTCACACAAAAAAGACCGGAACACTCCCATGCCAATCACCCCCATCCATCCCTTGATATTCTCTAGGGACGACACCACCTCTGACAACACCACCACGCCCTCTACCACTACCATGTTCCTATCCCACCATTACTGCCCTCTCCTCTGCCGCTCATGATTATATACGCGCATTAGTTCTTCGTCACTTACAAGACAATGTCGCCTTGATTCTGTTTGGGGCAATGGATCTCGATTTTGAGACTTGGACCGCGTGTCCTTTGTTCGATCTCATTAATTTCGACAGGATGCTAACACAAACTCCTCGCCTCCAGCTATGTTTGGCGCATTATTGCGACCTTCACGGGCCTACCCCCTTGATGGTCACCGAAGGAGTCCCTGTTCCATGCAGGACATGTTATGAGGAGGGCCTGCAACACGACCACAGCCATGTTACCGACCAGCCGGCTCCGAGTGCCACCGCAGCTAATGCCTCGGCCCATGCCGTGGCGGCTGCCGCCGAAGCGCTACGCCGAATGGACCTCGCCGGTGGTGGTGCTCTAAGGAGCTCTTCCGCGCCTGTATCTGAGGAGCAAGCTCAGAATTATCGCGCCTCCCTTCGCCGCGTCTCCCAGACTGTTGGCACTTCCTCGGCCGTTGAGACTCCTCCACAGAGTCCGCAGATTCCACCCGGGCCCCCATTATCGCAACAGGAGAAGCGACGCAGCGATTCAGGATTCCGCAGGACCTATGACGACTACGTCACTCGCCGAGCCGGTCCGTGCGATAATTGCGCCTTGACGCTGCCCAAACGGCAAGAGAGCAGCAAGGACGCAAATCCAGAACCAAGACCGGAGCAGGGACCTACATTACGGACACGTGCTCCCTTTGCCCGCGTGTTATCCGGAGGAATGGACGAACCATCAACGCCAACTTCACAAACATCTTCGTCAATTCCATCCGAGGATGAGTCGATGACCAAGTCCCGTCCCTCACATCGTCGTGCTGGGACCACGGCCTCCTTGGCATCACGCTCTAGCAGCAGCTCCGCCCAAGGGGTTACGGCACATACGCATTATCTTGACTATACCTCAACGCACGAGCCCGTTGCGGCCAGTTCGTTTTCCATCGTTCGCGCATCCTGTCTGCGGACGCTCTCTCTCGAAACTCTCCCTCGCCCTCCAGCTACGGGCTATCCTTCCTCAGGTGCCAACCCGGCGATTACGCCGAGCGCTTCACCCAGCACCCCGGCATTTGTCACAACGCACAGTGTCGGCGCTGCAGCATCCGGTGGGCCAATATTCTTTGGCGACCCTTCTGCCGGCTACACCACTGCCTATATATTCCGAATTCCCGATGTCCATGCCCGAGGCCACAAGCGCGTGTATGCTTTCCTAGCTCTCAGCACCCACCGTGAGCGTCTTGCCATGAAGACGTTTGGATTCGTCGCTGCTGCGTTCCGTGACATGGCAACCTGGATTCAGACACTGGCCGAACAAGAAGCCGAAAGGTCCCTCCAGGAGTCATCAGCAAACAGCCCCGTTATGCCCGGCGGCCCTGGCTATGGAAGCCTGCACTCGGAACCAGCAGCACCCGCCAGTCACATCCCCACGGCCGGCGGACCGGGCGGCGGTAGCAGCTTCCTCATGGGCGGGGGCGGTCTGTCCAGGAGGATGGGCAGCGGCTTTTCCGCCTCCGGAGTCGCGCTGAAGCAGCGAGGCTTGGCCGAGTTGGTTGGTCTCCCTGACTTCTTTATTGAGCTCCATGCTAGGTTCGTGAAGCTCTTGCTTGAGCTGCGTGTCGTTCTGGGGTCATAAAAGGAAGAGAGAGTCTTCCACCACAGCCGCTTACGAACAACAATCACACCACTTGGACGAACGATCGTTGGCACAATGTACATATATCCATACATCCATCCATCCATCCACACGGGCTGAATGCCTCGATCGCCACAAACCCAACAAAACCAAACCACTACTACTATAACCGATGACGGTTGTGTAACAATAGCTTGACTTCAACGTCAATGAAAAAGAAGACTCCCAACAGAACAGCACTTCGATGACAGACAGCAGTGCAACAAAGCAGCAGTCGAAGTACATACGAAATATGCAAAGTGTTTATGTGGGGGAGACATTAAGTAATGGGTAATGGATTAATGACCTGGTAGACCCGAGGTGTGTACGAGAAAGAGGAAGAGGGAGAGAGAGAGAGAGGGAGAGAGAGAGGGAGAGTACTATATGTGGAAAACAAACCCAAGATGTTTCTTTCCCCCGTCGTGTGGGGTCGATGCGAAAAAGTGGGAGAGAGAGAGAAGCTAGTACGCTTCAAAGCATAACTTGTTTTCCTTTGGACTCTTTGATTTCAACAACAATCACATAGACGGATTGGACGGACGGACGGACGGACGGACGGACGGATGGATGGATGGATGGATCATTACAAGGATAAGATTACCGGATCGGAAAGAGGAAAAAAGGAGGAAAAGAGGAAAAACCTCCCAGCAACAAGAAGAGCAACAACGCACGGGATGGATAGATGGATGGATGGGAAGCGGTTTTTACCATTTTTACCTTGATCATTCTCTTCCTCATCCTCTTCCTCATCCTCATCATCACTACCGCCCGCCACCTCATGTTAGTCTCTTTCCCTTTCTCTTTCTCTTTTCCCTTTGAAGGCGTTTGTTTCCTGTTGTTCCATGAAGCAGCACAAAGCATGTATTATTTTCTGTATCATCAAGTAGCAGTTGTATCGCAGAGTGAAGTGAGTAGTGAGTAGTGAGCGTTGTAAGGAGATAATCGGAGCGGGAGGGAGGGGTGTCTACGACTACAAGTACGAACGAACTACGAACTACGTACATTCCTAGTGACGTGGATGGAGGATATACCCCCAGCATAGAATCTTTAAGTTTACTACATTGTTGCCTCCTTTTTCAACATTTTCAAGCTTACTGAAGTAGAAGTGTCTTTTTTTTGAGTGCTGAGTGACGGTGAGGTTTGTTGTGTGTGAAGAAGAAGAAAATGATTGAATCTCTCCATCCATACCTAGGGGCATATTGTAGTCTATACTAGCCATTCTGCTCAACTACGGCTCGAACGTAAGGTAACAAAAACGGAGGTGGATCAGAGCAAGTGGTAAGGTCGACGACATAAGTGATATTCTACTTGATGCTCAAAAAATTCGAATGCCGATAGGCTCAGCCTTGAACTTGATCATAGACTCCTACATCTTTGTATGCCATGGACTGATAACACGCGTAAGCGATACTGGTTGACTGTTCATGTTCACCATCGATAGGGAATTGTTCCAAAGGAAGTTGGGTCCCAACTTTGGAAATGGAAATGGAAAACTCGACAAGTCGAACAATCGAAAGACCAGCGCGCTTAAATGTGGTAGGTAACTAGGCATTGGGTGGGAGTCATGGCATTCTGTTGCTTTTCGTTTCGGTACTACTACGTATTCGATGGAAGCAACTCCAGACAGGCACGCACATATATATGGTGGTGCCGTTCCAGATATATCCGCTAGTGTACAAATTTGCTTCGCTTCTATGAACGTCTTTCCTCCCTTCCCTCCCCTAACCGCTGATTTCGGGGTACAAATTCTATTTCCCAAAAGCGAGCGGCAAGCATAGCACCACCCACCCAATAGCAATCTCTCCACCTGTTGTTCCTTCCCCGATCCCTGACAGACACCCAGCCAGCCAGCAAGCCCATGACGCCGAGAGTTTACTTGTAGAAATCGAACTTGTTCTCGTCACTCGTACCCTTCACCTGGCTGCTATAGGCGTCCTCCAAATCAGCCTGGATGATGTTGTATCTGTTCTTCCGTACCGCACGCAGACCGGCCTCCTGCATAATGGCAGCGATGACGGCACCGCTGAGGGGGTCGTTGCGGACGATCAGGCTGTCGAGATCGACCTCGGGGGCCAAGCTCATCTTGCTCGCAATCGTGGTGAAGATGAGGCGGCGCTCACGGCGATCGCGCAGGTTGGGGAACTCGATCTTGCGATCGAGACGACCGGGACGCAGCAGGGCGGGATCGAGAGTGTCGGCACGGTTGGTGGCCATGATAACCTTGACGTTGGCGGTCTGGTCGAAACCGTCCATCTGGTTGAGCAGTTCGAGCAGAATTCTCTGCACCTCACGATCGGCACCGGTCTGGGCGTCAAAACGCTTCGTGGCGATAGCATCGATTTCGTCGATGAAGATGATGGCGGGCGCGTTCTCACGAGCCATGCGGAAGACGTCGCGCACCATGCGAGGACCCTCACCGAGATACTTTTGTACGAACTCGGAACCGACGACACGGATGAAGTTCGCTGTCGTCGAGTTTGCGACCGCCTTGACCAACATTGTCTTGCCGGTACCGGGAGGACCGTACAGAAGGACACCGCGCGGGGGGTCGATACCAATCTGCTTGTAAAGGTCGAAGTGTGTTAGGGGCAGCTCAACGGCTTCCCGAATTTCCTGCTTCTGCATATCCAAACCTCCAACATCGGCATATGTAACGTCGGGCTTCTCGTCGACACCAAGCATCGCGATGGATGAGTCGGCCTCGGGCGGCAAAATATCGACAACGGCATTAGAGTGGCGGTGGAGGGCTACGGAGGATGACGGCTTGAGGAGTTCGCGGTCGAGGGTCGAAAGGATACGGACGACGTAGTTCGAGCCAGTACTAGATTGAACAATTCCCGTGCTAAGAAAGGGTCAGTCTGAGTCCAGTTTCGGAGAACGAGGGGCAATTGGGCGATCATACTTCTGGTCGATAGCTTCCATAAACTGCCCAATCACCAAGGGAACACTCTGGATCCTCTTGATTTCCTCCTGGGCGCGAACAAGCTCGCGCTTCAAGCTCCTGCCAAATACCATATTGTCAGCCCCTCCTCACCAAGCTCGGAGCCGTAGAGCTTCTGTGACCATACCTCTGCTCATCTTTGATGTATTCCTCCTGCAGCTTGATGTATTCGAGCTGCCTCTGGAGCTTCTTCAAAGTAATGTAGTCATCACCGCCTTCTGTTGAAACGCCCTCGAAGGTCTCGATATTGGGGATCGCCGAAGGGGCGGACTTCTTTTGCGGCTGGGTCAGACTGGCCGGGGGGGTTTCGACAGAGACGTCGCCCATCTTGCCGGATGTGTTCTTGTGATGGTATTAAATGGCTAGATCGATATGCTCCGTGTGTTGTGTTGCGAGCGCTTGATTGCGCAGCTGTGATTAACGTGGGTTTGGGGATTCGGTCGGGTGGTATTCCTTGTTGTTCTGTTGTCGTCGTCGAGGTTCGCCTTGTGGCGCGCGTGGTTGTCGGTGCTAGCAGTCGCTGATGCAGTGGATCGTTGTTGCTAACAGCAAGCTGGGCTGGCTGTGGCTCGTCATTCATCTGGAGCCTGGGTTGTTCGGGGGCTGCCAAATGCACAGTGATTGGCCGGATGGCCTCTTTCTGGCAGTTGTAGTGGGCTACCGTGCACAGCGTACGGTGCTGTCCTTTTACAAATAACCGATAAGATTACGGTAATGACCGGCCATAAACAGTTCTTTTCTTGTAGCCCGAAGTCGCACCAGACTGGAGGACGTTCCAGCTGCACGTGGGGCTGTTAGACAGTGTCAAGGGATGACTGGTGGACAAATGCAGATTGGACTGAAGCGGGAGCCTTGTCGGTAGCTCCACCCCCAATGCAAGTCTGCCTCCTTCAACCCCACATCCACACGGGTACCCCTGCTGGGCGTCACGAAGTGTCACCTTGACGGCCAGGCCGGGTTGTCGTCCGTCGTCCTCCTACGTTGCTCGTCTCTGTTTATAAAATAGACAATGGCCGCTCGTTGTTGATATGTCTTGCATGCTATCGCAATGCCCTACGTGGTGTAAGTAAGGTTGTGGGATATGACAGATTGCGACTGGTCCCGCGAAGTCGTCGCAGCATCACTTCTCTTTATGGCATGGCCCTACGTATAAGTCGGCCATTATTCTCTTCAACCCGCAACTGCCCGGACTTAATAGGTTCCATATTAGATAAAGGGTTCGAGTTGTCATTCCCGTCCGAGGACGGCCGATACCAGTTTCTCCACTGCTTGGATCGAATGATGCGGCGATGATACAATATGCTGTTGTGGTCACCGTACCACCCTGCATCCCGTGTTAACTAACACATCCTTGCCTGGCCCGGGCCCATCTGAACGCATCATGGCCATGAAGCGGTGCTGATGAGGGATTGCGAGGCCGGGGACGCATATGATGTGAGAAGCGAGAGAGTTGGGGTTTGAGTTGCGACAGTTCAAAAGTCAAACTGCTGGATCAACTCGATGCCTCTTGCCTAGATTGTGTGCCGCCGGTGCCTGTCTGAGGACTGTCGGGTGTTGGACATGTTGAACCGTGGAGACTTAACTCTTGAGGGCTTCGTCATCCGGCGTGCCTCGGTGTGAAGATACGATGACGACCAAGATCCAAGAACGAGGTGTAAATGTACAATATGAATCCAGAGCAGTGTCCTATAACTGCAAGCGCAGATACACAATCAGAACAATCCATCCACCCGTCCATCCTCAGGTCCCATACGCAGGAGGCAGAGTCCCTTCCAGCTTCCGGCGCAACAATCCCGTGCGTCCATGGATGGTGAATTGGGGAGCCGGGGGAACGGACCAGGAAACGCCCAACAACCCCATCCCCCATCCTCAGAGTCACCACTTCGGATCGCCTTATTAGTCACTGTACACCTCCGCCTCCTCCGATCTGCCGTTACCTCCTGCTTTCCTTTCTTTGTTTGCCCTATCCATCCTCATTCACCTGATCCTTTCGAACAACATAACTCGACCGCCTCGTCATCCAGCCCTCTTCACCTTGTTGTTGTCTGTATAAGCGCCTGCCGCCGTCATTCTCGTTGCGTTCTACAGTGTTGTCCTCGAATTACAACGTCTTTGAATTGATGATTCCTCTATCCCGGTGCACCTGCGCCTTCAGCACTCTGGTTGGCAACGACGGAATTCCTTCATAGACAATCTTACCAATTACCATACGTTACCTGAGGTCGCTTCTCCCCGCCAGCTCCCACTCGTCAGGCTCGCTTTGTGTAACTGTCGGCCAACAACACCCAACCTCCCAAATCATCATCTCTTGTCGGCTCACCTTCCTCCGTCAACCGCCCGCCATGTCCTCTTCAATCCCCATCCCCGCCCCGCCACCATCCGCCATGGATATCGAACGTTGCCAGCTGAGCCAGTCAGATAATGCTGGTGGGAGCTCGTCACCGGGGTCATCGTATTCCACCTCGCCGGAACCATCGCACCCTTCTTCATCACCTACCTCGTCGACGACGAAAAAGACACTGCTGCATGCTCGTCGTCCCAGTCTTTTGAGTAAGTCTATTTTTTCCCCGATACACCATGCACCATAAGAATGGCGGCATCGACTTGCGCAGTTGTGCATATGCATCGTGAACGTTACTAACCACTAGCTTCTAGGTTCGGCCATCTCCAAGCAGGAATGCACCACGATCAATATCGCCGAAGATAAGGATGGGCCGCCCGAGTTGGTAAGTCACCTTGCCGTCCTGGCCACATAAATAGTATTCTTCCCTTAATAAGTAAACAGATAGCTGACCTTCCCCACAACAGATCTCCTACCTCTCCTCAAGCCAAGGTTTCGCATGGAACCCCGAGATCTTTCTACCATCCTACGTCGACTACGACTACATCCCCCTCGAGAACCGGAGAGACCCGATCCATGAGATCATCCTAACGGACGAAGAGATCAAGAAGATCCTGCCGCAGTAAAAAATCAACAGACGACGGCAGACGACGGTACACGACGGCACGCACAAGCGACCATTATCAAACACATTGTATTCAGTCATCCAGCTACAAGCGCCACTCTTAGACCTGTCTCTTCTCACGAGATATCGGCTCCACTTTTCCACGGATTACGGCGTTAATGGCATGTTTCCTTTCATGTATTTCGGTTGTAGGTGTTTTGGCGCCTATCTGACGATTCCTACCTTCCTTGAGAGTTCATTGGAACCATGGACACTTCAACATATGGTGGGCCATACTGGCGAGGAGATATCCTATGGCACTTCAGAAGACCAAGACTCCTTGCGTGGTCGGTTCGGGATACACTTTGAGTGCAGTGTTACCGAGTAAGGGAGGGTATGGTTCGAGTTCCGTTTTTTTGTCAATTTGGGAAGCGTGGCGGCGGGGGGAATAATTCATCATGGTGCTGTCAAGTTTGGTATTCGGGTTTCGGGCGTATCACTGGGTTCATCTATGTCAAGCACACCTTCAGACCTCTTTCCGAGTCTTGGGGCAATACTTTGACTTATTCTTATAGGGTATCACCCCTCAAATATCAATTTTTTTTTCCCTTCGCAGATAGGCCCTCGGCAAGCTACCTTTGAAATGGTGAACAACATTTGGACGAGATAAAAAAAAACGAAAGAGGCACTGTATGATTGATGGTGGTGCAACATGGCTGGGCGTACAAAAATGTCTGTTGAGTCTTTCAAATACTTGGATAGATGCCTTCGATGTTGTTCTGTTACACATGACCATGAGACACTCTTCCTGGGATTCCTTGAGAGGCCGGCTGGCTGTGTTACCGTGATCAACTGGGTGTTGGGAAGAAAGAGGTCTTCTATCTACCAACGTTGGATATTCAGCAATTGTAAATAATTGTACTTGATGATGCGCAGGGTCCTTAACGAGCAACTCTTTCAGACCAAATACAAGCAGGAACAACCGCGATTAACGCATGTGCTGCAAAATGTACGCACAAGGCAGCAACCAGTTCGGTCAGGCAAGGTCGGTAAATGATTGTCTACAAGTGCAGTTGCATAAAGTGTCTGATGTTTCGAAGCAATGAGATGTCCATGCAGCGTGCTGGCTGGTTGGCGGCGGCACCTTGTTGGCCAAAAGCGATCAGCGAATGCCGGGCACGTCTGCAGCTCTTACACAGTACTTATAACCCAGCCAGGCCAAGCCCCGCCATTTCAGCATCAGAGGCCCCACTAAGCGTTTGGTGCCAAGTGGGACTGACCACCAAATTCGGGCTAGTGCCTGCCGATGTCACGGGACCCACATGTCTTATCGATAAGATCATGGAGACATGCCCGGATGGTTGAGATCGCGGGCGCGGGTTGCGGGCGCGGGCGCGGACAGCTTGAAGTGGAACTTGAACTGGCTGTCGCTGTCAACGGAAAGTAAACAAATCAAGGACACTTCACAAGTTCATCCCGTCACCACCACCATCATACTCGACGAATTCACAAGTCGACGACCCACGACCTAGGGGAAACCACGACCGAGAAACAACAGACTCTCTCAATCAAAAGAAAACATTCCCAGCATTCGCGACGCATCACCAACGCCACCGTCGGCTACATTACCGCTCGAGTTCACTACGTTACCGCTCGCGCGCACGATGGAGATGGAATCCGCCGTCCACCGTCGAATCGAGCTCCAATCGCCCGAAGACTTCACCTACCTAATCGACAACGTGCGCCGCGCCGCAGCCGATAGCATCAACGCCGCGTTTCCACCTGTCGACCCAGGCGATGGAAATGGAGAGGATGAGGAGGAGGAGGAAGATGAGTTAAGAGTGCGGATAGAAGGGCTTGTTAATGATGTATGTGTTTCCATTTCGCTTTTTGCTCCCTTCCCTTTCCTTCCCTTCCCGCCTCCGCCCGTCCAGCTCTACCTCTTTTTTTTACAGGAAACAACCACTAACAACACCAATTCCCAAAAAAAACAGTACATAACAAAAACCTTCACCTACGTAGCCCCCAACATCTCCATAAACGGTCTCCCCGTAAACGACCCCTCCGAATTCCTCACTTCATCCCCATTTTCCTCTCCTTCCGCGACAACAACCAACAAACCCGCCCCCAAGAAATCCTCGAAATCAAAGGTCCAGAAAAAGACCAAGTCCAAAAAATCCTCCAAAAAACCACAAGAAGAATACGAACCCTTCGACCCCCGCAAACGCTCCCGCCTCGAACAACTCGCCCGCGAAGAAGAGGACCTCCTCCGCTCCATCGCTTCACTCAAACGGCGCGTTCCCTCCTCGGCCGCTTCTGCTTTCGCTGATTCTTTTTCCCGACAAACGGAACAGGACCGACAAGCGCTGGAGAAGGCAAAACAAAAAGTGGTGGAGGAGGGGGTGAGCGCGGGGAGAAAGGCTTTGGAGGGGTTGTTACCTTTTGCTGGTGCTGGAGATGGGAATACGGAAGGAGGGAGTGGTGAGAATAACAACAGTAAAATGGAGAGGCAGGAAGGGATAGAGGATGGGTTTGGAAAAGCTGTGGAAGCGCTCAGGAGATTGAAGAGTCAGATGCCGGCTACGGTGGCGAGGATGGAGAGGGCGAGGGTTGCGGGGGGGTATGTTGTTGCTGGTGTTGGGGGGAGTGGTGTTGTTGCTGCCGCTGGGGAGGGGAGATAGAGATGTTGTTGGTGTTGTTGGTTGGTTGTTGGTTGGGTTAACGGTACTCGTTGGTGCTGCGGGGAGAAAGTGTTGGGTTTGTTCGAGCCGGCACGTTGGAAGTTGTTGCTTGGGAGAGCATTGTTTGCTTTTTGCGTGTGAGGATTTGAGCGGTTAGCTATTGGAGTTTGGGGCCGTATAACAATGGTTACGGGCGGAATATCAAAATGCACACGTATGTTTACTGTTGGGGATGCCCCAGATATTTGGCGGATCCATATTATATTTTTATCTACGATTTCATCCCTCGATCCTCAGGCAACGGCATTACGGACGGCCAGAAACAAGTAATCTATTGTATATCCGTGTGTATACCAAAGAGACCACCTCGGACAAAGATGCGAGGACTCTACATACGCTAATGTAAAATCACCAGTGCCAAGTCAAACCGGAATTCACGTTTCCGATCTCGCACTTGTAAATACCCTGCAAACACAACCAACTCCTTCCCATCGCGGCCCACTAGCTAGTCCGGCCGAATGACTCCATTACAACTGACATTACAACTGAATACTCTTCACAGCGTATATAGTAGACCCATGATATTTCATGTAGCGAACCGCGTTACAGCCTTCCCCTCACAGGCAGAAATGATGACGCCATCTCTTGGGGGGACTCGCTGACGCTTTGCCCTTCGAACCGTCTTTCTGACGGGAAGCCGTCAAAAAACTTCCACTTTGCACCTCTTATGCGGCAGCGGGAGCAGGGGCGGCAGCCTCCTCAGCAGCAACGACGGCAGGCTCGGCGGCAGGGGCAGCCTCGGTAGCCGCAGGGGCGGCGGCGGGGGCAGCAGCAGCAGGAGCATCGGCGCTCTTCTCCCACTTGGCGGGACGAGCCCACTGCTCCTCGCGCCAGGGGCCCATATCGCTCATGTGGCAGCCACCAGCGCACTGGCAGGTACCGCCGAACTCCTTGGGGAGGTTCTCAGCGGGCACCTGCGCGAGGAGCTCCTTGGTGTAGCCGCTGCCGAGGACGTTGATCTTGGAGACGGTGACGGGGTCGAGCCAGGCCTTGATGACGTTCCAGACGGTGCTGAAGCCCCAGGGCGCGTTGATGAGGTAGAGCTTGCCGAGGCGCTCGGGGTAGTAGTTCTGCGAGAGGGTGGACGCCTGCTTGACGTAGCCGAAGACCTGGGGGGCCTTGGTAAGGCCGACGCCCTTCAGGTCCATGATGGTGCAGCACGTCTCGAGGAGGACGCCGGCCTTGCGGGAGCAGGCGGGCAGGCGCGGGTCGGCGAGACGCTCGTACTCGACGGCGAGGTTGGTGAGCATGCGCTCGGCTGTTGTGATCTTGTACATGGCATTCAGATCGATCTTGCCAAGCTGCTCGATGTAGACGGGGCGTCCATCCTGGTTGGGAACGTCATGTTAGCCTCGTTTTTTTCTGGTCTCGAGAGATTGTCGCAGCCCATAAAAGCAAAAGCCGGAGAAGAACTGGTAGCCGTACCTTATCGGTCTTGTGGTAGTATTGGGGGTAGTACTTGGAAACCTCCTCCTTTTCGGGGTACTCCCACCCAGGGACGGTCTCGTCAAGCTTGGTCTCTTCCCTCCACTTCTCGCACTCGACGAACCTGGGTTTGAATGGTCAGCGCTTTGTTGTTCGAACTCGGCGGTACGGGGCAGATTCTTTCGCGCTTACATAGCCTTGGCGAGGTTGACATCGAACTTGCGGGCACGGAGGAAACGCAGCTATCGCGGGGAGTGTCAGCACCTGTCTATCCCAGTATCCCATCTTCTTCTTCCCCGTCTCTCCCGCCGGAATCAATGGTCATAATACATACCAGCGTAAGGGTGTCGAGGCGCTTGGTGTAGCCCTCGGACTCGAGCATCATACGAAGCTGGGTGACCTGAGCCTGCTGCTGGGCAGTCAAGTGGCCGGGGTGGCCCTCCTGCGCGACGGGCGCGGTGGTAGGGTAGTCATAGTCGTCGTACTTGGGATCGAGCTCCATGTTGGCGGTTGTGGTGTTGTAGAGGTAGGTTGGCTAAAGCGGGGTGTTGAGGTTGAGTTTGAAGCTGAGGCGGGAGACGATGTAGAGACGACAAATGGTGTGCACAATCTTGGAGAGTATAGTAGCGTTATAGGAGACGGGTAACACAGTCGTGGCAAAAAGGGTTGGTTCAAAGGGGAAAGGGTACAGTCTAGTCAAGGCAGGCAAGGGGAAGCCCGTGATGGAGATCGTTTAATTGCCCCTGGGGTTCCCTTCCGTTGCAGAGGGCCGGGGTCCTGACTGCCCCTGGGCCGCTTGGGACGTTGGCACGGGGCGGTTGGGGCCCCATCCGTCCGCTGTCCTACAGTTGGCGTGCATCCAGCATTCAGGTCGGGCCCGGTCTACCTTACCGTTCGCCTGCCGCCGTCCCAGAGTCAAAGATCCGGGACCCCATCTCCAAAACGAATCCCATCGTCATGGCGGTCAAGACCACAATGCTTCGAAAAGGGGTTTCAGTTTCCAGGGGGTGGTGGGCGCGCAGATTCACCTGCAGCAAGCACTTTTGACAAGACACTGGCAGCGAAACAGAACGACGACAACGGCCCGAGCGCCCTACACATGGAGGTTCCTACACGCGCATTGGCCCCATCTGATTGTCTCAACTGGATAAGACTTGGTAACTTTGATAAACGATGACGACGATCCGCAACTACAACTCACCACAGACAAACTCGCCCCCTTAGCTACGTGATCTCCCCGGATTGGCTTCTGTCTTTGTAAGGCTGTCTTGGTGTATGTAGATATTGTGACAACCCAAATACTGAGACATCCTGGCGATCGCCCGTATAAGTCTACACGTGCGTTGACGGTAACTCCCACAACCAAGAACCCAGGCGGGAAATACGCGAAGTCATCGTGCCTTGATGATGAGGCTGTATATACTGGAGGCCGCCGAACTAAAATACTCTTTAATCTCTTGATGTCGTAGCCTTGACCCAGACCAGAGCGAACCTCATCTCGCCAGTCCCACTTCGGTCTCATCAACACGACAACCGCTTGCGTGGCCCTTGCTTGTTTTCTTGTGAACAAAATGTTCGCTGAGCGCATACGACGCGGAATATCTGTGATGTGTCGTTCGTTAAAATGTTGCTCTCAAATCAGGTCCAACTTACCGAGGAGCCATCGTGAACCTCGTCTCGCATGATGGCGGCCAGCAGCCTCGGCCGGCCTCGCTATTCCGGACATTCTTCTTCAACCGTCGTTCGTTCCCAAGGGCATCGTGATGGTGCATTATATCCTCGCTCTGTTTATTAAACCTAATCTCCTTCTTCAACCGTCCGACGCCGTCTCGCTCTTCTTTCCTTTTGTCTTCTCCTCTTCCTCCTTCTCTTTCCGCTTCTGCACGACGTCCCAGTTGTAGACTCTCGCAACGGCGACTTCCATCGTCTGGCGCAATCGTTTAGGTTAGCAAGTATTCCCCAGGATCGGTAATAGAACCACCATCTCCTCATCCTCCTCCTCCTCTTTCTCATGCACCATTCCCTGCCTCTCCATGTCCTTTGGAAGGTAGGTTGGTTACCGACAACACGTCACGTACCGTAATCTGCTCCCTCAAGAAATCCAAATCCTCCTCGCAGTTCTGCAAGCTCTGCGTCGCAGCCTTGAGCTTCGAGTCCAGTAGCTGCTCGGCCTCCTCAATGGGATACGACAGCATGACGTTGGCGCCGAGCCAGATGTACACCTCGTCCGTGGGCGGGATCTTGGCCGTGGCGTGGAGAGTCTCGTTGAGCTCGAATGTGGTTTCGATCGGGTCTTCTTCATCCTGTAAACCAAGGCAAAAGCGTGTTTCTTGTCAGCGTCTGTCTCGTTCGTGTGTCGGTATTGTTGTCCCATCGATCCATCCCATTGTTTCATCCTCGTCCTCTGGCCCCCGGTACTGAAAATGTTTTTCCCTGCCCCCCAAGAACTACCCGGGCGCATATGTAATCTGTCCACCGCCGTATAACTAGCTGTATAGCCCGTATTCCCGCGTGTCCTGAAGACAGAGTGCGTCGTATCGTACCTTTCTCATCTGCAAGAACCGCACCGTATCCAACGTCTTCTGAATATCCGGCATCTTGTCCTTCAACCCCACCACTCGTCGCTGGAGGTTCTGCTCCATGAACTGGTACTTGGCGATCAACTCCTGGAACCGCCTCAGGGTGGGCTCGACGTCCGCGCGAGACGTGACATAGTCCTCGACCTTGTCGACGAAGGGCGCTTGGGGAATGCCTCGGGGGTTCGCGGGCGTGGCATCACTGTAGGTTTGGCGGAACAGGAAGCAGCAGGTCAGCTTTTGTTTGTGCTTCTATAGGTAATGTAGGCTAGGCTATGCTAGCAATGTTTCGAGCCATGGCACATCTGGTTCTTGTCGAAGTTAGGGGCATCGCATGGGATTCGTCGTTCAGGAGGGGCAAGACTGTTTGTTTGTCTTGATACCATGTAGAGGTAGCATGCCCAACTTAAGCTCTTGGTGCCAAGGTAGGGTAGAGGTAGCTCGACAACTTACCGACCCGCAGTTTCTACTTCTTTTCCTTTGGTTGCCATTTTGAGTATGGACCTCACATGTCGGTTTGTAAGGGGGAAAAGACCGATCAAGGTGGGAGCTTGCGTGACTGGTTCTCGCAAAGCTCGTTGTTTACGTAGCGGTAGGTGCGATACCTGTATGGTCATGGATGGAACCCCAAGAGCTGCCCGCCCGCACCTCGCTGAGCTCGCTCCCCCGCCTGCAGCCAGGAGCGAGTCGAATCGATTCCGTAAAAGTGGAGCACGCATAGTGTGCATGCGTACAGTACCATACACCTCTGGAAAGTTTTGTTAGTGTGAGACCTCATGTCAAGTTTTCCAGGCGGTTTGGCCCGAGCATGTGTGTTACACTGGGTAAAGAAGGCGTTGAATGAAGATGATTGTGTCAAGTCCTAGCTTTAAAGATTGTCTTTTTCATTAATTTGAGACATTTGTAAATGTCTTTGTGGGCTTTAGAACTGTTGGCGATGGCCTCATTCAAAGATCCAAGCTAACAAACAACCCACCGTCGGACCGTGATAGCGACCCTGATACTGTATGTAGCCCGCCCAAGCGTTGGATAATCAGGGGCTTGCTGATAATGCGCTGAGGGTCCTGGTGCACGTCCTACGCCTGACGTTACGATCCACGACTATCGCTCGATCATCAAAACGTTCCGGCAGCGAGGCCATCGTGGGGACAACTAATCGATTCATTTTCCAATCCTATATACATACCCAATCAGACCTGCCACCAAGTCCGATCGTGGTTTCACGTGTGTACCTGTTGCGACTGATGTCACCGGCCTTCTGCTACTGCTGCGATCCGTTGATACATATTTAGAAAGAGGTATGTTTTTTTCACAAAAAGTCGTCAACGAGGAAGCAAGAAAACCACAGCGATCCAAATCCAAACAACACTAACCCAAACTCTCAAAAAGTCTCCAACCCAACCCACCCCTCCCTCCACCCACCCGGCATGGCCCCATTCATGGGATCCAGGTCCCCGTCGGATATCCATACGTATCGAGTCCCCGAAAATCGACAATGCAACTCCCCAAAAATGGCAAAAGCAAAGAACCGCGCGCTGGAGAAAACCCGCTCGCTCGCCAAAGCCACAAATTCGAGAATACCGGTACCTGTTTTCCTGATACCAGCCGCAATGCGTTCCCTTTCCGTTCGTGTGTTCTCTGCGTCTTCTCACATAGGGAAAAATACACTCAGGTCTCACCCTCGTCCTCCATCGAACTACTATAGCCGCTCTCTGCCCCACCAGCGGTTGCAACCGAGCTGCCAGTGTGCAGCATGTCCACATCTTTTCCGATGGCGGCTGCCAGTGGGCTGTCGTCCCCGTCCACTGCCGTCCGCGGCGTCACCGACCGCATATTGAGGCCGCTGTCCGACATCCGATTATCGTCGCTGTCCATCCGCACATCAGTCTCGGTATCGAACACCAAATCGTCCTTCCGCATATACGTATTGTTGTCCGAAAAATGAGGATTTGCTCGGCGCGAAATCTGCCCTTCCGAGAAAGAATCTTCCTCTACTTCCTCCACTTCTTCGTCGTCCGAAGCGAGATCGTCGCCGTCGTCCCAGCTGGAATCGGTGCTGAACGGGGGATAGAATATCGCCGGCGGAGGTAGTGGGGCTGGGTTCAGCCGTCGGAATTCCCCAGAGACGTATTCGATCTGCATCGGTGCAACAGTCAGACTGCGACTGCGAGGAGGCAAAGGCGACGACGTTCTAATCGATGCCAAGCGTTCGGCGATGATATCGGCCGTGTCTTCCGATGTCGTCGAGCGTGACAAGTGCCGCTGCAGGATAGGTCTGACGACGCGGCGAGTGGTGACGAACATGGCAAAATGGTCATCAGGAAGTACTCCACCAAGGCCAGAGGGCTCCATGACTTCTTTGGCAAGAGGCTGAATTTGAATATTGTCAGGATCCTCGCACCAAGGGAAGACGAAATCCTCGTCGTTTGGCGAGAACCCGTCGTCAGCCACGAGATCAGGCGCGTTTTCGGGGTCAAAATCCAATGCCTCGGCCACGCGGGCACGGTCATCACTGAGCGGCCTGACGGGAAGAGACGATCCAGACAACGTCCGCTGCAGCACATGTTCAGTTTCGTCACCAGATCCGGATCCTTCGAGCTCGCGGCCGGTAGCCGTCATTTGCGCTGTTGGCGACATATCGCCAGGGTCTCCTGAAAGATCGGTGCAGAATGGAACGCCGGTGTAGTAAACGATGGCGCCGTCATATCGACGCTTCCTCCGCTGTTGCGTTGTCCCCGATCCGCTAAAGTCCCACTTCGAGTTACCCAGGTTGCTCTCATCGACGCCATCCTCCGAGCCTTGTGACGCCGACTCCTCCAAAGAGGTCTCGACCGAGGATGAATGGCGGTGTACAAACATCGGTTTGTAATGAAAGGTGTCCGAAGGTGACCTTGAGGGACCGAACCTCCCAATCTCCGAACGCGCCTGCTGCGTCTTCTGCTTCTTCCTCCGACCAGTCTCATCCGAACCGTCTTCGGTATCTTCCGTCAGGGGGCTTTTCTGGGACTTGTCCTCACTGCTGTCGCTGCTGAACTTGGTTCCATCGGTTCCACCACGCCAGCGGATTTTCCGACCATCAGAGGACAACTGGAACTTTGTGCTCTTTTCCGAGACAGCTTGGCGAATAAAACTCGGCGTTACGCTAACTATGTGCAGCTGGGCGAGGTTGCAAAGCAGATTGAGGTACACCCAGCCTTCCGCATCCGGAGCGACATCTTGATAGCTGGTCCGGCTTCCCTGCAAGAATTCGGGAGATACCAGGCCCAAATGACGGATGTAGTCCATATTCTCGGATGGTATCTGGACTCGGTCCGGGTCCAGATCGCGGGGCCTGGTTGGTCGTTGGTCCGGCGCAATGGCTCCCGGAGGCGAGGTGTTGTTGCCAGTTCGACCGTCGCTTCCACTTCCATCTCCGCTTCCAGTCCCAGTTCCGCCGAGTTCGGTTTGATCGCCACCTGAGTTGGATGCAGATGCATTGTCTTTGGAGAAACGGACCTTCTGCGGATTTTCTCCATCCTGTAGTTGGATGCAAGCTTCGCGCAATCCTTCCGGAGGGGGGCGGGGAGGTGCCATGGTCGTTCCTTCCGACACGAGTGCTGCATCCATACTCGGCATGGACTGGTTGCGCTGCATGTTTCGTCCACTAATCTTTCCGGTGAACAGTTGCTCCAAGCGTCGGACAACCAGCTTCTTCTTCTCCTTGTCGGTCATCACAATATGATGGGGAAGCAGGCCATCGGGCGTGTCGCGTAGGTAGCTTTCTACCTTTTGGGACGACGTTGATTTTGCCCTGGACAGCGAAGGTCGTCCGAGCGACGGACCAGAGGAGTGAGGCGCATGGGAGCTACGGCCCGTCGACATGGTGGCGTACGCGGAATCGACAGGACGACTGCGCGACGAAGATGACGAGTCGTGTTTGGACAACGATACCTTTCCGTGTCTTCCAGTCTTCCTCCGCGATGTCGATTCGCTCGAGTCCCCGAGACTAGCAGCAAAGTCGCGGAGCGTTGCCTCCAATTCGCGTTTCTTTCGTTTAGGTAACCCATGTACCTTGATCTCAAACAATTTCTCCTTTCTCATCATGTCGGAACCAAACTGCTTATACCTCTTTAGTTCCTCCTTTAGCCGCTTGTTTTCGACAGTCAAGTCGTCGATGACACTGCGGAAGTCATCGGCGGCAGTGCTGTGCGCAGCAGCCGGGCGGAACCCTTGCATCTGGGTACCACCGGGCGGATATGGGGGGTTTCGTCCAGGCGGATACCTGGATTCCTCGTTAGAGGAGTCGGTCTCCTTCTGATAAAAAGGAGGATCGACTTCCATACTGGGGCTCTCGTCATTGAAGGCCGCGACAGGGTTACGATTGGATTGATCAAACCAATTCTTGGGGTCACTCTGGCCAGTATCGTTGCTCTCTCCAGACGACCTTCGAGTGGGCGAGCTCGTGGGTTGGGGTTGGGGTTGGGGTTCGGTCACTCCCAGTGCGGAAGATGAAGTAACTCTGCTGCTAGCATCTCGCGCAAGGCGGTGATTATGAAGTGTTATTGACTTGTCTGGGGAAGCACGTCGGGGTAGGGGGTGACCACGGCTGTCAAAGGGTGGCGGGCGCATGCCCTGTGATTTATCCCCACTATCCGCCATGTTCACCCTATCAGATCTTCGTCAGGCGACTGCGATGCAACTCACGTTCGAGCAGCTTGTGGGGACTTCTCATGATACGGCTGTGTGCGTGTCCTTACGACACTTGGGCTGGGTGGATGCCCTCAAAGCCTGTGACTATGGAAGCCGCAGACCGGCAGGCAGAGGGGGGGTGTCTCGGGTGTCTAAAGAGCGAGCAAGCTAAGTTAGAAAACTGAGCAACAACGGTGCAAAATTTTCTCCGTCAAAGCACTAATGAGGTTGGAGGTTGGCAGCAAGAAAGCGCCCCGAGTGTGTCGGAAGCACTCCCCGGCGGGACAGTGGCGCCATGGTGAAGAAGGACGCTAGAACGGGGATCAATCGAGATTAGAGTCCCAAAATCAACAAACATGGGCGGGAGAGAGCGGAGGTGGTGGCGGAACGATGTCCGGACTCCTTGAGATACGGTCAAGCAGCGGCGGTCTTGCGCTAACTCGGCGAGATGTTTTGTTGGGTATGGGGAGTCGACACGGAGGCGGAAAGGCAGGGAATGATAAAAGCGACAAACAGAACGAGGGCATTGAACGGTGGGGAGGGGAGGTGTTGAAAACCCAAGTGAGAGGGTCGAGTCAGAAGCTCGCGGAGACGGACATGAACGCCGGTGAGGTGGTCCGGGCAAGACAGGCAACAAGCGGGTAAGATGCCGTGGGTAGCTGACAGGTCCGGAAGTGTTCCTGATTCAGAAAAGGGAAAAGGGGAGCTTGTCGGATGGGATGGGGAAGAGAGGAACAGGTGGGAAACGAATGGGGCAATGCGATGGGCAAAGTTGAGTCGGATTTACCTTTATTTTTGAGCTTTCCTTGGTCCAGTTGGCGGAATGGTGTTGAAGGTAAATAGAGGAGGGTCGTCGACTCGTCGTGGGAATCGGTGGTATGGTCGCAATGGCCAGGCCAAAATTCAGGAAAGATCGGCGGTCCCCTGGAGTTTCCTTTGGAGGTCAGGCCCGGGCGCTCGACATGAAGATTTGGACAAGTGCTACTTTTTCTGCAGCGAGGGTTTCCGTTGGTGTGTGAAGTGGATGCGATGCAGCAAAGACGGTTTCGTTCGGATTTGCAGTTATCGCAGGATAAACCGAGAAATGACAATAAAGCCAAGTTTTTGGACTCTTTTGGCGTGGGCTACAGGTACCTTAACAGGCCAATGTTGGGGCCTGTCAATCCGCCACACTGCTAGGTACGTTCTGGGTCCTCTGGGGTGGATGGGACCAGGGGGCCCGACTTGTGATGAGGTGCCAGGGCAGGATGGGGTGAGAGGTACTAACAAAGTACACTGAACTGAGACTGAGTGAACTAGCGACTACCCCGAGGCAATCGATGGTATCGAATTCGGGTCGGGTTGTTCGTGAGCGGTAAGGTGAGTGAGGTGCGGGTGTGTAGTTTTGTAATCAAAACGATTCATCCAATGCCGTTTTTGCATAAGAGTAGGGATTCTGACTGGGGCAGTGGGAAGGGGAGGGCTAGGAGGGGACTGGACCGGAGCACATACTTACGTTGGTCGCGAATAGAGGCACGCGTCGTGCTCTGCTCACTTTCCCACAGATGCACAGGAATCGCCCCGATCCTCACCCTCGCCCAGGCTCCAGGGGATCGAGGGGATCGAAAAGTTCAGGGTCCTCTGCGACCGTCTTCTGATTGGCCGGTTGCTGTCCGCTCATGAGAGAAACAAGAGGTACTTTAGGCCCGCTGCCCTCCCCAACCAGACCAACTTGACCCTCACTTGCGCCGCCCCAAAACCCTCACGATGATGCCGCCCAGGGAGATGGCCAGCAGCTCTCGCTCCTGATTTCTTCAATTGACCGATTTTTCTCTCCTGTTTCTGCCGAAAAGCCATCGTACAGGGCCGACGATGTCAGCGTCAGGTGGAGAGAGCTCAGGTGTTCTTTGTTAGAGGCCAGGAACACCTCGACTCACTCTGTTCACCCCACCCGGCTCGATAAACTTTGATTCCCTCTTAACCCACCACGCACACCAACGACCAGTTGAGAGGAACACACGCCACGGCTCACTCGCCCTCATTCACTCTTTGGCAACTCGCTCGCTCGATATATGCCGCGCTGACCAGGAGCTTTCACTTTTTTTCAACCCCGCCGACGGAGCCCGTAATAACCTCGTCTGGAATCCCCTAGCACATTCGCATGGTTCGTTTCAATCATGGTCCCCTGGAATCCAACCTGATCAACGACCGTGCGAGAGCTAGCCACCACCAGCAATAGGGTCCCTGCGCGTGACTCGCAAAATCTTGGATGCTTCCACAAAAACGTGAGGGAGCGAACTCGGAGCGCAGTTGCTGGCCAAAAGTGCCTCTATTCCCACCCATCTGGTCGGTTATGGGGATCACAGGCCGCGCTCAGGATTGTTGCGCATCTCCACCGGTAACGCCACGCGGGGTGGGACTATTGAGAAATGTCCCACATCTAACGTCATAGCTCGCAGGGGTGCGCTAAACTTGTCCACAACAGCCTGGCGGGAAGGTGGCATAGGTGGGCGCGGTGGTCGCGGTGGTGGGGCTTCGACCGAAAGTATCTTGAGCCTCCAGATCTCACTTTTGCAGTGTCATCGGCGTTCCGGCGGCAACAGCACTGTACTGGTTGCCCGGGCAAACTCTGGAACCTCAGGGGGTGGGCACAAGCAGGACAAGCTTCGCTCCATCGCCCACGAAAGTCAACACGGGAGTCGCGGCACCCCAACAAACTCGGTTCCCAAAATGCCTTCACAAATCACCTCACAAGGTGTGCGGAGCGGAAAACGGTTTGCTGCACATGGCGAGCGGAGGAGTTGAACCCTTAACTGTTCTTAACATGCCCCGCGAAATCGCCATGGGTTTCAACGGTTTTGCATAAACTTGGCGTATCTAGCAGGTTTGAGATTCAGCGGGAGACCGCGAGCCTCGAGTTTTGGTGGTGAGATTCAGGCCACTATGTCCGGCAGGTATCGCCAAGGCTCTCTCTTTCAACGACAACATGGAGAGCTCATTCTCGGCTGGCGCACCATGTTCCTCTCATGTTGTACAGGCGGTACCTGCTTTTAGCAGCTTTCCAACCGTTCGTCATGCGTTTTGATCTGATGGTCGGGCAGTAAGTGGAAGAAAGTCAGCTATGGGTGCAGTAACAGCTATTCAGCGTAGCCCCCTATACTCTGATAAGATGTGTTGGGCATATATTAAGGCAAGGTTGGCTGAAGTGTGGCAACCCGGCCGCAGCTGGTGACAACTGCAGCTCTCTCCCGAGCCCGCGTCGATCTTCAACGTCTTTCCAACCACCTGCCGGGTGATCTCGATGTTGTCTCCTCATTTCTGTTGTCATTCAGGAGTCGTGAATATCATGACCCTCACTTTCGGCACAAAGGACACACAACGAGCGACCTCCGCGTCATACTATCATGCCAGTTCAGTTTTTGTCACTGTTTGCGAAAAACCGCGGGAGCCATGAACGTTGGAAACATGAAAGCGCAGTTGCGTCCGCTGCGATGGTCCCTGCAACTTTCATCAGTTGCTAGAATTACGGTAACGGTTTGCTATTTACAGCATGCACAGGTGCTCTGCAACTGGTAAACACCCACTAGTTGTACCGTCTAGGAACAGCCGCGGCCAGCCGTGCCTAGACAGGTCTAGACCCTTAGGTATCATGCCTTGGTGCCAAGCTAATACCTCGCGTGACGTCACCTTTCTCCCATATCACACACTTGGGACGACGGCAGCAATGTCAGATATCGAAAGAAACATGTGCTTCGAGTGTAGCGAACAAAGTCTGATGGTGAAAAAGTAGTTTGGTGGTCTTCTGAGGGTTTGATTTCGCAGAATGTTAGGGGGTTGCTAGGTAGGTAAACCAGGTGTCTTGGAAGGAGGCTGCAGTGAGGTCCAATATCAGACACCAACACAGCTACACTGGTATAAACACAGGGATGCCAGCACGAACGGCCATCGGCGATGCGGTTCAACTTTACCTTTACCCCTCTCTACCCTCATCCCATCATTTACAAGTACAGTCTCGCTCTTCTATTTGTCATCTCATGTCAACCATATTCGAATTCGCAATAACCTTACTCAAGAACGGACGAAAAACACATAGGCAGCAAGACATCCCTATGCCGTTTAAGACCAAACCTAATGCGCGCAAACTTCATGTCATGAAATTCCGGTGCTCCGGGCATCCTTTGACCTTGTCGCTACAGTCATATTCGCCTCCCTTGGATGACATTCCTCAACGGCTTGAAAAGGCCAAAAGGGTTTCCGTGTTAGTCAAACAATTACTGAAAAGACGAAAATGGCAACCTTCCAACCCGCACGGGAAAATATCACCCAAGGCAGTCGATGCGGGTGTCAGTCAATGTTGGCTGTGGGATTCCTTTTTTGCACAACGTATTGCAACAACTATCGTTGATAGGTATGGTTCCCTTGACAGCTAACAAGCCAAGCCAGTTCACAATATGGATAATACAACCATGTCCAGCAAAGAATAGCTTTTGATATGAAAAAAATATCTGGGTGGTCTCGGTGTCGATGGTGGTAGCACATGGTGTTTTGGAGCCGCACACTGTAACACACAGTAGGAAAATTCCAGCCGAAGACCCCTACCATACTGCGGCTCTGTGGTCAATCTCGAGAAAGAAAAGACAGTTAACTGGTGTGCCCCTAGCCAACCAGCCCGCGGTGGCCGTCGTCGATGGTCCCTCGATGCGTCGGCCGTCCCTCGATGGTCCGTCGATCAGGATCTGCAAAGCTTCCAGTCACCACCGCTGTCTTTTCCCTTGCTCGCTCCTCGTCTTCTTCATGTCACCCCAACCTTTCCGTGGGATGGTTATATGCTTGTCACTCACCATGTGAGACCACACCGATGAGACAATTTTGCCGCCTTCGGTACCGTTTCTGGCGAGACTCGTCACTCGATTACTCGAATGCTTTTTCGCCATCCTGATAACCAACTTCAGCTGAGATCCCTGAGACCAGCTCAAGATACGTAGCCTTGGTACCTAGGAACCTTGCGAGCTTTGTGGTACCGACTGGCCCGATGCCATTACTGTACAGCCGGTCCATCTTCATCTGCTCTCGACCAGTTGACTGCGGCCGCTGTTTCTCCGTGAGCTGATGGTATGTGTGTACAAGTGTACACCTCTGCATGGATATAGAATGTTAGCTCGGTTTTTGCAAGTGGATGCCTGCCCAGAGGGCTAGAAAATCGCCAAGTGGGTGTGGATGGTAAAATGATGATGATCCCGTTTTTCGCCACTTCCACGTCCCATCTCAAGCATTGCGAATGGCTTCATTTGCCTCATCCTCCGGAGTCTCCTATTGCTTGCAGTTACACGATCAGGAAATTAACGGAGAATTTTAGGCATCTCACATTAGCGATTGACGATCAAACAATAGAACCAAACTGCTCCGCGGCCCCGAAGCAGCGATTGCTGCGCCCAGACGTTCGGGAACGTCTATCGTCAGCCTTTATCAACATCTTAGCAAGCTTACGAAACCCATGCTTGCGGGTAGCCAAGCTCCAATGCGAGCGGGCTAGGTACACTTTCTACACTACACTACGCTACGCTCCCACAGTGCACTACGTATCGCCTGAACACCCACAAACATCCATTTTCGAAGGAACAACGGCGGCAAAAGAAGCGGGACCGGACCAAATTCGTGTCCCGTGTCCGGATCTGTCAATCATGCAGTAGCTCAGTACCTAAGCAGGCATGTGGGTACGGTGATTTGCGGATGGGCTTTCACAGGGGCTGACGGGATGCGGAAATCTCCAGCACCCGCGGATAGGTGCGTGGCGAAAAGAATTGAAAAAAAGAGAAAGGATAGCGACGGGCCCAACCGACCGGCCGTTGGACGACGGCAATGAACGGCACCGTGTGTCAGGACGGGTCGGCGTCGGCGTTGGCGTTGGCGTTGGCGTTGGCGTTGGCGGTGTGAGGCGGTAACGATACCCAATGGTATTCCATGTGAGCATCAAGATGTTCGTCCCTTTTTCCCTTCCTTTCTTTTTTTTTTCCTTTTCGGAACACAAAATCTTCCCGAGCTAGCTACCCTTGCTACCACAGTAAACTCCGGGATTAGGGGCACCGGCCCGGGCGCATGGCTCGCATGGGTAAGTTACCCCCGTGACTCCCGGCCCCTGATACCCGCGCTGAGCCGCGAAAGGGAGCATCGTGGTGGTGGCGTGGTGGCGAATACTTTCACATGTTCCTGGCCAGACATGCAATGGCGAAGGTACCAAGAGGTACGGTAGTGTACTTCTGTTGGAAGTCCGTGCCCTGGGCCGCCCATTCACCGGCTTTGCCCATTCACTGGGCCGTTCCATTACCGGCACTCCCTTCCAGGTATTTAGGCTGCCCTGGTTTCCATTTCTCCTCTTCCGTTAGACAACTACAATCAAGCCCTTTTCGTTGTCGCCTTCCAGCCTCCATCAACTTCGCTAAAGCGAGTGCATAGGCGTGGTGTGGGAATGGAAGTGGTGGTGAATTTGATCGACAGACGTTGGCTGGCGGCTAAGAGGCCGAGGCGGCTCAGCGATCCTCCTGTTTGACTACTGACTAGGTAACCACTTGATGCACTAGGTACCCTACTGCAGGTCCAGATCCAGGGTCCAGATCCCGGGTCCCGGGCTCAGCTAGCTTGGTCATCCGGCACGGCTTCAAGCGAACCGGCACGGTGGCTGCTGATTATTGATTATTGATCTTCGATCTTTGGGTCGTGAAGCCGTGAGAGGCATCGTCACTGTTCTCGTCACTGTTGCCGTCGTCGTCTTGCTGTCGTCGACGTTGCCGGAGGAGCAGGCGAGCGGAGTAAACAATCCGGTTCTGCTCGGTCTAGACTCTGGATTCTGGGCCGATGCTTTTCGGTCTTCTGCTTCAGAACCCCCCCAGGTTTGTGATGAGTTGAGGGGAGGTACACACACACACCAACGAGCCTCCTCAAGGCAGCAGTGTCATGTGAATGGTGTAGTGCAGTTATTGTCATGTTATAACAGGCTAGGGTGTATATGCCTAGTAAGCCAAACTACCAAAAGGTAGACGATATTCTGCTTGCTAGGCAGAATTCGGCAGTGCACATTATAAACCAATATTAATAGGTGATCCTGTGACACTACTTCCCCTTAAAGCGAAGCTAGGCTTCAAAATAAGGCTCCGTCTAACCCAAGTGGAGGCGACGATATCGCGAAGGATTTATTGTCACAATATAATGGCTTATAGCACTACCTAAACCAATAGTTTCAATAGGGGATCTAGGACATAACGGCTCCGTTAGCAATATTCTTTCGTAAATCCTATCTTCCCACAGCCTGTGCTCTAGGTTCGTAACTGAGCGCCGTGGTTGGAGACACTTAAAACCAGCCTTCAACATGTCCGCTATGAGGAATTAAACCCCTAACCTCCCCACTGTTAAGCAGAACATACTATAACAGGCTAGGATACATATACCTAGTAAGCCAAACTACCAAAAAGTAGATAATATTCTACTTACTAGGCAGAACTCGGAAGTGTACACTATAAACCAATGTCAATAAGTGATCCTGTAATATATGTTGAATAGCGTCGTCTACCACGGAGCGTGGAACAGAAGTAAACAATCCAGCGTTCCGGGTCTGGAACGCACGTGGCATCAATCAAGGCTACCTTACTTAGTAGGAAGAGTGAAAAGTGGGAATACCCTCATTTTTTTGGTTGCCGCTTTAGACAGCCACTTTTTACTGCACGTTGGATAGACAGCTAGAAGATGGGAACGCGGAGAATATGCTCCGTAGCCTTTGCTTTTTGTCTTATAATAAGGTCAGCTCATGCGATACAATGTCCATAAGGCCGCGTCGATATTCTATCACTATCTGTGATGGTGTGTCATGGCTGTATGGTAGGTAGCTAGCTGTGATTAGCGCTTGCAATGGTAGTATCCCGTCGCTGGTGTACACTATACCTAGACTAAGGGCGTGTTCAGCAAACCTGGAAATAGCCTTCTAAAATAGAAATCTGGAAATCTGGGGGGTGGTGGTCCGTGTGCGGTACTTCGAAGTAATTTGGGCTAATTTTTTACTAAAGTAACTCTTCCGGTGTACCCTCTAATAATTTCTAGCGATTTCCAAGCGTTCATTCGACTTGGAAATAGTTTAGCACTTAATTTATTCTACTTTTCTAAATACGAACTTTGTAATTAATCTAAAAAAGTCTTGGCGGGCTAAATTTTAAAAAGTCGATTTTAGTACATTTAAAGTTTTAAAATATTTTTTTTTAAAATACGCTCTAACTACTTTAATAACCTTTTATACCTCCCACGTACTAAAATTTTTTAGAAAGCCTATTTCTAAGTTTGCCCAATACGCTCTAACTATACTAAATAATCCGGTTCTATAGTATAAAGGAAGGGAAATCGTTAAACTATAGGTAAAATACTAGATTATATCTACTATACTACCTACTTAGGGCGTGTTCGGTAAATTTAGAAATAGGCTTTCTAAAATTTCTTAGTAGGTAGGAGATATAAAAGGTTATTAAAGTAGTTAGAGCGTATTTTAAAAAAATATTTTAAAACTTTAAATGTACTAAAATCGACTTTTTAAAATTTAGCCCGCCAAGACTTTTTTAGATTAATTACAAAGTTCGTATTTAGAAAAGTAGAATAAATTAAGTGCTAAACTATTTCCAAGTCGAATGAACGCTTGAAAATCGCTAGAAATTATTAGAGGGTACACCGGAAGAGTGACTTTGGCAAAAAATTAGCCCAAATTACTTCGAAGTACCGCACACGGACCACCACCCCCCAGATTTCCAGATTTCCATTTCAGAAGGCCATTTCCAGGTTTGCCGAACACGCCCCTAGACGAGAACTGCGGACGGGCGCGGGGGGAGCATCGTGGGACAATGGGATGCGCGGGCCGCGGGGTTAATACGATGATAGTACTGTGGTACTGTATGAGGGTTTCACGGGTGACGCCCCCGGCGACGACCACGGTGACAACTAGTAACTGGCAAAGTGGGCAGAGACAGACGACGGTTGTTGTGAGCTTTGCTTCGCTTACAGCTTACAGTATATGTAGCGAGCGGCTTACCTTATCAGCGGCTTAACAGCTTGTTAACTTACTTGTCAAGCTTAGTAGTAACGAACGTTAAACGGCGTGTGAAGACAGGTGTGCGTGCGGATTCATGGTCCTCGAATGAATTCAGACTGTGTTATGGCTGCGTTGGCGAGTAGTTAGTTACGGCTTAGAGATACAAGTATGTTAAGTATAATACATGTAAGAAACAGGTTAGTAAGGAGTCAAGCAACATACTCACTCAGGGACGAAGCCCTTATTTTCCTTTGAAAACTATCAGTGTCGGTGTGGTAAATTAGGATTGATGTAAGGCAACGCCTGCATGATTGATGATTTTGGTTTGTAGAACGGACGACAATATTGGTAAAAGCTGTGAGAGAGAAAGTGATCGAAAAGGGAGAGCTACATATCAGATACTGTGCTCAAGAGAAAGTCCTGGTGTAAACACACATAGACCACTTGCTCGGCATCGAAAGAGAACTTCGTGATGGGACATGGACTGATTGATCGAATAGAGTTCGGAAGACTGCTGGGTAGCAGAGGAGCAGTTTCCGAGGACGCTTCGGAGTCACACTCACACTTGTACAATGTCATGGGAGATTCCATAGCAAGTTGGTTATTATACAATGCTATGATTGAGAAAGGTAGTGATACACAACTCCTTGGCTGCCAGACTGGGCCAATAACTTCACCCCTTTTGTAACATATACACGTACATACACGGTCGGTACCGCATTCAACACTTCTCGTCAAACTAATGCCGAAACTGCCCGTACCTATCATACACTCGCCACACCCATTTCCACTTACCTGCCTCAAGCAGCAGAGTAAACAGCACTAACGTCCCGTCCGCACTCCGCGCGCTGCTCAACACTAACCGATCTTCCCTTCCCACCATCCAGTTTGACCGTCTTCCTCGGCGTCAACTGAAAGCGATTAGATTCTCCCTCCCTCTGCACCAGCCGGTTCTCATGCCCGTGCCCATGTCCACGATGAGCAGGCGTATCCAGCGGTGCGATATAAGAAGGCGTGTTAACGTTATTTCTCTTTCCGGTACCAAGCTGGTAATGCTCGTTCCCACCCCACCACAGCACGTCAGCGCCAAAGTTGGTGTCCGTCTCCGACTTGGCGTTCCCGTTGGCAGCGCTGTCGACGCAGGTGACATTATCCATGACGGCGCACGCGTGGTCGCTGCCGACCGACATGCGGGACAGGCGGATGGGCACGACTTGGTTCGTGGCCTCGTCGAACTCGAACAGGTTCGAGAGCGCCTTGACCTTGGTCGGGCAAACCGAGACGTGCGTCCACTTGCCGGTGCCCAGGGCGCCGTGGATGCCTTCGCCGCAGGCCCAGGTCTCGACGTTGACGCGGCCGAGGTCCTTGGCGGGCACGATCTGGCTTTTGTCGCCGATCTGACCTTGGAAGGCGCGCGCGTCGACGGTGAAGAAGCTGTTGAGGCCGCCGGCGGCGATGGAGGTCGCCTTGGGCCGAAGGCTGGTGCCGTGGTAGAGCTGGTTGATGGGCAAGGGGCGGGGCGAGTCGACGTAAGGGTGCTCGGTGTCGTTCTCGAAGCCGAGCTGGCCGAAGGAGTTGTCGCCAAAGGCGAAAATGCGGCCCTCGGTGTCGAGGGCGAGCGAGTGGAAGTCGCCGGCGGCGATCTCCTTGATGTTGGAACCGCTTAGACCGGTTACTTCGTGAGGCTGGTCGTAAGGTCCCGCCGGGCGGTTGGTCCATGTCAGGCCGGGGCAGCCAAGTTGACCCTTGGAAGGGAATTCCTCAGAGCTGGAGGCTGCAGAGAAGACACGGCCCTTGGAGGTCAGCATCAGGCAGTGATCCAAGCCGCTGCGGACATCAACAATCTTTTCACCCCATTTCAGGTTCTTGGGCGTGAGGGAACGGAAGTTGATGGCTGACTGGCTGGACCAGAGGGAGGAAGAGTTGGCCTCTTTCTGGCCAGATCTTTGATCGGCGGCGGCCACCGGGATAGAGTATACTTCTCCGTTGGAGGCAAGACCAATGATATGGTCGCGGGAGATGTCCAGCTTGACCAGGTCCTTGCCCTTCAAGGTGACAGTCGGGGTATAGTGGTCCTTGTCGAAGGCGATACCCCACTGGACCAGGTTTCCCTTCTCATCGATGGCGGCGCCAAAGTTGCGGTCCAGCTTGAGATCGCGCAGGATCTGATCATCAAAGTAGTGAATGCGCCTTGGGGTCTTGATGACAGGCTCGTCGGAGTCCGGGGCAACGACCTTACCGGCATTAGAACCCCATGCGTAAACACCGGGATGTTCCCAGCTCCGCTTGACCTGGACGTGCTGGGGGCTCATCTGGTCGCGGTCCTCCTCGGCGGAGATGTGTTTCCGGGGCGTCTCAAAGACGATCTCAACCTTCTCCGGTCCGACGAGCTCCTTCTTGGTGAGCATAGGATACGCGGCCATGGCGGCACCGGCAGCAACGCCGCCCACAAGGACAGCGGTAAGGATGCGGAGGCCGACATTCGATTTCTCGGGCTGAGGTTCCGGCTCGGGCCTGAATCTTCTGCCAATACTCCGTACCCATTGTGTCGAATTTGTCATACGCCGGGCCTGGGGCCGGAGGGCGGTCCTGGCAAGCATCATAGGGGAAGCCATGTTGGTTGATACTTGATAGTTCGAGTTAGTTTAGAACTGATAATGGGCGGCATCCACTTGGAATTTATACAGTACTTGATAGTGCCGGGGTCCGTTTTTAGGGCGCTTCGTTTTCTATGAGGACTAATCAACTCTTCATTCTTTGACAGCCTGGTGGTTCAGATAGAATACCACACGCGCAGCTATAGATATAGGGAGCAGTGATCTGAGGACTCAACACTAAAGCACAAACTTCCACGATGAGATGCAAGATGAACCTAATGGTGAGGTCACCCCACAATGAAGTGAGAGGAGGTCCAGGCAAGCTTCAGCTCGGATCGACAGCTGCCCCCAGCACTAACATTGAGGGATGAGGTCTGTGCACTCACTTCTCGGGTTAGGGTACAGTGCAAGAAACATGAAGAATCACTGTCCATCTCCATCGCTTCCCCAAAAGTGGACAGCTCACTGTTGCAGTGGGAGGTACGTACCTGAATGACGGGATAGGGGAACAGGGGGGAATCAACACGCGCTGGACATTATGAATTGAAGCTATCACCACTGGTAATCCAATTCCTCAAAAATGTACGACGAGCACTGGTACAGCTTTGCTCCAGAGGTGCAGCAGAGCAGACCATCGGGCGCAAAGACGCGCCACCGTCGAGCCAACTCTCTGCTGCAGCAGCCAGAGGTTTGTCTTCCATTCAACTTTCCCGCCAACAGCCACTAACCCAACCATCACCACTCGATAGGAGACGGCCGACAACAACATCCCCGAAGAACCACTCCCAGCACTTTTCGAAGACCAGGAAGACGTCAACGCGCCACCCGAGGCCACCGTTCTTCGCAGGGCGAAATCATATTCGGACTTCTACGACATTGGCAGTCATGGAGGACCCAAGAGGAGGGAGAAGAAGAAGACCAAGGGGCGGCGCAATAATCACAACCTCTGGGACGCCTTGATGATTCCCGCGAGCGCGGCATCGACACTGCCTGTGGAGCAAGACACGTACGACGACGCTCTGAACCAGGAGCTGCTACAGGCTAGCCAGCAAGAGTATCTGCTGTATCATGACCAACTCGCCTTGACGGAACGACATCTGGGAACCCTGATCGACGACGCCAACAGCGCACTCAAAACCCTCGAGAGTTTGTGTCAGTCTTTCCGAGCCGTCGAGGAGCAGACAACATCCTTCAAGGCACAGTGCGACGACTTGCTGGAGGAGCAGAAGCGTCTTCAGACGCTCGCCGACGAGGTTGGCACCGATTTGCATTACTACGCCTATCTTGACAATGTCAGCCGGCGCCTCAATGCCCTGGGTGCAGGCCGCCTTGTGGATGACGATGCCTTTGGCGATATCCTAGCCAACCTGGACTCTTGCATTGAGTTCATGATCAAGCATCCCCAATATCGGGATGCTGACACATACCAAGCCAGATACCAGGCGCTACTAACCAAGGCCCTACATCTTCTCGAGGTCGGCTTCACAAACCGCCTGGACCAGGTGTCTGGGGAACTTGCTCGTCAAATCACAAACACCCAGTCAGAATCCGCACGACATGCCTTGGCTTATGGTCGGTTTGAGGAGATCCTGATGAACTCGTATTCGCTCATACCAAACATTCAGCGAGTGATATTGGGGGCATATGACCAAAATGGCCAGCCCAGGACTGGGCCAAACGTGGATATCTTTGCCAACACAGCCAACAACCTCTTCCACGCCTATTTCGTCGTGAGAGACCGCGACCTCAAGCCTCTAACCCAGCATGATCTTGCGACATTCCATCTCGAGTGCAAGGAATCCTCGATAGACACGGCGGCAAGGAACTACGTGAAGCAGTGCTTCGAACGCTCATTTAGCGAGGCCACCCTTTTCCGCAACATCTTCTCTATAGAAGCACCATATTCTCCCAACCAAAAGTCGGCCTTCGCTGCCCTTAACTCGCATCAGCGGTCACTCGTAACGGGCACCAACATTGCGCCCATTGCCACCAACCTCCAGTCCAAGCTGCAGACATGTGACTTGCAAACCATCTGCAATCTTGTCGGATGGGTTACCAACGAATACCTACTCGTGGACTATGATGAGGACGAGACCCCGTTTGTTGCGCACTGCAGGGAACTTACGTCAAGGCTGCTGGCTGAGCATCTCTGGACATTTACCGATGGCTTTTTCGACGCAGAAATCACAAAATCCATCACTAAAGCCGTCGTTCCGCCAGAGGCTCTGAAGCTGGGAGTAACCAGTACCGCCGAGGGCGGATCATCACCGGCTTTCCCAGTGGTCAAGAGAGCAATCGAGCTGCTTGTTTTGTTCGACCAGTCCATGCCCAAAGAGCGATGTGTAAGTGATCCTCCCTTCCTTCCTTCCTTCCCCCTTCAACTCCGAAATCACCCAGCTAACACGGGAATTCCCCCCCGTTCCAGCAACGCAGCAGCCCAGTAATCTTCAAACTCGTCCGCGAAACCATCGCCGCCCTCCAGCGCGCCGAAGTGCGCATCAAAGCCGCCAAAAACGGCACCGACCCAGACCTCTTCATGATCAAGAACCTCCTCATTCTCAAGAACGAGCTCCTCACCCTCGAGATCGGAGACGTGCGCAACGGCACCGGCACCGGCCAAGCCACAGGTCTAGGCATAGGCAGCATCCAGCACCTCGGCCAGATCTGGGAGAACCTCCCAACCGCCGGCAACCTCTTCGGCTTGGTCTCCAGCTCCGTGTCGACTTTTAGCTCTTACATACCCGGCTCGTCCCTCCTTTCGCGCGCAGCTGGTAGCATTACGGGCTCGGGCTCGGGCTCGGGTTCGACGACGGCCACACCGGCCGAGTCACAAGACGCGGGAGAGCAGCTGGATGAGTTGTTGCGCCAGAGCATCTATGCGTTTACCAGGCGGTGGGCGGCCATCTTCAACGAAGCCAAGGTGAAGGCGGCGGTGGGCGGGAAGAACTTGACGCAGTTGGAGAGGGAGCTGGATGAGATTCTGGAGGGGGCGTTTGCTACGCAGCCGGAGGTGGTAGAGAAGTTGAAGGAGGCCATTCAGCTGGATGCGCAGGCGCAGTTGACTGGTGGCGGTGCGAAGGCTGGTGCTAAGGAAAAGAGAAGTGTTTATACGGGTGGGAGTAGGGCGAGTAGGGGGAGTAGTCGGAGGATGTAATGCGTGAAGTAGTGGTTGTCTTGGGTCGAATATTCTTGGACCCGTTTGATGTGGCTTGTAGGCTCTGAGATAAGCTGGAAAATATTAATGTCGGAGTTCCATATGAGTCGAAAACATCTTGATTATTTACCATTGCTCTTGCTCTTGTCCCTATACTGAAACCAAAACAACTCTAGCCCTTAAATGCGGTCCGTATGCTTTTTGAAACCCTTGAAAGATCCCCGGAAGTTCTGTAATTGCAACATGCTGCTCGTTGAAGAGCCCATTTCCCATCTGTCCATCTATCCATCCAATCCATGGAATCCCGTTTTCCTTTCCTTGGTCATGACCTTCGCACAATTCCATCCACGAGGCTCAAGTGGAGTGAGCCTAAGTATTCCCCCTTTCTTCTGCTCTCTAGTATACCTCACCCCCATTCCCCAGTCAATGGAACTGATCCCTTCTAATTAATAGCCCTCATAGTCATCTCCACCACCGCAAACGTTCCCGCACTAACCGGCATAGCCCTCAACAACGTCGGCCCAATCCCCTTCCAAAACCCTCTCATGCCCTCCTGCCTGAACGTCTGCCCAAAGCAATCCCTCATGCTCTTATACTTCTGCGTGCTTCCAAACCCATCCGTCTGCATCTTGCTCTTGACCACATCAAGCGGATAGCTGCCCAACCAAAGCGCCTCGCCCGCCAGTCCACCGTACAACGCAATTTTATACGAAGGAATCTCCTTCCGATCGATCTTGTTCCTGGCCGCGTCCGCGTTCATCAACCACTCAAACGCCAAAAACCACAACCCATACGCTTGCGCCTCGCGCAACACCGTCACCACCTCACCCCTGTACAACCCGGGTAAGACGCCGCCTGCTTGCGCAGAAAGCTTGCGCACGCAGTCCCACGGCCCGGAATACAACGCGCCCGCGCCGTGCGGTTGCGCCTGAAGTCTGATGCGCACGTGCTCGATGGGGCCCGAGATGACAGAGTTGGCGACGCCGGCGAAGGCTCCCGCGGCGTAGTACTCGCCGTAACTCAGGTTGGAGACGCCCGGGATGAAGGATTTGTCACCCTCGGAACGGCGTTGCTCGAGGAAGCGGCGGGCCGAGTGGAAGGCGCCGAATTGGATGGAGACGCAGGCGCCGATGCCCAAAAGGGGGGTCAGGGTGCCCTTGTAGAAGGCGAGCGCGCCTTCGTTCTTGTAGATGGAGGCGGCGGCGGTGAGGGCGGAGGAGTATTGGGTGGAGGTTTGGAGGCGGACTTTGACTATGTCGAAGGGTTGGCCTGGGTGGGGGGGAGGTTAGTTTTGGGCGGTTGGTTTGAGAGGGGGTGAACTGAGCTCATCCTCACTCATCTTGAGGCCCGGGACTTATGAGGAGGGCAGGCTCGAGATAGTTGAGGTGAAGCAAATCCGGGAAGTGTAAGGGACTTACCAATCAATACCTGGGCAATACCACCAACGGCGCCGGAGAAGAGATCCTTGGCCGTTTGGAGACCGGCGTTCTGGCCGTCGTGGGACTCGATATCGGCAGCGGAAGCAGCCATTGTTTCTCTGTTTCTTGGTTTTCTTGAGAAACTGTGATGGTTGCTTTTTTTTTTTTTGGTCGTTGCCGATATCTGACCCGCCTCCAGAGTGAGTTGACGATGAGAGGTGAAAGAGGATTGATGAAGGAAGGAAGACCTCGGTCTATGACTAAACTAGTGTTCTTTTATCTTATCAATGAGATCCGAAACCAAGATAAGGAAGGGACCTTGAGTCCAGAAACGGTGATAATGACCCGACAATTTGGTTCACACGTCTGTGTGTTTCTGAAGATGAGATGAGACTCAAGAGATGAAATGGTGTTGCAACGTACACAGTCACAATGGACAAAGACGTCAATGCCTCCCTTAAAAGATGTACGGGCCGATATTCGGCACCCGGCCAGTGCATGTACCCCGTGTTAAGGTCCGCCCTAACAATGGAGCATCTGCTTACCAACGCTACTCCGCATACGGGGTAACGGGGCCCCGAAGGCGGAGTGGGGCCGAATGCAAGCGCCCCGGTCGATGCCGTGCTTGGGAATCGCACGGGTCCAGACCCGGTGGGCTCCAGCTGTTCATCGCCGTACGGATTTAGCCGAGATATTCACGCCATGCTCTTCATGATCAACAGCATTGACAATGATGGGGGCCATAGACATTAACGATATAAATTATTTCCAAAGTAGCATTACAATGCTTACACAGTCTGGGTATCACAACACTCCCCCCTCACTCAGCATTCTCAACCCTCCTCTGCAAAATCTGCCTAGCATGCGGCGGGCTTAGACTCTCAACATCCAACTCCTCCAACACCTTCTTTGCCTCCGTATTATCAGTGAAGACCCTATCCACAGCCTTCTTGAGGGTCATGGTGTTGCTGCTGCCGCTGCTGTCCTCCTCTGGCGCTTCAACAGGCAAGTTCAGCAGGCGAAGCGCCTCCTTGATGCTCCCGAGAGCACTGGACCCGTCAGGGATGTACCGCTCGACGACGGAGGAAATGGCATCAACGTCACGCCTGAACTGGGCGGCACCGGATGTGGCAAATTTGTTGGCCATGAGCACGTCGGACCACAGCATGTTGTTGAGCTCCTCGAGGGCTTCACGCCAGATGCGCCTGAAGACGGCGGTGCCGAGAGCGTGGGAGAGGAAGTCGAGGTCGCGTTTGAGAACCTGGTTTTTTGTTAGCAGGTGCTTATAGCCCTGAGTCAAGTAGATACTTACTGCGAGAGGCTCATCAAGCTCAGCAGTGGGAGCCAATTGGTAGTATGCCTCGCCAGAGGTAGGCTCATCCGAAATAGTACTCCACTGAGGACGTTTAAGGTAGGCGGTGAATGCCTTCTTCTGGTTTTGAATGAGGGTCTGCGTGAGAAACTCCTGGGCACGTTTCCTCCTCATGGTATATGCTGAGATGGTCTCATCGAAGAGAACACCGCTGTCATCCTCGGTACCGACTACCGAAGAAATGCGATCCTTGACATGATCGTAGCTCATGCCACCAGCAAGATTGCTCTGGTCCTCGTTTGCCTTGGCTCGAGCCTGGAGCTGCTCCCATAGTGTTACAAAGAACTGTCGGGTGTTAACATAGTTACTTGACAACTTTCAAAGACGACACTTCTTACCTCTTCGTTGCTCCAGTCATGTAGGGCGTTAATGATGTGGTCAGCACTTCCATACACCTTACACAAGGTCTCGAACGCCCCTGTACCTTCCAGAGCTGCCAGCTGCTCTTTGGTAACGCCAACAAAGGCTCTGCCAACCGTGGAAGTCATCGTTTGGTAAGCTTCAAGTGTGCCCTTGAGATGATCATGATAGTCGTCCAAAATAGCCAGTTGAATATCGATCAGGAAGCGAAGCTTATGAGAGAAGCGTCTAAGCCTCTCATATTGCGTTGTTACCGACCGCAGCAAATCAGCAACACGGACAGCTGCAAACGTGGGTTTTGTTTTCCCGGCGACTGCAAAGTCGTAGTCAATCTTCCGAGCGTCATTAGACGTCATGATCCCGTTGAACCTTTCCAGAGCGAATTTCTTCTCTGCCTCGAGCCATGTCCTGAAGTGCGTATTCAAAACTTCACCCGTCAGTCCCTCCCACCCGTTTTCGGAATCACCTCCGTCGTAGCTGTACCCAGATCGGATGTTATCGTCAAAGGTCATCAGCTGACCGAGAAGACTGCTCAGGAACGCAGGATCCTTGACGGCCTCCGCCATGGTCACACTGACCTTCTCGCGCATGACTGGTAGCATCGAGGCGATGAATGCGCACCCGGGATCCATGTAGACCATTTTGTTCGAAACCTCTGTCTGGCTGAACTTGGCTGCCAGGACGGGAGCAAAGTTCTCTCTGAAGAAGACCTCCCACTTATCGAGCAGGGACAGGAACCAGGGAAAGCAGTGTGCGTTGATGCCCTGCGGGTTGCTAGTCGGCTTGTCGCTCAGGAAGTGGAACCGGAACTCCTTTACAAAAATCTGTGCCATGACGTCCATGGGAAGAAGCGTCACCAGCGTGGGCGAGTATAGGACCTCGGGGACCTGGAGGTCAACCAGCTTCTCGAAGCATTGAATCCATTCGTCGTCCACTTCAGACTCGGGGTCGACATTGGGCCACCCGCGCTTTTTCAAAACAGCCTCCAACTCAGCCCACATTGTCGTCTTCATCTCATCCCACAGCGCTTCGGTGACGGACTCGACATGAGCGACAAGGTGGACGGCAGCGCCATCGGCGGCGGCCTGGAGTTCCCGCAGGCGCAAAGACAGCTGCTTCAGTTCGGTATACGGCTCGAGCGCGGCCTTGGGGCTCTGCGGTAGATGGGCGCGGGCGGCGTTGCGCAGTTCCTGGACATGCTGGAGAAGGAGCAGGTATCGATGGGCGAGGTCGACCTTGTGAAGCTGCTTCATAGGCTGCTCCAGACGGCGAATGGCCTCATCAGGGGCGTCGGAGGCGGCCACGATCTTGAGGCGGACGTCGATGCTTTGCTGCAGTTTTTGGAACTCGTCGATTTGGGCGGCAAGGGCAGCCTGGCGTTCCCCGGAGGAGCGGCGGGCCTCCTCGAGCTCTTTGGTGGCATGGTCGAGTTGCGACTGGAGCTGGCTGCGCTGGTGTTCGACGCTGTTGAGCAACGTGTCTAGATGGTCGAAGTCGGTCGTCGACTGGAGCTTGTCGTCGAGGTAGTCCTCAACTCGAATGTCGGGCTCCATGGTGTGTGTCTGGAGGCTATGCGCGGTTGTATGATGATGGGTTGTTGACTTGGAGAATGTTGTGGACTTGTGGTACCTGTCACTGTCGCAGTTTACAGATACATGACACAGTACGGATTGGATGGTTTGGGGAAGCTCCAGTGGATGCAGTACCCCTAGCGCTGCTCCGATAGGCTCCTTATCGCCAAAGTGACGTAGCGTCTGAGAATGCGCCTACCAAAAATTAGTTTTCATCCGAGAAGCCGAACCCCTAGTAAACAGATCCGAGTAAACATCAACATGAGATCTATGGTGCCGATTCAACGACTGGCCGCCGTCCGGGGCATCTCCGGCGTCGCGGGACTGGCTGGCCTCACTGCCACCGGCACTTCCACTCGACCACAACGACCTTTCCACCTCACCACAACAGGTACCCAGCCACGACGACGCACCTTCTTCACCTCCAACGGCCTCCTAGCACAAAATGGCAACGAGCCCTCGCGACCCTCTTCGTCTCCCTCCACCACCACCCAGAAGCAGCCCTCTCCTACCGACGATGCCACGACATCTCAACAACAGAAATCCTCCGCTGCCCAGAAGCGCAAGCTCCCGCTCAAAAACTCCCTCCACCGCGTCGCCATCGTCGCCCAAAAGGGCGTCCCCGCCAAGTCCACTCCCGCCGGCGCCGTCCCCTCACACACCATCGAGCCCGACGGCCGCTCGACCATCTCCGCCGTCTGCGTCGCCGAGTCCTTCGACATGGACGCCGTCGTCTCCCTTTTGACCAGCCACAACTTCTCTCTCGACCCCGACGCCACCGGCTTCGACATCCACGAAGTCGTGCACGCCCGCGGGCTCAACCACGGGGACATCTTCGTCTTTCCCTCGGGAACCATCGTGACCTGGGCTTTACCTCCGGACGTCGTGGACACGCTCGCTACACGCTTACTTATCCCCGCCGCCGAAACCCCCTTTGTCGAAAACAAGGAGGAAGAAGACCTCGAGTTCACCACCGATCCGTCGGAGGAACAAAGTAAAGTCTCGGGGGACGTGGTCGTGCTCGGCACGCTCCGCGAAGTCTCAGCCGGCGACCGGCTCGACACGACCCTCGCCAAAATCGCTTTTTCTTCGGGTCTGGCGCGTTCAACAAAACTCGCCGTGCTCGAATCCAGCCTGACGCGTTACCTCGAAAGCACGCGCCACATTCCCGATCGCCTCTCCCAGGGGCTCAAGGCCCCGCTCTCACGGGAGCTGATCCTCCAAAAAACAGGCGAACTGCTTAATCTCCGCAGCCAACTGAACCACTACAACGACCTAACCGACGCGTTGCCGGATATCTTCTGGGACAGCGAGGAAAAACTAGAAACCTACTACAGCAAGATTGGCAAAGCTTTGGATGTCGGGGTGCGGATCAAGACGCTGAATGACAAGATGACGTATGCGCAGGAGGTCGTGAAAGTCGCGCAGGAGGTGTTGGATATTTCTGAAAAAATGTCGAGTGAGAAACATAGCACCAGGCTGGAGTGGATTATTATTATATTGATTGCGATTGAGGTGGTGTTTGAGCTGAGGAGGCTGTGGATGGAGAGGTTTGAGACGCATGAGGATGATGTGTTGAGGGAACTAAGAAGGATTGGGGATGAGTTGGAGGGGTTGAAGGGTGGGAATAAGGCTGACGGTTCGTCATCGAAGTGAGATGATGGTTGATTCGGTCCAGGTTTAATGGTAAAGGACGGGGGGGAGGATGGATGGATGGATGGGAATAAAAGGGATGAATGATAGAGATAGAGAGGGAAAGATGGTCACCAAATGATACCCAACTCATATGCTGCTGCTACATAAACCAGATAGATCAGATAGATAAACAAGAGTGAAATTGAATGTTGTTCTCCAACTAAATAAAATGGCATACATACTATTCATTACACCCTCTCTCTAGAGTGTGTTTGTTCCCTCTTTCCCCCAGTCAGCCCCATGGAAGTTCGGAATAACCAACCTGCCACTGATCAATCTTCCACTTTCACAAAAAGCTAGTACCCTACATACCTAAGTCTTAGCAAAGTGAAACTAAAGAAGAAGCTCAGAATAAACCATACCGGGTTGAAGTCTATACGATTTGATTGATTGTGCCCAACTCAGAGACCTAACTTTCCCCAAATCAAGAATAGAAGAAGAGAAAAAAAATGAAGCGAAGGAAAAAAGGGGGTATCACCCAGCTCTAAGTCAAGGCCCTTCAAAGCAAAGAAAGAGAGGAAACTATGTATGTATCGTAAGTGAGAGCAGAGAATGAGACTGATGATGATACACCCAATAATCCATCCATCCATCCATCCATCCCTCCCTTCTCTTCGGCAGGCACACCCTTTTTGTGTCTTCATATTCAGCACCTTAACAAATACATGATAGAGTTCGTTAGTTCCCATTACTTTCGTTCTCATTATGCTGTGATTCGTTTTTTGTTTTTTGTTTTTTTTGTAACATCTTTTTCTCATCTCCGTATCCCTTCCGCCGTCGTTTCCTTCTTGTCAGCACAGTCCGCTGTACCCCCTTTCCTGTCCTTTCCTGCCGTTCCATCCTTTTTGTGTCCTCTCCTCTCTCTTCACACACTCCCACTCGCTTTATTGTTCTTTTCACCCAACCAACTTGTGTAAAGACAAGAGAGCAAATAAAAAAAAACAGCGCGAATATTGGTAGGCGCTTTTATGTGCGTAAGTAATCAATGTACTAAACAAGCTTGATCTAGACTTTGCCTCCCTTCTTCTTCTTTCTTTTCCCCTCTTCCTTCTTCCTTCTTTCCTCTTCTTACACTCACTCACTCACTCACTCGCGCCTCACACCAACCGACAACCACAGTTTACCACCCGTTCCTAACATTCATCGGATTCATCCACATCTGCTCCTATGCAGAAGGGGGTCTAAAGCCTTGCTGTGCGGGAGGAGCCGGACTAGGTCCGCTTTGCGGCGGCTGCGGCGGCTGCGGCTGTTGTGGTTGCGGCATCATCTGCTGCTGCTGCTGCTGTGTCTGTACCTGAGACTGTTGCTGCTGAACAATAGCAGGCGACGGCATACCACCAGGCTGTTGCTGTTGCTGCTGCTGCTGTTGTTGCGGCGCAGCCGGGCTAGGTGAAGGAACAGGGATGGGAACAGGGGTAACACCGTTCACCGGGCTGGGCCCGCCGTGCATGGGAAGCTGGGGGCTGGGCGACATGTTCGTACCCTGCCCCTGACCCGGACCACCGCCGGGAGGACCGCCGGGACCGCCCATCTGCATGGCCTTGGCAGCAGCAATCTTGTGGACATCAACGTTACCACCCAGGCCGATACCTGCGAGGCCGACAACCTCACCTTGGGCGACCTTGCCCATGTGTCCACTAGCACGTTGTTCGGCATCTGCCCTCGCCCTCGCCTGTTCCATGACCTGGCGCTGTTGTACCTCGGGCATCACGGTCGCGTAGCCAGTCAGGCTGGGTGTCCGGTTCATATTGTTTGCCGGCATCATGGGAGGAGATCCGGCTCCATACTGACGCTGCATATTGTTCGGCTGCATGTTTTGGGGCGGCATACCCTGTCCGGGGGTTCCGTAAGGTCCACGCGGTTGCATCTGCTGGTGCTGTTGGTGCTGTTGCTGCGGCGGCGGCGGTGTTGGGGTTGGGGTTGGACCATAATGGTGCGGCGTCTGGGGTGGGACTTGTGGAGTGATGGCCCGGGGCATCGGTGCACCATTGGTATAAGGCGGCGCAAACCCCGGTTGTTGTGGATGCTGTTGCATGTGGGGAGAAGGATGTTGCGGGGGTCCAGGATGTTGAACATGTTGGGGGTGCATCGGCTGGTGCTGTGGGTAGCCCTGGGGCCCCGGATATCCAGGTGGATACCGCTGACCCGGAGGCCCGGCCGGTGCCATGTTGTAGCCAGGGCCGGGGTGCGGCGCCATGCGAGGTTGAGGTGGGCTCGGCGCATAACCACCGGGCACGTTATGTTGTCCGTAAGGGGCGGGCGCCTTAGCCAGCTGCGGCGCATACCCGTAGTTGGTCGGTGGTCGGTAGGAGGCTGGAGGAGGAGGCGCACGTTGTTGACTTTGGTGATGCACCTGGGGGATGGGTACCGCCGAGGGTGGCCGTTGTTGGTACATGGGCGGGTTAGGGCGGCCTGGGGTCTGGGGGAAATGCTGGGCATTCGCTATCGGACGGGCCGAAGGTGTGAACTGACCGGGATACTGATGAGCGAACTGACCCGGGCCGGAAACGCTACCCCTCTGTTGCTGCCGTTGGTTTGTGGTTGCGGCTGTTGCCGCAGCCTGCCTGGCGAGACGGGCCTGTTCATCCTCCTCCATAACACCCTTGTATTCGTCTGTGCGAATTTCAATCTTTGTGCTCACATTGAGCTCCCCGAGCTTATCAGCGTTGAGTCGAGCTACCGCATATGGCGGCAAGGTCTGAACAATGCTGGAAAGCTGAGCTTTCAGTGATTGATACGTCATCATTTCCTCCTCGCTGGGTTGGTGAGACAGGTTGCCATTGCGAAGCATATCTGCGTTGACAGGATCCGCCGAATACCGATCCTGGCTGGTCGGCAGCGTGAGGTTCCTGTTACGCTGATAGGATGCCAAAGTCTCGATCAAATCCGACACCTCTTCGAGCATGTCATCCATCTCCTTTTCTTCGGTGGACTTCTTACCCAAAAGCTCCTCCAAACTAGGGTCAACGAGGTTGTCATCCCAGTTCTCAATGGCGGACTTGACCAGTTCCTCGTCAATCTCGGCGTCCCCATCCGTACCAGTCATAGTCGTGTCCACGTTTCCATCTTCCGGACCATCAACATCGACAAGCTTTTCGAAATTCCTCCGCCCGATACGTTGCCACCATATGCGGCCAAGCTGACCAGAAGGGACAATGGCAGCCGAGTCGTCTTTGCATGGGGCAAAACTGGAGAACGCGCCGCGAAACATTGCCTCCATCTCCGAAATTTCGAGCTCAGTCGAAGACGGTCGGTGACCCGCCAAACTCTGGGCTCGCTCTCGCTGTTTCGACCTGGCATGAGTGGTCGGTGTTGCGTTACTGTAATCTAGCCAATGTCCTGTAGCAAGATTTTGTGTAAAGTATGTACCGCTCCGATACCTGGACTTTTCAGTAAGCTCTGGGTGATAGAAGGTTAGGACGTTGCCCTTGGTCATGTTCTTTGGCGCCTTTGGAGGCTGCAGCGGGGGCAGATTTCGGGGAGACGGGAAAAGCTCTCCTAGGGTCAAAGAGCGAGCGTTCTTGTCGCTTGTTTCCGTGAACTCGGGGAGTATACGCGTGGCCGTCACGCCGTGCGGCAACGATCCCTCCTGAAGTGACTTCACAACTCCACCGGGAGCTGTCGCTCGTTGAAGGCTAGTAAACAGAGGTCTAACGGTTGGCGCGGCGCCAACAGTAGTCAAGACAAGCCCACCCATGCCGCCATTCATCGCTTCCTTCAGATCTGGTTTCGGGGCCACATGTCGAGGAACATGGGGGTATGCCATCTCCCGTCTGTATAGCTCCAAAGCCTTGGTTCGGAATGCTGCGGTTTGCGCGATGGCCTCATCGGTCGAGCTGTCCTCGCCCTCGGGGTTGGCCGATTCAAGTTCGCCGAGCTGTTGCCTTACTGCTCGGACAACGTCAGAGACTAGCTCGTCCACAGTATTATAGGCATTTTGGCTGATCTTGTCGGCGATGCTGGATTGCGCGCTTCCGTCTTCGGATTTCGGTTTCTTTGGCGGCGAAGGATCGTCGTCGGAGTGAGGCTCAGGTAAAGGGCGCTTGAGAATAGCATGACTGCCTATATCGAGACTGTAGAGACGTCGCAGTATTAGTAGTCCGCACTCAATGGCCGACTAGGAGGGGGACATATTTCATGATCGCAATCATGGACAACGGGGGGAACAAGGTCATGTGTGACGAAATACTTGGGGGTTGGGATGCATACCTTTGCAGAGTGGTAAAAAAGTCAGAGATGAGTACTTTGCTATCGCGGACCGTGTGCAGACCATTGACGGTCGGTTTTGACCCGTCGGCGTCGGAGCCATTGAGTTCTGGGCCGCTGTCATCGTCGACGTCGCGTTTCCGCTTGGTTGAGGTGACGGACGCAGGGGATTGCGGCCGCGACAATGTCGTGACGCCGTTCGCCTGAGGGGCGGCGACGGCGGGCGAAGCCATGTCCTCTTTTTTTTGGCGGGGGAAAAATACCGTGGGGATGATGAAAGTCCAGTACTCTAGTCGGCTGGGGTTGCGGACTGTGGTGAATGGTCGTGGCCGTCCTGGGATGCAAAATGGTTGGCCGGTGACGCTGTGCGGGTTGGTGGTGGTGCTCTTTAGCTGCGGGCTGTCGAGGTGCCTGGCGATTGTCGCGCGATTCGCGTTGCCGGTCGCGAAGGGAGGGAAAGTGGAATGCTGCGGTCCAACTTGCACGCCAAAGTGCGGTTCCAGGTTGCTGTGGCCGTGGTCCGTGGTCCGTGGACTCAAGCTGGGGAGGACGGACTGAGGTGACTGGAGGGAGGCCCGGGCCACTAGTTAGAGACTGCGGTTTCTTCTTTTGCTGGTGCTGTTGAGTGCTGAGTGCTTGCTGTTCGCTGGAGTGAGGGTGCTCGTTATTAGGACGGGAGCAGGTCCGCTCGGTGCGACTTGAACGTCAAACTCTCCAAAAACTTTTGTCGTCAAAAAAGTAGCGGCAGTGTTCAGAGAAGAGACTCCATCCACACCTGGCACATGGAGTTGAACAAAAATATTCGCAGTCGTTTCAAATCCTGTCAGTAACAGGCATCAAACGTCCAAACGAAAGCAAGTAGTTCAAGAAATATCGCGCTCCAGGTTACGTGCAACGAGGGAAAGTTGGTCCTGGACAGTCTCCAGCTCTCAGATCTAGTCAAGTCTCCAGTCTGTCCTTCAAACAGAACTGCAGTTGGTTACGACGGGAAAAGCCAGCCGCCCCGAGGCCATTCCTGCACTAGCGCGCATGGGGGAATTAGTGGGGCTGGTCAATGGTGCATTCACGTGAGAGGCTTGGCTCGTGCCTCTTCGTGCCTCTTGACCTCCGCCGGCTTCAGCAGCTTCTCCCTTGGATCCCGTCCTCAGTTTGGGTACTCTATCACAGTATCTTCGTTATCTTTCTAAACATGAAAATAAATGGAACATGTACTTGTCGGTTAGGTTGATGTGGGCCTCGCTTACATAACAAGCTAACCGACTCTCCTCATCCCTCTGAGAGTTGGGATTTTTATATGTATTTTGCAAGCGGTGTATTTTTTCAAAAACCCCAACAATCTATATCTCTACCAAAATATATGTAAAAAAAATAATAAAATATACAGATTAATAGTCTTGATTACGCACATTCAATAGTATATTTTTTTTATAATTAAATTATTGTAATGTATTATTATAGTATTATAAAGTCTTTATAGCCCGTGTTTATAATACAATATCCAACTCCTCTTCCTCCCTTTATAAATTCCTATCATTATTAAAATCGTCGTTTTTAATAACTATTATCCTTATATAATTTGCGGGCACCTCCAACTTCTTACCCACTACTATTATAGTTATTGTAGCAACCTCCTCGTTAGAATTTATATTGATAGTCTTCTCCTTCCCCATCTTAGACCTTTTTTTAAGAGGGCATAATATTAATACAAACGGTCTAAACGACGGCCTAGCTAATATTCGTACTTATACTCGTACTTTTTCACCTATTAAATAAGGGTATATAATAGGGAATTTATTAAGGATATTTATACCCTTATTATCTAATATAAATTCAATCGATAAATTGCTTCCTCTACAAACCTTCTTAGTCTGCTTTCTGTTATATATTTTAAAAGGTACGAAATTTTTATTATAATCAGGAAGGGTAGCCTTCTCTATAGTTTCGTAGAATTTATCCTTCTTATTTTTAATACTAGCTAAGAAGGCGTTAAAGTCCTATTTAGGTTAGAAAGCCTTTTATAATTTTATTTTTAGTACGTGATATAAATAATTAGGACCCTATTATTTAGTTAAGAAGGTACGCTGGGGATTATTAGTAATAGCTTTATCTTACTCTTCCTTAAATTTTAATATTACGTTATACTTTAGGTCGTCCTTAATAATATAAATAAGGCTATTATCATTAAGAATATTACTTTTATTAACCGGATTAAATTTAGCCTTCTTTTTAGCCTTAGATTTACGTAGTAACTATTATTTAAAAATAGGGTTTCTTCGAGGGCGATCTTTTTAATAAAGGTAAAGTTTATTTATTATATTTCTTTTAATCCCTCCTTTATATTAATGACCCTTTTTACTATAACTTTAATATTAAGAACCTCCTTTATATAGGCTTTATTACTAATGGCTACGTATTTACGAGGGTTTTACTTTTGGGCTTTTGCCTTAATATAGCGTTTATAGTATTCTTGCTAATTAAATACTAATTTTTAAGTATTAATAGATACTTTGAGAGCAATTTTAGCTTTATTATAGACTTTTTTAATAGGCGAACTATAATTATTAATATATTATTAAATTATTAGTAATTTTAATATATATAAATACTTTATAAGGAATTATGATTTTAAATTAACTAAGGAATAAGAGTTTTTATTATACTTTAATAAATTTACGTAATTTATTAAAAAGAACGTTAGGTTTAAAAGGTTAAAGATTAATCTTCTTCCATCTCTTATAGATATTACTTCAAATAAAGCTTACCTCTTTAACCTTCTTCTAATTATTTAAAAAGACTATATAATTAATATTAATAGCCCTACTAATAATCTCGTCTACTCGAGCCTTCTAGTGAATCTTTTTAGTTGCTTGATAAACCCCTATATTAAGTAGTTAAAGTATATAGTTAGTGTATAAGGGTAGAGTATAAAGTATGATATCGAAGGCCTTATAGTATTATAGGATGTATAAATTTTTATAGGTTTCAAACCCATCTATGAATAATACCCTATATGCTTTCAGTTTTATTACTAACGAGAAGCTAATGGTTACTTTATCCCCTTTAAAAGATTCTAATCTTTTAAAGGGAGGCGGGTAATTAAGTAATAGGCTGAACTAATCGTCGATAGTATAGTTATCGAAGGAGGAAAATAATTTAAAGAAATACTTATTAAAGTGCCTAATCCACTATGGAGTTCGATAAATATTATTATATTTAATCAATATATTTATAATAATTATTTCTAAATTAACTTTATAATTAATTTATATGTTCCTTTATATTTATACGTAAATTAATAAAATTAATATTAATTATAATTAACATAGCTTAATTATACTTATTATAATTTATACCTTGAATATTAGGAATGAAGGGATACTCTTTACTATAGCTGATATAGTATCGATGGTAATTAGATTTTCTTTATTATTGGAGTTGAATATAACCTTCTTTATATGAGTTCTATTCTTTATAAATAATATTTATTATTATATAAGTTAGTATAGGGAGTAATATTAATAAGGAAGGTTTTATATCTTTATAATTCCCTTGATTTCCCTTATTTAAAAGGGAGATTTATTTATATTCTAGACGTTCTCCTCCTTAATATTGAAGCTATTATAGATAGCTTTTACCTCTTTGAATTAGTCTTTAAGGGAGTTTAATTGAGCTTTAATATTTATTCTTTTTACGTTTTTAAAGCTAGTTGCTTTGAATTCGAATTCTGGATACTTCTTGTGCTATTTTATAGGCTACTTTTTATAGAAGTTAATAGAGGGGGGGTATAACCATTGAGTTCTTAGTTAGTTAGTTAATTTAATAAAGGAGGTATTATTTAGGGGGAAGTAGCTATAGTTAACGATTTAGATTATAATATTAAGAGTTTTATCTTTACTAGGAGTTAATGTTAGCGGGCAATAGGTATTTGTACCCGTTAGTAATAGTTTCCCTTTTTGAATAAACTATATATATTTCTTAATAATGGGTTTGCTAACGTTATAAAATTGTGTAGAGTCTTTTATAGTATAGTTATTACCCTTGTTTTTGCGGTTGTTCTTTTTTGAATTGGTGCGTATTATCCGCTTTTAGCGGGCGAAGTAATGACGTATAGCCTTTTCCGCCTGCGTAGTAATATTAGAATCGAAATGCGCTATGGTAAATGAAATGATTTAGTTAAGACGAGCAGTTTAAGGCTATTTATAATATCGTATGATTAAAAATGATAAAGTTATGGTTAAGTGAGGTTTTTGATAGATATACCGCTTGCAAGATATATGTAAAAATCCCGACTCTCAAAGGGACGATGAGAGTCGGTTGGCTGGCTGTAAGCGGGCCCCCAAAGGGTGGCCCCACATGGCTGTGGCCAGTGCGTGCACCTAACCGACGAGTACTGCCAACTGAACATCATTGTTGTTATCATGATACAGGTTGTGCATCATGTTAAGCGTATGAAGCTCTCAACATTGGCAGCAGGCCAGGCCACGGTCTTGTCACATCCTCAATCCAGCCTTGGCAGTAGCAACAATCACAGAGACATTGAACAAATATGTCTTGTTGGTGCAAGTTGACTTCAATGAGCCATTGGTCCTAAATACCGATACTGCTATTATACTGCACAAAAGAAACAAACCCAATCCCGCAGCGCCCTCCCATCATCATACAGTCATTAAGAACTACTTGAACGTGATACTTGAACGTGACAATCTCGTTAACTCCTGCTCCCCAACTTCAGGTTACCCAAACTTCGTCCCTCAAGGCTATTTAGCGCTTGGCGAGGGCGATGCCGACAGCATCGGCTCCGAGGTCGTAGATTGTGTAGTACTTGCGGAGGAAAGCATCACCGAGGATAGCCAAGGGACCAACCGGAGCGGGCATATCCATACCCATAAAGGTCGACAAGCAGCTGCCAGAAGCCTCCAGGATGTAGTCCTCGGGGCCGAGGGTAAAGTTGTAGCCAGCAAGCGTGAACGTTACTTCCTTGAGGCTCGACTTCTTGCCGCAGTCGATGGTGAACTGACCGTTCCAGCTCTTCTTGGCACCGATCTGAGCGTTCAGCATCTCAGCGAGCTGGCTGGGGAGAGCGATGAGAGAGGTACCGGTGTCGAGGATAACACCGTGGCCCTCAAGGTCCGCAACATCATCGCCATAGCCAATGGCATCGAAGTCCACCTCCCAGTAGGCCTTGCGGCGGAGAGGGATCTTGGTGATCTTGCCAGTGTACTTCTTATTGTTGACACCGCCAAACACAACCTCGGACTCGCCGTCCTGGTCAGCGAGATAGAAAGAGAAGACGGGCTCATCAACGAGCTTCTGCTCAACCATCTTGTAGAAAGGAGGGGTGATGCCATTCACAGCGATCCTCGAGTAGCCGAGACCGAGAATGCCATCAAAGCGACCAAAGGCGAAAGCCAGGCCGGGCTCGCTGGTCGCCTCGGCAAAGAGCTGGTCGTTGATGGTAATGTCACCAATGGTCATTCTGTCCTGAGAGACGAAGCCGCTGAGACTACCAGAGCCATACTGAATCTCAAAGCTCGTGCCGTTCTTCTTGTATGTCGACGACTCGGAAGACTCGTACTTGTTGTGGAGGTAGCAGGCGATGGAGCCGCACTGGGAGGAGGGAACCCAGAGGTTGGAGCTGCCGGTATCCAGAACTACCTTGAAGGTCTGGGGTGGCGTTCCGAGGGTGATCTCGGAGAAGTCTATCAGACGTTAGTTACTGTGTCCATGCCAACTTATACGAGTCATCAATCAAGGTTCAATGCTTACACTGAGCGTTCATAAAGTTGGAGATGGGAACCGGATGGTTGCCGGTAACCTGAGCATCAGTGGCCTTGAACATAGCCTGGCTATGGGACTCGGGCCTGAGACCAGTGTACTTCTGTCCGAGGTGCTGCACCTGCACGTCGATGGGAACAGACTCCTAATAACGAACATCATCATCATCAACAAGTGTTCATAGTAGCCATCAAGGGACATGGTCAACACTTACAAGCTGCTCCGCAAGTGGAACCTTCTTGAGCTTCATCGTGTGCACTCCGGCCTGAGCCGAGCCGAGCAGCATAGCTGCCGTCAACAAAGCGCCCTTCATCGTGAGCACTGTAGTGACAAGAACGAGCGTGTAACGAAAGACTGTCGACGGATTTCGATGATAGATGGTTGGTGATGATGGGACAAGAAGCACGGGTTGTGGTGGAGAGCAACAGTGGATGGGGAAAGAGAAAGAAGACGGGAAGAGAGATGTCGGTCGGAGGTTACTTATGGGTGGTGCGGGTTGTTGCAGGTGAGTTGGAGGTCGACCCTGGCCTTGTTAAAGTGGCAGAAGTGGAGAGGCGCAGCTGCTGGCGGGTGCGGATGTGTGATGTGGACGATGGCGAGAGCGACGATAAGCCGCTAGACGACTAACAGACTACGCGGGCATTTACATACAATTCATGTTAGAGACTTGCACATCATGTTTCCATTTCCCACCAGCGGCCCTTGCTGTTTCGTGTGACCCATGGGAGGGAATCGATGAAGCGATGGCACTTTCCAGGTTGATGGTCCAGTGGCAGAAGTGGTTGCGCGTACCTTGCTGTGCCTGGTGACCCAATGACGTGTGACCCAAGACCAGGGCCGGTCGCTGCAGGCAGGGCCTTCTTGGCTGACCCTATCAGCGCAAACTGGTGCAAACAAGGCGCTCATCGCTTCCCGGCCGGCCATGGGATGATTGGATTGTTTGCAAAAGTGTCCCCACTTTAACCCAGACAAACCGGAGGTGGACCCAGTGAGACGAAGACGGCTAGCCAAGACATGGATTACATAACGGCCTGCCATTGAGCCAGAGAGGTTCACCGTACCTTTCCCACACATGCGACTCTCTCAAACTGAGAAGTGGTCGACACGACTGAAACGGGACGCATGAAGGGACGGGGGAGACAAGGCATGGAAGGCCATTGAGCACGGATGCGGACGGGAGCACAAGACAATAGCTGTCTGAGACTCATCTGGACATCAAGACATTTCAATACTTTCGGCTTTGAGCTGAAGAGCATTAAGCTTAGCTCTTGATAGTGCATCGAGCAACTGATTTGAGTTATCGAAAGACGATAAGGCAAGGTACATGTAACTCCGTAAGGTTCTTAGGGGCCTGTTCAGGTCCATTGTGATTTGTGGCATCCGGCAGGAACACTGGTTCAAAGAAGCACCTCGACCAGTACGCGAACTTGACGCGAAGATGCACGACTGTGCCGTGTTGACGGGAAGCTGTGAGTGGTTGTGAGGTTGAAGTGAAGACCATCGTCTTATACCTACAACGGCCTCGGTGTCAGGTGAGATGTCATGCCCAATTGCCCATGTCATCCTCCAAGCCGATAAGATAATGGTTCGTCTTATCTCCAATCGATACTACACCTCTGCCCGGGGTAAAAAAAGGTTAGCGTGAGACTTCCAGCCTACAGAAAACCAGGATTCATTGTCGGAGTAAGAGTAACTATTTTGTAGAATTTGGTCTTTTGCCACCGATCTGCACTAACGGCGAATTCACAAAATTTAAACTCTTTTTTACCCCCGGCAGAGGTGTGGAATTATCATTGTCAGTCTCAAGATATAAACATATACGAAAAGGGACGGTTTTTAACCACAGAGTCTGGGCTAGCGCACAGGCTGAGCCGACAACAAGAGGGAAGAGACCGGAGATGTTGAGGCCAAGACTCATCGGTCGCAGATTTCGAAAACCGGAGGAAGAAGAGTCATCGTCGTCGCCCGCAATGGCCCGGTAGCGAACCCCGGTATTGCGATAACCAGGATTACGAACCGCAACAGTCGCAAGGAAAGCTCAGGTAAAGCTCACGCCAGTGACCAATGCGGTGGAGAAAGCCATGTTGAATGCGGGGAGATTTGCAGCTGAGGGCGATTGCGAATTGGAGGATTTGCACCTTGGCGGGGTTCCAATTTTTCTTTCTCCCTCCTCCCGCCGCCCGCGACTGGACCCGCGACTGGGCCCGCGCAGGAGCCACTCAATTGAGAGTTTGACTCGTCCAGCAACCCTGGATCTCAGTGCCCCTCAGCTCCTTCTATATCTCAGTCATCGGTCCCCTTCTCCTCTTTCCTCTCCTTCCCTCCCGTCTCTTCTTCTCTCACCACCCTCAATTCTTACACGGCCTCTCACTCTCCAAAGAAGCCAACCCCCCCAAATCAGTCACCATGTCCACCTACGCCCTCTCCGAGACTCACAAGACCGTACGTGGTAACCCTTCTTCTCCAATTCCATGTGGATTCTTTCTGGCCGCACATTGAAGGGACAAACATGTTGACTCATCACCCTGCGATATACAGATGCTCGAGCACAGCTTGGTCGAGTCCGACCCCCAGGTCGCCGAGATCATGAAGAAGGAGGTTCAGCGCCAGCGCGAGTCCATCATCCTGATCGCCTCCGAGAACGTCACCTCGCGTGCCGTCTTCGATGCCCTCGGCTCCCCCATGTCCAACAAGTACTCTGAGGGTCTGCCCGGCGCCCGCTACTATGGCGGCAACCAGCACATCGATGAGATCGAGGTCCTCTGCCAGAACCGTGCCCTTGAGGCCTTCAACCTCGACCCCAAGCAGTGGGGTGTCAACGTTCAGTGCTTGTCCGGCAGCCCTGCCAACCTCCAGGTCTACCAGGCCATCATGCCCGTTCACGGCAGACTCATGGGTCTTGACCTCCCTCACGGTGGCCATCTTTCCCACGGTTACCAGACCCCCCAGCGCAAGTGAGTGTCACACGAGCTACTCCAGTCAAACAATGGATCACTCAAGCTAACCCGCCTACCCACTTCAGGATCTCTGCTGTCTCTACCTACTTCGAGACTATGCCCTACCGCGTCGACATTGACACCGGCATCATTGACTACGATACCCTCGAGAAGAACGCCCAGCTCTTCCGCCCCAAGATCCTTGTCGCCGGTACCTCTGCCTACTGCCGTCTGATTGACTACGAGCGCATGCGCAAGATTGCCGACTCCGTTGGCGCCTACCTTGTCGTCGATATGGCTCACATTTCCGGCCTCGTTGCCTCCGGCGTTATCCCCTCGCCCTTCCTCTGGGCCGATGTCGTCACCACCACCACTCACAAGTCCCTCCGTGGCCCCCGTGGCGCCATGATCTTCTTCCGCCGCGGTGTCCGCTCTGTCGACGCCAAGACCGGCAAGGAGACCCTCTATGACCTTGAGGACAAGATCAACTTCTCCGTCTTCCCTGGTCACCAGGGTGGCCCCCACAACCACACCATCACCGCCCTTGCCGTTGCCCTCAAGCAGGCTTCCTCCCCCGAGTTCAAGGAGTACCAGCAGAAGGTCGTCGACAACGCCAAGGCTCTCGAGAAGAAGCTCAAGGAGCTCGGCTACAAGCTCGTCTCTGACGGCACTGACTCTCACATGGTCCTCGTTGACCTTCGCCCCCTCGCCGTCGATGGTGCCCGTGTTGAGTTCGTCCTTGAGCAGATCAACATTACCTGCAACAAGAACGCCGTTCCCGGCGACAAGAGCGCCCTCACCCCCGGTGGTCTCCGTATCGGTACCCCCGCTATGACTTCCCGTGGCTTCGGCGAGGCCGACTTCGAGAAGGTCGCCACCTACGTCGATGAGGCCGTCAAGCTCTGCAAGGAGATCCAGGCTTCCCTCCCCAAGGAGGCCAACAAGCAGAAGGACTTCAAGGCCAAGATCGCCACCGGCGATATTCCCCGCATCAAGGAGCTCCAGCAGGAGATTGCTGCCTGGAGCAACACCTTCCCCCTCCCCGTTGAGGGCTGGAGATACGATGCCGGTCTCTAAATGTGTCATTGACATAGAGAGATCTCCTGAATGTTTTGCGTGGTAATGAAGGTATACGGTATATAAGCGATTGGGGCATTATTCAACAGCGATGCCAATGGGTCACGGATATGTTTTTCAACTTTGCATGAGACCCGGGATGAAGGCTTGGGAAAACTAAAAACAGGGTGGTAAACAGGTTACTGGTTTTGCGATCTCAACGACGGATTAGGTTACGGAAAAAAAATTACTGGGAGTCGGAAAAATTCACCATATTGCATGCATTTTCAAGGGGCGTTGCAATTTGGTACTTGGTCCTCAACATGATCATTTTTCAGGACTGCGGAGTTCGGTGGGGATAACTAGTTGTTTTAGACGACTGCTTCAACGCGGTCGGGGGTAAAAGTTTTATACCCTGGATAATAATGGATGCAAATATTTTGTGTCAAACCGAAGAAGATGGTCTATGTTGTGTGCGTTGTGTGTGGATGATATGTCTGTGCCCGTGGTGGTATGCATTTAGGGGGGTTTTCTCCGATGATCCTTTCTGATGTCACGTTGTTGTAAGTCGGCTACATGGGATGGATGGACATAGGTATAGGATCTACCCGTCATGAGATGCGTATCTGACTTGGGAGATACGCGGATGTGAGGCGGGATCAGATTGAAGAAATTTGTGCTCGTTGGGATTAAGTGTCGACAGTGTCCAAGTAATGTTGTCTTGGTGTGTCCGGACTTTGCTCCGGTCGCTCTGCTTATCGCCATGCCGCTTATCTGTTAGTAAACATTTACTCCTTTCTGTCATGTTGTTGCGTTTACTTCAGGACACCAAAATGCTAACAAAATATCAGCTGCTAATCCAGAGAGAGTATTAGGATAATTGGAGTTCAGCAGTTCATTGGGTCCTCTCCAGTTCTGCTTTTCTTTCTTTTCATCCGGTCTCTTGTCTTTGTGTCTCCATCCTTCTTCCCACTGTTTTTGCCCCTTATTCTCATTTCTGACCCCTTCACTGCCTCTATTCTCCTCTGTTTTTTCCCTTCAGAATCTTGCTTTCCGCTGTTTGGATGATCGCGAGGTACCTAGGAATATCGCATGCGCCAAGTTATGTCGACACCAGTGGTCATGTTGACACTCTCGAGGCTACGACTCCAAACGCCAGACCATACAACATGGTCGATGGGGATGTGATGTCGTAGCCACCAGAGATGGGTTACAAGGACGAGAAAGGAAAGTTGTTCAGACTTTAACCTGGGAGATGAGGGTCACAGGACGGGAGGACAATAGCACTGTTCTGTTGGTCTCAACGGAAGCTCGCTTTCTTTCAACTTCCCGTGCTGGCTGGCTCGACCAACGCACCTGTTGTTGTTGGAAGTTGGAACCAACGAGGAAATGGCCAACAACACGGAGGATGTATAAAAATCAATGGCGGTTGGGAGTGTCGGGCTTTGAGTACGCTCAAAGAATTGACCAAGTTCTTGGATCTATTCCGCGCTCTGTTTGGGTATATATTCATGATCTCTCTCGCCCTCTTCCAAATCTTCTAAGCAGAACTCAGCACTCCATCCTTTATTTCTCCTATTCAACAAAAAGATATATCTTCCAGTCTTTCATACACTACCAGTGTCAAGATGTCTGACAACCAGAAAAATCAATCAGTTGCGGCAAGCACTATTCGCCCAACCCCCAGGCATTGTCCGAAAACAATCCAACTATACCTGACCTATCCGGGCAAACCTCTCCAAAACTACGACCAAGCCGAAAAATGTGTCAAAGTCTTGCACGCACTCTTCAGTGACGAACATTGGAGCGCTCTCACAGGCAACCCGCGCCCTCGCTTTCCTACCCCTTTCGCCCCACTAGAGAGACACTCTATCGACGTACTGCTGGAGCCAGTCCCCGACCTCGAACTGAGACCCACCACTAATCAACTATGCGACACCTGCCGGGCAGAAGCAGGAGAGAAGACCGAGTTAGCTCGAAAGATACTCCTAGCATTGGGGTTCGAAGACAAAAGTGGAGTCTGGAACCCCAAGATTCGAATGCAATGGGGCTACCCGGACCGCAAGTGGGTGAAGGAAAACATGCCGCAGTTCTTGGAGAGTTTTGAAGAGAGGTATGGAGAAAATGGCAAGGTTCAGACACCGGAGATTGAGTGGCTTGAGTATATCCTTGAGTATATCTGGGAAAAGGATACTCTCCCTATCCCACGCTCAGCTTCATATGTGGCCACAACAACAACACTCGGCCCAGCGAAGATGGAGCGGAAGATAAGACCCTGGAATTTCTCACGACTTTAGGGTTTAGAAATAACGTCGACGGCCCCTGGTGACTTCAATGTTCAAATGGAATTGGGGTCGCCCTGGTCTCGGTCAGGTGAAGAATAGCTTGCCTGCCGGGTTTGTATTTGAATCTGGGAGCTGCCGAAGGCAACTTAACCGCGTTATCGGTGGTTTCGGCGTCGGAAGTTTTTGTTTTCCGAGTATTTCGTGGTTGGAGCATATCGATTGGGAAAAGAGTGCGTCTCCGGTAGGGGAGGTAGAGAAGCAGTTGGACACTGAAGGGGTTGATGGTTAAGAGGATAGCAAATGAGTGGGAAAGTAGACGGTTGAAGGCAACTAGTGAGGATGGGTCCAAGGCCCGGAATGGGGTCATATCGTAGCCGCTGGCGGTACCTGGATATTTTAAGGAGTACAAGGGAGGCGTGTTCTTTGTTTTCCAGGCGGGTGTTAGATATAGCAAGATAAATGCACTGTTTGTTGGTCATTGCAACTTCCCGTGTCGAGTCTACCAACATACTTGTTTGGTGTGAGGAAGGAACCAACAGATAAATAACCCAACAGCGCATGGCATGAATACCGTAATTTCGAGGAAGATGGAAGCCATTACTGCTTTTCTCTGAAAGACTGTTGTCAGACCCGGATGGAAAGCGCACTGTTCTGTTGGTTTTCATTGATGTGTTCTTTATTCAACTTCCTGTACTGGCAGGCTCGACCAACTAAGATGTTGTTGAAGGGTAGAACCAACGGGATAACCGCCAACGCAGCCTTTATGAGATTCGATGGCGGTTAGGAGTATTGGATTTCGAACACGCTCAAAGGTTTAACCAAGCTCTTGAATCCTTTTCACGCTAAGTTTGCGTAAAGGTATATATCCTCGATCTGTCACACCCATCTCCATATCACTCAAACTCAAACTCGACACTTCATTCTCTCTCCCCCTTATTAAGACCGATAATTCTAAAAACTTTAGAGTATTACTTCCAAGATGTCCGACAACCAGGAAAATCAATCCGCTATGACAAGCAGTACCAGACACAGGAGAAGGGACTCAACCAACCTGGAATGCGGCTACTCAAAGTACATCCGTGTACACCTCACCAATGGTTCGGGCGAAGGTCTCCAAGAAGCTCGAGACAATGAATGCGACGACTGGAAAGACTTTTGGAGCAAACTAATCAGCGACGAAGAATGGCGCCTTCGCACAAGCAACATGTTATGTGTTCTCCCTATCTCTTTCCACACAAGACGGGAACACCCCGTACTCATGCTCACGCCAGACTTTGAGACACCACCAAACACCAGTGACAAGGCAGAGCAGAGTACCAAGAAAGCCAAAGAGATACTGAGAAATCTGGGATTTGTCGAATACTCTGGATGTCGCCTTCATGGCAACCCTGATTGTCGCCGTCATGGCCTTTGCATGAAGTGGGGCTACCCGGACCGTGGGTGGGTGGAGAGAACCATGCCGAGGTTTATGTTGGTAAAGGATGGCAAGGTGGAATACCCCCCCGGGAAATTATCGTGTGCGGATGTTGAGTGGATTGATTATATTCACTGGGAACGGTTTGATATCCCCGTACGGAAGGCAAAGAGAAACTGGCAAACTCTGGAGGCAGTCGATGGTCAATGGGAGGAACCAGTGGGAAAGAGGGCAAAGTTGGAAGATGCCTGACGCCAGGTGCGGGTATTGACATGGCCGTCAATGTGCATTCCATACCGCTATACTCAAGTCAGGTTTTAGAAGCTGGAACCTTCCATATTGAAGTTCGTGGTGCAGTCATCCCAGGAAGCTTTGCAACCAGTTTGCTATGCTCGCGACAACCACTGGTTTGTTCAACAGTTTCCGTATCTATCCTACCAACACCCCGTTCGTATCCAAACACGAAACCAACAGGACAGGGATGGGAGAACACGGCACGATATAGGAAGGCGCTTTTATGTGTGTCATATGATCTGATATACTCAAAGGTGATGCGCTAAATATCATGGATATGAAGTACGTTTACATGTGTATATAAGTTAAGCTATCACTCACCCAACTCTACACCCAAAACATCTACAGTCAACACATCTCCTGCTACACCCAAAAGCCAAAACTCCCGCGTTACCCAACCAATCAGCATCCAGCATACACTAGCAAGATGTCCAGCAATCAGCAAGAACCGCCGCCCCCAGCGTCATCTGCCACTCAGTGCCCTCGTTCCGCCAACTCTGAGAAGGAAAAGAAAGAGATCAAGTATCCCCGCAGAACAATCGAGGTATTTATCGGCCATCCCGGCAGATACGACCCCCAAGTCTGGGATTTCTTCTGCAGAACTCTTGTCCAAGACCCACGATGGATATCCCGAACAGGCTACAGTCCCCTCAATCAACCCCCTCCGCTCCTTCGCTATCCCCCCGTACTCTTCCTCATGTGTGGCAAATTCAGCGGAGATGAGGCGGAAGAAAAGACCAAGGCTGCCCTGCATATCCTCACGGCTTTGGGTTTCAGAATGAGTAGTAAGACGGGACCTCGCCACATTCACTGTTCGATGGAATGGGATCCCCCCAGCCTCGATCGGGCGAAGAAGAAGAGCTTGCCGGACGTTTCGTTGTTGGAGCATATCAAGTGGGAGAAGGGGGAGGCCCAGGTGGCGGAGGTAAAGACGAAGTTGGAAACTGAGGTAGTCGATGGTGAAGAGGAGGGACAAACCGGAAACGATGATGTTGAGGAGAAGGTGAGTGAGGGCTGTGAGAATTAGGAGTGGGCGATACCGTAGCCGCTAGCAGTAGATGTATCATGAGGAAGACGGACGGTTCTTTGGTCTGAAAGATAGGTGTTGGCGGAAGATCATTACACTGTTTGCTTGCCCGACGGTTTGTTGATTTTACCAACAGACCGGCCTTGCTTTGAGGATGGAAATAACAAGGCAAGATTCGAACAACACGCATTATGTGCAAGTATAGGTAGAAGGCCGTTTATGTGTGTCATGTGTGATTATACACTCGAGAATGAGGACGTTGGTCCTCGCAAGATCTAAAGGTCCGTACGTCTTTACATACAACTCGATAGCCCGTCAATCACTCCCCACCATCTTGCCCATGCACCGAAACGTTTAGTATACAAGCTGTCCTACTCTTACGCAAGAAGACAAAGAAGACCAACATGATCAACAATCCCCTTCAAAACGTCCACAGACACTATAAAATGTCCCAAAACCAAGACCAACACACCCAACCTTCCAACAAGCCCAAAGAGCCCTTCTATAAACCCAAGACAGTCGAACTCATCCTCTGGATGGAACACTGTAATGAATGTCTTCTCGCCATAGACGAGTACAAGAAATGGAGAGACTTCTTTACCAAACTCGTCGACAATCCCCGATGGCAAGCACTCGTACCCTATGACAGGCACAGTCTACCCAAATTCACAGGTGCATCAAACAGGACGGTTTACGGAAGGTACAATGCGAAACTTTGGTCAGGGCGGAGATTTTGGACCCAGAAAGAAGTGGAGGAAAAGGAGAAAGCTGCAGAAGATGTTCTTACAGAATTGGGCTTCCGGAAGCGGGAGGCGGTAAAATACCCTTTGACGATGAGGTGGGACTTTCTTGGTGGAAAAGCTGTCGCGGATGTTGATCGACTCGATGATGAAAAGTTCTGGAGAGGATTTGAGAAGTCTGCGGCGTCGGAGGTACCGCAAAGACTCGGGCCGTTCGTTTTCAACTTCCAGGGAAATCAGACATAATCAGACATGCGTATGCCCGAATATGTGCATTTTATGCCCGCAAAAAAGAGTGGGCGAGACGTATTGCCACCCCGGAGCACTATAAACTTGATTCTGCTAGTACCCAATCTTTTTCCCTTGTCTTCATGTTTTCAAAGGCGCTGGAGGGTGGGGACATTCAAAATCACCGTCTTGCATACAATTTCTGGCGGGCATGAATGTTGCAGTATGCTTACAGACTATGCCTGATTTCCCTGGAAGTTGAAAATGAACGGCCCGAGTCTTTGCGGTAGCAAGATAAGTGCGCTGTCTGTTGGTCATTACAAGTGGAAGTTCCTGTGTTGAATCTACCAATACACCTGTTGTGCTTTGAGGATATGGAAGGAACTAATAGAGAAATAACCCAACGGAGCATGCCGCATATGGTTTTGAAGGACGGTGGTTACGTTAATCATGTGGTTGGTATTGCCAAAAAAAAAAAATAAAAAAAAAAAATAAAAAAAAAAAAAGAGGAAAGAGGTCATTTGAAGGGATTTGCGTCTGGTTTTTTTTTAGGTATCTTGAATCCCCATCCACGAAGACCCCTACACTCACCGTAACTCATCACATTTCACTGCCTCATAAGCCATCCCCAGAAGCTTGCTCGAAAATCCCCTATTCGCATTTGCAAACCAACATCGCGTCCAACCAGCAACCTGGACAGCGTGCTTCAGCAGCATCTGCTAGTGCTACTCAGCGCACCACTCCTTCATCGAAGCCCCAGATGCCCTTTTCCCCCAAAATCATCCATGTGCAACTCACGGAGCGTGACATTCCACTTTCAGAGAAGCAACTCACAAGCTGGAAAATTTTCTGGGATCTTCCTCTTGGTCTCCTCACACACGAACGATGGAGACAACGCACAGCCTACAGATTGATCAAACCTGAAAACCCCCTACATGGGCCATGGAACGATTCAACTCCCGAATTGGACCTTTCCTCCTACGAGACATTCGGAACCAAAGAGGCGGCGAAAGAGAGAACACAGGCTGCCATAAAGATACTCACATCACTGGGATTTGTCGATGTCACGAGCCCTGGCATGAGCAGCATTTCGATGAAATGGGGCTACCCGAACCGTGAGCTGTTGAACAGAACGATGCCAGGTATGGTGAAGGGACTTGGGATAAATTGGGACGATGTTGGCATTCCAGATGTTCGTTGGCTCGGGTACATCCAGTGGTAAAAGGATGCCTCTCGGGCACCGGAAGCAGTCGATGGTAAAGGGGAGGAACAAGTTGGAAACGATGAGATTGGAACGAAAGTTGTAGGGAGTCGTTTTAGAACTAAAGTGGGTGATATCAGAGCGGCTATTGTAGCTGTACCTACGTACTGCGAGAAAGACGGAAGCTGTTCTTTGATTATCGAGGCAAGGGTTAGATATAGGCAGATAATTGCACTGTTCTGTTGGTCTTGCAGTTGCCGTGTCAATTTTACCATCACAATGACTGGAGTTGGGTAACGGAACCAACAGGACAAGATCGGAATAACACGCGGTATGTATGATATAAGATGGCACTTATTCGTGTCATATGTAATTATACACTGGAGAATGAGAACGTTGGTACTTGGAAGATCGTACACTCATTACGCCCACATATATCTACACTATCTGGATAGCCCGTCACGCCCACAAGACACTTCCCATCATCTTCCTCAAGCATCGAAAGTTCTACCACACAATCTGTTTGACTCTTCGGCAAAGAAGACAAAGAAGACAATAATAGTCGTACTTCCCTTCAATGTATCCACAAACATCAGGAAAATGTGTGAGAAGATTCTGGGCGTTTGCTGCACAGACCGCTAGTCCTTTGCGCTGCAGGGCCTTTGCCCTGCACCCTCTTCGACAGCGGTTCTGGCACTTCCCAGAATCCCCTCCTTTGCAGACCTTTCTCCTCTTTGTATCGCCAGCTCTATATAGCTGGCGGTCCCTCCAGCATTTAGCTGGATCTCTCCCTCAATACATCATCATTCCCATCATTCGTGATCCATTTCATAAAATGTCTCAAGACCAACGAGACCAGTCTGCTCCAGCATCACCAAAGGAGCCTCGTTTTGAACCCAAGCCACTCACTCTGGTCCTCTGGAACGGACCGGATGAACGGAAACAGGTCCTTACCATAGAACAACACTACGTAAAATGGAGAATTTTCTTCACGACACTTGTCCACAATTCCACCCCATGGGAAGAGCTTACAGCCTACGATTTGCACGTCCTGCTAGACCTTTCCGCATGTAGAGCGCCAAAAAATGCTCAGTTTGTGTCGACGAAAGGATTTTGCACCCAAGAAGAGGTGGAGGAAAAGGAAAAGGCCACAGAGGAGATTCTGACAGAGTTGGGGTTCCGAAATCTGAAGACCACGGCAAAGGGGCAGTCATTCTCCCTGGAAATGAAATGGCCGTTTCCCAAAGGACAGCCAGTCGCGGATGTTGATCAGCTCAATGATGATTTTTGGGAAAGGTTTAAGAAGCCTGCGTCGTCAAAGGCAGTGACTCAAGCAACGTCAGAGTCAGAGTCAGTCGCCGGTGAAGATGGGAAGCAAGTGGTAAATCAGGACGTCACAGAGAAGCAGGTTGGAGAAGAGGAAACCTAGAGGTACCTGGTTAGGCGCACCCGTCCCTTTCTCCTACACCTACCTAGATTTCCTAGCCTAGAAGTAGACACTGCCCAACAACTTCTCCAACACTCCTTCCTTCGTCTTGAAATTCGGGATCCTAATTCCTTTCATATTTACCTACCTACCTAGCGAGGTGTAAATCTATTACGAGGCAGAAGGACAAATTATTTTTTTCGATCTCTAATTTCATTCTTTTGTTGGTTCGAAAGTTCCCATGTTGAATCGACCAACAGACCCGTCGTTCTTTGAAGATGGAACCAACAGGACAATATCCAAACAACACGCGGTACGTAGGTGAAATAAGGAGTTTGCGCCTATGTGCGTCATGTGCCAGTGTACACTCGAGAATGAAAACGTTGGTACCTACCTTACCTGGAACACTCGGCGCTCAGTACGTCTATATATCTGGCCAGTCTATTAGCCACCCTCTTCTTCTCACCGACACACTCTCCCTAACTCTTGGACAGCAACCCAAAATCAAGGGCAGTTATCTCCCCCCCCCCCCCCCCCCCTCAAAGCGCTCAAAAACAATACCAGCAATATGTCCCAAGACCAACAGGACCTGCAGCCCGCCGGCGCCAACGCCGATAGACGCCTTCTTTTTCCAGTCGGAGACCTCTATCTCCAGCCTGCTGGACTTCACTCTTTCGACGTAGACGCATACCGAAAGTGGAAAGATTTCTTCGACGCACTTCTCAGCCATCCCCAATGGATAGCACTCACAGCCTACGACCAAGGCGGACTCAAGCCTCTCCCTCTCATAACGATACCACTAATGATGAGGTCACATCAAAATCATGCCCAACCCGAGTTCAGCTTCAGGTCAAGCGCAAGATTGGGTAGTTACGCAAAGGCGGAGGAGAAGAGACAGAATGCAGAGATGATTCTTTATGGACTTGGCTTTAGACCGAGATTCTGGGAACAGCGTGTGGCTTGGTATTGGGGGTTTCCTGATGGTGACTCTCAGCCGCCGTCTGAGCTGCTTAAGCAAGATGACTTTTGGACGAAGGTTGAGGAGCGGGTGTCGGAGACAAGTACGAACATGAAGTGGCCGTTGGAGCTGGAGGATTGATTTGTGAAGGTTAGGGACATGTGGAAAACAGCGGGGAGTGGGAGGAGCGCGGAGCAAGGGGAGGAGGAAACTTACAGCTAAGCGTGATCTGGATAGGGCCTGCAGCAGTGCAGAAGGATACTCTGTAGTGCGAGGTGAAGGGGGATCAACTGGACAGGAAGGGACACCATGCGTGTTGAGAAGTGACGCAGTATGTAATTTATACAGCGGTTATCATTATCATCACACATATACACTATGTAAACATGTCCTAAGCACCAGACCAGACCAGTGCGATAATAGGCCATATCTCGGGTATCATTTTCCCATCTTTCTCTTCAAGTTTACTCCTTCTCCTCGACACTCTTCTCCTCTACACTTCCTTCCCGACCCAAAACCTCCTCAGACTCCTCCGGCCACGGGATACCCGGCCACAGGATCTCCGGACACGTCCCCAACACCGCCATCCTCCTCAGACAATCCGCCCGGTCTTTGGCCAGCACATGAGTCAAGATTACCCACTTCTCCAGGGCATACCTCAGATCATCAATGTTGCGACCTCGCACGTCGATACCCCTGTCAATGCACGCCAACTGCACCTCCTCGTCCTCCAGCGCCTCAACGCCGCCGTCCTTCTCCAACAGTTCCGTGTCCACAGCCAGGAAGCGCATGTGCTTGTGCACACCGCGTTCCCTTCCGGCGGGACCCCACCAGCTCGTGATAGCGTAGGAGCGGGCCAGGGCGTCCAGCATGTTGAACTGCTCGCAGTCGTCGCTGAGGGGGTCGAGGTGGTCGAGGGCTTCGCTGGCTGTCATGGGGAAGACGTCCACCTCCACACGGTCATCCCCGTACTTCTCGCGGTCGGCACGGGCGAGGTCTACCCACTCCTGGGCTTGCTCGCGGATCGGGCGGGGGTCTATCTCCTGCCCGGCCTTTGCCTTCTTCTCCCTCTGATCTTTGATAATTTCTTCGCACTGCCTGATTTCGTTTTCGTATTGTTCCTTCTCTTCCTCAGTCATCTCTTCCACCTTCTTTGGTTCCCCGATAGCCTCAATCTCGGCTTCGATGAAACCTTCCAAACCTTCCAAGTCCACTTTCACCTGGTCGTCGGGAACCAAGTCGTAATCATCCTCCTCGTACACCTCCCCGACCAACTCATCCAGCGCCGCCGCTCTCCGTTCTTCTATCCGCTTGAGGATCTTGTCCACCTGCTTCGGAATCCGACACGTGTAGGGAACGATGGTGGGCACAGCCAGCACGACAAACGGCGTGAACTCGCCGCACACGAGCAGCAGCAGGCCGAAAACGGGCAGCTTGTTGAGGTCGTGTTTCACGCGCTTGTACAGCAGCAGGGAGCCGCGCGTCCGGAAGCGGAGGTAGCCGTCGATGCAGTCGGCGTCTGTCACCGGGTTCTCGGAGCGGGCGATGGGGCCCTCGCCGCCCTTGCCGACGGCGCGGAGGAGCTTGAAGTTGGTGAAGACTTGGCGCAGGCCGGTCTTGTAGAAGGTCAGGTAGGCCTTGCCGGTAGCGAAGAGGTGGGAGAAGGTGGATGCGTCGGGCTGGCGCTCGGGCAGGTTGAGAGGAGGGGGGCGGGTGGTGTAGGGCGGGTTGACACCGGATCGAGCTTGTTGCTCGAGGATGTCATTTTGGTTGGGTTCGTTTTGGCGGGGAAAAGTCTGTTTGAAGGAGTTGCGTGTGGTTGAGGAAAATAGGCGGGCATTGGTAGAGAGTTGTTGAGAAATCGAAGGCTGCGACTGGGCGAAGGAGAGGAGGCCCGTTGTTGACCTCAGTCGAGAGGGGGTGCTGTAAGCATGACGGCAAGCGCTCCGGGCGCTGAGTGGTATCCTGGATATCATTGCATTCCCCGTCGAATGGAATTGACCTGGTGATTCGGTTGAGTGACAGGTATTGGTGTTTGTGTTGAAGAGAGAAGAAGGATGGACAGGAAAAGTTGTCCTCTTTTTTCAGTGTGCACCGCGCTTTTACCAATTGGAGTTGGTTCTTTAGAACGACAAGTACGTAAATTACGTCAGTGTAGCAATGTGGCCCGAGCTTTAATCTTATCTCCGCATCTCGCTATGTGTTGTTCCGCGCGATTGGGACGAAGATCTGTGACGACTAACGACTCGGTTTTTTGGAAACTTGAAAGATGCCGTACTGGGTGAGGAAAGTTGCCGGTACTACATTGGTTAAAGCAGGACGTGGGACAAAACGATAAACTTAAACTTTTGTAAAACTTGACATTGTTGACTAACTCAAGTTTCTATCCGATTTTAAAGCTTTGCGATCGGCGCATTCAGATAAGCAGTGCACTCAATCTCAACATCACTGCCGAAAGGCAGCTGGGCAACAGCAACGCAAGTACGGCACTGTACATGTCTATGTAAGCTTCAACACTTTCCATCTCGCATTTCTAAGCGTAAACACGTACTGGCTTGGGCGCAGAGGTGATAAACTCGTCATAAGCCTCGTTCATGGCAGCAAAGTTGTCCATGGTGGTGAGGAACACGTTCACCTTGACAACGTTCTTGAGGCTGCTGCCAGCCGCCTCGAGGACGGCCGAGAGGTTCTTGAAGACCTGTCTCTGTATAGGGGAAGGGGAACATTTTAGCACATGTCTTCAGGACCATCACTGTGATAATGCCATACCGTCCGGTCCTTAACAGTTCCCTCGACCATCTTTCCGGTGGCGGGGTCGATACCGAGACTGCCAGAGCAGTAGACCATGCCATTGTACACCACGGCCTGGGACAGCTGCGGGATAGGCTTGGGGGCCTTGCTGGTCAAAACTGCCTTTGCGGGTGCCATTGTGTCTTGCTGAGTTGGGGAGACTGGATACAACTTGGAACGTGTAGTGTAGCCGTGAGGAAACCGCTGTTATAAAGGTCTTGTCCTGGGCTGCCTCGATGATTCTCTAACGTACAAAGTGGACTCATTGGACCTTATCAATCGCCCACCATCCCATGTCGGTTTTAACGCGCAGCCCTCCTGCAGCTCTAGTGGGGCCTGTGATGTTGACCCTCGCTGGCATCAAGCGTTTGCATCTAGTTGCAACGCTGAAGATCCAAGACAAGGTTAGGAAAGGAAGCCTCAGGTGGTCAAGTGACGGGCGGTGGTATCGGGCTTGGGATTCAACATCTGAGATTCGAGAGGCTATTCAAGGTCATCCACGTGCGGTTAATGCAGGTACAGTCAACCAGATGCACCACCCTGGGCTTTGAGGGGGGGAGGGATGAGTGGGTATTCAATTGATCTTCTTTAAGACAAACACCAAAAACAAGTAAGTTCGTAAAACTTAGAATTTGGTTTGATTTCTCTCTAGGTCAAGGTTTACCGGTCACTTATACGACACTTGATGCCAACGTTAAGGAAGCAGAAGCGGAAGGTGAGATGAAAGTTGAAGTCTCGGTTAGGTTCCGTCTCTGAGCAGGGATTATTGTGACCCAACCCGCGCTAGCGCGATCTGCTTCTTCTATTGTCCAATCAGAGCTTAGAGAATTCCATCTTGGCAGGGGTCTATTCCTCCCCCCCACCCCCACAGATGCAAGTATGCGATCTCTTCAGTCCAAGTCTCTCCTCAAAAAGCTGAAGTCCCCCCGTTTCAACTTTACCAGTTGATACATCTTCCACATCAACATCCTCAACTGAGGAGAACATCCCCCAAAATGGACTGGCCATACCAGTTCCTCGACCTCTCCCAAGCCGAGAAGCATGCCCGCCGCCAGTCTCTCGACAGATATGCTCTCTACGCTCAGCTTTCGGCCTTGATCCCCATCGGCCTAGTGTGGCTTTACCAGACCCTCAACAAATCCTCCTCGTCTCGAAAGAGGGACTACACCGCGGTCCCCAGCTCCGACTCCTTCAACACCCGGAAGCAAAGCAATTGGTGGTCCAAGCTGCGCTGGTGGCTCGGCGAGGATGTCGTCGCCTTCGAGGAAGTCCTAGGTCAACGAGACCAATGGGTAGGCGGCATCACCTGGGCAGCCTGGCTGTTGATCCTCTGCGTAGCCGGCACCAGCCGTGATTACATGCACTTGACCAAGCGCTTCGGCATCATCGCCGTCTCCCAATACCCTCTGCAGTACATGTTAACCCTCAAGTCCTTCAACCCCGTCTCCTGGACGCTCAAGCTCTCGCACGAGGAAACCAACCGGTGGCACCGCGTGCTCGCCCGCGTCACCACCTTCCTGCTCAGCCTGCACACCCTCTTCTACTACAACTACTTCATCCAGAACCACATCCTCCTGGCCAAAATACAGTCGCCCGTGGTCATCTACGGCATGCTCTCCTTCTTCGGCCTGAACCTGATGATCACCACGGCCCTGCGTCCGCTCCGCAAGCTCTCGTACCGCGTCTTCTTCGTCACCCACGTGCTCATCGCCTTGGGTTTGCCGGTCGTCCTCTGGTTCCACGCCGCTTCCTCTCGCAAATACATGCTCGAGGCGTTGGGAGTCTTTTTGGTGGACATCGGCTTCCGCAAGCGCGACACCATCACTGTGGAAACCACCATCTCGGCCATCCCTGGCACCTCTTTGATAAAAATCCAGGTGCCCGTCCCCCGCCAGCGTCAGAACCACTTCCTTCGTGTGGCACCGGGCGCCCATGTCTACGTTAACGTGCCGCCTGCCACTCGCAGTGCCTTCCGCAGGAAGGACGTCAAGGCGGCTAATGATGCTGCTGAGGTCCTGTTTGAGTTCATGTTCAACCCGTTCACCATTGCGCATGTGGATCAAGACTCTGGAGCGCTCACGCTTGTGGCGAGACAGCGTGCGGGGCCGATGACTACCGCTCTTGCTCGCTTCGCCTCTTCCTCTTCCTCATCTCCTTCCGCACAGGAAAAGCAAGCCCTCCTCAACATCGAAGGTCCCTACGGCGCCGCCAAACACTTCCCCTCTCTATCCCTCGGTTCGGAGTTTGATCGCATTTTGCTCATCGCCGGCGGCGTCGGCGCCACTTTTACCATTCCTCTTTACCGCGCCATTGTGGCCGAGAACCCGGAGACCAAGGTGGAAATGGTCTGGGCGGTGCGCACGGCGGGGGAAGCCACGTGGGCGGTTACCGAAAATGATGCTAGGGACATTTTGAATGATCCGAATGTGCATATTTACTTGACTGGGAACAACGGGTCTGCACAGGAATCTGCTGCTGGTGGAGTTAGTAGTGGGGTTGGTTCGGGTGAGAACTCGCCGTTGATTAATCTCGGGGGAGATGGTGCTGTTGCTGTTGAGATGAATACGCTGAGGAGGACGGCGGATGGAAGGGTGGTTGCTGGAAAGGAGCACCATCGGAGGAGACCGGATTTGAAAAAGGTGGTTGATGAGGTCTTTGGGCATGAACCGGAGGAGCGCGTGGCGATTCTGGTTTGTGGACCGGCTAAGATGGGGAAGCAGGTGAGGAAGCAGGTTGGGAGGTATGTGAGGCAGGGGAGGGAGGTGTGGTTCCATAATGAGGGTTTTGGGTTTTAGAGAGTGTAGAGATGTAGATATCTTTTTGATAATGTTTAACAGTCGATAAGCCTGTTACTTGGACAAAGCATGACATACTATAAAATGCTTGATTCGGGATTTTGGCTGTGTGTCCGTATGGTACTAAGGAGGCTTTGTAGACTGACTGGTATAAAGTCAAGAGTAATCAATATTCCGCCGTTCCTCCTTTCGCCAAGGTCCGCTTCCAGTCTTTTCCTCCCGTAAGGATGACTGACCCAAAGGTACCGTAACCGTGAAAAAAAACGCCTAGTAAGCAATGATCCGTGAAGACACAACATGATCTCATCCAACCATCCATGTAGATATGTTTTTGCCCATCTCCCTCCTTGTTCACTTATTCACCTCAATCAACCCGCTTCTTAGCAGCCCCAACATCCTTAGTAGCATCCCCGCTCTTTCCACCAGCACCACTACCGCCCACATCACCCGCCTCATCATCCTCATCCCACGCATCCACCGCGTTCTCATCCCAATTATCCAACTCCTCCTCAAGCGACATATTCTTCGCCGTCGTAGCTGGTGCCGCAGCCGCAGCCGGAGAAGCAGCAGTAGGGCCAGAAGCAGCAGAAGCAGCAACAACAACGCCCTCCTCATGCTCCCCACTCCTCCTCACCACACCCACACCTTCTCCCAACTCTAGATCAAGATCCCCTTCACCATCAACAAGTTCCTCCCCAGTCGGCAGAGCAGTATATTTCCTCACCCTCCTCCTCTCCAACATCCGCTTATGATACCACCCACACAATCCCAGTCCCATCAAACTCCCCACAAGGTTCGCCAAAATATCATAGGGATCGAATTCCCTTCCGTTGTCAGGGATCGCGGCCTGAACGAACTCGGAGCCCACTCCCATGCCCAGGGTGCAGACGGATAAGGTAAGGTGGAGGATGCGTCGGCGCGTGGTGTCGAGGATCCAGTAGAAGGTTGTAGTCAAAAGGAAGAAGACGAAAAAGTGCAGCGTTTTGTCGTTGAGGAGGGCGCCTTGGGGCATGTGTAGGGAGGACAAGCCGGCGTAGGCGGAGAGGAGGAGGAGGGCGGCGAAGATGCCTGTTTGGGGGGTGGTTGGTTAGTTGTATGGTTCGAATGGAGGGGGAGAGGATGTGACCGGGACGGGGAATGGGCTAGGTAGCTGAGAAAGTAAAAGGAGGGGAGAGGGAGGATGACGAACCGGCGAAGGGCATGCGTATCCTCATGCTGGGTAGTTTTGCTGTTGTATACTAGAAAATGTGTTGTGTGTGTGTGTATGTCGGGTGTGGTGTTCTATTTGCGCAAAAGGGCGCTCGTCTCGGTCGGCTGTTGTTTGATACTCGGTCGGTGGAAGATGGTATATAGTACGCCTATCACAACACACTTTCGGATGCCGTCATCGTTGTTGTCCTGGGGATTGCGCGGAAGGTCTGTCGTTTTGATGTTTAATGTTTTCGCATGGATTGAGTAAAGGTAGTTGTGGGAGTCGCGAAAGGTGCACAATGCAAAGGTAAGGCAGGTAGGCTGAAGCAATTGACGACCTTTAGCAAAAGTGTCACACAAAAGGTTTCAAAAAAAAAGAGGCTCGAGTCGGTACAATCCGTTGAGCTAAGAAACGTTGACGGAAGCAGAAAGTCTCGAAACGATTCTCAGTGTCACAGCTCAGCGGTCACGACAAGGGCACGCAGAGGCAGGCAGGGTGTCGGAGCTTTCGGGAAGCGGGGCAGGGGGGGGTTCGGGGAGCTGGCGACGCAAGCCAAGCATTCAGGGCTGAAACCGTGACCGTTGCTTTGGGGGGGTGTGCAGGGGCCGTCGGGGCGGCAGGGCTGATAAGCTGTAGGATTAGCAGCTGTGGCGCAGGAGGAGTCCAAGCGCCCGTCCAAATCGAACCCGATAAGAGATAAGCTGGATCAAACTAAGGTACGGAAAACGGCGGGATGCAGACGGATGAGCTGAACGACAGGGAGCTGACTGGAGAGAAGAGATGACAAAGGAAGCAAATCAGCTCGAGAGGAAGCCAATCCACCGTTGAGGAGTCGTTCAGTCGCTATCGACACACAGTCACAGCTGAACCTCTACACGTGCTCTACACTGCCAGTGACTACGTAAGAACGGGGCAACGGTGGGCATTGGCAGGGCATGGCATTGGGGAATGGGCAGACGGGACCTGATCAGGGTGGGCGGGGCTTCTCCGCGAAACGGGCACGACTCCACGAGGGAAAAGGAGTGACGGGACTTTCCATCGTCTCCCTCTTAGGGCGGTGGGAAAGGCATGCCCCTGGACATCCCATGGACCCGGGGAGAAGAACGACGATCCCTGCCGTTGCTTGTCCTGTTCTACCCATGGTCTCAATGCTTGCTGCTCTCTGGACCATGTACCCTCTATTCCTTGGAGTGAGAAGCCAATGTGATGAATAGCTAGTGAGACTCTTCAGATAGACAGGTAGTGTAGTTTATACCGTGACGGCTTGACTCTTGCGCATCCGGAGGCCAATTAGCCGCGGTTCCGTTCTTCCCTTTGGTCCAAACACGCCAAAGCCCGGGACAAGTTCACAAAGACATCCAGGCACGGGTAAGGACGGGACTCACGTGACTTGGCTATTTCCCCAGAGCGCTACTTCTCACTCCGCCAGGGCGGGTACCGTACTTGGAACAGCGACATACCTTCAAGAGACAAGAACAGCCATTACACCTTGGGATTGCCGTGCGCATCAACAGCTCCAGCCTTGTTAAACTTCCTGGTGCTCGGCGACCACCTGCGCAGACTTTCTCATCACCTATCTTTATTGGGGCGCAAGTCGAAAAGGGGCGTCGCAAACACTCACAGGCATATAACCGGTACCTACCTACCTACACTCTAGGACTAGGTGTTAGTGCTAGGGGCGTGTCTAGGGGCTCTCCCTAACAGCATCGCTGCACCTGTCACCGCGACCAAAACCACCCCTTGTCCAGAAACGGCACGAGCCCACTCTAAACTTAACCTCACGTCCGACTTCCCAGCAGAACAGCCGCAACGACATCCATCGCCGCATCACCATACCAACCCCTATTCCGCTCTCAATTGCAGTTCCATCTCGACCGATGCCGCTCTTTCTCCCCATGTGACCAAGTCGCCCAAAAGTGCCTTGGTGTCGGATTTACACGAGCGCACTTTCTGGCGCATGGCGACCGGCCGACGGCCCCGTTTAATATAACATAAAGTCCCAGCCCCGGGTCCGGTCCGAAAATGTCCATCACCAACGGTCAGCATGCCTGGCCTCCGCCCTCGACCGCCGCCCACATGAACGGCATCAGGGCCATGCACCACCTCAGCCAGGACGATGGGCCCCCGCGAACCCAGACTCCCTTTGATAATTCCACCGCCTTGATGCCTGAGGCACCCTCATCCGACCCCGACGACGACCATCGCCGCTCCCACTTCGTCGACAAGTACCACAAGGCCGACGAGCGGATCGCGCTGCTGTTCGCCGATGACGGCTCCTACAACATTCCCGTGATAGCCGCCTTGAAGCGCGCCCCGACTCCCCCCATACCCCTGCTCCCTCCCACGACCGATCACGCGCCGATCCAGGAGCCCCCCCGCAAAAAAGCGAAGCGCGTCATCGACGAGGACGACTACGGCGACGACGACGACGAAGACGAGGACCAAGAAAGCGACCACCCCGTCACGACTGATGGCAAACTAGACACACAACTAACATCCAAGCATTCCGCCAACGATGCCGCGGCTCGGGCACTCCTCTCCCCGTCCAAGTCCGGCAGCTCCCCCGTACACTCCATACCCTCGCCAGGGCGCCAGGCAGATCGTCACACAGCCAAAGAAGATGGACCGCAACCCCAGGCAAAGTCCTCCGAGGATGCGCTCAGGGAATTGGAGGCGGCGCGCAATGCGACCGAGGAGGCGGCCAAGCGCGGATTTCACACCCTCTTTTACACGCTCGAGAACGACAGGACAGCAATGCTCGAACAACAACAACTGGAGGAATCCGAGAAGCAACTACAAGCAGAGATGGACAAGTCGGGACAAACCAACCACAGCCAAGGAGCTCCCAGCCAGAACAACCACGGCTCCCTTAGCAGTGCCAACCTCGGCGCTTCAAGTCTTACCCTAAAACACTTGATTGCCCGAATAGACATGAAGCGCGACCGCGTGCAGGCATCGGACGCTGAACTACGGTCGCTTATGAACGAGGTTCGCAAGAACAGGAGTAAATGGGCTAGCGAGGAAAATGTCGGCCAGGAAGAGTTGTACGAGGCACTGGACAAGGTCTTGACCGAGCTTAAGGCGCACACCGAGTACTCAACTCCCTTTTTGACCAAAGTGAACAAACGTGATGCGCACGACTATTATAACAGTGAGTTTTTGGGGATACCGTATGGAAGACTCGTTCGCCCAGTTTAGGCTAACACCGTGGTCAGTCATCAAACAACCAATGGACCTGGGTACAATGGCCAAAAGACTCAAGACTCTCCATTACAAGTCCAAGGCCGAGTTCGTCACAGACCTTAACTTGATCTGGGATAACTGTCTTCGGTACAATCAAGACTTGGCCAATCCCCTCCGCCGGATGGCCAATGGCATGCGCAAAGAGGCCGAGAAACTAATCCCCCTAATACCGGACATCGTGATCAGGCCCAGGGCAGAGGTCGAAGCTGAGGAACGCCGAAAACAAAACGGTGGCGAGGACGAAGCTGGCGATGATAGTGACGACGAGCCAATAATGTCATCCCGTGGACGGAAGGCTGGTACCAAAGGGACCAACAAGTCACGAAAAGCACCAACAGACCAAAAAGAAGGGACACCAAGCGTCGACCAAAAACCGATATTGCAACTCAACGGTATCCTAGCCAAATCTCACAGAGAGGGCTCCGAGGTCGACGGCAGCAATGGCTTTGGGACGCCTATCGGCAGTTCCCTTACACCCAGCAACATGAATGGTGGACACTCGGGGATCAGCAATGCGGATGCCATGGAGCTTGATGGGCCATCACTCAACGGAATGGCCTTGAATCATGCATTCAGGGAAGCAGAGGAACAGGCGTACGAGGACGAAGAGTACAAGATCTGGAAACAAGTCACAAAAAAGGATCGTGCTCTTGTGGCGAAGGAGCGTTTCCAGTTGTTCAAAGACAACAAGCTAAATCCGGATGAGCCTGCACTATTGCGAACCAAAGCCGGGATGCGCCGATTTCTGAAGTCTCGCAAAGAGGCAGAGGCCATGGGCGTGATCACCTCACAAGGTGATGCTCCTGGTAGTGGAGATGGAAACAAGGTGGCCGAGACATTAGCCCAGGGAATGGAGGCTGAGACTATTCGGAATCTCCCCGCCTATTACGAACCCCAAACCATCATACCCGATATTCCACCAAAGCTACAATGGGTCGAGGATGGCGAGGGACAAGTCATCAACCAGCATGAAGAGTTCCTCCGGCTCGTTCCTCCTGGTCAATTCACCGCCCCTGAAAGTCGGCTGACCAAGAAGTTCGATGCCAACATTCGACAAATGCAAGAGACCCGCAAACTGTGCTCCAAGATCAGCGTCATCAAGCAGATGCAGATCCAGACTCAGGTAAGTTTTGCGGGGACAATCAAGCGTGATGATTATCTTCGTGGCTTAGACGCTGACATTGGAATAGGTGTATACGAATCAGTTCCCTAAATATAACCCGGAGCCGATGGTGGAAGCCGATATCGAGCCCACCTTTCTCGCCGGCGAAGGTCCCGTCATGGCCCCCGAGGTGTGCAGGGCGGCATTACAACGATCCGTTGCCAAGATTTTCTACCATGCGGGCTTTGAGGAACTGCAGCCCTCTGCCCTGGATACGATAACCGACATTGCCGGCGACTACTTTCAGAAGATCGTCCGGTCATACAACGTATACCGTGAAGCTGAGTGGAAGGAGGCGCCGCCTGCATGGAAGGAAAGGGGGGTAAACTACGTGCCCAGATTCACGAATGAAGAGGTCCTCTTGCACACTTTGAGCGAAAGTGGCATCGAACTGGACGCGCTACAGGCCTACGCCAAGGACGATATCGACCGCCTGGGCAACAAGCTCACCCAGATCCACGATCGGATGAAGGCGCATCTTGCTGACCTACTGCGGCCGGCACTTACTGACAATAATGGTGACGGGTCAGGATCGTTCGAAGACGGCAGCGAGCAGTTCGTAGGAGGCGACTTCGCGGAGGAACTCGGCGATGACTTCTTCGGCTTCAAGGCCCTCGGTCTCGACCGCGAGCTGGGTCTCGAGATGCTTTCGGTGCCACTGCACCTGCTGCAATCGAGGGTCAGAAACCAATACCAGATGCAGGCCTCGACAACCGGCCAAGCGACAACCGACCTCTTCGAGCAGCTCCCGCCTGCCGAGCCGGTCACCAAGGAAAGCATCCAAGAAGAAATCGGCCTGGTTAAGAACTTCTTCCTCGCCAAGCTGCACGCCAACAACGATCAGCCGCTCGTGGAAGACGAAGACCTGCCCGTCAAGCAGAGGAAGCCGCGTCCCCGTCTGGCCGCCAGCGGCAAGATCACCGCGCCCGCAAAGCGCCCGCTCAGAGAGCAGATCGCCGCGGCAAAGAAGAGGAAGAAGGAGGCTATGGCGGGCGCCAATGCCTCCCCAGAGAAGGCGGGGGCGGTCGCGGGTGGTACACCCTCCAAGAAGGCCAAGACCGGACATAACATGGTCAATGGTATGGGCGCCGCAGGAGGGCCACAAGGAGGAGCTGGTGGACTGGTTGCTCCGCCCATGGAAAGAATGGGCAGCGTCAATAGCCAGACGAACGCGAGCATCACGGATAAAGATGATGCGGGGGCTATGGGGATGATGAGCCCGGAGAGTTTTGAGCAGAAGTGAAAGTGGAAAGGAAGTGAGGATCATTAATGGAGGTTGCTTGGGGGGCTCGTTGATATACGAGATTGGGAAACAGGAAACAGACGACGGGATGATGGATGGATAGGTGGATGGGTAGTGAGAGGATTACCAAAGGAAAGCATGAAAGCGCTTTTTCTAGTGTATTATGTTCTCTTGTCTGTCCGGGTCAGTCAGTGGAAATGGTGAAGAGGATTTGGGTCTATGGTCAGGTTAGGTCAGGTCGGGTCGGGTTGGGTTGGCTGGCTGTCTGTCTTCAATGGCTGTATGTGGCTAAGCTGGACATATTGTTGGTTCATCTTTTGGTTTATCCGAGGGGGGAAGATGCTTCCCTCCTCTTTATTCTTCTACTTCTTTTCACACATGTTTTTTCTTCAGGAAGAGGGGGGATAGGTATTCAGAGCACAGACTTTGTGCTTGACTGGTTGGTTGATTGGTTCATTGATTGATTGATTGATTGATATCCCTGATCGCGAGAGAGAGAGGCGAAAGACGAGAGACAGAGAGAGAGAGAGACAGAGAAATCTACAATTTGCATTTGATACCTACCTTACCTACCATCCTTCGCTTCCTCCCATCTGGGCCACAACATCCATCCGTCTTCCGCTTTACCTCTTCATACGGTGTTCGGTGTAGATGACATTGCCATATATATGCCTGGGACACGTAAAGCCACTTGTTTGATATTTTTATATCTCTAGAGCTCTGTCACTCGTCTGTATTTTACTCGACTCGGTTATTCAAGTCTGGAAGTCTCCAAGCCACCCTTCTTCTCCTGCTTCACATACTTCTCCCCTTGCAGCTCATATCCACATTTACGCTTTTCTGCCATCCTCCCTCCTTCCCTACCTCCCTACCAAAACAACAAACAGGATGTGGGTAAAAGAGACATGGAAGATACAAAGCTCAAAACTATTAGCGGTTGTACATAAGGATACGAGGACGCCGGGGAACATGTGAGACACATGGGAAATGGACGAGAGCATGGGGATACGCGGGAAAATAAAACGAAAATGGAAGGATACGGAACGGATGGGAATGACTTATCGTCGAGTTAGAGAGATGAAGGTCAAATACGTATACATAAAGTCATGTTACCACCAAGCATGTAACGAGTATAGAATTGTTTATTTCCTAGACCATGTCTATTCATGGGCTGCTTTCGTATTCAGTCGGGTCAGGCCAGGAAAACTACCTCAGCGACGACGACGAGGACGACGACGCTCACGGCCTGTACCTTATCATCACCATGGCAGCGAGGTAGGCCAACGCAGTTGCAAAGCAGATTGATCCATCACTTTGAAACGTAACAATCAGTATTTACAGGTTCTGTGTTAACTTCGAACTTTGCACAGAGCATAGTGTAAATCTATTTTCGCTTCCTTGCCCAACTACCTTTTCCTCTTTGCTCTTTTTCCCGCTTTCCATGATATCCAGAAAATGGGGAGAAATGAATAGGAAGATCAAGTAATGCAGTGCTCCAATTTTGAAACTACCCGCTGTTTTAATGCAAGATGGTTTTTTTTTTTTTCAGAAATATCCACGTAGACCAACCAACCGACCGATCAACCCATCTGAAGCAACGCAACGGGTGCTCATTCATATCCATAATAACGGTATTGCAAGACACAACACATACATACATACAAGAAGCAAATAATTTTGTTCTATCATCCATTCGTGGCAAACATGGTTTCATCCCCGTCTTTATTGACCCCAAGAAGAAATATTGCGATGGAGCCAGAGGCTCAACCAACCGGAAGGTAGCCTTTCCCGTTTTTAGAATGACCCTAAAATTGATGTCAAGGTCCATAGTTATTCTTCAGATCACCTAGTAACCGAAAGGCGATAACTCGCATCCTCAAAACAGCATCATCATCAGCATCACAGCCCTACGGAGCAATGCGCCTGAGCTGGTCAAGAAGCTTCTGCGCTTGTTGGGCATCATAGCCCGTCGGGACTGGAGGTGCAGAACCGACCCCGTACGCTGGGGCCTCCCCGTAGCTCGGAGCTCCTGGGTTGGCGGCGCTCCTCAGGTTTCCAAGCAGAGCGTTGATGTCGATCTGGGGTGCTTGGGGAGCTACAGGGGCCGGCGCCGCGCCATAGGGCATGGCTGGATGAGGCGGTTGCTGCTGGGTCGCACTTTGAGACTGTGTCAAAGTAGCCAGGAGCGCGCTGAGGGATTCGTTGTTGAGTTGACCAACCACGCTCGAAATGTCTTGCGCTGGAGCAGGCGGCTGTATTTGAGGTGCCGGAGCCGGAGGGATGGCGTAGTGTTGTTGATATGGATAGCTAACAGGAGGTGGGACCTCTGGGCGGTACCCGTGGCCATAATTGTTGACTGGTGGGTAAGCAGGTTGCGTGGGCTGCGGCGGCTGAATGCGCTTCTTGTCGACCACCAACGCAGCAGCCTGATGCGGCGTTACCTTATAATCGTCGAAGTTGATGCTGGTGGCGGTCCGAGTAAATACCCGAATGTGGAGCTGGTGTTTGCCGGGCGAATTTGGGTCAAGGAAACTGACCGCATGCACACCCTCCACCATCTGACGTTGTACCAGCGGCTCCCGGGGAAAGCGCGGATTCGCATAAATAACATTTGTTCTCAGCCCATGTGAATGGAAGACGCCCTGAACCCACAAGACGAACTCCTTATGTACGTCTCCGAGTAGGACAAGCTGAACGTCTGGAACATCGGCTCCATAGCGGAAAGGCATGTCAAGCTCTTCGCTAGATGGCACGCGCCGATGCGGGCTGTCGTCTCTGCGTCGATAGCCGTTATCATAGTAGCGGACTGGTGGCGGCGATCTGGATCGGCGGCTGTCATATCCAGGGCCAAAATCGCGGTCTCTGGAATCCCTAGCATATCGGCCGTCTCGGCTTCCTCGGCGAGGAGAAGGTGAGCGCCCAGGACCCGGGCGGTAGTCATCTCTACGCCAGCCCGGATCCCTCGCCTCATAGCGGTCTCTTATACGGCTATCACGTGGCAAGCGGCGGTCAGGCGACCGCTCGCGCTCACGTTCACGGTCGCGCTCAGGGTGTTCTTTCCGAGTTCTATCCTGTTTCTTGGATATCTCCAAATCTTCGGAACGGTTAGCCGGCATTCAACTTCACCCAAGCCACTAGACCCCATCCAGAAAAAGAGATGGATTTTAGGGCCTGGAGTTTTATGGCAACAACTGCTGGGAGTAAGTCTACTTACTGATTGCACGCCCACCGAGCTCGATGTCGCGGCAGCCGCGAATAGCAGCAAGACCTTCCTCGATGGTATGATATTGCACGAAGCCATATGCATTCTTCAAAGAGATCTGTGCGAGGCGTCCGAACTTGCTAAAGACATCGAAGACTTCGCGTTTCGAGACTCTCTCACATGACAAGTTACCTACGTTACAGGTCAGTACATGGCACCAAACAAGACAGGCGACTGTTGCACTTACCAATAAAAATACGCGAGCCTTCAGGGAATCGTTGCTCCCATCTCGCCTCCAATGTGTACTGCCTCTCATCGGCAAGGAACTTTTCGTAGTCTTGATCGCTTGCTGGCGCATAGATGTTGCTTATGTGAGAGTTACCAGGCCCCGGAATATGTCGGGAGTTGTGTGCAGATGCGTGGGGTTGTGTTTGGGTATTATTGAAGGAATTGGGTGGGATGGGAGGCAGTGAGGAGATGGCTTCATTGCCGATACCGGAGCCGCCAGTAGACATGTACGCAGTACGTGGTGTCCCAGGTCCAACGCTGGGAGGGGAGCCTTGGGCATGTACAGAGTTATGGGGTCGGGGATGGAAGTGATGGGCCTGAGGTGGGATGGCAGGTAGACCACCTTGAGGTTTAGGTGGAAGCGAAGCAGAATGGGAAACATTCAGGGTGCTTGGCCCGTTCTGGGAAGTTTGGGTGGCAGGCGGTTTGGATGAAGCAGCTGCTACAGATGTGGCAGAGGCCGTGGTAGGTGACGCGGCAGCTCTCGCCGTGATGTTGTCCACGAGCTTCTGAATGTCAACGGCAGTGTCATCATCTTCATTTGCCGGGGTCGGGCTATTTGAAGCGGCAGCAGAGTCTTTAGTAGAGGGCTGGACATCAGGAGGGGGAGCATCTGGCATTTGGATCTCGCCAGAATCCGGTGCGGAAGGCACCTCGGCCATGGAAGAACTGCCGTTGGGCGCGGCATCGGGTACAGGATCGGGATTTGAGCTTTGGAGATGCTGATGGGGGGCGGCGGGAGCGGAATCAGATGGCGCAACTAGAGACTGAAGCGATTCGTTGGTCTGGGCTGGGAGCGGCTCGGCTTCAGAATGGGGCTGGGTTTGGCTTGTGACTATGGCTGGAGGAGACGATGAAGGATCAGAAGTAGGTGCAGTGGAGGGCTGAGTCTTCGAAGGGTCAGGCGTGGAAGAATCATTCATCATAGTTTCTGAAGCCTTTGATACATCTGGCTGAGCCTCGTCGGCCTCACCTTCACCTTGGTCCGTGGGCGAATCAAAGGTGTGCGCATAGTCATCGTTGCCCGTCTCCGGCTTGTCCCCCTGCTCGTTGTCCTGCTCCTGCTCCTGCCCATCCTCGTCATACGCATCAAGGCTGTCGTCATCATCTTCCGAATACTCGCCGGCAACTACTATGGTGTCGGACACATCGGAAGACTCTTGGACCGGCTCTGGCATGGTGGGCGAGGTGTACGAGTTGTACGAGGGTTGAGACGTAAGGTTCGGATTGGTCAGTTGATTGGTTAGTTCCTCAACTACCGCGTCAATGGCGGCGGCGTGGTCTTGTAGCCTTGGGACCAGGGTCGGCGAGGTGCTGTGGAGGGCGATTGGCTTGGGCGAGAGAGGACTTAGATCTGCAGAGGCCACAACTTCCGGCGTCTGCCCAGACATCAAGTGGAATCAGGATGGGTTGAAGAATAATCTGGGTCTTGTTGCGAGGGTGGTGAGAAGTGGTAGCGACGTGGGACAAGACGGAAGGTTAGAGTAGCGGGATCGCGAGAGGTCTTGTTTCCTGAAGTTGAATTTCGCCGGAGCAGGTTGTTCAAGCTTGTAACTGGTGAGATGTAGCAAATTGGTTTGGGCCTTGGAACGCTGTTTGGAGGTTTCGCCTAGATCACCAAACTGAATGTGAAGTGAGAGAGAGGACAAGAGCTAGTGGAGTTTGGACTTTGTTGAAGAGAGCAGCACCGCAAGGGCGACGAGGTTGAGGACTTGAGGTGGGTAAATAGTTTGCAGCGAGCTGCACCTGCGTGGTGGGCAATGTGCCTGGGGAAATGGGAAAGAAGAGTTGCGCTGAGCTGCAACTAAAGTCAAAGTGAGATTAACGATGTTGGAGAAAAGAGTTTGCAGAAGTGGAAGTGTAAGAAAGCCGCGAAAAGAAGTCACGGTAATCAGAACCGATCGCGTTCTCCAATTGCGGGGCGGAGGGGGCGGAGGGAGCGGAGGAGGAACAAGCGGAGAGCGGCGGACAGAGCTTCTTTTTACTTTGGTTGTCTCATCTGGACGTGTCGGATGAGGGCCACACTGCCAGGCTGAGGATTGTTCAATCGCAAAGACCGAGCTCAAGCTGAAGTTGCTAAGAAGGGGCGATGAGAGGAGTAGACAAAATAAAACATGTGTCACCGTGGCCAAGCCGATTTTTGATAAGTAATAGCAGACTAGCAGCAGTAGTATTTGGAGGCAGTCCAGACGTGTGCATCTGCAAAAAGGAAAAAGATGGAAAGATGAATTGGGGAAGTGGAAGCTCTGTCCCTTGGCTTTCCTGAGAGGGTGGGGCTTCTGCAAGGCTGATCCAAAGAAATTTCTCGACGAAAGCAACTGTGGACTGCAGTGACAGTGGGGCTTGCCGTGGACGGGTGTGTTTAGTGCAGTGCCCCCGGCAGTTGTATGCCCGGGCCAAACCACTGCATCTGGGGCTGCCATGAAACCACCACTTACACCCGACTGTTAACACCGGGCTTGGAAGTGAGGTGAGAACATCTTCCAGACCATCCTGTAACTCCAGTGAGACATATATACGGTTACTCTTAAAGCTTGTCGGATTTTGGAGTTTTCACGATTCAGCCTGCTAATACGGCAAACGCGTGGTTCATTCACAGGTCGTAGATGCAGATAGCTGCCCTGACAGGATGAACAACATCAGGATGAGGATGAGGCTCCTTGCCAGCCTCTCGCCCATGGTCCGCATGCGCCCTGCTTGGGCCATGAACCCTAGCCCCGTGATGGTGACTAGACGGCTGGTCCGACATCAAGCATTTGACGCTGGGTTTGACCCGGATGAGCTAGCCGAAGCACGCAGGTGGCACAAGTCATTCCAGCCAAGCACTCTTCCACAAGGCGACACTTCCTTTTCACGCTCCAGCGGCCCCGGAGGCCAGCATGTAAACAAGTTCGTCCCACTCTTCAGTTAGCCAGGTCTTGTCCGTCCAAGTTGACCCTTGAGTAGAACAGAGACAAAAGCAACAACCACATGGCCCATCTCGAAGCTCCTAGCTCATCTTCCCAAGATCTTGCATGCCAGGCTTCGAGACTCAAAATACTATACCAGGGGCAATGATTCTATAACGATACAGGCACAAACCGAGCGCAGCAGGAGTGCCAATCAAGCCGAGAACCACCAGAAGCTGTATGACGAGCTCATGAATTTATACGCGAAGACGGTCCCCGCAGAGTCGAGTCCCGACAAGGCACGTAAATATGAGGCATTGTATGTTTTCTTCGACCACTGAACATTCATTTGATAATGCAGCTCACTCTGACACTGGAGGCACTTACAGAAAGAAAAAAGCACAAGAAGAACGACTAAAGGAAAAGAAGTTCCTCAGCTTCAAGAAACAGTCCAGAAGAGGGTCTGACTACTAAAGTGTCATGACGACGGTGTAGTGGAGCGTTGCGTGGTCAAAATGGACGGAAATTAAGGTTCTAAGCCTCCACCGAAGCATGTGGTAGACCAACCAAGATTTCAGAGGATGAAAAGAAGTTTGATGTAGTGTATCTTTTGTGGTAAAGTCCAAGTGAGGTTGAGGATGGGACCAAGTTGAAGCCGAGCCGATGCCTCTTATCGGTTATCACTTCTCTATCACCCCGACCCCGTACCTGACGTATGTGATCCGTGCATCGCCCTTATGCTGCCCTTGTCCCTGCCAGAGTCGCAGGACGCTTGGCTGAAAGTGGTAAGGTTTGCAGCCAGGACGACTTACCGCCCGGCAGAATTATCGGTGGGCATAATTTTTTTGGGCCCTTGATGGCCAGCCGTCTCGACTGTCTGGTCGCTGCTGTCTGCCCCGAGTCCGTCTCGAGTTGGAACTGGGTCTCTCTTGCTCCTCTCGACAAGTGTGACAGTTCGGATCTGCCAACAGTCTTCACCATGTCACAAAAAGTCATGTAAGTTTCCAGTCTCCAGTCTCGTCATGTCTTTAGCATCGCCGCCGTTTCGTCTCGAGCTAATCAATTGTTTTCTTTTGTCACAGTGATTCGCGCATTCCTGCGCTCATTCGCAATGGCATGCAGGAGAAGAAGCGTAGCTTCTTCGTCGTCGTCGGCGACCACTCCAAGGAGGCCATTGTCCACCGTATGTCGACTCGTCCCAATACCCTTTATCCTCGACCGCGACTGCTTTCCCCCGATAAGCTACCGGTGATGGCTGACGTCCAGCTTTCCAGTTTACTACATCCTTTCCAATGCGAACATGAAGCACAACAAGTCCGTCCTCTGGGCATACAAGAGCAAGCTTCTCAATTTCACAAGTCACCGCAAGAAGCGCGAAAACAAGATCAAGAAGGAAATCAAGCGTGGCGTTCGCGAGGCCAACTCCGAGGACCCTTTCGAACTCTTCATCTCCCTCAACGATATCCGATATGTCTACTACAAGGAAACCGAAAAGATCCTCGGTAACACCTACGGCATGGCCATTTTGCAGGATTTCGAGGCCATGACACCCAATATCCTGGCCCGCACGATCGAAACTGTCGAAGGTGGCGGCTTGGTTATTCTGCTCTTGAAGGGCATGAACAGCTTGAAGCAGCTTTACACCCTTTCCATGGACGTACACTCGAGATACCGAACCGAAGCCCACGACGACGTCGTTGCGAGATTCAACGAGCGCTTTATCCTTTCCCTCGGCAGCTGCGAGTCCTGCTTGGTTGTCGACGACGAGCTCAACGTTCTCCCCATCTCGGGCGGCAAGGCTGTTAAGGCGCTACCGCGCCCCACCGACGACGAGGAGGTGAACCCGGCAAAGAAGGAGTTGGACAAGATCAAGGAGTCGCTTGAGGATACTCAGCCCATTGGCTCGCTCGTCCAGCTGGCCCGTACGACTGACCAGGCCAAGGCCCTGCTTACCTTCGTCGATGCTATTGCGGAGAAGACTCTGCGCAACACAGTTACGCTGACTGCGGCTCGTGGTCGTGGTAAATCCGCTGCTATGGGTGTCGCCATTGCGGCTGCCGTCGCTTACGGTTATAGCAATATCTTTATCACGTCTCCTTCGCCAGAAAACTTGAAGACATTGTTCGAGTTTGTTTTCAAGGGATTCGACGCTTTGGATTACAAGGACCATGCCGACTACTCCATCATCCAGTCGACGAACCCCGAGTTCAACAAGGCCATCGTTAGAGTCAACATCCACAGAAACCACCGTCAGACCATCCAGTATATCCGCCCCCAGGATGCTCATGTTCTTGGCCAGGCTGAACTGCTCGTTATCGATGAAGCTGCCGCTATTCCTCTGCCCCTGGTCAAGAAGCTCATGGGCCCCTACCTCATTTTCATGGCCTCCACCATCAGTGGTTATGAAGGTACTGGCCGCTCGCTCTCTCTCAAGCTTATCAAGCAGCTTAGGGAGCAGTCTAGGACTGGTGCTGGTGTTAAGGACGTTGTTGAGGTCGACAGGACGAGTGGCAAGGCGGCCAAGGACACAGAGACCGTTTTCACTGGTGGTCGGTCGCTCAAGGAGATTACTCTTTCTGAGCCCATCCGTTACGCCCAGGGAGATCAGGTTGAGAAGTGGTTGAACACTCTCCTCTGCTTGGACGCTACGCTGCCCAGGTCCAAACTCAACACTCAGGGATGTCCCGATCCCTCTCAGTGCGAGTTGCTCCATGTCAACCGTGACACCCTCTTCTCCTTCCACCCCGTTTCTGAGAAGTTCCTTCAGCAGATGGTTGCGCTCTATGTTGCCAGTCACTACAAGAACTCGCCCAACGACCTGCAGCTTATGAGTGATGCTCCGGCCCACGAGCTCTTCGTCCTTACTGCTCCTATCGTTGAGGGCAGACTTCCTGAGCCGTTGTGTGTTATTCAGGTCTCTCTTGAGGGTAAGATTAGCAAGCAGAGCATTCTTAACAGTCTCAGCAGGGGCTCGCAGCCTGCGGGTGACTTGATCCCCTGGCTTGTGAGCCAGCAGTTCCAGGACGATGAGTTCGCCTCGCTTTCTGGTGCTCGCGTTGTCAGAATTGCTACCAACCCTGACTACGTGTCCATGGGCTACGGCTCGAGGGCGCTTCAGTTGCTTGTCGATTACTACGAGGGCAAGTTTGCCAACCTTTCTGAGGAAGCTGGCATTATCGTACCTAAGAGCGCTCCCCGCGTGACGGACGCTGAGCTCACGAACGCCAGTCTCTTTGACGATATCAAGGTTCGCGACATGAACGAGCTCCCGCCGCTTTTCGCCAAGCTTTCCGAGCGTCGCCCTGAGCCCCTCGAGTACATCGGTGTCAGTTACGGTCTTACCCAGCCGCTCCACAAGTTCTGGAAGCGTGCTTCGTTCGCTCCAGTATACTTGAGGCAAACTGCTAACGACTTGACCGGCGAGCATACTTGCGTCATGTTGCGCCCTCTCGGCGATGGCACTGACCCCAGCTGGCTGGGCGCTTTCGCCAACGACTTCCACCGCCGTTTCCTCTCCCTTTTGTCTTACAAGTTCCGCGAGTTCCCGGCCATCTTGGCGTTGACCATCGAGGAGTCTGCCGGTGCCGGTGCCAAGCTGGACCCCTCCAACGAGCCTACACCGCTGGAGAAGGCGGGGTTGGACAAGCTCTTGACGCCCTTCGACCACAAGCGCCTTGAGAGCTATGCCAATGGCCTCCTTGATTACCATGTCGTTCTCGATCTTATCCCCAGCATTGCGCAGCTTTTCTTCGAGGGCCGCATTAGGTCAAACCTCCAGCTCAGCGGTCTTCAGCAGGCCATCCTGTTGGCTATCGGTCTCCAGCGCAAGGAGATTGATGCGATTGCCGGAGAGCTCACTCTTCCTTCCTCTCAGCTTCTGGCCATTTTCATCAAGATCATGCGCAAGATCAGCACGCACCTTGCTTCGCTGGTTGAGGGTGCTATCGCCAAGGAGATGCCTCAGCAGATCGGCGTCTCGACTGAGGACGCCTCTGCTGCGCACGATGACGAGATCATTGAGAACAACTTCGTGCCCCTTAATCAGAGCCTGGATGACGAGCTTGCTGAGGGTGGAGACCAGGCCATGAAGGCCATCAGGGCCAAGCAGAGGGAGCTCATTGACTCCCTTCCCCTGGATCAGTACGAGATCGATGGAGGTGATGCCGAGTGGAGAGAGGCCGAGAAGCGGGTCGCCAAGGCTACCAAGGAAGGGAAGTCCAACCCGCTTGTCAGTGTCAAGACCAAGAAGCGCAAGGCCGAGCCCGTTTATGAGGAGGAGAAGCCCGAGAAGAAGGATAGAGGAGACAAGAAGGGAAAGAAGCCCAAGCATGACAAGAGGAAGTGAGCACGGACTTTCTGCGACTAGGGAATGTCTTTGGCATGATTCCCACAGCTTCCACGCGCCGTCCGCTGTCCAACTGAGGTAGGACCCATGCTTCGTCTTTTTTGCATATATGGTATAGCGATTTCGCAGTATCCTCTCACCAACCTGGGTTCCGTTCAGGTAGTGGTTGTGTGGAAAGTGGGAGATGGCCATGGGGTTTGCGGACGGTAATAACGATAGCTGGAGTCCTGTGGATGCATCATGATTGAGATAATAGCTCCGGCCAAGGCCGATGATCGATGTGAGGAACTCTGGAGAACGGGCCCGGCGGTGTTGCGGCCCGGATATCTCTCCGCGCGGGACGAGAGCTTGTTGTTAAAAAGTGGAGAAGTTGATCGGCCCCGACCCCGGACGGGACCTGGACAGACGGTGCCAAGACACAGGAGATACCCACCATTAAGGAGAATGCGGGGCTAAGCTGAAATGGCATTACGGCGGCGGCTGACTGCAGAGACATGAGACAATCTGGTAACAACAACACATTGCACAAATTCTGTAGATATAGCGAAGATCCTTTTATGATTATGAGCCACACTTGGTTAAATACAATAAACTGTCAAACAGCGCAAAGCCCGTCTCGAATCTCGGTGTGCCTCCACATGCCTCGAGGTACGCACTCGACCGCTATCGATAAGTGAAAGGTACCGCCTCTAACTGAACCCCTTCCCGTCCACTGATTATTGAGGGGTCTAACCCCCGCTAGGTGTATCATCCTGACTGATCGGTTGGCTTACGGTGACAGAAACTACGAACGGACAATCTGGGGCGAGCAGCCTCTTCGTGTTACACCTCGAGCCTTGGATTGATTTGCCTACTAGGGCTTCTGTCTTACACACCTACCTAGCTTGTCTCGAACTACCTGGCGAACGAATCCGACGGTCAGCCCGCGGCAGCCCGATTGCTACCTTTCAACATCCCACAGCGATATATCGGTGACCGCATATAGTACGGACACGTTTTCTCCCTCTCGATTTCCACCCGATACTGCAGTACCTCTAGCCATCCGGCAATTCGACAAAGTCATCCGAACAACTACCTCTACGTCGAGTTCGCCCGTCTTGCGACAGTCTAGCAAGCAGATCCTGACGCCGTTGCGGCCACCAGCGTTGATCGACCCACCCCTGCGGGACGCTCGCGAACAAAGCCCTTTACATATTTGCGACCATGAGTGCCGCCAACGGTGAACAACCAGCAGTGCAGCCGTGTCGATACAAAGTTGGCAAGACTTTGGGCGCCGGTTCATACTCGGTCGTCAAGGAATGCGTACACATCGACACCGGTCGCTACTATGCGGCCAAGGTCATTAACAAGCGGCTGATGGCCGGCCGGGAACACATGGTACGCCGCCAACCTTCCATCATCCACAAAACGATGCGCAATCCGTCAACTTTATACTAACCAGCAGACTACAGGTTCGTAATGAAATCGCCGTGCTCAAGAAGGTGTCCATGGGCCACCAGAACATCCTGACCCTGGTCGACTACTTCGAGACCATGAACAACCTCTATCTCGTCACCGACCTCGCCCTGGGCGGCGAGCTCTTCGACCGCATCTGCCGCAAAGGCTCCTACTACGAATCCGACGCCGCCGACCTCATCCGCGCCACCCTGTCCGCCGTCGCCTACCTGCACGACCACGGCATCGTCCACCGCGACCTCAAGCCCGAGAACCTTCTCTTCCGCACGCCCGAGGACAACGCCGACCTGTTGATCGCCGACTTTGGTCTCAGCCGGATCATGGACGAGGAGCAATTCCACGTGCTGACCACCACCTGCGGCACACCCGGCTACATGGCACCGGAAATCTTCAAAAAGACCGGCCACGGCAAACCCGTCGACCTCTGGGCCCTCGGCGTGATCACCTACTTCCTGCTGTGCGGCTACACCCCCTTCGACCGCGACTCCGACTTCGAAGAGATGCAGGCCATCCTCAACGCCGATTACTCCTTCACCCCGCTCGAGTACTGGCGCGGCGTGTCGGACAGCGCCAAGGACTTTATCCGCAGGTGTCTGACCATCGACCCGGCCAAGCGCATGACCGCCCACGAGGCGCTGCAGCACCCCTTCGTTGCCGGCTGGGCCCGCGGAGCCGATGGCGCTGAGGCGGATAAGGGCGCTAATCTGCTGCCGACTGTCAAGAAGAACTTTAATGCGAGAAGGACGCTGCATGCGGCTATTGATACGGTGCGCGCTATTAATAAGTTGCGCGAGGGCCAATTGATGAACGGCGGGAGGAGCCGCGAGCCTGCGAAGAAAGCGGCGGCGGCGGGTGCGGGTGCGGGTGCAGGTGCGGTGCCACCGGCAGTAGGAGGTCCGGGGGTGGATGATGGATTAGCAGTAGCGCTCGGCCCAACGCTCGGAAAGGAGGCGAGCATGGTGTCGACGGCGAGCAGCAATGTCACCAAGGACAGCGGGTACGCGACGCAGCCGGATGGGGAGGGGGGCTCTAGAGATGGGGACGATGTCCTTATGAGGGATGCGTCGGCGCCAGCGCCATCATCATCATCGCCAGCGCCGCCTGCACAGCACGCATCGCCAGCGCCGCTGCACGCGGGAGTGCCGAGTATTCTACGGCCGGGCAGTATCGAGAATAAGGTTGTCGAGACTGGTAAGGGGTTGTGGAATGGGACTAGTGTTAAGCGATGATCACTCTTCTCTTTTCTTTCTGGGGGATGGGTTGGGCAGGCGGTTGATATAACTAAATATGGCTCTGGAAGGGCGGTTCGGTTCTCTTATAATGTTATAATGACGTGTTTCCAAGGTTTCTTGATGAGCGGGTTTCTTCTCAGTTGTATGGATTTTTTTTTTCGGGTTTTACTATACCAGAGTGAATAACCGGCGGGCGTTTTGCTTCTATGATATGATATGATATCTGTTACCTACACTTGCTTCTTACTTCATGGTGATGATGGTGGTTTCCGTTTCTCGCTGATGATGATGAACAGACATGGTCATCATTTGATGATATCACAACTGCTATGTTTTTGGGGTGGGGAGATATGATACCATGGCGATGAATCCGCCGGTGTGGCAAGAGACGGGTGATAATATAGCGAGATGCTCGAAAGTGTGTCTTGTTCTTTGAAGGTATAAACACAGGAAACCAGGTATAGTGTCACGGAAATCAAGAGGTTATTGCTAGGTATTCACCACCAAGGTTATCTCCTATGCAAGGGAAGAGTTTCTCTCTAGGTAGCTTCATTCAGGACGTATCAGTTTGTCTTCCCTTTTATCTCTCCTTGACATCCTAATAATGGGCAAGTTTGTTTCCCCCTTTGTTTCTCCCTTTGTTAACGTGGTTGGTGGCGCCATTGTTCAAGTTTGTCATCGTTGTCCTTGTCGTTGTCGTTCCCGTCTCAGGGGAAACTTACGACTTGGCATCTATCTGCTTGCGGCTCATCACAGGGCAGGGCAGTCATGACGTTCGGTTTCTCGCATTCGCATTTCATGTCTTCATCAGCCGGACTGCACTGCCCGTAACCATACGCGTAACCCAGCGCAGCAGCCTAGGTGATATTGTAAAGGGGGCAGTACCTACCAGGCATTGATTCACGATTATACCTACTCAAGATCCTCTACAGATCCAAGCCACAACACTCGGACTTGCTTGGCATAAAAGTTCGTCAGCACTAACCAAGTTGGAAGTATCAGGGTACGCGTATCGTATGTGTTTTGATCCTTCGAGGCTTTGAGTTGACTTGATCTTGCAAGTGGAAGTCACCACGCAATTTCAACTCACTCCAATGAGATAAACGATAATGAAAACTCCTCCGCGTATAGCAGGTGAGGTTGAAAGGCGAGCAATGGTGAAAGTCAACCTCGTCGTCGGCCTTGGACATCTTGGCAGGAACCCGAGTCCCAACAGATCAACAAGATCAGATTAAAACTGCTTGGCGCTGAGAAGCTCCCATAACAAGTTACCCCTGACAAGAAATCGGGAATTTGGAATGACTTGCTTCAAGTTCTTTTTCCACTTTGAAATATTCGTCGGCGTTTACTGTTTTGCCAAAATACAGCATTGTGATAAAGTGGCACTGCAGGGGTCAACACCAGCCACTTGGTTTTCAAACTTTTCGAGATCTGAAGACTGAGAAGGGTTTTTCTCAGGTCCCGCCCCATCTATCCCCGGCCCCTGATCTTTGCACTAAAGTTTGCGTATTTATATGCATCTATCGAGAACGCTAACGCTACTTACGGGGATGGAGATTTTCGGTATGTTGTAGCGGGCCTTTTCGGTGTGTGGAGTTTTGTTTTCCTCGGAGCGGAGCGGGAACCGACACGTTTTGTTTCTTTGCAAAAGGTGACTTCCATGTCTGTCGGTCAATCGTTCCGTGGCCTCTACCCTACATCGTCGGTCGTCGGCTGTTGGTTGCATTTACTTTGTGCATTTGCCGTTGCGGTGGGTGGTGATGTGCGTGGAAGGGTGTGGGCCCTAGGTACAGTATGTGAATAGGTATCTGCATACATACAAAAGCTCAGCATTCAGGTACCTAGAGTACCGTGACGGCTCCGGCAGCTGAATGAAGCTCATAGTTTCCTCTTGAGGTGTAATGAAGTTGTAAGTGGTGTATCAGATCCGCGCATTGTTTGATTGGGCGGCGTTCACTATTATGGGAAAAGGAGAGGACATTTATTGTCATCACCGTTATCAACCTTCCAATCTTCAATCTCTAGTCTTTGTTTCGATTTCAATTTCTAGAAACCTGAAAAAGACACGGATATTCCCTACACCTGAGCGTACAAAGTTGGTACCCAACTGCGGAGTTCAACATCATATGATAATCATCATCAACGAAGGTCACCACCCCTCACCCGGACCCGGTCCTCTTGTTCACCCCGCCGCCCGCCGATTGTGCCCGCTATGGTACTAACCCAATCTATGAAACATCAATGACAGATTGATAAACAGGGCATGGAGAATATACGGAAATAGAAACACCCAAACCCCGAAAGGGATACAGAGAGAGGGGAGTCCCTTGCGAGGACGAGGTCCCCCACGATACCGACAGCGACAAGCATGGGTGCGGAGATGCTTGTCCACCTCGAAAGCCGAAGACAAAATGGGAAAAGAGATCAAAAGTGAGAGGCAGGGAAGGATGGTGAAGCTTGTCTCAGCAGTCGCTCGCCCGCTTGCCGGCCATCCACCATCAGCCCGGCAGGCGACAGGCGTAACGGCAGGGGAAAGGGATATCAAACTGACCGACCGACCGACCGATAGCGACGGTGATCGATCGGACGTGGTGAACATGCGATGTGCTGCTGAAGGCGTTAGGCGGGACGGTGACCGCCTTTCCCTGAATGACACTAAACCCAAGTGGGAGTTTGGTCGTGCCGTGAAACTGGTGCTTGTCAATGTTCATAAGCGCCGGCAATGCTTGGGGTGGCCTGGCCTTGTCGGCCGGCTTTAAGTTCACCCTTTATTTGGGACTCGGGACGTGGGCGGGTTTTGTTGTTATGCCATTGTTTCTTTGAAAGAAAATATGGAAGACAATTTAAAGCGAAGGGAAGTTTTGGACGACCGGTGGCGTTTCATTGTGTCGATGGTTACAAAGGGGTTCTGGTTCTGGTATGAAGTCTTTTTACACTTCGGTATGCACATAGCGGACTTTGCATCATAGAGCAAAATCCCTTTGTATGTATATTGAGACTTTGATAGGGCAAATCCCAATGGTGCCATGACATGAGCCCATACTCTATCGGTGGTACGGTTTTCATTTGAAAATTTGAACAAGAAATCAAAACCGACTGGGAAACACCCATCGAGCAAAACGAAGATCATGCGGTTGAATCGAACGGCACTCACATTGACAGTGCAGCTCACAGGGTCACGCCGACCGCGCTGCGCTGCGCTGTCCCTTGCTCACGGCGGCCACTCACCCACCGACGCGCGTTGCCCCCAGACAGATTGATCGTTAAAGTTGTACCTTTGTATCTTTCCCAACCTTATGAACAGCGGATCTCGGCATCAGAAGTTTTCCGCGAACAAAACCTTTCCCTTGTCTTGCAAAAGTCCGACCAATCACCAATCAAACCGAAAATTACGAAAACGCCATGCCAAGCTTCCCGCATGAAAACCCGAATCAACTTCTCCATTTCCAAAAGTTCCGTTCCCAGACTCCACCCGTGCTAAGCGCGGAAGGCTGCGTGAATGCTTGGCATGTGACACGAAGCAAAATGCAGCTGACGATGCCCGCTATTCAAAGATTGGTCGATTGGCTATCGGGAGTTGCATGTTTCGTCAAGAGAAACGAGACTAAGAAAAGTCGGAGTTGACATTTGACACAGCCTTATGATGCATGCAGCTAATGATGAAGTACGGTGTGCAACTAAAAGAGAAAGCCTTTTGTTGAAGGAGTTCGTTCCATAGCATCGGAGGTGAAGTTGAAAGCTGGAAAGTTAGGACATACTATTGGACCGAGATCCGAGATTCTCGACGTGATCCCGAATACCGGAACCGGAGAACGGACAACGGAGCACGGAGCACGGGGTTAACCGCCGACGGTGAAGGAGAGAAGGGAAAAAAGCCTCCGTGTTTCAGAGAAGGGCGGCCAGGCGGCCCAACAAGAGGCATAGAAATCCGCAATGTTGTGCATACATAGCAGAATAATCAACGGAAGGTCAAAGATTGAGAGGCCCAACTGGAAACCCACGTACGACGCAGGAACAAAAGAGTCGGATTGGCTGTTGGATCTTGCTTTGATTCGCCGGTTTTGGTTTTCAACGTCGGTCCAGAAGGCGAGCGAGCCGCGAGAGCTTTTGCCAAAACTGGAATCCTATAAAATCTGCCTCGCCGCTTTTTCCAGATGTTTTTTTAGAGCGAGATGATCCTCTTCAAATGATGGGTGAGGTGAGTATGAGGCACCCACGCACCTCATAAGGAAAGGCTCAAATCTTGTCTCTCTTGTCTGGTGATGAGCGGTTACACCCATGTCTTCCCGTCTGTACCGTAGACGGATCGCCTCTGCATATGAATATTGTTTCGATCTTCGTCTCGCATTGAAGGACCAAGACGGTTGAAACAAACGAACACAAGGAAGAAAAAGAAGCTCTGTTTTATTCCCTGCCGGAGTTTGGTTTCCCCAGAATCCTTGGTGACAAAGGACACAAAAGCCCAAGACATCAATGCAGACGGTACCACCTTGAATTACAAGATGGTACCATTGTTGCGGGTTCGAAGACAGTGAAGTTGACAAGGTTGACTACCAGAACCAACCACCCTACCAAGGAACAGGGACAGAAGGATAGGCGCCTCCGGTGATGGTGATGCGACGACGCCAAGTGGGCGAGTGTTGCGGCGTGGTACGTTACCAAACGCGAATTCGCGTTATTCGCGAGTGAAGAGACTCCCGAAGCCTAACTGTAATCGGTATCACACCTAGGAACTGGCCGACCAGTGGGAGGAGGATGCGAGGGTGTTGCGATTGCGAAAGGTTGGAAAGGCTGGATGTCGCAACTGGAGGGCTAGTACCGGATCGCACGGATCACCTGGTTTGGTCAATGTTACGGTTTGTTGGACCCTTGAGCACTTGAGGTGTGGGAAATTCAAGAAGACCGTTGTCCGTCGTTCTTCACCGGCGTTGTCGTCGTCCTCCTGTCGTTGTTGGTTCAAGATGCGGGTGGCTTAGGTCTTTTAGATGATTCGCATTGGATCTTTCGGACTCTTCTTCTTTCTCTGCTGGTGAGATGCGCCACATTTCATGGACATGAGACCTATCAGCGTCATCATTTGTTTCGCTGGAGTGTCTTCCGTTACACAGCCGTTCCCGTCTGTCATTGGGGAAAGTTGGAGAAATGATATCAGATCCAGTGTCGGTATTGGCTTTTGGCACTGCTCGTCAGCATCAGCTTCATTTCTAGGAGTCATTACTGCCTGACAATATTGATGTTTGCACTCTTCAATGCTTTGAAATCGGGATCGAGCGAGAATGTACACTCGGTTAGATGCATGTTCTGTGGGAAGCAAGTGTCGGGCGACTCGTTGAATGCGCACATGTCCATGTCCCCGTCCCTGATCCATCCGGCTTGACCTCTTTGGGATGGCATGGGAGCCTGTGGGTTCGGTGGGTGCGCCTGGCCAAGCAGCACCCAAGCAGCGCTGCCGAGTTCCTTCCATAGGGCTTGGCGTTATTTCACAGGGCCTGAGTGGGCGTCATACCGGACCTGAGCGGACCTTATGAATAACCCGTCGCCCACCCGACCGTCCCCGCCGTGGCTGCCAGTCTCACACCCACTCTTCTCCCGCAAAAGGACGCAGCAGGGCCCTTTGCAGCGACTGCTGACCAGAAAATTGCCCAACCACAAACCAGCCGCTGCCACACGACCACTCCCGTCGCCGCCCTTCTCACCCGCCTCCCCTACTTCTTTACTTATACACTTGGTAGAGTTAAAGGTCAAGGTCGCACAACCACCAACACTCCCTCCCAACCCCGATTTCCGTGATCCGGCCGATCCGTAACCTACAGCTCTTTGTCTCCATTCAAGTTGAAATCAAGGAGGAAAAAGGATACCCGTCGACAACAATACACCCTAGTATCTATTAGCGACCTCGACCAACACCTCGACCAGCCTGCCATGCGCATGCAGCGACAATAGAATCACCAGACTTGGATTCAATCGCTCCTCCCCTCAGCAATCGCTAGCGCCCAGTTTTCGCTGGTGATCCCGCCGTCCGTCGCCCAAAATGCAGGACTTCGAACCCATCCTCGCCCCGGTCAAGCCGAAGCAGAAGAAGCTTCCCTTCGGCTGGCCGCCAGCCCTCAAGCTCTCGACTCTCAACCCAGTACCTCAGCGCCGACGGATGCGTAGGAAATCCACAGCTTCACAGGACAATGTCGCCGCCCTCAAGACCTCTTTCGACGTGTGGGAGAGCATCAAAACTCTGCAAACGCGGAAATGGAACATCTACGACATCCAGCATTTCGTCTGTCTTGGCTACATCCTCTTCTCGCTGTTCATCTTGCCCTCGGCACCCATCATCAAGACGGCCGTCCTGCTCGCTCTCGGCGGCCTGCTTCTGATGCCCATTACCCAGCAATTCTTCTTGCCCTCGCTTCCCATCTGGACGTATTTGCTGTACTTCTTCGCCAGCCGGTAAGTCGTGTTACAGAGCTTCCCTGAAAATACGAAAGCTAACCAAACTCGCCCTTGCAGATTTATTGCCCCCGAGTACCGTCCTCACATCTGGGTCAAGGTCCTCCCTGCGCTCGAGAACGTCCTCTACGGAGCCAACCTGTCCAACATTCTCTCGGCCCACAGCCACCCCGTCCTCGATTTGCTCGCCTGGTTCCCCTATGGTATCGGCCACTTTGCGCTCCCTGCCATCTGCAGCGCCATCCTCTTCCTCTTTGCCGCCCCCGGCACCACCCCCGTGTTTGCTCGTGCTTTCGGCTACATGTGCATGCTCGCCGTCACCATTCAGCTGATTTTCCCCTGCACGCCTCCATGGTACGAGAAGGCGCACGGTTTAGAGCCGGCTCACTACGGCATGGAGGGTTCTCCCGCCGGTCTCGCCCGCATCGACAAGCTCTTTGGCGTCGACATGTACACCACCAGCTTCACCACCGCGCCCCTGCCGTTCGGTGCCTTCCCCAGCTTGCACGGTGCCAACGCCGTCCTCGAGGCCCTGTTCATGCAGTACTGCTTCCCCAAGTTTAAGTACTTCTTCATCTTCTACGTTGGCTGGATCTGGTGGGCCACCATGTACCTCAACCACCACTATGCCGTCGATCTTGTTGGTGGTGGTCTCATGGCTGCTATCGCCTACTACATCTCTCGCGTCAGGTGGCTTCCTCGCCCCCAGCTCGAGAAGCGCACCCGCTGGGAGTACGAGTATGTCGAGTTCGGTGACCGCCCCAAGACCTATGATGAGGAGTACGGCATCGGCAGCGCCTACGGCCTTGGTCTCCTCGAGAGACGCACCTCGAGCGACGAGTGGACCCTTGGCAGCAGCTCCAGCCTCGACTCCCTGAGCCGCGGCGACACCGTATGCGGCAGCAGCAGCAGCACTCCCGATATCCTGAGCCCCACAACGCCAAATGACGATTTCAAGCATGTCGTGCTTGGTTTGCCCCAGGGTGATATTTGGAACGGAGCCAGGCTTGCCCGCGAGAGCGAGCTGAGCGATGTTCATGTCTTGAGCTGAATGAAGCAAGCTTCAAACACATGTTCTAGCTTAGCACTCGTAGGCTCGCCTCGTGGCTCTCGCTTATCATGGCACTCATCACCTTCGTTTCGATGATGCCATGGGTGAGCCGGCGACCTCTCGGAAGACAGCACACTACCCGCTTCGACCCAAATCGCGCCTTTGCGGACGCGTAGGGTCAAAGTAAGGGGCAGTGCTTGCCCCCCTTCCGTTCCTCCCGTTTCCATTTTCCCCTCTCCGAATCTCACTCTCCACACGACAGACCGCGTAGTCTGTCGCTGTACGTTGTAATGACCCCCCAAATTTTCGAGACTCTCGTTCAACCATACACACCCTTTTTACATATTTTACAACTTGTTAAAACCATTTTACGACATTGGCGTTTTGTTGGGTAACTCACGGCGGGCAAACTATTTTACGTTATTTACAACCCTTGGATTGTCTTTTTTACAACATCATGATCCACAGAGGCGCACGCGCGGTTTAAAGCGGTCTTTTTATAAAGCGGTTTTAAAGCGTATTAGAACACAAACCGGCGATACCCCACACCACATTTCTCTCGTTTATATATACCACCAAGCATACAAGGGCTTTTTTTCAGGGATGCCTACCGGCGGGCATGGGTGGCTGACAGGCAGGAAGGCAGGAAAGCAGGAAGGAAAGGCAAGGGAAGGCGGGAGGGCAGGGCAGGGAAAAGAAAAAGGAAGACAAGACGGAGAAGTAAGACTACTACTCGGTCGTTTTAATAATTCGTTGGGAGCGGACATGGGAAATGGACAAATAAGTAATATCCAAGCTTAATGGTATAGCTAAGATGTATTATGAAGGGAGTGAGTCGGCTCAGAGATGGATGGACATAATACCAGCTGTGGAAATGTGGATGTGGATGCGGATGAGGGATGGATGACAAACGATGAGAAGAAAGAAAGAACCAAGTTTATTTAATGATGTAGCCTCAACTTCTCTTTGTGGGTTTGTCGTCAACTGGGATGAAGAGAGAGAGAGAGGGGTTGTTGGATAATGTTCATGTTCATGATTGGAGTAACATTAATGGTCAGTCAGTCAGCAGAGCTGCAGGGTTTGGATATGAAACCTTGATGATGGCATTCTTCTTTAAGAGTATCTAGAGAGTCTAGAGAGGGACTAAACAATCCCAGAGAGGCAGAGGAGGAAATAATGATACTTGATACCAACCTTCACACCAAACTTTTGCCCGCCCGCTTCTTTCCTGGCTCCTTGTGTGTATGTTTTCTCTCCTGTAATGTACTCTTGCTGTTACCGACCGACCACCTACCTCTTTGCTCTTCGTTTGTCACATCATAATTCTCAACGTTCTCAATTTAGTGTCTGCCAAGTGACCCAGCAGCCTTAGATATGGAGTCCGGACAGAAAGAATGACGTCTTGATCAACAGACAGACAGACAAAAAAAAAGGGGGAGGGGGGCCCGGCTCGCCCGGCTCGCCTGGCTACCGGTAGCAGATGACGATCAACCGATCAACCGATCAACGATCAACGACGATCAAAAGCAAGAGAAGAAGGAGAACGTTCTTCTTCTTCTTCTTCTTCTTCTTCTTCTTCTTCTTCTTCTTCTTCTTCTTCTTCTTCACGTGTACATTATACTACACTACACTACACTACGTAGCTCGGAGCTTCGGGAGTCACGGAGGCTAGGAGTAGGGATCGATCCATTCTGAAAATGACCCATTTTTTCTGAAATTTCTGGGACCGTGCACGAGTCCGTGCCCCTATACTCTTCCCCCTTCAACACACCTATCTTTACACCTTTTCAACTATCGACAACCTTCTTGGTATCGCGACAATGCTACTAGTTCGTAGCCCTCGAAACGAGGCTGTATTTAGGGAGTTTAATATTGTAAATATACCATTATTATAATTGGCGTAATACTGCTAATGTTATTCGAATGCGTGGTTATTTTGATAGTTACGCGGGGTATTAGATCGTTCGTATTAATTAGCAATTTAAAGAACGTAAGGATATACAATATTACGTTGTTGCCCTTAATGGTGCTTAAAAGGATAAGATCGATTAATATACAGTTGAAGCCCTCCTTTTCGACAGCCGCTTATTTACTATATTCGAGTCGTTTCCTATAAGGGTATTCCTCTATACTTTAGTGCTAGTATATACCCCTCCTAACGCGGCCAAGTTAGTTAATTATTAGCTTCTTTTTATTTATATTAGAATAAAACGGTAAATTATTGAATAGTATATTGTTGATTATATGTATATTAACGTTTTTTTCGACGAGTTAAACGACTATATTGGCCGGCGTATTCTTAATATCTCTTTTTCCCCTCTAGAGGGATAATCCTAATTTTGATATAATAGAAATACTAGTTTAATAGAATATATAGTAGTAAACTTCGCTGGTATCGTTTATAACGTTTATAATAAAATGGTTGCTAAATTAATTAAAATTAATTCTTTTATCATTAATATTTATAATAGTACCCGATATACGATTTAAAAGCTATTTAACGACTGCTTTAAATTTAATTTTGCTATTTTATACGATTTTTACTCCCTTTAATTATTAATAAAGAATTTATTTAATTTACTACTATTTAAATTGCTAGTTTAATAAATTACTATTATTGTTAATTATTTCTACGCTTTTAAATTATAATTTTTGCAGTTACGCGCGTTAATAAGTATATATTATAATAAAGTCGTATTGCTTTTAGCGAAGTAAATTACTTTTTAAATATTTTATTTATACTATTAATTAATTAAATTAGTATAATTACTTATTAGGGGTTATAGTATAAATTCGTTATTTCGATTAAATGTGTATAAGTTATTCTATAAGCCTTTGTAAAGGATGCCCGCTTCTTTAGTTAGTATTAAAAAATACCCTACGTTGTTGCTATTGTTAGTGATAACGAGGCCGGCGTTAACCCTATACGATTTATATAGGTAATAAATATTATTGAAAACGTATACTTCTAGTATATTTTCGATGTTTTTAAATACTTTTTAGTATTATTTTATAAGGTATAATTAATATTAGAAGCGGATAAAGCGTACGTCAGTTACGTTATTTTACGTTGGGTTAAGGTTTAGGAAGAGTAATTATGTTTATATTACTCCTTCGCTGCTACGGATTAGTAGGAATTAGAGTACTTCTACGTATTAAGGAGGATTAAATAGTTAATTCTTATTAATTAGTTAGGTTTCTTTTTATATTTATTTACTATAGTAGTGAAATTCGAAGCTATTCGACCCTTTATTTAGAATATTACCAGCGTACCGTTAATTTTCTTAAGGGAATATATTTATATATTTAATAATGTAATAAATGAGTAAATTATCGCCGACTTTTTTACTTTTAGAAGGCGTAAGGGTATCTACAGTCCGGACGGTAATTTTTAGAATTATAATAATTTCGATCCTAAATTATAGTAAATTATAATATAAGATAACCGCTCTCTTATTGTACTGCTAGTTATATGGATATTTAGTACCCTAATTAATAGTGTACTTTATAAGCGAACCTTCTTTACTATAAACTTTTTGGAAAGTCCTCATCGTAACCGATTTATTAGCGAAAAAATAGATATAATTATATTCGTTTATATAAACGGCCGTAAGTTTAGAAATTTAAACTAGTCTTTTATTATATTATTTCTTATATAAAGGGACGAATTACTATTATAAATCGAAGAGTAATTATATAATTATATGTATGAAGGTGATTAAATTCAATACAATAAAGCGGAGTAAGTAGGAGGAGGGCATTGCTAATTAAAATAGTTATCAAATTTATAAATTTGCATTTATGTACGTAAAAATCGATTTTTAGTAAAAAGTAGTAAAAATGACGACTTTCTAGCAATTTATTTCGATTCTAGGTGGCCATTTGAGACTCCAAAACCCCCAGATTTATCTATATTTTAGTTACGTGTGCTGAAAATATGGAAAAAATGTTCATTTTTGCATGAAATTTCCAGAAATTTCTGAAATTTTCTACATTCAGAAATTTTCTACATTCAGAGATTTCAGATCAATTCCTAGGCCGCCTAGGAGGCTAGGAGGCAATAAAGATCACCACCTATCTGAGTTCCATCTTATCAGATTTTTTAAAATAAAAAAACGAGATGAACTAACTAACAGCTAAACTGTAAGGAAGGGATGGACATATGTATGTATGATGGAGGATAGGCAGCAATATATTATCACTGACCGTTGAGACGGGAGTCTGGAGAGTCAGATGGTCTAGCTAGCACCTCTAGGTAAGCGTGCGAGTTGGCCGGGCGTGGACCTTTCTGTGTGAGTGCCTTCTCCAGTTTTTTTTCTCGGTATACATAATCTTTCTGCCATTTCGTTATATATAAATAGAAAAGTCGAAGGGATAGATGATGACTAGCACTCGAGTGCCTGCTTTTGGAGCTTCTACCGATTTTCCCTTCCCCTTGGCCTCCAATGTTTTAAGTAGACGTGTGGCCTTCGCCGATGTATGCGAAAGGAAGTTGGAGTTCTTTTTCTGGACCCCAAGTTGTTTCTCTCTGTCCCTTTTCTCATTCGTTAGGCGATCAATCTCTTCCATATCTAGGTAAGGATAAGTTGAACAAGTCACGGTCCCAAAACATCACACCTTTGGGCATACTTCTTGCACGCCTCCATGCGTCTGTCTTTCTTACATCGGTTTGGTATAAATTCCAAACATTTCCTAGTTTAAAGGATCCATAATAGACGGACTCTAAGGCGGTGTATTGCCAAGTTATTACGATAGATATCACCATTTTGTCACGACCTTCACTGACCAAAGCGAGCCAGTCGTGTTGGACTGTCCATGTTCGGTTTATTTTACGGCCATTCGTGTAGTTACGATAGAACGCTACAAAGACATCAACACTACCTAATCCATACACTACAACACCAACCACGCCAGGCCAGGCCAGGACCAAGTGGGTAACAACATAGCTAAGGTAATTAACATGAATAAACTCACAACCACACCGAAAGGTCCTCCGTCCTCCTCACTCCTCATCGCATAACACCTTCAAACTGTTTTTTTTTTCTTCATCTGATTCTGAAACCTTCGATATCTCAACGTTCGTGCATCTGCCTCGCTGACAAACTCCTCATGATCCATATCGGCAAAAGAGACAGCTTTAGGCATCCGCAACACTGAGTTTGTTTTGTTTCTCCTCTCACGTGCGGACGAGAGTTCAGCATCTTGAAACACCCCTGGGAAAAGTGAAGGAGGACCCAAAAGCTGCGCACTAGGCAATGTCCCGGGCGTGCGCGGGCGAGGAAAACGTTCGAAGTTATGCGCCCGTTCCTCCATTTCCTTCAAGGTAGCTATCTAAGCATTCTGAGCATCCAAGTCCATCCTATCCACCGTCTCAGCGTGCACCGTCGTGGGCTCGTCAGAGCTAATCGGAGGTCCCACGAACTGACGACGTGGGATGCTCACGAGGTCCTTGACGTTTTCTGACCGCACGTAGGCCACGTAGTATGGCTCGCCCCTGGTGTTGAGCTGTTCAAACACCTCCTCAGCCGGATGGACAGACACCGTGGTGTCGTTGTACTTGCGCCAGACGTTCTCTTCAAAGTCGTAAATCCAGACCCAGTAGTGGCCGGCGGCGGCCGTGGTTCCGGCATGGCAGACGACTGCGTGAAGCCGGTATACATACTGCTGCATGCCATCAAACAACTTCTCGCGTTCGGCCAGCAGCTGCCCCTTTTCCCAGGCTGCTTCAGCCTCAATGCTCGTGATCAAGGTATGAATCTCACTTGGACTGAGATCGCCAAGCTCTTCCTGATCAGGATTCGGCGCTTCAGGTTTGATGTCTGGCTGAGACGACTCAGGCCTGGGCAGGCTAGTATACTTTCCGACAGTGGTGTCGAGCTCGGGCGTCAAGAATGATGTGACATCGTATCCTTCGAGCTCCTCAATGTCCTGATCACTTACGTGAATGAAGGAATCTAGAAGGCTGTCGGAACTTCTCTCATTACGCGTTACGAAGGGAATTGGGGCAACAGACTCATTCTCCTTGATCTTGTTGTCACGAGACATGAGCTCTTGGAGCCTGTTTCCAATGTTCCAGCTTCTTTGACGGGCCTTGAATAGTGGCGAATCGAGCTGGTCGGTGTGCATAAAGCGATCGAGGTATAAGAGCTCGGGTATGATGACAGGATTGGCGTTTTTGTTACGGCCATCCGACCTCGAAATGCAGATGTGGAAGTTGGGAGCCGGGTCCTTGATGGTCGTATAGGTTAGAAGCTCTGCACCCACGCTTTCCAGATCGAATGATCTGGACAAAGCATCGTACAAGCTTATCCGCTCATTCTTTCCGGGATAGGCAATCACCCAACGTTCAGATCTTGTAGAGCTGTTCCAAGTACTTTCACTAGCCTTCTTCCGGTTGTCGACAAGCGTCGAGAAAAAGGCTTCCTTGATCGGGTCTGGCCCTGGTGTATTCGGATTCCTAAGCGATTTAACCTTGAAAGCTGCCCGGAGATGGTCTATTGCGTTGCCCATGACTTCGTCGACGTCCATCTGGTCGGAACCAACGTTAGGCTTGTCAAGCTCTTCGTTAAGTTCTACAACCGTTAGTTTCAGGTCCCTGGGCCTGTCGTTTCCAGTCTTGGCGGAAGCAGCAACAGGGGTAGACGGAGCAGGTTCATCAGTCATGGTAATATCGTCGCCTGTGCCTTCACCTTTACCGGCATTGCAGTCGACAACAATGAATGTCGGGTCGTCTTCAGTCTGGTTGACCAAAGTCTGTGAGCTCAGGTTGCTATCCGTCTCCGAGTGCTCTGGTACCGCGTCAACCGTAACCTTGGGTAGGTCGCCCGCGCCTGATCTGGGAGGCAGTGGAGGAGCCTCCACCGAGGTCGGCTTGGATGCGTTGTCAACGGCTCCCTCTAAAGGCTCACTGCGTATCCTGTCTGGCCTGAGCAAAGCTGCATTGGCCAGACGCTGCCTAGGTCTCACGGAGCGGGTTCCGGCGCCCTGAATGTCACGAAACAGGGAGCCCAGCTCACGGCAGACTTTAATACACGTCAGCATGCTTTGACGAAGAAGATGGTCAGCGTGACAACTCACATTCAGATCCGACATAAGCCCGGCCGGGGTCGAGTTCAGATGGGTCTAGGCCATCTAGGAGAGCCCGCATAGCTTCCTGGGTTGGCTCCAAAGATGTCTGGTCCGCATTCATTACGAAGTTCCTCACGGCCGTGACCGAGTAGAAATACTGAAGGATGCTGTTGAGATAGCATGTGTTCCGAAGGTTGTCGAGGCCAACAGGTAGTGACATAAACTCTGTCGTATCCTCAAACTGGGAGCCTTGTTCCGCGTTGGGTAGAAGGGGGAAGTCCGGAGCGCGGAGTTCTGCTTGAACCCTATCAAACTCTGCCCAACCGTCTTCGTCCGCTACGTTCTCCTTCCTCATAGCCTCCGCGAGCGTTTCACAGGCTTTGATAAGCAATCTGCGATCAATACCGTTCTTGACGGCCTCCCGTGCACCTGCAGCAGCAATCTCCAAGGACCAGCCCGGCTCAGATTCCAGAATTGAACATGCCTCGTTGTGGCCCATCTCTCCATTGAACACCTCGTCAAGTATATCCGAGTCGTCCCTGTCCTTGCCAATTTTGAGAAGGGCGATTCTGTGACTAGATAGCTGTCCAGGTGACTGCTCTCTGTAGGTTTTGTAAACGTTGATGAAATACCGGGCGTCTCCGTTTGTTTTTGGCTCGAGATTGAAGTGCCTATACGCTTTGTCTACGTCTGAAAGAGGCCCCTGAGTTTGAGGACCGCTGGGGGCGGCAGGACTCTCATCCAGACTGAAGACGTACATCTGAAACTCTTCACTCCTGTAGCCAGCCAAATTGGCAAGCGCAGTCTTGTAAGTGTGCCTGTTCGCCGAATCAACGCCCACCTGTTGGAGGAAGGCATACTTGAGCACCTCCTCATCGGACCTTTCGGATGCTCCCAAGATGCGAAAGTATTGGGCCTCATCCGAGTTTCGCGGCGATCGGGTCTCGTGGCTGCGAAGCCAGTCCGATATCAGGACCTTGTCCAGCCGCTCTATCGCATTAATCGTTGCCCCCACGACGGGCAGGTCCGGCCTCGGAGGGTTCTCGGCTAGGAAACTCTGCACCTCGCTTCTGACGTTCTCGAGGAAAGCACGTTCTGAGCCCAGGGGTGTTCGAAAGGTTGAGATAGGAAGCCGAGGGGGTACCCAGAACTTGTCCCCAGTTGCGATATCCACCTCTTCCGTGAAGCCAAGATAGAGGAATATGTCGGCACATGCTGGGCCAAACTGGACTGAGAAGGTCCTGTTGCGGCTGGCGATGCGCTTTTGCGGGGCGGTCCAGTCGTCCTCGAGAATGTTTTTGATGTACATGTTGAGGGTCTGTAAAGGAGAATTGGCATAACCATCCTCCTTTTCCGGTGTTAGGTCGCCGTAGCGTTCTGGCTCTTCTCTTTTGGCGACCGCCAAAGCGTTTCTTATCCTGTCCTTATCCATGATTCGGCTGATCCAGGCTGTTTCCAGGTGCGGCCGCAGAACGTCGACAGAAACGGTCTGGCTGCAGAGGGAGCAGACGTGAGTAGTAGTGCTAGTGGCACGGGGATAGAACTTGTCAGTCTCTTTCGGGGAGGCCGGCCTGTCTTCCATAGCACTGGCAACATAGTGGTGAGCTTGTCCGGTATGAAGTTGGCCGCATTCGTCTTCGGGAATGGTATATCTGACAACGAAGTGGTGACGGCAAAGCTTGCACATGCAGCTTATGATGAGGGGCGCGAGCTGGGCTCGACCGTCGTGGTCGACGCCATGGCTTTGTGAGCCGATAATGATCAGTTCGTGGAGTCGGCTTTTCGAGTTGTCCCGGCGTGAAGGGTCTCGCAAAGAATAGCAGTCAAAGACAGGATCGCCCTCACGAAGGATGCCCTTCAACAAGTCTTGAAGCCAACGTGAAGCCAGGCGACCTGCTTTAGGGGGAGGCGGCGGGGTAGGGTCCAAGGCCACTATGACAGGGGGTCAGTACTAGAGCAGAAGTAGATTGGGAGGTAAGAGTACTTTTGGGCTCCTAGAACAGCGTTATACCACCGTCTAATGCGATAACGTGGACTCGTTTGCGTACAACCAGTGGCTGTGTTGACGAATCGATAGCTATATGGCGGGGTATACGTGACGGTGTTGACGCCGGAGAGGACGGCAGGCTAGGTTGATGACGATGCAATTTAGTTGTGAATCAAACCGATGATTGATGGACGTCGGAGTGTCCTGTTGATGAGTGATGAAACGGGTTGGGTTGGGTATGGTGAGTTGGGGACCGCGGCGTCACCACAGGCACTGCAATGCTTCGACGCGGTAACGAATGGAGGGGCGGAGGGGTGGACGCCTTATGATGGGGGTACCTTTTGGTTGGTGGTTCAACGCAAAGAATGACGGGAGACTTGGAGCAAACACGGACGGCGCGGTTGATGACCGTTGTCAGTGGACTTGAGCGCTCTTGAGGGAAGGAGCACTTGTACACTTCTGTAAAGTCTCAACTGTGACGTGGGTGTCTCCAGCTGAGTAGTCCACCCAGTAAATTACGATATCACTCTTGTGACGAACAAAGTCACCAAGTTGATAGAAAGGTAGTCCATTGAGATATTAAACTTTGCTGGGCAACCAACCATAAACAAAAGCAAAACAACGTCTCTGTTTGTACCTGACGTGGAAGTTGAGATGATGAGAGTAAGAAGAGAGAGAAGCCGTGTACGCTGTATGTAAAGGTACTAGGACTGTTATGACCCCACCTTTACTTGAGATACGAAAGCTAGAGCTCATACGCACGGACCATACATATTGAGTTAGTGGTACCTGCTAGACCTGCCCGCGAAGCGGCCCAGCAGCTGCGAGGCCCCAAGCAACCTGAAGTTACCTAGGGCAGTCGCACTCAAATGCTCGCTGGGCACTGTAGCGCATCACTACCTCGACCGCTGTGACTTGTGAGGCTGGCCCATCGCCGGCACAACCAATCAATCGCAAGCTCAAGTACTCCCGTCTCGAGTCTCGACATCACTTCAAACCACCACGGGCACCAAGGCCACGCCGACATCACCACAAGCCCACCACACTACCTCGACCAAGATGGCGCCTCAAGGGGACGACACCATTTTTCAGCCCAAGGATGCCATCAAGTCCGGCGTCAGTGGCGCCCTCTTCAGTGGTGGAGCCGGTCTCTTGATCGCTTCCCTCCGAACCTCCATGAAGAAGAACAACGTCGGCAGCATGCACGTTTTCACCCACGGCGGAGGCACCATCATCAGCTTTGGTACGACATGATACCACATCAATTGCGACGACTGCCTGACTGACTTTGTCTCTCAAAAGCTTTCGCCGGTGGTGTCTACAGATTCGCCCAACAGGCCTCGGCGAACCTGCGCGAGAAGGAAGACGCCTGGAACCATGTGATCGGTGCTTTCCTCGGTGGAAGCGTCGTGGGCTTGCGATGTACGTACAAACGACGAGGAAAACGAAACCACCCCCAACCCTGTTTATACAATTCCATACGATGCGAGCGGTACCCCGTGCGCGGGAACGAACTACTCCACTTGCGACCCCAGACTACACGATTCATGCAATTGCTTGTAACTTGGTACCTACAACAACTAACTTTGGATATACTTCTTCAACAGCCCTTCGTTTCCCCGTCATCCTCGGCTTCGGCGCCATGGCCGGCGCCACCGTCGGTGCCTTCGCATTCACCGGTGGCAAGCTGAGCGGCTACGATAAGGACCCCAACGTCGACGAGTACGAGAGGAAAGAGGCCATGCGCCTGAACAGGAGGAGGCCGGTCGAGGAAACCCTTGCGGAAGTTGGCGAGGGTCGTGGTAGGTCTAATCAACAACCTCCAGGATATCTATCTTCTATGAACAAACTTGCTAACGAAACAACCCTGACAAGGTATCTACCCACCCGGCTACCAAGAACGCAGGCGCCAGAGACTCCTTGAGAAGTACGGAGTCGAGGTCAAGCCCGTCTCTGCGGATCCCAACGTTGCTTCTGCTTGAGCTTGAGAGAGATGGAGAGAAAGGTTTGAAGATACACAAACACGAAGATGATGACGACAGGCAGGATACAACAGGGCCCTGGCCTGGAAAACAGGACCCCGGCCTAGAGGCAAAACGAGAGACAGACACCAGGGAAGAACAGGATGGGCTTTTTAACTTCTACCTATCTATGGACACATAGAGGAAGGAGGACTAAAGAGCGATGGGGAAAACTGTACCATACCATTCAATATCATGTTCTCCTTTACATCACCATCGTTCAGTGGCATTGGATGAGAGGCAACGAGTGTATCCTTGTTGAGAAGTTACAGGTGGAATACGCCACCAACAAAAGCGTCTTGGAAAGTGGAATGATTGATTGTATATTTCTTGGACGACTACCGATCTTTCAACGAACTCAAGTTTGTACGAACACCGCACCGGACGAAAAAAACCAAGAACCAGTAACCAAGAGGGAAGGAACCACATGAACGTCTGATGTGGGGATACGGATAGGCAGCAGGCGGAAAAAACCAACAACGAAGCGTCATGGAGAAGATAGGTATTGATTGGTTGGATATATCCGGACCACCAACTAACCTACCTACCTACTAACGGATCCAAATTTATGGCGGAACACCGGACTAGACTAAACTCCAACAGGAACAAAACAGACGTCGGGTCCAATGGGGCTAATAGACACGCAAGACAACACTAGAGAAGGTTTCAGACTCGCTCGGGGAAAAGAAGGAGCATCCGTCAACATCTAGTGTCCGAGTACGCTGTTATTGACACTAACTCTGGCTGATATTACGTCCGGGTAATATGATGGTGATGTAGCAGCAGCGGACAGAGATAGGGGGGTAAGTAAGGAGATAGGAAAGGGAACTAGTGAAGAGACGGACGGGTAAGACAGGTAAAAAGACAAATGAAACGAATAAGTAAGCAATCAAGTCAAGAGATAGGTAAAGACAGATACAAGAGACAGGAAACAGATAGGTAAAGAGACAGGTAAAGCGACGGGTAAAGAGAAGTTAAGAGAGAGGTGAAGAGACGGTTGAAGAGAGAGGCGAAGAGAGAGGTGACGAGACGGTTGAAGAGAAAGGTAAAGAGACACCTCCAAGTACAGAGACACTTCTAGGTTAAGACAAAAGGGAGATTTACATAAGAGCGGAATGGCAAGAAAGACCAAGTCGCAACCTCTATTTATTTGTAGATACGTTCGTGTTTTAAGCATGTGGTTTCTCGTTTCCATAAGTAAGCATGGGGTAACTTCAGAATGGGGAGATGGGAAAGTGGGAAACAGAATGGCAGCCCAACAGCCCGCACTGGGGTTGAAACCACCTGACGGTATTCTTACTACTAGGACACTCATTTCCCATTCCCTCTACCTTAAAAGGACTCGACTACTGACCCGTCGCGATGTTCCAATACACCAATGGAGTACTCAGCAACATGTACCAAGCATGTTTGCCAGTACACCGTAAGGGATATACTCAACACTGATGATCTAGTCAATGACATCCCGTCTGGCCAAGACGGATCTCACGAACATTCACACATAAGGGAAGCATTTTGAATGAACAACGCTGCCACCTCAATTGAACTAAGTAAGCAGCCATCTGTAGCTATATCTGTAGCTATCTGTAATCATACCATATAGAAGTACAGTGTAGATAGGTATATATAGAGTATAAAAGAACCCCATGAAAAGAAAAAAAAGAGTATGCCAAAAAAAAAAAACCCGTTAACCCCAAGATGCTTTTTTCCAAAATCACACAACATTAAACATCATCTCTCCGTTCATCTTTAAAGCTTCATACCAGTCATCTTGGCAACGCGCAAGCTCTGCCTTATGCTGAGATCAAGCATGATCTCCTCCGAGCCACCGGGGATGGCATAAGCCCTGACATCACGGTACAGCCTCTCGACCTTGCCGCCCTGGCCGCCGCGGGAGTAGGACAGACCACCGAAGATTTGCGATGCCTCACGGGCGCAAAACTCGAAAGTGACGGTGGCCTGGGCCTTGAGGGAGGCGATGGCGCCGCCGAGGCGGAGCATGGCCTCGGTCTCGCCCATCTTCTCGCACTGGTAGATGAGGTTCTCGAGCCAGTTGTACGAGGCCTCGATCTGGCGGGCCATGTGGGCGAGCTTGAGGCGGATGACGGGGTGCTCGATGAGCTTCTTGCCGAAGGTGCGGCGCTTGTTGGCGTACTTGACCGACTCCTCGTAGCAGACGCGCGAGAAGCGGAGGCACTGGATGATGATGCCGATGCGCTCGTGGTTGAAGTTGGTCATGATGACGCGGAAGCCCTGGTTCTCCTTGCCGATCAGGTTCTCGACGGGGACCTTGACGTCCTCAAAGGTGATGTAGGTGGTGCCCGAGGACCAGACACCCTGGCAGTCCATGCGGCGGGTGGACACGCCGGGGAAGTCGCGCTCGATGAGCAGGAGAGAGACGCCGTTCATGCCGGGGCCGCCGGTGCGCACGGCCGTGGTGAAGTAGTCGGACCAGATGCCGTTGGTGATCCACTTCTTCTCGCCGTTGACAATGTAGTGCTTGCCGTCCTCGCTGAGCTTGGCCTCGCAGGTGAGGTTGGCGACGTCGGAACCGGCGTCGGGCTCGGTGATGGCAAGGCAGATGCGCTTGTCACCGTTGAGGATGCCGGGCAGGATGCGGTCGACAAGGGACTTCTTGCCGAACTTGACGAGGGGAGGGCAGCCGATGCCGAAGCCGCCGATGACGTTCCAGACGAAACCACCGGAGCCGGTGCGGCTGAGCTCGTCGGTCAGGAGCATCTCGTGGAAGAGATCCCACTTCTCGGCGGGGACGGACTTGATGGGGTTCTCGACATAGTTGCTCTGGTACTTGGTGCCAAGCAGACCGGCGAGGTAGCCGCGCTTGCCCATCTCCTTATAGATCTCGGCAGGAACCTCCTTCTTCTCATCCCACTCGGTGACATAGGGGTCGATGGCGGTCTCGACCCACTCGCGGATCTCGGCACGGAGGGCGGCGTGAGTCTCGTTGTAGTAAGGAGAGTGGTACTAATGAAAGCAAAAAGTGGATTAGCCGAGGCACATGGAAGGAGATAGCGCCAGAAACTTGAGAGGTGGTTTCCAACTTACGCTCTGGTACCAGCTGGGGTCAGCAAAGGGGATGAGCTGGCCGAAGGGCTCGAGAGCCTCGGATTCCTCGTGTGAAGAGGAGGCAGCAGCAGCAGCCTTGGGCTTGGGGGCGGCCTTGGGAGCAGGGGCGGGAGCAGCAGCGGGAGCGGGAGCAGCGGCCTTGGGCTTGGTGTCTAGGGAGCCGATCTGGAGCTTGGGCTGGTACTTCTTGAGAATGCCCTCGTTGTGGTACTTCCAGAACTGCTTGGAGGCGTCCTTGCCGCCAACTCTCTGGAGGATCTTCTTGCCGCCTGTTCCGATCACAAACGGTCAGTTCAGTTTCTAGGCTGCGCCCTCGGGGGAAGCAGAGGATGGAAGTTTGCGCATAAACATACCGGGATGGTCATCAGCAAACTTGGTGACATCGTAGACATCGCCATCAACGACAATCCAGAGCGAGTCTGGCTTGTTGTGCGACGAGACGTCGGCCTGGGTGAAGATCTTGGACATGATGGGTATAGGGTATAAGAAATGGGTATATGGATGAAAGAGTTCGAGGAGAAGAAGAATGAAGATGAAGAGAGAGAGAGACGGAAGAATATCAAAGAAAATAAAGACTTGAATCAAGAGGACCACGAGGGCACAAGTAAGAAAGAAATATGGGGGAGTGTGGGGGAGTTGTGTTGTCTCCTTGTCCCTTGTCGCATCCATTAAACATTCCAAGCATTCCCCCGGAGGCCCCGGTTGTACCACAGTATGGATTCGCGCAGCCAATGGTTGGCGGCCAACGGTAATGCGCCGAACGGACTTTCACATGTGATCATGCCACGGAAAGCTTCCACACCGACGTCTTCTTTGAAAGTGGAAGTTGGAGCAAATGCGCATGAGATCTGATATTGGCAGGATGACAGACGTCGGTCGGTGTCTGACACCCGAGAAATCTGCCAACATTGTCTGAATATTTGGTTCCGACAGCTGCACGCTGCCAGTGTCAGTCTGATCATTTGTGAGTTGAAAGTCACTGAATGAGAAGTCTCTACGGATGGCACGGTCGCAACCATGATGAAGCAGCCAAAGGACACTTTGTCAATCAACCAGAAGCCTGTGATCCCTCGATTACCGAAAGCTTGAAGTTCTGAATTCAAAGGCTATCTGCATTTTCGACTCCCATTCTAGGATTTGGAGATATCTTCATCCTCGACCTCCAACAGTTGCTGTTTCCTGCCCGTGGGGAAGACCCCTGCGCTATGCAATCCGACCCGGGCACCTCCACCTTCGGTTTCTCACTTCCGTTGACATGAAACTTCACTTCTGCAGGTTGTTCCAATGCAATCGATGGAAACTTTCAACTGGCCTTTGCTCCAGTCTGCCAGAGGAGGAAGGCGACGAGGCTGATCAATCTGGCAATGTTAATGGAATACGGGAACATGTGACACACCCCAAACCAACTCCAATTTCCATTTGCGGTCTTGAGTGTCACTGTTTCCCCACGTTCGGCTGATGTCATTTGTTCCAGTGGGACCAATTGGAACGGCTGGGATTACCACCCAACAAATGAGCCGAGGCAAGTGTGGTGCTGCCACGGTGCGTGCCGCGGCGACAGCGTGCACTGCACTAATGCAACTCCACGGCGCCGAACAAATTGTGGGGTTGGGGATACATAACAAAACTTCTTATTGCAGCAACTTGCTCCGTGATAGCGGTCTGTATCCCATGATAATTAATACATAAACATGGTCCGGAGATGGTGGTAGATCTGTGAGGACTCAATCATTCATTCGCATGAACAAAAAAAAAGATGCATATTCCCGAAACCTCGAGTTCCACGGATTCCTCAACGTGCTGGAACGATGCACGCATATCCAACCCGTATCCTTTTCCTTCCCGCCTGTAAACTCCAAGAAACTCCTGAAACTCCAGCACCCATCAGAACACGGTAGGTAATCGGCCACGAAATGACATTCCCGCCCTAAGCACCACGAGGCTTCGCCTTAAGCTTCGCCTTCTCCTTCTTCTCGTCCTTGACCTTCTTCCTCTTCTGCTCCGCCTGCTCCTCCAGCTTGCGCTTATGCGCCTTCTTCTCCTCCTCGGACTTAGGCAGCACCTTGAAGAAGCCCTCGATTCTCGCCTGCTGCGAGGTCTTCATGTTCTTCTCGAGCTTTGTGCCCGCGCTGCGGACGCGGTCCTCCGAAAACCCCTTCTCGTGACCGAGGAACTGTACGAGCCCCTCGATGTCGGGCTTCTCCCACTTGAAGTCGCACAGCGGGTCGTCGGCAGGCCGCACGTCCGGCTCGAAGAAGAGCGCGCGCGCGTCCTCGAACGGCCAGTCCTCCGGGATTTGGTATTTGCCCTTGGGGTCGGCTTTCATCGCCTCCACCACCTTTTCGAGCGTGCCGTGCTCGCGGATCAGCTTGAGCGCTGTGCTGGGACCGACTTTGGGGATGGGGTCGAGGTAGTCGCAGCCGAGGAGGATGCAGAGGTCGACGAACTGTGTGGGACAGGGTGGTTAGCATATCGCCGCAAACTTTCGGGGAGATAGCGCATAGGAAACAAAGAAAAGGGAAAAAAAAAAAAAAAACATACCTGCTTCCTCTCCATATTCAACCCCTCCAACACCTTCTCCAAATGGATCTCCTGAATCGGCTCCTTCCTCTGCTCGCTAAACGTCAAATGCCTCAGCAAAATCGGCGTATTAAAGCACAACGTATCCATATCCTCGCTCGCCGCCGCATACACCTTGCCCGCGCGCGCCAGCACCGCGCACTGCGCCTCCGCCTCCGTCGGCGCCACAATGTAAGGGATGCCCATCAACTTCAACAACCTCTGGCACTCGGCATTGTGCTCGCGCGTGACGCGGACTGTTCGCCTCGAAAACTTCTCCACGTCCTCGGCCGTTCCCGTTTCTTTGGCCTCCTCCAGCCCTTCGGTGGCTTCCTGCTTGCGCTGGAATCGCTTGGCTAGCTCGCCTGATTTCAGCTTGGGCGGTGCGCCATCGAAGACGTAGAGGGGCTTGATGCCGTTCTCGACCATCCGTAGGGTACGGTAGAACATGCCCATTAGGTGCGAGGTGGTTTCGCCGGCTTCGTTCATTAGTTGTTGGCCGTCGGAGCGGACGGCGATTAGGAAGCTGTAGATGCTCATGGAGCTGTATTACGGAGGGAGGGGTTTGTTAGCGATTATGGAACGCTAGGTTTTGGGATTTATGATCGGGATCGGGGTCGGGCGGGGGAGTCGTACGCATCCTGGAAAGTAGAATATCAGCATGGATTGAAGATTGAAAGTTAAGTTGATCGGCGGCAAGGGGAAAAGAGACAACAAACTCACAATGGCAACCTTGCGACCGAACTGGTTCTTGATCTCGCCCTCCTTGATGGCGTCCGGCGCTTCATCTTTGATGATTGAGAAAAGCTGTTTAATACCCATCTTTGTGGTTGTGGTTCATGCGATGCTGGGTTCGAGTTTTCGATGGATTGGCAAGATAGGAAGGCGATTGCGATGCTGTGCAGAGTTCGGACGTCGGTGGTTGAAGACAGTCGGAAGGGTGTCTTGATCGTTTGTGGGTGATGTCACTTTATAACGGGAAAAGAGAGGAAGCTTTCCGCGTCCGTCCAGTGGAATTGACGCGCTGAAGCTGGAGGGGACTCGATTGCCTGCCTGGAAACGCACCTCTTTCGCGATGGTAAATGTGGGGCACTTAGAATCCCTGCATGCATTTCTGGGATGCTTACGGGTTAGGGTTGAATGTCTACTCAGAGCAAAGGGGTTGATGAACCAAGCATCGAGCTTGTCTTTTTTTCTTCTGACCTCAAGCACCTCTGGAGTGGTCTTTTGAATGTTGAGGAATAATATTTGTTTCATGCAATCTTGCCAACACAAAGTTTCTTGCTCAAACTTCCTGACTGCCTTGAGCTTCTCCATGTGACCTGGAAACAAAAAGTGGTATAAGTGGTACATACAGAGGCACAACAGCTGACTATCTAGCAAATTTCGTAATCATCTCCATCCAAACATGCTTATATACTATAATGAAAGACGCAGGAATGACGGTTTGGTGAATCATGCCCCAGTGATGAGGTTGTTGAGTGAAAGTTGGTAAACGGGCATACAGAAACGAAGGTAAACCCTTAGAAGTTCTCCTTGCCCCAGACATAGTGGAAACTATCACAAAAGGTTAGCATCTTCCTACTACATTTTCACTACAAGCGGAATATGAACTTACCCAGGCTCACTATACTTGTTGCAATAGACATGCAACGAGCTACCCAGTCCCTTGGGACCGCAGAAGAACACACCCGCCTCGCCCGGAGCATGCAATTTCCTGATACCCCTAAAAATCATATCCCAGTTAGGACGGCCAAAGTTCGTCGGCGACCTCAATCCCGTAATGGTATCCTTATCGGCATTAGCATCATTTATCATGATGTTGGTCGCATCATCAATCTTGATCTTGGCCGTCAGGTACGTGTGGATCTCGATGCGGTGGTCGACGTCCTGGGCCTCGATCGCCAACAAAAGCGAGCGGAACCACTCGAACGAACCGAAATCTCTGCAGATCCAGAAGAAGTACACCTTGCTCAGCCGCGTCTTTTGCTGCGGGTAGTTCATGCGGTACCAGATCGACTTGAGGATGGAGGCGAAGGGGGTCACGCCGATACCGGCGCCGACGAGGACCGACACCTCGTACTTGAACACGTCTTCGGAGGCGGAGCCGAAGGGTCCGTCGACGTACACGCGAGGAAGAACGCGGCGGAGAGCGGGGTCGACTTCGTCGTTCTCTTGGCTGACGCCGACGACCTTGGACGTGTCGTCCTTCTTCTTGTTGTCGAATTCGCACCCCAGGGCCTCGGCGACTTGCCTGGTGAAGTCGCCGACGACACGCATGTGGATCGAGATGTAGTCCTCCTCCGGCGCGCTCGTCAGGGTGAAGGGATGGTACTGCCACAGGGAAACAGCCGGGCAGCAAAGGAAGATGTACTGGCCGGCCCGGGTCTTGGTGTTCTCCTTCTTGATCTGGATCTCGCACACGTTGCTGGGGTGCTGGACGACCTTGGAGATGTACGTCTTGTGCTTGCCACGGACCTCGCGGGCAATGCGCTCGGCGAGATAGGCAAATCCTCCGTACATCCAGTACTGCCAGAACACACCGATGGCCTGGGTGCCGACGGAAATGCAGAAGGGCGCGAAGTCGGGCTGGATCATGCAGAAGGCACCGTGGATGGCCCAGAAAAAGAAGAAGATGATGAACATGTGGTGGGTGTACCAGAATCGCTCGTAGTTCGCCCGCCTTGTCTTCTCGACCGAAGTGATCACCATGCCTGTCAGCGCGATCAACATGATATAACCAGTCCAACCGGGACCCGAGACAAAGTTGGCCAACAGCCAGCCGTAAATACCGAGGTTGTTCTTGGCTGCGATCTGGGCGAAGTTGTTCCAGTGGGCAATGGTATGCACCCACGACCAGAAGAAGATGGACCATGCTGTCGTGATGTGGAAGGTAATGTTCTTGTCGAATTGGATGATGCCGTTCAGAGGAGTCTGTCTTGCGAGGGAGATGAGCGTTCGGCAGACCGGGAAAAGGACCAGGGCAACATCGACGTGCAGAACCAGCGCTGCCGATCTTGCAATCATATATGTAGGTCCAAACGTATCCCGCGCTATTTGTAGGTTGTCCTTGACGGCGTAGTTAACGAAGCCAAAGGCAAAAACGATGGCGTGAAGTAGCATAAAGACGAAGACGAAGCTGTAACAGTCAGCAATCCATACTTTGGTCAAAGGGACTGTGAAGTGTTGTGCTTACATTCGTCGGTAGCCTTCGTTGACCATCCATCGATCGAACCTTTCCCTTGGGCTCAGCTCCTTTTGCCTTTCTTGGGTCATTTCACCCGATAAAAGCATGCGTGTGAGTGGCGTCCATCTTGACCTTTCTGACGGCTTTTCGATCGACGAATCTGTTTCCGACCTGTACAGGTCATACCCCCCGTAACTCATCTTGTGTAAGTTGCTTCTGTTGTCGTCGCAATATTCGCGTGTATCGTTCGTGATCCAACCGTAGTGTCCGTCGAACTTATACCCAATTCCTTTTCAGCCCTTCAGTTGTATGTCGTAGACCCCTCAGCCCACTCAAGAAAGTTGTAAAGTTGTTGTTGAATGATGATGAATTGGTCCTCGGGAGTCAGAGCCTGCTGAACTGGTCGAGAGACACAAGTATTAAGAGAATGATAATAAAATGTCTGTAAAAGAATGTAATGGTATGAGCCTGTAGTGCCACGGTAAGGTGGTGTCGGTCAGCGATCACAAGCTCTAGATGGTGAATGCTCTGCAGCAACGGGAAAAGAGGAGGAAAGGAGCAAAGAGGCTAGACCGAGTACGGGACGTGGGAGGAAGAGTATGGTTAAGGCAGTGAGACGCCAAGCGGATCAGAGTCGGAGAATCATACCTGTACTACGAATGCCTGCACCTGGCGGCTGCTTCTCTTTCACCTATCGGAGAACGGAAGCCTCGATGTCGAAAACGACCAAAGTGTGTCAACTCGGTAGGTGAGAAGAGGAAAGAAGACGGCAGAGAGTGCACAAGCAGAAGAAATGACTCGACAAAGTGTTTGAGGCACAGCACAGACTGAGTGACGTAGAGTCGTATGGACCAGGGACTGAGGCGGCTTTCCCAAGTCTGGAACCTGCCAGGGGCTTTTCAGGGTACCATCAAAAAGAGAAATGAGAAAAAGACACCGAGAAAATCGAATGATGGAAAGCGTGGGATCCTTTACAACTTCAACCCCAGGTTCGTCGATGTTGATACAAGCGACCCTGCCGAAGGTGTCATTGGCGTTGTTAGGGTGCAATGGGTGTAATGGGAGCACCAGGCACTCCCAGTGCTTAGTCGCCGCCACAGCGAATGAAAACACAGAAGTGATTTCAACAGGACCGCCGTTTGCCGTGTCTCTCCAGTCAAGTCGCTTTTTAACGCCCAGATCTGTGTCTGTGCCTCGTGTGGCGTCCCAGGCTATGGGAGACATTGTTCACTTGAAGATCATCTTTACCACAGAGGTTGGTGGTTTTCTGTGCCGGAGAGCCGAAATC